>NC_064931.1:44608335-45830421 GCF_023897955.1 Schistocerca gregaria
GGTGCTTTTGGCTGTACTGGTATTTTTGCAAGGAGTGTGCATGTGTTTACACACTCTTATTACAGATTTGCAATGAAAAATACCGAAGGTGAGAAGACAAACTATAACAAATCTTCAGTAGCCAGATCTACCACATATGTAGTATTCCATGGCTGCCACTTGTATAAGAATATGCATTCTTATGGGCAAACACATCTTTTGTAAAACACGCATCAGCTAGTTGTTAAATGTATAAGCAAAAAAAGAAAAAAAGAGCATGAACGATGTTAAAAAGATTACATGTGCACAGGTTGTATAGCTGATGCTACACTAGCAGGGGAAATCAATTGGGAAAATACAGGTGTCTGATTTAAAATATGTAGATGAACAAGTACAAAGGCATGTGTTCACACACTCATCCACATACAAAGCAAATGAACTGCACAATTATTTCCATGGATTAAAGAATCATATACAAATCTTAGTAAAATGTTTACAAGAAATGAAATGTACAAATATTTCTATAAACATCTAAAAAGTAAACTGTAAATTTATGGTAATCACAAATGAAGTTTACAATCATTGCATATTACACCTATATTTTTAGTGTTGCAAAAATAAGAATTCAAAATCCAGCAACACCAAACTTCGAAGACTTAGCTTCAATTATGAGTGCACTATTACATTCACAGCCATTCAAATGTACCTTGCTACGAGTCACGATGACATGCTTAGCAGGTACCTATTGCTTATCGTTGTTTTCTTTTTTTTTTTTTAATTGTTTAAATGTGGTTCATACACTTCACTTTCTTAGTCTTCAACAGGTATCTAAACACAGAGCATTTGATCTGCTGTCCTGCTTTGCTGGATATTACTCACATAAAAAAATAATTCACAGAGACATTTATTCACAACCCTCAAATAATAAAGTATGTTTATCATCTAAAGATATCAGTGCAACAGACAAAACGTATCACACAAGTTGCTGGTTATTACATATAACCACTTACATGGTGCTTTTATTATATGAAATTGCCTGAGATGAACTCCATGAAATAGATGATCAATATGTACAAACTACTCAAATAATTACTGATTCAACTGTCACAACACTCATCAAGCTATTCATATTGACTATTGAATAAAATACAGATAACTGTATAAAATGCACAGTAACTGATTAACCAAAAGCACACTAAATGAAAATTAAAAATAAATAAGATAAAAATAACACTAATGTTCCCTGAAATTTGATCCTGCATCAACAATAACTGAAAATACTAATCTCACTATTATCACAAGCACTTCCCAGAAGTGAATGTGAAGCTGCAGCAACCAGTAGCACATATACTGATCAATAGTATTTGGCAGTAAAAAATGTCCATAAGGAAGCAATGAGAGAACATGTAAAGCTACTGTGTTGAAAATTAGTCACATATGCCATAACCACTCACAACTATTTTTACTTTTATGTAGAGCATACTGAACACAAAATCTTTGAGGTTGTGAGTGCTGGTTCCCTTTATACCTTATAGGATGATGCAGTATCACCTTTTAAATGTTTTATGAGGGACACAAATCTGAACTGCAAGCAGTTACGAAAGTTTGAGGGACAAACATAGAACTATTACACATTCACTGCCAAATTATCTCGCAATGTAAACATTTTGTCTTCATTAAAACAAGGTTATATCAAAGTTTTGGTTGTTAAGTTCTGAAGACATTTAGAACAATTTTATGATAGCTTGAATGTCAAAATAATGAAAAAAAAATACATTCTTTGAGAGGAATACCATGTATCAGCTCTTCCACAGGAATAAAAAGAGGTATTCCTATTTCAGTTACCCACAAAACTGAGGAAGTGTGGCAGTTATTTTATTCAAAACATGGCAAATGCATAGATCTTCTTCATTCAGGTACAAATATTTAATTAAACAGTAATTTCAAAGAGACATAGATACATCAGACATGACTGGTGTTCCCTTTTTTGTTGAGAATCACTAATAGTAATAATAATCATCATCATCATAATAATAATCATAGACTGTGAAACAACTACTGGCTAACAAACCCTAAATACTGACGATGAAATGGAATGTCATAAATACAGTGTCTGGTAGAGAAGGGCTATAATGAAAAATGGGAAATAACCTGTGCCATCAGAACCAGTAAAAATTTGGAAAAAGCTGCAGTGTGTGCAATTCTACAGAAAATATCACAGTATGTGAACTTACATAAGAAGAATATTTCATTATCACAAAAGACATGAGTACAAAAATGAGTAAAATATGTATTGAACATGTTATTTCAAATGCTTGGTATCACTAATGTTCCATCTGAATCTGAACAATTCTATGAAACAGACAATGATAACACACACAAGTCTCCAGATCAGAAACTCTCACATTGCATCAATTTTCCTGTATCAAAATAATGTTCCAGCAAAGACGTTATGCTGCTATATTAAATGCAATGATCTCAGTTATCAAACAAATTCTCCAGATGAAAATATGGCTCTTTGACAAAAATAAAATAAAAAAAAATTAAAAAAAATTATGAGTACAGCAGGAATTCACGATTCCTGATTTGTAACAAATATTTAAAAAGTTCAGATTAAAAACAGTCTACAATTCTGTGTGTATACAAATAATACTGACTGTTTTTTCTGCAAACTATCTACAAGCATTAAAAATGTGATTCAATGGGTCCTGCATCCTTATGGAAGAAAAGTTTGCAGCAAAAACTGACAAAATGGTGTTCATCAGCATAGTGCTAATAGTCACTTTATGTCCTATCTATTATTGCATTGGTTAAAATATATGGGTCATTCCACACGAAGTCATCAAAAATCATACAACTGAGAATCTTGCACACAAAAACACTAATTTATTATGCACTATTATTTCACATGGTAAAAACTAAGCTTTCATGTAGAACCACTCTCACGCAGACGAGTCACGACTGATACTGACTAAAATGAACAGAAAAATAAGTGTAAATGATACGTAACGAGGCATAAAAATGAGGAGTGGTGGGTTATGGCGGCACGGGGATGGGGAAGGAGGGGAATTGATGACAAAATATTAATAAAAAAATATTTCCCATCAGAAATAACAATCAGAAAACACTGTCAAACAGCAATTATGAAAGCTAAAATGAAAATGAAATGTACGTGTTCTGCAGTTACTTTACGAAACAGTCAACGATGTCAATGAACAGTTTGAGCCTTTCCTGTGCAAGGACAGGAAGTATCCAAATGGATTGAAGAAGTTGAGTTTGAATTACACAGATTGTCACAAAACAAACATTTGATTACACAGTTAGTAATATAACAACTGTCTTAAAATATGCAAAATAATGATAACAAATAGCTTTACTTTTGACAACAAAAACTATAAAACTCATAGTACATTTATTTTGAAGTTGCTCTTCCTCTCACTCGAATCTGCATGAAGCATTATGGCTAGTTCACACTACGCCGTAGGAGTCACACTAGCTCTTATCTTACATTTACTTATATACAGAAGAAGCAACATCTTAAGTTCACTTAAAGAGACACTATAATCCACATATGTTAAGGTCCATACAAATCACAAAAAATAATTGCGGGCACCTAATACATGTACTCTTTGATAATACAATGTCTTTGTTTCTCTTTAAGAAATTATTGAGCATAAAAAATAAATATTTATGCCAAAGTCATTTTCACATCAATACTTAATTGCAACAATACTGCTTCATGAGATTATAAAAACTACACCGTCACTGGAAAATGAGAATAGCTGTTACAAATAGTAACAGTGTTAAAACGAGACCGATACTGAAATGTATTAAAACAAATAAAAGCCAAAGACAGAGGCTGATGGAATGACCCACATCATTTTTTTTCTTCTTTTCTTTCCTTCAAAAAGTCGATTTGTACAGTTTCTAATAACACCTAACCTGCTTCTGAATCACTAGTGTCAGTCGAGCTACTAGAAAGACTTGAGGTGCTAGAGTCTGTGTCTGAACTGCTTGAAGTGGAGGCTGAAAGATGTGCTGGTCCACCGGCACCATCAATTGATCTGCTCTCATCTGAAACACAAATTTATTTTTCGAATGACAACACGCTTTTATATTAATGAAGCATTAGTATGACCAATGAAGGAAGTAGAAGAGGAATAGATGGAAAGGATTATTATATAATAGTTATCTTTGTTAAGCAAAGGGGAATGTAAACATGAACTAGGAGGAATAAGTATCTAAGTAAATTACAGAATGTAAACTGAAACTTCAAAAAGATTGGTGTATTATATCTGATGCTCAACATTCATCAGCAACTGAATTAAATGGCCCTGGGGTCTGTTGGGGGCTGGGTGGGGGGATTCCCTTCTTTTATATATTTTGCCAACCAGAAATTTCCATTATTGTCAAAAACTTAAGTTTGAGCTATTGAACTGGCATGCAATACATATCAAGTTGCTGTGTTAATGTTATTAGCAATGGTTTTCAATGTATCCATTGAAGAATTTTCTATGAGGCATTGAGCTCCATAATGACACAACTTTATAACAAAGGTACTGCAACAGTTTCATTTTTTAAACAGCACTAGATAAGTACTTTTTATTTATTTATTTATTTGCTTAACCTTACCAAATTCATTCTCTCCCAATATGTCCACTTCAAAAAACATATAGACTAAATCTCTCTCCAAAGAACCGACTCAATTCTTTTTTTTAATCAATATTACAAAGTTAAATCCTAATAATGGAATACACAATTAAAAATTCATTCAAAGATTAGTGATCAACGTTAAAGCAGAATTACTTCAACAGATTTCTGTTAAACAAAAAGTTAATAAAAAGAAACAAAACAACATGTGCCTATGAGCAAACTATGCAGTTGCAGTATGGTATATCTTACCAGATTGACTAGGTCATGTCTTTTAAGCAGGATGGGCAAAAGTGTGGCATCAAAACATTTTACAGTGATCAGATTGTAGGGACACACAGTATTTCCAAAGTCATGCAGGTGCTGCGTCAAGAGTGTACCATACATCGATTTGGGGAAATCAGTCACTTTCAGAATAAAATGCAGTGAGCAACAAACTGATGACAGGTTAGTGTCAATTACCACTAATTGTAATGGTGATCTGGCAGGCTAAAGTGCAGAAAACCACTTGGCAACTAAATAACTAAATATTGGACAACATAAATCGATAAGCAGCCATAAAAGTTAAAAATACATGGCCCAGTCACATTAATGTGACCAGTGCCTTAGTTCAAAACAGTGCAGTAGTTGTAATGTGGAAATGGAGCAATTTATCTGATGTTCAAGAGGGCAGGATCATTAGCTTTCGGGCCAAGGGTGGAAACATTTCCGAAATGAAGTTTGCAACTGTTTGTGTGCCACCTTGATTAAAGTATACCATACATGGCAAATTGGAGCTATCCAGAACTGGTGTCAAGGCACCTATGGTACCCCACAGGGCCATGAATGACAGCAGCGGACATGTATATGGGTGAATAGATGTATGACTGTTGAGCAACTGACTGCTCAGATGAACCAAGGGGCTACCAACGTTGTCTCATCAATGACAAAGGCTGGAATCTGCACCACAAAACAACAACTGGACATCCACCGAGAGGTGTAAGGTGGCCTTTTCAGACGAATCACGTTTATGCTCCATTGGACAGAAGGCCACTGGCATGTATAGCATGAAACGTCTGAAAGAAAAAACCCTGCAACAACTGTCAGAAGGGTTTATGCCAGAGGGTATTCCCTGGGTGATTTTGCCGTTATGGAAGGCACAATGGATTAACGTAAGTATGCATCTATCCTTGGGGACCATGCCTACCCGTACATGCAGTTTGTTTTTCCTTCGGCACGACGGTATCTACCAGTTGCTCGCTCACTGACTCTTCCTGCACACCTCACAGTGGTCCACATGGTAAACAGTGGTTGTTCAGGCTCCTGACAGGAGGTCACAATAATGCGAGTGGACAGTGTCTCACATAACTATGGGGCACAGAAGGCACTGCCCCAAATAAATATCTCCAATCACACCAAAGCACAGAGATTATAATAGGTGCAGGAACACCACCACTGGAGGCTACAGTCATGGAAAAAGGTGATACAGATTGATATGTAAGAGTAAATATTGGCAAATATGAATGTCAAGCTTAAAATATGCTGAAAACAACAAGAGCAAGGTGTATATGCAGACAAATAAATAAAACAAAATAAAAAATTAAAAGAAAAATAAATAAATCCCATGTTTTCCAGTTAAATATACACTTTTTACCAAGTGAAAATACACTTTCCCTCGGAGCTGTAAAACTTTCCAGTCATTTGAATGGTAAAGATTAACACCAGCATAGAACTGCTGGGCACTTTAGTAAACGAAATGCAGCAAAAAAGTCTTTTGGTAAGATCTTTGAAGTGCAGCAACACGTATACTGCACATTTTATCAGTGAATTCCACCAAATACAGTACGGTAGCTTCCAAAGAGCAGAAACTGATTTTGTGTTGTGCGGCACACTATAGCTCATGTCACGTGATTTCATCAGTCAGTGGCAGCAGATATTCAGTGCACAGGGCACATGATGTAGTCAGCCAATAGTAACCTCACTGTTATGTAGTGCCAACACACAAACAGTGTAAGTTAATGGTTTGAATTAACATACTTACAAGAAAAGCTAAGCTTTCAAATGCAATATCAGCCATGATTTATTTATTTATTTTGCATTGTTATGTAGGATCCTACGAGAACAACTTTAATTGCAGCATCTGAATATTTATTGCAAGCTCAATTATAAATTTCACTTCTGTACACTGAACATTTTGTGGGTTACCTGGTTGAATACAAGTTTCGTCGAGCACTTCGATTTTTGTGTATTCTTTTTGCCCTCGTTACTCGTTATTGCATGATTTGTAATCTATGAAATAATAATGAAAAACTAACTTTGAAGCTTGGTCTTTTTAAGTGTGTGTTACCCTGTTAGATATATCAAACGCAAATGTGTCAGTGAAATTTCAAATAGGGCTAAATGACGTAAATGGCTGGTCCTCTGGGCCCAGAATTTTGCAAGGTGGCTGGTCCTCAAAGTGTTAAATTTTGAAGGAGAGTCATGTCTGCTGTGATCTAAGACATTCATCACACATTCTCACACCAAACATAATTTGTCTTGAATAAAAGGAAATTTACTTTGAAAGTAATGCTTCTCAAGTCACCATTCGCAATATTTCCTCGTGAACTGTTAGAAATGCAAATAGTTGTCATGTCATGCTCACATTAAAGACTTTGGTGTTAAGAAGTATTGCATTGTCCTTGTCCTAAAGCCTTCAATACATTTTGCTATCATCAGACACTTGCATGTACATTGTGTTTTGTTGAAGACGGCATATTTTCTTTGGACCTAAAGTTTTATTATGGTGTTATTATCTTGTTTATGTTTTATTACTGGAGTGTTATTCTGCAGCAATAGGCTAAAGCAAAATTCTTTGTTAGAGTATCAATTCCTAACAGTTAAAATTACAAAAAATCAACTTAGAATTAAAACAATGAAAAATTCCTGGAACTCTAAAACAATTTTCGGTTTTCCAAGATGAAACAATCCCTGCATTTTTTGCGGATTTTCCAGGGCATATACACCCTAAGGAGGTTATGCATCATGGCAAGTGACGGAGGTATTTTAGTGTGGGTGGTATTTACACGATTTGAAATGGAGTCTGCCATAAAATCTCACTGGTGTACAGTGCAGAAAGTTGCTGTAGTCTTTGCATCTGATTATTTACCTACAGCAGTCCAAGGGTGATCCGTAATTTTGGTATGACAATACAAAACATCTGAATTGTGTCAGAATGGTTTTGGGAACACTTCACAAACATGAGGGGGCCTTGAGTGTGGCACATTCTACTAGGCGTGTGTGTGTGTGTGTGTGTGTGTGTGTATGTGTGTGTATGTGTGTGTGTGTGTGTGTGTGTGTGTGTGTGTGTAATTCTATTGCTCCTAAGTACACACAAAACAGATAACAGCAGATTCTATATCAATCCAGATTCAAGAATTACTTAAGTATTGCAAAGCTTTGCATGTCAGTACTGGCGAATGTTCACTGCAGTTACCTTTTCTTGCATGCTTCTTTGCTGAGCCTAACTGACCAGACACATGCTGCAACCTTTTCTCCAGTTCTTGTTGCTTTTCAGCCATTTGCTCATCTTTAGATTTTCCAGAAAGCTTTTTATCTGAGAAAAAAAAACGTGAAAATAAATTAAGCAATTTATATGAAAATAGCTGGAAAATCCAAAACTCTCTAAATACGTTACTAACAACTAAGCGGCACACATAATCAAGCAATGCTGAGATATTTAATTTATAGAAAAATAGCATAATTATTCACTTGAAATACGGAATGACGTGTGTTCAGGAGAACATAATACAGGAGCTGCAGTTTGCACGTGTATCATATGCCTTATTTTTGTAGATTAAGATACTCTGACATATGGAATTAATGATGTTACTCAGCCCATTGTATTCTATCTGCCAATACCTACAGAGGGGGGAAAAAAAAAAAAAAAAAAAAAAAAAAAAAAAAAAAAAAAAAAAAAGGAGAGAAAAAAAAAAAAAAGGAGAGTAAATGCATTCCTGAACATAAATACAGATGCTAACCAAGCCTGCAGGTTTCACTGTTTTGGCTGACCAAGAATGGCACCTGTGCACTGTCCAATACGTTGCTAGTGTCAGTCGTAGTCAGAGCAGTGTTCCATATAGTAGTTGGTGCATGATGCCTCAGCTCAGAGCATTAGAACGTGGGTAAATTGTTGGTGCTTTTAAGGTGGATGCCTGTGTAACCAAAGTAGCTGAAGTGTTTGGTGTTTCAAGAGGCACCATATCAAAGATTTATACTACATACAGGAAAAGTAGAAAAAGTGTGTCTTGAGTGATCATGAAGGACAGTCACTGAAAAGGATAGTGACAAAAATAGGAATACGATGGTTGTGAAAGTCAATACCAGCACTAAAACAATGGAGCTCCACAGGACGGAGTGCAGGATCTGTAATTCCAAACCAACTCATCAGTGATGAAAGTGTGATACTGAAGCAATAAAACCTGGAGCAATGGAAGAAAGTAATTTGGTTGCACAAGTCTTATGTGACCATTGTGGATGATCAGGTCCATCCCATAGTCCAATGTTTGTTCCCCAATGGTGATGGTGCATTCCAAGACAACAATGCCCCTGTTCGCACAATTCATACCATCCAGGACTGATAGTGTGACCAAGTGGATTAATTGTATCCTGTAAATCATATCTCACACTTGTGTATCCAGAATTTATTGCTTGCTCCCACCAAAACTTGCAACAAATGGAATAAAAATTCACTAAATAACTCACTACCATCACATTTAATGCTGGCACTGGCTACGAGATTCACAGCAGAGCACCCAAAACACTACTGAACACTCATTTGCTGTTGGAGAATGCATGACTTAGGTGCGCAGAATAAGTCTAACCTCGACCACCATTGTTCGTATATGTCCCACAGCTGTTCCTGTACTGTCAAATGCTTCATGATGACCAGATGAAGTAGTTTCTTGTACTCAGGTACAATGCTCAAAATGGTTTTCTCATACAGACCACCTGCCTTTATATACATTTTAAAGAAACTAATGGTGAGTTTTGACCACGACTCTCTCTTTAAATCCCCAAATGTCCTTCTGACAGTGTCAAAATATGGTAAACAAATGTCTGATCAGGTGAAATGATATCTGAAACCGGTTTTCTTTCCCAGCAAGGGAGCAAAATCTTGTATTATTGTTAAATTCTTGGGGGTGGTCAATGTGAAAGAACTGTTTAATGCATAGTACCAAAGACAAGATACTTGTTCACCTGGTGAAACCAAAGAGCTTGACAGCAGAGGTACAGCCGTTGGACGTACACGGCATTTGATGTTGGAATTATTTTGGCCCCTCTAGACAACCTTCAATTTTCACAAATATCATTTATTTACTCTTGCAAATGTTCCCTTGTCAGTCATCTCCTTACATGATTTCATTGCTGTATACAATTTCAAGCAACATTCAAAGATGTATCGAATGTTTCTCAAGTCTATTTTATTTCTTACTTTAGAGAAATCTTTTAACAAAACATTTGACTTTTTTTCCAAACTTTTTTTATTTCAGTTTTGTCAAGAAATCATGAAATATAATATATTGAAATATCAGTTGGTATTCTATTATTAATGAGAGCATACAGATGGAGAGAATGCAGGAGGAGTTAGAATTTATGCTGTGATTTGACATTTTTTTGATACTGCATTTACATAGCTAGTAGCAGCTGTTCGTGAAGAATTTCAGTTTTGCCTTGAACCACTAATTAAGTTTCTATTAAGTAGCATGATTACTTTCACACAATCAAGTCTTGCAAAAGCAGACCTCAAGCTGGTCAATTTGATATCCCACTTTTCCATTTGGCTATGAAAATTCATGCAAAAATCCATAGTGTAATTTCTAGGGAGACTTGTTTTCTCTTCACTCAAGCATCTGAACACAAATTCCTAATAGTCTACACCATATTTTCTCTCTGTCCACTGTGGCCTGCACGATTGTGAGGGTTTGGTTTTTAATTTGCCACAATTCCCCTACACTACTTTTCCGTGTAGCTCCGAACAGTAAAGATTGTGAGAGCTCCAGCCTCTGTTTAGCAGCTGTCGTGTTTCATTTTGTGGCCACCGGAGTACAACAGATCACTTCAAACTTCAATAAGAAGTCAGAGGCATGTCTCACTGAGGTAATAACACATTTTCCTATGTTATTAGCTGTAGACAATTCTTGTATAATATTATAATTTTATTATAATACAGGCCAAATATGTCACAAAATAAGTGTCAAACGGAAAAACTACAAAGGGTGAAACTTGTCTAGCTTGAAGAGGGAAAGCAGGTGGAGCTATGGTTGGCCCACTATATGACGCTGCCAAGGGTCTAACGGATATCAACTGCATTTTTTAAAATAGGAATCCCCATTTTTTATTACATATTCGTGTAGTACAAAAAGAAATATGAATGTTTTAGTTGGACCCCTTTTTTGCTCTGTGATAGATGGTGCTGTAATAGTCACAAACATATAGCTCACAATTTCAGATGAACAACTGATAAGAGATAGGTTTTTTAAAGTAAAATACAGAACGGAGGTTGTTCCAATGAGATACATGTACCTTTGTGAACTGGTGAACGTGTGGGCCATGGTATGGTGCTTCGACAACCAATCCACCTGTCATGAAATATGCTTTTCAATACCACTTCAACTGCACACAAGCTATGTGCTGGACATCAATCATGTTGGAAGTACATCGCCATTCTGTCATGCAGTGAAACATCGGTAGAACATTACGTAGGAAATCAGCATACGTGGCAACATTTAGATTGCCATCGATAAGATGGGGGCCAATTATCCTTCCTCTCATAATGCTGCACCGTACATTAACCCCCCCAAGGTCGCTGATGTTCCACTTGTAACAGCCATCGTGGATTTTCTGCTGCCAAATAGTGCATATTATGCAGGTTTACGTTACCGCTGTTGGTGAATGATGCTTCGTCGCTAAATAGAACGTGTGCAAAAAATCTGTCATCGTCCCGTAATTTCTCTTGTGCCCAGTGGCAGAATTGTACACGATGTTCAAAGTCGTCGCCATGCAATTCCTGCTGCATAGAAATATGGTACGGGTGCAATTGATATTGATGTAGCATTCTCACATTTTTGAGATTCCCGATTCTCATGCAATTTGTCTGCTGCTGATGTGAGGATTAGCCACAACAGCAGCTAAAACACCTACTTGGGCATCATCAATTTTTGCAGGTCGTTGTTGACGTTTCACATGTGGCTGAACACTTCCTGTTTCCTTAACTATCCAGCGAAAGGTCTGGTCACTTGGACGATGTCGTCCAGGATACCGAGCAGCATACATAGCACGCGCCCATTGGGCATTTTGATCACAATAGCCATACATCAAAGCGATATCGACCTTTTCCGCAATTGGTAAACAGTCCATTTTAACACGGGTAATGTATCACGAAGCAAATACCGCCCGCACTGGTGGGATGTTATGTGTACCACGTACTTATACGTTTGTAACTATTACAGCGCCATCTATCATAAAGCGAAAAAAAGAGTTCCAACTAAAATATTCATATTTCTTTAGTTACTACACGAATATGTATAAAAAATGAGGGTCCCTATTTAAAAAACGCAGTTGATATACGCTTGACTTATGACAGCGCCATCTAGCGGGCCAACCATAGTGCATTATTTCGGCCAGTTTTCTTCACTGTAGGGACATAATCAATTCAGAAGGATACCTTTGTACTTGAAAAATGCACCCGTGATGTTTCAGAAGTTGCTGGACGAAGTTCTCAAAGGGTTGAAACCACATCAATGCATGGTATATCTTCACGATATAATTGTCTTTGCCAGTGATATGGAGAAACACATATGAGACGCATATGGGAGATATTTTTGAGACTGAGGGCTGCGAATTTAATTTATTTGGTCAGAGGATTTTCATTGTACTTTTGAGACACTGAAAGTAGCTATGATGTTGAGTCCAATCTTATGTGTTTCCAAATTTCAATAAGGAATTCATTCTGTCATGCGATGCATCCAACCATGCACTTGGTTGTGTGTTGTCTCAAGAACTTCATGGCGTATCACATATGATGGCCTATGCATCAAGCTAAATGAACTCAGGAAAGAAGAATTAATCCATGACAGAAAAGGAAAGTTTGAGCCTTATCTATGAAATCACCTAGTTCAACTGTTATCACTATAGGAACAAGTTTCAAGTGGTATCGGATCACGCAGTGTTGAAATGGTTGATGAAGTTACACTACTGGCGGTACAACTGAATTTCATTTTTTGGTCATACATAAACCCTAAAAGAAACACAGATGGATTGAGTGGGAAAGTAGCAGTATTACAAATAGGAGGCAATGAGCTTAAGGAATAGCAGACAGCACAGAAAATGGATGACAACTGTATGCAGTTTCAAGAACAATCAGTCTTGTGTATATGATGTGTTACTTTACAGAGAGAGGAGTAGAATGGGAGACGTGATTATGTGTTAGCATATCATGGGCTATGTAGGCCTACTAACAGCAGAGTAGCGGAGGGGTACTGTTGGAGGAATAAGAAGGCAGAGATGGAGCAATATGTGTGAAACTGTGTTCAGTGTGTATAGAGAGTGATTTTTTGTCAGAAAAACTGCCATTGTAGAGGTCATCTGAAGAATTACTACTGTTTCAATTGTAGGTCGTTTCAACAAAACACCTGCTGGGAATAAATACATACATATGCTTATAGACCACCTTTCAAGATATGACGAAATGGTCGCAATGCTCAACCAACAGGCAGAAACAGTGGTGCACACACTAGGAAACAACTGGATACTCAAGTTTGAGGCACTTGAGATGATGATGATGGCTCAGGGAACAGACTTTCTGTCTGATCTGTTCAAGGGATTCTGTAGGATGTTGTGTGTGAAAAACACTGAGAATGAGTCCTCTTCTTCCCCAAGCTAATGGAAGAACGGATAAAAATTTACAGAACTATATGGAAGATGGTAGGATACTATGTGGATGCACACCATGTGACTTGAGATAATTGTTTAAAGTATGTGGTCGCAGCATATCACTCAAAGCAGCACACGGATACAGGATTCTCGCTTTACGAGGTGGTATATTGTTGTAAGATGCCATCACCATTCGACATGTTAAGAGACAAGAAGGGTGACACAGGATAATCTGTTAAGGAGTTCATGAGAGTGATAAGGGAAATATGGAAGAGGGCGAACAAAGCTAATTCCACGGCACTAGAAAAGCAAAAAGAAGCAGTGAGCCGCACAGCAAGAATGCCGCAATAAAAGGTTGGCCAATTGATAATGATGTTAACTTCTCACACTCCAAAGGAGAAGACGAAGAATTTTTTTTTTGGAAAATGTCAGGAGCCATGTCAAGTTGTCGAACCTATGTCACAAATGTACGTTTAAATCCAGTTGCCAAAGAGGACATCACTTGCACACATGAGACACTTGAAACTGTTTCGCAGGAACCCAGAAGTTATTGGAGGAATTGTCAGGTTGGGATGGAAGGAAAATGTGAGAAAGAAGATAGGAGCAGATTTTAGTTTTGTGTTTGTTCCAGCAGTTTGAGGCACACTGGTTTTACTCTACCTTCAATCAAGTGATAGTAGTAGCCAGTTTCTATGAACAAGGGGAGCTCATGGCAGTAAAAAGACTGGAGCTAGACAGAAGTGGATTGCTTATAAGCAGGACATCACGTGAAATAGTGGGACCTACTTTCTGTCTACCAGACAAAGTTATGAGAATAATCCACCTGAGCAATTTGCAGCCTCAGTTGCATTGGCCAGATGAACCTAATGACCTGTTACCAGCCACAAATCTATGTTAAACCACACTTTAGAACTCAAGCTGATTAAGTCCGTAGACTAACTCATTAATGAGCAAGAGGGGCGAATCTCCATGGAAACATTGATGCAGCATGTGGATCAGTACAGGGAGAATCAGTACAAGAGAGAAACAATCTGGACCATTGTCATACCAAGTACTTTTATGTCACTTACTCTGCCAAGCACACTCCTTGTTTATGTGTACAATATCACAACACAAGATGAAGTTTGAAGCCAGCCACTGTTCAAATTCCGGTGCACTGGATCCCCAGAGTCATATGACAGTAGCAGGAACAATAACTGCAAGTTTTTAAGTTAAAAAGCAACAAACAAAGCTTTGAACATATAGCCCATAAGGAAATAATGTGGTAAGAGCAATCTTGATTGAAGATGGATCAAATTCAACTGGGCCAACCGCCAGGGAACTTTATTTTCCATGGGTTTGTGATGACCCTAGGGTCGGCCTTGAAAATAGGGAGGGCAACATAGCTCACTGACCACATCAGAAATGTGCAAAGTAGGAAGTCGTTTGCAGTTAGCATCAGCCACAACCAATCACTGGTGTCCTGCCTTACAAAATAACAAATAGCTTTCAGAATGTTGTGAGGTGAGCTAGCCTGGTGAAGAGTGGAAACAGTTGATACAGCAGATGAGTCCTGAGCCACTGCCTGGCTGACACTGTTCTCTAGTCAGCAGTGCAGGGCAACAACACACACGACGCCAATGGAAAACTCAGCCATCCTGTCACTTCCTGTGGTGAGTCACAGTGGCGACCAGTAATAATGCAATTTAGAATTTCAGGCTCTTTGATTGGCACTGCATGACATCGACCTGCATCCCAAATCCACTAGCTATTACAAAGTGAAGAGGAAACAGGTTACTAATGGCAACACGATGGGAACAACCAAAGCAAGCAATGCATGACCCTGTTTGTCAGACAACAGATTGTTCCATTGCAAACTAAACTGCTTCTAATTACAATTGCAACACCAGAAGGATAGTAAATAACTAAATTTTACTTACTGTATGTGTACAGAACAGTACGAAGAATACACGATTAAATTTGTAGCTGTGAAATTTAATAAATAGAGGTGCCACTTATGGCAACAACTATGGCTCTAACACAACTGATCATTGAGATGGAATGAGCTGGATTCAGTCTATGCTGGTACAACTAAGCCAGAGTTCATCAATCATAGCAGCTGGAGAGTAGTGGCATGCAAGTCTCTTGGCAACCTCTGATCATTCGTTTTCTATGTGTGAGAAATCTGGAGAATGTGCTGGTCAACGCAGCAGATCGACATCCTCCAAAGTAGGGTAGCATAGAAAATGTGCACTGTCTCACTGAAAGATGTCATGGAGACCACAAAGACAGGTCACAGAAACCACCCTTAACAGATCAGATTGTAATGGCTACCATCCAAATTATTGGCTATGCAAACCAAATATAGTTCTGCTGTGTACCCAATGGCACCACATACCATCACACAAGACGATGGGCCTGTATGATAATGAAAAGTGCAATCTCGCATTTGTGATGCTGTATGCAGAATTAGCAATCGCCTCAAAAAACTTAGGTGCTGCTCACATGAAATCCTCCACAGCATTGAATATGGCCCTCCAAGAACCCATTTATTGCATATTCATATGGCAGCCGTGGGATCCTAACCAATGCCACCAGCAATAACAATAAATTGTAGTCTCAATTGGCCACAATCCTTCTGCTGTCAAATTCAAACGTGTGATAGATGTTTCTCCTTACATCAGGCATAATACAATATTCTCACATGTAAACAACATTCAAATGTTACTTCTGACTGATAAATTCTCTGTGTACTTTCTGTATATACAGAGTGTAGATTGGTGTACAAATATACAGAGGGTAGATTGGTGTAACACTTACCTACTTTATATGGTTGGACTAAAATGCTAATCATTTGCATTTCCAAGCCTGTAGTGCACATCTTGCCAATGTGACATTTCTTTCATGTCGCCTGATTGTATTGCCACTTTATAACCAGTGTGCAAAATGTGTAGTGAAAAAGTTATATTACCACAGAGTCATTATAAGTACAGTGGTAAACTACAGGTGCTTTGTGATTTTGGCACGCAGCAAGCAGCACGAGCACATTGCTTCAACAGGTCAGTTACCATAATGAAAGGGATACTAAATTTGTTCTCTAATAGTACGGTGAATTTTTTGCAAGCTTCCGCTTTACACACGAGATCCAACAAGTGACTTTGCTAAGGATGCAGCATTTTGCCTGAGATTTTG
Organism: Schistocerca gregaria; assembly: GCF_023897955.1. Lineage (NCBI taxonomy): Eukaryota > Metazoa > Arthropoda > Insecta > Orthoptera > Acrididae > Schistocerca > Schistocerca gregaria. The sequence continues at coordinate 44,625,028 of NC_064931.1, forward strand.
AATCACAGAAGACTATCAACATTTAGTTTGATGTGAAGAGTCATAGTACTGGTCAGCTTGTACTGAAGCACTTAGATGCAGCACAGACTGCATGTGGCAATGGATCCTTGTCAACCATGCCCTGCACAATATGGTGCTAGATCCATATAGGTGCAATATGACTTCTCTCATGAAACTAATCATATTTATTATCGTTCTGTATAGTTACAGTTGATAGGAGCCACTAAGAATGGCTATTGAGACTACGTATGCTCATTTCATACAACGTAAGAATTCTCAAAACAAAGGATTACCCCATCAGGATGATGCATTCAGTCATATTGCATACAATATTAAAAGTTACATTGATCACAACTTTCAAGAATCTTTCCATCACATTTTTCAATAGTTTATGGAACAGTTTTGGTGTGTGTGTGTGGGAGGGGGGATTGCCTTTACCAGCAATCTGTCATTTTCCTCAGCTGTTGAACAGGGACAGAAAGATATATCACAGTGCACAGCTATCAGCACTAGGAATTGCTACACATTGTTGACAGAATCACGAACAGTGAACAGAAACAACATTACTGTTTAGCACAATTGAAGAAGACAATCAGGACAGTTGTCTAAATCCTGTCCAAAATGAAACAAATAACTTTACTATCCTTCTCAGCATATAGCAGAGAGGCCGAGTCACGATAGGCACAACAAAAAGATTCACACTATTATCGCTTTCGGCCATTAAGGCCTTTGTCAGCAACACACACACACACACACACACACACACACACACACACACACACACACAGAGAGAGAGAGAGAGAGAGAGAGAGAGAGAGAGAGAGAGAATGCGCACAAACACGACTTACACACATTTGCAGTCTCAGAAAACTGAAACCACAGTCAATTCATCATCTCCACTATATGGTGAGTAGCAAGTTTCATTCTCAAACACATTGTGAGAGAGAGTCATAGAGCCGATACGGAAGTTGGATCATTTACCACACCAAATAACAAACCATTAGGAATTTGGAAACTGAATTTGGTAAACAGAAAATGTACGATTTTCACAAACTGAATTGTGAACTCCATGAAACGTGATTAATGGTTTATGATTCAGACACAGTGAAACAGCTAACACGCAGAAATTATTTAAGGAAAAGAATGATATTCGCAGACAACTTGCAATATTTATGAGTCATTCAGAGATACAGAACTGGTGCGAGGCCTGTGATATTTGTGGATGATCTGGATTAGACTTACATGAACTTGTTCTATGCTAATCATCATCTTACAGTTGTAGGATAAGGGCTTTCTTGCTTCTCGTTTGTAAGACAAAGTGAAATACTACTGTACATGCTGGTAGTGCTACATTCAATGCATAGCTTTCGTGATAAAATCTTCTGATTGCACAATGACAGGAAACTTTGAGGAATAGCTCAGAAGCAAATTAATCCCAAATATCCTATCAAACTGTTTTAGGGACAGCAAAACTTCTTATCACAATATTAAAGTTAAGCCAAATTTTCTTAAAAAGAAATAAACTTACTTCCACAAAGAGGTTTTCTTTCTGATGAAGCTACATACAAATAAAAAATGTAATTTCTAATCAAACGCAATGAACACACATCTGAAACATTCAAAAATTCATAACATCTGCGCCAAACATCGATATTCAGTTCTTAAATTACTCATGCCTATAAGACATCAAACTCATTTGGACTTCAGCAAAATATTCTACAAAATAAGAATGTTACACTCACACTGAACTACACAATTCAAACATCAGAAGAAAAATATTTAGTAGCAGACGCTTAATTCACATAATGACATAACAATCTCTGCTAACGCACACATGAACAGTAGTAACGATAGTGAGGGTAATAATGCTACCATTAATTATGAGTTAAGTGATATTGAAGACACTGACATTGGCACAGTAGTAGTGACACCAATGCAAATGGAACCCAGCCACTTTACCCTATTAAGATCTGAAGGGGATTCTGAGTCGTCCTTGAAGAAAAATGGCGGATCATATTCTCCATTGTTTGAGGTCTGACAGTTCTGTGTATTCTTAGTTTCGTATGCTGTTAACACACTGTATTATTGGTAGCTCCAGGGCTGCTTAAATTTCAGTGCACAAATCCCTCCTCTATTTGGTTGGGTGTGGTTGGGTGGTTGTCGTTCTGTGCCTGATTCTGGGAGTTTCCTGTGACAATTTGGGATTTCCCCACTTTATAGTAAGCCTAGTTGTGCTAATAATTGTTCAGAAAATATGTAAGATGTTTTGAAAATTTTTGTATAAAAAAATCTATACTTTTAAGCCCCGCCAGGCCTATAGCTTCACGTTTTTGCAGGATGGACTACAGCAAGACAGTTGAAAGATTAGTAGATTTTAGTGTTGCAACAGGATGATTTTACAACTGACATTGGTACATCAAGTGAAAAAAAGTACTGATGTTGAAACAGGCCAGGTTCTTAAAGAATTCAGACTCAATAATTCACAGGCCAAACAACCAACAAATCACATCAACAAAATACTTAATTCTCCACAGCCTGCAATTAAATTTGAAGTTAGCAGTGATACCAATAAGCAAATCTTAACTCCTTTAGTCAAAGGAGATGTGACAAGTGTGCTATTTATAATACATAATCAAGACCGCATTCACTCATTCAAAGAGTTTCCAATGCAAGGTATTTTCATGTGTCAATAACAGAAGCGACATCTCATTAAGTAATTTTTGTTGATGACTGTATCGTTGCGACCTGAAGGGACTTTCAGTTTCTTTCTTTCTTTTTCTTTTTTTCTTTTTTTTGGTGGAGCGAGATTGAGAGAGGGGGTTGGGCGGGGGGGGGGGGGGGGGGGGGGGGGGAGGTCAAAAAACTGTTTTCTCCTGGTTTTATTTTACTAAAACAATTTCCAATTGACTCATAAAAGATATGTGTCAAAGCCAAAGAACAAAAGTGCAGCCCCTAAGGGTTAAGCCTATGTTACTTGCACATAACTTTGATACTATAATATTTTTAAGGTGAGTAGAAGCAGATCCATGTGATCTCCCTCCTGCATGTGGTTTCCAATAAATGACTTATGTTCTGCTTGCGGCTCTTGCAACATCTAATCAACAATACAAATTTCAGCATTGTCAACAATATAGCACACACAGTAGAAAGATCCATAAGCAAATCATTACAGCACTTCTTGCCAAAATATTTTTTTATTTTATTTTATTGAGGCATTCACTCAAAACAGACCCTTCTCAAGTGAAGGTGTAAGTTACTTGGGGATAACTTTTCTTTAGATGGTATACATAAGAATGTTTTCCTTCTAACACTGCAGTTGTCAAATGCTTTACGTGCCACACACGCCTTTCTATGTTTTCCTAATGAGACAAATCTGCAAATTCATGCTTAAAATCATGGGACGTGATGGCAGGAAAATGTTCACAAGATATCACCTCAGTCCATTAGAAAACTGCAAGGTACCAACCAAGAATATAGCACATTGGTGAACTGAATTGTTGATACACATGCCAGTCTGCACAATTATATGGATACAAATATAGTTGATCTGATTCTCTCCCTGCTGCATTCTTTTCTTCACATAAATGTCCATTAACACCAAAGAGAAATATTTTTCTAGCTCCCTTTCTTTGATAAGGATCAACATTCTAGCAGAAACAAGGTCATGCAAGAATGTATTAGAGTTATGCCTGCCTCTTGTGTGCAAAAAAAAAAAAGGAAAGAAAGAAAGAAAGAAAGAAAGAAAGAAAACTGTTTTCTAGTTTTTTTGACTGAATTTGTGTTTTGAGCCTGGGACATAAATACAAGTCTAACTATTCAGTTGTTTAAATGTGTGAGAAAATTACCTTGCAGAGCAACACAGATTTTCCTGCAAGTATATTACTAATCCAGCTAACAGACTGGTTCTGTTCCTCGCTACTTGTCGGTTGCAGAGAATAGACAAACTCTGTGTGTGTGTCGTTTTGTGAATTTTCAATTTATTTATTTATTTATTTTGTTGTGAGAGGAATGCAGTAAAAGCACACATTACGTTTATATGCCAATTATCAAGAAGATGAAAGTTGTTTTCCGGCATTAACCAAAAGTGTCAGTTGAATCTGCCATAATGAAGGAATTTCAGATACAAAGCATTTTTGCAATAATCTACCCTCGTATAGGAAACTGAACACTACATGTATGATTTAGTTATCAACTATTATGATTTTAAACAAATTTCCAACAATTAAAGAATGAGTTACTGAAGTCTGTATCTGCCAATTAAGTGGCTTAATAAGATGGAACTAGTGGTATATTAAAAAAAGAACAGGAAGAAAACCAATTCCTTCTTGGCTCAACAACAGTTGCCTTCCTCTAAAAGATACACAGTATGTTTGTCATTTAGCCTTACACATACAGAACAGTACGTGTGCAAACAAACAGCAGTATTAGAATCTACTTCTTGGAATAATTCTCTAACTGCAAAACCCACAGCAAATTTGCTGACAAATCACACAGAAAAATGTGTGTGTGTGTGTGTGTGTGTGTGTGTGTGTGTGTGTGTGTGTGTGTGTGTGTGAGAGAGAGAGAGAGAGAGATTATATATATGTCTGTCTCCACCTCTCTGTCCATCCAATCTTTACATATTTCACACAATTAGATGAACGAGAATAAAATATGTTTCACAACAAATTTATTTGACAAGAGATCGTTTACAGCAGAGAACAAATTGCATTGTACCCTTTATGCAACACAATTAGAGATATTTACATTTATTCATGCCAGTAACACTAGCATCTCACATATCACAGTAATTTATAAACATTCAACTGTCATGAAAGACAACATAAACTTGTCCTAATGCTTTCGGATTCAGATAAAAATACAATCTATCAAGAGATTTTGAGCCTTCATTTTAATTCACTGTATTCTCTTCATCACCACATGAAAATAGTACTATTAAGGGAGTAATTATAATCTTTTTTACACCAAACAGCATGGTATCCCAGCTTTTACACTAGTTCACCATAATTCTACAGCAGTTCTCAGTACTGGCACACTTAGATACTCTAGATATTTATCTTCACACTGGATATGCAGACAAATTTCACAATAGTGAGAGAAATTTGAGGAGGGAAATGGCACAGTTACTACTTACAATCACACACATCTCCGATCAAGCTGTGCTCACTGATATGTTCATATGCGGATCTGGTGGAATCTTCTGTACAAATAGTTATCTGCATTGATGCAATGAAGACTTTCAAGGCTGGTGTTTACTTCAATTAAAACTTCTGGGCCGAAAGGCCATGGTCGACATATAACGCTATTTATTGATGTTTCATTCTCAGCTGTGGGTGATATCTGCAAAGATAAAACTGGCAACTACATCAAGAACTTTTGATGCAGATGCAAGTTTTATCTCTGAAGGTGTCTCTCACAAATAGCGACAAAGTATTTGTAAATAGTTTGATACATCGACCATGGTCTTTCCACTGAAATAGCAAGTAGATGCTTAGATACCACTGGTAGCTATAAAGTTAATTTTGCTCAGCCAAAAACAACTCGATATTTGCAGTGTTAATGACAGTGCACTGAACAGAATGAACTACTCATTTGCTATGCACATAGACAGTCTAATAAATTAAATAATTTTTAGCATTTTTCCTGTTACAATTTTACATTAAACTATGTCATAACAATCTTTACATAGAAAATTCTAAACTGCAAACAGCAATTTATATTTATTAGTGCAACAGAAAGCTCACTTAATGACGACTTCAATTTGATGAGGCAACTGCCTGTAACACTGACTTTGTACAGGAAACCACATACAACACAATTCGCTCAGTAAGCCACCCAACGAAGTAAGGTATTATGTGCACTTTCCATTTTGTGTAACTTAATGAAGTTATCACTCTTGGGTGGTGTATACTTAATTTTAGCATGTATCACATAGGATGCATGGAATATAAAACTGTTATTTGTTGAGAAAGAGGCTGTGCAGTTATGTTGGAATCACTGTATCGACATTTTCACAAAACACAATTACAGTACTGAGTATGAACAAAATACTGGTAGATTTTTCAGTTGAAAATTTAAAACCAGTATTTTCACACCACACCTCCAGCTTTTTAATTAATAGTTAGTTTTTAACACCATGTTATTGCTGGGAGGCTGGAAGAAAACTGAAAATTGAAAAATCTTTTCCAATAAGGGACCTTAAAATACCCTTCTTACAATTTATTTCCACTAAAAACATATTCACAATTAGAACATTTGCTTAAAATGCAGTGACTGACATACAATGTTAAGTCATTTCTTTATAGCTACTAGAGTGACAGTGGGATTCCATTTATGGTACGCACGTATCTGTCCATGTTTGAGAAGGTGAATTAAAGTAGTTTGTTTCCTTTTCAGCGGAGTGCCACAACATGCTACAGTGATTTTGATATTAAGTTTGTGATGTGTCATGTGCTTCAAATAATGCTAACTCAAGCTCTTACAATGAAAAATGGTGTTGTCACCTTCATTGGAAGACTTTGATTTATCAGCTGCTCCTCTCAGTGATTGCTTGGGGACAACAAAACATTTGATCTTGGTTAGCAGAGGTGAAATGCACTCTCATGGTTTTGACAATTTATGGAGTTCAGCAATTCTTGTAACGATCTCTGGTTGCACTTTTTGAATTATGAACTAACATTCAGCAATTGTCATTTGGAAAGCTTTGAGGATGATCCTCCCATTCTTATGTTCTGCCTCTGCATTAAAGCACAGCTAGTTCACTGTATATCATCCAAGTTACCTTTCTGAATGCCAATCCTTACCTCCTGCCCCTTTTCGGTCTAGCACGTGGCTTCAGACTGGGAAATGATCATCAACCAGTTTTCATTGAACAAGGTCTCCAGGAATGCTCAAAATGGGATCTACGGCGGAGAACGACCACATAGCGCCACTTAATTGCATTCTCTATTAATGTTCAGAAAACAACAAGAGGCTTGCAACAGCTAGACTCCTGGGGTAGCTAGTATTAAAACCCCATAGCAGATGATATGGCTTAAAATCCATCCAGAGGGGAATGGGCGGAAGGGTTGTATGGTCAAATTATTGGTAATCTTACTGTCAACTGGTTCATGTGACGACAAGCAGAACACACACATAGTGACCTAATGACATAGATTGTAAAACCAACGGGATACACTCTGGTGATGGAGTTAACCGAAGCCATAATCTACATAAACGCAAGTGTCAGCACTCCACTAAAGCCTCAATTCCTTTTCAAATAGCCTGAACCAATTTACATTCTAATTTAAATAGATGTCATCTTGTAAGTGAGATTCTCATTTTACTTCAACTCTCCATCTCTCTTTTTGTCAAGATGTGGATGCTATAACAGTTGAAGGTTTACTGGTTTTCTACAACGGGTCTTTTTCAGATGCTGTTCACATTCAGCAGTTTTATAGTTCTAAAATCATCAGCAATGACAATGAATCTGTTTCTTGAAAAAATCTGGTCCACAAATTAATGAAGTAACAGAGGAAATATTCAACAAACTAATGATAAAGTTGGCCCTAATGAGAAAGAATAAATGACTGATGGGACATTGGTACAAGTATTTGGAAGACTGATGAAGTAGCATTGAAAGAGGATTGTTGAAATGATAGGCAAACTTACAGCACAGTGTATCTGTGAAACTTCACAGATTGCTAGAATCACTGAGATGATGACTTGTTTTCATTAAATCCATATTATAACAATGAAAAAATATCACACAATTATAATGTTGCTAGATGAATGCCATTATCTTAAAAACAGGGTGTCCCAGGTGGAATGGTCAATATTCAGGGATATGGCAGGAACGATCATTTGAAGTAAAAATGTCTAGTGAACATAGGCTCATTAATGCATACCTTAAAAGCAATGATATTGGCATACTTTAAGGGCAATGATACTGTGAAACAAATCTCTTCCACTGCAAGCTCCTTGCATTCCAATTTTTAGAAAAGAAAAATAGATCCAGTACACACTGGCTCTAAAGAACAGACCTCAAGAGCTACGAGCACTTTTTAATCTCAGCTACTGTGAAACACTCCTCTTCTGCTGAGCAAGTGCTCCTAGCTCTAACGTATATATTCTAGAGCCCTTGTTTACTATACATTTTCCTTTGAATGATCGTTTCTATTATACCCCTGAATAGTGCCCATTCCTCTTCGGACACCCTGTGTAACTGGTACCGGAAGGGGTCGCATATGACAGAATGGTGATTAACACAAATGATGATATTGTTTGCGAGTAAAAACAGTGAGATACGGGATCTTTTTTCATATATCAAACTTCAGCAATCTCTTGAAACTGGTAATGTTTGCTTACAGCAAATCTCATGCTTGTGAAATATGAGCTGTTCTACTGTGAATTCAAATACACAGATAGGATTCAACCACAACTCACTGGCTGCCTCGTTACACACTTTTAATTTTAAAAACCATATTTGTCCTCAATACTTGCCGTTAGCTTAGATTTCACTAATATTTATATGCCAAAGAATAGTGTTTGAAACATATCTATTGTCTTCAAATTTTCTAATTACATAATTCATAGGAGAAGAAAGTCTGGATTGCCACTGTTTACTTTTTGTCTTTTGTAACATCCTGCGTCAAAAACTTGAGACAAATCACAGTAACTGTTTTGTGAAATGGCTGGCTCAGATATGATATTCATACACACTGTATTAGACTTTGTAGCTGCGTGGCAATGCCAGTACTGACATGTTACAAAATAATATAATATAATAATAATAATAATAATAATAATAATAATAATAATAATAACAATGACAACAGTAACATTAATAATAATAGTAATAATAACAACAGCAGTGATGATGGATACCCAGCACCTGTTAGTCTGATTATACATGTGTGGTTCTATTTGCCAGACATTCTCAACTATGTAACATTATCAACACACGTGTTATCACGCATCTATCTTCAGTCAAAAAAATATCATCTACATATTGACACAATAACACTACAGTGTTACTGCCAGGTAATATTAGTAAAAGTAACAAAAAGTAAACTTATTTCAGTGAGACTCAGGAATGTGTTTATATAAAAAGGGTCTTTCAATTACCAATGAGAAAATCAAAATCAAACCACTGTTCACTAACTAATCCTATTGTAGACGCGGTTCTTAAATGAAATTATTGATTTATTATGTATTTTATAGAACCTCAAATGTTCAAAATCCACCCTCTTTTTATTTGTTCTCATAATTCATTTGAGGCAGTATCAATTTTTAATCAAGTGTATACTATGAGAACAGCCTTTCATGTAACTAATTTGAGACATTTAAAAATAACTTTATATGAAGAGAACAACAGACTAGGTGGCAGTGAAAGGTACTGATCAATCTCTTATGCAACTATAAAAAGTTTGAAGATGAGTCAATAAACAACTAATTATTAACAAATTAGCAAGTTTGTGTACAAGTGACCAGATTCCTTATATACTGACATCATCTCAGTTCTAAGGATCGCTAAAACAATGCAATATGATAAAAGAAACTAAAAGCAATTTCCACATTACAGATTTGGAAGATGATGAATGTCAATTAGGATGAGAGACATAGTGGCATGCTGCAACACATGAGAAAGAAAACAAGAAAAATTTGTTAAATTATCTTACTGCAATCTAAATATAACCCGCAAAGCTCCTCAAATCTTGAAAACAACATCCACTTATATAGGATGAAGTATACTATGTTGTGTTCCTTTGGGGTTAATTCTTCAGAGTAAAATTAATAAGAGCAACAGACACCAAACACTTAAGTTGTTTTGAGCTATAATTTCATTAGAGCTCCTGCTTAAAACGACAAGCATTACAACAAATATATTTTTGGGATAAATTTTTAAATACTTTCACATTCAAGGTTTCTACAAAAAATTAAAAAATTAAATAAAAATAAATATGTACCTAATATCTTGATATCAAATGTGCTTTGCTTTTTTTCTGTCACTTACAACTGTAGGTGTTAACAGTAATTGAGTAAAATTCTCTGTTTAAAGCTGTACAATAGTACCTTGGCTAGAAATGGAACTAAAGACAGTACAGAGAAGGACGTCAATTAGAAACAGCAAGTAAGTTGCATTCTACATAAAATGCAATACTAATACATAAAGGAAAGACTACGGAATGTAAATCTATAAAAGTTCTATGTCTCTGGGAGATGTAGGGCTCAATGGATGGATGTGATGTACGAAAAAAGAAACTTCAAACCACAGCGCAAATGAAATTCAGATATACAGATGCAACAACCCAAATAACAGCACACAGTAGTTGTAGGTCTCAATTTGAAGACTTAAATTATTTCACATATTACTTTAACGAACAAACAAATAAATATTCTTTCTGAAACAGATGAAAAAGGAATTTAAAATAAATGACAAAGATAACATTCAAGCACTACGAAGAGTGACAGACAAAAAAATAAATAAATAAATAAATAAAGACTATCTTGAGGTGACTTGACATTTCAAGACGAAACACGAAACTACTGAACAAACACAGAAACTTAACTCAAATGAAAAATGTTTATAAAAAATTTGGATTTTTTTGTTTGTTTCGTATATATACAATGTAACTAACTTGATAAAAATATATTACATTGACGTCATTTTGATTCTATGTTCTAAATTTTCTTGTAGCCTGGACACACACACACACACACACAAACACACACACACACACACACACAAAAATAAACACAACTGGTTAACACGTATATGTCTGTGAAGGCGTTTCAATGAGAAACACAAAAACACTTTGACTTCAACATGTCCTGGGCAATATTATAAAGCCACTAAACATGGGCCTCTGTGAACAATCCAACATGGCGAGTCTGTGGTCTGCCAATCATAGGCCGGTGTGGTGTACGACAGACATCACAATCAGCTTTCCCCAAGAGGTAGTGAGTGTGACAACATAACCACGATGTCCAGGTTATGTCACTGCAAACACAACAGTGGGACATAAAATGTAATGGCGGACTCTACTTGTTACCAAGATGTTTCACTGCAAAATGTAATGACCGAAGCTACTTGTTACCAAAATTATCATATCATTTGATCTGATTTATGCATGTACAAATTATTAGTGTGCAAAAGTTCAGTGAGAAACTTTATGAAAATCAATATAGTATGCAAAAATAAACATGTTTTCAATATTCCATCTTATATTCTGAGAAATTATGTAGCAATTTGTATGAAAACAAATTGGTCCAATGACTTCTAGCATGCTTAGAAAAAGTGATAGTATACAACTGAGGGTGTGTCCAGAAAACTGCTATATGAGCGATCACAACAAAGGGACATGGTTAGATAAACTTGAAATACCATTAAAATATGATTTACTATATTAATCATAAGAAAGGATATACATATATTATTATGTAAACCATATGTGTGGCCCAGAATAAAACAGCAAAGATGTGAGCAGTAATAATATATACTTCTGAGGAATGAGAAACTTCTGAAAGCTGTGTTATGGAAGAAAGTTAATGAATGGTATAAGTCTAATTAAAGACTCCAGAAAATAACAGAACAGTGCACATTTGGTAGTAATTTAACTTCACTAACCATTTAGACAGAATCAGCAGAATCTACTACAGATTCTGAACTTTCCTAACAAATTAAACATTTATGCCACAGTGACCTCAAACGTGACATTTATCAATGACAAGAAATTAGTCATGATCCAACATACAGTTTTAATTATAATGAATGCGCCTTACAATACACAATTAGTAGCAGACTGAAAGCTCAGTTCTATCATAACTGTTTCTGTACATACAGGGCGAATCACCTAAAACTTGCACTGCAAATATTGTGGAAATGGAAAGCCCTATTGATGTGCAGTTTACACAGAATGGACTGGTAGTCAGCGGCTCGTATTGTTAGCCAATCAACAGGTTGTAATACTACTTAGAAAGCGTATTTTTGTGCTCACACACACTTTTTAAATGTACCAATGCCTATTGACATAAATAAAATAAAAGTAGGGTAAACTAGAATGCTAAACGTGTTTGTTGCAGGATTCTAGTGCACATTGTTTATGAGATATTGTATTTTGGAAGGTTTCCACACAGGCGCTTGTTTGTGCCAATCAACCTGCATGGTTGTTAGGTATGATGGTGTTATCTTTGCTTACAGTGTGTTTGTGTGTTCCGGAACTGCATTCTGACTTGCTAGTTAGTCAGTGTGACAATCCAAGCAGTAGGTCATGATTGGATGATGAATTTTACCAATGCAGATAAAGCTGACATGCTCACTGTGTATGGAGAGTGTAGGAAGAATAATATCACAAAGTTATCAACCACCTCACCAATTTTTTATCAACCTTGTCAACCAGTTACATCAAAGCGGTAGTGTAACACCCAGACAACATAACAGAAGGAAATGTGACAACAGAAATGGGGGAAATTAATGATCTTGCAGCTGTTGCAGTTGATCCGCACATTGGATCCCATGCATCTGCATGAGGAAGTGGCACGAGTCAGGCAAATGTCTATGCACTCTCCATTGACATAGGTTCCATTCCTGACATATTTCTTTCCATCAAGAGCTGCATGGAAACAATTAGAGGATCATGTTAACATTTGTACATGGGCATTAACATAGGATACTTCAGATGTATCACGTATCTTGTTAAGTAATTAAGCCAGATTTACCAATCATGGACAGGTAAACTGCCAGGTCATGCTTTGTTGACAATCCTCACTGGCTTTGTCAGGTGGAATATCAACTTCCATGGAGTGTAAACATATGATTTAGGATAATGAACAATCAGCTCATATACCCATCTTTCATAGACGGAACCCTGAATGCGCAGAAGTATTGCAGCCTCCTAAAAGAGCATCTTCCACAGATGCTAGCAGATGTTCCTCTGCAGACTAGGAGGAACCTGTGGTACCAACATGATGGCTGACCACACCATAGGGCATGAAGTACTAGTGTGTCTCTTCACAAATTGTTTCCAAATTGTAGGATTGGATGCAGAGGGCCTGTACCTTGGCCAGCCCATTCCCCAGATTTGATGCCTGTAGACACTTTTCTGTGGGGAAAACTGAAAGACGCTATCTACAGGGACTTACCAACTACACCCAATGATAAGCAATCATGTATTACTGTCACCTGCTCGAACATTTCCACTGAAATGCTAGCATGTGTGCAGCAGTCATTCCATATCAGTCTGGAAGTGTATATTGCTGCTGCCAGTGGTCATTCTGACCACAACCTGTCATGGTCAACTGTCTCATTACTGTTAAGAATCCACATAACTAGTGTATGTACTTCTGATATTATTCAGTGTGTGCTACCACAAGTGCTGTACAAGTGTCAGTGTGGGAACTTTTCAAAGTGTGTTATCTCATAAAAGACTCTCACTAGAATCCTGCCACAAACACTACTGCCATTCTAATTTATACTACTTTTAATTTGTTAATGTCAAAAGGCACAGTCTAATTTAAAAAGTGTATGTTTGCACCAAAATACACTTTGCAAGTATGTTTACAATCTGTGGGTTACCTGACAATAAAAGCCCCCTGAGTATCAATCCATTCAGTGAAAACCACACAAAAGCACTTTCCTTTCCTGCAATATTTGTGGTTCAAGTTTTAGGAGATTCAACCTGCACATAGCACATCAAATACTGTGAATGCTTGTATCTAATTACCAATACAGATGTTAAACCAGGTAAACTTGATACAGAAATACGAAGGAATCTACAAATTAAATATAAATATTTATCTGAGAATGGACAATAATATCCTAAATTAGTAATGGATTAAAATGAATCTTCAAGAACAGCAATTGATTTTTGGCAGTGTTCTACGATATTTATTCACACTATCAGAAAATAAAATGACTGAAAAATAAAAGCAATATACCATCACAATCAATGTGAAGATGATTCAGAATACCATAACAACAGTACTGTCGTACACTTTTGTGACTTGTGGGAGACTATACCTTCATTTCAAAGATATAATGCTGCAGTAACAGGTGGAAATTTAAGAGTTCATGATATGCTATAATCGTTCAGGAATCACTATTTATGTTTCCAAATGATGTCAGTTTGATTATAGACACCAAATATGTGAATGTTAAGAGGAAAACTTATACCACCACACTGAAGCAAACGAGGTTATCAAGATCCACACATAAAAATTTTAATATGAACGGTTTCTATATTTTAATTAAGAAATACAACAACTTGCTCTGGGGCACTGGATACAATCCTATACTATTAGTAGCTCCTTGTGAAACTGAATGAAAGTGCTTATGATTACTGTAACTACAAGAATATCAGGTATAATTACAATATAGTCCTCTAGTACATCGATGACAATATGGCAACACAGATTTTATGAAGCAGTCGTTCACTCACTGGCATAGGTGAAAAATAAGATGGGTTGAATTGAGCCAATGAAAAAACACCAAAACCTGCCAGACACAAATTGCCTCAACAATGTGAGTAGAAAAATGGAAAGTATGGTTATGAGTTAGTATCTGCTGACTGAAAATTACTTCGAAGAAAACTGTTCAAAAATTCCGGAACACAGGCACAAAAATGTGAAAAATCTAATCTGTGTACATACCGCAAATAGTGATCACAAAAAAGAGCTAGCAAGTTGCAATTCTCTCTTGTAAGTGACACAAACACTGTGTATTAATAAAAGTGAAATCTTCTCAGCTTGCCAGGCCAAAAAGAGTATCACCTCGAAGCAACGTTTCTACAGAAGATGAATAGCAAGAAACATGTCAAAGTCGCTTCCAGAATATGTTGTTACATCAGTGAAATTTTCCACAGAATGGCTGCATCATCAGGTTAATATGATTACAATAATGAGAGAACAATTTCCAGCTCTAACATCACTTTGATATTCAATATTCTTTAGTTCATGACTCTCTCCCTCAATGACTTTATTAAAATTGATATTATGAACAAATTCTTAATGCCACAGAATCATAGTGTGTGTGAGAAAGAGGAAAACTTGCAAAATTTATCATCACAGTAAAGTGGGGAGAAATTACACTATCAACGTCACCCCCCCCCTCCCCCAATCATCACAACTGCCAGGCATAACAGTGCCGAATGCAAAACATGATATTATTGATCACCTTGTTAACAGTAAAATGAACTCAAGAAGAGGCCTGTTTAACAAAATGATAAAAAAATTTTATCAAGAGAATACAGCTCCCAACAAAAAATGGTTTCATAATGAGAAAACTGGAGTACACATTACTGTAACATTCATCTTAGTCCCCAGATTTTGCCCCACTGACTTCTACCCTGCACCCCACACACACATGAATACTTGTGGATGGAAATTGTTTGAAGTGCAATAAAGATGTTATCACAATCATACACACATATTTTGAATACTCTCCAGAGCAACAGTTTAGGGAAAGAAACTACTCACTGGAACAGCTTCAGACTTAAGCGCACTAACGTTAAGGGGAAACTACATAAAAAAAGTTCATTTATTACACATAAAAAATCTTTCACTGCCTGACAGAGCCATGTTCATCCTGTCATTTTGCAAATGATACTAATAAAATTAGAAAAAAAATCAGAAATTGGAGGGAGAGGGGGGAACAAATTATTGAGCCACAGAACTAACATCTGAATGTAAGAAAGTGAAGGTAATGCAGAACTTACCACAATCATAACATGAAAATGGATGGAATCTATTGTACACCATGTTCGGGAGTAGTCAGGCACAACATGTAGAGAAAACATTTAACAGACCAAGAAAAATGTCATTCAGAAATATCAGAAAAGTGCTAATGAGAATTAATTAAAACCAGACTTAATCAAAGCCATTATGGCATCATACCTGGAATTATGAAAAAAAAGAATTTGCTCAATTAGTAAATGCATGAAGACTGAGTGTTTTGGTTGACTGACACACAGGTATAGCACCATATAACTGAAAGTTACACCAAAATTGTCAATATATAAGATAAACCTTATTTAATACTGAAGAGAGAAGTACGCCATGTAAAACTGTCTGTTTATAATTTCATTGCTATTTGTCATGGGAAGTACAAGTGCACACTGCTTGACAAAAAACATGGATCACCCAGAAGGGAAGGAGGAAACAAAATGAAACTTCACGGGATGAGAGGGAATGTGATGTTATCTCCTTGATTTAAAAAAACTGGCACTGTGAGCCCAACTACCAAAGAGCATCCCCTCTAGCCTGGAGGCATGCACCGATTCACTTATGAAGCTGTTATATCCTCTCCTTAGGCAAGCTGGTTCTTGCTATTTTAGATACTGGCACTGGGAAAGACTTGATATCAGACTTGGTCCCACATCTTCTACCGGAGATAGATCTTAGAATCTTGCTGGCCACGGTAGTACCTGAACAACATGCTGCCAGCTTACAGATGCATGCCATGTGCGAATTAGTAATGTCCTGTTGATAAATGGCACCACAATACTGTTGCACAATAGGTAACACATGAAGACGCAGAATGTCCATGACATACTGTTATGTCATCAAGAGTTCCTTCAATCACTACCAGACATGACCCGATATCCCTCCTCATGACTACCCACACCATAACACAAGGAGCAACATCACTCGTTGTGCCTCTCCATATCAATGGAAGAATGGGACATCTCCCCAGGTCACTGCCATCCTCGTCAACAATGGTCATTTAGGGTTGCACGTAACTGTGATTTATCTCTGAACGTGATGCAATGCCATTCATCTATAGTCCACTACTCCCAGTCATGGCATCACTTCAAATGCAGCCATTCGTTATGGTGTTAATGGCAGTGTACACATGCGGTGGCAGTTCCTAGTCTGGCTGCTGCCAGTCTCTGACCAATGGCGTGATATGACACAGATGTTGCAGCGAGTCCCTTACTTGTTCTCAGATGGCACGTGCAGATGTGAATTGGTTACATTGGGCTTTGTGCATCATACCCACTGATGGTGTGTACACATACGAAGTTACACTGACATCCAACCATGTCTTCTGAGTGCTTCACATTTTTTGTCACACACTGTATACAGGGTGTCCCATCTATCTTGATCACCCTAAATAGCTGTTTGTCCACATGCAAATTAGAAAATGTTTCAAGCAAATGTTCTTTAGCTGTCAGGGGGTCAATTGCCTTCATTGTAACTTTGATTTTTTACAAAGATATGAACAATGGTATGACTTTTTTAAAATGGCACCCTGTATTTTTTATTCAATAATTCATTTCCTCTTCTAAAGACCTATTCAAAAATGTATCACAGTTTATCATTCTTCACCACTCACTGAAACACAATGTTATTAAGTACGTAACACTACACTGACATAGACGCTCCCAGCACTTAGTGCAGGTACTCGGGGTAACGGAACACATCCACGTGCTGACACAAGTAGAATACAAAGCCATCATTCCATCAACCATCATCAGTTCAAGAGCTGTGTGAGGAGAATGTACAACAATGAAGAGAAGGTAGAAATACTACTCATCTATTGGGAATGTAAGTTAGCAGAACAGTAACTGCAACACTGTTTTCTTATTTAGGGGTACATTTAATGCAGTAGTTTAGTCCTTTTACATACTGTTGTGTAAAGTAGGCATACAGAAAGGCTGTCCTTCCTACAAAGTGCGTCAACATAACGTTTCTTTTATTGTTGTTGTTGAAGGTAGGCAAAATGCTACGCAGGCAGCGGAACTGTACAGAGAGCAATATTCTGACAAGAACCGACCTTCCCAACAGATGTTTTCTCGTCTTGTTATGACGCTTCAGGAAATGGGAAGTTTCAACGCACAACAACGCAATTGTCATAGCACTCGCACAGACGAAGCTGCTGAAGTTACTGTTCTCACTTTCGTTGCTATGAATCCACATGTGAGCACACAACAGCTTGAACATGAGATTGACATTCCTAAAACCAGTGTACATTGTATTCCTACACGTCGCCAGTTCCATCCTTACCACATACACCTACATCAACAATTGCATGGGAACAATTTCCAGAATCGTGTACAGTTCTGTCAGTGAGGACAGCAGCAAATCCTCGCCAACCTGAACTACTGCTCCAATGTTCTATTTACAGATTAATGTTGCTTCTCAAATGAAGGACAGGTAAATACAAGGAACATGCGTTATTGGTCCAGCAACAACCCATAATGGCTTAGACAGGTGGAATATCAGCGTCAATGGAGAGTTAACATCTGGTGTGGCATGCCTGGTCTACAATTATTGGCCCTTATCTCATTAATGGTAGTCTAAACGGCACAGCGTATGTCAAATTCCTCAGGCGAATTCTTCTCCTCTTCTGGATGAAGTGCTGCTAAGAACCAGAATGCTTATGTGGTACCAACACAATGGATGTCCAGCACATAATGCCTTGCGTGCACTTCATGTTCTGAACTGAAGGTATCCTGCCAGATGGATTGGTCGAGGAGGAACAGTTACTTGGCCTGCTATGGATCCTGATTTAAATCCTCTGGACTTTTTTCTTTGGGGATGCATTAAAGACGTTGTCTATTGCGATATTCCAACAACACCAGAGGAAATGCAGGAACATATCGTGCTTGCTTGCAATTCCCTTCAGTAGGCAACACTGGAAGCAATAAATAATTCTTTCATTCAACAAGTGCACCAGTGTATCGGTGTCCAGGGTCACCACTTTGCGTACCTGTGAATGTTCTACTCCTGGGCAATGGTTCAGGAGAGTCAAAGTCAATTTTGTGTTGTGTTTTTACTTGGTTTTCATTTGTGTTCTGACAACTCCAGCAAGTGGACGAGTTTGTGACCCCGGGCTCAAATTATTCAATGTCGTGTTACGTAATTAATAATTTTGTGTTTCAGTGAATGGTACACTGTGATACATTTCTGAATAGGTCTTTAGGAGACGAAATGATTTACCTAAAACAATACAGGGTGCCATCTTAAAACTCATACCACTGTTTATACCTTTGTAAAAAACAAAGCTACAAAGGAGGCAATCATGCTGATTGATTTACCCCTTAATGTAATTGTCGTGTGACTAAGGCCTCCTGTCGGGTAGACTGTTCGCCGGATGCAAGTCGTTCGATTTGGTGACTTCCCCCTAATGGCTAAAGAACATTTGCTTGAAACATTTTGTAATTTGTATCTGGACAAACAGTTATTTAGGGTAGACAAGATAAATGGGAGACACTGTATACTAAGTGTAAGGATTTCTGTGTAAAATGATTGCAGTCCAATATATAACTGATCAAGGCCCTGGGTCTACAAAATAACTAATGGCAGGTCATTTCCTAATAAGGATTAACATTCAGTTGGAAATGGGGTTAGATATGGAGCATAAGCTCAGCTGGACATGGGATCTGGGAAGAAATGCCTATTTCCTCATCAAAGGACTGTGGTAGTGATATGAGCTTGCGTGGTAAAGAACTTGTTACAGGTCTGACGCAGAAAATATCATGGCCAAAGTGCTAAGTTCTCCAGTGAGAGTAAACAAAACTGAACTTATAGAAAAAAAAGGATGAAAGTAATTAAAAATATTTTTATGGAAAAGATGTAGTACAATATTTGTGCTGAACACATTCTGAAGCAAAGCAAGAAGTAATACAATATCATCCTGAAGATGTTCATGGAGAACAGCAAAAATGACTGAAAATACTATCTACCAAAAGGGCAGGTATTATTTACGAAGATACAAAGCCAAACTAATGACTGAAAATCAGCTGTGTGTTACTGTTAGTGGTGTGTAATTTTGAATGAAGTTATTAAAAGTTCAGTATATTTAAAAAATTCTTAATAGCTGTGATGTGCATGCAAAGGTAAAATGTCAATTCTAAGTTGGTAGAGCCAAATGAATAACTCCCTGAGAATTTGTCAGAACTGGCAGCTACTGGCTATCCAAAGCTCAAGGATTGCTTCATGTCCAAGACAGACAAAATAAAATTATTCCATGTACGAGCCATGGGTAAAAGAAACATAAGATGACTTTATATTCATACGATAAATGAGAAGTACAAATAACAAGCTAATGTAATCAAGTGAGTTCAACATGAATTTACTAATGGTTATTGACAAACCTGGAGAGCATAGTTCTATTTACATTACTCTTTGAAATTTTCAATGATACGCAATCTGTTGATTTAAAACACGTGTGAACAAAACTTCTACATCAAGATCGCAAATTTTCTTTATTGATTTCCGGTTTCACTCACTGATGGGCCATCTTCAGATCAATCTAAAATATTGTTCAGTGTGTGACAATTACCACACATTGTCACATTCTTAAGAGTTAAGTTGCCCTAAAATGAGAAATTTAGTTGGCTATGTAAATTGATTAGTGATTAATGTTGTCAATTTACATAAGCAACTGAAATTTTTCGTTAAAAGGCAACTTAGGTCAAAGGATATGACAACGTGTATTAATTTTCACACACTGAACAACATTTATCTGAAGATGAGCCGATACTGGTAATAAACAAAGAAAATTTGCGACCTTGACATAGGATTTTTATTCACACAGTTGTATTTACTGGTCAGGGATCATTAAATGAGATACTTCACTGATCAACAGAATTTTCATTATGTGGAACTAATACGGATTCAGTTTTGCAAGAGGAACAGCAGGCAGTTAATCCTCTGGCATTTATGATGAAAGGCAAAGACTTGAAGCATGAAGATGTAAATACATGTATCTTTTCAGGTTACCTATCTATCACACATGTAAGGCAGGAATATGGTCTCTCAATTTCACCAAGATGGGTGGAAGTGCTGACCTAATGTAAGTGACAAAATGTGAGGTGCAGTGATCAGTTCATGTACGCATGATGGTTGATCAATACACAAAGCATGTTAACTGTTACAGATGTGTCTTAGTACTTTTCCCCTTCATAATTTATATAATACATGTAGTTACACAAAACTGTTATGGACATTAGCATCCATTCTGTGGCTTGGTGAAGGGTAAAAAACTGAATTTCAAATGAGCAGCAAAACTTAAGGAGCAGGGAAACTAAAACCAGAAAGAAATCTTAGAAAACTGCTATTGAAGATGGGTTGTTTTCCCAGAAAAAAGAACTTCGAATAACCAATGTCATTTCACTGACATTGATAAACTCAAGGACATGATCGGCTGAGCGCGTGTCATCTGCTAAAAGGGAAAATATATCAGATGACAGCTGTAAACAGGCACGCAGCGGATTAAAATAGGGGCACTGAAGTAAAAGGTGTCTCACCAACAACAGTTGAGACCAGTGGGGACAAAGTGGGGCAGGACCGACACTTAAAAGATGTCAATGGCTAAGAAGACAGTGCCCTATCTGGAGTCTAGTTAAAATTACTTCCTCCCGACAATGAGGTCGACGGGAAGAAGTCCAAGCACAGTGACGAGGTTAGACGTTCTGTAATTTATTATTGGGAAGTGCAGACCAAAATGTGTGCCATAAAAGAGCAACACGATGACATAAAATGCTCTGTAGATTGATAAACAGAACCATGCGAACAGCAGGCCAACAGAGAGAGACTGCAGCCTTTGCCACTATATCGGCTGCCTAGTTTCCGCAGATACCGACATGCCCTAAGAGCCAGAGGAATGCCACAGAGATGCCTCCCAAGTGGAGCATGTATAGGCAGTCCTGAATCAGGTGGAGCAGAGGATGGACAGGATAAAGGGCTTGGAGGCTGAGAAGAGAGCTGAGCGAATCCAAGCATAAAATATACTGTATCTGTTTATGGCAAAGGATGTGTTGGACAGCCTGGAGAACAGCGTAAAGCTCCACAGCGAAAACTGAACACTGGTCGGGAAGCTGAAATCTAATAAGGGTGTCACCAACAATATAGGCACTCCCAGCACCAAATGTGGTCTTTGAGCTGTCAGTGTAAATAAACGTGGCAGCCTCCATTTGTGCACATAGAGCAGCAAATGCCCAACAGTAAACTGTGTGTGTGTGTGTGTGTGTGTGTGTGTGTGTGTGTGTGTGTGTGTGTGTGTGTGTCGGGGGGGGGGGGGGGGGGGGGTTACTAGCCATGGGAAGCTCTGGCAAAGGTCACAGAGAAGGCACGTCCGGGGGCAAAGCCAAGGTGGCACCGTATTCCCATTTGTCAAGAAATTTTCTTGAAATTGGAAGGAAAGAGACTATAGCAGTTGACAGAAGTGAACTCCTGGTGGTAATAGACAGGAAGGGTGGCCTGCATACCCCAAATCCAAAGAGCTGTCGATAAAAAGGGCATGGGTCAGATGAGCAGGCATGGAAGACAGATGACTAGCATAACGACTCAGAAGGACAGGGAGCCGATTGGACAGCAGAGGTTCAGCAGTCTCAGCTTAAAGGCTCTCCACAGGGCTGGTGTAAGAAGCTCCAGACGCTAAACGCAATCCATGGTGGTGGCAGAGTCGAGATACTGAAGCGTAGACAGCTATGCAGAGGAGTAAACTACGCTTCCATAGTCCAATTTCGAACACTCTAAGGCATAATATAGGTGGAGGAGGACCACTCGGTCCGCTCCCCACGAGGTACCACTCAGGGTATTGAGGGATTACAGACAGCGAGTCAAAAGATATGAAACATGGGATGACCAGCAAAGTTTCCTGTCAAACTTAAGTCCCAAGAATTTTGTGACATCCATGAAAGGAAGGTCGACAGGGCTTAGATGTAGGAAAGGGGGGTAAAACTCCGTGTGACGCCAAAAATTTACACAGACGGTCTTACTGGGAGGAAATCTGAAGCCAGTTTCAATGCTCCGTAAGTGGAGGTGATCAATAAATCCTTGAAGCTGTCGTTCAAGGAGGCTGGTCCATTGAGAGCTGTAGGAGGATGTAAAATCATTGACAAAGAGGGAGCCCGAGACATCGGGAAGGAGACAGTCCATAACAGATTTATGGCAATGGCAAACAGTAAAACACACAGCACGGTGCCCTGAGGCACCACGTTGTCTTGGGAGAAAGTGTGGGACAGAGTAGTGTTCACCCGCACCTTAACTGTGTGCTCTGTCATAAATTCATGAATGAACAGGGGTAGACGATCTCTAAAGCCCCAAGAGAACAGTGTGTGGAGGATGTCTGTCCTCCAACAGGTATTGTATTACCCTCCCCAGATTAAAAAATATAGGTACCATTTGGTGTTTCCTGAGAAAATTGTTCATGATACAAGTGGAGAGAACAACAAGATGGTCAACTGCAGAACGATGCTTTCGGAAACCGCATTTGCCAGGCGTTAAAAGGTTTCGGGACTCAAGCCACCAGTCTAAACATCAATTTACCATCTGCTTCACAACCTTACATACACTACTCGCGAGAGAGATGGGGGATAACTGAAGGGGAGATGTTTGTCCTTAACGGGTTTTGGAACAGGAATGATGATAGCTTCCCGCCATCTTCTGGGGAAAGATACTGTCAGTACAAATTCGATTATAAAGGTGACGGAGGTAACGCAGGCTACGGTATGATAAATGCAGGAACATTTGCACTTGGATGCCATTCAGTCCTGGAGTGGAAGAGCAAGACGAAGAGAGTGTGTGTTGGAGTTCCCAAATAGAAAAGACAGTATTACAGCTTCCACGATTTTGAGAGGAGAAAGCAAGAGGTGACATTTCTGCTGCTCGTTTCTTCGCGAGGAAAACTGGTCGGTGATTTGAAGAGATCGAAATCTCAGCAAAATGTTGATCCAATGAGTTAGAAATTGCGACTGGGCCCACTAAGGTACCCGGCGCGACAGTTAGCACAGAGATCGAGGAGAAACTAGACATGCCAGATAACCATCGAATTCGACTCCAAACTACAAATGAGGGAGTGAAGGTGTTAAAGGGGCTAATACAGAATTCCCAGCTTGCCTTCTTGCTATCATGGATGACGCGATGGCATCACACACGTAACTGCTTACAGCGGATACAGTTGGCCAGATGGCGGCGGAAGACGTGAAGAGCATGTATCCATGCATGTATTGTGTCATGGCACGCTTGGTTCCACCAAGGAATTGGGGGGCACCGGGGCAAGGGGGAGGCACCATATATTGAATATTCCGCACCTGTAAGAATAACTTCCGTAACACAAGTGACCTGACCGTCGATGCTAGGAAATGGACGGTCGTCAAATGTTGCGAGAGAGAAGAAAAGTGTCTAACGGCTTGAGAAAACTTTCAGTGTCTTGGGTACATAGATATCAGTTGTGGCTGTAATCGAAGGACACATGGAAAATGGTCACTAGAGTGTGTATCAGCAAGAGAGAACCATTCAAAGTGCTGAGCTAGCTGAACAGTACCAACCGAAAGGACCAAATGAGAGAAAGTGGATATGGACGCAGACAAAAATGTACGTTCCCCAGTGTTGAGGCATACAAGATCCACTTGGTGGAAGAGGTCATTCAATAGGGAGTCTCTCTGACAAGGACACGGAGATCCCCAAAGCGGGTGGCAGGCACTGAAGTCCTCAACCAGAATATAGGGGAGTGGGAGCTGACCAAGGAGATCGGCTCTTGCCATTGGTGTGGCTGATGGAATGTATAGGGTACAAAGGGAGAAGGTATATCCAGAAATGGAAAGATTTACAGAGACAGCTTGGAAGGAACTGTTTAAAGGGGTTAGATGTTAATGGATAGTATCATGGAGAAGAATCTTAAGTCCCCTGTGTGCCTGAGTGCCATCAACAGAAGGGACGTGAAACCTGACTGATTGGAAATAAGGGAAAACAGAGCAATCATGGGATGTAGCTATGTTTCCTGAAGACAGAAGACAACTGGGGAGTAGGATCGTAAGAGGATTGACAATTCATCCCGATTGGAGCAAACTTCGTGGATATTCCAATGGATATTGACATAGGGTGGACAGGAAAGGGAAAAATCTCACCACAGCTGCTGTCAATTCAACAACTGTTGAGAGCTGGCAGCCAACAGTATGGAACGGCATTCAGCCAAAGGCAGAAGATCCTGATCCATAGGTTGTTCGGGGGCAGCTTCTGATGCCAGTGATCAATTGGTTGATTTGTCACCAGCAGTGTGTCTCGCCAACACAGAAGATGGCTGAGGGCGGCTACCGCTGGGTGGCGTTGTAGAAGAGAGACACTGTGGCAGAGAAGGAGAGGAACTTTGTTTCTTATTAGCCTTCTTGGAAGCAGGATTTTAGAAGAGAGAGGAGTTGATGGTTGTGAGGTCTGGGTACATAAAAAAAAATCTATGGGAGTAGGCTCTTTTTTTGGAAGTAAGGGCGTCTGATTTTTGGTCTCAAGATTTAGCAGGAGCAGACAAAGGTTGAGGCTTAAAGTGAGTGGGTGATAGTGGGGAGGTTGAACGGGCAATCTTTGGGCTGGCCAATTGGATGACTGTGGCGCTAAAGGTGAGACGGCAAGTCTGTGTGGCTACCTCCTTAGTAGGTCGAGAAGAGGTATGGTCAGCGCTATATTTACCCGCTGGGAGCTCAGTGAGCTTTCTACTGGCAAATAACTTACGAGCAGCAAAGATGGACACCTTTTCGTTCACTCGGATTTCCTGAATAATTTGTTCATCTACAAAAGTAGGGCAATCTCTAGAGGAAGTAGTGTGGTCCCCCATACAGTTGATGCAATGAGGGTATGGAGGTGGACAGTCAACCTCACGGGCATCACTGCCACATGTAACACATTTGGCTGTACTGGAAGACTGGCTGGTATGGTTAAACTGCTGACACCAATAGCGACACTATGTAAGAGGATGAAAGTGTGAACTGAAATGATCTCATATCCCACTTTAATGTTGGATGGAACTGAACTCTGTCAAATGCCTCGAAGAGCGTACGGGTCGGTACCAATTCTTTTTCAACCCATTTCATGACGTGATGTACGGCCGTTACACTCTGATCAGACAGGTAATTTTGAATGTCTTCATCGGATAATCCGCTGAGTGATCTTGTGTAAAACACCATACACTAGAGTTTAACGTATGGAGCACTTCCACCGGGACAGAGAAGATGTGTAGCAGTGTAGCTCAAAGCAATGTTTGTGCCTGTAGGGCACTGTCTGTTTCTAACAACAAGGTACCATTTCGTAACCGGGAACAAGACTTGATAGGGCCTGCAATTGCGTTGTCACCTTTCTGAATAATGAAAAGGTTGACTGTGGAGAAGTCTTCACCTTCGTCAGGCCGAGAAACAAATAGGAACTTTGGCAGTGATGGAAAAATTTGGCTGAGATTGTGATCTACCTTTCTCTTGTGGGCAGAAGCTTTAGAAGTATAGGAAGCCATTGCGGAAGTACCCCCCATGATTACCAGCGTCTCTGATGGTGAGCTCCTTCCTAGCAGGGGCCCTTTCTGAGGGCACTCCGGCCTTTGGTGATTTTCCACACCTCAGGTCACACCTCCCGAGAAACAGACAGAGGGACCAATAGGCAGGTTCGGAAGGTACCAGCTCGGGTATCACCCTTCCCTGGGCCCGGCCTCTACCAGTGGGTACGTACATGTTCTAACTGTCTACCTGGAGCGGGGAATTATGCGTTACCCCGTCAATGGCTAGGCATGGGAACACGTGGATCGGCCTTAAGACATGCACAGGGAGAAAAGAAAGAGAAAGGGAGGAACAAAGAACAGGAAAGAAGAGATCTCAAATGCCGCAGCAGACGAGGAGGTTAAGAGAAGAATCAAGGAAAAGAGAAGGATGAATTGAGGACAGAGACCTTTCAGTATAGAGAGAAAAGAAGAGAAGAGAAACCAGGTCTTACAGTCATAAGCGGTCGTCTCCGGCCGTAGGCACAAAACATGTCCCAGGGAGGGAGGGAGAGGGGGGGGGGGGGGGAGGGAGGGAGAGAGAGAGAGAGAGAGAGAGAGAAGAGGAAAGGAAGGGAAGGGAAGGTATGCAGCCCGGAAAGGAAAGAGAGCTGCACTAGCTCGGGGTCCTGTGCTCAGTTCACGTACACATGATGGCTAATTAATATACAATGTATGTTAACTGTTCCAAATGTGTCTTAGTACTTTTTCCTTTCATAATTTACATAATATATGTAGTTACATGCACACTACCATGCTTGTAAGTATTCAGGCTCTGAGAAAAGTGACTTTAAGCAATGACATTAGGTAGAGCTGAAGAAAAATTCTCCCCCCCCCCCCAAACAAACACAAACACAAACACACACACAAACACACACACACACACACACACACACACACACACACACACACACACACACACACATTCACAAACCCCTTCAGAAAACCTTCTGTACCCTGGCCCCAGAGTACTGTGTAAAGCCTTAACAGGAATTAAAATAGTTCAAACTATTTGAAGCAGTTTTGTTTGCTATCATGATTCCACTGAATTCAGTGGCGTTACATATAAGAATGTACAGATATTATATATGCATTCCCTTGAAGCAGCAAAACTGCAATGTCAGCCAATGACTCAAATTATACATTAATAATAGAATGAAAACACTGTTTTTGACAGAAGACAAGGTCTACTTACCAACTGCTGGAACGGGTAACTGTTGCAGAGGTCTCTCACTCACTCACTCGTGCCCGCATGCCCCCCCCCCCCCCCCACACACACACAGCCGACATTAAAAACACTATATTTTGAAAATTTTAAAACAGTTTCTGCATCACATAATGAAGAGAAACTGAAACAGGACAAGCAAAAAATGATGTGCATGGAACATTAATGTTTAAAAACTGACTTCTTTTTTATATCAGTGAAGCTGTATTCCCTTTTTCTGAGACGTGACCTGTCCTCTAATCAAATAATTAGCATCTGTGTGAGATGAATCAATCACAATTTACACACAGTGTTAGATGGATCGTATAGTGGATCCATAGTCCGGGTTAGAGTAGGAGGAGGAGGAGGAGTGGGAGGAGGAAAATTCAGTTTGTTAGCAAAGATGCCACTCAAGATAAAGAACAAGTTAAAATTTTGGAAGGAGGGGAAGGAAACTGGTAATACCTTTCAGTAAACGCCTGCAAATACCTGAATCTGGGTGGCTGCAACATGGATTTGAACTCTGGACCTGCCGAATGTGAGTCCAATGTCATAACCACTGTGCCACCACACTTGGTGGATCAGAGGAGAGAGAAGAGGCACAAAATTACACTATTATTATTATTATTATTATTATTATTATTATTATTATTATTATTACCACCACCATTATTATTTCCAATTTTTGTGCTGTATATGCATTCTGATTTGTGGTTTTGTGCGCTATTTCCTTCAGTATCTATACATTTTCCTTTCATTATTCTGCCTTTGTCCTATGTCTGCCTAGATGGAGAGCCAGAAGCACAAATGTGCCACATACCAAAGAATGTGCCAGTTTTTGATGAATTTATATGCAGCAGGATAATTTTAACACTTTTTTATTAGGATTCTTTCTTGTCTGTCTGTTCGCTACAAATTTGATGACTGATTCTAAATTAAGTTCCCGATGAGCTACAGACTTGAAATTCTAAACACAGCTCAGAACTGGACGACAGTGCAATTGTATGGGGGTAAGAACTATCTACCTGCAATAGGGGAGGAGGTGGGATGAAAATGGGGTGACATACAACAGCCGTGCTTAGCAGTTTGTGTCACTGGACCTACACGCTTTAAGTGCGTCAATTACGTGCTGCACTAAGTGTCTGCAAGAATTCATCTGATTTATAGGTGAGCCTCTGTAATGCCTGAAGCAAATTTTCACCAAACTTGGCACACACAACACTTAGAACCTGAAAAAAAAATTACTGTGGCAGTAAGAACCCTATAGCATCCCTACAGAGGGTGGGGATGAAAAGGAGTGATATAAAAGCATTACTCAGGGACGTATGAAGCAACATCAATCAAATTTGGTACATTCATGACTCACTTTATTATGTTTTTATTAATTCGTTTTCTATCTGTCCATTTGATCCAAATTTTGCAACTGATTTTAAATTAACTTCCCCATGAGCTAAACACTTGAAACTTTCAACACAGCACAGAACTGGATGGCAGTGCAATGTAACTCACTTGCTTGTCTGCTGTGTGGTGGAGTGTACTTTGTGTACCGTTGTCGTTTCCCCCCTTTCCTGTTCAAGTTGCAAATGGTTCATGGGAAGAACAGTTGCAAGTAAGCCCCTGTGCGAGCTCAAATCTCTCTAACTTTTACCTTCATGGTTTTTTCTTATGACATATGTAGTAGGAAGCAATACGCTGTTTGACTCGTGAAGAGAAACTGAAATAAACCTGAAATTTGCCACACGTATCTGTTGTAATCCCATCAAAATGTTTGAGATCAACTGAAACATTTCACATCCACAACACTAAAAAAAGAAAGAAAATAATTATCTATATAAAATAACTTTTTCATGTAACTTTTTTTTTTATTTCAGACTGAAAAAGTACAAAGCCCAATACAGATAGTTCTGGAAATTTGTAATTGTGAATTTTAATTAGCTATATAAATACTTGTGGCATTTATTATGAAAAACTTGGGGTGCATACAATATATAATTGATGCAGGACTAGTTCACTTCCAAACTATTATTTTTTGCACGTGCCTCATATTGTTTGTTATAAATCTTGGAAGCATTTTCATAGCTATTAAAAACACACAATCGCGAATTTTCAAAACTATCTGTATTGGGCTAAGAGAAATTATTTTTAACTTTTTACTCTGACATAAAAATGTAATACTAAAAATTTATTTTTATTTAAATAATTATGTCTAGGTCTTAAAATATCCAAATTTGGAAAATCGTCTGAACTACAAATATGTGACAGCATAACCAACTAAATTCATTTATTTTGTGTGGCTGGGATATTTATTTTCGGGAACACTACACACACGGATAAATGTGTGTGTGGATAAAGCAGCCACATTCAATAGTCTCTTATCTGAATCTACAATGATTAATTTAGGAAGAAACAAAGATAACAACTTCCATTATGGTCGAGGTGTTGAGTGGTTAATGGGCACATTAACAAGATGGAAAACACTGCTAAGCTTTCAGACACTTTCCTTCTTCAGCACTACATTGACACACAGACAGGCACGCACATTCAGTTACTCACGGCTTCAGTGTGTCAATTCACTACATTTTATTGGCATGGCAGCTAAACTGGGATAAGGGGTTGTGTCAGGTGAAGTAGTCGAGAGGAGGGATAGAGGGAGGAATGGCTAATGGCAGGGAGGGTAAGGCAGCAAGGGAGCATGACAGCGATGTGGCACCAATCAGCTTGCCCTGGCAGGGGCAATGCGACTTGCGTGTTGTATATAATGAAGTGGAGAAGTAGATTGGGAGGGAGAGATAAAATGGGGGAAGGGGGAGGGTGTGAGTGTAGACCGAATGAAGTGGAGGATATGGGGGCAGGGGTGGGATGGGGCAGGGGCTAGCAGAGATTGAGGCCAGATGGAGTGCAGAGTTCTGAAGGAACAATTCATATCTATGTAATTCAGAGAAGCTGGAGTTTGAAGGAGGGACGTGAGGGAAATCCAGATGGTTGGCACGAGTTGTGAAGAAGCAGTCACATAAGTATATTATATTGTGCTCATTAGTGTGATCCACTACTGGGTGCTTGGCCATAGTTTAGCAGCGGCCAATCATTCTGGTGGGCAGTTGACTGCAAAAGTTACAATACAGCTCGAGTATGATCTGGCTACTTTCGCAGGAGGCACATGCCTGTTATGGGGCTGGAATAGGACTTGCTGGATAGGTTTTATACGGCAAGTCTTGCACCCAAGTCTTTTGCAGGGGACGATCCATACAGAGGGGAATTGGGAGTTGGTGCAGTAAGGATTTTAGTTAGGAGCAGGATGAAAGGTAGGTTAAGCCTTGGTAAAGTTTTTATCAGCGTAATATTTCACAATGAAGGATTCCTCATTTTCAGTTTGTGTGAGAGTGCTTGAATTAGTGGTGTGTGTCCTCCATTCTCGCCACCTTTCTCCTCTAACCACCTCAACTCCACCTGACACATCCAAACGTATGGACTAAATTGCATTGCTGGTACAATTTATTCATACCTGGTTCAGCTGCAACAACAAAGCCAAGTACGTGTGTGTGTGTGTGTGTGTGTGTGTGTGTGTGTGTGTGTGTGTGTGTGTGTGTTTTGTCCTAAATCAGTTAGCTCTGAAAAAAGGAAGTTGTCCAGCTACATAGTAATGTTGTCATTCATTTAGTCCTTCCAATATTTGTATTACACCCAGGATTTTCCATTATATTTATGTAGCCATAGTTATTGAAGTTTTTAAGGCACTGCAGCACAGTCTGGTTGCTGGAACTCTGATGGTTGGGGATGCACCACGGCTAAATTAGTATGTTCTGTTTGCTGAAACCTGTACACTTGTTTTCCATTTCTTATATTACAAAAAAACTATTGTATTCTTTTATCCAGCCTCATATATTGCATCACATTTAAAGTCACAAAGATGTGGGTGGTGTGAGAATATACCTGTTAACACACAAAACAAGCCACTGTATCGTTGCCTTCTCCTTATCATAAAAAATGACCAAACTTCTGTAGATTACCAATTTCAATTTGATCTCGCACATCAGTGAACAGTCACTTTGCTTCACCTAACATGAAACTTAGACCATGTTCTTAATTTTACTGATGCAGTTTAAACAATGTTTAACTTTGGTGCATATTTTAGCTGGTTGCTTACACACGACAAAGTACTAACTGAGGGAAGCTGGAAGTTCCCACCTTTTACAGCACTGGTAACTAGAGATCAATGATGATTCCAGGAACATGTTTCCCAGATTGAGCAAAACTTAAGATCTTACCAACACAATGTCAATACGTGTAGGTAAAGCAGTTTTTAACTACAGGATAAGGACAGAAGCAAAATTATTCCAAAAATATCCAACGAACATTCATTATTGCTTCATGCAATCATTTGAATGATATGTAACATAAGTAAATGAAAATTTTGTTACTATTTGCAACTTCCTCCAGTTTTTAGCCACAATGTTATTATTGTGGAAATTCACAGATGTACCTTTGGGTATCAGCATACACACAGGCTTTTAAAGTAATTACTACTACCTATCATTTACCTCTCATGCAAAAAGAACAATGAAACACTATGGCAGAACCACACACGTCATGCAACATTCCCAGTATTAAGTGTGAATAAATGATATGTAATTCTCTTATAAATAATAACATCCAGTATCCACGAAACTGAGCTGGTTTATAAAGTACAATAATGACATTTAAAGCAAATGAAGGCTCTCTCTAATATTGGTATGAAAAATTGAATTCATTAAAACATTATTTAGTACTGGGAATGTCACAAAATAGCAGGATGTTAGTAATGTGACTTACAGTATGGCTTACGTGGCTTTTTTCTCAGACAAGAGGCAACATATGATTCCAGCTCACGCAGGGTTGATGGTTTTAGGGTTTCAAAGTCAATTTCTATCTCATCAGGATTGGAATCACGCAAAGATGGCTCACGGGACTGGATAATATGAACGACTCTTCCCAATTTGTCACCTGCAATTCATAATACAAAAAGTGCGATTAGGAAACTGTCTTAGGCACTTCAAACATTATTAACTTACAATCAAGTGAATATTTACATAAAATGAGTAAATAATATGATATTCGCCTAGAATTTAACAGCTATTTGTTTAACATGAATTTTATTATTTATTAGTTTCTAGAGTTTCTGTGTGTGAATTTAATATGTAATAGGCACAGTTCTCACGTTTTCATTTGCGTTGGAAAGTAAACCTAATCAGGCGAAAATTATTTAGTTTCACCGGAGTGCTTCAATAGTTAGATATTCGAATCTCTGAGTATTATTAGACACAGTTCCTGCGCAGCATGCGCCAATAGTCCGTTTATCTGCATAGTTTAGTTTTCCACGGGGTCCAGGACGTCTGAGTCCTCCAATCGGTCCTCACCAGTGGCCAACCCAGTTACTGCTTGCACCTGTGGTCGAGTGGGAGGTCGCCCCAGTGGGAAGCAGGCGTCAAAAGACTTCCCACGCAGCCGCACATAAAGCCTAGCGGGTTTGACTGACAAACAGGTTCCAGGCGATGTCTGTGGCTGATGCTGTCGCCTGTCCTGTTTCAGAGGAAACCACTCAGCCTGCAAGATCTAGGCAATCACGGAGGGTGGGATTATTGATAGTTGGGAGCCCCAATGCTAGGCACGTTATGGGGCCCATTAGGGACTTGGCAAACAAGAAGGGAAAGAAAACCAATGTGCACTCTGTGTGCATATCAGGTGGAGTCATTCCAGACGTGGAAAGTGTCCTCCCGTATACCATGAAGAGCGCAGGGTGCAGCCAACTGCACACGGTTGCTCACGTCGATATCAATGACGTGTGTCACTTTGGATAAGAAGAGATTCTCTCTGGTTTCAAGTGGCAAATGGAAGTGGTAAAGGCTGCCATTCTTGCTTGCAAGATGAAAGCAGAGCTGACCATTTGCAGCACAGTCGACAGGACCGATTGCGGACCTCTGGTACAGAGCCGAGTGGAGGGTCTGAATCAGAGGCACAAACGGTTCTGCGACTGTGTAGGTTGCAGATTCCTTGACTTGCGCCAAAGTGTGGTTGAGTTTTGGGTTCTGCTGAATAGGTCAGGTGTCCACTGTATGCAGGAGGTGGCTGCATGGGTAGCAGGGTCTGTGTGGCGTGGACTGGGCGGTTTTTTAGGTTAGAGGATCTCGGGAAAACACAAGAGGGGCTTCAGTCACAAAGGGTGCAGGTCAAAAACAGGAAGAATGTAGATACAGCAACCACTGGTGTAACAGTTGTAAATTGTCGTAGCTGCGTTTAGAAAGAATCAGATCTCCAAGTGCTAATAGAAAGCAATGATGCTCAAATCGTTATAGGCACTGAAAGCTGGCTAAAGCCGGATATAAGCGCAGCTGAAATTTTTGCAAAGTATCTAACGGTGTTCTGAAAGCATAGGCTAAACACTGTTGGTGGTGGCATGTTTGTTGCTGTTGGAAGTACTTTAACTTGTCGCGAAATTTGAAATAGATACTTCCTGTGAGTTAGTAAGGGCAGAGGTTATTGTCGGCAACCACAATAAAATAATAATAGGATCCTTTTAACAACTTTCCAATTCAGATGATACAGTTGCTGAAAGGTTCAAAGAAAACTTGAGTTTGATTTCAAACACATACCCGATTCATACGATAATAATTGGTGGTGACTTTAATTTACCCTCGATATGTTAGCGAAAATACATGTTTAATGAAGATACTATAGAAGACAGTGCTGCCAAAGCAGAGTTACTAAACACAGCCTTCCAAAATGCCTTCACAAAAGACGACGAAGTAAATATTACAGAATTCGAGTCAAGAACAGCTGCCAACATGAGTAACGTAGAAGTAAATACCCTGCGATTAGGGAAGCAACTTAAACCACATTATAAAAGCAAGTCTTCTGGTCCAGACTGTATACCAATTAGGTTCCTTTCGGAGTATGCCAATACATTAGCTCCATACTTAACTATCATATACAACCGTTTGCTCGACGAAAGATCTGTACCCAAAGACTGGAAAGTTGCACAGATCACGCCAATATTCAAGAAAGGTAACACCAGTAATCCATAAAATTACAGGCCCATATTGTTAATGTCGATATGCAGCATGATTTTGGGACATATATTATGTTCAAAGATTATGAATTACCTCGAAGAAAACTGTCTATTGACACATAGACAACATGGGCTTAAAAAACATCGTTCCTGTGAAGCACAACTAGCTCTTTATTCACATGAAGTGTTGAGTGCTATTAACAGGGCAGATCGATTCTGCACTTATGGATTTCCAGAAGGCTTTTGACACTGTACCGCAAAAGCAGCTTTTAGTGAAATTGCGTGCTTATGGAATATCGTCTCAGTTATGTCACTGGATTTGTGATTTCCTATCAGAGAGGTCACAGTTCATAGTAACTGATGGAAAGTCATCGAGTTAAACAGAAGTGATTTCTGGCATTCCACAAGGTAGTGTTATAGGCTCTTTGCTGTTCCTTATCTATATAAACAATTTGGGAGACAATCTGAGCAGCCGTCTTAGGTTGTTTGCGGATGACACTGTCATTTATCGACTAATAAAGTCATCAGAATATCAAAACAAACTGTAAAACAATTTACAAAAAGCTATCTCATGAGTGCGAAAATTGGCAACTGATCCTAAATAATAAAAGTGTGAGGTCATCCACATGAGTGCTAAAAGGAATTCATTAAACTTCGATTACACGATAAATCAGTCTAACCTAAAAGCCGCAAATTCAACTAAATACGTAGGTATTACAATTACGAACAACTTAAATTGGAAGGAATACGCAGAAAATGTTGTGTGGAAGGCTAACCAAACACTGCGTTTTATTGGCAGGACACTTTGAAAACGTAACAGATCTACTAAGGAGACTGCCTACGCTACACTTGTCCATCCTCTTTTAGAATACTGCTGTTCAGATAGGACTGACGGAGTACATCGAAAAAGCTCAAAGAAGGGCAGCACGTTTTGTATTATTGCAAAATATGGAAGAGAGTGTCACAAAAATGATACAGGATTTGGGCTGGACATCCTTAAAAGAAAGGCATTTTTCGTTGTGACGGAATCCTCTCATGAAATTCCAATCACTAACTTTCTCCTCAGAATGTGAAAATATTTTGTTGACACCAACCTACATAGGGAGACATGATCAGCACCATAAAAGAAGGGAAATCAGAGCTCGTACGAAAAGATAGATGTTTCTTCTTTCCACACGCTATACCACGCTATACCACATTGGAATAATAGAGAATTGTGAAGGTGGTTTGAAGAACCCTCTGCCAGGCACTTAAATGTGATTTACAGAGGTATCCATGTAGATGTAGATGTATTGAAAAATATGACAAAAACCACAGAATGTAAAAAAATAAATCAACTTTAACTTTTGGCAATATGCCAAATGTGGCATTTAACAGTCTTAAAATATGGCTCTACAGTGAGTAACAGTGACAACCGATTTTCCTTACTCATTAAGAAAATAACTGATACTTAAACCAGGACTGCAAAATTATACCAAAGCTTGTGGGTAGTTACATGTGCGCTGGTCTTTACATAATACTTCTAAATAGGTTGTGGATGGAACCAATTAAGGTGGTTTAAGGGCTTGTGATATCCCATGATGGTCAGTGTTTTCCAATGTCTAATGGAAATAAACTTTCGTTCAGTCCTGGCAAGTAGCAGCATGTTACAGAATAACTTGACAAAACACGCAGCCAGCTGGCTGCCAGGTCTAGTGGGATTGGGGTGGTAAGTTGTGTGCCCTGTAGGAAGTAAAGTAGATTAAAGAGTGTAATGTTCCATCAATAGTGTAGTGCAGAGTTGGGGTTTCAAGGTGTTTAACTGAAATCAATAGTTCTTGAGCCTTCATCCAATGAAGTTACTTTTCAAATATAGAAAGGCTCAAAGAATCAGAAGCCTGTTTCTTCTTCTTCTTTTATTGGGGGGTGGTAGCAAGATATTATTGGTGGAAGTTGCTAGGAGCCAGCTCAAGGCGATGTATTTTGTACGACTTGTTAGTGGTGTGCATATCGCTGTCCAGTAGTCAGATCTTGCAATCTTCCTGAAAGTTGTTGGATTGCTAGCTGTAATTATCGCCCCTGTATCATTAGTCAAAGTGAGGCTTATGACCCTTAATATAAAGCTGTTATCAACCCAAAGGTTGATTTGAATGCCACAGAACTTCACTACACTTCATTCTACCCAGCCACTTAAAAGAAAAACTTAAGTTTAATGGGTTCTCCAAGTCACGGTGCAATTAGGCACTTTTCAGATTATCAATAATTGCCTGTGGTACAAGGAAGGATGAGTGACAAAAATCCTAGGACTGACAGGAGACAACCTGAGAACTTTGGATTTGAAGACTGGCACTTAACCACTGGGCCAACAAGCCACATTGAGTCTGATTTTAATAGTGTAACTATAAAGAGAATTAATCTGATTCTGTGAATTAACACTTTCGAGAAAATATGTGAAGCAGTACATCAAGTAATTTGTCACAAACGCTGTCACTTCTGGCCCTGGTAGCAAGTGGGACACGGTATGATACAACAAAAGCTTTGAAGAAGACAAAAGTTATTTCTTCAGTTGTCTTGTCTTCATATATGAATTTATCGCCTTCAATTTTTTCAATTATTGTGCAGTCAGCTGCAAATGTCAAGTCTCTAAATTTTCTAAACAACGTTTCACAAAAATGTCGTGCTTCCTCCACAGATTCCAATTTGAGTACACAAAGCATCCCTCTAATACCTGTTGATCGCACCTACCGGTAACAAATCTAGCAGCACTCCTCTGAAATCCCTCGATGTATTCCTTTAAGTCGACCTGGTTGGGATCCCAAACAGTCAAGCAGCACTCAAGAATGGAACACACAAGTGTTCTATACACAGTCTCCATTATAGACGAACTATACTTTCCTCAAATTCTACCAATAAACTGAAGTTGACCGTTTGCTTTCCCTACTACCAACCTCTAGAACCAACTCCATTTCGTATTGCTCTGCGTCATTGTCTATATATATAATCGACATGATGCTAATACTTTAGCCAAACATTACAGGACTGTTTTTCCTAATAATCTCCATTAACTTACACTTATCTACATTAAGCTTCCATTCACCCTGGCCAATTCTGTATCCCACAGTCACCTACAATACTTTCCCCATATTTTATATCCATATCAGCAACCAGTATCAGACGGTTGCTCACTATGAGTCAAATCATTTATGTACACAGGGAACAAGAGCAGTCCTGTCACATTTAACTCTGGCAGTCCTGACAATGATGATACCCTTGTATCTGCTGAACACTTGCTGACAAAATACTGAGTTCTATTACATAATGAGTCTTAGATTGACTCGTGTATCCAGGAAGCTATTCCATACACTTGGACCTTTGTTAACAGTCTACAGTATGACACCATGTACAATGCTTTCCAGAAATCTAGTAATATAGAATGTGCCTGCTGCCCTCCATCCAAAATTCACAAAGTATTGTGTGAGAAAGGACATGCTGAGTTTCACATGAGCAATGCTTTCTAAATCTGTGCTGATTTGTGGACAGAAACTTTTCCCTCTCGTGGAAATTCATTATATTTGACATTAGAATACGTTCACCAATTCTGCAGCCGACTGATGCTAAGGACATTGGTTTGCAATTTTGCAAGTTCATTCTTTTACCCTTCTTATATATAGAGTCACCTGGATTGTTGGTCGTTTGGAACTTTGCACTGGGTGAAGAACTCTTGATAAGCAAAGGGGCCAATGCCATAGAGTCTCCCTGTATAACCAAACTGGGATTCCATCCCAACTTGGTGACTCATTTGTTCTCAATAGTTTCAGCTGCTTCTCTGCACCAGGGATGCATATTACTATGTCCAAAATACAGGACACTGTGTGAATGATTTCTTAAAGAGG
The DNA here is from genome assembly GCF_023897955.1 of Schistocerca gregaria. NCBI lineage: Eukaryota > Metazoa > Arthropoda > Insecta > Orthoptera > Acrididae > Schistocerca > Schistocerca gregaria. The sequence continues at coordinate 44,663,367 of NC_064931.1, forward strand.
AAATTCACAATTTCAGCTTTCCTTTTGATATCACCACATCAAACTGGTTGACAAGTGAATGACTGCTTAGTAAATTACTGCTTAGTGTTTTTACACAGAACCAGAATTACCTTGAGTTCTCAAGATCTTTTGCAAAGGTGAGACGGAGGAAACTGTATGCTTTGTGCACTGATTTTTGTAGACACAATGTTATTAAACCACTGTGGTTCTTTTCCGTCCTTAATACACTTAGTACACGGTTCTCCAGAGCATGATTTACAATCAATTTACACTTTCCAGAATGAGATTTTCACTCTGCAGTGGAGTGTGCGCTGATATGAAACTTCCTGACAGATTAAAACTGTGTGCCCAAAAGAGACTCGAACTCGGGACCTTTGCCTTTCGCGGGCAAGTGCTCTACCATCTGAGCTACTGAAGCACGACTCACACCCGGTACTCACAGCTTTACGTCTGCCAGAGCACTTGCCCGCGAAAGGCAAAGGTCCCGAGTTCGAGTCTCAGTCGGGCACACAGTTTTAATCTGCCAGGAAGTTTCAATTTACACTTTGCCCATAATTTCTCAAGACCCATTATATTGGAACTAAATAACATCTATTCACTATCTAAGTAAGATGCTAACAACTGCTTATCTGCTATTTCCAGCATAAATACTGTCCTAGCCTTCTTGATGGGTCTAGTAACCATCATCATTATGATGACAAGATGATCATTAATCACACTGAAACTGATGATAAGGTCATGCCTCTTTGTAGTTAAAAGGTCTAAAATATTTCCATTATGTGTGGGTTGTCAAACTAACTTCTCATGACTGACTGTCCATATAACATGCAATGAATCCACAGACATGGCAGTCTGTACTTGGGATGTCAAAAAAAGTGGCTTCCAATTAATACTGCATGTTCATAGTTTTTTCCAAGTTACTAAGTGTAGACTTACATTGAATGATTCTGCAACTGTTATGACAGTACTGGGTGCCCAGCAAAAACATCTCATTAGCTCACTTCTAACATTTTGTAAGTTTCCTTGGAAGTCTTACAAAGTTTGATTATAACTTCATTTTGAAGAACTGCCAGTGAGTAATAAGCATTTTCACAAATTTTGAAGTACCTTGAAGGTGGAGGTATCAAAAGACTGAAACAGGTTATTTCTGAAGCTTGGACTACTCACTATACCTTAAACTTTCACTGTCTTAATTATTCCTACTGTACGTGTGAAGCAAGTGCCACTTCTAATTTCTTAAATCACTATTTATGATGCAAGTTTTCCTCTTAAAAACTGTCATTGTGATGATTAAAATAAAAAGCATATCTTATTTCAATACATTTATGATGCACAATGAAGAGCTCGGAATTGCTGGTTATACCACAAGTAAAGTTGGTATATATAGTGATCGCCAACAAACACATTCTTCAATTTTGATCTGAGCACGCCTACAAAATTTGCATAACAAACAGTTAATATTTATCACCGAACAATTATTATTATTATTATTATTATTATTATTATAAATTAGTGTTATTATTCTAAATTAAAAATCAATTTTTAAATGACTGAGTGGTATTATGTGAGTCATCATTCATGGTGCGAAATGATGAACAGTATACATAAAAAAGCAAGGAAAAATGAATGTCAGGAAAGCAATATTGGTTAGTATTGTTGTGGGAGAACATAACCAGCTAAAAACACAAGCATAGATAAAATAGCATTGAAATTGCCTAGCCACATGTTCTTAATCATGAATACATTTAAAAGTATTTGTAACAATCGTTAATTGAATAACAGACACAGAGTTCATCAAGCTCCAGATGGACAAAATAGTAAAACTAATTATTTCAAAAGAAGCCCAATATGATGAAGCTCGCTTCAAAGTCTTTAAATAAAATATGAAACTGTCTCAGAAAACTTAAATTACAAGGCGACAGATTGGCTGGCCAGCACTTACTTTCAGTCGGCCAACTTCCAGTACAGATTCAGACACATTGTAGTAGGCAAAAACCACAATTCATAGCTTTTGAAGATGTTAGTTTCTTCATTAGGAACAAACAGTTATGAAGGCTACAGAAAGTTTTTTCTACTTCTCAATATAAGGATATTGCAGCCTGAAAGTAAGTACTGGCCAGTATACTTGCAATTTTACTAGATAAAATAGGAAGTAATTACAAATTAAAATTATTCCTGAAGGAAAAACCAAATTGATTCATGTGGTGTATTCATTAGTAACAAAAATAATTTTTTTATCATAAGATGTAGATTTACGAGAATTTATGATTACGAGAGATAACACTAAGGCTTCTACGGCTAGCCAGATGACGGTGACAAGAATTCAATATTTATACATAAACAGAAAGCAACCACAGCTGGGCGTGGGGTTGTGGAACCTGAGGACTGATTTCCACTTACTAATCTAGTATTAATTATTGACAAAATGTATGCAAGTGTGAGTAGACAATCTACCGTATTTACTCGAATCTAAGCCGCACTTTTTCCGGTTTTTGTAATCCAAAAAACCACCTGAAGCTTAGAATAGAGTGCAAAGTAAGTGGAAGTTCTGAAAAATGGTGGTAGGTGCCGCCATAACTAACTTCTACAGTCGAATATATGTAGCGCTACACAGGCATGCTTTGTGGGCACAAAGATGAATACTGGCGCCAAAACCTCCGCGTCAGTAAAAAAACCAACCAGGTGGAAGATGAGGCTTTTTCTCTGCCTCGAGTTTCGCTTACTGCATTTTCATACATTATCCAATGAAGTAAATACAAATTCCGTATTGTTCATCTTCAAATGTAGCAGCATTTCAATGTACTACGAAAATCCGACTGGCAAGACTGTTTGGGGTGTTTTTCAATATGGCCAACTCTACGTTCTGAATTTTTTCCTACCTATGAGAAGAGATGGTTGCTTATAGGAGCTTTTATGAATTGTGAATCACATGCAGTATTCTCTTCACCTTAAGAATAATGGGAATATAAACATTTTGCCGTGTATTCTTCCGTGTTTGCCTCTATCTCATTTAAATCCTGTCTGCCTAATAAATTACGAAACTAGAGTGATACAACAGAAAATGCGGAAGAATATACAAATCATGTCATGTTTATATTCGTATTATTCTTATACCTAATAGTGATACAGTCAGAAATGAAGCACGGCAATTGCCTGGATTTTTAAATCTAAGATGACTAATTTTTGTGCAGAATGTAATGTACTAAAGTGACATCTGCAAAGATTTTTCAAACTGAGAAATTTTTTTATAAACTCTCGTTCAGAACATCTTCTATCATACGCGTTCTATTATTTGCTTCTTGTTGATCATTATCAAAGAAAGCAGCAGTGTAAGTAACAACAAATAGCAGTCTCTTGCCATTGTTTCGCTAATGAAACGATTCCTCTCTATTTTTATTTATTTTTTTAATTTGTAAGCAGTGGTAGCATGCACAAAAGCAAGCCATGCTGCGAGCGGCAACATGCCATAAACACAGAATGCGACAAACAATGCATGACACAGTAGAGTAATGCATTTTCAGCATAAACACCTATAACAAAGAGAATGGTACTTATCGGATCAAAGAAAAATAAGCAATCAATTCAATGCAGACGAAGCACGTGAAAAGGGAAGGGTACCCGTATAAATACGGATGGAGTGCCTGACGCGTAGAAATGGCTACCTGGAATAGCTTAACTGCTAAGCTTACGACTCTAACCAAACTACTGTAGCTGTATCATCATTAATTAGACCTAAATTGTGTCTCATATTAGAATGGACCAACTTTGCTTTGATTTGGAAGTGCTGCTAAAACTTTTCTCTCCCCTTGAATTTCGCGTCTCAAATTTCAGGTGCGGTTTAGATTCGTGAAATTTTTTTTTTCCTTGATTTCGAGTCTCATTTTTCAGGTGCAGCTTAGATTCGAGTAAATACGGTATGTAGTAAAAATTATTGCTAACTGGACTCTTCTGTCCTGTATCTACTGCTGTCTATCCTTTGCTGCTGTCCTGTGTTCTACATCGTATTTTATCTCTCTTGCATCGTTACCTACATTTTCCTACACACCTTTCTGGTATGTGCTTATTACCGTCCCTGACCAATATGGTCGCAATGGACTTTTGTAACACCATCTGGCAGAGCTTGTAGCCACTTCGACTGCAGCACACATTACCCACCTACTTACTCTATTGCTGGATTCCAGTGCGACATTATTTTAATAGCTGACGACCTCATGTTGTCTCCAAATATATACGTCCTCCTTCCACACACTGTTCTGGTTATTTTATGTGATTGAACAAGGCTGTTTTGTCTCACATGCACAATTATCACTATCGCATTTTCATTTTGCACACACTCAAATTGTTTTCCATTTTTGTCTACCCCCTCCCCCTTTCTGGTGTGTATTGTACAACGAAATTTGCCTGTGTCAGTTCACATCTCTAGCCATCTGTCACCCTTCCTCATTCCTACCTAAGCACCCCTAGTTACCTAACAGAAATTCCTTACTTCCAACTTGGGACGCAGCCCCCTTCCTAGGTCCCTTCACAAGAACACAAACCTCTTGACAGAGGAGAAAAAGCCACCTACTATCTTCAGAAAGGGGCACAGTGAATCATCTTTCCAGCATGCAAAGGTTCTAACACTACTATAATGAACTGTAGTGATTGATGCCATCTCCCTCCATGCCCCAACTATCTCCAACTTCTACATATTTACCTCAGAAACCTAACAATCCTGGATGCCCCGTTGTAGCTGGTTACTATGCTCCTGCAGGAATCAAAGCTCTTGTTGAACAGTAGCTCCAACTCAATGCTCACATCCCAATTTCCCATATCAATGACACGGACTTCTTCCTTCAGTATCTCTCAAGCATTCACAGCCCATTACAACCTGGATTACTCCTCATCATTGTTGATGTCACCTCCCTATACATCAACACCCCCATGTCCATGGCCTTGCCACTGTTTAACACTGTGTGTCCCAAGATCATACCTAAAACAAACCCACCAATTCATTCATTATACACTTGATAAAGTCCACCCTTGCACAAAACTACTACTACTACTACTACTACTGCTGCTGCTGCTGCTGCTACTACTACTACTACTACTACTACTACTACTACTACTCTGAGGAGAAGGTATATAAACAAATCCCCATCATGACAATGTGCACCTGTAGAGCATCCTCGTAAATGTTTATGGGGAACCTAGAAAAGGCCCATTCAGGAGGCAGCTAAGCGAGAACAAGTGTTCAATCTAGTTTGCCACAGGGGGGAGGGGGAGTGATCACTTACATTAAACGGGGCCATCAGATGTTATGTAGTGCAGGAAAATGCAAAACGCACTGTCTTCAGAGTAATGATGACCACTTGTTAGGTTCATTATAGACTTAAGACACAAGTGTATATACACAGTGCTTGAAGTGGGGAGTAATATTTTTTTAAATCAATGAAAAGCAGCATCATGGTTAGGTTAGGAACTTCAAAGTAAAGGTCAGAAACATCAACACCAATTTACAACATATTAGTGAAGGATGCCTATGTTTTTAATGTAAGTGATTGTGTCTTCAGATGCCTTGTGTGCTTCGAAACTCTGAATACAACGAAAAAATTCAGTTTGCAATGGCATTATAATACCACCCACACAAAAGATTATGCACACTTAGAAGTTAGAGTGAGAAGTGGAGGACGACAAATGCTCAAAACATGCATATGTAATTTGGGCAAGTTACCATATCGCTTTTTAGATTGCCAAAACACTGTGCAATTTCACTGAAGGAGGATTTATAGAAGACATGTTCAGTAACTGCACCCATGTGACTAGACAGCTGAGCATATTAAAGTGCCCCCTTTCATAGCTCGGGAAGGCAAACACAACTCATGGATAAACGATGAAAGCTACTGGGCTGAGCAGCCTGAATGTGGTTTTTAGAGTTTCTCCACAACCAACTAGGTAATGTCAGGCTGGTACCCACATCCTAGCTCAGATACATATTATGCAAATACTTGGAAAGGTTTCTCACATCTGGAACGTGCGATCTACCCTAGATGTACACAGATGGGGTACACAAGATTCTTTCCCAGGGGAAGTGATGGCATCAGGAAGGTCATCCAACCTCCATACTAACACCACAAAAACCGATCTATAACAATGCTAACCACACAGACAAACAGGAAATGGCAAAACGAAAATATGATGTTTAGTATCTGCAGCAGAACAGATAGCACCTAAGAGACTTTAGAAATTAGAGAAACTGCCAATACCATTTAAGATATGGTAATAGTTATTGCATAAAATTTATTGCACTGTTCTTTGGTGCTGCTTGCTTGTGCCGGCGAAGAGAAGTGGACGTCCCAGTTTGAGTGAAGTGAATGAGGAGTGTGTATGAGAGACATTCATAAGCAGTTCAAAGAAATCCATGTGTCATGCATCCCATGTACTCAAAATGGCTCCAATGACAGTGTGGAAAGCCCTGCGACAGAAGCTGTGGGTACCTGAACACGGAATTGCCCCATTCATGGATCAGCCGTGCTACAGAAGGGGACAGCTGTTTCATGAAAAGGCCTCCCCCATCACCAGATCTCACTCCGTGTGACTCTTTTCTGTAGGGACACATTAAAGATCTGGTGTATGTACCACCTCTACCACGTGATGTAGCAGAGCTCCGGGACAGAATATGGGAAGCGACTGCCACAGTCGAATATGTCATGCTGGGACAGGTATGTAATAAGAACTCTATTACCATACTGACGTCTGCCAGGTCACTCATGTTCGCATATTGAATGTTTTTTTATACAAACACCTTTCAGACTTTCTCTTCAAAATGCAATATGTACGACATCTGTACAATGTTTAGTTCTTGTGCAATAAATAATTGAAAGTGTTCCCAGATTTTACGTAAACCCTGTATTTATTAACATGAGTGGTATGCCTACTGCAGAATTAAACAATGAACAGCAGGTAGCACATTTTCCCTTCTTCTGTGACATTACACACCATATGAAAGATCCAGATTTAGCTTTGCACTGTAAAAACAGGTTAATTTTGGAGATGTATAGCTGTACTCAGGGATTTAAGACAAAATTCTCTTTGTGGAATAGACAGCCACTCATTTCTCCAAAGCTGTCATCCTCAACAATGAGACCATAGCAGAATTTTGAATAGTATGAAAATACAACAACCACCCCGCTTTTACCGTCCCAGAAATAATGCTTTCCCACTGCTTACGACGTTTTTTAATAGCTACTGTCAAATCTCCTATGCCCACAATGTTAAATCGTACCTGATTTTGCATTAACATCTTTATAATTTTCCCACGACTTACACTTTATGAAAAAATGATCGTGGAGAAAAAACTGACGTGGAGAAAAAACTGACGTAACTGAGTAAAACGCAGTGATATAGCATTGACCTTCAAATAGTGTTTGCAAACGCTAAGCAGTTAAATTTCTTGACACCATGGCACTCTTAATCAGCAGATCTGAATCGGTAAATGAGTAGAAGATGGAAAAATTCATGTTGTATCGCCTGTCACTGCCAATCTCTACTTGGCATGGTGGCTGATGGGAGTAAATAGGTTTTGTTTGAATAAACATATCATGACCAATCGCAACCATTTTCAAACTGTCTCTACTGTGCATCCATAGCTTTGTGAATGTTGTGATCGTGATGACACCTTTGTCGAACCATATTTAGCGTGTTTTGTACCACTAGTTGACACCTTCACTGACTTAGTGTTACTCAAATGTTTTTGGTTTAAACGCAGCATCAATTATGCATTTTTTCATGCTTAGCAAGCTATGTTTCGAGAGTTTATTCTCATTGCCAAGTGCAATATTTACGTATGCATTTTTTGTGCTGCTTTACTCATGTGTGGTTTTCTACATAATTAAGGAGACACAGTACTTGACAACCTCAAAGGGACAACTACAGTGCAAGAGATGTAGAACAACACATAAGCAAACACCACACAAAATATTGACGTAAATATTTGCACTTAACAACAATAAAAGATCCTGAAAAATTGTGCTAAGCCCTGAAAAAATATGTCACTGGTGCAGTTTTTCATTATTTAAATAACAAGTGAAAGCTGCAGCCTGCAGTCAAACATTTCTACTTCCCAGGCAGTTACCAATCACAGTTACACAACCGTTTTTTAACAGATAATAAACCATAATAAACAAGTCCCTGACAAGGATTCTGATGCCTCTTCTGTATATACATCATACAAAATGCAAAGGGGGACTCTATATGTAACTTTTACCACTTAAAACGTTATTTCCCACATTTTTAATTTTCCCCACATTTTACATTTTTTTTTGGTTTAAACAAAGTCTCTGAACTACCACTATTGTCAAAACTTTATAGATCCCTAGTGGGGGAATAGCGCACCTGTGAAATTTTTAACTTTTAAAAACGTGTAATAAGAATTTTCATAAACATGAACCTTCACAATTTTGCAGTTGCAAGAATGTTGCTGTTTGGCTCTACATATGTGCGAGGAACTTTCTTCCACAATTAAGTAGCAAAATCCACACACAGAACCTCACTGACACACCTCAACTTAAAAGTTTGTCTTCAAATTAGCAGTGTTCAGAAAGTGATACAACACATATGATACTTTAATAAAAATCAAAAATAGGTAACATTGATTGATATCATGTATCTTTGTGTTTAACGTATGAATAAATTAATCACAAACTACAAGTAAAATATGACGTAAATTTTAACTTTTTATATTCATCACAAGGTGGCATCAATTTTAAGCAACATCATGTTTTGTGCTTAGTTCACCCACATTCTTCATTTAACTGGCAGGTTAAAAGAAATGTACATTTTATTTCATTGTTATTTCTCATCAATGTAACATGTTCATAAAATAAAATTTTCACAGAATGCTTTAATGAGCCACTGTGAACCATAGACCATGAAATTAGCAGCTGCAGAATTACACTTTTGACAATAGTTTCTCTCAGGAAGCTACCTTGTCCTGATTCCTCCCTCCTTCCATTCTCCCTCAATGAACTGCCATGAGCTGGCTGTTGCACACTATTGAGGCGTGAGTGGGAGCCACCTTATATGTGGTGTACAGGTCTGTTCTAGATGATGTTGAGCTCCATCTCTCCAGTGTCTCCACTCAAACAAATGTTCATATCAAGCACACTAATTACCAGTCTATACCAAGAACACTAACTACCAATAACACCTGAATTTTGATAGATACCATCGTTTCCATTCTGAAGTGCCTCTTTCATATAGTCTAGAACAAGTGGCCGATGCATCTGTAGTGATGAGCTCTCTCTTGCTGAGTATGCTGAAGGTACTACTGAGGTCTTCAGAGGTAGGCATCAAACCCTGAAACTCTTCTGCAAACATATGCCATATTCATGTATGCCCTAATCTTCCGAACACCCTTAGGAATCAGCTAGTTTATCCCAGACTAAAACCAACTTAGCCATACCTTCGGTCGGGATTTCAATTATGTGCCATTGTACCCAAGAATGAGGATCACTATCACATACCTTCTCAGACTGCTACTCTGCCACCCATCCAAACTATGCCAATCGTTTTGCCACTCCTACTCCAAACCCCTTACCACATGGGCAGGGACTGAAAAACTTAGAATATATTTTTGTCGAAATTCACAATATATTTTCGTCGAAATTCACATATTTTGATTGGATGCCCAAATGTAAAAGGTTGTCATGCTACATGAGTGAATACAGAGAAAGCCTTAGTTGTTTGAACCTGACTCTTCAAAAAGTGCCAATTTGGAACTTAGTAACTGGAATGTTTGCTTCTGCAAAAACTTACAGTACCTTTTCCTTCGGAAATTGCCTTCATTTTCTTTGTCTGGCTGATCTAGGCTTTCAAAAATGATTGTTCTGTTGATAAGTAGCAGCATTTTCCTGCCAGTGAACTGAATGTGCTTCTGATTTAAGGTATTTCTGGATATTATTTGTCTTTCCCACCCAGTTTCATGATTACAAAAGTCTATTAATTTCAACCTTTTGTGGGCATTCACAGCCATGCAATCCATGCTTGTATCGCTCCAGGTAGAACTGATATGGTCATTAGCGTAGAACTGAAAGTACTGTAACTCTTTTTTTAACATTAGGGGAAGAATTTCGGTACAGTCGAAAAACGTTACAGATTTTGTTTTCCAGTTGTTATAGTCCAGAATGCGGGAACTGTAGGCTATAGCGACAGATGCCACAAATGTATAAAAACTAGAATTTTATACCACAAGAAGGGTAAGGAGTAGTCTGGGGGAAACAAGCCCCACCTCCCTTTTGCAGGGCAATAGCCCACAATGTAACAGACACATTGTCACAGGGACTGTCGACCTCTTCTGGTGTCGTAAGTATAGTTACCAAAATCCATGATGCGCCATGATTAGTCGCTTCACTTATTACAAAATAAGAAAAGAAAGCAACAAGCAATACAAAACAAAGCATTTGGGGATGGCTATGGGGCAACTGCCTCTTGAGGTTAGCAGAGTATTGTTAACAACACAGTTCATACCTGATATCTAGCACTATTTGATGCAACCACAGTTCAAAACACCTGGCACCTAATTTTTCCACATCAAAAGTGTTCACATTAGACTATCTTTTGAGCTTTAGCTAAGAAATGCACCCATTTCTTTGTTATAAAATGCTAGGTCCCACGGCCGAGTACTACATTGCACTATGCAGCATATATCTTGAACAGACCATTCAGCTACCTACAACAGGCATGGCACCATATCAGTGAGCGCACAGATAAGTTGTGGTTGTGCACTTCCTATTTGGAAAACAGGTTGTTGTGCACATTAGCTTTCGAAACTGTGCTTCACCATATGATGTACAATAACAGTTACTGAAAATTGGTTACATTTTCGATATTTATATGCAGAAAATAAAACTATTTCAAACTATCTGACAAAATGTTTATCTGGATACAATTTGCTACAGAATAGTAATTTTGTAGTTTTGCGTTTTGAGGCAGAATTTGCATCTCTTTTGCAATTATCACAAAATTGCAAATTTTTCCATTCACTACATGTGGATCAGAAACCATATGGCAAATCCAGTGCAACGCCTGTCCAGTACACCCACACAACACGTCTTACTCCAGTCTTGTCACAGGCTTAGCCTACCCTATCCACTTGACAAAACAGTCATATGATGCCAGTGGGAAAATTCTCCTATCAGAGCATTAAAAATGAATGTGCTCCTGTTCATCGAAAGACCGACTGAAAAGAGGGTATCAGCTACATGATTTTACTTTCTCCAGCACCCTTAAAAATTTTCCCAAAGTTCTGGACTGTGAATAAATTCGCTCTCTTTTTAACATGCAACTCACCTCTCACTCCCACGAGTTCCTCTAGCTGAAACTCCCTCACACCTACTATAGTCCATTAAAAATTATTCGATAGCTCACATCTTGCAATTGTTGCTACAGTGTTGCCACATCGGCTGCTGGCTACAGCTTGGTTGTATGAATAGGTGACACACAAATACAGTGGGTGACTTTACAAATGCTGCTAATTTGTAATGTCGAGCAATGTTGGAAGTAGCCCTGCGAGGTATGTATGAAATGCAAGATACTCTTATCTACAGCTGATTTTAAATGGCCGATGACTAAACTGCAGCAAATCGTGTTTGGTAGCCTTGAACTGACCAAGTGTTGTGGCAGTCTGGCAACAGTGAACAGTTTAGGTGCGACACTGAGCGCTCCGATTGTAGAAAACTAGTGCAAACATGTGCAGTATTAACTATTAATTAATTTTAATCAAACAACAGTTCACTGCTTTAAGTTGCTCATACCCATCCATTCCTACTTACCCATTCTCTCTCACCCATTCAGCCCAACTCATTGTCATTATCTCTTTGGCTGTGAGACAGTGGGCAGTGACAGATACACAGTTTCCTTCGTTCTGCCCACTGTCACTGTCTCTCTCTTGCTCTCTCTTACTGCCACTATCTCATTCATTCCTTCAGACTGCTGCTGTCTCTTCTCACTGTCACTACTACCACTCTCTCCCACACTGTCATTACCACAGACTCACTCTCACTGTCACTTGCTCTCACCCATCTATCCTTTCTCCTTCCCTTTATTCCTCTCCCACTAGTACTGTCCTCTTCACTCTTTTCCTGGCACTGTTCTTTCACTGTCGACTATGTTCCACTGCCACTGTGGCCCCCCTCTTCCTCTCACATTGTCACCAACCACTGTCTATCTCCCAGTATTTATTACTTTTCCAACCCTCTCCCACTGCCACTTTCTCTCTCACCGTACGAAAATATATATTCAAATATTGAAATATCTGTGAGGAAGATAGACTGAGGCAGTTGGTACTCCACTTTTCAGTCAGAGCCTTTTAATAAAGAGAAGCATATGTGGTTTTTTATGCTCTGATAGGGGTATTTTCATCTGGTTCCCTTCTTTTCACTACTACAGCGGGTAGGTCTCTCATATGAAAAGAAGAGATTCAGTAAAATTGTGATAGTTTACTTATGTGAATTAAAATAATGCAAAACTATATGATTTTACACTTCAGACTGGATTCTATGCACACAAAAAAACCTGCATGTGCTTCAGTAGTACAATGAGCCTGGGTTCTCAGTCCCCTTCTAATGATAACAAGAAACACTTTACATGGTATTTCTCTGTGCTACATCACTTTACTGATTACCTTTTTGCCTCACACTGGATGTTATGGGCACGATTTACATGTACAAGTAGGGTAATTTTGAATATATGTACCTTGGAAACGGATGAATATACCAAGAAACTTTTGAATGTGATTCAAGATCGACCTCTTAGGAAACTATTGTAAAAAATTTTAGGCATTTGCTGTGCATACTTGTTTTGGAATCCGTGGCTTGGTTTTGGTATCCAAAACAGGTTTTTTTCAGGTTTTCTCAAGAACTTCCCATGAGCTAAACTGTCTCTACATAAGCCCCTTAACATGCTCTGTCAATCACATTTAATGCAAAAAGAACTAACTGAGTTGCACGATTTGCCTAAGCTGGAGGAAGTGCATAATATATGTAGATGTAGATGTAGATGTAGATGTATTCAAAATCTGACCCTGTATTGCAGTATAGCTGCAGTAGGACGATCCTTCTATTGGGTACACAAATGGTCCCCACCCAAGGCTATTCAAAACACTTGGCTCTACCTTTCCATCACCAACAGAACCCGAGGTATGAGCCCTGGAAACATATCGTTTTATACACAGTGATTTGGAACACAATAGGTAGCATGTGCATTCACATGCGTACCAATACCACCTCTGCTGTAATTTCTGCACAGTTCTTCATGGGGACATAACCACTGATCAGCTGTCCACCTGAATTAATGACCACTGCCAAATTGTGACTAAAAGTAGAGTTTACCACCCAGTGCTAGATCATGTTGCTGAAAAAACATGCTAAATTTCAGCTGTTGCTTCACAACCTGTGCCACCTGGATTCCAATCACCGACGTAAGCTTCTCTACATTATTTTGATAGTAATTGTCTTCACAACATGTCGCTTTATTTTTTAATACTCCTTATCCCCATCTCATTTAGCTCCTGTCCGAAATACATCTCCACCTGTTGTCCACGACCCTCACTTCACTGATCCTGCACTCTCACCCTTTCCGCCAGTCTCTCCTGTCTTTTATTTCTGCCTCTCAATCCATTCCTTGTCATTGGCCTCTGAACACAACTCTACCTGCCTGCAATCCAGTAGGCTTTAACCATTTACATTATTTTTATAAAGTAATGCACTTCAAATACAGTGGGAACATTTTTGGATTGGAATTTCTTTTTGTAGCAGCATGATCATGCTCCTGTCAACACTGTAAGAACCACAGAATACCGCATTTACTCGAATCTAAGCCACACTCGAATCTAAGCCGCATCCAAAAGATGAGACTCGAAATCGAGGAAAAAAAATTTTCACGAATCCAAGCCGCACCTGAAATTTGAGACTCGAAATTCAAGGGGAGAGAAAAGTTTTAGGCCGCACCTCCAAATCGAAACAAAGTTGGTCCATTGTAACATGAGACACAATTTAGGTCGAATGAATGATGAAACAGCTACAGTAGTTTGGTTCGAGTCGTAAGCTTAGAAGTTAAGCTTTACCAGGTAGCCATTGCTATGCGCTAGGCGCTCCGTCCATATTTATATGGGTACCCTTCCTTTTTCACGTGCTTCGTCTAGTTTGAATTCATTACTTATTTTTCTTTGATCTGATAAGTGCCGTTCTCTTTGTTGTAGGTGTTTACATCACTCTAAACTGAAAATGCATTACTGTACTGTGTCATGCATTGTTTGTCGCATTCTGATGAGTGTTTATGGCCTATCGCCGCTCGCGGCATGGCTTACTTTTGTGCGCGCTACCGCCGCTTACAGTGTTTTTTTTTTTTTTTTTTTTAAAAGATGGAGGAATCGTCTCATTCGGAAACAACAGCAAGAGACTGCTATTTGTTGTTACTTACACGGCTTCTTTCTTTGATAATGATCAAAAGGAACCAAATAATAGGCTGCGTATGATGGAAGATGTTCTGAACAAGAGTTTGGCGAAAATTTTTCTCCGTTTGAAAATCTTTAAAGACGCCTCTTTTGTACATTATAATCTGCACAGAAATTAGTCGTTTTAGATTTAAATATCTAGTTAATTGCCGTGCTTCATTTCTGACTCTATTACTATTAGGCATACGAAAAAAAAAAAACAAATATAAACATGACATGATATGATATGTATATTCTTCCGCGGTTGCTGTTGTCTCACTCTAGTTTCGTAGTTTATTAGGCAGACAGAATTTAAATGAGATAGCAGCAAACACGAAAGAATACATGGCAAAATGTTTATATTCGTATTATACTTATGGTGAAGAGAATACTGCATGTGATTAACACTTCATAAAAGTTCATATTAGCAACCATCTCTTCTCACAGGTAGGAAAAAATTCAGAACGTAGAGTTGGCCATATTGATAAACATCCCAAACAGTCTTGCCAGTCGGATTTTCATAGTACATTGAAATGCTGTTACATTCTAAGATGAACAATACGGAATTTATATTTACTTCGTTGGATAATGTATGAAAATGCAGTGGTCGAAACTCGGGGCGGAGAAAAAAGCTCGTCTTCCACCTTTTTTAAAATTTATTTACTGATGCAGAGGTTTTGGCGCCAGTATTTATCTTTGTGACTGCAAAGCATGCCTGTGTAGCGCTGCATATATTTGACGGCAGAAGTTAGTTGTGGCGGCACCTACCAAATTTTTCAGAACTTCCGCTTACTTTGCACTCGATTCTAAACCGCAGGCGGTGTTTTGGATAGCAAAAACTGACAAAAAAGTGCGGCTTAGATTCGAGTAATTACGGTAATAGTTCAAAGGAATTCAAGCAGGTCTGCTGAACTGCCAACCTCAAAGTCTCCACATTAACCGCTTCTGCAGTTTTGCAGTGAATTGAAGTGTCAAAAATGTGTCACATCAATTACTCCATAAACTTGGCAGTAACTATTTACACAATTTCAAAAAATATCGACACAACAAATTTCGCCTTCTGTGTCAAGTCTGCCCTACAGATCCTACAAACTACTAATAGCAAAGCTTCTGTCTTTGGAACCTCTGTGCATCCAGCCATCCTAAACCGTAAGAAAATTGGTAGAATTTTTATAATCACGTTTTTAATTTACCTTAGTTCCTCTTTTCATTATTCAAATCAGGAGATTTAAATGCATAAGTGTAACACTTTGGATCTCAGAAGGCAATTTTGTGTAATACAGTTCCATTTTCTACATGTTACTGTTGACATAAAAGTAATTTGGCTAGGTGAGTTGATTAATTTAAAAAGGCTGGAGAAAGTTTGCCACTAATAGGCTTTCATGAAATTTCTTTAAATTCTTTAATACATGTTGAGATACAACAGGGTATTTGTGGAAAACATCTTACCTGGCAACTTATTTATATCAAGGCTCAGCTGTCGTTTCTCATCATATGACATTGGTTTGGCATTATCTTCATCCTCCGAGTCAAAACCCAAGTTTGGTGGCGGCATACTGCTACTTCCTTTCTTCTTGCTTCCTCCTGAACGTGAGCTAGTTTTAGGCCGCTTCTGACTACCTGACTTTCCCATCCCACGAGAACTTTTTTTATTTGTCTTAGATGAGGTAGGTGCACCAATCATCACACCAGAGTTTGCACTAAACCCACTTCTGGTTACACTATGAGGCAACTCTGCTCCAAGTCTATCACCGGTTCCTAACACAGAAACATTAGCACCAGCACTTACAGCATCACTTGCAGATACTGTCCTTGCATCCTTCAATGAAGATCCATGTTTTTCAGACTTCTTTTTTTTTCTCCGATCTTTGTCATCCTTCTTTTTCTTATTGCGCTTCATGGAGCTTTCTTCAACAAGCTTGCGCATTTGGTCTTGCATTGCTTTCAGCTGCAACAAACCATTAAGAAAGTTAGAAAGTGTAAAGTTTCTCATAGAAGTAGAACGCATTTCTTACTAAGAAACGAGACATACATATAGAATTCTTAACATTCCTGGAAGCTTTTATAGCTTGTTTACAAAAGTTTGTGCCTATTCACAACTGCTTGACAATTTTCAAACTATAAAAGCATAAATAATTTGCTATATTGCTAAGGGTTTTGCTCCCAGAAAAAAATCGAACTCTAAAGAAAGTGAATTTTTGTATAAAGACTAATTCAATTATTTAAAAATGTCTTTTAATCCTCTTTCTATAACATTTTCAATATCTAACAGAAATGCTGTGAATATCTGACATAATATGGAGAAAAGTACCACGCAAGACAAACATCCATAACATTTTAAATAAAGACATTTTTTCGTACCTATTCGGTTTTGCACATCAGTGCACCATCTGGATATCCAGGCACATTTGTCAATGTACACAACCTTGTCAATTGTTATTATTATTATTATTATTATTTTTATCATCATTATTATTTGAATGTTGGCAGGAATTTTGCTAGGTGCTTCAGAGAGTATCTGCATGGGATAAGACCACTTTTGACAGTCAGTATAGCTAGGCAGGCATGTGTGGTCAGAGTAAATAAGATGGGTGGTGCAGTGGCTGCGAGAAAGAACTTGGGCTATCAGCCACAAGAGGACACAAGATTTGGCTGCCACATATATCTTGTCATAGTAGCAAAATGTTTAATGATAGTTATCTGTGTTAATACTAAATCTACCTTATTCATTTGAATAGCTCTTATAAAGGATGAATTTATAATGTACAATGTATATTTTAGTTGTGATAGTAAACCAACAGCAGTAAGTGTAATACTGTTTTATACAACAGTAGAAAAATATGGCTATGTTGCTTTATTGACATGAAAAGAAGGGATAGGTGACAACTGCATGACACGAAGCTTTGTGCCTCGACTGGACCCAACAACACTGATATTGAACTGATGATGACTGGGAACATGTTGCCTCATCAGACACGTCTCGTTTCAAATTGTATCAAGCAGATGGATGTGTACCAGTCTGGAGACAACTTCATGAATCCATGGACCCTGCATGTCAGCAGGGGACTGTTCCAAGCTGGTGCAGCCTCTGTAATGGTGTGGGGCGTGTGCAGTTGGAGTGATAGGGGACCCCTGATGCGTCTAAATACGACTCTGACCAGTGACACATACATAAACATTCTGTCTTATCACCTGCATCCATTCATGTCCATTGTGCACGTAGGCAATTCCAGTAGGACAATGTGACACCCTATACATCCAGAAGTATTACAGATTGGGTCAGAGAACACTCTTCTGACTTTAAACACATCCGCTGGCCACCGAACTCCCCAGACATGAACATTATTCAGCATATCTGGTATGCCTTGCAATGTGCTGTTCAAAAAAGATCTCAACCCCTCGTACTCTTAGAGATTTATGGACAGTGCTGCAGGGTTCATATTGTCAATGCCTTCCAGCACTACTTCAGACATTAGTCGAGTCCATGCCACGTCATGTTGCAGCTCGTCTGTGTGCTCAAGGAGGCACTACACAATATTAGGCAGGTGTACCAGTTTCTTTGGCACTTCAGTATATAAAATAAGAAGTGTTTGAAGGGGGTGAATATGTACTACATGACTATATAAATGACTCAGCCTTGGTGAGCTTAACATAACTGGTATAAAATAATTTTAAATTTGTGTATAAATGGTTTCATAATGCAACACAAGATTCTAAATTATGTTGATATTGTGCTTAACAACTCAAACTAAACTGTTTTAAAGTTATAAATTTTGGTCTTTCTTGTTATAGATCTGATTATGGCTACAATAGGTGAAATCTGTAATGCTGAAAAATTATTAGTTGTGATCAAGGCTGTGTAAAATAAAAGTTGCAAATTTATCACCTATTACACTGGAAAATTGCTGTCATTGTGCAGTATCAGCAATGCTGAACAATTATGTTTCCAGAATGAAATTTTCACTCTGAAACATCCCCCAAAGCTGTGGCTAAGCCATGTCTCCACAATATTCTTTCTTTCGGGAGCATTAGTTTTGCAATGTTCACTGGAGAGCTTCTGCGAAGTTTGGAAGGTAGGAGACGAGATACTGATGGAAGTAAAGCTGTGAGGACAGGTCATGAGTCTTGCTTGGGTAGCTCAGTCAATAGAGCACTTGCCCACAAAAGGCAAAGGTCCGGAGTTCGTGTTTCGGTCCTGCACACAGTTTTAATCTGACAAAAAGTTTCAATTATGAGGTAGCTATTTCTCTGTAGCATGACTGGCTTGTCTAATAATATTTGTCCTACACCAGACTTCCATTAGTCTGGCATTCAAGATTCGCAACACCCGTAACATGCGTCTGCTATTGTTAGATCTAACTGACATTGTTTGGAATCAATCAGAAGTGTCTGGACTTCACTCAGCTGTCACCACACACAGGTTCAGTTCATTGTTTTGATTTTTGTCATTTTTTCTTGGGAACTAGGATCCATTTTACAGCAGTGAACGTAAATATCAAAGTGACCTGTGGAAGTTTCACTGACATTTAAGCAGTGACAATATTCTTGGACCGAAACCTCCTTCAAGTTCTAAACTAGGAGAGAAATGTAACCACCTAACTCTGACCATTGACCAGAAATTGGAAATCTTTAAATACCTGGATAAAGGTGAGAATAGAAGTATTTTGATGAATGAATTTAATACTGGCTTGTCAACCATTTATGACATTAAAAGAAAGAAATTAGTAGCAACCAAAAAATTGGCTTCCAGACAAACATTAAGACAAAAACACCAAACCTGGAACAACCAAAGAGCATATTGCACAAATGGTTCAGTGCGGTATGCTCCAAAGAAAAGCCAATAATGGGGCTCCTAGAAATTGAAAATGCAATTTTAATTTTATCTGATGGTTGGCTCAGAAACTGAGTTTCGGTATGGAATTAAAAGTATTGATGTAACTGGAGAAAACACTTTCAGTAAATCAAGAATTAGCAGAAAAATGCAAAGGAGAGTTTGAAGAAATAGATCAGATTTAGAATACCGTTGAAACAGGTCTACTATGGCAGTGCTTGCCAACATCTACTGCTGGGAGGTGAAAAGATGGCTAAAATCCAGACTAACAGTATTTCCCTGTATTAATGAGTCTTGAAGCCATCCAATATCTCCTTTTGTAATTAGTAACTCTGGGAAACCTCAGGAATTTTAAGAATGTTGCAAACTTGCCTGTTCATTATGACGGTCAGTCAAATGTGTTGAAAAACCCAGGTCAACTAGAACACAGCAAAGCCATCATTCTTTCTGACAACTGTGAAGCACATCTGGCAGTAGTTGAGTTAGTTTCTGGAGATCTACTTGCCACAATTCTTCCACCTACTGTTATGTTACTGACTCAAACATTGGACCAAGGGGTAATACAGAGCTTCAAATGTTTTATAGGAACTGTTTTGTTCACAGCCTGTTAAATATTAAGTGTGATGTAACTGGCTTTCCAAAAACCTTTTAATGTGCAAGATGTCTTCTATAATGTCACATTTTCTTGGGCTCAAGTACAGAAAGTTACTTTACCATAGTGCTGGAGAAAACTTTGGCCAACTGCAGACTCTAGAAGTGATTCAACACCACAGACTATTAAATAGAGCCACCCAAAACCATTGTCTGAAGTTTTTGATTGAAATGAATATTAAAGAACCTATGGAGCAAGATCTAATTCACGAGGACATTATCCAGTGCATAGTAACACCTCAATTTATAGATAATGTTGAAGAATATCACTCAGATGAAGAAACAGAAGAAAAGGGTAGAATGGGAGAATCAGCTAGGCAGAAGCTGCAGAATCCCTAAATAAATGTCACTTTTGCTGAGTGTAATTCTAATTATAATGCCTCTGAACTTAATGATTTATGTATCATAAGAAATAGCTTTTATGTGACAACAACCTCAAAACCAAAAATATATTTGAGATTTTTGAAGTCAAACTAAAATATTGTCAGTACAAGTGTGTAAACTAGATGTTTTGAATAAAAATTTGGTACTGGCCTAATTTTGACTTAAAGTTATTAACCTTATGACTCCGCTAATCAACATTTTACTGCAAAGCACCATGTTACAGCTGCTGTCACCGTATAGCTTAGCCTACACCATTAGTAAGACGTACCAACAGATAGCCCAGTATTTTCACCAATCCGGCATCGAGACAGTCCCGAATGTGCTGGAATCCTACTGTATACCCATAGCTTATCCTTCGTAAATGCCAGTTTTGTCTAAATACATACTTCACTCCAAGTTAACATACTTTTACTAAAATAAAGGATGTATTATCATTTTCTTACAATAGCACAGATTCCAAATTTTTTTGGCAGTGTCAGGTGAGGGGGGGTTGCATGTTCAGACTTTCTATGAATTCCATGAACATGGTTATTCCTCTTAAGACACTTCTGGAGTACATCACTTATTCAAAAGACACCCCCCCCCCCCCCGCCCCAAAAAAAAAAAGCAGTAACTTATCTATTTAAGGTAGCTTACAGCCACTAGGTACCAGAAATGTTTTATTATAATGTATCGTACTTGATAACTAACTCACGATCTTCCCAGAGGAGGAAAGGGTGGCTGCTCACCTCAATGTTGAAGGTTGTTTTCCATGTTGTTGTTCTATCTTTGTGTCGTGCTAAACATGCTTACAGTGATAATTTGTTACCACAGGTAGCTTATTACATAATGAAATGAATGTAGTGGACATGGCATGAAACAATGAAACAACTTAGGTTTGTACATAACATCACTGTCCGTGTTCCTGGTACAACTCAATTTCTAAATATTCACAGGAAATAAACCTTCCCTGCCCTATTTTTAAAACACATTATATATTGGAAGACCACAAAGGCCAAACCAGATCTTCCGGAACTATTATTTCCATCAAATGTAAGTATTAAACATTTCTATATTCACTTACATGTTTTTCACTATTTATTACTGAAACATTCCATTGCAAAAATGCTACATGAAACATGGGATGCTGAAATAAGGGTTGAAGTGTCGCAACTTTTGTTTGTAACATTACAGATTCTTACTAGTGACCAACTAAAGTTCTTCCGATTCATGAATTTAGTAGCAGCTTACTGGTAACAAACTATGGTGGGAACCACTTGATGATAGTTGCCAGTCCAGTAGGCTTGATGTAAAAGATGTGACAGAAATGTTAGTCAGCATAAAACCACGGTTAGCTCTTTTAGTTAAGTTCATATGTTCATAGATCTTTTGTTTCCATTTTCCATCTGTTTATTTGCCTCCCTGATATTTGTTGATTCCACATTATTTACCATGTGAAAGTTCCTAAGCTTGCATTTGTTGCTGTATGGATAACTTTGACCACTAACATATAACATTTCAACAAATTTATTCGATTTTGTGTGTGTTTGAATACTCATAAGAGTGTGTGGTCAGTACCACAACAAAAATAAAAAGTGACCAAGTGATGTAAATTTGAGGATACAAACAGAATGAAAGCGAAAATTTACAGAAGCACTCCACCAAGAATTTACATTTGACACTTTCATTAATAAAATCGGAAACTAATCTTAAACCCAGAGGAAGTATTCATTTTTAAATACAATGTCTGAAGTAAGGAGACATCAGCACACACTGCACTTAGCACTGAAGAAAAACTATTTAGCATTGATGAAAAGCATACGAATAATTCCTTAGTGATCCAGCAACAGACATGTTAATTTCCTGCGTAACTGTAAGAAAATTTAAAATGCTTGAAGCTGAATATTATAAAAAAGTACAATAATAATTTCAGTACTGACAAATATTAATGAATGCATCAAGAACTACGTGAAAAAATAGAAATGGCTGAAAAAATGTTTTTGGGGTGAGCCAATCTGCTGAAAGAGAACATTATCTGAGGAGGTAAAATGTTCTTTCGGGTTGGATTTGAACCAGAGATCTACGGACATCATCTTACAAAATTCGACACTGAGCTACTGAATAACTGAGTTATAGTTGGGTAAAATGACAATTTTCACTAGGAGCTTAATTTTGTTGAATGACACTATCCTTCACTGCAGCAGTGGGAGAGCATAACAGAGGTAAGTGAATGTTTATCTCCCCACAGTGCAACACACGTGTAATTAAGCTAGTCCACTCTTGTGTCGACATTGTGGCAATTTGCCCTTACAGTGCACCAAATTTTATAAATCTTTTCACTCACTGGAACACCAAAAATAAGTTTTAAGGAGTTTTATAGATGTATTTGCACTGTATGGTACTACACACCATTTGTAACAAATTTTCCATAGCACAAATTCCAAAACAAGACATCTCTCTGACTGAAAATTATGACAGTAGGAGTAGTGAGCTAGCCAGTGACGTCACAAGCATCACGACTCAAATGGAGGGTTTTAGCGGGCTTTAAAATTATTTGAATTTTCTTTCCATTTTACAAAAGGATACTGAAATGCATGAGGGAAAAAAGCATAAAAAGCATAAAATGACAAATTAATCACTTAAAACAATTTCCAGAAAACAGCTGAATACCCTATTGCACAGTAGGTGTTATTAAATACTTTGCGTTGTGTGTGTTGCTCATTGTTTTCTTTTTTTGCTTTGAAATGACTGAAAAGACTAATCCTGGTCAATCACAGAGTTTGATTACAGCCCTCACAACACCAGAAGGGATTGATGAGTCCTCTAACCCCATTTGTCAGATCTGTTTTCACAAACAGAATGTGAGTGTACGTTGGCACCCTGCACGAAGGAAGTGGGGCTCTTTTCACTGCTCCTCATCCCTCTGGTAGTCGTAATTCTAATTTGTTTACACTTAAGCTGACTGCCAGTTTACAGTGTCCATACCCTGCATTATAGTGACCAGAAAAGACAAGCTGCCAAAGTCTTACCATAACATGTTAGTAGTTATTTTTGGTTCTACTTCAACGCTACCTCATCGGTCTTACCTATAACACTGTCAAATATGGGTCGCACACCTACGAATGTGCAGATTTTGTAATCATCAAGATGAGCAGGAAAAGAAAAATAATGTTGAGAAACATGTTAAAGCAGAGTAGTACTTTGTTCACATTCAGGACAATGCTGCTGCTTCTTCTCACCAGAAACACTTATACTTAAATGGAAGAAAAAGAAGAAAACAATTGACAACTGAAACAGTCAATTTCAATTTGTCTTCAGGCGCATTGTACAACAACTTTTTAAATTTGTACATCTAATCATTTAGGACCGTGGGGGGAAGCTGGCAGTGTTCAGTCGTGAATTTTCGAGGAGCAAAGCAATCATATTTGTTATACAATTTAGTAATAACCATACACAGAATCTGAAAATGAACATTGCAAACAATCAAGCAGGAAAAAACGTTACCTTGAACACACTCTTGATCACAAGACTAGCCAATTGAAATGATAATCCACGAAACTTCAATTACAGTATTGACCACAAAGATGATCAACATTATCTAAATTCATACGTGCTCTACCCATCTGAAACAATGCTCTGCTAGCTTTGAAGATATTACAAGAAATGACTACAGTAACTTATGGGAATAGTGGTTCAATATCAATAGTATTACCTGTTCCTGAAGGAGTGCTAGCTTGCGAACACGCTCGGCATCAGAATCGTCTGAATCGGATGATGATCCGCTGCTTGATTCACTTCCTGAAGTGGTCACAGACATCTTTTCATTCTTGCTTCCAGAAACTGGTTCTTCTGGTATTTTCGCATATCTGCGAACACACACATTACTTTATTATTGTAGCAATATCCTAGAAATTAGTGTCAATGACAAGGAAAGGGAAGTTATTTCCTGGTAAAGATGAAAATACCACAAATGGAAGTATTAAATTTCAAAAGCAAGGAACTAACACACGAGCAACAACAGTAACTGACTTTAAATGTTATTAGTAACTGTACTTTTATGTCGTTATCCTGCAACAATGTGAAACCCCCACAGCCTGGGTTT
Organism: Schistocerca gregaria; assembly: GCF_023897955.1. Taxonomy (NCBI): domain Eukaryota; kingdom Metazoa; phylum Arthropoda; class Insecta; order Orthoptera; family Acrididae; genus Schistocerca; species Schistocerca gregaria. The sequence continues at coordinate 44,687,784 of NC_064931.1, forward strand.
CAGATGGACAGTGTCTATGAAACAACTATTTACATGTTTATCGATAATGTTACAAAAAATTATCATGATAAAATTTCATCACCTGATACTTTTTAAATACTTATCCTAAAATTTTGACTGTGTTAAATTTTTCGAGAAGTGAAGAATTTACTGAGGGGTTCTATCTTTCGTTCTCTCTATTCATTTAATATAGTAACATGTTACAGCAAGCAAGGCACAAAGTTAGGGAACACCACCAGGCCGAAATACTCAGCCAAACTGACTAGATTCAGCTAGCACTGCCACAAAAATAGCTCTCAGGTTGGAAACAGACACCAAAACTATTTGCAACATTTTCATTCAATCCTGCTTACAGTATTTTATAAGAATATTTATTAATGACAAGGCAAATACAATGTGTATCTACCTTTACATAGTGAACACACCCGTGGCATGGAAATGACTGACTGTTGTACACAAATTACTCATAGTTGAGAGACTTCTCAACTCTGTCGATACTACTGATATAAATGTACCACATTCCAACACGCCTCCTTTACAAATTCATCCTTGCTCAAAGATATGGTGCTACATTGTTTTCTGACTGTACTTTACAAATATCTATCACATCACTGAAATAACATACATTCACAAAATCCCCAAGGTACTGATTTTTTGTGACTTTACCATGTTTAGCAATACTGACTGCCTCTAAGTTGTCTTCATATGTCTGAACAAACTCATCAGACTTTACACCAAAAATATTTAAAATATTCAGAATTAGCTTAATCTTAGGATAGTTTCTGAGAACGCTGCATACTCAGAAAAAGTAGAAGATTGCATCACTTCCTGTTTCTCAGATTTCCAAAATATCTCATTTCTAAATAATGTATGAGGTGATCAAAAAGTTTCCTTTCGAAGGTCGTACAGCCCAGACATAGTATGCTGTGAGCATTGAGGCAATCATCCCACTGATGGACCAGCTTGAACGCACTTGTTTGGTAAAATATCACATCCTGCTGGGTGAAGCAGTCTGTAATTGCCTGCCATACATCCTGATACAACAGGAATCGTCACCACTTCAAGGACTTATCTAAGGGATTGACAATGTGATAAGCATATGCAGAGAGATCAGGACTATAGGATAGTACTCTAATGTGTCCCTCTTGAGTTGGCGTCCATGTTACAACATTTGTAATATGGGGACGTGTCTTATGAAGCAGCACCACTACTTGTTGCAATTTTCCCAGATATTTTGCGTTACATTCCATGCCATAATTTCTCCAGCACTGGGCAGTTCTGGCCCTCAGTGATGGTGACACAGGATTCCTAGAAATCAATAATCAATGGGCCCAATAATCAAAGAACAGAATGAGCATCACCTTCCCATACGACGGTTGGCTCTTGAACTTCCTGGGATAGGGGGGACAATGGATGAAACAAGCTCTCGTTTCTTGCACTAAGAACCATTCAATCTTTGTACGGCATTCATTCAACACCCAGGCTATCCACTTGCTGCAGACCTAAGGTTAGTCGAACTCCTGTCAAATAATGTGTTGCATGATGCTAAATCTGATGTCAAGGTCCTCTGCTAGTACACAAATGGTTGTGTGCTGGTCCGTGCTAATTCCATCATCAACTGCCTGCTTGTTGTCCATGATGGATGAGGCCAGCCACCCAGAAACATTGCCTCCCACTCCCCGCACCTCTCAATGCACATTCATTATTTTATGATGGATGTCTACCTGTATTCATCCTTCGGCAGCCAAGAAAAGAATAGCATTCATCCTTTAGCAGCCAAGAAAAGTATAACAACATTCTGGGACGCATTTGGTACTACAGGGTGTATATGTGGACAAGGAAAAAAAATTCCCGGATTTCCCGGTTACAAATACACTTTCTCCCGGATGAAAAAACACTTTTTCCGTGTAATTAAGTGACAGTATATTTTCCCTCGGAACTGTAAAACTTATCAATCCTTTGAATGGTTACGTTTTTACACACGGGCGTAGAATTTCCCGGCACTTCAGAAAATGAAACTTGGGGAAGAAAACACCTTTTGGAAAGATTTGTGATGTGCAGCAACATGTATGCTGTATATTTTCGTATTACTAAAGTATAAATTCGAATTCCACTAAACACCGCATGTTACTTTCCGAACCATTGTAATCGAGATTGCGATGCGCTTTTGTAAGCCAGTCATAGCTCTTGTCACGTGATCCCGCCAGTCGATGACAGCGGATATTCAGAACACAGGACACGTGATGTAGTAAGCTAATAGCAACATCACTGTTAAGAAGCGCGGATACACAAACAAGAAAAGTTAATGTTTTAAATTAATATACAAAGCGTTGCTACAAGAAAAGCAAAGCTTTCACATATAATATTGCTCTCTAAGGTTAATAAGCGGCAAAAGAAGCTACGGTTTCACACATAATGTTGATATTTTTTGCTCGTTTTACGCTTTGAGACATATCACACAAATGTGCCAGTAAAATTTTTATCTGAGTCCAGTGATTTGTCCTCAAAGTTATCCACAAATTAATTATCTAACGCAGGGTAGAGAGAGGTTCCAGTAGCACTAAATCAATTAGCTCATAATAACAACATGAATGTCAGATCTTCTGGGCTCGAAATACTTCTACTAAATGGCTCGTCATCAAACGCTCTGTGGTTTAAGAAATTCATCGTACATACTCCCACATAACATTCAACTTACGTAAAAGGACACTTACTTTGAAAGTAATGCTTTTCAAATCACCATTCACAACATTTTCCCGCGAACTGTTAGAAATAGGTTCATTTTAGTAGTCGTCAGAGAGCGCCAGATGACCCGCCACCACACTTTGGCAGCTGCTATGACGCAGGAAGCCCATATGTTCGTACGTGTAAAACATTACAAGATCTTACATTATGTCATAAAAGAAGAAAGCAGAGGATACTCCAAGAGCATCGGAATTTCGTGAACCATACTAAAATGGCACATTTAAAGTGCATACTTAAAAAATGGTTCAAATGTCTCTGAGCACTATGCGACTTAACTTCTGAGGTTATCAGTCACCTAGAACTTAGAACTAAATAAACCTAACTAATCTAAGGACATCACACACATCCATGCCCGAGGCATGATTCGAACCTGCGACCGTAGCAGTCGCTCGGTTTCAGACTGTAGCGCCTAGAACCGCACGGCCACTCCAGCTGGCAAAGTGCATACTTAAAGAGCACATTCGTAAGTCCATATTCCCAATGCAGTAGGTCTCGACCTGATATTAAGCTTTTCAGTGTGGGTTTCGGGATGTAAATTTTCTTGGAGTATCAGTCCTGTGTTAACTCAATTTTGATTCTTTATTATGGCATAATGCCATACATGCTAGAAGATGAAAATGTGCATTGCAGCGAGCAGTTGAAATTAGCTAATAGTGTGGAACTAAACACTTCAAAAAAGTGGAAATAAAGTAAAATCTGAAACTAATAACGTATATTAGCCTTCCATAATTATGCGAATGTATTTTAATTAACTTGACAGCTCCTGGCCACAGAAATCCATGTTTTCATTTGACGTGAGAGCAGGCTATCACAATTTTTTTATTTTTAGCCGGCCGCAGTGGCCGAGCGATTCTAGGCACTTCAGTCCGGAACCGCGCGACTGCTACGGTCGTAGGTTCGAATCCTGCCTCGGGCATGGATGTGTGTAATGTCCTTAGGTTAGTTAGGTTTAAGTAGTTCTAAGTTCTAGGGAACTGATGACCTCAGATGTTAAGTCCCATAGTGCTCAGAGCCATTTGAACAGTTTTTGAACATTTTCCTACATGAAAAATCGAAATATCGTTGGCTGCTGTTAATACAAATAGTACCCAATATTGATTACGTCTATTTTGTCACTGTCTGCTAGATAAATCAAAATAGGCGTTTCTAACACACACCAAATAAACGAGACGGTTTTGGCACAAATGGTCATTTTTTATAACACGGCAAAATATAATTCACGAAAACCAACCATGCCTATTCGGCCTGCTAGAAGGAAAAAGCTTTATGTTAGAAAATAGTTTCACATTTCATTCATACACTCCAGTTCCTCGAGCATGAGATCGAAAAGTAGTAGTACAAAATTTTTATATAAATTTGGAAACGTCATATTCTTCCCTAATTTGTGTGATGTCCCCGTTTCTTTTCCTTCCACGTTCTAACGAACTTGTTATGACTAACTTGAACTATTCCTGCCTTTGTCAAAGCGTATTCATCAGTTAACTTCACTAACCCTGATTATTCTCCGGTTAGGTGTCCTTATGTTCGTACAAACAATTTTCTGTGCTACTTCCAGAATTGAACTTAAGAGGCAGCTAGACGGGGACTGTACAACTGGCCCTTATTAGTGTAGCGATATGGCCAAATATTTTCTGACAAAATTTCATTTTCCTGGATACATCGAGAAAACAATACGTAATCTTTCTTACCTGTTGTTCCTGTTAGTCGTTTATTTCCACTCTGGTAGTCTGACTCTATGGATTTCCCTAATAATTATGACAACGTTGATCATTCGCAAACCCAAACAACAACATAATCAGACAGCGATCGGCGTTCACTTGTTCCGCTTTACTCCTCTCAGCTTGTATAGCCCAGTCCCCTTTTGCCCGCAGGAAAGTTTATTTCTAGATGCGACGAGGATTTCCCTGACAGAGACATCACGTGCACTATGCACGCATTCAAAAATCAACTTATGATTTGTGCATGAGCCCACTCGTTACTGCTAAAACGAATCTAATGTAAACAGTTGTGACGTCCCGCTCATCGGAGGCAATTTGTTGTTATGAAGCACTGCATAGTCTTCCTAAAGCCCTTGAAACATTTTGCTGTTGACAAACGCTTGTATGAGCACTGTGTTTTGTTGTTGTATATAGCCCATTTCCCTTGCAATTTATGTTTTATTTTAGTTTTCTTCCCAAATCATGTGGAATGCACTTCCTTGACGTGCAGAAAGGAGTGCAGTATTCTGCTGCATCCACTTTCAATAAGGTAACACAAGAACTCAAAAATCTTAGCAGTAGCGCAAACACTTTTAAGCCTAAACTGAAGAGTTTCCTCATGACTCACTCCTCCTATTCTGTCAAGGAGCTCCTGGAAGAGCTGAAAAATTAAGCAAATTCCATAGTTACATTGTTGATTTTTTTTATTTAAACCTATCACTTGTCGCCTGAATATGCTTCTTATATTTTGTTTCATCAGTTTCTACTATCGTGTTATAATTTCATGTATTGACTTGTTCCATGACCATAGAGACTCCTCCTTAATTTGGTCCCACGGAACAATAAATAAATAAATAAAATTGTTTCTGTGCATTTGATTCGTATTTTGTTATACTGGCATTTAACCCTTTCACTGCAGTTAATGTGTATACATGTCCTACTCTGTCATTCCCCAGGTGCTGTGGACACTTACACATGCGCCGCTTGTGTGCTATTCTGCATGCATAGTGAGCGGCCAACTTCTCACCAATGTTGACAAGTTACTTCCATATCTTGGTGAATAAAAAAGCTTCTAGTATTTATCTTACAATTTAAATGCCTCTGTGTGCTATCATTTGCTAAGAAAACCTCATTTTGATATCTTGAATCGTTTATGAAATACGTCAGTTGTTACGACAACATAATGCCGGAAGCCTGGGATGGAAATGGGCACATAGCGTCCAACCATCCACTGGACGTAAAAATCAATATCTCGATAATTAAATGGGAACCAATCTGTTATCAATTTTAAATAAAATTTCTATATCTAACCTACATTTCTTATACTGTAGCGTATGATCTAAAATAATCCAGATACACAGTTTACACAATGCATTTTTACCTCTGCAAACTCTCTAAAATTTCATCCAATGTTTTACTTAATTTGAGGCAGTGCAGTAACTATGATGAATAATTGAAATAAATGCAGTTCTTTATCAAGCTAAGACAGGAGACTGTGAGTTGTGCAAAAATCAAGTTTCTCCAGTTTCGAATTTGGTAGTTAAAAATATGCTTTTTCCTGGGTGAAGTACATTTTTTCTGCATTAAAGAGAGAATCTGCAAAACCAATCAATCATTTATATGGTAAAGGTTTCATACACTGGTATAAAACTTCCCAGCACTTTACGAAATGAAACACAGCAAAAAACAACACTTTTGGAAAGATCTTTGATGGGTGGCAACTTGTGTGCTGCATATTTTCATGTTACAAAAGTATAACTATGAATTCCACAAAATACAGCATGGTATCTTCTCAAGCACTGGAAATGAAATTGCCCTATGTGATTTGTCAGCTGGTCATAGCTCATGTCATATGATCTCACCAGCCATGGACAGCAGGGTCATTCCATGTCAAATTGACTAATTTCTGAACATTTTCATGCTCTAACATCACAAATTTCAATACAATTTTTTTAACATTTGCACATGTCTCCAATAAACAGTGGTATAAAGTTTAACATTCATTGAAGTAAAGGTGGCTGAGGTATAGTCACTTATGGGCCAATCCATATGAAGTGGTCCAGTGATGGTGCCTTGACAATTTTTCAATATTTTAATTTTTTTACACGTGATTGCCCTAATTTGAGAAGTTCATGTGACGATTTTTCAGTCTGCACACATTAGCGAAAATTTGAAAATCTCTGCACTGGGTTAAGTTACAACATTGCAATTGACATGATTGTTTTTAGAAAAGTGCCCTATACAACATTGTCTGTTACACAAAATACCCTAAATTAAAAAATAACCAGTCACATTGACCTCCTCCAAAGTTTGGTAACCAAATTTTCAAAAATCCACTATTTAGGCCCAAAAATAACAAACAAGGACTGATTTATGAGAGTATTTTTTCCTACAGTTAGATGTCATACACAACTAGCTTCATATAAAGCAAGAACACTTACAAATGTTTCATTAATTTTTTATGAATTTTTGAAATTTGAAAATTTTCATTTTTTGTAAATTTTGGGGTTAGTTATCTCAGGCAGGACTGAATATAAAAATATGACTTTTGCACAGTTTGTATACCTATATGACAGCAATGTACTGTAAAAATTTGAGCACTGATATCTGACTGAACAAAGATATGAATTTTCGAAAATGAGGAAATAATTCACATTACTCTACAACTGATGTTGCTGTTGCCTATTTAAATGGTTTACTGTTTCATTGTAATAAAATTTAATTGTGACATATATTTAGTTGTGGTTCATGGTGTGGGTTCCTGTAGTCATGTCCTAGTTCATGAACCACGGGCAATGTACGAGTGGCCAAGTGAGTGGTCCCGACAGTCGGGATACCAGTTACTTTGGAATAAGGCTGGACATCTTGGACATACTCCGAGTTGTGGTCACCTTTGTGCTCATACGGCAAAGACTACCAAATCCACCGGTTAGTCCCTCAGCCGTTAGGGGTAAAACCCAATGGGACCCGGGACAAGTAAGGCTAGCAACCTGCTTCCCTGGTACTTTAAATATGATGCTGGCAACAATCAGAGCAAAATGCCTCGGACCTTTAGAGGTGACGTAGTCCCACCTCTAACTGACAAACCAGGGACTCCTAAGATACAACTTGGCAAACAAATGGTAATGAGATGGGGAGCTATCAATATCAATGGGGGCTACTCTGGGAAAAATGTAGAGCTGGCAGAGGCTGCAAATAAGATGGGGCTGAACGTTTTAGCTGTTAGTGACATTCGGGTAAGGTGTGAGAAAGAAGAGGAAGTGGGAAAATACAAGGTCTACCTGTCAGGAGTCAAAGCAGGAATAGCACAATGGGGTGTAGTGCTTTACATCAGGAAAGAAATGGAACCCAGCGTAGTTGCAATAAGGTATGTAAACGAACAACTGATGTGGACAGATTTGACAGTGGCTATCAAGAAAATTAGGATTGTGTCAGTATATTCGCATTGTGAAGGGACAGATCAAGATAAGATGGATAGTTTTTATGAGGCACGCAGTGATGTAGTTGTTAAAGTAAAGGACAAGGACAGTGTTCTGCTCATGGGTGATTTTAACGCTAGGATTGTAAATCGAACAGAAGAGTATGAAAAGGTTATGGGTAAATTTGGAAAGGATATGGAGGCCAACAGGAATGGGAAACAACTCTTGGATTTCTGTGCCAGTATGGGCTTAGTAATCACAAACTCCTTTTTTTTAAAACATAAGAACATTCACTGGTATACTTGGGAAGGCAGGGGAACCAGATCTGTCATTGACTATATAATAACAGATCAGGAATTTAGGAAGGCTGTAAGGGACACACGTGTATTCAGGGGATTCTTTGATGACACTGATCATTATTTAATCTGCAGTGAAATTGGGATCGTGAGGCCGAAAGTGCAGGAGGTCAGGTCCATATGTAGGGTGATAAGAGTGGAGAAACTTCAGAATAAGGAAATCAGGCACAAGTACATAACAGCGATCTCAGAAAGGTACCAGTTAGTTGAATGTAGTCAATTACAGTCATTGGAAAAGGAATGGACAAGGTACAGGGACACAATACTAGAAGTGACTAAAGAATGTTTTGGAAGAGTAGTGTGTAAAAGTAGGATGAAGCAAACAGCTTGGTGGAATGACACAGTCAAGGCAGCCTGTAAAAGGAAAAAGAAGGCCTATCAAAAATGGCTACATACTATAACTCAGGTAGACAGAGAAAGTTATGTTGAAGAAAGAAACAAAACCAAACAGATAATTGCAGCATCCAAGAAGAAATCTTAGGAAGACTTTGGAAACAGGTTGGAGACTATGGGTCACGCTGTTGGAAAACCATTCTGGAGTGTAATTAGCAGTCTTCGAAAAGGAGGTAAGAAGGAAATGACAAGTATTTTGGACAGGTCAGAAAAACTACTGGTGAATCCTGTGGATGCCTTGGGCAGATGGAGGGAATATTTTTGAAGAGTTGCTCAACGTAGGTGAAAATGCGATCGGTAATGTTTCAGATTTCGAGGTAGGATGGGATAGGAATGATGATGGAAATAGGATCACATTTGAGGAAGTGGAGAAAATGGTCAATAGATTGCAGTGCAATAAAGCAACTGGGGTGGATGAAATTAAGTCTGAACTCATCAAATACAGTGGAATGTCACGTCTTAAATGACTACACAGGATAACTGAAATGGCCTGGGAGTCGGGACAGGTTCCATCAGACTGGACAAAAGCAGTAATCACACCAATCTTTAAACATGTAAACAGAAAAGATTGTAACAACTACAGAGGTATCTCTTTCATCAGCGTTGTGGGTAAAATCTTCTCAGGCATTGTTGAAAGGAAAGTGCGAGTATTAGTTGAGGAGCAATTGGATGAAAATCAGTGTGGGTTTAGGCCTCTTAGAGGTTGTCAGGACCAGATCTGTAGCTTACGGCAAATAATGGGGAAGTGTTATGAGTGGAACAGGAAATTGTATCTATGCTTTATAGATCTAGAAAAGGCATATGACCGGGTTCCTAGGAGGAAGTTATTGTCTGTTCTACGAGATTATGGAATAGAAGGCAAACTTTTGCAAGCAATTAAAGGTCTTTACATGGATAGTCAGGCAGCAGTTAGAGTTGACGGTAAATTGAGTTCATACTTCAGAGTAGTTTCAGGGGTAAGACAAGGCTGCAACCTGTCTGCACTGTTGTTCATAGTATTTATGGATCATATGTTGAAAACAATAGACTGGCTGGGTGAGATTACGATATGTGAACACAAAATAAGCAGTCTTGCATATGCGGATGACTTAGTTGTGATGGCAGATTCGATTGAAAGTTTGCAAAGTAATATTTCAGAGCTAGATCAGAAATGTAAGGACTATGGTATGAAGATTAGCATCTCCAAAACGAAAGTAATGTCAGTGGGAAAGAAATATAAATGGATTGAGTGCCAAATAGGAGGAACAAAGTTAGAACAGGTGGATGGTTTTAAGTACTTAGGATGCATATTCTCACAGGATGGCAACATAGTGACAGAACTGGAAGCAAGGTGTAGCAAAGCTAATGCATTGAGCGCTCAGCTACGATCTACTCTCTTCTGCAAGAAGGAAGTCAGTACCAAGACTAAGTTATCTGTGCACCGTTCAATCTTTCGACCAACTTTGTTGTATGGGAGCGAAAGCTGGGTGGATTCAGGTTACCTTATCAACAAGGTTGAGGTTACGGATAAGAAAGTAGCTAGGATGATTGCAGGTACTAGTAGATGGGAACAATGGCAGGAGGGTGTCCACAATGAGGAAATCAAAGAAAAACTGGGAATGAACTCTATAGATCTAGCAGTCAGGGCGAACAGGCTTAGATAGCGGGGTCATGTTACACGCATGGGAGAAGCAAGGTTACCCAAGAGACTCATGTGTTCTGCGGTAGAGGGTAGGAGGAGTCGGGGCAGACCAAGCAGAAGGCACCTGGATTCGGTTAAGAATGATTTTGAAGTAATAGGTTTAACATCAGAAGAGGCACCAATGTTAGCACTGAATAGGGGATCTTGGAGGAATTTTATAAGGGGGGCTATGCTCCAGACTGAACGCTGAAAGGCATAATCAGTCTTAAATGATGATGATGATGATGATGATGATATATTTAGTTAACACTATCACCTAATATTCATTTAGTTTATTTATTTTTAATAATGCAAATATTAAACAATAGGAGCTTTCGCTTTTGTTCTATGGTAATAAAAATGCTCTTTTCCGTTTAGGTTTATTGTCAATAAAGAAGTACATTATTGCTGGGTGTGGCACTGTTGTAATTAGTCTGTTCTGAAACCTCTGTTAGAGTGGTTGTACATACTTCGAGAGTGTAGAATGTGTTATGTGCTTTGTTCTGTGTGTAATCTGTAATTACTTTTGAGAGATTAAATGGAATGCAATAACATGGATGAACAGTGATCTGTTGGACAGGTAACAAGTGAAGTGCGTTACAAAACAGTTTAAGGTTCAGTTTCAAAAAACTTGAAAAATGTAAATGACTTTGATTAAGTTAGACAAACTGTTTAAATTCCAAGATAGTTGTTCTGTAACATCACTCTGAGAGTTAACATTGGTATGTGAGTATCATGAGAAGAAATATATTCTGAAGTACAACCACATTTTTGGAAGAAAGTGCTGTGATTCACTTAAAGTTAATAAAAAACCTATTAATAAAGCCTTGAAGGAAATAAAACTTGAACATTTGTTCTTGTTATGTGAGAGTGAAACAGCTTCCCAAGTGAAACGTAATGCGATTCCTGGAAATTCCCTGTGCCCAAATTGTTACTCAAAAATATTTGTTGTGAATCCAGAACCAGAATCGTGTAACATTGTTAATGACATTGATATTCCTAATGAGGAACCAGTTAGTATATTGGATTTTGCTTGTTCTAAGTTAGACGTATCTCCTGCTTCGAAAATAATAAAATTAAGTAGCAGAAAAAGAAAAACAGCTATTGAACATAAGGTACAACAAATTTCAGACAAAATTAGAAGAGACTTGGAATCATACTTTAATAATACAGATACAAACATTATTTCTAAAGAAAAAGAAAACCTACCACCATCATCTGACACTGAATATTTGAGATTAATAGAGAAATTAAAAATTAAAGGTTCAGTGACATCTAAAGAAGAAAAAGTTAACATTTTAAGTTTGCTGCCTGACTCACGGTCAAGAGATAAAATAATTCACAAATTCAACGTTTCTCATCATTTGGTTAAACTAACACAAAAATTTGTGAAAGAGCAAGGCATTCTTCCAGTTTTAGGAAAGAAGAAAGGAGTAGGTATAAGTGAAGAAAAAATTAAAAAGATCCAACAGTTTTTGAAGATGATGAAAACAGTAGAGTGTGCTCATATTGCAAAGATAGCAAAAAAGTTGTTATAAATGGAGTTCAAGTAGCAAAGCAGAAATGACTAGAGTTGTCAAATTTAAATGAACTTTATGTAGTTTTCAAAAATTATCATCCTTAATGCAAAATTGGAAGGTCAAAATTTTGTGACCTCTGCCCTGAGTGGTGTATTTTGGCTGGATCCTCAGGAACACACTCCGTATGTGTTTGTTTATATCATCAAAATGTCAAACTGATGATTGCGGGTGTAAAACTCAGAGATCTTAACTACAAAGAGTTACTAGATTTAATAGTCTGTGACTGCATGATGAGTTTCTGTAATAAATGCCCTGGTAAGGAAATTGTTATTGAATTGTTTCACGAATATGATAGGAAATGCCAGATAGTATTACCTTCAAACAGTGGGTCACAACTGACAGGGCAGAAATGATAACAGTGGTTAAATCTCAGGAAGAGCACTTGGAATCTTTACTTGATAACTTACAAAAACTCAAAAAGTCACTACTATGTTTCTAAAATTCAAAGTAAGTTTTTGAAGGACAAAAAGCACAATTTCATGAAACTGAATGTACAGTGCTAGCCGATTTTGCACAAAATTTTACATCTGTGAGTCAGGATGCAATACAAGAGTACCACTGGGTCAATGAGCATGTAACAGTGAATCCACTTATTCTCTACTTTCAAAATGAGAAAGATGAAGTTTGCAGTTCTTCAATTTGCATTTTAAGTGACTACTTGGAGCACAACACTTTGGCTGTACATGTGTTTCAAAAGTAGGTCATAAATCACATAATTTTTTTTTCCCCAGGTTAAGAAGCTGGTATACTTTTCAGATGGAAGTGGTAGTCAGTATAGGAACAAAAAGAATTTTTCAAATTTCTGCAACAACAAAGTAGACTTTGGGTTGGAGGCTGAATGGCACTTTTATGCCTCTTGCCATGGTAAAAATGCATGTGATGGAGTAGGAGGTAGAACAAAATGTGAAGCAAGTAACGCCAGCCTACAAAGACCAACGACAGATCAAATTCTCACAGTACAGGTATGTCTTCTGCTAGGATAATATTAAAGGCATTACCTATTTTCTGATCAAGAAAAAAGAAGTGGTTCTGCAAATGTAAACAACACTTAAAACCAGATTTGAAAACTGTATAGCAATAAAAGGAACAAGGCATTTCCACAAATTCCTTGGCATTGCAGAAAACTTAGTTCAATGCTATGTAACATCAGAAACCGAAATTTATGAGGATCATTGTGTCAGTACAATTACATCTCTGCCTTTAATGTTGCATGAAATAGTGGCATGTGTGTATGATGGACAGTTGTGGCTTGCAGAGGTTGAAATAATAATTTTGGAAAACAATGATGTTTTTGTGCATTTTTACCACCCTGCTGGCCCAAGAACATCATTCAAGAAATCTACTAGTGACGAAGTTTGGATACCAATGAAAAATGTTTTAAGGAAACGTCCAGTGCTTGAACTTACCACAGCAACTGGGAGGACTAATTCTATATCACAGAAGCAGTCTGAAGAAATAAGTGTTTCTAACATTCACCACAAGGTTTAGGAACAGTCGCATCTCGGAGGATGTTAATTCAAAATATTTATTTTAAGTATGTCAAAATAATATAAATGTTAATTTCAGTGATGTTTCCACTTTTTGTATTATAATTCAGTACCTTACTACAATAATGATTGATTATATTCCACCAACATCACACATTAATAGGCAACAGCCCTAAGATCAGTTGTAGAGTAATGTGAATTACCTCCTCCGTTTCAAAAATTCGTATCTTTGTTCAGTCAGATGTCAATGTTGAAATTTTTCCAGTAAGTGAAAGGTAATTAAAAAAACTGTTTTGAACTCCTCAATTATAGGGTAATCATATATAAAAAATTAAAATATTTAAAAATGGTCAAGCAACCAACTTAATTTTTATTGGACCACTTCATTCGGATTGACCCTTATTTCACTTTACCCATAGCGAGCATGAATTTCTGACAAATTTGAGCAGTTATAACTCGGGCTATATTTCAATCAAAGAAATGAAATTTGGCCCTCTTACACAACTTTGTGCGTTCTCTTAACAAAAATAACCAAAAGAATTTTACAAGCCATATTCCACCATAAAATGTTAGACAAAAATCACATGAAAAAATTTCAAAGTCTGGCTTCTTATATCTCAGGGACAAAAGATATGACGAATGTGGACCTTGGCATGTAGAAACCTAATAATACAAGGTTCTCAAATATAAAGTATTAATTTATGTACCACTATTCAATACTGAATAAATGAAGTGCAAAATTAGAGATTCTGTAAAAAGATAAAAAATCCTGTGTTTCCAAACAGTTTTTCCAAAAAACCATGTTTTATAAAACTTTCCAGATGGGGCTAGTTAGAAAGACCATTGTTTTAACTGCCAAAAAAAGTGTATTTAACTATCCAACACTGGTTAACCATGCTAGATAATACGAATCAAAGTTCGACGTGAAAATCGCGGCCTAGAAAAGATGTAAAATTCAAATTCTTATCTCTCATACAGTAAATGCATGCTAAACATGTCAAAAATGTGGAATACAAAATTTCATTCCTCTACTATTTTCTAATAATCTACACATTTGTTGAAATAATAATGATTTTTGTAAAATGTTTAAAGTAAGGTATATTTTGCACTTCTTTTACAAATTACATTTTTCATCAACTTCAAAACCAGTCTCATTCAAAACACTGTGTTTTAAGTCCTTGGGTTCATGTGTGAATGTTCACATAAAATTTCAATGAAATCTGATCATCAAACGGGAAGGCCTAGGTGAGTTGACGTGGAATGACCCAGCCCATATTCAGAGCAAAGAGCAAGTGATGAAGTCCGCTAATAGCAGCACCACAACAGTAGCACAAGCACACAAATACGAAAAGTGAATGGTGTGAATTAATATACAACTTTTTTTACAGTGCTTCAATTTAAGAAGCTGAATATTTATGACAAGTACAACCAAATTTTCACTGCTGCTCACCGAAAATTTTGTGGGTTACCTGGCTGAATACATGTTCTGTTGACAACTTTGACTTTTCCATAGAGAAGACAGTTACATGCGAAATTTCTCAAGAACTCACCTCATATTTCTAAGGATATTTATACTTTTTGCCATCATTATCATATGATTTCTAATCTATGAAAGAACTAAAATAAATATCAAAAAGTAAGCTCAAAACTTGGTCTTTTTTTAGCATGTGTTGCCCTTTAAGATATATCAAACACAAGTATGCAAGTAAAATTTCAAATAATTGCATGAATGGCTGGTCTTCTGGGAATGAAAGTTTTCGAGTGGCTTGTCCTCAAAGTGTTAAATTTAATGAGAGCCAAACGCTCCTCCAGAATTTTATCACAAATTCTCACAAAGAACATAACTCATCTTGTGTAAAACAAAATTCACTTTGAAAGTAACACCTTTCAAACCATTATTTGCGCTATTTTCCTGTGGACAGTTGTGACATTATGCTCATTAAAAGCAGTTTTTGTTACAAGGTATTGCACAATCTTCATCCTAAAGCCTTTGACACATTTTGCTGTCAGCAGACGCTTGTGTGTACGCAATGTTTTTTCTGTTGTAAACGGCACATTTTCTTTGCAGATAAAATTTTAGCCGCAACAAAGCTGTATGCTCAGTACAAGATGCAGAGAGCACATCTGTAACATAGCATTTATATCAGATGCTGCAAAAGTACACTAATGCACTTTGGTGTTGTCTCTAAACAGATAATGACCAGATTATCAACCACCAATGAATGTATAAACAATAGATATATTTCCCTGCACCTAGAAATGCCATGGGAACTTAAAACAGTGCACTTATAATTCCTAGGAACAAAATTTTTGAACTTTCATAATAAAATACTGGTTAGCTCTGTTAAGCAAGTATCTTACTGAACCAGTGAAAATTAGTATTATGGTAACTCACCTCATTTCAAACACATCTTGCAGCTTTTTTGCCATTGTTACAACATCGTGATCAGGAGGATTGTACTTGTAACAATTTGTGAATATTAATCTTACATCAGCAGCAAATTCTGCAGCAGTTTTGTAGTCCCGATTATCCATTTTTTGCTATATGGAAGGAAAAAATTATCAAATGCAAAAACTGTATTATGTATCATGTATAAATATAAGGAATCATGCATTCTAAAGAAATTTTCTTCAACAGAGAGGAAGGAATGGAAGAAACATCCAATTGGTGTCTATGTCACTAAAGATGGAATACAAGCTTACACTGGACATACAGAGTGAACCCATTCTTTTTTCAAGTGGGCTTGCCAGTGGTAATGCCACAAGCACAATTTACACTTACTGAAGGATTACTTATGAAAACATTGCTGCTTTTAACTGTTCCATCACAGCCCACTTTATTCATCTCAGCCATAATGTTAAATTGGCACAAATGAATAAAATTTAACTGACAAAAAACTCTACTGAACAAGAAAATAAGTTGAGCTTTGAGAAAATTTTCATCACATCAGAGATGTGACAATATAAGAATGCAGATCTAGTAATGTGTTAAGAGTAGTTTGTTTAAATGCATGTTTATGACTGGATTATTTATTGTTGAGTAGCTCTCTGGATTACACATGAAACAGTTTTGCAAACATCTGTGGTCAATATTTCTGTGGTTTTACTGGCTAACCTCAGCACAAATAAAAAACTTGAACTATTAATGCTGAATATGTTTATGACTGGATTATTTATTGTTGAGTAGCTCTCTGGATTACACATGAAACAGTTTTGCAAACATCTGTGGTCAATATTTCTGTGGTTTTACTGGCTAACCTCAGCACAAATAAAAAACTTGAACTATTAATGCTGAATATAAGTAAAGAAAACTTACAAATCTTGAAGAGAATGTATTGCTGGAGAAATGATTATTGCACAAAAATTTGCATTGGACTGGAAACTAAACTTAACTTTAATAGAGCCTGACTCAGTTTTGACCTCAACGGAATATGTTTGTCAACTGCAATGCACACCTATGGTGTCTAATCTCCGCCCCCCCCCCCTCTTCTGGTAAATCATTTTGTGTTAAAGCTTTTTAGAATCATTCAAAGAAAGTCTACATTCAGTATCGTGGAAACACTCGTATCATTTAACATTAGTTGGAGGTCCTTTAACCTACCGAGAGTAGACTTTTATGTATCTGGATTCAGTGTAGGTTACATGAACAGCCAGTCTTGTGAAGCTAGTTCTGAACATGTTTGCCAAAAACGGTCTTGAGCAGCTAGTTTGAAAACACATGTGCAAAGTAAATGTTTTAGACCTTGTAATGTGAAACAGTACATATGCTCGTATATTATATCCAGCAGGAATGTGTCCATTTTGGTTGCCCACATGTGTAACTAAAATTACTCTGTGACTTGACATGATAGTGAGTCGAGTGGTGTGGGACAGCTGCCAGGCAATTGCAGTTCTTCCTTGAGTGCCATGTGCTGACTGTGTTGCCTGATTTGTAGTTTTCATGTAGTGCCTTGGAAAGTGTGGCTGGCTGCATGCCAGAAACACTGTCCCCTTCCACTACAATCTGTCAATCACAAAGTAATTTTAATCGGATTATAGTAACTTACTTCTTGCCCACTTTCCTGTAAATAATGGATCAATTTCCTACATTATTCTCTCCTTTCTTCCTTCCTTTCTATATCCTATTTCTCAGCACTGCAGACCAATGTATATTAAGTGTTGAAACCGATTCATTCAAAACTTTTGCTTCACTTAAAATCAGGGCACTACAAATATATACCAGTTCCAAATACTTGTGCACGGAGTGCACAAAGTCGCTGCCTTGTCCATGGATTACAATTCCTTTACCCGCCCTTGACATCCTTGAAAGCTGTGAAAGTGTTCTTTGATGAACACTTTTAATGGAGGATCCTAATTGAAGCAAATGCCAACAAATGTGTCACAGCAAAGTGCTTAAAAACACAAATTCACAACAAAAGTTAGGGGAAGGAGGGGAGGGGAGGGACTGGAGGGAGAGAGAAAAAGAGAGACAGAAAGGATAAGAAAAACTGAAGCCAATGATGCAAGGTTCCACTGATAATGTTGCAGAAGAAAGTGTTACACGTGCTGCAATGTTAGTTTCACATTGGGGAAGCTGTCTTTCCACTCATATTACCAGCACAATGACATCATATCCCCTAAATAGGGCTAAACATCAGAAGACTCAAGCCATTTTAATCAATCTGTAACAAGAGCTACATCAGCAGCTAATTACGATGGTGAAATAACTGTCAGACGAAAGACATTCAACACACTGAAGTACGTATTGACTTCAATGTCAACTAAGAAAGGAGACAACTCTACTTCATTTACTGAAAAACTGTTTCATAGTAACAAAGCAGAGATTAATTTTCAGTTAAGTGTGCATGACAGTGACAAATGGTCAGTTGGAAAAAGGGGAGGGGGAGAGGTGGGGGGAGGGGGAGAGGTAGGGGGAGGGGGAGAGGTAGGGGGAGGGGGAGAGGTAGGGGGAGGGGGAGAGGTAGGGGGAGGGGGAGAGGTAGGGGGAGGGGGAGGGGGAGAGGTAGGGGGAGGGGGAGAGGTAGGGGGAGGGGGAGAGGTAGGGGGGGAGGAGGAGGAGGAAACTATGGGAATACTTGAGGGGGAAAAATTATTCATTATACATAAAAGAGATGATACATACAAGACTTTTGCCAGTAAAATGACTGAAACACTTCACTGATTTGCAAGATGTGCATTTGTTTGAAAATTTGTGAAGGTTAAAAAAACTGTGAATTTGGTTGGGAATAAAATCCAGACAATGTTTTTAATATGAACAGCACTCTTCCAATAGAGGCACACCCTGTTCAACAGATGAAGCTAGCACCTTGATTTGAACAGCTCTTTACTATCCATGGTCCTCCTGAAAGAGGAATGCAGCCACTACACCTTGTATACTGACCGACAACTTCGAAAAAAAAAGTTTAAAAAATGAAGGCTATTAAGTGGTCTGTAAAGTGGTTTTAGGATGCCCAGGTTGAGGAAACTGCCCATGAAAGATCATCTTTCAGATTTAAATAAAACAAAAAGGAATATTAGCAGGGGGACTGTCAGCTAATGTAGAAGACAACAAATGAAAAATAAACTGAGGCCTTACTAAAAGAACAATCCCATTACTCGCATGAAGTAATTTAGAGAACACCTTATTTAGAGAAGCCATTCAAAAAGAGACAAAAATGATGGAAAATCCAGGATGAAATGTAACAATATTACGAAAAGAAAAGTTGATATTCACAATATAGTGGAGATGCTAAGTCACAAAAGGCATAGAGTGATGTCAGTTGCCCGAGACGGCAGTGAGGCGTGTGAGAGTTGCGTTTGTGCACGTACGTGTCATCTCTTTTTGATGAAGGCCTTACTGGAAAAAACCTTTATTAGTGGCAGTCTTTTTGCTCTGCTAACTGCAACTCAGCATCTCCGCTATATGGTGAGCAACAACTTTCCTTTACATAATATTGTTACAGACTATAATGATGGACAGATATGGAATCAAATAGCACTCTCTCCATAACCAGTCGTGTCTCATCAGTTTCAGCTTCACATAGTTCGATCCACAGTTTAAGTCTTGATGAAGCACACCACTTTCATCTGATCGAAGTCATTGGTTTGAAATTATCCTGTTGATAGGATAACAAAAGATGATGTGAAGTGACTTAAATCTAATCTGCCTACTACTTATAGTGAACGCAGCATCCATGCACAAATTTATGAAGACTATAGGCCAAGTACCTTCACTGTAAAATATAAAGTATTTGTGCGAATATAGGTTGCACTTTTTTTCCCTAAATTTTGGCTTGAAAAATCATAGTGCAGCCTCCGACCATAAATAATTAATTTCAAAATGAGATGTACACGTGACTTGTGGGTTGAAATTAGTACCATTACAAGTTACTGCAGTTACTTTTGTAAACTATCAAAAATGTAAGAAGAATATAGCAGAAAACTTACACTTTATAACATAACATTTTATTTTGAGTTTTTTAAATGCATTTTCCATATCTTTGACTGTACTCCAAGAAGGCATTAAGTTTACAGTGAATTAAGTCATAGATAACTGATTTACGTACCCTCATCACTGAATTATTTACACAAGGACAAATTAGACTCTAAAAAAGGCATCCAACTTAATTCATGTGCCAGATTCATGATCTTACCTGGAATGCCAGAATTTCAGTTACTATCCTGACTAGTTTTTATTCTAATCATGTACGAACCTGCTACATATATCAAATATACTTGTTCAGATCATTCAAATTAAAGACTTCAATAATTAGAAAATATTTGTAATGCCAACTGTTGCCAAAGAAGATGGGTGTTATTCTCTTATTGTATACTAGTACTCACAAAGAAAGTACACTTTTTGCTAGTCTCGTGTTAGTCAAAGTTTTTTAACAGTTCCTGGCAGCTGCTACAATACCTTATTTGCAAATACAGAAGCTGTTCTTGAAAAAAGAAAAGCAAATCCGTTTTGCAAAACTGCATCAGCTTGTTTGTACCTACCAGCGCCCAAATCACTTCCTACCATCTCAGTATCACCGGAGTCTGATTCTTCACCTTCGCTAGACAATTCACAATGTTACTCAGAGTCACTATCACAGAGGTCATATTCGGCCCCATCAAGATTACCGGAAATTCCAGTTTTTTAAACTTTTCACGGCAATTTCTGAAAATATTAACTGACAAACAGCCAAAATGCAATGGCACACTTCTGATGAATGCAGATGTTGCAAACAGCCTCCTGGCATTGAAACTGTTTTGTTAATGATGTAACTCTGTTTCACGCTACCTTTGAAAGGATGATTGATACACAAATCCACAGCCTGTAACACACTTGTAATGAAACCTGGAATAATCACTAGGTCACATCGTAGCCTTTACAGTTTTTGTTTCACCAGAATGCCTACGAAAACTATCCAACAGAAGCATTGATTTTGAGCGAAGAAGAGTTCCTGGCTGCCTATTCCACATTGCTGAAATCCAGTCCAGGACCAGTTCCTCTGTCATCCACCCACCATCACGAGCTCTTACAATAACACCAGCTGGGAAGCTTTCTCCCTTGGGGAGGATTTTCTGATTAAAAGCCACATATGATGTCAATTTCTGTTCGTGTGCTCAACATCACAGTACATCGCCGCTTTTCAGCACTACACGTACATATTTGCACACTATGTTCCCTTATATTATTTACTATAGTACTGTTCAGCATATCAAAATGAGACCCGTGTTTGGCCTGCAGTCCCTATTTGGGAAAGCAGATAATTTTTGCATCAAAGTTGGATCACATAACACTGAAAAAGACATTAAAAACTCTTTTTCCTAAGCTTGAGACAGTTTTTGCACAATTGCAGTTCTGTGATGGATAGATAGATTATTAGCCAAACCCATCCATACTAAACTTTAAATTCCACTGGCAGAATGTTTCTTTTACATGCTAATTTCCAGCCTTCAGTTCAAATCATTCAAGCTGTAACGGCATGCTCACGTTTCCTATTTAGACCTACAAAATCAAGAAAGTCTTTCTACATCTGGATATCTGGACTTTTGCTTTTGAAATAATCCCCAACTTTTCAAACTAAATAGTTGCTCTTCACTTGCACATCACCGACAAATATGTTTTTCATCAAAACAAATCTGCAGCCAGCTTCCCACTTTCTGTGATCCTTTGCATAACCAATAACTTGAAATTTAAATTTTCACACAGTTACTCACACACCAAATGCTAACTTGTCTCTCGCCCTTAACTTTCTAACTTCATTACACTGTCTTTTAATTTAGTCAAGTCAGAAGACTTCCCAAAATGCAAAACCTGTACCATTACGCCCAAAGCACAAAGCATAATTTTGGTGATCTGCACTGTTCAATTGTTATGTATGGCTGCCACATAATTCAGTGTCTGCATAATGTACCATTTGTTTACAATAAGTGGACAATTTGCATGGTGGCTGTTGGGGGCAACAGGAGACATGCTTTGACCTCACATTTTGGCTGCCAAGGGAAAAGAAACAGTGAGGGGATAACAACGTTGGCTGCTTGCCGCAGTCCCGGTACCATACCCTTAACAATTTGACACGGTAATACTTCACATCTAGGGGCACGACAACCAACAAGCTGTCTGTCCGCATGAACGGCCACTGATAAACTATGGCCAAAAAACAAGTGCACCACCCTGTGCCTGAACACGCTACCAAACATGATACCCCTCATCTTAATGACTGCTTCACACCTGTGCCATATGGATCCTTCCCACCAACACCAGCTTTTCTGAATTGCACAGGTGGGAACTTTCCCTGCAATACATCCTACGTTCCCATAACCCTCCTGGCCCCAACCTTCATTAGTCACTGTCGTCACCCATCCAGCCCTCTCCCTGTTCCCATTCCAGCACTACACAGCCGTCATTTCACCACCACACCCAGTCTTTTAATTTCTTTTATTTTTATTTCTCTCCTTTCCGCCACTTACCCCCTCCCCCCTCCCCCCTCCTATCCTACCCTCCGTCTAAACTGCAACACTTAACTGTCCGCCACTCCCACCATATTATCCCTCCCACTCCCCGCCCGAGCCT
Source organism: Schistocerca gregaria (assembly GCF_023897955.1). Lineage (NCBI taxonomy): Eukaryota > Metazoa > Arthropoda > Insecta > Orthoptera > Acrididae > Schistocerca > Schistocerca gregaria. Next base: position 44,710,164 of record NC_064931.1, read on the forward strand.
CCTCCTACCCCCACCCAGTCGCCACTCCCATCATGCACTGGTGCAGCTGCTCGCAGTGTAGTTTCAGCTCTCTGAGGCTGCAGATGTGTGTGCAAGTTGCGCTTGTGTGTGTGTGTGTGTGTGTGTGTGTGTGTGTGTGTGTGTGTGTGTGTGTGTGTGTGTACTGCTGACAAAGGCCTTAATGGCCGAAAGCTATGATTGTCTGAATATTTTTATTGTGCCTATCACGGCTCAGTATCTCCGCTATGTGGTGAATACCAACTTTCCATCTCTCATATTGTTAAAAACCTTGTGATCTATACGTAGCTGACCATGAGCCCTGCCAGTAACTAGTACCATATACGGAAAAAAATTGTTTCATCTATAAACTTGATCGGGTAAGTGGTGTTTGCATAACACCTTCTACAAAGATATGGTTCTGTATAAAGTAAAACCAATTCAACACACAAATAAACTGACTGTAAGTGTGATTATATGGCAATCTACTCACACCGTATAGCCTTCAACAGTTTCAAATTTTATAGTAAACTTTTTAAACATATAACAAATACCTTTACAGTCCCAAGATCCATTGGTTTCTTGATTATGTCATGGTAATCATGGAGACCCAGTAATTCAGCATCAACAGGCTTGTAAAATGGCCATGCATAACCCTGTACAAACATCACAGTCAGTATTAATTCAAGAGCAGACACACTTCCACAACACGTGAATTTCTTCATTCTATTCGATCACGCAATTAAAAATATGGCGATGCATCTTACAATCTGACATTTACTCATGGAAACTTTATATCAAAAAGGAGCTGACAGCATATTAAAAAAAGAGAGTACACACCATACTTTTAACTAGCATGTGTGATAACATAATATTCTTGGACTTGTCCAAGGCTTCTGACGCTGTTGACTATGAAATAATACTGCTAAAAAAGGTAGAACCACTAGATGTAAGAGGAGTAGTGAACAAGTGGTTCCAGTCCTAGCTGAAAAACAGGATACATGAGGTAGGGATAGTCCACTCATCTGCTGTTTTTGTAAGACAACTGCTAGGCAAGAAACACACAAATGTAGGTGTTCCTCAGGGTCATGTACTGGGTTCAATTCTGGTCTTAACATAGATGAATGACTTTTCAGATAGTACAAGACATGGAGAAAGATTTCTCTATGCTGACGACAGCAACATCAGTCACTGATAAAACACCAGAGTGCCTATTATTGAAAGCAAATGAATCCCTCAAAAGATGTTTACAGTAGGGTAGTATACAAAAACTGACCTCTAACATGAAGAGAATGAACAGCACGCACTTCAACATTAAGAGGGAAAAACAACTGCTTCACATTAGGTATAGATGACATGCCTTTAGAAGATCGTGTAACGAATATTGATTATCCACTGTGTGTAATGAGCGCACAAAGATACTGGAAAAAAGAATGTCATCAGCATGTTATGTTTTTAGGATTTTATCATTTTTAACAGCCAATGTCTTGTGGCAACATACTATTCTTAAACATTCCTGAGGGTTTTTTCATTCCATCATTACAACTACATGAAAAGTGTTTCTCCCCCCCCCCCCCCCCCCCCCCAAGACATGTTTCATTTTATTGAGACAAAGCACCATCACGGGTCTGTAATTAAAGACTTTTAAAATTTTATTTGTTTTTAAGATCGAAAAACAGTTCTTTAACAATTTGCTGGTTTTTACTTACAGTGATTTCTGATTGGTTTTTTACCAACATCAGGAAATGTCATCTGCTGTCAGGTCTTTGGTGTCTCTCTTTATTAGACAGACACTTGCAGTTTAACTTTTCGTTGCTCTGCATAACTATGCATTTCTTATGCTTTGCACAGTACTCTTTTTCATACAGCACTGTTTACTGTTACTTTTATACTTCTAAGTGTGTATTGTGTTTTGTAGTGTTACCAACACACGATAATGCCATTTTTGTTTTATACTTTTTTATTTTTTCAGTTAACGGTGTGTGTGAATCTACTTAATTATGTTGCTGTGTGTGTATATACTGTGTAAAAGTGCACAGTAGTGTGATGGAAGAAAAGGTGAGGAGAAAGAAGTGAAATGAAACTGGTGGGGGGAGGGGGGGGGGAAGTAGAGAGGGGGGAGTTGCATGAAGAATAAAAAAGGTTCTTTTCTTTCTCCTATGATTTTTTCCAATTTTGTATGTAGTGTCCGGTTTTCAGTATTTATTCAGTCATTGATCAATTGCTTATTTTGTGTTAATTCTTTGTGTATGTGGAAATTTTCTGGGAAAAGAAGGTGGTTTCTGTCTTTACTGATTCTTATGATGTTCATGTCTTTTTCACTATTGCTTGGTCTGTGGTATTCCTGTTTTAGATTATCTGCAAATATTGAATCATTTGTGCCATATTTCAGTGCTCCGATGAATTCTTTATATCTTGTGTCAAATGTCCTGCCAGTCATTCCAATGTATATTTTTTCACAATCTCTGCAACTTAGCCGATAGATACCAGGTTGTTGGTAACCATCTGGTATTTATTTGTTTTGGGATGTGCTTTTGTATTGAGTTGTTTGTTTTGTAAGCAACATTTATGCTTTGTTTTTTGAATATGTTGCCCATTTAGCCAGCTAAAACTAATGTGTACAACAGTGCTAAAGATAACTTGGATGACAGAGTAGTAGATAACAAACAATGAAACTACAACACCTTGTTGAATTTTAATACATACTCATGGTTTACTGCTTTTTAAAGAAAGTCGTGTGCCAGGACCTGAAATACATGGTCGTGCAGAGACAGATTTTTTCAGGTGGGCAGAGGAGGAGACAATGGCAACACATGGCATAATTCAATGTTGGTTGCCTACAAATTGGTTGTCCACACTGGAGTTATCACAAGGGGTATAGCTGCATGTTAATGTCCCGAAAGTCATCAACAAATGTCCTTAGCGTGTGGCGATGAAGAGTAAAACTATATTTTTATATTATCAGGGACCAGAATATGTTCGTGTATAAATTAAAAGGCAGTGACCCCATGTTCGAGAGGATAGGTTTACTCTGTCCTGCCATCCTGTTTAGGATTTTCCATGGTCTTCCCAGATCACTCCAGGCAAATGCCACGATGCACGATGGTTGGTTCACCAATGCCACAGCCTATTCTTATGGAGTATACCTAAGTAGTCTATATACCTATACTTTAAGCTATAGATCTTTATTGTATTACTATGACAACTCCTACACCACTGTGAAGATGATTCTTGGATGAAATAAATAAATAATATTGGTTAAGTGAAAAATGTAAAGCTATTCATTAGCGAAGATTGTTTTAAATGTTACAATGCTTTCCTAGCCATTGCGCTACTGGTGGTGGTATGCCCTTGCCTTCCACTGAAGCCTGAACTGACTAATCCAGTCAGCTACAGGTGAACCTGCAATTTATAACAGACTTCAAGCCACAGTTCAACTTAGTATTTTTCATACACAAAAATCGTTGTCAAAGATGAAAGAAGTGATAATCATTGGTCACGGTTTCTGAAAAGTTTCCGCTTGTGCAGAAAATGCTTTGAGATACACTACTTTACTACATACAAAGTGGATGTTAAAATTCTACTATGAGGAAAGTCATTTCGTCATGAAATCTGCATGGTCTTCCCACTTTTGGTGCAAATATCAACAACCTGTGCCACAACTTTAGAGATAACTAAAAAAGTTATCCCCCCAACATAAGATACTTGACCTCTCATAATCAATGAAAGGAAGTGTTTTCTTAATATAGAGAAACAGGAAAAATAATAAAAATCATGACTGGATTGTTCACCAGTTACATTCATGATATTCCACAGTTCCACAATAAAGTGTACAGAGGTACTACATTAATGAAAGAGAAATTCTAATAAAATGAACTTCCTGGCACCTGTTTGAAGACTCTTGCAATCCAAGTTCTGGCAACAATAGCATGTTTCTATTACTGAAGAGGAAAGGATGTGAGAAAACCAAAGTAAGAGAAAAACCGACACATCATACATGGTGTAACAGAGGTTGTTTTAAAAATTTGAGAGTCTGTAGAGGATGAAATTTTGAACATTTTCTTGTAAGAAACTAATAGCCGGAAATGTGCATAGTGCTGTTTCTACGGCACTATGCACTTTCTACACATTCAGTAGGCTAAATTTAACACTTGAATACTGTAGTTTGGAAAACATTTATTAACAGTAGAGTACAATCAAAGACTGTAAACCGAATAAGTGGCTTCATTACTATAGGGTAAATATTCAATGTGATGACTAATTTCATTACATAATGTGAAACAATGAATCATGTTTTGTTTTTGCAATGGAACATCCTCCAGAAGTTCTGGCAAGACCATGCATCATTCAAACAATCTAGTAAGACATGCGTTTCAATAAGGAACTCTCCAAGAATTCCAGCCCAACCAAATCTTCACTATGAATATTACCTGGTAACTTTTTGCATAGGTAATGTGTGGATTTTCAACAGCCCAGTGATGGATGTAAAAACAATTTCACATTTCTGGCTATGCATCATGCATCATTCGGAAAATACAGGGTAGTCTTATATTCACAGATTAAACTACTGTTGCCGAGATCAACATTTTTACATTGTTTAATGGAGTATACAGGGGTCACCGGGGAAGCACTGGATATTAAGGTCATATACAGATTTATTTTGAACCAAGGGCAGGCCAAGTGGGGTGGGGTGGGGTGGGGTGGGGTGGGGTGGGGTGGGGTGGTGTGTGTGTGTGGGGGGGGGGGGGGGGTAAATGATACTCTCATTTGGACATGCTCGAGTACGAACATTTCCCCAATATGCCGAAACATGTGGCATTTGACTAGCATGGTGCTAATGTAAGAAATACACGAGAAACTATGAACTAGCCACTACAACAATCTATTGCTCTGCTTATAATTTTACAGTTTGTGAAACACAGTAGGAAATAGCATTAAATTCTATCATCTTACAAACTCTTGTATTTCAACAGGTTTGCAATTAAAGTTCTCATACATGTATTGACACCATATACAAATATTAATGCTACTTTATAAGTAAAGGTAATATTCAAAAGAAAATGTTCGTCAAAAAGCATTACTTGATTCTGAACCCAGATCAGTATTTTATTTGGTTTTGAGATAATTTAATTATTTACTAAGTGGGTTGCAAATGATAAATTCATTCATTGTTCATGTATTAGAATACTGGGTAAAAATTTACCAGCTTTTGGTCAGCTTTAGAACATGATGATGGTGTTAAGATGAAACAAGAAGGAAAATTAATACAGAATGAAATGTTAAACAAAATAAATCACATTAAACTAAGAGAATTTATAATCGTGAGAATAAATAACAATGGCAAGACCTGTCATGGACGTAGTACCATGTCAGCATATCATGTGACAAGTAAAAGTTGGACTGAATCTTCATTGCTATCTTTTCTCTATGTATTAGTTGATGTTACACAAAACTTGGGCCATACAAAGTATCGCAGCCTGTCTTTCACAGTTGATCAACAACAGTACTACAGAAGGGTTGGAGTGGGGACAGTGACACCAGCTTGGCTTTAGGACTAGGATGAGTGCAGGGAGAGGAATAGTGAGTGGGCAGAAAACATCGTGTTACCAACCCTGGGAATGTATAGCATTTTTATGAAAATTTACCACATCTGAACTGCAGTTTGCCTAGATCCATTTGTATTTGGAATTGAATTGACTTTAAAATTGGACAAATACTTTACAACAGTATTCAATTCTGCAGGAGAAGGGAAATGTCTAGATAAAGCCTATGACACACTTGCATGTTTTGTTCTGGAATGTTGCCAACTCCCACCTTGGAATATGACAGGACTGAAAGTGGATGTGTCAGCAGCTGGTTCTACGCAGCCAATGAGGGATCGACAGGCAGACAATATGTTTGGAAGCAAGAGACATTGTAACATTCTCATGTCAGTATAGCAACGAAATCGCATGTGTATTCCTGGAGGTGGGGTGGTGGTGGTGGTGGTGGTGGTGGTGGTGGTGGTGGTGGTGGCAAGAGCTTTGTTCTCTGATACCACAGTAACCAAAACCTCAGAAATGGCAACATATTCAGAAGAAATACCAAATATTCCTAACAATGAAGATATAAATTTCAAAGACGACTGGGTTAGTAAGCAAAAAAGATAGAAAAGAGACTGGTCTACTAATTAATGTGAACTATTTCTTTATTTTATTTCTCCTTGTATTATCAAAATGCAGACTGTCAATAAATGGCACAAGTTTAGAATATGTGTAATGTTAACTTTTTAGGCAGATACTTAATGTCAATAAAAAGTTCTGTAATTCTGATTAATCAGATTATGTTGAAAATAAATTTTTCAGATGGAGCCTATTTAAAAAATGGGAGTCATCTTATGCTCAGGTAAACACAGTATATACCACTGGCCTTAAAAGCTGTTTTGTTACTTTATTTACAACAATCAAATTTACTGGTATTAATAAATTCACAGTAGTTTCTCTGTTAAGTGTGTATACGATTACTGTGTTTCTACATTGACAGGCTTGAGATTTAAGGGAATACATGAGTAATGGTATAAATATTTACCAATAGTCTTTGTGGCATTAGCCTTCAGAGCTGGCTTCAGATTCATCTACCTACTGTCACCTGTGCATGTTATCTTCTGATCTATTCTGCTATAAGTATATAATCATTAGGGAAGTTGTCTGTCAGCATACACTGCGGATTCGATTTTCTGGACCTCAGTTATATGGATTCGCAATTATCCAAATTGTCAACCATGAACATCTTTGTAGTCTAGTCCATGCGTGCAAGTACACGCCACACTGGTATTACCCAACCAAACCCTGTGCAGTCTTTGCCCCACAAGTTTCATTATTCCTTGAGTCAGACAGTCCACATTTCATTATTGTTTGAGTCAGACATGTTCCAATTGCTACGCCACTGTACCATGTCATGTCTGTGTTAAAAAATGTCAAAACTGATGTTATTGTTACAAATCACAAAAAAATATTACTGATTAAAAAAAATGAGGGGGGGGGGGGGGGGGGGAGAACTAGGTGTAAGATAGCTTATGAGCATGGTGTACGTACTCTTGTGACTAGCAATAGTAAGAAGAAAACCAATTTAATTCTGAAGTAAAAATGAAAACTTGATAGTGAAGACATGAGTAAACATCAAAAAGTGATGATGAAAGCAAAAAATGAGCTCTTGAACGAAACTTTGGATTGTTGGTTTTTACAAAAGCCCTCACCTAACATTATGTATTAACCATAGAAAGATAACCATACTTAATAATAGAAAAATCACTTTTCTTCATACATTCAGTCATTCGGATTACTGATTATCCGGATGGTTTATGACAACAGCCTGGATAATCAAGTCTCCATTGTATTTACAGGTAGTTTTCTTCCGTGTCGCATACATAAGTAAATAGACTGTTGTGAATTCATAAATATCATACATTATTTCTGCAACATGACAAAAACAGTTTACACACACACTTGAATTTAATGGAGGTATTATATATTCATTTTTGGTTGTTTTTAGCATACTGACATCCATGAATATTTCCTTTACATCTATAAGAATGACATCACTGAGGAGGCGAAGTTAGATGGTAGATGAAATTCTGGCTGATTATGCAATGAACTGCTACAATGAGGTTACAGAAAAGCACACAACAGATTAAGAATTTAAGAGGACACACACATTCAGATGGCATAGCTACTATTTATACAGTTTTGAACACTACTACGGAAACTGATGATAGTGTGGGTAACACAGTGTCAAGTGGATCAGTAGGTGAAATGTGTAGTGCAGGTGCATCAGATAGGGAAGTGCATGTGCCTGAAGCAGCATTTCATTGGAGTTGTTAAACTGACTTTGATATTGAAGTGGTTGCCAGTGAGGATTTTATGCATAGTCTAAAGTTGGTTGTGAACCCCACTTTTTTGGTAAATGTCTTCCTCCTGAGGGCATATGTTTACTAAAAGAATTGACACTGATAATTTTCTGCAGATTTTTTTTCAAATTTACCAGAGGAGCTACCGTGTATAATTTTGTGCTCCTGATTCATTGGTATGAATATTTATCATTCCAATAATTCATAGTGGACTTGAAGATACAGAATAAATTTAGCAGATTTATCGATTATTAAGACCCAAAAATGCAGCATTTACTTTTGGCAAATTTCACATCTGTTTCTGGTGAAATTCACACACACACTATATATATATATATATATATATATATATATATATATATATATATATATATATATATAGTTTTTATCTGTAAATGACTCTTCATACATATTTAAAAGATTGTCATGCTATGAGCCTGAAGACATTGTCCTAAGGCTCTGAAATAACTTTATGGTGATTGAATAGCTTCTCAACTTTCATGTTTGCTTTTGCAGAAACTTCAAATAGTTTTTTTTTTTCCAAAATGGTCATTGCTTTTTTTTTTTTTTTCCTCTCTCTCTCTCTCTCTCTCTCTCTCTCTCTATTCAAGCTTACCAATAATGGTTGTTCCTGTTAAGAAGCAGCAACATTTTCCCACATGTGAACTGAGTGCTTATCTAGTTTAATGTGTTTTTTGGTATTAATTTTTCCCAAACCAATTTGATTACTATAAAATCTAATTAGAAGGTTAATTTCAACCTTTTGTGGGTATCTGAAGCTCTCTCTCACACGAGAACACTACAGGTAGAACAGACGAAGTACTTAGCGTAGCAGTATAGCCGAAAATAACTATTTGCACGTTACGAGAAAAATTCTGGCTTGTTCAAAGTAAGCTGACAGATTTTCTTTTTGGCTGCTGTAGTGCAAAGTGCGGACACTATAAACTGGCAGTTAGCCACGAGTGTAAACAAACTAGAATCATGAACACCATAGAGTGAGGAGCAGTGCGGGGAATTTAACCCTGCCACCCTCTTACAGGTCAGACAGCCTACAACCATGTTCTGTTTTTCTGTGAAAGCTGACCTGACATACAGTCACATGAATCATCAATCCCTTCTCGTTGTGTGTGGGCCATAATAGAACCCCATGATGGACAAGGATTAGTCTCTTCATTCAATCAAAAATAAGAAAAGAACGAACAACACACACAATGCAAGGTATTTGGTAACAGCCACAACACAATTGTTTGCCGAGATCAGCAGTGCCACAAACAAGGAAGTCCTGGCCCGACCTCTACCATTATTTGACGCAATCACAGTTCAAAACACCAGCCACCAAAATGTTGGTTGGTTGGTTTGTGGGGGTTGAAGGGACCTTACTACAAAGGCCATTGGTCCCTTTTTCCATGATCATGAAACACCCACAAGGAACAAAAACAAGCAACGGAGATGACAAGGGATGACACAGAAGAACAAGAAGAAGAGGGGGAAAAAACACAGAAAAAGAAGAATTAAAAACACACAGAGTGTTACAGAGGTTGGCTGACATTGGAAACAAAAAAAGGAAAAGTCAACCACCATATGACACACTAAAAAGCTCAATCTAAAACCATAGGGCAAAGGCCAGACTCAATACAAAACCTCAGATCGAGCAACAAAAGCCCCCTGCACGAATAAAACTCAAAGCTAAGCCTGCCATCGCAGTGTCATCCATTTAAAGTGCAGGGAGCGTATCAGGCAGCGCAAACGTCTGCCTGAGCGCAGTTAAAAGCGGACAGTCCCACAAAATGTGGACCACTGTTAATGCTAAACCACAGCAACAGAGAGATGGGTCATCACGGCACAATAAATAACAGTGCGTCATACAGGTGTGACCAATGCGCAACCGGCAGCGTACAACATAGCCCTTGCGAGAGGCCCTCAAGGAGGAGCACCAGACACCGGTAGTCTTCTTGACGATCCGAAGTTTGTTGGGTGAAGGCAGGGTGCGCCATTCATCACCCCCAAGTACCAAGGACCTTCTGCCACAAAACTGAACGGAGATCACACTCCGAAAGGCCACTCTCCAAAGCCAGTGTACGGACAGCCTGTTTGGCCAGTGTGTCAACACATTCATTACCCGGAATGCCGAAATGACCCGGGATCCACATAAAATCCACAGAGCAGACGTAACGGGCAAGAGTATGGATGGACTCCTGGATAGCCATCACCTGACGAAAGCAAGGAAAACACTGGTTGATAGCTTGTAAACTGGTCAATAGCTTGTAAACCACTCAGGGAGTCACTAAAGATAATGAACGACTCACCTGAGCAGGAGTGGAAATACTCTAGGGTACGAGAGATGGCGACCAGCTCGGCAGTGAAAACACTGCAGCCAGCCAGCAATGAGCGTTGTTCAGAATGATCCCCAAGAGTAAGAGCATAACCAACTCGACCAGCAACCATCAAATCATCATTATAGACCACGTCAGAGCCATGAAATGTGGCAAGGATGGAAAGAAAGTGGCGGCGGAGGGCCTCGGGAGGGATTGATTTCTTCGGGTCCTGTGCCAAATCCAGCCGAAGCCATGGGTGGGACACACATCACGGGGGTATACGTATTTGGACCCAGAAAAAGAGGTGGGAGAGGGAAAAACTCAAGCCCAGAGAGAAGAGCCCAGATGCGAACTGCAATCGTACACCTAGACCGGGGCAGCCGTTCTGAAAGATGGACGTCCAAGGTGAGGAACAGCAGATGGTAATTTGGATGCCCGGGCAAGCTACAAACATGTGAAGCCTAAGTGGCCAGTAGTCGTCAGCGCCAGATCCGCAGTGGAGGGACACCAGCCACCACAAGTAGGCTATTTACAGGACTTGTGTGGAAAGCTCCAGTTGTGAGGCAGATCCCACAGTGAAGTATGGGGTCGAGCACCTGCAACACGGAAGGCGAGGCCGAACCATAAGCCAGGCTCCCATAATCAAGACGGGACTGAATCAACGCGATACAGTCATAGAAGGGTAGACCGATCGGCACCCCAGATGGTGTGACTCAAGCAACAAAGAGTGTTAAGGTGGCGCCACAATGTTTTTTTAAGCTGCCAAATGGGAGCCAAGTCAACCGGGCATCAAAAAGCAAACCCTAAACCGATTCGTCTCCACCACGACAAGAAGTTTGTCGTCAAGATAAAGCCGTGGCTCAGGGTGAACAGTGCGATGCCGGCAGAAATGCATGACACAGGTCTTGGCAGCCAAGAACTGGAAGCCGTGCATGACGGTCCAAGACCACGCCCTGTGGGTAGCGCCCTGTAGCCACCGTTCAGCAACCACAATGCCAGTGGAGCTATAGTACAGGCAAAAGACACCTGCATACAAAGAAGCCGATATGGACATTCCCAAAGCTGCAGCTAGCCCATTGATAGCAACTAATAAAAGGTAGACACTCAAGACAGATTCTTATGGGACCCCATTCTCCTGGACTCAGGAGGAAATATGGGAGGAACCAACTTGCACGCGGAAGGAACAAAGCAATAGAAAATTGAGTAAAATGCGGGAGTGGGCCCCTAAGACCCCACCCATGAAGCATGGTGAGGATGTGATGTTGCCACATCGTATCGTACGCCTTTCACATGTCAAAAAAGATGGCAACCAGATGCTGACGGCAGGCAAATGCCATGCGGATGGCAGACTCCAGGCAGAACAGATTATCGGTGGCAGACCGGCCCTTACGGAACCCACCCTGGGACAGAGCTAGGAGGCCCCGAGACTCAAGTAGGCAACCCAACCTCCAGTTCACCATGCGTTCGAACAACTTGCACATAAAGTTGGTGAGGACAATGGGGCGGTAGCTGTCCACCTCCAGGGGGTTCGTTTCAGGCTTCGACACTAGGATGATCATGCTTTCCCGCCACTGAGAGGGGAACTCAGCCTCAACCCAGATACGGTTGAAAATGTTGAAGTGGTGTCGCTGGCATAGAGTCACCTAATCTTGCACCAATCCTGTGATGGGAAGGTATGGGTGCCAATGGTGGAGACATACAATTCCGAACATTCCTGCTTCCGTTGGCAAGTTGAGGGGACCTGGAATAACAGGGAATTGCCGATTCTGGGGCAGAAACCACCACATCAATGGCACCATGAGAAAGAGGCTCAAAAGTGGCAATGGAGACGATCGAGTCCCAGTCAGCCTTTTTCAAAACCCATCTGGGGAGGCGCCCAGGTGAGTGACGCTGGGACAGTGACAGAAAGATCGGAAAGTGGTCACTATCGCACAAGTCATCATGCACAATCCATTGGACAAACTGAAGAAGGCCAGGGCTGCAGACCAAAAGGTCAATGGCTCGGCAAGTGCCATGCACCACACTGAAATGTGTGGAGGCACCGTTATTTAAAAGAGAAAGGTCGATCTGTACCAACACTAGCTGAACGACAGTGCCTTGGCCTGCCAAAATGTCACCATTATACTAACTTTTAACTTTAGCTAGCAAACATACACGTTATATTGTTCTAAGATACTAGATCCCATGGCTACATCCTATGATGTAGTACAAAGTGTTGATCTTATGCAGACCATTCATCATCTCAATTGGCTAGGCACCAGAGCCTAGAGTGCACTGAAATGCTGTTACATTTGTGCACGTTCTATTTTACAAACACATTCTTACCCACATCATCTTTCCAAACTGAGCTTCGCAAGATGACGTGTAATACCAGTTACTAAAAAGTTGGTTCAAATTTCAATATTTATATGCAGAAAACAAAGCTATATCAAACTACATCTGAGAAAATAGGTCATCTGGTTACAATTCGCAATGAAATATTTTTTAGTAGATAATTCTGCATTTTGAGTCAAAATTCACATCTATATTCACATTAAAGCTATATGAGAATTTTTATTATCCCTACTGATTACTACTCCCAAAGAGTACATATTGACATGAATTTCATTGTTATTCTGGATACAACATTTTGTCACTTAATGGATTACAAAAAACCTTAAGATGGAAATACATTTCGTGTCTCTTAACACATCAATCTTAGCACAGTAATTAAAATTTTGCAAAACACAGTCTACAATGCAATCTTAAAAATGTGAATGTGACCACTCCTTAAAAACTGGAAAGCTCCACGTCATTCCCTTCATAGTTCAGAGAAATTTATGGCTGACCACCAGATTGCATTGAAACTTCTAGAAATAAATTTTGAGGAAAAAACTTGTAAATGATGATAATATTATTGCTTTAAAAATAGTTGAAGTTTTGTATATATGTTACAATACGAAACTAACATTTTCGACACAACAAATGCATATACAAATTATTTCATGTGGAGGTAAATTGATACATACCGAATGCTTCTTTGAAAAGAGCTCCTTCAATATCTCATTGCAAGCCTTCAGAGATTCATTCAATTTATCCTTCAGCTTTACCTAAAAATAACACAAAACCACATAGTTTATAACTAAGCCAGTATTTTTAATAAACATTAATTGCGAATGAAATACAGTACGAGTGGAGGCATTCAAAGAGGGGAATTTTCTGTTGGGACAAAAGGTACAAATGGAGTTTCCCCCTAACAATAATGACTAAAACTAAATAGAAATCCACAAGTGTAAGAATTTTTGTAAAGTAATCACATAATTTCTTTCAAATGATGAAGTGACAATCATACAAAGTTTCATTTTTTACCACAGAAAAGGAAGGCTTAACAATTCTTGATGCATTGGTCCCACTGCAGCGAACAGGTTTCTCAAAAGCTATCAAATGCACTTTACTATTTGCAATTTTGTAGTATCACACATACATAGTTTTACAAGCACCTTTTATCATCATTATTGATGCAAGTGTAGTACTGACAAATGTCCCAATAGTCCTGACTTACACTAACTGTTAACGTGAATTCTTAAGGTCTTGTATATAAGTTGGGTAGCGATCTATACATGTTTAGTTTACCCTTTTTTTTGCACTTATATGAAAACAATTATTTACAATCACAAATTGCATCAGTCCATTTTAATTCAAAATGGTTTTCTGTTCCAATATTTCCTATTATCATTGTTTATGATATATATATATAAGGTTGACACAGTTGTGTCATGAGAACTTCGTTGTACTCCTTATTTTGGTACCCTTCCCCTGTTAGTGAGAGACTGTGAAGATACCTGCTTTGCAGTGTCACACCATTCATTATTGTGTACATCTAAAAAAGTTGGTACAGTTGTATCCACACACTAACAAACTCACACCTAGGTATGATTACCATGCAACATAAGGAAACCAAGTCCTATATTATATGCCAGATACTGAGAATTTTTTCCGATACTGACATCAATTATGTCGAATACACTAGCCTCCCGGCATGAACCATGGACCTTGCCGTTGGTGGTGAGCCTTGCGTGCCTCAACGATACAGATAGCCGTACCGTAGGTGCAACCACAGCGGAGGGGTATCTGTTGAGAGGCTCAGACATTTCGGACGCCATCTATGGTGCTGATACTGAGTAACTGTTTTAAGGAGTCCAAACAACGAAGGTCATCAGTCTCCTGTTCACTCCCCAGGACAGAAGCTGTGTCTCAATCTGTCTGCCTGTAAGTGCGAGAAAGTTTTCGAAATGTTTACATAGTATTTATCTTATGTATCTGAGGTATAACATGGGAACCAACCTGGTATTCACCTAGTGGGATGTGAGAAACCACCCAAAAACCACATTCATGCTGGTCAATACACCAACCCCTTGTCATCAATGCAATTGGCAGATTCTATCTGGGGCCAGCATACCTCCCCTTCCCAGAAACAGTCACGGTGGCATGGGCAGGTCGCCATTTAACAAATTTTTTCAAGTGTAGTTAAATATGAAAAACGTACATTTTGGTGGCACCAAAAAAGCTTGCCAGAGCGATTAGAATGTACAATCTTAAAACCATCATTGAAAATATCACAATAGGCTGTTATGTACGGCACGTATAACTGTAACTTACAAAGGTATCTCCTAAAATTTGCTGATTAAGTTAAGACCACTAGAAAGCACTTCCTACAATCTGTGTATCCTGAAAATCTGCTTTAAAAATGTTTACTGTACCTGTGATGTTATCCCAGTAGCTGAATGAGGGACCGCAGCTTGACTAAAGGGAACACCATCATCTTGTCGTTGAGGCTGCTATAAAATATGTTACATTAAACATGGACCTGCTCTCTCAGTATATGATTAAGTCAAAGAACAGAATAAGAATCAATTAAGAAACTAAGCAACAATAGTTAGGTACAGAATGTAGTATTTTCTAACCTGGTAAACTGGCAAATCTTTCACAACCTTCCTGATTGTCCTTCCAGATTCTCTCCGTGTAGCAACTTTGGCAGACTTAGAATCAATTGAATTGTAAAGGGGCTCAAAGGAATCTGATGATGGTGTTGTTGTATCTGCCTTTCTTTTCACACCCTTCTTCATCTAAAAGTTACATAAAAAACCTTAAGAATCTCACTTCATTGAACATACATACCAGCATCACATTATAATAAATCCTTTTGTATTAGTAACACCTTGAGTAATGCTGCAAACAGCAAAACCAGCATAAAATTCTGTAAATATGTAAGAGGTATTCAATGCAGGACAAAACAACAATACTGTACCTCTCTTATGACATTACTAGCAGGTCAACAAAAATATTCTTCCATTAAGGCAGCACACTAGTTCTTATAGCACACAGATTTATATACAGGGTGCTTCAAAGTCCATGCAACAAATACTGACAGTTCCAGGCAATGCTGCCCGCCCGTCTGTAATGGTTATGTCCCTGAGACGCAGCAGGGCACAGGTTCTCACGGTATGTGCATGCCTTGTGGGTTGCCTAAAAAAAACAAGTGATCTGCCACATGTGGAACGGGGTAGGCCCATCAAAATTAAAGGTCCCAATTAATTCTAATATATCTTTCTCTGCTTAGAGACACTGATTTTTAAGGTTTTCTTGTTTAAATTCAATCTTATTAATTTAGTGGGGTAGGTTGCATGCAGAACACAAGGAACTCTCAACGCACAAGAGCCAGTGAATACTAAGGTTGCCTAGGGTCACCACAATGCATCAGCGAACAGTTTGCCTCTCACTAAAGTTGTTGTTAATGACATTAGTAATCACTACCCCTAGATGTTGGAGGCAAAAACTTTGAAACACCCTGCATACTTTCAGCCCGACACTTACAGATCAGGCATTAATATCTGGAAATTTTGTCTCCACGACATCCAAGAGCGTCTCAATGGACGACACACTCGAGACACTCATATCTTCTGACAGGTGAAGGCCAAAGCTTCTTAAAAATAAATGCAGGGTATTTTAGTCTAAATCAACACTGGCATACTCTCTACACAAAACAGGATACAGCTGATATCCCTGCAGTTTCTATTTACAACTCAATGTTAAACAATTATTAAGGTTATAGCTAATGTATCCGGCACAAAAGTAGAGTCCTCAAGGTCACAGCCACTGCCTGCCACCAGCAGGGCTGTGATTCGCTTGCCTCTCAGCTTTGTTGCCATGTAGGTACCGTTAGCGGTGCGGTAGATCAAAGCAGCTGAAAGCTCAGTGTAACTGCTATATCGAGTGTTCACGTCTGACATTAGCGTCTTACTGCCTTTACAAAGGTGTTTTGACATGTCTTTGGTGGTGAACAACACTGCAGGAGCAACAGCCTACTTGTAGTACTCCTCCAGTCGGTGGGTGTAAAGGCATTCATACATGAACAATCTAATATTATCATATCAAATGTACTCAAGTTTTTTTACTGATCTGGCAGACAATGAAGACATGAGGAATAACTTAAATTTTGCGCAAGTTCATAAACTTACAGCTAAAGCCAAGTCAAATGTAGGTCGTATTAGCAAATCTGTGTCATGTGAACAGAAATCGACCGACTTTGACGATTTTAACAACGAACAGGTATGTAGAACTGTACTTGGATATAAGACAGAGTAGAGTATCCAACGGCTAAAGAAATACAGGTTGACCTCAGTGAAAAAATTAATTGCTCAGGCTCAGAGACCTCCACTCTTCATCTTTTTCAAGAAGTGTAATGATGGACGGAAATTCTTAATGGAACTCCGAGACACTCCGGCTGCAAGAGCGAAGTTTTTGCGGACAATGCACTTCTTGCATGCTGAAGACACCAGACCTATAGTGTCTTGTATGAAACTTGTGTTTCACAGAACCACACCAATAAGTATATATGGTATGACTCCAAAGGAAATGGCAGTTTGAAAGTGCCTACTGGTAGAAGTGACAGATCAATCATCACCCACACTGGTTCATCAACTACAGGCTTCATACCAAAGTTCTTGCTAATCCGATTACCATTCAGAAATGAATGGAGAAGTTTTTAAGAACTGGTTTATTCGACTGTTGTCTGCACTGGAAGAAAGGTCAATTATCGTGATGGATAATGCCAGCTGCCACACTATTTAGATAGAAAAGCTGCCACATTCAAATTGGCTCAAGGCACATATTATGGAGTGGTTAGAGAGAAAGACTGTTTCATTTTCAGTTGATGAAACGAAGGATGAACTCCTGTCTAAGGAAGAAATCATAGGTGCCAAAAAGACTTACGAATTAGATCAATTGGCAAATGAAATGGGACATCAAGTGGTACATCTACCACCGTATCACTGCCAGTATAATCCCATTGAATTGATATGGGACCAAGTACAGCGAGAAGTAGTGAAAAGAAATATACTACTTTCAAACATGCTGATGTCTAGAAGCTAATGCATGAAGCTCTTGACAACGTTACTCAGCAGGACTGACAGAGGTAAGTAAAACACACAAAAGCATTGCCAAGATCTGATTTCTTAAACCAGGGTTTAAGAGAGACCATAGTGGAAGTTATGATGATACACCTGGCTGAAACAAGCGACAGTAATCTGAAGACACGGAGTCAGAAGATCCTTCAGTTTAGCTAAGTGCCGTCTACGCGAAAAAACAGACTTGATTCAAATGTCTGTCTATTCATTTCAGTTATAGAGGGCATACTGCAAATGTTTTTCCCTTACAGTAGACATCTGATAAATTTATCACAAGTGGTGGCGATCAGTTTACTCCACAGTAACTGTCAATTAAAATAAGATTGTCAATTTTGCATTAATAAACAACAGTTTTTCCTAAAAAACTGTATCGAATGTCTTTGCATTCGGGTATAATCTTACTGCATTCGGTTTACTTCTACATTCGAAATTTAACTTTTTTTTTTCCTCCATAGAATGATTTACTGGCTGTTTCGTAGGAAAGGTAATGCAGTTCATAAAATGACAAAACATTGTAGTGCTTCTGTATCGATTGTATATATAAACAGAGCAGTAACATCACAACAGTCGCAGCACCTATTCCGATTCTCCAAGAAGAGCATAGAAATCTGTGATATTTGAAAACTTTTACAAAGAGCTAGAATGTAAAATTGTATTACTTTAGTATGACAGAGGATAGTAGCCGATGGCTAGAGAAATACATGGTAATGTCAGTGATATAACTGATTATTCTGGCCAGTCACTTCAATGTACTGTCTTCTCCACCCACTTGGTTTTTAATTCAGAAACTGTAATGATGGACGAAATTTGTAACAAAAGACAGGGACATTGCAGTAGTAAGAACGAGGTTTTTGTGTACCAAGCACGTATTGCGTGCTGAGTATAATAGGCTTACAGCAAATTTAGATAAAACTTGGGTTTCACAAAACCTTTCAAACAAATATTTTGCTAGACTTCAGTGAAAATGTTAGCTTCAAAATAACTACAGTTACTTTTGCGTAGTGTATATTGGCGTTTTCAGTGATGGATGCAATGCCGAAGGATATGTATTAGCAGCCAGTAAAATATTTTTGAGAAGTAGGGAATATTCTCGGTCATATTAAAGTGAGCTGTCCAAACTAAACTCTTGGTGATGGCCTATGACTTGCTCGCTGCTGTACACTGAATAGTGCAGAAGTAATTTGCCTCTGTACGCAATACAATACAATAATGTTGTCTGAAATGTTAGAAAAAATAATTTTGTAGTTTTCTTAAGAACTTTCTCACGGGAAGTTTCTTCGCAGTCCTACAAAATGAAAATTAATCAGTGACTACATTGTTTGCTACGCAGTCAGCACAGTTGCGCACCTCAAACTTAGAGGAGCAGGTGATGTTGCTTTGATGTGACTAATTTTGTGACAAGCCCTCTTCGGAGCTTTGTGTCTTTCTTGTGGGGAGAAACGATGTCGCTAAAAATGAAGTAAAAGATTTCGTGCTTTCCCTTAAACGGAGGTTGCATGAATTCCAGAACACGAATGTGATCATTTTTTCTGTACCACATTATCACGATCTACATAATTGGTCCTGTGTAAACAAGGAAATAGAAAAAATGAATAAAGCTGTGCAAGATATATGCAGGGAATTCAAAAATACAACATACATTGATATAAGCACACTAGGGAAACGATTTCATACATCACATGGTTTGCACTACAACAGACTAGAAAAAGCATATGCTAGTTGGAAGATCTTGGATATAGTTCATGCAAAATCAAACATGCAACAAGCTATAAAGACAAAAATGATGTATCTTTTGAATTTAACATGCAACATGATGAAACAGTGACGTATACCAAGAGCACTGATGAAAATGCTTTTTTAACGGAAGTAAATATTCCAGCGATTCCAACTTAGTCAGAAATAATATGTGCAACTCGGATTCGCCACATGCAGATGAGTGCTCAATTGAGAATGAAAACAATGACAAAATATTAATATTACTGCAAGTCAATATTTGTTGTTTAAAAAATAAACTGTTAGAATTAGAACATTTTTGTAACATTAAGGATGTAGATGTGATGTGTGTGTCATACCACTGGCTAACAGAAAGTTAAGTTGACAGTTTTTTTCCCTCAAGGATATGTTTTACCCAACATAATGTGCATGAAAAACAGAAGAAATGGGGGTGCTGGTATTTATATCAAGCATGTCCAACAATTTTCAAAATTAGATAACGCCATATTGTTCAGAAGTAAATGCCGAATTTAGCTGTGTAAGACTGACTGAAGAAAACATTATAATTGTTAGCCTGTATAGGTCTCCAAATTTAGACATTCATTTTTTTTAACAGTTTGAACTAGTAGTTTTGAAACTTTTTAAGTTTAAAACAAGATTGTTATTTGTGGTGATTTTAATACTGAAATGGGAAACTCAAGGCAACAAGACTCCAGAACATTTTTTAATATATTAAGATCTTTAAACTTGCACTGCACGAACAATTATCCTACTCGTAATGATGCATGCCTAGACAATATTATTGTTAATTTGCATAGAGAGGAATATGTGGTTAGCTTGGCTGATGGTCTTTTTGCAGATGGTGATCCATTGCTTTTAACACTTATCATAATAAACTATCTTATTCCAATGAATTTAATGTGGCACGGGTAAGAGGTCAGAGAGAGGAGCACTTATGTCATTTATTAACAAATTGAAGGACGCAAACTGGGACTCTGTTTATGAGTGTCATCCAGGAAAAACAGGAGTTGAAAATGATTTTGAAGCTTTTTTTAAATAAAAAAAATATAGAGACATATGGTCCTCCTGTTCCCCATTAATAAAAGTTAGGTCCTCAGTTAAATGTAAAAATACAAAAATAAACTGGTATACAAAAGAACTGACTGAAATTAGAGAAAATATGCTCATACTGTATTGAACATATGAAGGCAAGGGCAATCAAGGGTCTGAACCTGTTGTTAAAAGAACAGTCCACCTCATAAGTAAGCCACAAAGCTTTATTTTTAAGAAATGTTTAGAGAATGGAGTTTTTCCAGCTTTGCTAAAAATCTCTAAAATTATCCCCGTATTCAAAAATGGTGATAAACAACTCCCCCAGAACTACCGAGATATATCTATTGTGCCTACATTTTCAAAAATAATTGAATCACTGATGTACTTTCAATTAAGCTATGTTGAAAAGCATGATCTGCTTTGCAACAATCAGTATGGATTTAGACCAAGTAAAAATACCACTGCAGCTGTTCTGGAAATTGTTGATCAGACTTGAACAGCTTTTGAAAATAAGAAGATGGTGTCACTTGTATTATGTGATGTAAGTAAAGCTTTTGATTGCATTCCTTTTAACATATTACTAACAAAACTGGAGTATTATGGTGTACAAAAATCTTCATTAGCAATATTTTCTACCTATTTGACCAACAGAAGACAGTTTGCCTCAATTAGAAATAAGCATTCTCCCTTAGTAGAAATTGGTACAGGTGTGCCACAGGGCTCTGTCCTTGTCCCCTTCTTTTTCATAGTGGCTATCAATGACCTGCCCCATTCTGTATCACAGTCTAATCTGCTATGCAGATGATACAACTCTGCTTACTTCACACCATGACATCCCAACCCTTGATAAGATCATACAAGAAACTCTTGAACCTGCATTACATTGGTCTGCATCCAATAAACTTGTGTGTAATCCAGACAAAACCCAAAAGCTTATGTTAGGATTATCTAAGAATACAGAAAATAGAAGTGTCAAGCTCTTAGGAACACATACTGATGCTAAACTAACTTGGGAAGAGCATATAAGCCAAATCTGCAAAAAAATCTCAAGAGTGATCTACCTCATGTGGAAACAGAGAGAGATGGTCAATAATAATTATCTCCTTATAGTCTATTTTGGACTCTTTCAATCACATATATCATATGGCCTACTCATATGGGGACATTCACCTCGTATCAGTAACGTCTTTAAAAAATAAAAATAAATAAATAAATAAATAAAAAATTTGTTCGTATAATGTGTAATGTTGGTCCTGTAGAACACTGCCGTCCTCTTTTTACCAGGCTTAGGGTACGAACAGTGGTGAATTTGCATATCTATGAGACTGCACTCTTTGTCAGGAATAGCATTAAAGAAGGTATTGGCGGGGAAACAATTCACAAACGTGATACTAGAAATATGGCAAAAACACTGACATTCCAAGGCACATACTAGCAATAACAGGAAATTCCCATAAAGCAAATGCCCTCAAAATTTAACAAATTTCCTCTTGCAACTCGATCAAAATAAAATTATATGACTGGCTAACAAAAAACCATGTTATCATATAAAAAGAGTTCTTGATATTGACATTGTTCATATTCATAATTAAGATTATAGCTGTATATAAGCTATTTAATTTTCACGTGTAATGTGATCAATATTTGTATCTTACTATCACTGTAAAAGCCTATTCTACTGTATGTCAACAGCAATAAAGAATCTGAATTATGCCTGTGTTACTATTCAGTCCACTTAAACTGACCTAATTTGATCATACTACTACTTTGTTGTTTGTAATAGCTCACATACAAGCCACCATCAACAGATACAGTGAGACACTACAAAGTCATTATAAATAAAGAGAATTTTAGTCAAAACAGACTGTTATCAAAGCCCTTTTTGAATTAAAACTTAGTTTAGCAAACATTTACAACAATATATTTCAATGCTCTAATCTACTTTCTAAGTGTACCTTTGCAGGTTGTGAAGGAGGAATAACAGCTGACGACTGATTCTCAGTCTGGCCAGTACTTTGAGGCTGAACATCCAACGATGTGACGACTGCTGACTGACCATGGTATGCACCAGCAGGAGCTGTCACCTTGAAATTGACGTGTCATTGAAATAATAACTTCAGTCCTGGATAATAATATTTTCAAGTATAAATTTGATGAGTGAAGAATAGTATTCGAAAATTATATTAAATAATACTGCATATGAGGATATCAGCCCAAAAGCCAAGGAAAAGACAGGACTTCCATTAACATAAAACATGTTAATATAGTCTAAATTAAAGGTTCACTGTGCTTACGCTACTTTCCAAAATTTCATAGACTTTGGTTGAGAACACCATTCCTACTATGAATTTAGGACTGTTTGAAAGCAACATGCACTTATTATATCACCTTTCCCTGTTTGACTGCTGCTGACAAGTTTACTCGCCATGCTGCCTGCTGCTTCCTGGGTGCTACTGACGAGTATAGTTGCGGCCGCTGGTTTTCCCTTAGCACTTTTGACGAGTTAAGTCGCACCAGTTTGCTGTTCCTGAGCGCTGATGACGAGTATAGACGCGACACTACCCAAGTGCTGATGACAAGATAACTCACACAGCAGACTTCCTGCACCATGCCTCAGTAGCCTTTTGCAGTTCTGGCTGCTAGCGTGTTGTCCCATTCTCTGTCTGTTGTGCACCTAGGCTTTGCACTACAGTTCACTGTTCATCAGAATTTACTTCAGTGTTCTTCGCACCCTGCATTTTACAAAGAAAGTGGCAAGACGACGTGGGTGCACTGAGGAAGAAATCATGGGGATTCTTACGAGGAACGACAGTGAAAATGAACTACTTGACCTTGATGAAAGTGATAGCTACCACAGAATCGGAAAGCTGTAGTCATAAACTGTCCACATCAACGGGGGTGTCAATGCAGTCTCGCGTTTCAACAAGAGATGTTAGTTGTTCTGATTCTGAAGACTCAGAAAGTGATAGTGAAATGCCTACAAAGAAATCATGTTTAAGCGATTAATTTGACTGGAAATAAAATAATTTTCGACCAGTTAATCGCACACTTCATGATACGCTATCAGGACATGTGTCAAATAGGAAATTGGCCAAGCATTCTGTCCGTTTTGATGTTATTCTTTACAGAAGAACTGATGAAATATATTACTGCAGAAATGAATCAGTTTTATTTATTCACCAAGGAGAACACTCCAGAACAGGTGCATTCTCAAATATCAAAGTGGACAGTTACTGGATTCAAAGAAATGTATTGTTTCATAGGTGTTTGTCTTCTGATTGTTCACGTGAAAAAAACAAACTTGCCGAGTAGTGGACCAGACATGTTGTTCTAAATACTCTAATTGTTAGTGAACTGATGTCAAGAGACCACTTTTTGTTACTTATGAAAATATTACATTTCAGTGACAACTCTGCCAATACTGGAGGAGACAGATTATTAAAAATTAGGAACATTGTCGATAAAGTTCGTACAGCTTTCCAAAGTGCATTTAATCCACGTCAGAAACTCTGCATTGATGAAAGTTTGTTATTATTCAAAGGACGCTTATCTTTGTCTTTCATTTCATCGAAAAGGAGTAGATTTGGAATAAAAACATTTGTGTTATGTGATTGCAAGACTGACTATGCCTTAGATTTTATTGTTTATACAAGGACGTCAACAGAAACTGAGTTTCGCAATTTGGGGGAAAGTTGTGACATAGTAGCCACTATGTCAGAATGATAAGGCCATATTTAGAATGTCGACATACCCTCTACCCTGATAATTGGTACTAAAGCCCGCACTTATTTTCCTGGCTTCACAGTAACAGGAAGAACGCATGTAGTACTGTCTGTACGAAAACATGCAACATGCCACAACTTAGAAGAAACTGAAATGAGAAGATATTCAATTTATGTGCACTAATACAATGCTTAGCTCTGTCAGATGTATACATAAAACAATCAAGTGGTATAAGAAGTTCTTTCTCCACGTTCTTGATCTGCATGCTTTAAATGCTCATGTCCTATGCAGATCACTAACAGGTCGTAAAATTTCGACAAGAGAGTTTCATCTGTCGCTGGCAAGGGAACTTATGGAAACATATGCATCAGAGTGCTGAAAAGCTAGCAGGGGAAGGTGTTCTGATGATAATCCTCTAAAGTTTGTGGGAAGGCATTTTCCAAACATTATAACAAGTAAGCATTCCAAGGTAAAGAACGCTAACATGCATAGTTTGCTGGAAGCAGAAAGTGTGACGAGAAAGCAGGTTTGAATGTAACACTTGCAAGGTACCATTGTGTGACCTACCCTGTTTTGAAAATTACCACACGAAAAGGAATTACTAATCGCAGCACAGAACGAATGCAACAATCTTATCAGAAAAAGCTTTGAAAACTAAAAAAATCATAAAAAAGCAAAAACAAAATAAAATTATATTTTTAACTTTGCCAGTGCCAGTCCAGAACCCAGATAAAAAAGGATGGAAAATATATTCACGAAGCGTAAAGGGAATTCCTAAATTTACAGATCATGACATTGAATCTTCTCTATAAGTGAATTTAATGTGTTAACAAAAAGACAGATTTCACAGCTTTCAAATGTTGGAAAATTTGTTGAGTACTTACGTGCAACAGTTACAAGTAGAGCACAAGAAAAAATAATGTCTGTGGCAAAACAGTCAGTCATTTCCGGGGTTCCAAATAGTAATAGCACTTATTACCATCAGCAAAGGATGGCTGCATCTGTACCTGGATGGAACACTTTACACAATGTTCCTATTACAGGTAAAGAATCTGACAGCGGATGACTAAGCACTCAGTTTATTGTATTCTCAGAAACAAATAGCACGCTGTGTGAAATTTCCTAACAAGTCACAAAATGAGTATAATTTTTCTTACTGCCGCTCACAGTAAATTCCGATATTGTAGTGCGATATGAATGATAACCTGTATGTCACTTTCTCCTATAAACTAAGTAATACAACATTTTGAACTACAAAAACAATGTACAGTTATCTGTAATGTATGGTTCATATTATTCATTGTTGAGTTAGTACAGTGAGAAACCCATAGAGAAATTCAGATGTTATAAACGGGTTTGCAAGACGGTACAGTAAACTATCGAGGTAAAGCTGACAAATCTCGTCGCTTTCGGCATGAGCTAGAAAAATTATGCAAAAAACTACAAGCAATATATAATTCTTAGTGGTGGGAAATAATTCTAAAGATTTAGTTTGATTCTGCAGTAGCTCATCTGCAGAGAAACTTTGTAGTGAGAACATTTATTCTCTATCAGTCACTCCAGAAATATTCAGCACAGGGCAGGGCAGGTGAAGCAGTGTGGGTCGCTTCAGTTCTGGTGGCAGATCGAGGAACAGGCACTTAGCGGAGGTAGCCAGATTACGCCGCACATCACAGCACCTCAGTGTGCCAAGCAGATGGTGCGTCTCCAGCAGTCAAAGGGTTAATAAGTTCACTCCCCAAGCTAAGAAACAGAGCCACATAAACCTACAGAGGACAAAATTGGTTTTATATTAGGATTTAGTTTTCAATTGACACTGAAGGGGGGGGGGGGGGGGGGGCATTCACACAAGTTTGGAAAGAATCAGCAATGGCTTAGTTGAAGAATATGCTGGGCAATCATGTGGATCAGTTTATTTAAACTGATGACAGCCTACACCAAAATAAGTTTTTAAACTTGTTTTGCACGAGTGTGTATCCAGTGTTACATCACTAAATTGGAAAAAAAAAAATACATTCAAGGGCAAAACAGTTAAGTTTGGAAGCAGCCAGAAAACTTGCACATGCTTTCACAGCAATTCTTCAGCGGAGCACTTACACAACATAATCACTAATAGTGGTACACAAGAGACAGTGTGACTGAAAACTGCCTATGAGGGCACTTTGGTAAAGTTTGCGAAATCACCATTGATGTCAGCATTTGTGCGACATAGTTCCTGCATGATAATAGGTCGTCATTTACCAGTAAACACATGACACATCCGTGCTCTGGTAGAGAGCTGTGGTGTGGATATATGTCTTTCTGCTGTTATTTCCATGCAGTGATTGTTAAAGGTGGGAAAAATCAGATTCCAGCAATGATTAAGTACTTTGTAAAGAAAGGTACAAAAGCAAAGTAAATTAATTCAATTTTCATAACACACTGGGGGACTCTGCTTCTTTATATTCAAATGTTGCCCCACAAATTATTGCAAAAGCGCATAAAATGATTATGATCCAGGTTGACTGTGTGAGAAACTGCTGAAGCTATGTGATGCCATCTGAATGGGCATATCACATTTTAAAAGTGGAGTTAGATATGAGAAAATTACCTGCTAGATGGGGGCTGCAACTCTTAATGCAGAATCAGGCATGCACCTCAATGGAAATGTCTGAACAATATTTGGCCAGTTTTCAGAGCCACCAACAAGATTTTTTGCACTGGTTTGTGACAACAGGTGAAACTTGGGTCCACTACTATATCCCAGAGGCAAAACAAGTCAAAACAGTGGAAACATGTTCATTCACAACCACCAACGAAGGCAAAGACAATACAGTCAGCTTGAAATGTCATGGCGTTGATTTACCAAGGTGCTAATAGGATTCTGTTGATATATTATATTCCAGTTGGTCAAATAACTATGGGACAATGCTACGCTAACCCGCTGGCCATCTACAGAAAAAGATATGTGAAAAAGGTCAGGTTTGGCACGGGAGAAAGTCATCTTTCATTAAGATAATATGCACTCAGATACAAGTATCATTGGCATGGCAAAAATGCATGAACTAACATATGAACTACTGCCAAACCACCTTATTCACCTGATTTGGCTTCTTCAGACTTCCACCTCTTCCCCAAAATCAAAATTTTCCTCAGCAGATGCAGATTCTCTTCAAATGAATAACTGGCAAATGAAGTTGACACATTTTGTAGGCATGGAGGGATCTAATTTTCAAATGGGATCAAGGAACTGGAACATTGCTAGACCAAGTGCATAAGTTTACAGGGAGACTGTACTGAAAAATAATAGAAGTTTCACTGAGTTAAGTCATTTCTCTCCTTTTCTTTCTCAGAAATTTTCAAACTATCATTGTAAAATGCTTGTGGTGGGCGATCCGCAGACAATGGTGTTACTGCTAAGCTGTAATAATCAGAATATAGTGATGTTGCAAGATATCTGTGCTGTCACTGTTCCACAAAAATCACTCAAGCAGGCATACAGTGCCTTGGTAAAACCATGGCCTATCTATGATTCAGTGCACAATATTTTAACAGTCTGCTTGTAATTATTTGAAAATGTAAGCAATACTTCCCATTAGATAACCCTCTAGGTGTGTCAGAAAAGGCCAATACATACAAGAGCATCAAAGTGTTATTTAATCACAACATAAATTGATTATACGTATAAAGAAAACACCTTTGAACACCAACTATCCTGCTAATCACAGCTCCAAATTATAGCAGTTGTTTGAAACCTTGGGGATTTGTTAACTTTGCATGCAACATAAGGAAAAGTGCACTAGAAAAATGCATTTATATTGAAACTTAATTCCATTTTTCCCCCCGAATAGTGCTGTTCTCAGGTCAACTAGACATCAGCTTTACATATGGCAAAACCACAAGTTATAATAATTTCAGGCACTCATATAAACAAAGACTACAAATAATAAAATTACCTGCTTAGGCAATGAATTGTGGGTCCCATGTGGCAGATTACTGCTAGCTGGCACAGTAGTAGTAGCCGTGCTTCCTGGTACAGGGAGAGGAGGTTGTGTGCCAAGGGGAAGATGGACAGATCCTGTGGAACTGGCAACAGGTGATGTCTGTACTGTTGATTGTGCAGGAGCTTTGGGTGAGGAGGAAACTGCTGATACACTTGAACTAACTGTTGGTCCACCACTGTTGCTACTGCTTGAAGACGGGCGACCTCTTAGAACAGCTCCTGAAGAGCTGCCACGAGCTTTCTTCCCTTTTGTTCCTTTTGCTGTAGGTGGATCCAGCTCTACTTCCTCTTTAGGCAGAGCTGCAACCTAGACATTGAAAGAAAATATGCAATGCAACATTTTGAAAAACAAAAAATTATATGTAATCTCTGTATGTTTGAATGAGAAGCAAAGTTTGTAATCAGTGCCAGAGATGGGGAAAATTGTTCCACAACTTTCTTTTGCATGGTGTCAGAACAAAAATAAGTATTTTATGAATTTATTGGGAATTTTTCCAATTTTTGCCCTTTACCACGTACCTCAAGAACCCAGGAAAACAGTTTTAAGATTTTTATATACTTTCCTACATCTGTGAATTAAAGGTGTCCTACAAACAACATTCTGCAGAAAATGGACTATGCAGATGATAATTACAGTTGATGTGGAAAAACGTCAAAGCCTAAGGAAGTACTGTTTTCCAGCTGTTCAACTGATACAGCCAGACATAAGTGAGAAAATGAGAGTGAATTTTCCAAGCTCAACATATGGTGACTAGATAAGTATCACAGCCTTAACAAAATCATACGACACAATGATTAAAGAACAGTATTTTCATTAGTTTTTAAAGAAATCTAGTACATTGTGACTTGGGAGATTGCAGGACAGTGCCTGACAAGCAAACCAGATTTCTTAGCATTGGACATACTTAATTACTAAGACCAGACTAATGTCTTGCACACAGCAGTGCCTGGAATGTTACTTTTCTGTGTTAACTGTGAAATAACATCTTTCAGAATCAAATTATGTTACCAAATGTAACTCTTTCTTTCCTTTGATATAACACATGGTGAAATTATTACATTACTGACAATGAAATAATACAAGAATCTTATTATAATGCTAACACTTCTAACATTTGTGAAATACTGCTTATTTTAGATTCCTACAGAGTGCAAGCATGCAAACTTACAAAGACCAGGAAGAAATCTGAGCATGAAAACAATCATTTCTCACAAATAAAACAGCAAAATACACAAATTAGAAGTATTGAATTACATTTCCCCATATACCGCATATTTTACTTTTCCATATCTACAAAAATATTGAGCATATTACAGTTTAAAGATATGTTGTGCAGAAATAATGGAAATAGTCTGGTCATGCAGAAGCACTACACATTTTTGTTGTAGCAGCTCTGTCAGTATCTCCATCAAATTTCATTCTAAGATATATAAGCAGTGGGCAATATATGTGATGGCATAAAATTGTGCTCTATATTTCTGCTTGGAACCAACTACCAATTTACATTTATGTTCACTGCTTCCTGATTGGGGATGGAGTAGGAGGAGGAGGGAGGGGCGAGGGTGGGGAGAAGACCAACCACTAAAGCACAATAACGAGTAGCTAAATAGAATGAATGAATGAATGAACAAGAATAAGTTAAGGTTTTCATCACTCACATGCAAGAAATGGAATAAAGAAAGGAGAAACAAAGATAAAACTATAAAAGAAGCCTATCACAATACTTTATGGTAATCACATAACAGCGCAAACAAAATAAACACTCTAATAGCAAATCCAAATTGTCCGACATTTATAATTCATCTTGTTCTCATCCAACCTATTAAGTGAAAAAGAAAGAAAAAGAAATACTTTTCATGCAAATTCTTGTCACATAAATAGCAAATTCTACATGACAGCTGGCATTTTTTAACATAAGCAAAACATGACATCTAATATCAAGATCATGTCACATAAAACTCTGGTGACTACTGCTATATACTATGCATCATACACAGTGCAACTTTATTTGGACGCGGCACAGTATGTATCAATGAACTACGGGATGAAATTATGTTTACTGATGTTCTTACCTACATACTGAAAAGCCTGAAACAGAGTTTCACGTTTCTATGAATGTATACTGGAATACAGTTACACAAATGTATACTCAAACTGCCCTACACAGTATAAGAGTACGTTCACAAATAAATCATTTATACATATCAAAGTCACACAGCACACACAGAAAATAAAACTTGTGAAGTTAAGAAGGCAACATTCCTATCTACAGATATCCCCTCTACATACTTCACATGTCCTACAATAACCAGTTCTAGTTCTTTATTTAGTGAAAAACAGATGTATCTTTCATCATGCTGTAAATTACTCTCAGGCGTGACAAAAAATTCCATACTACACAAATTTAACTGAAGCAATGTAAACAATTCTTGCCTTTATAACCCATTTATCATAAACCAAATTTACCTTATCAAATGTACCGTGTGTGTGTGCCCGCACGCATTCAGGAGAGTACTTAATAACCACCTTTCTCTAGTTGAGTATCTCCTCATAGTTGAGGGACAACAAAGGAAGATTTTTGGAGAAGAAAACATGAATCTCACAAGTAAATTATCTCTCTAAAACATTGAGAAAAACTTTAACATCAGGCAATATAATTTCCGTATAAAAGGAAATATTATTATTTGCAGTTATAAACACCACTCAAAATAAGCTTTACCCAATACGTTCCAGATTCTTTTAACTCATTAGTTATGCAGTTCTCCTTTAGATTTCCCTGCACCTCTAACTAAAGCAAACCACAAAGTGATGAAACCAATGTATCTCTAACACAGCACACAGGAATGTGAACATAATTTGGTAAGTCAGTCGACAAAATTCCCTGCCTTCAGTTAAAACTATATGAATTTTCTACTCAACAAGACTGAGTGACTATGGGAGGATACAAGATGACTTAGACAAAATTTTCAGTTAGCGTGATGAATAGCAGCTGGCTCTAAATGTAGAAAATATTTGTTAATGCAGACAAGCAGGAAAAACAAACATGTAATATTGGAATACAGTGTTAGTATTGTGTTCTTTGACACAGTCATGTCAAGTAAATATTTAGGCACAACATTGGGAAGCGATATGAAACAGAACGAGCATGCAAGGATTGTAGTGTGGAAGGCAAATGGTAGACTTTGGTTACATGCTCTTGAGTACTGCTCGAGTGTTTCTGAACAGCATCAGGTCAGATTAAAGGAAGCAATTCAAAGACGGGTTCCTAGATTTGTTACCTGTACATTCAAACAACAAGCAACTACGAGGGCTATCCACAAAGTACATTATGTTTTCGTTTGTGTCCGTTAGGTGCAAGGCTAGTGCTGCTAATCTTGGTGTCATGGCATTCCACCGCTCAGTCGGCATCCGGCCGTGTTAGTGAGAGGTTCGTGCTGTACTCCGTTGAGTCACTGTGACAGTTTGAAATGTTAGCGTTAATTGAAAATGCCGCGAAGTGTGAAGTGAGTGCTGTAATAAGGTTTCTAACTGCAAAAAACTGTACACCGATAGAAATCTATCTCAGCTTTGTGAACTGTATGGGGACAACATGATCACTGAAGGTGGAGTGCATCAATGGGTCATAAAATTTAAAAATGGCCGAACCAACATTCACGACAAAGAGCAAAGTGGAAGACCCACCATAGTGACTGCCGAACTTGTCGAAAAAGTTGATGCCGCGATCCATGAAAACCGTAATTTCACAATAACGGAACTCTCTACGAGTTTTCCACAAATTTCACGAAGTTTGTTGCACGAAATCATAACCAAAAAGCTTGGTTACCACAAGTTTTGTGCAAGATGGATACCAAAAATCTTGACAGATTCACAAAAATCAGCAAATGGCTGCAGCGTTAACGTTTTTGGATGCTTACGAGAAAGATGGCGACTCATTACCCGATTGCATTGTTACTGGTGACGAAACATGGGTTAAGCATGTGAACTGCAAGACAAAATTGCAGTCAATGCAGTGGGGGCACACAAACTCCCACCAAAAACCCAAGAAACGCACGCAGACAATGTCGGCAAGGAAGGTGATGACGATTGTCTTTTGGGACAGAAAAGGTGTGAATTTTGTGGATTTCCTGGAAAGAGGCATTACAATAAACTCTCAAAGGTATTGCCAAACTCTGCACAACCTCAGAAGTGCAATACAAAACAAGCGCAGGGGAAAGTTGGGCTCAAAGATCTTGCCGATTCACGACAACGCCCGGGCCCACACGGCAAAGGCCACTCGTGAAGTTCTCGAATCTTTGAAGTGGGAGTTGTTTCCTCATCTGCCGTACAGCCCCGACCTGGCACCGAGCGACTTCCACTTATTCCCAGAAATGAAGACGTGCTGGGCTAAGCAGCATTTTGATGACGGCGCACATATTCAAGAAGACGTAACTACGTGGTTGAAGGCACAGGCGGCCGAATTTTACGACTAAGGAATTGCCAAGCTCGTCCATCGCTACAATAAGTGCCTTAATTTAAATGGCAACTATGTAGAAAAGTAGTATTTAAGTGTGGCTTTCATCTGTATATAATAAAAAAATTCCAATACTTTATTTATTTTTAATTCCAAAACGTAATGTACTTTGTGGATAGCCCTTGTATTACAGAGATGCTTTGTGAACTCAAATGGGAATCCCTGGACGGAAGGTGACATTCTTTCAAGGAATACTATTAAGAAACTTTAGGAAACCAGCTTTTGAAGCTGGGTGCAGAAAGGCTTCTACTGCCACCAATACACATTTTGACTACGCACCTCAAAGATATGATAAGAGAATTTACAGCTCATATGGAGGCAGGCAGACAGCCGTTTTTCCTTGCTCTGTTTTTGAGTGGAACAGGAAAGGAAATGACTTGTAGCGGTTCAGAGTAGCCTCCGCCACATACCGCACAGCGGTTTGCGACATATTCATATAGATGTACATCATATAAATATCATACAGCACTTTTCCCAAATTACTTGTAATTGTTCCATTTTTATCAACTTATTTCTCACCCAAATTAAGAGCAGTTAAACGCGGGAAACAAGACTGCAAAAATTAACACTTTATTTGCGGATTATTCTGTCACTCCTTGATTGATAAATTTCATATTTAAGGTTGAAAAAGACACAAACTGCATTTTTATTCTACTAAAATTTTCTTATTTCAAGCCAGTTTTTGACTTACTGGGTGCCCACAAAACACACTGGTGGATAGGAAACCAAACATAATAACCAAAGATACTTCAACACACACACAGACTCCAATATCGTAACCAAAGATTATTTGTGTTGACAGTATCTGTGTTTCTAATGTATGATTTCCTAGACACTAGTGTCTTGTGGACAATAGTCAGTTGTTCAGTAAAAATAGCCCAATAAGCCGAAAAGTTGTTCAAAATAGACATTAGTAGAAGAGAAATGCAGTTTTTTTTGCTTTTCAACCTTTATTCCTTTTTTCTTACAGATTTACCTCTTAACAATAATTTCTGTACAAACTCAAATAACACTATTTTTATTAATCATAATCAACAATCATGATTTTCAACCAAAATTTAATTCAGTGGAAAAATCCCCAATAAGTTTCACACCAAGAAAGCTCTAAACCTTGTAAACATGTAGATTGTTCTCATATGGGAGGTACCATCAGACCTACTCTAAGTGTAACCCAAAGTGGAATCATGTTTGGTTTGATTTTCCAGATTTTAATAGAATGGAGGAGTAAATTAATAATTAAAACTCATTCACTCACAGTAGCTCCAAACATTATTTATTTATAAAAACTGTCATGTCCGAGCACAAGTCATGGCACGAGATGAAAAGTGTAGCATTCAGTCAAAGGCTGGTCATACAAACTACAGTCTGCAGATTTATGTCAAGCCACTCCATTTATTGGCCTTTCCAACGCACAAAGAGTCAAATAAGTAAGTCACCCTATTTTAGAAAAGAGAAAGTTCACACAATTTATCATGCTGAAATAACTTTATTTATGTCATACAATGCCGCATTTACTTTTCAGCTTAGTCACCATGTTTTTCCAATCACTTTTTGTAATGCAGTAAGTTTTTCCTGACCAGTATTGTCTTGCTTGGGTCCTGCACTCATAACAAGCTGTTTATTTGATTATTTGAGGTGGGGGCCCCTCAATATCACGATTGTTATGGCCCTGATGAAATGTCAGCATCCCAGTCTCATGGGTGGGGATGAAGCCTGTCCCCAAAATGGCATTACAAGGCAGGTGTGGTGAACAAGTATAGCCCCAAAAGTCCCAAGGCATGACTGCCACATAACTTTCCCTGTCGAATGTGTGATCACTGCCTCTTTTGGGGCACTTTCACCATGTTTCTTCCACATAATTCCCTTATGTTTGTGTCTCATCTGCAGAGAGAAGCCGTTTGATAATCCTACCTCCCACACACTGACACATTTCCAGAAACATTATGGCTGAATCCAACCACTACCACTTGTGGACAGCACTCAGCAAACGTGTCACCCATCTTACACAGACTTTGCGGTAATGAAGATGGTCTGTCTGATCTTTGCGAGGGCAAGTGTCCAATTGTAGCCCTCGTACATAGCTGCACTAGAATGTTGTTAATGGTAATGCAACAACTGTCTTCCACAATAATGTTAATTGCAATAATGACATCACATGTTGCTGCAATCGTTCTTCCTGTGCGCTGTTCGTCATGTGCATCTTTGTGCCCTTCCACAAACATTACACTCCAACATCAAATTGTATGCTCATACAGCCTTCCCCACAGAGAGAGGTTAACTTTCAATGGACACTGAATTGGACAGTTGTTTTGAGGTGGCGGGCTGAGGGGATGACAGAATGCAGCTCACAAGTGTACACACTATGTTGCAGTAACTCCATGCTAACTCTTGAGATACTGCAGTACGCACTGTACGACAGTGTGAGCACTGTCAACACACAGAGTTTAACTCGCCAGCCTTCATGCCATGGACATAGTTGTTTTTTGTTTTTTTTTTTTTTTTTTTGAGAAAGAACATAGAGAAACTTACTTATTGGACAACCATTGTAATTTTTGAT
This sequence comes from Schistocerca gregaria, assembly GCF_023897955.1. Taxonomy (NCBI): domain Eukaryota; kingdom Metazoa; phylum Arthropoda; class Insecta; order Orthoptera; family Acrididae; genus Schistocerca; species Schistocerca gregaria. The sequence continues at coordinate 44,745,345 of NC_064931.1, forward strand.
ATCCAATACACAACATCCAAATTAAATCACTGAAATGTTTCCTGTAAAGACTGCAGCACGTCACAATGTTCTGGTGTCGTCATTTTAAGTATCTCTGACATTCTTCCACCATTCAGAATGCACAATTCTGAATATTTAAACATGAAATTACTTCCCAATATAGCAGAATAATATCAGGAAGGAGACACTGATCGACTGAAAGGCAGTTGCTTCACCAACCCAGTCAATCATGTGAAAAACACAAGATGGACAAAGTTTTCATAGAGCATATCAATCAAAACTGTTAGTACAGTATAATGTACTTTTGCAACATCTACTTTCAATACATATCAATGACAGGTAAATTCTGTAAGGTGCATGTCTCAGAATTTTTAGGGAAAAAATGAATGCTAATCGGTACACTCCTGCTCACAGCAGCAGCACTTCAGTTGAGTGACATTGAGCTAAATGTAGTTACCATGCCAAAATATATACAGCACGTAAATATCATAGTACTGAGAATTAAAATCAGGGTTGGTTACGTCCTATATCTATCCTGAATTTCAATATTTCCTTAAATCATTCATGGATAATGACAGAATGATATCATTTTTCCATCTGCATGTGTCAGTGTGGTAATCTGTTTCCTGAGATTTTAATGTTATCTATATGAAATATTAAATGACTGACTGAGATGTCAACTTAGCTTAATGAGTATGAAAAATTCACAGTCAGAGACCAAAGGGGTCAATGGAATTAAAAATAAATGAAACTCAACCATAAGAACCTTATTCTTCTGCATAAATTTTCCACTTCCTAGGTTACTTTTGATAGAACATATAAATGGCAGGGAAACAGTTCCAGTAAAATAAATAGTCAATGTTGAAAAATCATACGTTCGAACTAAATACAAAATTCTAGACAAAAAAGAAAGAAAGAAAAAAAGATTTAACACAGCATTCACTGTAACGCACACAAACTTTTAATGTGTGGCATTACAGCTATCTCAGTCCTCCTAAAAGTTGGTACCATATATTTTGGCTTAACTAAGCTTTCTACAAATAAATTTTCCTTGATTCTGGTACTTAAAACTATGCAGACAAGTAACACTATACAGTAGTTCCTAAGTTTACATCAAGACTATTTTGCAAATTGACTGTTCATGCTCAGAAGTAATAGCAGCAACAATTGACAACAGCCATCATTAAATTAAAAAATTCAGCCAACCATCACACAGACCATGGCACAGTGTCAGTTAACAAGATAACACAAGGTTGTAAAGGACTGTTTAAGGCAAGTTCAAAATGACATCAAAGAGAAAGAAGGCACTGCGTATGATGGATTTAGGGGAAGTGTTGAAAACACTGCTGATGAATTTGGTATTGGAACTTCAATTTCATCTGACTGGAAGATTAACGAGAAGGGAAAGGAAGACTTTTGCTCCAAAATGAGGACAAAACACAGTTTAGAGAGTTGCAGGATAAACCAGATGTGATATTAAGATGAAGATGTGGACAGTCAAATACCCTCGCACAAATAGTAGTAAATGTGATTTGGAAACATGTCATTTTTATACATTTCATTCACTATTAGAATATCACTTGGTTCCCGCAACTTGTATAGGAGAGCTTTTCCTTACCCTCAGATTTCATAGGAACAAGATGGCAGCATTCAAATTTAACTATTTGTGAGGAGGTATTTTGGAAAATTATGAGCTGCTCTAGGAAACTAAGAGGCTGTATCGAGTTGTGATTTATCCAAATACTAATTTGTCATCTTTACATTACACTTCCCTGTCTTGACCACTGGACAATCAATGTAGTCAATTAATAAGAATATCAACAGATAGGAACAATATTGCATACATAGGAACGACAGAATAGATTACATTTCAAATTTATGTTTTATTGAGTCAATGTTTTTTCAGCTAAATTATTATCTGGTACAACTACCTTCAAAGTTAATGTACCCGATGTTGTTGAGTAACATCTGTACCTTAGCATGTCAACACAACAATTATTTACATGTCATCACAAATACTTACTCGTCAACGAAAAGTTGTCTAATACAATATATGTTGGCCAATATAATAATTCCCTCATTAACGAATATAATCAATGTGCAATATACCTAATAAAAGTTGACTACGAATACTTAGTAGGCAATAACACTTGTGTGTTGCGTGAAAATAATATCAGGAACTATGTTCACAAACTCCATTTTGGTAGCAGCAGTAGGGGAAAGGATATAAACATTTTTTTTGAAAAGACAAATAACATTACTTCATGTTTAAATAACACGACCTACCCTTTACCAAATTTTAAAAATGTCAAAGCCCAAAATTCTTGCTACACTAATGTAACGGCAAACAGAGTTAAATATTCATTTTGTATTTGTTTATCACCTTATAATAAGTAAAGATAGTGTAACACAGGTGTGTGGTCACTACAAATAGCAATGCATGGTCTGCAATGTGCTCCCATCCTAGCCAAAAAATTGGTAAGGATTCCTTATGGTAGGGAATTCCATTCCTATACCAGTACAGTTGATAAGCACATGCTCAATGGGATATAAGTCAGGGGACAGGCAAGCTGTGCAGTTCAATGTGGTCACGCATTATCACCCATAAAAAGGAAGCCAGGGCCGAGTGCACTCCTGATAGATGAGTAAGCAGGAGGAGAACAGTGTCACAATAATCCTTAACTGTGAGTGTACGATGTTCAAAGATTTGGAGGGTAGTACGCTTATGCAACATTATGCCTCCCAACACTAAAATATCATGTTTGACAATGATCCTGTGTGCATTACATGTTCCCGGGTCTTGGCATATGAGGGTATGTCCAGTATTCCATCAAGCATGCGTTGGGGAAAAGCACTGCAGCATGAGCACACACTACATGCGCCAATAACCATCCAGTAGTAGTACAATGCACTGGTGTACGAATGAAACGCACTACCACAAGCACTCCGTATCAGCTTTATCACCAGAATGGGAACACATTACCACTTCCACCCGTGGTGATCACGCACCCTATTACGGACTATGTTCCACCTTCTGTAATGTCCATGAGACCATCATACATTGCAGTTACTTCAATGCAATTATTGTCTTAGAGTAAAAGTTTTTTCAGTTTTTCTCATTGTGTATTTCTTTCCATTTCCTTATGCACTGCACTCTCTACATATTGTCCAAGTTTCATTGCGCTTGTTATTCAGCAGCGACACATCATGCAAAAGTTACTTTCAGCCGTAGGTTTTGCATAGAAGTTTGTAATTTCTTTACAATTCAGTAACCAATAACTAAAGACACAGGCCAAAACTTGACTCGAATGCATGGAGTTTTATACACCACTTTAGAAAATCAAAACTGTCCTTATCAGCTATTTTAGTATGTTTCCTGCTATTCCATGTCATCATTGAGCTGTTAATAATCCGCAATATTTATTTGGTTTGCCTGGGTTCTGGTTAGAGACAGAGCAAATTGGAAATAATCACCTGCATTTGAAGGACTTACATAGACCAGTTGTCAAAATATTACATGAATAACACAACCAACAACCCTGGTGCACGCCCAAGTGTTCTTTTTTAAAACCCCTATAAGAGGAGATAATTTTAACATACGTGGTGAATAATTGTTAGGTATAGTATCCTGGAACTGTCAATTTTTCTAATCACAAAACAAAATTATTTATAAGATGTAAGTAGTCACTAATGACAGTTACAACCATCAAATTCATCTTGCAGACTGGAAATAACCGGTGAAAGTACGATAATGTTATTTCATCCACATTAGTCATTTTCTTTTTCATGTAATATATAAGTCTCAATCCAATAATCTCACTTTCACTACAAAGCAACTGGACAATCTACTTCTCACAAGTTTTATGAAGATATATTATTAACATAACAAATGAACACAAAAAATTGCTACCACAGATTTTTTTTTTTTTTTTTAACTACAAATTCCAATGTCCCGTGTTACAGATACTATCGTTTCATATAGGCCATATGAGTTCAGTGGCGAACAAATACACTAAGTGTGACATGAGGGCAATTATTATATAGCACACCATACTTTCAATGAACTTAATAACAACAGCTGAGAATTTTAGCAACATGGGCTAGTATAGAAGGCTGTTTTAATGAAATTCCTAAAACTTTTCACAAAACCATACACAATCTAGAGCTGTAAAAAATGACACCTATACTAAAGCAATCACATGAATGTGCAGTTCTGTACATGCCACTCTTAAGCAGTTCTAGGCATAGTTGCAGGGATTAAACATAGGAATGGAGAGTGTGTGTTTGCATTTTCACCTCCAAGGCAAACAAATGACAGACTTAGATGGTAAATAACAAAAGTGTTTTCCTGCTAACCAAGTTTATGAGTCCTACTGAGTTTTGTTTCTTGATTACTTCATTACAACTACTGCTACTCTCACAGATATGTTAGTTTTACAAAACCTGAAACTAATTAACCTGTCACATGGACGTACACAACAAAAAAAAGTCTGCATCATAACAGTCCGGTAACCTAACAGCAATAGTAGAACCTACACAAAAATACATTTCTTTGCACCAAACTTGCCTGATCACTAAGTCAACTTGTCTGCGCACCAAATGAACGTAATCCCAGTGGATGATGCACCCCTCTGTTGACAAGACAGCAAAATAATTATGTATGGGTACTCCAACAGATACTAGTAACAGCTGATACGACCTATCTCCACTGCCTAACATTTCCGGAAGACAATATTTTTTTATTTAATCTTGCCATTCAGCTGCATCATAGTCTCAATAAATTCAAATTTATAATCAACTCAAATTGATCATCAACCATCAGGTACCACCTCCACTGTCATCAAACCTACGCAGAGCAACACAAGTTTCACCAATGACCGTGTATTCATATGGTGTAATTTTAACGTCGTCTATAAGTGGAGATAAGCATTCCGAGCACGTTCCAGTTGCAGGCAGAATTTCTCATTTCAGCTAGGTTTTATGTCCTTTAGCCACAAATGTCATTTGATGAACTTCTCATTTAAGGCTTGGTAAATTTTCCTAACAAAAAAAGGTTTATAGTTTGCTTTACTATTTATTTATCTGTCAATCATTACACGGCATTCACTATATTCCAAACAGCAGACAAAGAATGCACTCAGCACTGATCTACATTTTACAATAACATGTTTTCCAAAACAGTTTTAGTGTGATGGAAATTTATCTTCATTCAGTGTCCACCACAGTAGTCTTGTAGACACTCTGATGTATGCTGGGTTAGGCTCCTTTTATTCCAATGACAACAGTTCACTGCGAGCAGGCCTCTGTAAATAAAAATAATCACGTGTCTCGAATCTGTGGCTTCCAGCGTTTCCGCATATTCCACCTACTTACAAAAATTACAAGTAATCACACTAAAATCCTCCGTCTTTTTGTTTTTAATACATGAAATTACTTTACATCAGAAAACAAAATACTGTCACGTTTTAAACGGAAATGTTATCAAAAGAATTCCCAGCTGCCTCCTACATAACAGCATTTTTTGTCACTACGCAACCTATGCAACATGCTACTCTCTGAAACAAATGTTTCGTATGCCCTTTACCCATTATGGAAATTATGCCATCTGAATATCATATTGTTGAAGGAAGTGAACAAAGTCCAGCCAACAAACAACAACTTTGTGTCACCTAAATGTTTCATTCTGTAAATTATTTAAAATTTAATTTACCGCCAATAAAATAGAGCAAACAAACAACTGACTCAAATGATGATACGTTCTGTAGTTAACGATTTTAAAAAATGGTAACAACTCTACTGATGCAAAATAATTGTAAGCCCAATGTATGTTTATCAAGTACTGGTAGGATTTGGCACAAATCACCACGAATTTGATACATCACTGTCACTCACAGGACTCATTTATCTGCAAAGAGGCAGCAAAATGTATCAACTACTAGTAAATCTGATGCAATACCTTTCTCTATTTATACCTATTACGCAAAAACCATGGCAGAGCCCATAACATTTTTAAGTCATCCAATCTGTGGGTGTAACACCCCCAAAATTGAATTTCTGTTCAGCAAAGTAAGTCCGAACAATTGGCAAAACTGAGATTAAGGAGAAAGTCATTTAGGTTACTGCTATTAAGTAACAAACAATTTTATGTTAAAGTAAGTTATGTTACAAAAATGTAGCAATTAATTAAAAGAAGACAAGCAGTATCCTCCTGAACTTACTAATTCTTTATCCATACCAAATGGAAAGCCCACATTCTACATTCTTGAAACCTTGATTTTTCAATCAATGTTCATTGGAAGTGTTGTATAATGAATCTTGGGTGACACCAAAATTCAGTATTGTAGTTAACTGTGACAGATAAATTGTAAAAATATGGCAAGTATGTGTACTGCAGTGAGGAAATTACTTTATTGTTGCATTCATACTTCAGCAAAATATTGAACTTTGCTGGAAAAGTGAGACAATTGTGATTTCATGACAAATGTTCAAAAGTTTGAATTTGTCTCTGAAGAAATTTTTGTATCGATCACACTGAAAAAAAAATCTCTCCGCCGCCGCCGCCCCCCCCCCCCCCCCCCACACACACACAGTAATACTCCAAAAGACAACATTCCTTGTGCCTGCAAATGTGTAATTTCTTCTAAATCACGCTGCTGCTGCTCCTGTTGTATTTTTCCCATTTCTTTTGATTTATCCATAATTTACAGAAAACATGTCTAACTGTTGCAGGACAGTATTACAATTTCAGTTTAAAATAGAAGACAAAGCAGGATTCTTAAATGCAAGGAACATTAAGATCCTTGGAGAAATAGGTTTATGGCACAGGAAATTCACATGCTCTGCCCCCAGAAATAACAATTACACAGGGTTTTTTAATAGGTTCCCTGTGTGCTTAGACAGTGTAACATGGCCACGACACTACATAATCGGGCTGGAAGTTTACACAATGGAGTTAAATTTCACTGTCCCTGACTGCCATTTGGTTGTTTGCAATGGTCCTGAATGGTTTCTGCTAAGAAAAGGATTTGATGCCAGGGAATGAAAGAAGTCTCAAGGCTATATCTGGGTGGAAGTGTGGCTGAAAAAATACTGTTGTTCTTTGTGCCAAAAACTCCTTTGCTGATCAAGTGTAGCTTGCTGCGTAACTGTGGTGAATGATACAGGCATGCTGGACTTCAGAGCACACATGTGCAACCCTTTTTATCGAATGGTTGAGTGCTTTGATATAAAAGCATGCATTTCCTATTTGTTTTGTTGGTACAAACTCATTGTAAAAGGCTCTTTTATAGAAAAAAAATTAAGCCAAAGCTTGCCACTCAGGACTACTATTTTGTACTCTACCACCAATGTTTAATTGATTTTTATTTTCTCAAGAAAATTACATTTACTTTTCAAAAGGTTACACAGTTTACATAATACTAAAATATATCAATGTTCTCATTTTGGTAACTCATATAAGCTTTGCAATTCTCGCACAAATATCTTCTGTTCAAATTTGCGAGGCAAAACTGTTTTAGGCAGCTCAACAATATCAGCAGATACTAGTGACAGTATTCTCTTCTTCTAAATGCACTTTCTGGTTCAATGCAAACACAGAAGCAGCCAGTATTTTTTCCACCTTCACTGTGCAGCCACTACTAGAAAAGCCGAGTAAGAAGCAGAGCTGCTTCTCTGCTAACTTTTCTGAAGTTTGTACTTAGTTTTATAGATATTATACAAAACTTTATCATATAGCTTTGTTTGAGACTACACTGCATTTTGGCACACTGTGTGTCATTGAAACAGCACTAACCAAAATAGTAATCTACAAACTACAAAAGATAAAAGGTGACACTTGCACACCTGACACACACACACACACACACACACACACACACACACACACACACACTCACACTAATGACATTTTTGATCTTACAATATATGAAATTCAAATGCAAACAGGAAAGTAAGTGAAATTATAGGGCACTTCAGGCTAAAATGAATGGACCAAGAAAATATGGAATGAGGTGATTTGTAATAGAGCATAGAGCATAGAACATATGGCATTATATAGTATGATACTGCAGTATATTTATCTGCCGATGCCGGACAAATGACTTTCAATTAAAATGTCCCCCTAGTATGGGAATTTACATGACAGATCTGTGGTGTGTGGTGGTTAGTGTTTAACGTCCCGTCGACAACAAGGTCATTAGAGACGGAGCGCAAGCTCAGGTTAGGGAAGGATTGGGAAGGAAATCGGCCGTGCCCTTTTCAAAGGAACCATCCCGGCATTGGCCTGAAACGATTTAGGGAAATCACAGAAAACCTGAATCAGGATGGCCGGAGACGCGATTGAACCGTCGTCCTCCCGAATGTGAGTCCAGTGTGCTAACCACTGCGCCACCTCGCTCGGTATGACAGATCTGTGAGTGCACTGCAGACACATGGTTTATGACCTACGGAAGTTTGGGTCTGTTCGTGAAGCGTTCTCAGGTAGCCGAATGGTTAGGTGAGATGAACTGTAGCTAAAACAACTATGATTTTGCACACTTATGCTAACTTCTGAAAACCAGCATCAACAAAGACGTTTGTCTTATACCAAGTTTTAACAGAGAGTATGTGTAGGAACCATCTAGGACCATTCCAGAGAGATTCTGTTTTACTCCTAACTATAACTTTTAATGGTTATGTTTCCAACAGTTTTTCATTTTTCACTCTACTGCAAAAACATTAGCTGACAATATTATCCAGATGAAAAAACATGTACCCACCTATTTTTACCAGTCCTTTAGCTTTTAAAAAACAGCAAGGAAACTTTGAATAGGGAAGTGTTAATATGAGATTAATTCTGTTGCTAGATGGTAACCACCTGTATGGTGCAGCATCATCCACTTGCCACACTATGGTAAAGAGCACTGGGTCACTAGCACATACCTACTTTATAAAATGTAATAAGCATGGCTGTTCAGGAGGCAGTTAGGTGAGCCAAAATATTACTGATAAAATGGGATGTTCAGGTGACATTACGTAGCACACGGGAAATGCAAACAATATGCTGCCTTCAGAGTGATGACCCTAGTTAGGTTCGGCATAGTCTTAGACGTGAGCACATATACTTGCAGCTTAGTGCTTAAAGTAAACAGTAGTTCTTTGAAGTTCGTAACTCGATTATCAGATGACTTTTTATCAAAGTGGAGGGAACACACACTAACATCTAACTCCAACACATCATTGGAGGATGCACAATACTTATGACATGCAATGGTGTCTTAAGACATTTTGTGTATGCTTCAAATCTCTATACACAATGGAAAAAACTCAATTTTCAACGACAATACAATACTTTCCATGGAAAAGATTATGGGCATTTAGAAAGTAACAGCTCAGATAATATGGAAGTGCAAAAATTGAAGAAAGTTCTGTTAAAATATGTAACTGAAGTCAAATCATCTTCATGTAGGAGCCGACAAATATGAGTCTGAAGTATTTTCCCCAATGTGTTCTCTATGAAAACATATTTTTACTTTCAGAAGGACTATTCAACAAATGCGTCTTCAATTTGAGCAAGCTATCATACTGCTACCCATACTGCAAAAGTATTAGACAGTTTCACTAAAGGAATGTTTATAAAGACGTGCTCAGTAGCTGCAGCTAAGTAATAGCTCCCTAGAGATTTGATGAGTTTCAGGCAGTTAAGTCTCTCTCTCTCTCTCTCCTGCAACTGTTCCATGCAGAATTCAAGAAATAGATTACAAATAATGTTATTGCAACTGCAAAAAAAAAAAATATTACATTTTCTTTGGAACTGGATGAGTGCATACTCATTTCTGATACTGCTAAGCTGGCACTTTACATTCGTGTATTTGATAATAGGCTCATCGTTATGAAAGAACTACTGGACTTTGTTCCGATGAAAAACACTGCAACAAGGGCAGACATTCTTGTTCTCGTGTGTGCGTGTGTGTGTGTGTGTGTGTGTGTGTGTGTGTGTGTGTGTGTGTGCAGGAAAGTGTCAACAGTACAGGTCTGCAATAGAAGAATCTCACTTCTGTGGCAACAGACAGCTCAGTGGCTGTGATTGACCTAAATACAGGTTTGGTGACACTTTTAAAAGAGATGTTAAAATTGTTACTTGTTCCACATGAGATTTTTGCAATACATTACATGCTCCACCAAGAGGATTTATGTGCTAAAATTGTGAGCATGAGGGAAGTAATGTGTGTGGCTACTCTCTCAAAAAATTCCATCTGCAGTCATGCTTATCACCAGTTCAAAGTTTTCTTGTACGACCTGTAAAGCACTTTTAGTGATGTGCTGTATCACACAGAAATACTCTGGCTGTGTTGAGGTAAAGTACGTGAGAAATTTTTTGAACTTAGTAAACTATGGTCATGTTTGATATGCCTGTTGCACATTTGAAAAATGAGTGGAGGATACATCTGGCCCTCCTCTGTGACACTGTGCACCATATGAATGTTTTGAATTTAGTATTGCAGAGTAAAAACATGGTTAATTTCAGATATTTATGATTGCATTCAAAGCTTTCAGGTGAAACTGTTCATGAAACAGGCAGCTATAAAATTAGAATACTGTTCATTTCTACAAGCTCTCATTCTTAATGATGGAAGCAGAGCAGAGTTTTGAACAGTAACTAATATTATCATTAATGAAACAGATTTGTTTCATATAATTCCAAAGTTAAATTTAAAAAGTTCAACATCTTTTCACATCCTTTTTCAGTTGATGTTGACACTGTGGGAACTAAGCTAGTTACTACTTCTAGACCTAAAGTGTGACTGGCAGTTGCGTGACAAGTTTCAAAACAAAATTAATCTTTGTGACTTTTATAATAATTTTCCACACCACAACTTTCCACAACTTGACAGATCTGCAGATACAATTATGTCATTGTTTGGTTCTAGACAGTTGTGCCAGCAACTTTTTCCGCGGTGAAGAGAATGAAATTTACAAATAGCAGGTTACTGACAGACTTCAATTTAAAAGCTTACCTTTGAATTAGCAGTACTCAAAAAGTGGTACAAGACATTAATGCTTGAACAACAAGCAAAATAAACAATACTGACTGACATCCTGTTTAAATAAAATGGTCACATAATACACTAAAACAGTCTTCTTCATAAGGTGGCATCAATTTTAAGAAATATAATGTTTGTATTTAGCTGCCACACTTTTTCATTTCATGAAAATACAACAACAGAGATGCAAGTTTCATTTCACTGTCTTTTCACACTAATACAACAACCTTAGAAAATAAATTTGCCATGAAACACATTAATGAGCCACCATGAATTGATTTATCATGGGAGTATCAGCTGCAGAATTACTCTCTCTGCCAATGCTTCTTCCTTTCATGAAGCCCAGATTCCTCTCTCCCATACCTCTTTTCCCCAGTATTAGTCGCCCCAAGTCATCCACTTACTCACTGCTGTGGCATGAATGCAAGCCAGTTTGCACATGCAGACTGGTCAACAGGTCTGTAGCACAAGATATAAAGCCACTGTATATGAATTCTTTAGCAGAGATTAATTAAATGACAGTGCATGGTATAGACCCGAGTCGAGATGGGCATTGTGCACACGATTATACAGGATGACTTAGCAAAAACTAGGTTACAGACTTATGGTAACAAGGTGGATTTTGTAGAGTTTTGTTGACTGCATATCCAGCCATGCATCATTGGGATTGTGAAGCATGAAGGCTGGCATTGTTCACACTGAGCTGATAGCCTTCTTTATTACCAGAGCTTCTGTTTTACAAAGTACGATCTACAGATAAATATTCCTTGGACAACAATGATAGTTAAACTTATTAGACTGAAGAAACTGGGACTGATACACACATAAGGATAGAGGACACAGGCCTTTATTAGTGTAGATTCAAGTAACAGGCATCCCAACTTACACAAGGTATCCAAATCAAACAGTTACTTTCAATTGTTACAAGGAAAGCGAACTACAGAGGACTGAAGGATATCACACAGAAATATTGATTTATTGCTGGAAAAAGTCACTGAAGTACATCTTGAATATGAAACAGCGATGAAAAATGGGATTGATTCTAATATGTGATTACCTGTTTCGGCTTTTTTTTTATTATTATTAAAACCTACATTCAGAGTTATGTACAGAAAACAGTCAAAACAGTGTTACAGTTTACATTAATATTCGGATACAGCAGAAGTAGTAAAAACATTCGTACCACACCATTGCTTCCATTATAGTAATAGTAGGTCTACTTAGCGAACATAATGAATGGCACTCTGTGGTGAAGCATGGGAATATTTGCAATGTATCAACAGTTTGACAGCATGCCATTTGATATGCTTCAGTGAATGTCATATTGTTAGGAATGATGTGGTATATATTTTATTTAATATTGTTGCTGCATAAATTGAGTTGTATCCCCTTCAGTTCCAGGGTGCCATTGGCATATTCATCCCCCTGTGTGTATCTTTGTAACTTTGGCATTACATGGGTTCTGTATGCAGATAAAAGTTACCACACCAGTGTGCTGTATAAAACACGTGCAGAGAAAAAGAGGTAAATGATTAACTACAAAGTGACGTCTTCAATATTAACTATGTCAAAAATCTACAGGGGGAGGAAATGAAACAGCCCGTCCCCATAATATATACTAACATTTGTAACTGTCTCCATAAATATCCTGGCATGCAGCAGCAAATCAATATGTAGCATTTTCATTTAGATGTTTGCAAATCTTCCTTGTTGCATTGTCATGGGCCATGAAACATTCTGTTCATAAAATTTTGTCCAGAGCTGCACTGGACATCTTCAGCAGTGCTCATGGTTCTGCTGCATCTTGTCGACTGACCGACTGAATGTCCAAGAGCAACATAAATCGAAAAATTCGAACTCTCAGCTCTACAAAAAGCAAATAAGAAACCATCTCGATCGTACAGGTTTGTAGATGAACAATTGTTGTTTGGTCACATGGTAAAAAAAACTTTAGAAGAATTCTTTTATAAAACTAATATAAATCCAATAAATGGAGTTTACCATGGCGATGAAAACCGACAGTGGAATATCCTTCCTGGATATTTAAGTTACGAGACAGACTAATAAAAGGTTGGAACATTTTTCAGGAAGTCACGCATAGGGGCATATTTTAATAAGAACTCCAACCATCACCCACAAAAAAAAGGTGTGTCATTAGAAGTCGCTGACAGACCCAAAAGGATCAGCACACGAGAACATCTGGACACCAAATTATAACACTGAAACAGGCTTTCAGAGAAAAATGGCTATTCGGGAAAAGTGATACAACCAAATAACAGTAGGTCAAACAACAAGGATAAAATATAAAGATAGTAGAACACAGTTTGTCACTTTTGACAATAAAAGTAACATAACAGACTGGGAAGATATTGCAGAAACATGACACCATACAAGTTTTTAGACCAACAAAAAAAAAATGTCAAACCCTCACACCTGTAAAGGATAAATGCCCTCTGTTACCTGTCAACATGTAAGTTATATGAAATTCTGTGCACGCATGGTAAGATTTATATTGGAAATATCAAGAGAAATGTGAATACATGGCTGATGGAACATGTACGTCTTTGCTGGCTAGGAAAATTAGGAATATCAGCTGTGTCAGAGCACACTTTTCATTCAGGAAATCATGAGGTGAAGTTTTCCAAAACCAAACTTTTATCTACAATGACAAACTATTACCCATGGCTACATAGAGAAGCTATCAAAATACATAAACATGAGAATAATTTTACGAACAAAAAGCTATGAAACTTTGCAATATATGAACAGTATCTGTCCACAAACAATGATTAAGTTTAATTTAGCACAAATGACAGTTCAGTTTTATGTCTTACGAGCATTACAACTGAGAGAATTATGCATCAATTGACTAGAAGAGGGGAAAAGAATGCAATAGAACATGAATAGGTACCTTTGAGAGATGCAACTGTGAAGGCAGTAGAGGATCAAATTACATAAAAAGACAAGGCCTAGTAACAATCATTGAATAACAAAGAATATGTTGAATTTAACTGATGAAAGGAGAAAATGTAAAAATGCAGCAAATGAAGCAGAGGGGCGGGGGGGGGGGGGGGGGGGGAGGGGGGGGGGAAGAGAGAGAGACAGAGAGGGAGGGAGGGAGAGTTACACGAACAACAGGATAAGCCAACCTTGAGAAAGATCAGTTTGGATTCTGCAGAAATGTGGGAACATGCAACACAATACTGACCCTATGATGTGTATTAAAAAATAGGTTAAGGAAAGGCAAATCCACATTTATAGCATTTGTAGATATAGAGAAAACTTTTGACAATATTGACGGAATTGAAATTCTGAAGGTAGCAGGGGTAAAATACAGGAAGCACAAGAGAGTATTTGAAATCTGTACAGAAACCAGACAATAGTTGTAAGAGTCAAAGGGCAGGCAAAGGACACTGCAGTCAAAAAAGGAGCTATACAATCTGTACACTGCATATACAATAGAGAAAACAAAAGAAAAATTTTGGAGTAAAAATTTTCAGTTCAGGGAGCAGAATTAAAAAATTTTGACATTTATCAATAACACTGTAATTCTGTCTGACAGTAAAGGACTTGGAAGAGCAGCTGAACAGAATGGACAGCATCTCAAGATGAGGATATAAGGCAAACATCAACAAAAGCGAAACAAGGATAATCGAATGTAGTCAAATTAAATCAGGTGATGCTGAGGGAATTAGATTAGGAAACTGCACAGTTGTAGTAGAAGATGAGTTTTGCTATTTGGGCAGCAATATAACTGACACTGGCCGAAGTATAAAGGATATAAAATGTAGACTGGTAACGGCAAGGGAAGTGTTTCTGGATAAAAGGGATTCATTAAAACAGAATATTGATTTAAGCTTTTCGAACTCTTTTCTGAAAGTATTTGTTTGGAAGTGAAAAATGGACAATAAACAGTTTAGATAAAAAGAGAATAAAAGCTTTTTGGAATGTGATGCTACAGAAGAAAGCTCAAGATTAGACAGGTAGATCATGTGGAATTCGCAATTGCGAATACCATATTTACCTGAATCTAAGCCGCACTCTAATCTCAGCTGCACCTGAAAAATGAGACTCGAAATCAAGGAAAAAAAAAATTTCCCTAATCTAAGCCGCACCTGAAATTTGAGACTATAAATTCAAGGGGAGAGAAAAGTTTTAGGCCTCACCTCCAAATCGAAACAAAGTTGGTCCATTGTAATATGAGACATGATTTAGGTTGAATGAATGACGATACAGCTACAGTAGTTTGGTTCGAGTTGTAAGTTTAGCAGTTAAGCTTTACCTGGTAGCCATTGCTATGTGTCAAGCGCGTATTTATTCAAGTACCCTTCCTTTTTCACGTGCTTCCTCTGGTTTGAATTGATTGATTATTTTTCTTTGATCCGATAAGTGCCAGTCTCTGTGTTATAGGTGTTTATGCTAAAAATGCATTACTATACTGTGTCATGCATTGTTTGTCGCATTCTGATAATGAGAGAGAGAGAGAGAGAGAGAGAGAGAGAGAGAGAGAGAGAGAGAGAGAGAGAGAGAGAGGGGGGGGGGGGGGGGGGGGAATTGTCTCATAAGCGAAATAATTGCAAGAGACTGCTATTTGTTGTTACTTACACTGCTGCTTTCTTTGATAATGATCAACAAGAACCAAATAATAGAATGCGTATGATAGAAGATGTTCTGAACGAGAGTTTAGCGAAAAATTTTCTCCGTTTGAAAATCTTTGCAGACGCCTCTTTAGTACATTACATTCTGCACAGAAATTAGAGTAATCTTAGATTTAAAAATCTAGTCAATTGCCATGCTTCATTTCTGACTGTATCACTATTAGGCATAAGAATAATACGAATATAAACATGACATGATATGTATATTCTTCCGCGTTTGCTGTTGTCTCACTCTAGTTCCGTAGTTTATTAGGCAGACAGGATTTAAATGAGATAGCAGCAAACACGAAAGAATACATGGCAAAATGTTTATATTCGTATTTACTTATGGTGAAGAGAATACTGCATGTGATTAACACTTCATAAAAGTTCGTATTAACAACCATCTCTTCTTACAGGTAGGAAAAAATTCAGAACGTCGAGTTGGCCATATTGATAAACATCCCAAACAGTGTTGCTAGTCGGATTTTCGTAGTACATTGAAATGCTGCGACATTCGAAGATGAACAATACGGTATTTGTATTTACTTCGTTGGATAATTTATGTGGAAATGCAGTGGTCGAAACTCGAGGTGGAGAAAAAAGCTCGCCTTCCAAATTTTTTAAAAAAAATTTTGTTTACTGACGCAGAGGTTTTGGCGCCAGTATTTATTGCTGTGCCTGCAAAGCATGCCTGTGTAGCGCTACACATATTCAATGGCAGAAGTTAGTTGTGGCGGCACCTACTAACATTTTTCAGAACTAACGCTTACTTTGCACCCGATTCTAAGCCGCAGGTGGTTTTTTGGATTACAAAAACAGGAAAAAAAAGTGCAGCTTAGATTCAAGTAAATATGGTACATTTCATGTATTTCACAATGGCTGTAGTTGCCACAGTGCCTGTTCCTTTGGACATGCATGCAATTGCACAGTAATAACACAGACACTGCAATATCGTATTTATTTGCAAACACTAGGCAACTGACTTTCAAATAAAATGTCTGTTCTGTACAGGAATATACATAATGGATGTACGGGTAGAGGTTGCAAACACGGTTGACGACATATGGAAGTTTGGTTTTGGCAGTGAGTCATGCTCAGATAGCCAAACAGTACGGAAATTGCTTGCAATATGTGGGAAATCCAGGTTCGGGTCCTGGTCCGGCATAAATTTTCATTGTCATCATTCCATTCTACAGCTGTGGTTGTCCATATCTGTAACTGCAAATAAATTTCGTGTATAAAAGAAATTTGTGGCACAACCTGAGAAGAGATCGGTAGAAAGGACATACTCTGATGTATCAAGGGATCACCAATTTAATACTGGAGGGAAGTGTGGTGGTGGTGGTGGTGGCTAAAAATTGTGAAGAAAGAAATACAGTAAGTAGATTCAGAAGGATACAAATTAAAGAAATTTTTGGAGTGTAGGGGTTTGCAAAGCATAGAGTAACATGGAGAGTTGCAGCAAACCAGTCTTCAGACTGAAGACCACAGCAACAGGGATTCTCTCTGTTGATGTGTAAACTTCAAACACACCTTTTTCCTAAAGTTTATTTCTCTCCAATGTCCGATGCCTCAGTTAGCAAGATACTGTGAAACCAGAAGCACCTCTGAAGATGCCCAATGCAGCTCTGGATAAAATGTTAGGAATGGAAAAGTTTTACAATTTAAAAAAATATGCTTTTCCTGGGCGAAAATACACTTTTTCTGTGCTAAGTGACAGTAGGTTTTCCGTAGATTTTCTCTCGTTGAATTGCACCAGACACAGCACGTTAATTTCAGGAGTGCTGAAACTAAGGTTGCAATGTCCGTTTGTAAGCCAGTCATATCTCAAGCAACAAGATGTCACCATCCGATGACAGCAGATATTCAGAGCACAGGACACGTGTTATAGTCAGTCAATAGCAAGATCACTGGTTACATAGTGTGAAAACACAAGAGGAAAAGTTAACGGTTTATATTAATGTACATAGTATAGCTACAAGAAAAGCTAAGCTTTCACATACAATATTGGTCTCTAAGATTAACACTCTACAACAGAAGCTAAGCTTTCCCATGTAATATTGATCTTTTGAGCGTGTGTTATACTTTAGGATACATCACACAAATGTGTCAGTAAATTTAAAAATATGACAATTGTCTGGTCTCGAAATTCTTGTATGTGGCTGGTCATCAAACTGTTCAGTTTCGAACACTGTGATTTAGAAATCCATCCCACTTTATCACACATAACATAATTCATCTTGTGTAAAAAGCAATTTACTTTGAAAGTAACGCTTTTCTAACCACCTTTCGCAATACTATCCGGAGACTGTTAGAAATAGATTCGATTTACCAGTTACCACAGAGCGCCAGAAAACAGGCATTATTGTGCGTGTGCAGCTGCAGTGGCGTAGGAAGCCCGCATGTTCGTATATATAAAGCACTAAGAGAGCTTACATTACACCATAAAAGCAACAGGGCATCAGAGGATACTCCAAATAGCATTGGAATTTCGTAAACCATACTAAAATGCATAATTTGGCTTGAAGTGCAAATTGTTTTTTTCCAGATTCACAATGAAGTAAGTCCCATCTGATATTAAGCTTTTCAGTGTGGTTTCTGGATGTCAATTTTCTTGGAGTACCAGTGCACTATGATCTCATTTTTGGTTCTTTATTAGACTGCTACTAACTTGGAAATAAAGTAAAATCAGAAAACAAACTAAAAATATATTTTTGCACTCCGTAATTATGTGAATGTATTTTCTTTTTCCTCTTCTTTATTGCTGCAGTATCATTCTCCAGTAGCAGGATACAGTAACATTCTTTGCTAGAGAATCAATTAATAAAAGTCAAAATTACAAAAATTTAACTGAAAGCTAAAACAATGAAAAATACTCGGGATTCCGAAAAATTCCCAGGTTTTTCCTGGTTTTCTCCCGGATGAAAAAGTTCCCGGGTTTTTCCCTGATTTCCCAGGTCGTCTGCACCCTGTTTTATGAACCGCAATCATCCAAACCAGAAGATTTACCAGCAGCTAAGACATCCAGCCATGAAAGCCTTCATTGCATTTTCATTTATATTTCATTAGTAGATAGGTTCAGTGTCGGTGATCACTAGTACGGCATAACATGACAAAGCAGTGGTATTAATGACAAACTGCCTATTGGCTTCTGTCTCGGGTTCTTCGGGCGACGTTAGACTGATGACTTTACTGATGTTTCGCCAGCGCGAGTGGCTGGCATTGTCAAAGCTTCACCCTCCATTGCCAGAGTTCACCACCAGCAATGTAGGGTGAAGCTTCGACAATGCCAGTTACTCGTGCTGGCGAAACATAAGTAAAATCATTAGATGAACGTCGGCCGAAGAACCCGACACAGAAGCCAATAGGCAGTTTGTCAACAAGTGGCCACGAAAGCCTGAACACTTTAGTGGTATTAATGTTTGGAGTTAGTAAAGAGAAATTATTACACTCATGTTCATGGAATTTACAATCACCAATCCACTTGCAGTACATTAACTCATTCAATTTTTAAATGACCGCCAATGGCATTAGATATATAGGTACTCTGACACAAAATACCATGAATTCATATGTAATTTTATTACTTTCATGAAACATGCTTTCCACTAAGATACATACAAACCGTATGCTCATATTTCTTGCAATAGGCTGTGGATATGTAATGGCACAGTGGATGGTAAATGTCATACCCATAAGTACAATAAACAAAAACTTGTAAATACTTTAAAAACCCAATTAACAATTATCATTATATTGCAGAATTCCCGTACACAGTATCCTATTTCCCTATATTGAAATAAGGTAACAAGTGTACACCCACTGACAAAATTCATCTACAAATGCTCCAAGAATTTTAGCACCACATTCATTTCTTGATTATGCATACACAATTTTACTATTGTTTCATATAGAACCACACACGTAAAAATGACATTATTATTATTATTATTATTATTATTATTATTATTATTATTAAATAGACTGTTGCTCAGTTAAACTAAATGTTTATTGTCTGTATAATTCTCTGTGTTTTTAAGTACCGCACGTAGTTTTTCAAACTCAACATATCCAAGACTGCTGAAGATCCATTACAGAACATTGCCTAGTTCATACTGAAACTGATAGCAGAAAAAAGTTCCTCTACTGAGGGTATCATGTGACAAGGGAAACTACCACCACACTGGATTTTTCACTGGTAATTAAATGCTGTCTATCTAAAATCCTGGAATTATTCTTTATCATTGGTGTCCAAAAATGGGTAAAAAAACTTATCTACGTACAAGTTTCTTCCTTTTACAAATGATATCTGAAGTCTAATGTTCACGTTAATGAAAATTTTGCTGCAAGTTACGACTATTGTCAAGTCAGCCCAGGCACTGCCCCCCCCCCCCCCCCCTCCTATTTCCCAACACTAACCTGAATGAAGGTACACATCAATATAGATGACATTAGTGAAATGACACTAACCTCATTCAAAGTGACACTTTTCTCACTAACTTTACACTACTTTTCACTGCTCACAGTACTACAAGCTTTTTGCCAAAATCTTTCCAGCAATAAAGGGTTTTTTTTTTTTTTTTTTGCACGTCTTAGTAATCCACTTCTTAACCACTTACAACAAACGAAAATGGTTTCAGATCAAATCTAAGTCATCTAATGATTGTTAGAAGTTAACGTTTTAGAATGAAGTAATACCACAGCTCATAATTTAGTGGAAAACCTTTCCTACAAAATTTTGATCTCTCTCTGCAGATAGTCACCACACACAAGCAACTACAGATCGATTTCAAGCTTCAGAACATGTCGCTAATGTATCGTACTTAATTAATTTCATAGAATTGAATTTTGGCCACATTCATGCAATCAGTACTGTACTGAGAACTTTTACAATTTCCTTTGTCTGTCATTTCTTGCACTGGACACAAGCCACACAGATTAGACACTGGATAAAAATACTGAATGTGTGCTTGTTAATAAAAAAAAAACTAATGCAACTTGTATGAAAACATTTTTTCCTTGTATAATAAAACAAATAAAAATGAATAATCTTCATGAAGATTGTCATCGTTTTACAGTAGTTTAGAAAACTATTTCCTGCTTCTTTTACTATCAACTACTACTAACAGTTTAAAAGATTGCATGTTTTTTTGCAACTTTTATGGTTGCCCCACTGAGCTCAATGGACATTATATATACACACACACACACACACACACACACACACACACACACACACACACGAGGAGCTCAAGGTCTTCAACAGTACCAACCAAACATAACCACACCAATTAATATCACAATATCTTGGATAATTAGTTTTTACAACCAACAAATACATAACAAAGCCAAGATTATTGCAACAGGCTATTTTGCATGCAGTGTTACTCAGTTTATTCTGAACTGAATGTCTAACACTGAAACCTACACTCTTCAATATCCTACAAAACAGTTTTAACTGAATCGAATAATAAGAACCCAAAATTCTTCTGTCACTATCTTAGTGTTTTGTCCAGTTTGTTGTATAAGGTTATAATGTGTACTTCCCACTTATTTACAGAGACAGACTATAAATAAACATGCATAAACTTCAATTATTATACCATTAACATGTCCTGCTGAGTGAAAAACTGCTATAAATCTTTTACTTTTTTAAAAAAATCTCCAACAGTCTTTCACTTTATTTAGGACAAGTTAACATTTTGAAATGAATGAACCTTCTGCAGCCTTTTCAAATTTCTGACAGCTGCTTCATTGCTGATCCCATTTATTTCTTGAAAAGGGTTTAAATACTTAAAAAGCTTTCAGTTATTTGTAGATAGGTATAGCAATAATTTAGAATTGGAAAATGTGCTTTGAGTTAACTATTTTTACATACTACTGTCACAATGCAGCTGTTTTAATAAAGAACACCAAAATTAATTTTTTGCCAATTCAGACCGATTTTAACTTTATTCATATCCTTCATCAAGTAACATGTATCTCAGTTTCACTAATTTTAAAATATTACTGGAGAATCACTTTTCTCAACAAATTTTTCAAGATTAATCATGAATGTTTCTGGTATCTCTTAGTGTAACAAAATTAAATGGCCAAAATAATTCCTTGAAACGTTCACTTTCTCTCACAGGCAAAACTTCACTTTACAGTGGAACTGGAGTATTTTAGATGCACGTTAAGATTTTGCACACAAGAAAAATCACAAAATGATGTTACAGCAGGAAGAAATACATGGATTTTATTTCTGCATTTCTATGAGCTTATTAACTTGCCACTTTCAACCACTGCCTACGGTTCCAGCTCACACTGATCACTTAAAAATTTTCCATCACTGTTTTCACTTGGTACCTGATAACTTTACGGGTACAGCTTTACACCAATACTCTTGTGGCAGTAATATTTTTCATGTCTGGTGCAAAGTGATATCAAAAGTGTGCGAGAGATTTTTTTTTGTCATATGTTGTTTTTCATATTTGCCCTAAGACCATAGAGTCTCCTAGTTTTAGTTTCTTCTCATTGTGAGTTTTTGTGAATAAATATTTTTTCGTTAACTCATTATACCGGACGGCTATGCAATTATTTGTTGTAGACAAGTTGCCTACATAATTGGTGACCTACGATTAAGGAACTTTAAATCTTTCATTAGCTATGTCGAACATTAACTGCAAAAGCAATGAACGACAATGGCAAACAATACGGTTCGATAACGGAAGACATTCATAGGCTTCAGAATGAGATAGAAACTTTACAGCTGCATACTTCGAAAGATATGAACTTCAAGCATATACTGGACCAAAGGAATGACGTTGGTTCAACAACCATGGCAGACACCAGCAAGGCAATATCATCGGAAACTGGGACTACTGCAGCACAACCACAGCAAGTAACAGCAATGGAACTACCCGCTGGTTTCAACGCTTGTTTCAATGCTTCACCAACTCAAAGGTTGCAATTACGGGCACCCCCATTCATGCCTTCTCAGCCACACACGTGGTTTGTGGTAATGGAAAATATATTTCTACAACAAAGAAGAATGCTGAAGATTAGATGGGTCAATCACATAACTAATGAGGAGGTGTTGGAGAGGACTAGGGAGAAGAGGAGTTTGTGGCACAACTTGACTAGAAGAAGGGATCAGTTGGTAGGACATGTTCTGAGGCATCAAGGGATCACCAATTTAGTATCAGAGGGCAGCGTGGAGGGTAAAAATCGTAGAGAGAGACCAAGAGATGAATACACCAAGCAGATTCAGAAGGATGTAGGTTGCAGTAGATACTGGGAGATGAAGAAGCTTGCACAGGATAGAGTACCATGGAGAGCTAAATCAAACCAGTCTCAGGACTGAAGACAACAACAACAACAAAGAATAGTCAGTGATCACGAGAAGTTCACCATGGTGATAAGTAATTTGAACCATCAGACCTCTGCTTTGATATCTGACATTATAGTGAACCCGCCGACAGAAGGAGCATACTGTAGACTGAAAGAAGAAACAATTTCTCGGTGTGTGAAGTCAGTTGATATCAGAGTCAAACAAGTACTGTGCGAAGAGAAATGGGGAGATAGGACCCTGTCAGAATACTAGCATCATTTACACAGCCTGGTAGATAGTTCGACGCGACAAACAACAAAAAGGTGAAACAAAATTAGAGATTTAAAAACTGCAATAGAGGATTTGCGAGCGGAGCTACGCACGCTACAGAGACCACAAGTTATCTTTAAGCACAAGAGAGACCGGGCTGGGCGTGCAACACGAATTAAACAAGAGGACGAGCGTAAGGTGTGTTGGTACCATAAACGCTTTGGGAGAGATGCTACAAGATGCACATCACCGAGCGCTTGAACAACCAAGGTATGTACAGAAAAAGTGCAGTGTTTTCATGTCAGTGACAGCAATCGCCAATACATATGCCTCCTGCTTCGAAAAGATTGTATGTGTCAGACATACTTACAGGTACAAGGTTTTTGGTGGATACCGGGTCAGACATTAGTTCGCTTCCTGTCAGATATGCACCACACCACGAAAAAGACATACAGCCATGTTTGAAGGCAGTGAATAACTTGGTGATTAACACGTACGGAAGTGTGCAAGATTGATGTGGGTTTTTCTAACAGTTTACCTGGGCTTTTGTGATAGCTGCTATATCAGAACCTATTTTGGGAGCTGATTTTCTGGAGCATTTCGAGTTGGCGGTCGACTTACAAGAAAAACGTTTGTTAAATCTGAAAGACGACAGTGCAATATCAAGCACTAAAGGGCATACAACTTGTGAGAAGCTACAGGCGATTGGCAACTCTGTAGCCGAAGAGCTACATGACAAAGAGAAGAATCGGAGATGTTCAGACACACAGACAAAAGAAGTTAAACATAGTTCGGTTCACTATATTCGTACCATGCCAGGACAACCAGTTTCACGATGAGCACGCAGAATCGCATCAGAGAGATTGACAGAAACAAAGGTGATATTTGAGGAAATGTTACAGTTGGCAATAATTCGCCGTTCAGACAGTCCGTGGTCTTTACCCCTACACTTAGTACGTAAGAAAGATGGATCATGGAGACCGTGTGGGGGGGGGGGGGGGGGGAATACCGAGCATTAAACTCAAGAACTGTTCCAGATGGATACCCAGTACCTAATATACAGGACTTCACATGTGCTTTGGCCGGCGCGAAAATGTTTAGCGTCCTCAATTGCAAGAAAGCATACAACCAGATACCGGTGGCTCCAAGAGATGTTCAGAAGACAGCAGTGCTTACACCATTTGGATTATTCGAGTTTTTATTTATGCCTTTTGGCATTAAGAATGCACCACAGACTTGGCAGCGTTTTATCAACGGGGTGATAAAGGAATTAACATTTTGCTTTGCTTATCTTGATGACATCTTGGTTTTCTCTCCGGATAGTCAAACACATGAGCAGCATCTGTGTCGACTTCGCAAGCGTCTATTTGACTACGGAGTCATTTTAAACGAAAATAAATGCGTCATGTGCAAGAACTAAGTCACTTTCCTTGGCCATACTATGTCATCAGAAGGAATATTGTCTCTGACAGAGAAGATCGCAGTGATACAGGCCCTTCTGAAGCCAACAAACCACCAAGAGATACGACGATACATGGGAGTAATAAATTTTTATAGACGTCACCTGCCTGCAATGACTACGGTGCAAGCACCACTCACTGATGCTCTCAAGGGACGCGACGCCAAAGGTAAATGAATAATTAAGTGGACACAAGAAATGGACAAAGCATTTAATGATCTTCAAGCAAGCTCCAGCAAAGCAGTGTTGCTTGCTCACCCAGTTCACAGCTAGCTATTGTTGTAAACTTGAGCCAGTCAGCAATAGGGGCAGTGCTGCACCAACATGTAGAAGGGCAATGGCAACCACTACAGTTTTTCTCTAAAAAGTTACAGACTCCACAACAGAGGTGGACAGCGTATGACAGAATTGTTCGCGTTCTACGAAGCAATTAGATACTTCCGCCCAAAAATAGAGGCTAGAGCAGTGACTGTGTTTACAGACCACAAATCCATAACATCAGCTTTTAAAAACATCAGTGATAAGTGCTCACCACGACAGTTCCGTTATATTGAGTTCATAAGTCAGTTCACGACAGATATACGCCATTTAAGAGGTGCAGAAAATTTAGTAGCTAACTATTTTTCATGTATTTGCGGGATTTCAGGAATTATAGACTATGATAAACTTGCAGTGGAACAGACCAAGGACGCAGAGCTAAGACAGCTGTTAAACGACCTGTCTACAGGTCTGAAGTTCAAGCAAATTCTGGTGCCTAACTCCAAGCGGAAGCTGTGATGCAACTTTTCTCAAGGCAGACCAAGACCATTCATTTCAGAAATATTGCGCAAGACAGCATTCGACAGAGTCCACACACTATCGCACCCAGGAGCCAACGCTACAATCAAGCTGCTGACAGACCGCTGTGTGTGGCCTTCTATGAAAAGAGACTCGCGCCTTTGGGTACGTTCCTGCATTCCTTGTCAACAAAGTAAAGTAGGACGACATGTGCGTGCTGATATTGGAGATTTCCAAGGTACCTCTGCTAGATTCGCACACGTTCACATGGACCTGGTTGGACCTCTCCCCCAGTCAGAGGGTTACAGATATTTGTTTACGGCCATAGATAGGTGCACAAGATGGGCAGAAGCAACTCCACTAGCCAATATTTCAGCCGAAACTACTGCGAAGACGTTATTGTGTACGTGGGTTGCCCGTTGTGGATGCCCCCCTTCATGTCACAACTGACCAAAGATGTCAGTTTGAATCAACGTTGTTCCTCGAGCTATCCAAAATGTGGAGTTTCCAACGCCACCACATGACTATCACCCTGCCAGTAATGGTATGGTCGAATGATGGCACAGAACACTTAAAGCAGCATTGATGTGTCATCAAGAGAGATGGACGGCAGCATTACCATTAGTGTTTTTAGGCCTGCGGACAGCTCATGAACCCAATATTGGTGCATCAGTTGCCGAGATGATTTATGGCAAGCCACTACGGATTCCTGCAGATTATTTAGTACCAACCTCACTACCTGGATCAGAGGACCTCACACACTGGGTGCAGCAGCTAAAACGTCACTCCACAAATATACGTTGACCGCCACCTTCTCACCATGGCAACCGTAAGGTGTTTGTACACAAAGACTTATACAATTGCTCTCACATAATGCTGTGAACACTCAGTCAAATCGCCTTTGCAACCATCATATATGGGCCATTTCAGGTGCTGAGTAGAAATAAGCATACCATGGACATAATGTACAATGGTGTTCCGACAAAGGTATCGATTGAACGTGTCAAGCCAGCATGGGTTTTACCCTCTCCGACCTCTGACACCACGCCTGTGAATCAACACATGATGGACGCAGAGCATACCGAAACACCGCTCAGTACATCGTCCGAGACAAGTGAACCACCACCAGCACAACAACAAACATCACTGCCCCCGAGACACCCGACATGCACACCAGAGCTGGACGTCAAATAAAATTCAAGTATCAAGATATCCCTGGAGCTCCGCACTTTAAGGGGGACGGGGGGGCTGTGTGGCAGTGATATTTTTTCATGTCTGGTGTAAAGTGATATCAAAAGTGATATCAAAAGTGATATCAAAAGTGATATCAAAAGTGATATCAAAAGTGATATCAAAAGTGATATCAAAAGTGATATCAAAAGTGATATCAAAAGTGATATCAAAAGTGATATCAAAAGTGATATCAAAAGTGATATCAAAAGTGATATCAAAAGTGATATCAAAAGTGATATCAAAAGTGATATCAAAAGTGATATCAAAAGTGATATCAAAAGTGCGCGAGAGTTTTTTTGGTCATGCGTTTTTTTTATCTTTGCCGTGAGACTACAGAGTCTCCTAGTTTTAGTTTCTTCTCATTATGAGTATTTCTGAATAAATATTTTTTTGTTAATTCATTATACCGGACAGCTATGCAATTAGTTGTTGTAGGCAAGTCGCTTACAGTCTAATCTGTTCACAACCAGCTTTTCCCAGAATCCCGTCAGCCACACTCATTATGTGACCATGTCAAACAGATTCACAGAAGAGGGGAAAAAAAATCAAGAGTTACATTTTATAAACCGAACTTCACAAAACAACTGCAGAAGCATAAACGAAAACCGTATTTCACTAATATTTTACTTTTTAATAACATGCTATGAGAGAAGAACACAGCAAGGAAGGAAAAATGTTAAGAGACTTCAGCATCCCATCAAAAACCTATCGTCTTTGATAAATACCCACTAACACAAAAAAGAAAAATATGCACCACAAAGGAATTATCTGAATGGGGTGGAAATTGGTAGATGTGATGTACATGTACAGACAAACAGATGATTACAATTTCAGAAAAAATTGGATGGTTCATTCAAGAGAAAAAGCTTCATAAATTGACCAAGTCAGTAACATGTTGTTCCACCTCTGACCCTTAAGCGAACAGTTATTTGGCTTGGCACTGATTGATAAAAGTATTGGATGTTGAGCCAAATTCTGTTCAACTGGCACATTATATCATCAAAATCCCAGGCTGGCTGGTGGGGCCTTCCCATAATGCTCCAATGTTCTTAACTGGGGCGGCATCTGGTGAACTTTCTGGCCAAGGTAGGATATGGCAAGCATGATGACAAACAGTAGAAACTCTTGCCATGTGTGTGTGTGTGGGGGGGGGGGATTTTGTTGTTCAAATGTAAGTACAGGAAGGCTTGCAATGACGGCCAACAAAATAGGGCACAGACTATCTTTGACCCACTGTAAGCATGCTACGAATGAAACCCACAGGTCTCCGTATATGGAAAGGAATGGCAACCCAGACAAGCATTCCTGGCTGTTGGGCCATATGACGGTTATCAGGTCGGCATCCCACCACTGTCTATATCATCTCCAGACATGTTTTCAGCCTGGAATCTCATTGACTGGAGTGGCACTGTTTTCATTGATAAGCTCAACTTCAAACCAAGCCCCGATTTCCAGCGAAGAAATGCTTGGAGAGACCAAGACCAAGACCAAGACCAAGACCAGGACCAAGGACCAAGGACCAAGACAGTGGTGGCATACCAATCTGACTGTCACTCGCCATACGGCCGAACAATCATGAGTGGTGATCTGGGGTACCATTTCTTTTTGTAGCAGGACTCTTTTGGTTGTCATCTGTGGTACCCTTACAGTACAATGACATTTTGTTGCCCCTCATAGCAAGTTATCCTGGGTTTTAATTTCAGGCACATATCACCTACCTGCACAGCAAGAGTTTCTACTGCTTGTCTTCATGCTTACCAAACTCTACTTCAGCCAGGAAGGTCACCGGATGTATCCCTAATTAAGAATATTTGGAGCATTCTGGACAAGGACCTACAGACAGCCCAGTATTTTGACGATCTAACCACCTGGACAGAATATGGCATAATATCCCTCATGGGGGTATTCAACATCTCTATCAATATATGACAAGGCAAATATAACTTGTTGCAACACATTATTGACATGCTCAATTTGTGAACCTCTTATTTCGGTTTCTTTTGAATAATTCCTTCTTGGTGCGCCTCTCTCTCTCTCTCTCTCTCTCTCTCTCTCTCTCTCTCTCTCTCTCTCTCTCTCTCTCTCTCGTTGGGGAGGGGTTCAGTAATCTATAAGCATTCACAACCTTCAGGTTGGTTTGAACAACACAGTGCTCAAACTTCCTGGCACATAATTGCGTGCTAGACCAGGACTCTCAACCTGTGACATCTGCCTTTTCCAGGATAGTTCTCAATCAACTGAGCTGTCTAGCCACGATTCCCCACCTCCTTTCCAGGACTGCTAGTGCCACAGGGTATACAGCAGAACTTCTGTGATGGTGGGTTACAAGTCATGCGTTGCTAGCTCAGTCAGTACAGTACTTGCCCATGAAAGGAGAAAGTCCCAGGTTCAGACCCAGTCTTGACAAAATTTTGATAAATAAGAAAGTTTCAAATTAGTGCACACTCCAAAGTGCATGGTCCTGATGGAGATGGTATGCCCTCCCCTTCCTCTGACCTTTGAGCAGACTTGGGCAGCTAGAGGGATCTACTATTTAATTTACATTCTGAACCACAACGCAACTTGCCATTTTTCACAAGACATAGTCCATATCAATTCATGCACGCTAGGAAAAAATCTTACCTTCATACTCTCTTATGTTATTGAATTTAGTGAATGTCAAAATAAAGGAATAAGTAAGGAACACATGTTTTTTTGTTTTCTAAAAAAAAATTGTTTCGTGATACACCCCTCCAAAGATGACATTGTGCATACCATTTTGATGATGCAAATTTGGTAAAAAAATTAAAATGCTGCCTCTGTGGAACAGTTCTGTCAAAGTTAGTTTACTAGAGTGTCCTGAACTTTTTTTTATATAATTTATGGATTTTTTTCTTCAAAATGCCAACCCATAAAATTTTAATTTTTTCTGTTTATTAGTACCATACTGTTCTACATTCCCTGCAAAGGAGAGCTTTCACTTTTACATTGAACAGATTTTATAAACAACTAAAATTTTTGCCATTCATAAAACCTGTTTTACTACCAAATTATCACATAACAGGCTCATAAAAATGAAAACCTAGCCTTATTTAATATAATTTTAGTTTTGAAAGATGAGTAAGAGACTCATTTTCCAAGCATTTTAAATGGTTCCAAAATGTATGAGCAGTCCACAGACTTAAGCGTTTCAATTTATACAACTTCCATGCACTCTTTTGTACTGAAATTAGCCAGTCAATGAACTAAAAACGTGTTCCACTGCTTCAGTATCTTCCTTTGATATAGAGTGATGCCATCCTGTTGAACCAATATGAACTGGTGTACTTACAATTTTCAAAACATTGTTAACAGGAAGCAAAACATTGTGAACAGGAAGTGAGCACTGATGGCGTTGTTGATGTCCTTCAGCTGGAAACCTATAGAACTTATAGTTGGTCCATGTGGTGGAACGCACGCACACACGCATAATCGCAGCTGTATTTGGTCTGGAAAGATTATGTTTTGTAGCATGATGCTTCAGCAGGCCTTGTACACCATCACAAGGCCCCTTCTTGTGACAAGTAACACTGTATACCTAGTCAGCTGGCACAAGTGACTTAATTCAAGCAGCTCGTAACGATTTTTAAAATGACTTAGAACGCCAGCGGAAATACTGATGATCTTCTCTGCTCCTGTTTGTAGTTGAAGAATCTTGCACATTGCTAGCAGAGCATGTGCTTCATCATGTTCTGTGTCATCACTTATAAGTGCAACACTTATAGTCTTGAAAATATGTCACTCCTATAACAATTGAAACCTGGTCATTACTCCAATGATACCCTTGTACTTCTTGTGGGAGAATTACAGACCAGTTCTCTGCAAAAGCACACTGAAGCACTGAACATAGTTCTTCAGCCTTACACACCCTTTCACTTCCGCAATGTGGTGGTGTTGGAATTTCTTCAGATGCTGATGTGTTACTGCTTTCACTGACTATTTACAAAGTTCATCAATTAAACTGTCAAAGGCAAGTTTTCTTAATTAGTTTATTTTCCTCCCATGTCGCACATATAATCTCTGCAGAGTTATCTGCTACGACTTCCAGGCCAAGTGTCTGTAAAGACAGTCCTCCCATCCCACGGCAGTCACAACATTCTTAGAACAAACAAGTCTCTTGCTTTACGTCGCAGACTACTAATTAATTCACACTCGCAGCCAAGGCGTCATATGTCACAAGCACCAATTAGTT
Source organism: Schistocerca gregaria (assembly GCF_023897955.1). Taxonomy (NCBI): domain Eukaryota; kingdom Metazoa; phylum Arthropoda; class Insecta; order Orthoptera; family Acrididae; genus Schistocerca; species Schistocerca gregaria. The sequence continues at coordinate 44,776,267 of NC_064931.1, forward strand.
CTTCAAAGTTACCACACAAAGTTCAAAATTCGCGCAGTAACGCATAAACAGACATCTCTAAGTGGATGTGAAACTAACCCCTTAAGTCTTAGTGCATAAATTTTTGATCTTCCAACATGTGAAGTTGTATAGTTTCTGTAATAAATTGCAGAAGTTCCTTTAATACTAAAAGTCATGTACCTCCTTACTTTCACAACTTTTTGACGCTGGTGAGAACAGTCCCATGTATCTCCCAGATAAAATGACTGCACTATTTGAACTTTAGCTGCTTCTACAGGATGACCATAATAGGGATCTGGTCTTATAAGACTCCTTTTACAGGCCTCACATTTCTTGATTTGTCTAACATGTACTTTGATATTGATGGAACATGGTTCAAAATTGTTTTCTTTGAAAATGTCTCTGGAATAATAGTTAAAACTTGCATCTTTTCACTGCAAGATGCACAATATTGAACAGCTGAATTGATATTTGTGAAAAATTCCTGACAAGAGGTGTAAGAGTGCTTTGGTTAATTCTCTTCTGAAGATAGAATTCCTATTTTGAAGAGTGTGGTCAGTTTTACAGTAGTAAATTCGTCCATAGCTTTAGTAATTTCTCTGTGCTTTCTTGATGCATAGAGCTTATGACTACTTCTCTGACCAAGATTTCTTAACAAGACTAACACCTACCTCTGTAGGTGACTGATTCAGGGTATTTAATTCTTCCTCTATTGATGCAAAATCAGCATCATCTGCACCATGGAAGGCTTCATCTTGTTCAGATACTATCATTGTTGTTATTCTGTCAAAACTTTTAGAACTCAAAAAGTCATCACTGGAAACATCTTCACTTTACACAAAGTTTTCAAATGAAAACACTTGTTCTCCACCTGAAAAAGTCTTTTTTTTCTTATATAGCATATAGTCAGCACACTTCACTCTTCTGTGGCCCAGTCAGAATACATTTGAAACAGTCCTTTTCACAAAAAACATTGCACCTGTGTCAACCGGCAAATTCCTCACAAAGACACAAAGCTAACTAGATGGTCTCAGATTTCTTAGAATACTCTTCAGTAAGCAAATTAGCAAATGCACAAACCTGCAATGAACAACGATGACAAGACAAGAAACTACAATGATGTGTATGACATATCTGCAGCAATGAAAGTGGACATAAATAACTGCAGCAATGAAAGTGGAAATAAATAACTGCAACAAAGAAATTGGTGAGAAATAACTGCAACAAAAACAATACAAATAAACATGTAACAAAGAAATTAGTAAGAAAAATCATCAGTGAAGACGAGTACTAATCAACAGAAAAACCATCTAATTTTTCTGGATTGGCATTTTTGAAAAAAAAAAAAAAAATCTGTGAATTAAAAAAAAAGACAGTAAAAGAACTTTGACATGTTATGTCCAAACAGAGGACAGCATTTTACTCATAAAGCAATTATCTTTCAGATAAAAGAAACTAACAAAATATCTAGAACTGTTACAGAGATACAGCATTTTAAAAATTTTTCCTAAATTCGCATCTTCAAAATGGTGTTTGTTGTGTCTTCTTTTGAGGCCTGTATCTCAGCACAGGAATTTTTTTGGAGAAAAAAAATGTGTTTCTTACTCACTCCTGAATTTTAACATATGCTAAATTCAATAACATAAAAGACTATGAAGGTAATCCCTCTGCCTGAAGCGATACGGATTATGCCACAACATATCATGGTCTTTGGTGAAAGCACTGATAAGACACAAAAATCTTTGTTTATATTCTGAAACTAGCCACCTGACCCATACAATAGAATAACACTATGTAAAATCTAAGAATCCACTAGGCAAGAGTAAAAATGTACAGTTATTTGAAAAGGAATCAGATGAGTCTTAATTTGGGTAGGACATAAAATAAATCTGGTAATGATGAGCTGTAATTTAATACACCCACACCAACTACTCTTAATATCTTATTTAATGTGGCATAGTCCACAGTTGAGGAAACTAAAGCAAAATACATATGTAAACATCATCCCAAATTGAAGTTTCATCAGATGTATTGGATGAACTGTGTTGCTGAGCACTGCAAATTAATACGTAACACCATTTACAATTTTACACACACAATTATCACAACAGAGCCACAAAAAGCCAACTTTTGTCAAATTTCAAGCAACTACAAATATAACCTGTTGGGTAATTTCATATCATTTCCTTTAGCACAGTGTATATAAATCTGTTCCACCATGTCAGTTGCTTGACCTCGTAAAGTCTTTTCCATATCAAAATATAAAGAACATTCATACATTCGCAGAAAGCACTGTCAAAGCACATGCTTTAATTTACCCTGAACACAAACTTCAATATATAAAACAAGAATCAAATTTTAATTACATTTACATCTCAGCTGATTAAATGTGAACAAATTACCGTTTTAAAATCCACATCAACTTTCAGCACTTGGTATGCAACGGCAATCCAGATATGGGAACCACTTGCAGCTACTATCCCCCCCCCCTCCCCCCATTTTGTTCCTGGAACTCTATAAATTAAGTAACTGGTGTTATTCAAGCAGTAGCCACTGCTTTACATGCACCACTCCTTATCATTCACTTCCTTAGATTTATTTAGAAGTAATACACTGCTGAATATCTCCGCTCCCACAATCACCCATTCCAACTTCAGTAACTGAAGCTTGGAGAATGAACAAAGGCGAGACAAGGCCATGGTTTGCCATGTGATCCATAATCGATCGTGTCAGTGATTTTCTTGTCTTTCTTTCATGTGGATTATGCTGCATTCTTAACGCTTATTGCTCAGTACTGAGTGATTATTTTGCTTTCAGTGTTCTGGAACGATAGGAAACATTCACACTAAGCTCTGTATGAACAAGCGATAGGAATAATTGTTCTGTGTGTATCAGCACTTCAACATCCTGTTCCCACCAAGATGATATGACATTTGACACAATGATACAGTGCACAAGCAACCTGCATTGGTGCATCATGCAAAATGTAGACCTTTATTGCAATGGTCACATCGCCTAACTGTGAACTGTGCCTAAAGGCAGGCTTCTCCCAGACCAATCAGAACAACGTGTATGTCACAAGGAGATGACAGAAGCTTGTGCACTGATTTAAGAATTATACAAAGAATTTCAGGTCACGATAACTTGTCTAATGAACCCTGCGTTTCAGTTGTTTACAAGTCACGTGGCAAGCAACAAAACAGTAAAAAAAATAATTTGATGATCTACACAATCTCATGAAAAAACATTCTGTGACACAGTGTTCAACAAGATTACTGACAGCAAACACTCAACAGCAAAAAAATTAGTTTTATGTGAGGAAAAAGGAAATGAATAATGTCGAGAATACTGATAGGCATGGGTTACAGGTATCAGAACACAGACTGGAGAATACTACTGATGGAACACAGTAACTTCACAGTTGCAAGGACTGTTATTCGCAAGAATAGCAAAAATTTACATTTGCATGAAATGTGATTAACCATGTTAGTTCTTTTTCAAAAAACAAATTTATGCAATATATGATATTTTGTAACAAATCATATCCAACGAACTATTTGGCCAGAGATAATATGAAATAGCTTTATTTTATACAAAAAAAAACGACTTTTGGTTTTTGTACATCTGGTAGATCCCTATTTGGAAATAAGAATCTGCATCAGAAGTGTTTGCAAAATAAAGAATGCACCTAATGTACAAACACAATGACTTATCAGTGTGACCGTACAGCCCGTTTTACACGAGTGACGTCCTAGTCGAAACCAACAACTCTTGAGTGCGCGTCTCATGCCTGCGTGTAAAATAGCCACCAATGACGTTGCCAGTGGGGTTATTGATGTCAATGACTGTGCCAAATGCAGTTTTAAAATCTTGAGTACACTGTAGACAGTGCACACAAGGAAATAGGGGACTGGGGCAACGCCTGCTAACATCTGATGTTAAACCTATTCTTGCCGAACTCATTTCTATTATAGCAACAGATTTTGAGCTTCTGTGTCTTCTTAATCTGTATTTTGTTGTTTGTTTTGGTGGCAAATTGCAAAAGTTTGCACGAGGGCACAGAGTTTTTTCTACTAGCATTCGCCCACAAGAGAAACTAAATATCTGAAATCAAAAAGGTATTCATTTACATTTTACAATGACTCAAAGAAAAAGCCCATGTAATGCACAAATAAGAACATAGATAAACTTTTTTCAAATGAAAATTATTTCAACATGGAAAGTCAGAGCTATTTAAGAGAAAAATAACTTTCTATGTCATTTGGTATTTTAAAAGCAAACACGACAGAAAGGGTCAAGTAAAAACTCCCTATTTACTAACTATAGTTTGATATGTTTCCAAGAATATATTCTGAGAAGCAAATAAATGTAGATTTTTAAAAAATGTTTGGATGAAAATTTTCTTGTCTTCCAGTTCTTTGGATACTGCAGAATTTATCATACGACAAACGTTCACTGTGAATTTTACTTTTGTCACTATAAAATATTTTCTTTGCTTGTTCCTACATTACGTTCCTATACCACAAAGTTTACATAAAAGTTTGGTCCTCATAAGCTCATTTTCACTGTTCAGGAGCCAAACTGCACAGCAAACAGCTCTCTCAACACATGCAATTTTGGTACCATCAAGTAAGCAAAAAAGACCACAGAGGGTGGGTGGGTGGTTGGTTATTGTTTAGATACACACCATGTATGGCAATGCAGGACTCAGCTGAAGGACCTAGCATCTTAGAACAAAGGAACACGTTTGTCTGCCACCTCTGGTAGATATTATGGAGGCACCCAATGCAGCTGCTTTAGGTGTTGGGTGTGTGAGCTGCCTCGTTTACAAGAAAATTCTCAACTTCAGCAAGCAACTATCTGCTTGGCTGGTTGCCCTGCAAGAGGTTGGGAGGACTTGTTCCTCTCCAATAGAGTTCTCTTTTTTTATGCTCCCGGCAGATGCCACATTGCGTCCACACTGCCGTGATCGGAAAACCAAACCCATCAACATATTTCCACACATCGAGAATCTTTCTGTACATCATGAATAATTAGTTTCCATTCTATTTGTTGGTGCCATTGGTAGCATTTTGAAGTATGGGTAACATGGCTATCGATGCCCATGAAAAGGCTTTGCAGATTTTGTAATTATCAGATTGAATCAAAAAGAAATATAATGTCAAAGATCACTTCAAATGAGAGGCATCCTGTCACCAGCCATTTTTTTTTTTTAAAAAAAAAGCTGCTGCTTCTCAAGACAATTATTTGTTAAAAGCCAAGAGACGAAAGAAGGAAAGGAAGACTATAAAAAAGAAACTGCTGAAGTTTTTGCAACAGTACATGTTCCACTCAAGAAGCTCTTTTGATACAGAAAAATCATTTATGTCCTTTAATTATTATTTTATATCAAATCATTGCACCTCCTCCAAAATCAATTTAACCTTTAGGTGTGGCAACCTTTTAAATTTATACAAGGCGATTCCATGATGACAAACTTTCAGGGATGATGGAAAGGGGTAAATGTATCAATATAAGGTAAGGACCTTGGTCCGGAAATGACAGACTAAAGCAATAAGCAAAAACTGTTGCAATCTCCGACAGTGCAATCCATGTACCAGTGTTGTCGCTAAGATTGTAGGATAGGCAACTTTCAGAGGTAGTAGTATGGACCAACACATGAAAAAATTGCACAGTAAATATGGGCTCTAAACTGTGTACCTTTGAACTATGGACACATTTTCACTAGAAGAGACGGGTTTTACAGTAGCATAGATGAAAGGGCGCTGACAGACCTAATTTATGCATTTAAGAGCCCGTATTTAACTATTTTTTCCCCTTCTTCTTGTTTTGGTCCACATCTGGAGTTACCTACCCCACAGTCTTACCAACAACAGCACTGGTACACATATTCCACTGTCAGAAGTAAGAGAACTTTTCACTCATTTCTGGATCAGGGTCTCTGACCTCAAGTTGACAGTACCCCTAAAAGTTGATATCATCACAGAATCGTCCAATATGTCATATCTTTTACACCAATGTCAATTTTGATAATAACAGATGCTACAGTTTCAGATCCCCAGTTACTGAGAAATAAAGCAGGATGTGTAGCTGCAACATACACTAAGTAAAACCACACAAGAGATGTCAGCCGGACAATCAGCAATAGGTACCAGTAATTTCAAAGTTACATTTGGCAAAGAGAATCTACTATTTGTGCTTCATATCGTATCTGATCAGCAGGAACTATTTGCCACAGTAAGCTGATCCCCCCCCCCCCTTCAGGCACCAAAGGCTAAGAATCACTAAGATTACACTTTGAAATGCCACACACTGTCTTTAATCCTTTTAGTGCCAGACATTTTCTCAAAAGATTATGTTAAAAGCGCCATGCGATTTTAAAGAAAATGCAGACCTCTGCCATACTTGCAATAAAATCTAAACTAATGCATAAAGGAGTGTATTTTTTTTTAATTTTTAGGGAATGCTGCTAGCTACAGTTATATGTGCAATACACATTGTCAAAGAATATATTTTCAGAGAAAAAAGTTATTTTCATGATGGGGTTTATCGAAAAAAATTAAAACTTTGTTTTCAATGTATCCTGAGACCCATCAAATGATGATACACTCAGAAATTTCAGGTATATAAGGAATCTCTGTAGTTTCCTAACAAAAACATAAAGGAATACAAAATTTTTTACTACACTAAGGAAAAAAACAAAAAATAACATTACAAAAAAAAAATTGTTTTGCTCTGAACGTGTTCCCAGTTCTTCAGTCATAAATCACTGAAAAATGTGAGTTTGCAGTTATGAAAACTACTTGCACACATGCTGACCAACACATGAAGGAAAACACACTGTTCGTGAGCGCCGCTTCTTATGCTTCGTAGAACAAACACTGCAGTAGCGTTCCTTTCTCCCCGGAAGCGTCTCTACACCATATACTGTTGGAGCAGGTACATTTATATCTATTGCACTTTGGTTGCAGTCCTTGTCTGAAACCACTGCTGAGAGTGTTTGTAAATGACTATGCTGTTAAACTTCAGCCGTGTCAATGGTTTGTCATTGGGGTTTAGGCTTCCCTTATACAAAACGCACACATTCAGCAACATCCTAGCAATTATGCTGAACATTACCTTCTTCCACATCTTGATAGTCCTCCTCTCATCTAAATAGCGGTATGCCATCATATCAGATGAGTGAATGCCACCCATATACTTATTATATTCAAAAATCACATCTGGTTTCTTGACCGACTGTCTATTGCAAATTGTCTTTTCTGATGATGTAGCAGAGGATGATGTACTCACAAGGAGGACTGGGGTTCTCGGTGATTTCCCCTGTCTGAAGCCACAGAGAAGTATAAAAGATTTCCTGAAAAACTTTAGCTGACCTACAGCATAATTCGATATAAGACCATGTGGCAGGAATTTTCTGTTTCTTCTAATTGTTCCCGTTAGATAAGTGTCGACTGAATACAGGTTTTCTGCCAGAGGAATAGACGTAAGAAAGTTATCACAAAACATATGGTAACATTTTTGCATGTAGCTCCCAAGAGCTAGTAGTTTCGTGACGACTACATATCTCAGGCCATTCTCTTATTTCGTTTTTGTCATCATCACTTTTTGTACCACGGTATGCATAAAACCCTAGGCAGTAATTTACTACTGAATCACATAGCATCCAAAATTTGACTCCGCACCTGTGATGATGATTAATGGGGAGGTACTGGATTAGCTGCGAGTGTGCCTTTGTCCCAACGAGACTTTTATCAACACTCAGTTGCTGGTGTGGATTGTAGTAGTGACGGAAAACATTGTTGGCAATATCCACCAACACTTGAAATTTAGCTGTTGGATGATACAATGGGTGACCAGGAGGGTGAAGTTTCGTATTGTCTACAAAATGTAAGAACCACAGCCATAACCGAAACCTGTTGCGTGAAACCATTTGCGAAAACCATGGTGTCAACAGGTTCGCATCAGTTGACCAATAACTAAAAATGGTCGTCTTTTTTTTTTTTATCAGTCCCATATTCAAAATCACTGCTATAAAAGCCCTCATTTCTACTACAGTTATTGGTTGCCATGTTTGATTCTCGAATTTGGCAATAAATGTGTTGACTGAATCACCTGCCAAGCGTATCTGTTAGTCTCAGTCACCATTATCTTAAGAAGCTGTGTCGAAAACAACAAATCGAAAAAAAATCTACTGGTGCGGCGTTTGCCGGTGTATGTCTAGGACCTGGTAGTTCTGCATACACAAAGCTTGGCGGGGACGGATTATCTGATGCCTCATCCCTTATTTCAACAAAAGTATTTCCACTGCAATTCCGTTGTGTATGATCGTCGTCGTCGTTTGCTGATGCACAATCGTTACTTGAAGAAGAAAACGACGAGTTCTCTTCTCCACCAGACATCTCACAATCCAATTCACTTTCTGCAAATCCTGCAAATTCATCTTCACTTTCACTACTTATCATATTATTGCCTAAATCACTCATATCTAACTGCAACTTCTTACTTGATGACACCATGCTGCCGCGCAATATTAGGAAAATAAAACACCAGAGAAGTTTATTTTACTTGAAAAATCGCACTGACAATCGAAAAGAAGATTGATATGCTGTGCCTTTGACCTTCCTTCTGCGTCTTGGCTAGGAAATACTAACAACTTTGCCTTCAAGCACAGAAAAAATGAACGAGAAGGGCATCACGATCAGATCGTTACTGGCATTTTTCACCAAAAATCTGGATCACGATCAGATCGTATTTGGCACTAAAAGGGTTAAACATTGTTTTAAAAACAGACATTGCTGTATTTTACAGTGTGTTGAGGAACTGCCTTGGACAATGTGAGCATCCAATGCAAGTGAACAATGTCCCAATCACAATAACCAAAAGAGACATTATATGGCTGTCTGTTTATGGAATACCCTATTTTGTCACAGATCAGAATAGAATTGCTGAGCCTGTCAATGCCAACATGCTTGTATACCGAAATTATGAGATAAATGAAATTGTCAAGCAGTACTGACACTATTGTTAAAGCACCAAAATACCACTGTCGTCATAATTCAATCAGTCTCTGAAGTTTGAGGTGAAATAATATATATTCAAGATGTGTATGGTACATGGAGAACGAAAAAATTTCCCAGGTTTCCTGGTTGAAAACATCCAGGTGAAAATACACCTTTTCCCAGGGTAAAGTACTTTTTTCCATGTTAAGTGACAATATACTTTCCAGAGCCATAAAACTTATCAATCCTTTGAATGGTAAAGATTTTGTACACCAAAGTAGAACTTTATGGCATTTTAGGCACCATAAAGCAACATGTTTGCATGGATACATGTATACTGCATATTTTATATTACAAAAGTATAAACACGAATTCCACCAAATACAGCACAATAGCTTTTGAAGCACTGAACTCCAAGACTGCGCTGCATTATGTGCTTTTGTCAGTCAATCACAGCTCATAACGTAACCTTATCAAGGCATGACAGCATACATTCAGAGCGCGACACGTGGCGGTCAGCCCACAGCAAAATCACCATTAAGTAGCACGAACACATAACTTGGAAAAGTAAATGGTTTAAACTAATATATGTACAGTATAGCTACAAGGAAAGCTAACTTCTCACATATAACACTGGTATTTTTTAACATGCGTCACCCTTTAAAATATATACAAATTTGCAACTAAAATTTTAAATAATGGCAGAAATTGCTGGACTTCTGGGGCCAAAATTTTTCTAGTTGATTGGTCCTCAAAAGCGTTAAACTTTGAAAGTAATGCTTCTCAAACTGCCATTCACAATATTTTCATGGAACCTGTAAGAAACATTAACAGTTATGACTTCATGCTCATCGAAAGCAGTTTGTTGTTACAAAGTGTTGTGTAGTCTTCGTCCTAAAGGCTTTGACACATTTTTGCTGCCGGCAATCTTTCATGTGTGCACAGTGTTTTGTTGTAAATGGCACATTTTCTTTGCAGTTGAAATTTCATTCTGGTGTTATTATTTCATGTTCTATTGCTGCTGTATTATTCTGCAGTAGTGGGCTAAAGTAAACTTCTTTGTTAGAGTATCAGTTATTACCAGTCAAAGCTACAAAAGTTTAATTGAAGACTAAAAGAATGAAAAATTCCCAAAATTCTAGAAAGTTCCTGAGTTTTTTTCCAGATTTCCCGGGCCATATATACACACCCTGAAATTGCTGATAAGAACAATACGTTTTAGAACTGAAGATGCTGAGATACTTGTACCAGAGGCAACAGACAGCATTCTAACATCCATCCGCATGGGCAACTTTAACCGACACAACAAAACTAACGATATTTCATAATCCCCCCCTTCCTATGCACAACATATTATGCTGCTCGCCCACCTTCATTTAAGCACAGTGTTCAAATCAATGGTGTGCATATTACAACAGGAGGGACACAATATTGAGACAAGAGGAATTGAACAGTAAGATATGTGATACTATGAACAATTCAAGAAATTATAACTTTATGAGAATTGCTCAGCTTATGTCACAAAGAACTTGACATTTGGGCTAACAAAGAATCTCTGAGAAGGGTAAGGCATGGTGTGATCAGAGAACAGACTGAATGAGGATATCATTCTGGGGATATTCTGAGAAAATGGACGAGATGAATTTCCTTAATTCCTGTGAAATGGCCTCGGATTTTGAAACACTACAATGGCTTTGGCTGTAAGGCACCAGTTTAGTACAGAGATCTCTGGTTTCACTATCAATAACAGTTTTCAGTACCTTTGTTCCAAAATATATGACAAAGAAAGAAAATAAATTATTTAATATGCAGAAAGCACATAATAAGTAATCAATTAAATAGAAATTTACAATTTTTTTAATGACTGATAGTCATCATGGAAGTACTGGTAAGAAATTGTTTGAGCAGCACAAACATTGTATGAATGACATCTTTTCACAGTTGTGTTTAAGTTTCAATACGAATGCCTACCAGAGTGAATAGTTTTAGTGTGAGGTAGCTGGAATCTGAAAGTACACCACTACTCAGTCAGTCTGTCTGTCTGTCTGTTCTCTGATCATTTTCCACTCCCTTGACCCACATCTTCCTCATGTGAAAAAAATTATTCTGTCAATGAAATTGTTTTCAGAAGGTGCCAGAGAAAGAAGTTATATATGAATAAAAAGACAGTTTCAAAAAGGGCAAGCTATATTAGAGCTTTAGGATGTACCCACTGGGTTACTTAGATGATATGTGGATTCACATATTCTGTGAGAAAATGCTGTTTGGTTGATTGATAGTGTCCAAGGAGCATTGTTACAAGTGTTGGTCTACGTTTGTTATTCTACGCACGGCATTGGTGTATAGATGTACAGTCTGTGAAAGAGCTCCACTTGTAAACATACTGAAATGTTCACTATTACTACCTCCCTTTCTTGTTTCTCGAGTGTCAATACAATAGGTCTTTCATGGGGAGAAGGTCTTCAGTTTCCTTTGCAGGTAATATATTCTTATTAATTCCGTAACAATACTAACACATTCTTGTAATAGAGTGCTGCAACTCTTTAAGACAATCATTTTGTACACACAAATTTTTCTTCTGTAACTAGGCAACACAGTGCACAACAAAAAGGCCACTGTTTTACAAGTACCTTTTTAAATCTGCACCAACAGTTAGTGTTTAACACTGCTTGGGCAGCAAATCTATGAGAGACTCTACACTGCACGTATGCTGTGGCTGGGCTGATCTAGCATGACAAGGAACATTTACTTTGCATAGAACTTCAAGCAAAGTTAAGCTGATTTTGCAATCAAAATGCTGCATCTTGTCAAGACATTGCAATTATTTTAATGTCACTAAGGATGAAAAAAATGTGAAGATGCCAGTTACTGGAGTCTCTTAAGCACTGCAACACCAAAGGCTGCATTCAATTGTGCAGACTTAATATATAGCATATGGCTAAATTCTGTATTAGGGCATTTATCTGATACTACTCAGCAATATTCATAAATATATCTCCATTCTCCTCCACATATTCAATTATTATGTTTGTAATATTTCTAAGTAGACATGTCAAACTTCAGACCTCGTGTAATTTTATTTCTTAACAAACTTCACACAATGCAGAAGCAGGAAATGTTTTATAAACTACAAAATGTTTACTATATAATCTTAGGCCTTTTGGACACCATACAAAAGATGCAGTTTGGTATTTACTGCAGAAATACTGACCAAATCAGTAGAAGGCACTGAAGGCCAATTAATGAAACTGTGCAACACCTCCTTCCTGGCACTGATGCTTCAAATATTGTTCAGATCACAAAGCTAAGCAGAATTGCTCACAGGAAGCCACAAGCACAAAGCTTTGCCTTCACAATACTGTTTTCTTTACTTTTTTTGCCAAATATGAGATGTGAAATACTTATTTTCATAGTGATCAGATTTCTAATTAAATTCACTTAATTACTTACTTTTGTAAGGAAGAGCTTTTCAAGGGTCTGGGCCATGACCACAACATCTTCACCAGGTTTGTTATAGACATAACAATTTGTAAACATAGTATTGAAATCTTGAATACATTCTCTTCCACTCCAATAATAGTTATGCTCAAGACGCTTCTTTATTGTCCCCAAGTCCATTGGCTGCTTTATTATTTTATGATAGTCCTGGAAAGTGAAATAAAAAAAATTCAATAAATAAAAAATCATACTAAAAGTTATTTCTCCAGTAGTATACCCAAGTTCAGTTTCTCACGGTGGTGGTGGTGGTGGTGGTGGTGGTGGTGGTAGTAGTAGTAGTAGTAGTAGTAGGGTAAATGATAAAGATATATTGGATTAAATACTATGAAGGAATTTCTGATAAAATAATGAGCGAAAAAAAATATCACATCAATAAAAACCTGGAAATCCAACCAAAACCAAATGTTCAAACAATTTACGTTACAAACACCTTAGTAGTTTGGGAAAACTTGTGCACGTTGGGGGTACGAATTGTCATCCATGAAGACGAATGCCTTGCCAATATGCTGCCGATATGGTTGCACTATTGGTCGGAGGATGGCATTAGCGTATCATACAGCCCTTACAGTGCCTTTCATGACGATCAGTGGTGTACATCACCCCTACATGATGCCACCCCCAAACAACAGGGAGCCTCTAGCTTGCTGCACTTGCTGGACAGTGTGTCTAAGGTGTTCAGCCTGACCAGGTTGCCTCCAAACACGTTTCCGACAATTGTCTGGTTCAAGGTATATGCGACACTCATCAGTGTAGAGAACGTGATGCCAATCCTGAGTGGTCCATTCGGCATGCTGTTGGGCCCATCTGTACAGCAATGCATGTTGTCATAGTTGCAAAGACGGACCTCACCACTGACGTCAGGTGTGAAGTTGTGCATCATGCAGCCTATTTTGCACAGTCCGAGTCTCAACACTATGGCCTGTGGCTGCACGAAAAGCATTATTCAACATAGTGGCATTGCTGTCAGGGTTTTCCGAGCCATAATTCTTAGGTAGTGGCCATCCACTGAAGTGGTAGCCCTTGGGAGGCCTGAGCGAGGCATGTCATCAACCGTTTCTTTCTCTCTGTACCTTGTCCATGTCTGAACAACACTGCTTTGGTTCAATCCAAGATGTTTTGACACTTCCCTTGTTGAGAGCCGCGTACGCATGGCTGAACTACAGACAACACAAGCCGTGTACCTCCTCCCTGGTGGAATGACTGGAACTTATCGGCTGTCGGACCCTTTCCGTCTAATAGGTGCTGCTCATGCATGATTAGTTACACCTTTGGGTGGATTTAGTGACATCTCTGAACAGTCGAAAGGACTGTGTCTGTGATGCAATATTCACAGTCAACGTCTATCTTCAGAAGTTCTGGGAACTGGGGTGATGCAAAACTTTTGATGTGTGTAGGAAACACAACAAGCAAAAATGAGTAAGTTACTCTTGTCACTCTTTATATTGTTCAGTATATGGAATTGAAACAATTTAAATATTGACCATTTGAAAAGAATTGAAATAATTGTTTTTCTTTCTTTCTGACACCTATTAGCTCTAACTGCCTCTACACAGTATACACAACATCAATCACAAAGGCAGTGGCAAAGTGCTTACACACAAACATGTGCACAGGTTTCCCTCTTTGCTCTGGGCATGTCAAATGATGAAAATAAAACAAGCAAGCAAAAATCTTTCATCAAACCACACTGAAAAGATGTTCTCATTCTAATGTGAGACTTATTATTTACAATAATCATGGTAAACAAAACTTAACACAATACTGGTTAAAACAATAGGCACAAAAATCTAAAGTTTGTCCCCGAACTGAGTGACCTTGTTGGCAACAAAGTGGGTGAGAAAGAGTGGCAATTGTCATAATGTTACAGAGCATCTTGAGGTGGAATGTTCACACCTGATGTCAGGTCATACCAACCTAAGATTCTGGGCTTAGTATGGATGACTGTGAATTTGAGTTAAAGCTGTTTTAATACAATACGATGAGCACAAGGAAGGTTGCTGCTAGAGTCACTATCATCAGATCATGATTCCCATAAAGGTAGTAACTTGGCATACTTTCCCACCCCTACAAACACTCTGACCCATAATACGGGTGGCGGTGACTAGACATGTTGACAATGAAAATCTTGATTATTGTGCCAACACTATGCTACAAGACCAATAACTTTGCATATAGTCTGTGTTTTCTGTTTTGTTCACAGGCTGACTTTGAGCAGGAATATGATGCACTTTTTGCAGAAATCTGCATGAAAACCAGTGTTAAAGGTCATGATAATGTCGAAAAATACTTAAAATAAAGGAAATGTTGTAAAACAGAATGATTATGAAGGGAAAGCATTGCATTTAGAGAATGGGACTTCTGTTGAGAGCGACAAAATAGAACATAAAAAGTGGGAATACATAAAATGCAGGAACATGAAAACGGCGTTTACAGTATATCAATGGTTAATGAAGAAATTCTCAGAATAAAACAGTAATTTAAAGCTCACTAAAAATCGGTGTCAGATTAATTCATTTTGTGTCACATGGAGAAACATCACTCAGTTATCGAATACATGTAGAGAAGTCAACATGGAAAACTTATTTTATCCTACAGAGAACATGTAAATATCAGCAGCAATAGAATGTAACTACAGTGAAATCCCTCTTTTACATTTTTCATGGTACTTTTAAAAAATTGTGTAAAAGTCAGGAAACTGTAGATGGTGGGAAACTACTTTTTAAGAACACACAAGTTCCATATTTCAACAACACATTGGTAGTTCGAAGCTTTTGTGTGTGAAGAATGCAGAACTATAGTTCATTTCAGCTTCTTCTGGTGGATTTCTTTGTATCTGGTTTTTCTAGTTCATAAATACACTGATGTCAACATGAAAAATTTAGCATAAACCTGAAAGTGAAGCCACTATGCAATCTCATTCAGTGATTAAGGAAAAAAAATCCAGACTTAGAGATGACGTGCGTAATTGAATCTGGAAAGTATGAAGTAACAGATGTGACAGCATTTATTTCCTTCCTGCCTAGCAGACATAAATGATGTTATTAACATTTCCACTGAATGTGGCCTCTAATAAGAATTAGAGTTAAATTGTTATACAGAATGAATTGTTTGTACACAGATTCAAGGGAGATCTTATTATGTTATTGTTCAACAACTGCAGCAGACTGACGTGGACTCTGGACTTTGACATCTGAGATTTACGCTCACTCGAATTGCTCGGTGCATGAAATTTCGCATAAGTCCGTCAGATGTCAATATAGCCACTTCGGACTGAGGAGGCAACTGCATTCGACTTGCAGGATGCTTGTTCCGAGGATCACAGATAATAAGCACGAGATAAAGGATAGTGTGAAAGTTAAACTTGACTCAAAATAAAATATCCAGAACGCAAGAGAATGTTTATAACAATGTTTGGGAGAGAATTTCATCAGTGACTGATAAGGGTGTCAGTTACATGTACTCTGCTCTCCTGTCTTACAGATCTGCCACCACCCATCCGAAGGTAAATAACTGCAGATTATGACAAAGTGTAATTTCTGGAGCATTAATAGTTTCAGTGAAAGCTACAATAATTAAAAAAAGTTGGATAGAAATGGCAGATAGAGACCACCTTTTTTATATCAGGAGCTTGTAAATATAGGTTCAGAATTTGGAGAGGAAGAAGTTTCCAACATTTTGCCTCATCCAAACTAGTACAAAACCCTGAAAGACAAAGACGACGAAATACGAGTGAGTATGATGCCCAGCATTAACCAGGCCATCAGCATGAATGTGCGTGGATGTACAGCGGATATATGGACCGACATATCAGAAAATGTGTTACTTATCTAGTACTATGCACTTTGTTTATCGAAATTAGGCACTGCGAAATACGACACTGGTGATGAATCACTTTCCTGAGAAGAAGAAGAAGAAGAAGAAGAGAAAAAAGTACAAGTAATTTATTAAGAACATTAAGGAAACATATTCAAATGGTTAGGTGTAAATCTCCAGCATTTTAGTAATATTTTTTCCCCTGAAGAAGGCACTAATACGTGCAAGGCATGGCAATCCTTTCAGCATTATGCCTGCATTACAGTTTTGAACACAGTCCTAAAACACGTGTTAGATAACAGTTATTTGATACATGGGCTTGGAGTGGTTTATTTCACGAACTGACACTCAGGTGTATGTGTGTACAGCTTAAACTGCCATCCTGTCCCTAGGGTGCCTTGTTTGACAACAGCCTGCTTTGAGCATTCATAATCAGGAAAATCGTGCATGAGCATGGTAGGATCAAGTGAGTTAGCAAGCAGAACTTCTTATTTGATACCTCTAATAAACGTTACCCAAATGATGATAGGTCATAACCACAAAGATATAAAATACGCTGAACATATAGACCAAGTTGTTCTGTGTAGAGAGAATCGGGGAACATATTATACGCACTGTGTCTACTGTTTAGGCCAACTGCACACCAAGTTATTCTGATCAAGAGTTTCTTCGCACTTTAACACATACCCAGTATCCTCTCATTCATTTTTGGTGAGCCTCCCTTCTTTGTTCAGTCTATTTATTGTTAGTTTCAACTTTGCCTTTTTTTAAAGTGCTGATGTCTTCCAAGTTTCTTCTTGGCTATGTTAAATTCCTGAAGTGTAATTTTGGGGATTTATTGTATGCTCTCTGTGTTCTTGGATACAATAGTACTGAACTTTATTAGCTGTGGTCTAAGAAGTGGGGCCCACCTGTGTTCAGTGATACAAAGGCGAGAAACTGCTTTCAAGAAATTATAACATTTTTGCGCTTCGACATTAGACACACAAGATCAGAATGTTTGAAGACAGATAAATTCACTTTAGTATCAGAAGTTTGGAACAAATTGAAAATTGCCATTTGACCTATATTTCAGGTGACAATCTGACTGCTGATGAACAGCTTTTTCCAAGCAAAACAAGGTGTCCACTCTTACAGTATATGCCAAACAAACCAGATAAATTTGGTATAACATTTTGGCTTCTTGTCGACGTTGACTCAAAGTTTCTGTGCAATGCGTTCCCTTATTTAGGAAATGATTACAACATATCACATGACCAGACTCTTCCTGAAAGAGTAGTAATGAAGTCAATGGAGCCATTTCAAAAGAAGGAGCAGAAAGTGACTACAGGAAATTTGTTTTCAACGGTGAAGCTGGGCGAGAAGTTGAGAACTGTGGTACTAGCATTGTTAGAACAATTAGGCGATCAAGGAGAGAAATTTCAAATGCTGTGAAGGCAATGAAGGCTGATTTTTAGCACTCGGATCACTTCAAACATTCTAGTAGTATTCTCACTGCATATCAAGGCAAATGAAACAAGAATGTGCTTCTGTATAGCACTTTGCATTCATAAGATGAACTTCAAACAGGTTCGGAGGGGGGAAAAAAAACCAACTACCAGAAACAATAGGTTTCTACAGTAATACAAAATGTAGTGTATCAAATGGCAAGAAAATACAATGTTAGAGCTGGTACTCGTAAATGGCCAGTTCACGTATTTTATAAGATCACTCGTCGAAATTATATCATGAAGCTAGCAGAGGAGTTTCTTGTGGGATACATGGACGGTAAAAGTAACTTGGCAGAAACAGGAGCTGAATCTGGAAACACTGTGGAAGGAAATAAAATGAGGAAACAATGTTAAATGAAGAAGTGTAGGAATAAGACAAGTTATATCTGCAAAACGTGCAAATGTACAATATGTTCCAGCTGTTCTAGAGTTAAAAAGTTGTCCAATGCTGAGTGAGAACAGAATCACATAAGACAAACATTCGAAAAAACTAACCTTCAAACTGGCTGACCCTGAATACAAATGTGTCAGCAGTATTATTAGGAATCCATCTACCTCACTGCCATAGTTACAGTACTCATTTGCCAGTTATTAGATATCACTCTAGTGCACAAAGAGAGGAGCTGGTAGTATATGTGCAATAAATGAGAATTATGACTCAAATAACTTTGCCACCATACTCCTATACTATTTCCTGTGAATATGTGTCTTGGAACAGTACACTTTGTACATTACTGATTTACCAGCAAATTAGAAAGGTTAACCACTGATGTACGTGAAAGTTTAGGTTTTATTTTACGTTTTAGTGATTTCTACAATACATCATCAAAGTTACATGGTAGCGTATTTCTGTCCCAAGTCACTTTCCACTATATGGCTTCTGAAGGACAGCTGTTTCTGACAGTGTTGCCAGTTCGAGTCTGCACATGAACTGTGGAAGGAGCAGACAGACAAGTCATGAACAAAAAATGTTATGGAAGCTAAATTTGAATTCAGAGGTGAAAGAAAATATTTTTGTTAAGAGTAATAACTAATAAAAAGTGCTAAATACTAAAGTCTGTCTTAATTTTGTTGATCTTGGACATTGATATAATGTGTCAATAATGCTTCCTGAACAGGAGCCACATGATATTTTGAAATGAAACTACCACCAGCACTTGACTATGTTTTTTATACATTTATTTCACTATCACAATTTCAGCTGTAGAGCCATTTCCAAGTGCAAGGTGAAAACCGAAATCAATAAAATATATTCATAGCACAGTGCAACACATAATGGGATATCATTTGATCAACAGTTCAAGGAGCATTACTTCAGTTTCCACCTTGC
Organism: Schistocerca gregaria; assembly: GCF_023897955.1. Taxonomy (NCBI): domain Eukaryota; kingdom Metazoa; phylum Arthropoda; class Insecta; order Orthoptera; family Acrididae; genus Schistocerca; species Schistocerca gregaria. The sequence goes on from NC_064931.1 coordinate 44,795,400, forward strand.
ACTTCAAATGGCTCTACAGCTGAAATCATCATAGTGAAATAAATATATAACACCTTACAGCCAAGTAATGGCAATAATTTCATTTAAGGAGAGTATTATGACTAAGGTTCCTAATCAAGGAAAAGTCATCACATGATATTTCCCTTTTCTACAGCCTACTGTATTTCAGAGTGAGTGGAAGCAATTTCAGCTGTGAGCATGTGTAAAGCTCATGTTACACGGCAGCATATCAAAGCCAACAAGCGAATCAGCATTCACAGACCATTTGCCATTGTTCACCACCAGTTGTTTGTATCTTCAAACAAGCATTTATGATGGAGGTAATGGAAGATAACACAAGGGAACAAGTAAAGTAGGCCAACTCTACTAACACTGAGTATTCTTTTCTGTAACATACCTCACAGGTTTCACTAGTTAATACTAGATACAGTATGATGTAAACCTTTGATATTGAGACAGGATTTTTTTTTCCTCAGTTTTTGACACAGAGAGCAAAATGGAGTAGGGAAATAAGTATGTAGGTGCAAGAATTTGTAAGTATTCACGAAAAGCATGGAGGTAGTGCATTTAAAACTAAGTATCAGCTCCAGCCTTCTTTAGCATTATTCCAAAACTTTACATACATATCTGCTGATACCTTTTGCTGATTCCTCATTACACTAAGTGGAAATTTAAAAGCAGAACATTCACACACACACACACACACACACACACACACACACACACACACACACACACACACACAAATGCATACCAAACTTTATCAAATGTTTTCTTGGACTCACCAGAGAGAATTCTCATTCCCTTGTGTCAGCTCCAGTGTAAACCAGGTTTAAGTGAGCAATTCATTCACGCTCTCTGCCATCCTTTTCTATTACTTTACATCTCTTCCATGAGCATTTACTCAGTAGTGAATAGAAGGGAATAAAACAGAATGAGATCATAATAATGGTGGTGTTGTTGTTGCTGTCGTCTTCAGAGACTGGTTTGATGCAGCTCTCCATACTACTCTATCCTGTGCAAACTTTATCATCTCACAGTACTTACTGCAACCAACATTCTGCTGAACCTGTTTAGTGTATTCATCTCTTGGTCTCCCTCTATACGATTTTTACCCTCCAAGCTGCCCACCATTACCAAATTGGTGATCCCTTGATGCCTCAGAATATGCCCCACCAACCGATCCCTTCTAGTCAAGTTGTGCCATGAACTCCTCTTCTCCCCAATTCTATTCAATACCTCCTCATTAATTATGTGATCTACCCATCTAATCTTCAGCATTCTTCTGTAGCACCACATTTCGAAAGCTTCTATTCTCTTCTTGTCCAAACTATTTATTGTCCATGTTTCACTTGCATACATGGCTACACTCCATACAAATACTTTCAGAAATGACTTCCTGACACTTAAATCTATACTTCATGTTAACAAATTTCTCTTCTTCAGAAACACCAGTCTATATTTTATATCCTGTCTACTTCTACCATCATCAGTTATTTTGCTCCCCAAATAGCAAAACTCATTTACTACTTTAAGTGTCATTTCCTAATCTAATTCCTGCAGCATCACCGGATTTAATTTGACTACATTCCATTATCATCGTTTTGCTTTTGTTGATATTCATCTTATATCCTGCTTTTAAGACACTGTCCATTCCATTCAGCTGCTCTTCCAGGTCCTTAGCTGTCTCTGACAGAATTACAATGTCATTGGTGAACCTGAAAGTTTTTATTTGTTCTCCATAGATTTTAATTCTTACTCGAAATTTTTGTTTCCTTTACTGCTTGCTCAATATACAAATTGAATAACATCGGGGACAGGCTACAACCCTGTCTCACTCCCTTCCCAACCACTGCTTCCCTTTCATGTCCCTCGATTCTTATAACTGCCATCTGGTTTCTGTCTTCAGCCACACTGTTTCTCTAACTGACAATACTTTTACAGCAACTAAAGAATTGCAAAGTGATACAGCAGAGAATACAGATTGTTTTATGGAACTTATGAAGCCTTCTCTATCTAGTGAATAGCAGAATAGCAATCAATTTTTTTCAAATTATTGTTGATTTGTTAGTTGTTCTGAATTGCAGGACAGCAATTACCTCTAACCCATATAGGTGTGTATTATCAGAACAATGCCTAGTAGTAACGGAAAGAACTGAAAGGACAAAAGAAGTTTTACGTAGAGTACGTGAAATTGACAAAATGACAGGTAAATGTGATGATATACTGAAGTTGCTTACAGCCTCACAGTTTTCTTGAAGATGCAGTTGTTCAGTGCACGGATTAAATGACATTCATTTACAAATGATTGTAGTGACATACAAAATGAGGTTGTGGTTAAGAACGCGCACAGAAACACACGGAAGGTGAAAACCGTTTCTTAAACTTGTTTAGCTCAAGGTGAAAAATATAGTGTCATCATAATTCACCTCATCCTTATGCACACTGAGCAAAAATAAAGGATTATGTTTGTAGCAGGACGATACTCAGAGGTACCCAAGTTTTACACACTAGAGGAGCCATGTTCAATTTTTTACTTGATTAGTGGTTGTGATGAGCCTTCTACACTTGTTACTGATCAGTGAAACTATTATTTCAAGCAGTGAAATCTGTGTGTTTTGTTGTACATATTTGTTTTAAAGTAGGACATGAGCCACTAGATGAGAAAAGGTAGACAGTAGTGAGGTGCCTGTTCACTCGTGCTATCTGTGAGTACAGCACTGCAGCTCACAGGTGATGGCTCACATTCTGATAAATTTATTCATACTTACTCTTGCTATTGTCTGATAATCAGGAAACTAATATAACCACTATGATTGTATTGGGTACCGATTGTAAACTGAATGACTATTTGCATAAGCAACTGATACGTTTGAATGCTAAAGCAACATGCTGCAGGTGACAAAAATTGGTACCACCACTGGGGATCAGTCGAGAGCTTTGATGATCCAATTGTGTCATCCATCGTCCCCTCATCCCAAGAAGTTCAAGAGCAGGCCATCTGCTGTAAAAGTGATGCTCACCCCGTTATTTGATTACTAAGGGCCACTGATTATTGATCTCTAGGGACCTGATGTCGCCATTACTGGGGAAGAGTTCAGCACAACCCGCTGGAGAAATTATTGCATGAAATTAAGGGAAAATACCGTGAAAACAACGAAAATCAGTGCTGCTGCTTCATGATAATGCACGTCCTCATATCACAAATGCTGTAACACAGAAAGTTACGTCAACCCAAGTGGGCGACACTAGAGCACTGCCCTAGAGTCTTTAAGTCTCCCCATGTGATTATTACATTGAATCTCAATGTAGACAAGTGTAATGCGCTGCGAATACATAGAAAGATAGATGCCTTATCATTTAGCTACAAAATAGCAGGTCAGCAACTGGAAGCAGTTAATTCCATAAATTGTCTGGGAGTACGCATTAGGAGTGATTTAAAATGGAATGATCATATAAAGTTGATCGTCGGTAAAGCAGATGCCAGACTGAGATTCATTGGAAGAATCCTAAGGAAATGCAATCCGAAAACAAAGAAAGTAGGTTACAGTACACTTGTTCGCCCACTGCTTGAATACTGCTCAACAGTGTGGGATCCGTACCAGATAGGGTTGATAGAAGAGATAGAGAAGATCCAACGGAGAGCAGCGCGCTTCGTTACAGGATCATTTAGTAATCGCGAAAGCGTTACGGAGATGATAGATAAACTGCAGTGGAAGACTCTACAGGAGAGACGCTCAGTAGCTCGGTATGGGCTTTTGTTAAAGTTTCGAGAACATACCTTCACCGAAGAGTCAAGCAGTATATTGCTCCCTCCTATGTATATCTCTCGAAGAGACCATGAGGATAAAATTAGAGAGATTAGAGCCCACACAGAAGCATACCGACAATCCTTCTTTCCACGAACAATACGAGACTGGAATAGAAGGGAGAACCGATAGAGGTACTCAGGGTACCCTCCGCCACACACCGTCAGGTGGCTTGCGGAGTATGGATGTAGATGTAGACATCTTCAGTCCCTTAAAAAAGGCCTTGGAGTATTGACAATTTCTGCTGGACAGGGATGTGAAGTGAAACAGTTACAGACTCTCTCACACAGCACGACAAGGTGTTTTACCAAACACGAATCTTCAACCTGGTGATTGCCTCAATGCTCACAGCAATCTTGCACGATTAGCATTCTGATTCTGGAAAGTGCATGATTTGAACAGAACAGTTTTGATCACCCTTTATATTTTTAAGAAGCTGAGAAGAAATTGGAAGCTATCTAGCGTTATATCTACATATGGAGATTTTTGCACCTACATTTTACATACCAAACAAGCTGCACAATATAGAGCAAACATGCTATGAATGGCGACGAGTGTGTAAATTGTGCAACTGCATAAATCCAATAATTTCTCAAAAAACTATTATTGCAATAAATCCTGTTTTCAAGTGCTTAATTCGTTAGGAATGTGTGTAAGTGTTACTTTTGACTGATTAAATTTATTTGCATTTTTGAGAGGTGTCCCTATTGTAGAAATAAAATTTGTTTGTACAATTACAGAGCTGATTTGCGATCATCAAGGGAAACCTTGATAACAATTGCTTGGGAAAAACAGCAAATGACCTTCAGTTACAATTTGTTACGGGGCAAACACTCTTTGCTCGGGGTAGCCTGCAGGACTGGTCGAGTAAACTTCTATTCAGCGACAAACTGATTCCCACGGGTAATGACACCTCATCAAAGAAACAGTGTTGCCAGTTCTGTGTCATGTGTACAACAATGATTATCATAAGTGTCCCTTATGACATGTATATTAGAACTATGGAACACTTTTGCACGACATAATTTTCCTACACGAGATCAGGAACTGCCAAGCTTGATAATAGTATTGTACAATGTCAGAAAATTTGTGAGTGTAACCACTTAGTACACTGAAATACTACACAATATAAAACACTGTAACAATACGAATCATCATCACAGCTGCAAAATTGCATGTTGCAGAGTACTTACAGGTAAATTGAGCTTCTTAGCATCCACCGGTTGATAAAATGGCCATGCAAATTGATGTTTCCATACTGTCTTGAGCACTGCTTTCAAAAGAAATTGAAGTTGATTGGTAACACGGCCTGGACGGTCTGGATGTGGGTAAAAGGGAGGCTGAACTACACCATTAACTGGCTCCAGATGAGGTTCCTCCCTAGGGGGTGGTTCAATCACATCTTGCTGGCTGCTATTTGCATCCTATGGGGGGGAAAAACACATTTACAGTAATACATTATAAATTTGCGTCAATAAAGTAACTAACTGAACAACAATTACGCCTCTATAGTATGTCTTTAAAATGAAGAGCAAGCACCACTTGGGTGGGGAAGAGGCCATTCTCTGAAGGATGCAACAACTGCTGGACATTATCAATAAAAATCAGTTTTCCAACTGGCACTACAGCACATTATATCGTGGTTTGTGTGTATTCTGTTTGTATGCATTTCTTGTGTAAGATGTTACAAGTAAAATGATGATTCTTTAGAGTCAGACTCTTATATATAAAACAGCTTCAAATGTCTGATCACAAATGAGTTACTATGTGAAACATTTGCTTTATTCATGTATGTGAGGAAACTGTACACAAGGTTAGAAATTATGTATAAGTTTGTTTTAAGTCACTAAGTGCTCTTATTCTTCAATACTGAATTAATGAAGTCCAGGTATTTGCACGCCAATAGTTACCCTGCCTCTAGACAAACCAATACTTTCTATTTTTAGTCCTTTTCTTACTGAAATGTTTTAACAAGGACTATACTTCTTAATGGGCAGATTATGAGAGCATTTTAAATTTTTAAATTCGGTTAGTAATCATATGAAAAACAGAAAATCAAATCTTTCCTGCCCCTGGAAGCTATTAGATGGACCACCCGCCAATCGGCCAGCGTACAGTGCCTCAGGTTCCAGGATACCCATTTTCTACATTTTGTGCAGAGATATTCCATGCTAATGTGGTCCAGAAGTTCCCACATGACCATCATGGATTTTGACAAAGTTGTGTGTGAACAAAATCATGTTCCCAATAAACGTCAGTTAAGTTTCACTATCATCAATTCAGTACTTTGAGATATAATCATTTGCCCCCATGGCGCAGCTCTCAAGAATGCACCCCGAGTTTTCGACACCTTTGAGACACAATAGCTATGGCAATATTTTCTTTAAAAAAAATAAACTGCCATTTTTTACAACTTTCTGCACACACACTTGTGAGCAAAATAATAATTTTTAAAAAGATTGCTTGATAAACCTGGAATCTTGTATGTAATAACTTACCAATACAAGGTTTCAGAATATAAAGTTTGATTTGTGTGCCAGTTTTCCATAGCTTCCAAACTGAGGGCAAAATGGTAAAAATGTCAAAAATGTGTTTTTTAGCCCACTTTCACAAAAGTCTTCTGCAAACTCTTAAACCATTTTCATTAGAAATACTATGTTATAAGTACCTTGAAAAACTATATTTAGCATTGCAGTGACAGCATAAAAGTCCCAAAAATGATGTCAACGCTGAAGTGCATTGAAAATGCAACCATATTCTATTGGTACTCAAATCTGACATTTTATTACGTCCTACAGTTGTTTAGTACTCTCTGGGAAGTTAATGTCAGAACTCCTGATGAGTAAGAAGTAAAACTGAGTCAGCACAATTTTTAAGTGTTTTTGTCATGACTCTCGACATATTTCAGCATTTTTTCTGCTGTAACTATGAAATCAAATTGGCTATTAACTTCAAAATTTAACTATGCTTTACCAAGGCACTGCAGATCATGGTAGCAAAATTGTTGAGTAACAGCTACAACACAGAGAGCATAAACTGTGTTCAAGTTTTACACTGTTGTCACATTTGATAAATTTGGTGAAGTTCACAGCAGTATCCAACATTTTTTTGGAAAGGATTCATATATTAGACAGTTTTTAGTGTCTTTTTATTATGCAATGCTACTGACATGCTAGTTTAATTCCAGTTTAAAGTATGGCATAGTTTGCTGGTCGTTTGGTTGGTTGATTTGGGGGAGGGGACCGAACAGAGGTCACCGGTCCCGTCGGTTTAGGGAAGGAAGTCTGCTGTGCCCTTTCACAGGAACCATCCCGACATTTGCCTGAAGCAATTTAGGGAAATAACAGAAAACCTAAATCAGGATGGCCGGATGTGGGTTTGAACCGTAGTCCTCCCAAATGCGAGTCCAATGTGCTAACTAGTCCAGTGTGCTAACCACTGCACCAGCTCACTTTGTAGCATAGTTTGTGTTCACACTGTTTGCAGTTAAGGGGAACCTATGAAAAATTATGTAAATGTATTGTTTTGGTCCATGGTGGCGTAACTACTGCTGGTTTCTTTTAAAGTGAGGAAAACCAACATTCCCATCGCCATAGGAGTCACCCTGATAGAAATCCAACAGCAGCCACCAGTGTCTCTCTTTACTACAGGTTCCAAGCTTGATAAGGATTTCTTGGAGGTATATCAACATCAGACCTCCAAGCCAGGACAGTATGCTGCATGCATTTAGGGTAAGAGTGATGGATTGGAAATACCTGAAAGTTTTCTGCTGAGCAGGGGTTGTATTTAACCTTTAACTGCTGAGGTGCAGTCTGTGAGACCACACATATGTTCCATCACGTGATTACATTACTTTCTCTCGCTCAGTTTCCCCCCACCCTTTCAGTAGCTTCTGAAAAGTGCAAGCAGAATAACATAGTTGTGAGTGAACCAGTTGTTCCAATAGATAGGTGAGTTAGAACTAATTAAATGTTGACTGCAGTCTCTCAAACCGCAGCTCAGAGTTAGCTTAATTATTTACAATAAAGAGGTTATTTTGTTATTCTGCTTTAGATTGTACAAATAAACATTGGAAGTAGCCGGATCGTTCGATAATAAAAGGTTCAAGGTGGATCAACGACATATACCAAAAAACAGGTATGTGTTACAGATTACAACAGTCATTCAGAAATTTATGTTTCAGAAGTTTCACCATCTGATGAAGAGCTACACATGGAACCCATACAAGGATGGAACCCATACAAGGAACCTCAAAAAGTTTTTATTGCATGAACAGGTACAGGTGGTTGAAGAATGCACCAAACAGAGCAGTTAGAACTCCTTTGCATAAAATCATCATAAAATTACACTCATCACAGCTGCCCAAAAATGGAGAGCATGGGCCTCTTTCCATTTGGTGTAAGCTAAAGGATAATGAAATGATGGCTGAAAAGACATCGCTGAAGGCAGCACTCAGTGAGACAGTCTCGAGATCTCACATCTTAAAATTAACATTTGTTTTCTTAACTGAAGGAATTTGTGAGTGGAAAACACTTCTCCAATGACGAGATGAAAACTGAAGTGGAGAAATGGTTTAAAGAGTTGCCAGGAGACATCTACATTGCAGGTATTAAAAGTGTCATGCCACGGTTAACAAATTGATTTGAAGTACATGGTGATTCAGCGGGAAAATGATGTAATACTCATGTTATGTAGTATGTTTCACTGAAATATGAGAAGCACCTTTTCATATTGTATCTTGTCCATCAGTGGACAAAACTGAGTTTGATATATTTTCGTATAGTTCCCATAGCAAACTTACATGCTTTAAAGTCAACATGTAACAATTCAGATTCATTCACAGTGTAAATACAAGGTGCATTTTTTAAGTAAGGTCCTTTTGAACATAAGCATGCTACGAAAGGTTATTTCAAAAAAGTAAATTTATTTTCAGAAAGTGCATACTTCATTCTATTTTTCGACATAATTGGCAAGTTTGTTGAAACGTGTATCGTACCTCTAAACCAATTTTAAAATACCCTCTTCACAAAAACTTGCCACCTGTTTCATTAACCAGGAGTTCACTGCCGTTTTCACATCGTCGTCGTCGTCATTGTAACGGTTGAGACTGAGGTGTTGTTTGAGGTGGAGGAACAGACGGTAATTGCTAGGCACAAGATCAGGACTGTAGGGTGGGTGGTCTAAAACTTCCCACCCAAAACTGTCCAATAAATCGCAGGTGTGACCTGCAGTGTGAGGTCTTGCATTCTCATGGAGAAGGACAGTTCCTTTTGTCAGCTTGCCACGTCTTTTGTTTTTAATCAGTCTGCACAGCTTTCTCAGGGTTTGACAGTATGCTTCTGCATTGATAATGGTTCCTCGTTGCATGAAGTCTGCCAACAAAACACCATGCCTATTCCAAAACACCGATGCCATGATTTTGCAATGGGGCAGAGTCTATTTGGCCTTCATCTTTACAGGTGTGTGTGTGTGTGTGTGTGTGTGTGTGTGTGTGTGTGTGTGTGTGTCTCCATTCCATGCTCTGTTGCTTCATTTCGGGCGTGATACGCGAAACCCATGTATCGCATCCAGTTATCATCTGACTCAAGAAGTCATCACCTTCTCCATGATAACAAGTCAAGAACTTCATCACACACTCAAATCTTTGGTTTTTGTGATCCTGTGTTAGCAGCTTCGGGACCCAACGGGAGCACAGTTTCCTAAACTTTAGGTGTTCAGAAACAGTGTTGTAAAGCACTGATTGACTCATCCGGAAATTTGTTTCAATGTTGTAAAGCACTGATTGACTCATCCGGAAATTTGTTTGAGGGACCTATTATTGTCAAGTGCCTGTTCTCACGAATCCTCACTTCAACTGAATCCACTAAATCTTATGTAATCAAAGAAGAGCAACCAGAGCGGTCCTCCTCAAGGACGTTGTCACAGCCATCTTTGAATTCTCGTACCCACTTACGCACTTTACTTTCACTCTTAACAGTATTATTACACACTTCACAAATCTGTCTATGAATTTCTGCGCCATAAAGGTTCCTTTCTGACAAAAACCATATCACTGAGCGAACCTCACACAAGGTGGGTGAGTTGGTAATCTTAAACATTTTGAAACACAGAACAGAACCATACATGTTCGCTACAGAGCTGAAACTGAACACAGTTGTTCCTGAGGCATGCCAGTACATGACGCACATGCTCGTTGCGGTACGCGCACAAACTACTAGTTTCTACAACAAAACGGACCATACCTGAAAAACACGCCTCATAGTGTCAGACAACTAGACGTTGTTTCAAATCTTACTTAGGCCTCTATAGCGCATGTTTCAAATCGTATTGTGTCCAACATTAATTCTACATGAAGCAGTTGTAAACATACCTATCGCCTTAAATCCGAAGCGGGATACATAAAAATAAAATTTAGAAAAGAATACTGGAATTGTAAGTCTCACTACAAACAATAACCCGACCCTGCCAAAATTTTAAATAATGCTGAAATTCTGTATTTATGATACTCATCCATATTTATTGTAGGAACTCCTATAAAGATCCTGATATGACCACGTTCACACAACCATGCAAGCACAAAGAACGTCATTTCTATTGCTGTAATATACTAGCACATTTTCTACTAAATGCCAAAAAATAAATTACTCCGAGTCCTAAACAAAAGTGAGCAGGATCAGCATATTTCATTGACGATACATGTTTGTGCGCCACAGAAATTCCACTCAAGAGCTGATACTAGGAAAGCTACAGCAATGATTGTGGAGTATCACATTCCAGTAAATAAAGATTTAAAACCAGTGTGTACAGATTGCAAATCTGTTTGAATTGAGACATAGTCGCCTAAATAGTATTGCTAAATCAATTAGGGGCAGTAAAGGATGTAAAGAATGGTGAGGGGGTAATCACAAGAAAGAGAAATTTTAGTTTCATCTTCAGCCTAAAGAGTAGGGAGAGTTATCATCCTAGGAAGAATGACTGTACTTTTCTTCAGAACTGAGCATCAGTATGTTCATCAACTTATGAAGGAGAAGCTCTGTAATTCAACAACCCTCTGCTTTGACATGCAACAGATACAGGTCCTTCCTAAACTATCAATTAATGAGGTATATTATTCACGTCAAATAAGCCATCACACAATCTGTGTAAGAGACGCAGATAACAAAATTCCAAAATTCTATGTCTGGACATAAAATCAAGCTGACAGATGCTCTGTTGAGGTTGCTTCAGGTCTTTTGATCATCTCGAGAAGTTTGGTGAGTTCCCTATTGAGAATGATAGCTTGAGGCTTGTTGCAGATTGCTTTGGAAGGCAGAATAGGAATTCCCATGTGGTACACACTTTAAATCCCTTTCTAGTTAAAGCTCCTCAGCAGCTCAAGAACATAACACTGTTTTTTCTTGTATGAGGCCAATCATTTATTTCTGCTGACAGTGTTTTGGAAAAACATATTTGAAAATCTACGACACTGACACCCACACATTATCATAGTGTTTATAAATTGGTAGGTGCACATCGTGTTTGAGATGACAATTGGAGTGAGAGAGACTACAAAGCAATCAGTTAACATTTTAAAAAGACTGACAGTATTAGTGACATGAAATGAAATATTCTGAAAGTCAATTAAAGGTGAAATTTCATCGTCAAAATACAAATGGAGCCAATTTACTGTTGTAATGATCCATCCAAGATGTTCAGCCCCATTCTAAAAAAATGGGAATACAATGTATGTTGCTGAACCATCAGTAATTTAATCATCCAAAAGAACGAGTGAAGCAAATAAGACTGATCTGAATAATTTACTATGTAAATGTCTTGGGAATAATTGGAAGGCCATAGGAGATTTACATTTCTATGCTAACATCGTTGATGCAGTTCGTATACGAAGACATTGTAAATTCAATATAAAATGATTACTGATGAACATCAGATGGGAGATATAATACTGCACGAAGAATTTGACAAAGCTCTGAAAGATCTACGTCAAAACAAGGCCCTTGGGTTAGACTATATTTCCTCAGAATTGCAGACAGTCTTAGGAGAACCAGCTATGGCAAAACTCTTCCCTCTAGTGTGTAAGATGTATGTGACAGATGAAATACCCTCAGACTTTAAGAAGAATGTAGTAATGCCAATTTCAAAGAAAGAAGTAGCTGACAGGTGTGAAAACTACCAATTTAATAAGACATGGTTGCAAAATACTAACACGAATTATTTACAAAAAAAAAGAAACAGAAATGATCAGTTTGGATTCCGGAAAAATGTGGGAACACGTGAGGTAGTGCAGACCCTACGACTTATCTTAGAAGATAGGTTAAGGAAAGGCAAACCTACATTATAGGATTTGTAGACTTAAGAAAAAGTCTTGACAGTGTTGACTGGAATACTCTTGGAAATTCTGAAAGTAGCAGTGGTAAAATACAGGGAGCAAATAGCTATTTACAACTTGTACAGAAACCAGACAGCATAAAGTCGACTGGCATAAAGGGGATGCAGTGGTTGAGAAGGGAGTGAGACTGGGTTGTAGCCTATCTGTGATGTTACTCAGTACGTACATTGGAACTAGTAGTAAAGGAAACCAAAGAAAAATTTGGAATGAGAATTCAAATTCAGGGAGAAGAAATAAAAACTTGCCCATGACAAACTCTCCACCCCATAGAAAAGGTGATGGATTTTATATTCGAAGAACCACTACTGTCATCTGTGATCTGATGCAGAAATTATTTAGCGTGGTGTTTTGACTACCTGTCGTTTTAAAAGGAACAACACTGGCATCACGGACTGCTCATAGTACACTAAACAGTAACAGCATGTTTTGACCCTTTGTCATCAAAAGAGTGATAGAGCAAGTGCAATCATTACATTTTGTTTGAAAGTGGGAAGAGTGTCACACAAACTTTTCAAGAGATACAATGTGTTTATAGGAGTAAAGCAATGAGTCGTAAAACCGTTTTTATGTTGTATGCAAGATTCCGTGATGGTAGAGAGAGCATTGAAGATGACCGACATCCAGGAGCATCAGCAATTCTAGTAGAAAAAAAAGTTTGAACAGCTGCTGAAATTCTTCAAAATGATCGTTGTGCATCTACCAGCTTAATTGCGGAGTTCACTGGACTTCCTAAAAAACTGTGCATCGCATTGTGACTGAAAATTTAGGCAAAAATAAAAAAACCTGTTGTCACTTTGTGCCACACTGGTTCACGGACGATCAAAAACATTGCAGAGACATGAAACAATCAGCTGATGGGTACCCACACTTTTCGTCGTAGGGAGGGAGGGAGGGAGGGAGGGAGGGGGAACATGAGTTTTGCTATTTGGGCAGCAGCAAATTAAACAACAGATGATGGTCGAAGGAGAGAGGATATAAAATGAAAATGCCTCATGGGGCAAGATCTGGCAAATACGGCAGGTGGGAAAAAACAGACAGACCATCCCTGAGATGCCAAATGGTGGGTCACTCATAAGGCCGTACGTGCAGGAGCATTCTCATTATGAATGAACTGGACACCTGATGCCAAAGTTTGAGGAGTTTCCTACACACATCCTCTGTCGGGTGTCTTAAAACTTCCAAATAAAACTGCTGGTTAATAGTGTGGTAAGGGAGGTACAAATTACTGATGCACAATTCATCAAACATAGAAAAAGACAATGATCGTCGGCTTCACATTCAACCTCACTTGCCTTGCTATTTTTGGCCTGGAAGAGTTGAGAGTCCTCCACTGGCTTGACGCATGCTTGGGTTCTGGGTCATACCCACAACACTAACACTCATCACCTTAACTATTTTGTTCAAAAAATCTGGATCACTTTCAGTCTCTGTTTTCGAGTCCTGACACAGCATGGGTTTGTTTTGGTCCTGTAAGAAAGTGCAGAACAAATTTTGCACCAACATGTCCGAAGTACAGATCCTCTCACAAAATCTGCTAGCATGAGCTCCAACTCATGAACTGACTAGTGAAATTGGGTGAATCATGAGACAATGATCTTCACTGATTGTTTGGTGGATTTATCAGTTTTTTTTTTTTCTTGTTTTGCGAGGTTAGTAGGGCATCCAGAACTAAGTTGGTATTCAACACTCATCTCACCATGTTTTAAGTGCCCAAACTAGTTGAAAACTTGTGAGCAGCTCATAGCATCCTCCTGGAAAGCCTTTTTAAGCATTTGTTGATTCTACATTGTCGATTTTTTAAGCAGGAAACAAAATTACACTCACTCACTCTGTCTCTCTGTCTGTCCTTCTAAAGTTGAAATAACGACTTCACAAGCAGAACATGCCAACAGTCAGAGAAACACAGCACTAAGCTCAAATGTTGAACTACACGCTGACACTTTTTTTTTTTTTTTTTTTTGCCCCATCATATATTTCAAACACTGTATTTTTGGTCATCTCAAAAGTTATTCTGAATCTAAACATAAAAGCTACTAATTTCAGAATTCTGGTAATGTCCTTAGGTGTACAGCAACAATTTACTGTGTTGACTAGCAATTTTGGTTCAACGCAAGCACAGCACTAAAAAGTTTCGTCTCAGCCTAGGATGCAAATACACACTTTCCACTAATATCCACTAGTATCACACAATAGCAGCAATAAACATTATATGGCAAAAAGTGCAAGCAGCCAGTACAGATAGTTGTTTCAAACAACTCTTCATATGAAAGATACTGACCATTTGTTCAAATATACACTTATCTCATATGAGATCATAAAATGTAATTCTAATTACAGGAAGTTTAGGACAGCCATTTTTTCAAAGCAACGTGGAAAGAATTCCATGCTGCCTAAAAAGTCAAAAGCCTATAGCAGATCCATTAACATGACATAAGGGAGTGTGTTGTTCCAAGATACTTTTCCTCAACACCACAAGGGGAGATTCTACATCCATGTAATTACTCCACCCAGAAGCTACACTCTCATTTTGGATTTACACGATTAGCAAGGTTATGGATGTATATCATAATCATAAATGTCAAGCTTTTACCAACTCCACCCACAATAAAAATTTCTCACTTGTTTTAAGTTTGTTAATATTCCATAGAATTCTTCTTAAAATAGACCACACTGTGCAAGCAAATGTTTTTAAGTAATACTTATTTCCCACTTTTTATGTTAGCAGAAGCAACACATGTCCAGATCCTATCCACCTGAAAAGATGTTTATAATAAGCTGAGCTGCTCTTTTTTTCCTTTTAGCTGAGCTTATTGTTATGAAGTGTTCAGCCTAACTCTTACACACCCACACCATTAATATGACATCTACAGCATTTTGCATCACCTGGTTTTCAACTGCAGTTTGAGATTGTTCATGACACAATTGCTTTGATGTGTGTACTGTTGTGTATTTGAAGAACAGTTTCTCATGTTGCGAAGTAAATACCCTTATCAATCTCCTCCTATATTTATCTGGCATCTTCCTACAGGAGCATGTCCTAAGCTATCAGATAACTTCAGCTATAAAGCACTAGCTGCCTGTTTTGACTTTATTCATACTAGGTCAAAGTATATTACATGGTGTCATTTGGCTTACTTTTGTTAACAGAGTATTTTGTTTAGCCATGATCACTGGTTCTGTCTTTCAGTACCTTGCTTCACAGTAATTTGCACTGCCAATGTACCCACTTCTAACAGACTGATATAGATGAACACCAATTCAAGATGTAGGAACTAGGCAACCTTTTTGTCTCCTGTGATGCAACTTATTCAGGATGAGTACTACTACGTTGAACATCAATAAGCAAACTGCTATAGTGGCTATCACTACATATCTTGGGGATATGTAACACTTTAACCAAAGTAAAATTGAATACAATGATGACAATGTTGAGGTATTCACAACCCTATCACAATTGGCCCCCAAGAATGTGATAATGACACAGAAAAATTCACAGACAAGGAAGTTCAAGTTAACCCACTGTTAAGTTTAATCTTCAGAATGTCTAGAAAAAAGATACAACTAACACACTTGTCCTATCTTTTCCACAACACCAATCTAATATCGCACTATATAACACAATTTATGGTAGAAAACTCCCAAACACACATTCAGGCATCACATACCACATTTCTGAATGAGCTGCAATTCTGATTTCATGACACATAACGAATGTCATTTCAAATGACATTCCAATTTCTTAAGTATGGATTTTAGTCTGCTTTTTTCTTCTGGGAAATATCACGAATATTGATGGTACAGTGAATTTCTGCCAGGTGAAAGTGTTGTTGCAGTTCTGAAACTTTATACAATTTTCACTTTTTCATGTACGTAGTGGTTGTTAAGTAATGAAGACAAAAAGACAAATGGATATTGGTGCAGTCTGTTCGAAATTACTTTAGGATTGACAACTCTGACAGAAGTAGCGGGGGGGGGGGGGGGGGGGGGGATGTAAGTAATACTGACTGCATTCCACCAATACCATGATACATGCAGTCAAAGAAATCATCCAAAGTTGTCAAAATTTTACCCCCCATCACAACACTTTCCACTTGCACTGCAAGTCGCAGGCAGCTTGCTGTCCTGTGCAATCGTTGCACCCTGTGATTTATTTATTTATTTAATTTTTTTAATTACAGGAGATATTATTTTATTTGTCGTTACCGTTATTTGTAGTGTGATACTAAACACTGTCAGAAAGCAATTCACCAAAGGTTATGAGTGGGATTCCATGTTGTTTTCTTGGACAGAGGATTTTGATACGAGGTCTGTCAAGAGAAATAGTAACTGCATTACATGCCTACTTTGAGAATAAGAAACGCAATGGTGGCCCCCCTGTTCTCTGTTAACAATGTAATTGATAGAAATGCTGTAGCTCTGAATATACACAAAAATGCTGTTGTGAAGACTGGCAAAAAGATGTTCAGGTAATTAACAAACTGCAAAAATCACCACAGCTTGAAGCTATTTGGGGAGGGGGGGGGGGGGGGGGGGGGGGAATGACACTGTTTGCATAAGCGGATTGCGAATATAGATTCACTTGTTAAGGATGTGATTCATCATCACATTTCCGATTGTTACTGCAGAAAGTAAAACCCGACATTCGGCAAGTTATTAGCCACCCTAAAGAAATCAAGTCTTTTTCAAGGCAGTCGTACAGAGTTTTGCATGACATAGGATTTTACTATTGAGATTTCTGTGGCCATTAGTGGTATGGCTTGATAAAACACGGGCCACATCTGACCACATTCTCAAGAAGGTCTCGACAAATAACTACAGGAACAATGGCAATGCTTTCTGGTAAAGAGGGGGGCAGACTTATTATTTGTCATGCTGGCACCTCACAAGGTTCTCTCTTTAATGGTCTCCTGTTAAAATCAAAGGAGACATGAGATGATTATGAAGAGAAAAACCACATTATGTTTACAAAGTTGTTCATATAATCACTAATTCAGCATCTAGGAAAACCATCAACAATTGTTCTAGATGGTGCTCCTTACCACTGAGCTGTTGGAAAGAAGGCACCTACAATAGCAAAGGAAAAGGAGGAAATGATACTCGCTTCAGCATCTTAACAATGTAAGTGACAACCTTAGAAATGTGGAGCTTATGGAACTAATCTCTCTCCATGAAACAATTCCCCTCAGACAAAATCTATGAGCTGGCAAAAATTTAACAGCATTATTAGCTACCACATTACCACTGCCATTTCAACCCGAAGGAGTGAATACAAATTAAAGGCAAAAAGGAACACAAACGTCTCAAAAATGAGATCAACAGGAAGTGCAAAATGGCTAAGCAGGGATGGCTAGGGGATAAAAGTAAGGATTTGGAGGCGCATATCACTAGGGGTACGATAAATACTGCTACAGGAAAATTAGACCTTTGGAGAAAAGAGAACCACTTGCATGAATATCATGAGCTCAGATGGAAACTCAGTTCTAAGCAAAGAAGGGAAAGCAGAGATGGAAGGAGTATATAGAGGGTCTATACAAGGGCGAAGTTCTTGAAAACAATATTATAAAAAAGGAAGAGGATATAGATGTAGATGAAATAGGAGATATCATATACTGCTTGAAGAGTTTGACAGAGCACTGAAAGACCTAAGTCAAAACAAGGCCCCGGGAGTAGACAACTTCCCATTAGAACTGCTGACAGCCTTGGGAGAGCCAGCCTTACAAAACTCTACCATCTGGTGAGCAAGATGTATGAGACAGGCGAAATACCCTCAGACTTCAAGAAGAACATAATAATTCCAATCTCAAAGAAAGCAGGTGTTGACAGATGTGAAAACTACCGAACTATCAGTTTAATAAGCCACGGCTGCAGAATACTAACACGAATTCCTTAAAGATGAATGGAAAAACTTGTAGAAGCCGACCTCGGGGAAGATCAGTTTGGATTCCGTAAAAATGTTGGAACACGTGAGGCAATACTGACCCTATGACTTATCTTAGAAGCTAGATTAAGGAAGGGCAAACCTACGTTTCTAGCATTTGTAGACTTAGAGAAAGCTTTTGACAATGTTGACTGGAATACTCTCTTTCAAATTCTGAAGGTGGCAGGGGTAAAATACAGGGAGCGAAAGGCTATTTACGACTTGTACAGAAACCAGATGGCAGTTAAAGAGTCGAGGGACATGAAAGGGAAGCAGTGGTTGGGAAGGGAGTGAGACAGGGTTGTAGCCTGTCCCCAATGTTATTCCATCTGTATACTGAGCAAGCAGTAAAGGAAACAAAAGAAAAGTTCGGAGTAGGCATTAAAGTCCATGGAGAAGAAATAAAAATGTTGAGGTTCGCCGATGACATTGTAATTCTGTCAGAGACAGCAAAGGACTTGGAAGAGCAGTTGAACGGAATGGACAGTGTCTTGAAAGGAGGATATAAGATGAACATCAACAAAAGCAAAACGAGGATAATGCAATGTAGTCGAATTAAGTCGGGTGATGCTGAGGGAATTAGATTAGGAAATGAGACACTTAAAGTAGTAAATGAGTTTTGCTATTTGGGGAGCAAAATAACTGATGATGGTCGAAGTAGAGAGGATATAAAATGTAGACTGGCAATGGCAAGGAAAGCATTCCTTAAGAAGAGAAATTTGTTAACACTGAGTATAGATTTCAGTGTCAGGAAGTCGTTTCTAAAAGTATTTGTATGGAGTGTAGCCATGTATGGAAGTGAAACATGGATGGTAAATAGTTTAGACAAGAAGAGAACAGAAGCTTTTGAAATGTGGTGCTAGAGAAGAATGCTGAAGATTAGATGGTGTAGATCACATAACTAATGAGGAAGAATTGAATATAATTGGGGAGAAGAGGAGTTTGTGGCACAACTTGGCAAGAAGAAGGGACCAGTTGGTAGGACATGTTCTGAAGCATCAAGGGATCACAAAGTTAGCATTGGAGGGCAGCGTGGAGGGTAAAAATCATAGAGGGACACCAAGCGATGAATACACTACGCAGATTCAGAAGGATGTAGGTTGCAGTAGGTACTGGGAGATGATGAAGCTTGAACAGGATAGAGAAGCATGGAGAGCTGCATCAAACCAGTCTCAGGACTGAAAACCACAACAACAATTACTACATAACAAAAACTTTCGTAACTTATGACATTATAATAAGAACGTCTTATCAGTGGGTAACTCCAAATGAAGGTAGTCTCAGGAATTCAGTCTATATCACAAAAAATAAATATTAATGTTTAAAATATAATTGCTGCAAAACCAAAGCAAAATTTTTGCATTCATTTGTTCTTTCTCCTAACATTTTGTCACACTGATAAACATGCATAAATATTATGTTTTGTTATGCTAGAAATAAGTAGGTGGATAAGAAAAATTAGTAACAGGTTAATTATGAACCTAGCAATCCATTTCTTGTAACAGAACCATAAGGACAACTGCTTAGTACTTGACATATGAGCTGACCATTGTGTGTGATAGTTAACAGAAATTATCTCTTGTTAGAAAACTGAGTTCTGGTTTGGAGCAGAGGAAGATTTGATGTGTTCTGAAGATTTCATTTGCTTAATCTGTTCACCTAACTTCAATAACAAAAAAGCTCCACTCTTGTTGAAAATTCTGTAAGATCATAAAATGGATATTTGTAAAGTGTGTCTTGTTTTAATAATTTATTGCCACAGTTAAAGCTAGAATGATAAGATACTGCACCTCTTCTAGCACACATTGATGCAAATTTCATAGTTATGAAATTAGTAGTTTACAAGTTTGAGTGAGTTGAATGAAATTTATGATTGTGCACCAGTTGTGTGTGGGAAGTGGCAACCCTGCTCCATGCCTCCACATGCTCCTGCCGAAATGTCAATCCAAAAGTAATTTTAAACAGACTATAGTGATGTCCAGGCAGGACTTCCCATCAGTATGCGCAGTTCACCAACTCAGATTGGACATAGATGGTGGGAGGAAATCAGTGGTGGCCTTTCCAAAGGAACCATCTTTGCATTTGTCTCAAGCAATTTATACACTACTGGCCATTAAAATTGCTACACCACGAAGAGGGCTTGCTACAGACGTGAAATTTAACCAACACGAAGAAGATGCTGTGATATGCAAATGATTAGCTTTTCAGAGCATTCACACAAGGGCAGCGACAGTGGCGGCATCTACAGCGTGCTGACATGAGGAAAGTTTCCAACCAATTTCTCATACACAAACAGTAGTTGACTGGTGTTGCCTGGTGAAACATCGTCGTGATGCCTCATGTAAGGACGAGAAATGTGTACCATCACATTTCCGACTTTGATAAAGGTCGGATTGTAGCCTATCGCGATTTCGGTTTATCGTATCGCGACATTGCTGCTCGCGTTGGTCGACATCCAATGACTGTTAGCAGAATATGGAATCAGTGGGTTCAGGAGGGTAATACAGAATGCCGTGCTGGATCCCAAAGCCATCAACTAACTGGCAGTCGAGATGACAGGCATCTTACTCACATGGCTGTAACGGATCGTGCAGCCATGTCTCGATCTCTGAGTCAACAGATGGGGATGATTGCAAGACAACAACCGTCTGCACAAACACGTCAAAGACATTTGCAGCAGCATGGACTATCAGCTCAGAGACCATGGCTGCAGTTACCCTTGACGCTGCATCACAAACAGGAGCACCTGCGATGGTGTACTCAATTACGAACCTGGGTGCACAAATGGCAAAACGTCGTTTTTTTGGATGAATCCAAGTCCTGTTTACAGCATCATGATGGTCGCATCCGTGTTTGGCGACATCGGGGTGAACACACATTGAAAGTGTGTATCCGTCTTCACCATACTGGCGTATCACCTGGCGTGATGGTATGGGGTGCCATCGGTTACACGTCTCTGTTACCTCTTGTTTGCATTGACGGCACTTTGAACAGAGGACGTTACATTTCAGATGTGTTATGACCCGTGGCTCTACCCTTCATTCGATCCCTGTGAAACCCTACATTTCAGCAGGATAATGCATGACCGCATGCTGCAGGTCCTGTACTGGCCTTTCTGGATACAGAAAATGTTCTACTTCTACCCTGGCCAGCACATTCTCCCGATCTCTCACCAATTGAAAATGTCTGCTCAACAGTGGCCGAGCAACTGGCTCGTCACAATACGCCAGTCACTACTCTTGATGAACTGTGGTATCGCGTCGAAGCTGCGTGGGCAGCTGTACCTGTATACACCATCCAACCTCTGTTTGACTCAATGCCCAGGCGTATCAAGGCCGTTATTACGGCCAGAGGTGGATGTTCTGGGAACCGATTCCTTGGGATCTATGCACCCAAATTGTATGAAAATGTTATCACACGTCAGTTCTAGTATAGTATATTTGTCCAATGAGTACCCGTTTATTATCTCCATTTCTTCTTGGTGTAGCAATTTTAATGGCCTATAGTGTAGAAACCACGTAATACCAAAATGTTGGTAGCTCAACATCTATTTGAACCCTGCTGGTATAAACGATGAATCCAATACCTTAATCACTGCAATACATCCTGCAATTTACCTTTCATGGGAATGGTCTGAACATGTGAGTTATCCAGAAATACTAACTAGATAAAAATAAACATTGTCTATAATGGCAAAAAGCACTTACCACCAAATTCAGACACTAACAGAAAAAAAAAGATTGTTTACTCACCGTACTGCTATGAGCCACCGAATCTACCTGCTGCATTTCCTGGTCACGTCTGCAATTAAAAGGTATTTTCAATTATTGAAGTTCAGAACATAATGACAAAATAATAATAAAACATCATACCTTTGAAGCTTACTGAGCAGCTTGTGTATATTAATCTATGTTATAACC
Source organism: Schistocerca gregaria (assembly GCF_023897955.1). Taxonomy (NCBI): domain Eukaryota; kingdom Metazoa; phylum Arthropoda; class Insecta; order Orthoptera; family Acrididae; genus Schistocerca; species Schistocerca gregaria. The sequence continues at coordinate 44,817,432 of NC_064931.1, forward strand.
TTTCCCTGACAACCATTCCACATCTGGAAATAAAACCTTATTACAAACAGCCCAGTCCAAACCTCCAAGAAAAAATTAGTGAATGAGAAACAATGTACCTTGAAATATTACTTACTGAAGTCTTGTCTATAATCCTGAACACATTCTTATTGCGTACATGTACAACAAGGCAATGTGAAGTACATGAAATTAATACATTGTACAACTCCCACCACAAAGGCACTAAGAGTAGACTATTAATCTCATTAGATGTATTAAATCATGCAAACCAAAGTGCTACAACCTGCATTCTGATAAAAATGAAGCTTTTGGTTGCAGTGCACACATTTACCAAGTGGAAAACATAGGAAGTGAGAAATTAAAACAGCAAGTAGAAATTGCTATGGTTATAATACCCAAGTGTATGTTAAGAGCACAGCTTTTCCCCTCATTAGAGCTCGTAACTGTTACATGGGCGAGCGGATTCCAATTATTTTTCTCTGCACCTGGTTTGAGTAAAATACATCACCATTCCCCTAAGCTCCCTTTAGGTACCAACAAAGGAATGGCTGGTTCCAAAGTATACAACTCTTATTTCCTTGTTTCTGGTAAGCTGTTCTGATCCACTTCTTGCAACAGCCAGGTAGATGCTTCTCGTAATGTATCTAAACTTCATTCTGTCGACCACAACTACAGGGTGTCATACTCTACAGAGGCCCCACAAACATATAGTAATTCCACTGCAATTGCACTGTGTAATTTCTGACGTTTGATGTGCCAACAATGCACTCTGCAACATGGTTTGACATAACAGAGTGTTTCCGCACGTCGCTGTGGTTGGGGATCAGTGTTCAGTGACAGTGTGTCGCTCTCTGTCAAAAAGCATGTGCTTCTTGTGAGACAATATCAGATTACTGGTTCCATTAAGACATGTCAGCGAATGTGTGTTGAACGGTTTGGTGACCAACATATACTGTCTAAATGCTGCGTACAAAAGATAGTGAACAAGATGGAGAGCAGTGGAACAGGGTTGGATCTTCACGATGGGGGACAGCCGCCATTGTCAGAAGAAAACTTGACTGATGTGAAATGATTGTTGGTATCTCCTGCAAAGTCTGTTCAACATTTATCTCAGGAATTCTGAATGTCACGGAGCATGTCACAGACCTACGAAGAAAGCTGCCATCTATCCATACATATTTAAAGTTGTTCAGGAACTGAATGTCAATGGCAAAGACAAATGCACAACATTTTGCTGTTGGTTTCAACAATTTATTGCTCAGGCAATGGTCGAGCAACCCCCGAATTAACAGAAGGTTGGCGTTTACTGTGCAATATCCCTGTGTCGCTTCATCAGACTTTTTTTTGGAGGGGGGGGGGGGGGGGTGTCTACTGAGAAATGTGCAGTTTACATCGAAACGTTTCGGGAATTTGCGAACCAGTTGGATGATGATGAACTCACCCTCAGTTGGTACCAACAGGATGGCATCACAACACCCATGTCTCGAGTGATCACGGCTGAGGTCCGATTAGTTTTCCCCAGCAGAGAGATTTTGAAAGGACCTCATTTTGTTGTGGTATTAGGGCACAAAACTGCTATGGTCATTTGCACCTGGTCTATGGATTAGCTAACAAAATAAATAAATAAATAAATAAATAAAAATAATGGAAATCAGCAGCAATGGGAGCGAAAATCAAACAGTGGGGAAACTAAAAAACAGATGGAAAGCTTAGAAAACCCCTGCGGAGGGGGGGGGGGGGGGGGGGTGTTGTTTTCCCCAAAATAGCTTCAAATGACCAACATCTCACTGACACTAATAAACTCGAGGATGTGATCGGCTGAGCTCGTGTCATCTGCTAAAATGGAAGATATATCAGGCGACAGCTGTAGATGGGCGTGTAGTGGAGTAAAATAGGGGCACTCAAGTAAAGGGTGTCCCACCATCCACAGTTGAGAGCAGTGGGGACAAAGCAGGGAAGGATCACCACTTAAAAGATGTCAATGGCTGAAAAGACAGTGCCCTGTCCGGAGTCTAGTTAAAATTACCTCCTCCCGGCGACGAGTTTGGGAGGAAGAGGGTCCAAGCACAGGTAAGAGCATTCACGTCCCGCAATTTATTATTGGGAAGTGTGGACCAATGTGTGTGCCATGAAAGAGCAACACAACAACATAAAACACTCTGTTGATCGCGCGAAGGGAACCATGCGAACATCAGGCTGAAGAAGAGAGACTGCAACCTTAGCCACTGTATCGGCTGCCTCGTTTCCACGGATACCAACGTGTCCTGGGATCCAGAGGAATACCACAGAGACACCCTTAAAGTGGAGCAAGTGGAGGCAATCCTGAATCTGGTAGACCAGACGACCGAACAGAGGAGTAAACTACGCTTCCATAGTCCAATTTTGAGCGCACTACGGCGCAACAGAGGCGGAGAAAAACCACTTGGTCCACTCCCCAGGAGGTACCATTCAGAACACATAGGGTGTTGATGGATCGCAGACAATGAGCCTAAAGATAGGAAACGTGAGAGGACCAGACGTCCGCGAAAGAAAGGTCAACAGGGCCTAGATGTAGGGAAGGCGGAAGAAACTCCGTACGCCCCCAAAAATTGACACTAACAGTCTAGCTAGGAGAAAAGCGGAAGCCGGTTTCGATGCTCCGAGAGTGAAGGCAATCAAGACATCTTTGAAGACGTCATTCAAGAAGGCTGGTCTGTTGAGAGCTGTAGTACATCACAAAATAATTCACGAAGAGGGAGCCCAAGACATCGGGAAAGAGAGAATCAATAATAGGATTTATGGCAATGGCAAACAGTACAACACATAGCAATGAGCCCTGGGGTACCCCGTTTTCTTGGGAGAAAGTACAGGAGAGAGTAGTGTTCACAAGCACTTTAAATGTGTGCTTTGCCATAAATTCAGAAATAAAAAGGGGCAGCCAACCTCAAAGCCGCCAAGAGAACAGTTTGCGGAGGATGCCTGTCCTCCAACAGGTATTGTATGCTCTCGCCAGATCAAAAAATGTTTCTACCGTTTGGTGTTTCCTGAGAAAATTCTTCACTATATAAGTGGAAAGAGCAACAAGAGGGTCATCTGCAGAACGATGCTTTCAGAAACCGTGTTGGGTACGTGTTAAAAGTCTTCGGGACTCCAGGCACCAGACTAAACGGCAATTCACCACGCGCTCCAAAACCTTACATGCAATACTCGTGAGAGAAATGGGGCAATAGCTAGACAGATGTTTGTCCTTTCCAGGTTCCGGAAAAGGAACGATGATAGCTTCCCGCCATCTTCTGGGAAATGTACTGTAGGTCCAAATTCGATTATAACGGTGAAGGAGGTAATACAGACTATGGTGTGATAAATGCAGCAACACTTGGATGTGGATACCATCCAGTCCTGGGGCAGAAGAGCGAGAAGTAGTGTGTGTGTGTGTGTGTGTGTGTGTGTGTGTGTGTGTGTGTGTGTGTGTTGGAGTTCCCACAAGGAGAAAACGGTATTACAGCTTTCGCTATTTTGAGAGGAAAAAGCAAGAGGTTGCACTTCCACTGCATGTTTCTTTGGGAGAAAGGCTGGCAGATAATTTGAAGAGCTCGAAATCTCAGCAAAGTGTTGACCCAATGAGTTAGAAACTGCGATGGGTTCCACTAAGGTGAGCCCAGAGATTGGGGATAAACTAGGCGCGCCAGATAACCATTGAATTCGACTCCTAACTTCTGAGGAGGGAATGAAGGTGTTAAAAGAGCTAGCAAAGAAGTCCCAGCTTGCCTTCTTGCTATAGCGGATGACGCGACAGCATTGCGCACATAACTGCTTATAGCGAATACAGTTGGCCAAAGTAGGATGGTGGCAGAAAACGCGAAGAGCACATCGCTGCTCACGTATTGCGTCACGGCACACCTCATTCCACCATGGAACTGGGAGGTGCCGGGTCAAATCATTGGTGCAAGTTATTGAACGTTCCGCGGCTGTAAGAATAACTTCTTTTAACATGAGTTACCTGATCGTCAACGCTCGTGAAGTGACGGTCATTGAATGTCGCTAGAGATGAAAAAAGTGTCCAATTGGTTTGGGCAAACTTTCAGCGTATTGGGCACATATATGGCAGTTGTGGCTGCAATATAAGGACACATGGAAAATGGTCACTCGAGAGTGTATTATCAAGAGCGAACAATTCAAAGCGCTGAGCTAGCTGAACAGTACCGACCGAAAGGTCCAAACGAGAGAAATTCGTTGTGGAGGCAGACAAAAATGTAGGTTCCCCAGTGTTTGAGGCAAACAAGATCCGCTTGGTGAAAATGTCAATAGGAAGCCTCGCGAACAAGGACGCAGAGATCCCCAAAGCGGGTGATGGGCACTGAATTCCCCAACAAGCAAATAGGGGGAAAGGGGGGGGGGGGTGGCGGGGGCGGAATCTGACCAAGGAGATGAAGGAGATCAGCTCTTGCCATCAGTATGGACAGTGGACAGTATATGGTACAAAGAGAGAAGGTGTACCCAGAAAGGGAAAGACTGACAGCAACAGCTTGGAAGGAACTGTTTAAGGGGATTGGGTGATAATGGACAGTATCACGGAGAAGAATCTTAAGCCACTATGTGTTGGAGTGCCATTAACTGACTGAAAATGAGGGAAAACAAAGCGATCGTTAGGACGCAGCTTTGTTTCCGGAAGACAGAAGATGACCGGCAAGTGGGATCTTAAGAGGATCGACAATTCATCCTGATTCGCTTTAATGCTGAGAATATTCCAATGGATAACTAACATAGGGTGGAAAGAAAAGGGAAGAATCTTACCACGGTTGCTCTCAACTCTACAAATGCTGAGAGCCTGCTGCCGACAGCGTGGAACGGCATTCAGCCAAAGGCAGAAGATACTGATTCATAGGTTGTTCAGGGGCAGCTCCTGCCACCGGCAATTGGCCGGTGGATTGGTCTCCAGCAGTGCGCCTTGGCGACAGGGAAGACGGCTGAGGGTGGTTACCGCCAGGTGGCGCTGTAGATGAGACACGTCGTGGCAGAGAAGGAGAGGAATTTTGTTTCTTATGAGCCTTCTTGGAAACGGGACGTTGAGATGAGGGAAGAATTGATGGTTGTGAAGTCAGGGTACGTAAAAAATCTTCGTGAGTAGGCTCTTTTTTCGAAATCCGGGTGTTTGATTCTGGGGCTCGTGATTTAGCAGAAGCCGATGAAGGGTGAGCCATAGAGTGAGCAGGTGATAGTGGGGAGGATGAATGGGCGATCTTTGCACTGGCCAATCTGACAACCGTGGCACTAAAGGTGAGATCACAGATCAGTGTGGCTGCCTCCTTAGTAGGCCGAGGAGATGCAAGGACAGTGCTATATTTACCTCTTGGAGGCACAGTGGGCTATCGACTGGCGAATAACTTCCAAGCAGCAAATGTAGACACCTTTTCCTTCACGCTGATTTCATCAATAAGCCGTTCATCTTTGAAAATGAGGCAATCTCTAGAGGAAGCAGAGTGTATGGGTTGGAAACAAGTCCTTGTCAACCCTTTTCATGACTATGTACACACGTTATGCCCTGGTCAGACATGTAGTTTTGAATTTCCTCGTTGGACAATCTGTCGAGTGAGCGTGTATAAACCACCCCGCGTGATGAATTTAAAGTGCGGTGCACTTCCACCCGGACAGGGAAGGTGTGTAGCAGTGAAGTTCGCAGCAAGTTGTGTGTCTGGATGGTTGTTTCTAACAACAAGGTTCCATTTCGTAATCAGGAACAAGACTTTACAGGACCTGCAATTGCTTCGACACCTTTCTGAATAATGAAAGGGTTGACTGTGGAGAAGTCTTGACCTTCGTCCGACGGAGAAACAACAAGGAACTGTGGCACTGATGGAAGAATTGTCTGTGGCTGAGACTCATTTAACTTTCACTTGTAAGCAGAAATTGTAGACATTGAGGAAACCATTGGGGAAGTATCCCCAATGATTACCGGCATCTCCAATGGCGTGCTCCTTCCTTGTGGAGGCCCTCTCTGAGGGCACTCCCGACTTAGGTGATTGTTCACACCTCCTGAGAAACGAACGGAGAGACCAATAGGCACGTTCAGAAGGTACCAGCTCGGGAAATCTCCCCTCTCAGGACCTGGCCATTACCAGGGGGTACGTACGTGTCCTACCTGTCTACCTGCAGTGGGGAATTACGCATTACCCCGTCAACGGCTAAGCGTGGGAACAAGGGGGTCGGCCTTCAGACATCCACAGGGAGGAAAGAAAGAGAAAGGGAGGAACAAAGAAAAGAGGAGAGGTCTTAAACACTGCAGTGGAGAAGAGGGTAAAGAGAAGAGGCATGGAAAAGGGAAGGACAAAGGGAGGACAGAGACTTTCCAGCATAGAAAGCAAAGAAGAGAGACTGTCTTACAGTTACAAGCGTCCGTCTCCTGACATAGGCACGAAACCTACTCCCATGGGGGAGAAGGGGAAGGGAAGGGGTGGAGGTGGAGAGGGGAGGATGGGGGATGGGGAAGGATGTGGAAAAGGAAGGTATGTAGCCCGGAAAGGAAAGCGAGCCACACTACCTCGGGGTCCTGTGCTCGCCACGCATGTATCCAAAAAAGAGTTGTGGATCCCCAAGGTCACCTGATAAAACACCACTTGACTTTATGCTCTGGCGTGGCCTAAAAGCACATGTCTACATGAGCACATCACACAACTTGGAAGATTTACTAGAGAACATCATCTGCGAAATCCAAGCAGTGACACCAAAGGTTCTAGCAGCAACATTCAAGAATCTGCAGTGTCATGTTCAACTGTGTTTGCAAGTTGAGGACAGTCACTTCCAGTACCTTTTGTGATTCACCTTTATTTGCCCATGAACAAGATATAACACGTTCATTTCATTTCCTGATTTTTATGCAAAGCCTTTAGGCGTAATTTAAGCTAATGTACGTACGTATGTATGTATGGCTTCTTTGAAGCTGGACACACTGTACAATGTAACATTAAGAAAAACCTGCTAGTTTTAACAAAAATATGTACAACTGGATTTGTTTTATACAAATCAGGTAAGAGTGTACTACCAACCAAGTACCACTTCAAACTCTTCTTGGCGCATTCTTACATTTATCACAAAAGGAATAATTAAAATTAAGAGAAAAAGAATTTGTTTTTACCTGAACAGCACAGGTGGCCAATTGTAGTATCAAGTTATCAACCTAGTTATGGGAAAGTTCAGTTTACCAACTATAACTTTCAGTTTTGTGATTAACTTTGATATCAGAGGGCCACAGGGGCAAAGTACTAAATTTTCCATATTGAATTACACACATTAATGTAGATATTTGTTTTATGGGCACTAGGCTGTGGTCCACGGCATAATTCTCTAAGATTTTGCCTTCCAATGATGGACACATGAGATACTTAAATGAAACACAGTCTCAAACAATCCCAACAAGCCAAACCGTTTATATGTATCCATGCAATAGTGTTCGTTTGCATGTTCATGATATCATATCATTGCCTATGATCACGGAGTCACACTGACTGATGTTATGGAGCTAGTAGTGGGTAAGAGTTTTAACTCTTTATTGATGATTTTGTGTTTTTGAATTTCTATTGCTTCTCTGTACATATTAGTGTAGCAATGATTAGATCTTGCAGAAAATAGTGCCAGAGAAATGGATTTGGTGGTTCTTTGGTCCCAGTGCATAATTATGATTTTTTCCGCCTTGCCCATGAGGCAACTGTTTCTGTTCCTTAAGGCAGGTGCTAAGGCTTATTTTGTAGTTCCTATGTACATTTGACTGCAAGTGCAAGGGATTTAATATAATCCTGCTGTGGAAAGCGTAAATCCTTTCCTCTGTTCAAGCATCTTTCTTTTTGGCTTGAGCACTGTACGAATACCGTGTTTTCTGAATGCTCTGTTGATGCAATCTGTGACAGTTTTTACACACAGAAGGGAAACAGCCTTCAGTTGATTCCTTCGCAGCAGTCAGACATCACAAGCTAGCCATTTTGTGCATACGGATAAAGCTTGTTTGAGATTGTAACTGTTTTGTGAATCACTCAAGCCTATGACAATGTCTACATTATTGGAAGACAAAACATCCAGCAGACAACTATACCACTGGTCCACGGCATAATGTCCATAAAACAAATATCAGCAATAATACAAATACCAGCGATAAAAACCTGCATTCTATTGTAGTGTCATAGTGCTGATACTAAGTGTGTTGTGTAATAATGTCGCAGCTGTCAGATTTAATTATGCGCCAGCCAGTGACACCTTACGTAGCAGTAACACCGACAGTTTATTCTTTGATTTTTTTCACTCCATACTTCTTGCATTATAATGTGTAGAGTGTTACAGTTTGTAGTTTCCCAGTTATGAGCCAGTGCTTAAAATTCAGGGACTAGTATACTTCCAGGTGTATCATCTCATAATATATTTATTACTCAAAGTTGTTACGTATTTGAGTATGTTTATTCTGATTAATAGTTTCTACATTTAACTGATCACAAAAGTGATGTTTCCAGCACTACCACTGGGACTAATAAAACCTGTGGAACTTAAGCTTTTACATTTTTCATGATTCTACATCGTAAATTCATAGCCCCTATGAAAAACCCATAAAATCAGTGCTAAAAAATCCCCAATTTTACATTTCTTCCTTGTAAGGTTTACCTCAATTCTAAGTTCTTACTAGACGCCTCGCTTGACTTCGTCCTGTGTTCTTCCTGTTGACATTTGATGAGACTGAAGAAGTTATAACTGGCACAAAAGGCAAAAGGTTCACAACATAGGTCGTGGCAGAGTTAAGGGAATATTTTAGGCCATCATGGAGAGGGGAGATGTGAGAGACGAAATGCTGACATAATCCACGACCAGTGTTGCCAATACAACTTGCAACATTTAGCTTCACCACACTATTATACAACTACTGCTAAGTTGCAGTGGTACTGGGAAAACAAGACAGTCAACGCAAAGTATTCCGGACCAAGCCAATACATTACCAAGGGGCCCATACAGCACCTTTTCTTTCGAAGCTTTTAACTCAGTCTCATCTTTTTGCATGTATTTCCAATGTACTGTATTCAGCAACAATATCAAGTGTCAACTATTTAAATTCAAACACAGTCTTGAAGCATACACTCAATTATCATTGAGGAAGGGGCACCCATTTCCAGCTAGTGAACTCTTATTGTCTGGTTACTTGTCAAGTCACCCAATAGGCAGTGCAGCCACCACATCACACTAACACACACAAAATGAGCTCACCTACTGGATATGCAGAGAGGGAGAGTGGCTCTTCAACGACTGGAATGCAGGTAGGAGTGAAAGCATTTTGTGAAGTGCTGAAAATATACTTTTCATGCAGATGTTGTTTTGTGAAGTGCTCAAAATATACTTTTCGTGCAGATGATGTGCTATGACAAAGATGTCAAACGGAAATAGAAAAAGTTATGCAATATCACATTTTAAAGACTTTCATGTTCAAATCCAACATAATACTGTGCTACAACTACATACACTACTCATGTACATACTTTGCACCACACACTGTAAATTGCAAAGACTGGCAGCAGTGATAGAGGGCATGAAGCAGAACTGTAGCATCCGAGTTTGTTTGTTTGTTTGTTTTATCAGATTTACATTTTACACAGTGTACAGAAATTCAATGAGCCAACTTCTTAGAAGCGTGCAACATCAATTGGGGACGCAAACTCATTTTTCCATGTGTCTGTTTCTCTGATCAAGACTAAAATAATAGTAACTGTGGGGAGCATATGAAGTGCCGCTCATAAGAAAAGCATCAGCCAATAACAGCAATGGTGACTAAATTTGTCACTTAGCAGATGTTTACATTTCTGCTTCTGGTTTAACCACTTACGTGCTGTGATATTTTTGTTGTAATTCAACATGTTCATCAATTGAGCGAGGACAAAGGATGATCTCTCAAAACATGCATTTTTAACGTATATTCGGATCAGAGCATGTCAGAAAATAGCTCAATTACCTGATACCCAGAGACCAATTTCAATTTTTGGTGAGTTTTTACTTGATTTTTTTTAACTGATGAAATCCATTACCACAAATTATTGTATAAACATTGTATTGCACATTTAATTTCCTTCACTTAGATTTTATACAAAGTATTGGAGATTATCGTGATTTTTAATCATATATGCCCAAGTACGTGAGTTTTTGCTAATATTTTAGGGGGGTTTTAACATTTTCCTCTATTCTGCATTTTCCTCAGTTTTGCAATTTTTAAGTTGACACCATGCTGAAAGAAGGCATTATCCGATCAATTGTCACATGGCCATCCCCTTTACAGCTAGAAATGTAGAGCGCAGTGTGCGTGTGGAAATAATCATGCACGTAATGCCAAAATGGTGCTAAACTGCTCTGGGACTATAATTACATCTTGCATGATGCAACCTTATTCAGTGTACTCAATTTTACTAAAGCCTACACACAGTTCCCAGTAGCAGAGGAAGACATACAAAAAACGATGATTATCACTCCATTTGCATTATCAGAGTACATACATGACATTTGATTTATGGAATGCTACTTAGATGTGGCAACGATATATGACTCAGTTCTGCAAGGCCTGCCACTTTGCTTTGCTTACCCCAATGAAATTCTTATCTTTTCGGTCACTGAGAAGCAACATCAACATCTTACTGAAGTATTAAAGTCCTTAGAGCAGTTAGTTTGGTCTTGAACACAGTTAAATGTATGTTCAAGCAGTCCGAGATTACTTTCCTTGGCCATTAGATATGTTCTGCAGGCTCCTTACCATGATTAGAAGAGGTTAAAGCCATCCTGCAAGTATCAAAGCCGAACACCATCAAAGAATTATGACAATTCCTAGGAATGTTTAATTTGTATCATCACCACCTACTAAGTTCAGCAGAACTACAGTAACCGTTAACTGCAGCACTTGCCTGCCACGAGGTTAGAGACAGTATTCCAGTTCAGTGGACTGATGTGATGTCCTCTGCTTTTTTGATGCCGTAAAACAGTGTATGGCAAACATTGTACTTCTAACACCCCAGAGCTTGATACATCCTTACCATTAGTGGTGGACCCAAGTGGGACAGCTATCGGTACAATGTTTTAACAACTGCCTGATGGCTCCTGGCAACTGCTTTCTTATTTAGTCTCTCAAACTACCACTGTCACAGCAGAAGTGGAGTGCCTACGACCACAAACTTCTTGTGTGTATGAAGCAGTCAATATTTTTGGCTGCAGACATAAGCAAGGGAATTTAACCTCTACATGGATCAACAACTAACTCATGCCTTTAAGTGGAACAGTAACAATTGCTCACCTTATCAGAATAATCAACTAGAATTTATAGCTCAATTTAGCACTGACATTAAGAACATTCTTTACAATGTAGTTGCGGACTGCCCCCCATGCGTCAAGTCCCACCAATTCCACAGAACTCCTCCAGGTATAACAAGATGACCAGGGGCTCCAGAGTTTCTTAAACAATGCTACATCTGCGTTACGGATGAATCTCGACATTCCTGAAGATGTCCAGCGATGTTGCAATGCCCCTCAGAGAAGATACTATCCTTTCCTTCCAGTTGAATTTTGTAGAGAATCCTTCAACAGCCTACACAACTTATGTCACCCTGGGATCTGTCCCATATTTTGCCTGGCCTGAGATACAAGAAATAGACTCCCTGGAGTGGACATTTACAAGTTTATAATGTCATCTTAAAAGAGCGTCTCAAGTGCAATCATTTCACTAGCTGGCTGGAACTAGTGTCAGTAGACAATCTTTCTGCAGAAACTTTAGCCCTCACTTTTGTGTCAGCCACTGCACATTACTACTGACTGCGACAAACAATTTTGAGTCAGACTTACTTGCCAAGCCTAAATTCTAGCCACCGCTGACGCTATGATTAAATTACATATGTATTATAAGGACAAGTTTGTGCCAATAGTCAGGAAAGAAACAATATTTCTGGTAAGCCCAATGTGCTACACAAAAATACTTTAATAGGTTATTTAATTTTAGCATTGATCCCTTTCATTGCATACTGTCTAACAAGGGAGCAATTTGTTCCCAGTTACAAATATCACACAGAAATTCTAAGCGTAATCCCCGAAAAAATCTTTGTCACATTTAAGTGAGCTATTTTCCATCTTCCATTTAACAAATCCTGACAATGACTATTGTATGCAGTAGTGTGTATTTTGTCACTTTTATTGGGCCTGTTTGAAAATCCTTGTTTTATAGATAAAAACTATGCAACTTGTCTGTGTCCAACTCGTACTAGTACCTGGAGGAACACTAATAGCATGCTCAAATGGCAAAAGAATCACTATCTCCTTTTTTTAACAAAATATAAGGTACATATGCAGTTGCAAGCTACTCAGAAAATCACTAATGTGGATGGGAAGGAAATACTTTATTTACAAAGAAATGCCTTTTCTCATTCCATCCACGGAGGACATTGGAAATAATGACCATTAATATGGCCCTGCATAAGCTATTGATCAAGATTTATACTTTACACTCACTTCACTGATCTCCCATCATATCTTCATATTAGGTATTTGCATGATCTCGACTGACCTTTCTGGTATAACTATTTTGGAGTTCATGTGATACTGTTACAGACCTTCTTACAGGAAGTTGAACAGTTATTAGTATTTTCTATATGTACTACACAAAAGAAGCTAATATTATCGAGAGGTGGTTTGAAAATTCTAAACTTCCGTCAAGTTTTAACATGATGCCAAGTCTCTCAAGAAAAAACATACCTTCGTGGGAGTGGAACATCAGGGACTGTCAACAGCCTAAAATCTTTCAACATGTGGTAATATTACAATTTTGGTTGCAAAACTACAGTATGCATCACTGGTACAGCTTTTTTTTCGCTTACCTTCCTGAAATATACATGTGTAAACAATAGCCTCTTCATTTACGTCACAAAGCTGCAGGTACATGCCCTTTCTTAATGGTGTGGTGTGCAAGACAACACCAACAAATTTTCATCTGTATCACTGTGCATTCTCAATAGCTAACATCTGAAAAAAAAAAAAAAAACAGCATAATTTACAGAGATGTTTCAGGAAATTATTCAAACACAATCTGACTATTCTCATTCTTAACACTTGATGATATTTTGACTTAAATACAACAGAAAGTCACAACAAAACAATTACGTCCTCCATAAAAACAACACACTGAAGCATCATATGACCAAACATCCAAAATTTCAAAGTACAAGAAGACAACCATTAAAAACACTACACAGCCAATACAACAAATAAAAGATACAAAAAGTCCAGACACAGCAACACTCATTTGATATAGAAAGCATGTATTCCATACAATTCAAACAACCTCTCCCCCCCCCCCCCCCCCCACACACACACACACAAATAGAAGTTAGTCTTTAACATTTACTTAGTTAGGTTGACAACAAGTAGGTACACACACCAAAGAGGAGGAAACACGTAATGGAGTTGCAATATTTACGTTATTAAAAGCAGTGTCCAACGAAATAGTTATATAGAGTGGCAAAAGAACAATAGTACACCACAAAAACAGAGAAACATGGTGAACAGTGTGAAGAAAGTCAGAACGCAAAGTTGTGCTTGTATGTCAGTAATAAAGTGGTGGTGCGACCTCCAGACCAAATGAGAGGAAACACAGATCAGCAAACTCTAAGTAATTGCCCTTTTTTATTTTATTTTTTTACATCAAAAATCGCAACATTAACTGTTTAATAATCTAAAAATAACAAAACTGTACCGTTATAGATCCCACTGATAATGCCTTAGAACAAGAAAAAGATGAAAAGCATCTCAGATAAATAAAGTGGCAGCAGAAAAGGGCAGTTTTATTTACAAAACAAGTATAGTCCACGTGTTTCATTAACATGCAATGACACCCATGCACATGAGCATTTTCTGCAACAAATTTCATAGCACACTAGCAGCGAAGTAAACATAAGTTCATACCAATTTACTGTAAATTATTTCTGTGGAACAGCAACTACTTCACACATTTTTTCAGACTTCCATTGGTGCTATACCAATTCCAAAATGTGCAAATATCAGACAATTTAACAAGGTGACTACAAATAACAGCAACAGAAATCACCCACAAACTCTCAGAAGTATGGCGACATCAGTTAGAAATAGTTTACTTTGAAAAATATCACACACTGTGGGAATTGGCAGTATACAGAGAGCTATACATTGCACAGAGTTTCTTTATGTAAGTATGAGCTACCCATAATCATGGGAAACATCGGGGGAAATTTACTTCTGATACATCTCATTAACAATTAGTGTACCAGTTAAGTTAAAAAAAGGAACAGGCAAAAATACAATATAATTGCTGAGAAAACAACAACATTAACTGAAAGTGAGGTTACCAGTCTTAATATCTTGACACTGTTCATATAAAATTATACAAAGGGCAAAAGAGAAAGTGAAACATTGTAAAAATGCATAAAAACCCTAGCATTGTTACTCACCAAAGTAATCCATTCTGCATAAATCTTTTAGTTTTAATTGAATTATGAAGGATAACGCGTGTGTGTGCGCGCGCACGCTTACTCGCACTATTTTTTATTGTTTTAGCACCATATATTAAGGCTTCAGTGTTCATCATTGGCACACTAGTGCAGAAGGTGACACAAAACCCATTAAACTACTTATATCACATATTTATTTACACAGACTTGCATATTTATGCTGACTTTTGGTATCTCTCTTGTGTTCAGAGTGAAATCAAATGTAGGACAAAGCTACTTCTTAGACCAACATCCTAAAACATCACTTAAAACTTGTTTTATGTTGAGTGTATTAAAACTCACAGATGTTTATTTTTCAACATTCATTGATCTGAAAAATGTATTTTGTGTTATAGCATCAGTTTTAACCTATATTTGTGCTTTATACAAATTTGTAAATAGTATCATTGTTCACCTAAAATTGCAGCATCTACCTACGTATACAAAAAACACATTTTTGAGGAGTTCTGAAGTTACAAATAAGTGTTCAGCATAACATTCCATAGTAAATTATTTTACTTACACTTACTGTAGCATCTATAACTATCATACGATGTTGCACAGTTTCCCTGTTCAATGTGAGTGTATGCTTTTTGCATGTATTGTAAGCTTTCACCATTTTCAAATTTCTTCGTGACCATAACTATGAAAAATGTTCCAAGCAGCTCCAGGAAGTGACTAATATTATCCCAGGTTTCTCTCTTCTCACAAAAGAATCACTTTGTTGGGTAATCACTTCATTTCTTAAAGGAAGATAGTGTAAAATATCCAAAAATTATTTATTTAATGTTCCATAAAATATTTCACCAGCCACAATGCAACCCCACTGAGACACGTACAAAAGATGCCGAAGATACCTAAAGTACTACCTTGTCGTGCTGATAGTCCCCTCTACAGGAAGTACAGGATCTGTAACCACTCATCCACAAGACTGAGTGGCATGTCAATGGTAGGTACAGTAGCCGTGCAGAGGGCAGACAGAAATGTAACACCCCCACCCATTCCACCAATCAACAAGTCTGAGGTGATTTCTTCCACTGAAACTGACCGACTGACACACACTGATTGTGGGCCCATCTGGTTCCGAGTTGCAAGCAAGGCTAGAATCAGATACTTGAAGGTTCTGTACCATAATCACCTCCCACTGTAACCAGAAACCTTATAGAAAACCATAGTTCGTTGGTTTTCAAGTTCCCCGTCATACTGTAATCATAAGGGGAGACTCACCCAACAATAATTATGATAATTACAGTTTTGTTAGTGGCGGGCATGGTGAGACGTGCTGGAAAACTTTACCGAGTGCATTCTCTGAGAAAATTGCCTAGAATATTTCATACAGGACCCTACTCGTGATGAGAATAAATTTGATCTATTGGCAACAGATGTGATCTCTTTGAGGTCATTTGTGCCACATCTGGTATCAATGACAATCAGTTATTTGCAGTGACGTGATTACCCAATGACAAAACAAGAAGGAAGATTTATACGTTCAGCAAACTAGATAAAGAAGCAGAAGTGTCATATCTCAATAAGGAACTTGGGAAGTTTAGCTCTGACCAGGAGTACACAGAAGAGCTTTGCTTTAAGTTTAACGATTTAAAAGAACAGTTGATCATGCACTGGATAATTTTACACCAAGTAGAACATTATATGATGGGAGGAACCTTCATGGAAAACAGACACCATAAAGCAATGTCTAAAGAAACAGGCTTATGCACAATACATGCAAAACAAAATAAGAGCTGTATGTCTGGATCAGAATAACAATGTGATTGGCATCTACATGTTTACAGTGTTGCTGTCGTAGCAACAAGGAATCTGAGAACACACACTGTTGCACCTCCTGTCCCATTCACCACAGCCAGAAAGGACTGCAACACTATTCTGTTGCTGATGATGTTTGTGGCCAGTAAATTAACTGTTACCGTTTGCTTTCATTGTGTGCTTCATTTCTGTGTGTGGCACGTATTTTACACAACATAATGACCGACGCGTGCAATGAAAGTGAGCAAATAAATGTGGTTGCTAAACAGAAAGTTTAATGATCTTCTCACATTTTGTAGGGTCAGGTGTGCAGGCAGGGGCACTTGTTTCAAGAAGAGAGGCAATTGTGACTTTACTGCTCCTAATGAAGGTGGTAAAACTGCAGAGACAACATTCACAGTGTGGTCCCAAGTAAGGATACCACCCCACAGGCAGAATTATGTCAGTAATAGAATTTCAAGTTTCTGTTGGATACTGATAGCGGTCACGCTGGATCGGGTGTAATTAGTGGCGCACACCCGCTAAGCCACACCTCCAGTGACTCCATACAAGTGCCCTCTGCTGCTGCAACACACGGCGGCCGGAGGCAGCCACTTGGCCCACTTGCATCCGCAGTCACTTCGACACGTGATGCTACACAGATTGTGTCTAGTCGCAGTTCCAACACCATCATTTGTGCTTTAGTAGACTCCCTCTTGTTGACTTTGTCATAGTTGGACTCTGTTTTGTGCTGCACTATTTGTAATGAATTGTCACACACTGATAAATAAATCACTGATAAATAAATCACTGATAAATAAATCACTGATAAATAAATCACTGATAAATAAATCACTGATAAATAAATCACTGATAAATAAATCTTCTGTTTGTCGGATAATCTTGTTCGCTAATCATTTCTGCTCCTGCCCAGCTTTCCTATGACAACAGTTGCCACACCACTCTGTAGCCCAACTCTCATTACCATTGTGTGTGAAGTCTTACACAACATACAAACAGTGTCACGAATGTTCACGAAGAATACCGCATAGAACAAAGAGGCTTGTTACCTAGGTTTCAAACATCCTGTTAGAAAGAAAGATGAAAATGAGCTGGGCACGATGTATGTGGGTATTATGAGAGAAAGAAACATCAAACCATAGAAGTATTACTTCTTGCAAGATAGAACTATTCAGTGGCAGCAAAACTAGTTAATAATTGTCAGAGCCCTGCGATTCAGAGCTAAAAAAATTAAGGGATGCAAAATAATGTGAACGCGTGATATTCTTGTGTGGTGTTATCGATTTCTAAAAGGCCTTGTGTGGCTATATTTGACTTTGATAAATGCCAGTCATTTTGTCAGCAAAAACTGAACAGAAAATTATGACGTACTATTGTTCCCTGGGAAAGGACAGAAGAGGTTTTTTCTTGCAAGCTGTTTCCGTACTAAATTGTCACTTAGTTTACAAATCGAGGGAATCACGAGGCTACCACAAGATGAATCCAGACAATTTTCTTTAGTGGCTCAACTGGTAGCTACTGAAATAATTTGGGATGATCTGTGTAAGGCAGAGCTTGCGGTACTTGTGAAACAAAAGAAACCACGTATTTCACTTTTAAATGTTGAAAGACACCCCAACAGGTAATTTGGCACATTAGGTTTGGAGGGGAATACCTTCAAAATGATGATCTACAAAAAATGTTTCTCATATAAAGGTCTGTGTAATCAAATTTTGTAATAATTTGAAATTTTGCAAAATACTCCACCACCATCAATTAATTTTGAAAAATACAAATTTTTTACAAAATAAATTAAAGAGCTTTCAAGCTATATACATCCATATGTAATAAAGCTGGTTTCTGAAATTTCGTTTTTGGAAACAAGCTATGCACAATGTGCTTGGTATTTTCAACATACCTCATTAAACTATTTAAACATTCATTATTAGCCTAATTATATATTTTGATTACAATCATTTTAAGTTTCAAATTGTTATTTTTCATTCATTTGTGTTTTTTTTTTAGTTTAACCTTTCCCATACATGTATTTTATTAACTGAAAATAATAAGTAACTCATTATTATGACCCAAAATCATTACAACAATGTCACTCTGTAATTAAATGCTTAAAACAATGTTTTCCTATACCACATACAAAAAATGAACAAAATTTCTTCACATAAAATACACAACACAGAACACAATATAAAACGAAATTCAGCAGATTTCAAATTGTCACAAGTGACCCTATAAGTATCAGGCATATTTCGATACATTGGTAAGTCTTGGTTAAGAGAACTGATTATGTACTAGTACTGCAGCTTTATTATGTTGTTTCTCAAGTGGAGATCGAAATCCATATTCTTTAACCATAACTACATCTTAAATTCTCAGAAAGTTCTTCCAACATTGAAAACTGTATACACCTGTGCCATTGAGCCCTTTGGGATCACCAGATGAACTTCCTTATCCTGGGGTTTGACAGTAAAAACAGCTTTTCCACACTGAATCACCCTTCACATGGTTTTAAAAGAAACTAATCAAGAGTTTGGACTGATAATTCCAGATCTTTTTGAAGTCCCAACTCTCACCATAACAGCATCTGTCTGATCGGATCAAAAGATATTTGAGAAGACATTTTAGTGAGAAAGGACTGGTTAGAGCATTATACCCGAGGACAAAAAATTTGTTTATTTCGTGACCCCCAAAAGGGCTTGTGTTGCCCAAGTACAATTGTGAGCCTATATACAGCTTTCGATGTTGGAAGAACTTTGTGAGAAGATTTTCAGATCTACTTCTGTTGAGTTGTTATGTCAATCTCCGCTTGAGAAACAATATAATCAAGCCGCAATCACTAGTATATAATTGATTCTAATCGCCAAGGCTTACTAATACACTGAAATATGCTCAATAGGAATCAGATTATTTAGAGGGTCACTCGCGACAATTTGAAATCCAGTTTATTTCTGTTTTCCATTATGTTCTCTGTCATGTATATTTTGTAAGGAAACAACTCATTTTATGTGTATGCTGTAAGAAAACATGTTTTAAGCATTTATTTACAGAATGTCATTATTATAATGATTTTGGATCATCATAATGAGTAACTTATTATTTTCAATTAATAAAATACTTGTATGTCAGACCGTATACTAAAAAACAAGAATGAATGTAAAATGACAATTTGAAACATAAAACAAACAACTAGACTAGATAGTTTAATTATGTTGAAATACTTTGACAGCACAGTGTATACCGCTTACTTTTCAAGAACAGTATATCAGAAACCAGGTCTATTGCAAATGCCTGCAAGTTTAAAGTTTCATTAACTTATTTTGTAATGAACGCTTTCATTTTTCGAACTTGATGGTGGTGTGGAGTATTTTGCAAAAATTCGAATTATTACAAAAGTTGATTATACAAATATCAAGAACATTAATTAGGCCTATGTATCAACTTTTACGTGAAAAACACACATTATTTCAAACAATTTCCTCCAAACTTAATATGCCAAATTATCTTTGGGGGTGTTTTACCCCTTAAAAGGGGACTTGAGAGAAAGTATTGCATCCTTTGGTCCTCTCTACACACACCAAGCCACTTTAAGTGGCACAAAATACTGTCACAGGGTTCTTCAAGCTTTCACCATACTAAGGCTACTTAATATTGTCAGACAGATTTGGGTGCAAATCAAGCATTACATGCTAACATAAAAGCTTCAAAGAGGCAGGAATTTAAAAATTGTTAGAGGAAGCAGTAGTACAAAATACACCAGAGAAGTGAAGCGGTAATATACACCGCACAGGTAAAGTTGTTAAAGCAGCCTGGAAAAACTATGTGAGCTTAGGAAACAATATTGAGGACATACTCACATTCTTAGACAATTCTACAAGCTATTCACAGACCGTAGTTCAGACAACAGAGTCGAAAAAGGAGGGTAGTGACTCTGCTAAGTTGCATTTACCCTTTGCCATTATTCATTCAGCATTCAGCATTCATTCAGCATTTGCAGACGTGGCTGTGTTTTGTATTTGTGAGTGACTTCTGCTACAGTTTTATAAGAAATCTCATCTTGCAATTAACAAATACCTCTGCACAAGAATCATATACTACATGCACATTACAGTGATTAGTTAAGTACTTAAGCAGAATATATTATATTAATGTAGTTTGTTGATTAATGAAGGAGTCATATCTGTTTGAACCGACCTTTAACACTGAATACACCTTTAAACATGAATTACAGTGCATACACTGTTGCTTTTATGAAGTCTACAAATAGGAAAACTATCATGTTATCAACAGGAACATGTTCCATAAATGATGAGTTTACCACCATCCTGTGAAGTAAGCCCAACACTGCACATTATCAACATGGAGCGTGCGGAAGTAGTCAGTACAGAACCACACAGCTGTTGCTCTCACAACCATATGCATGTAATTGTGAACCAACAACAACGCTCCATTCAACACTTAACAGTGTCTTGCTGGCATTCACTTTGTTATTCTGACTCAGGTATACACAGATGCTGATTGAAACATTTGGCATTCAAGATGGCAACATGTGAAGACTTAAACAATTACTACCGTAGAATCTTACTGAAAGGTCTCTCGCAAAATCTAAAGAAATACTGGCCATATGTGAAGTCACTGGCCAGCACCCTATGAATGATGAGGTGAAAATCATGCTAGCAAAGCAAAAATCATAAATGCTGAACTCTGCTTTCAAATGTTATTTTATACAAAAAAAGTCCAAGAGTATTGCCCCAGTTTAGTTCTCACACCACTGAAAAGATGAATTGTACAGAACTTAGAAGTAAAATCGTGAAAACTGAACCAAGCTCCAATGCCTGACAGAACCCCTACTGCCTGACAAATACCAATCAGATTCTACGCAGACCTCGCGGCTGAGTAAGCCTCGTCCCCTTTTGATACCATAGATCCCTTCAACAAAGCCTATATCTAGTAACTGGAAGAAAGCACAGGTTACACCAGTCTGCAGAAAAGTTAGCAGAAGGCATCCACTAAATTATTGTCCAATACCCACAACATCCGTGTGTTGTAGAATCCTAAAACCTATCTGACCAGCACAGATTCCAAAATCATGAGACAAGTGAAAAACAACTTTCACTTCTCATATAAAATTCTGAAACTTACTGATTGAGGCAGTCAGATGCAGTATTTCTCAATTTCCAAAAACTATTTGACTTAATGAAAGTAGAGAGGATTCAGCATGTTATCATGGATGGAGAGTCATCAAGAGATGTAGAAGTAACTTCAGGTGTGCCCCAGGGAAACTTGTTGGAATCCTTACTGTTCACACTGTTATATTTCACAAACTACCGCCTGAAAAGAAAAGCTGCACAAATATTCAGACCTTGATTCAATGCTACAGAGATACAAAGACTGCCAACTTACTTTAAATGTTCAGAAATTTAGAATCGGTTGTAGGAATATGAAATAGAATGATCACATAGATTCTGTCATAAGTAAAGCTGGTAGCAAACTTAGTTTCATTGGTAGGATGCTGGGAAAATTCAACCACTCTACAAAGTAGGTTGCTTACAGCACACTTGTGCAAGCCCTCCTAGAATAGTGCACAAATGTGTGGGATTTGTACAAAATAGGACTAACGGGGATACTGAACATATACGAAGAGCAACAGCATGTGTAATGACAGGTTGTTCGATCAACAGGAAAGTGTCAGAGTTTATACACCTGAACTGGCTGGCACATTTGAAAATTTATGCAAACGATACTGCGATAGCCTACTTACCAAGTTGCAACTCTCAGCTTTACGTGTTGAATCTAAGAATATAGTACACAACCTCTATGTACTGTTCGCATCATGATCGTTAAGATAAGATTGGACTAATTACGTCATGTACAGAGGTGTCTAAGCAATTATTTTTCCAATGCTCCATACGCAATTGCAATGGGAAGAAATCCTAATTCAGTACCACAGTAAGTATCCTCCACTCTGTACTTCTAAGTGGTTTGTGGAGTACCACTCTTCCTTCAGATCATGCCCAGTTTACCATTTTATTTCCATTTGCATCACACAATAATCACAATACATGATAAACTCTACATTCTCTAAAGATGACTATCTCACTTCCCTTATAGGTTAGTTATGTTTCCAATGCATAATCTGATACTTTGCATACTTTCAGCTGCAGATCTGTAGAACATAAGCCACTCCAAAAAATGACTCTGTACACTGATAAGAACAGTAGGCACTTACATGCAGCATAAACAAATCAGAGAGAGAGAGAGAGAGAGAGAGAGAGAGAGAGAGAGAGAGAGAGAGAGAGAGAGAGAGAGAGAGAGATATGCAGCTATTAGAACAGCACATATCACTACATAACATAATAAAGTACACATTCTGAACTGTTGACAGCAACTAAGAAAGGTAGCTGCTGCCACACAGTTAAATGCAGTGAATGTGTCAAATCACAAATGAGGCAAGCAAACTACCAGAACTTCATAAGAATGTTGCCAACTGAAGAAATCTCATATGATCCCTTGGTAGGCACCAACTACTCTCATTACTTATGCATGGAGTACCAAAAATGCTCTGGGCACAAAGCAAGAGTTGTCACAACAGTGTTTTCTCTACAGTACATTTTCTTTTTTATTTAATTTGTACCTCAAGAGATAATACTATGTGTGCCATTCATACATCCTTCTTGAGACATAAAATCTCCATACTTTTCTATTGTTGACCAATATTCAATAGCTGCTGCTGTTAACGTTATTATTAATGAAGCAAGAAGCACATTTTAACTACACATACATTCGACCAGCAAAATCATTTCAATCTATCTAGCTTGTATGCTTCTTTATATGGCAAGCTATATCACACCATTACCACAAAGAAAAACAAGTTTCAGTTGGTTAAGTTCTAAATGCACAAACTTAACACTAGTTCCATGCAAAACAAATTAGCCACTTTATATTATAAGTCGATGTCAGACATATTTTTCTACTATTACGTAATTTCAAAGCTCATATCACTTAACACACTGTTCTAAAATTACACAACATTTACACAAAGAAAAATCACAACTGATCAGTTCATAGTCTAAATGACCAACTTGATTCCACTATGTTCACTTGAGGTTACATTCAACCCCGATAACCTCACATTACACGTATACCTATATTCCACAAGCCACCTTACGGTTTGAGCAGAGGGTACTTATGTACCACTGTCACTTCTGTTACCTGTACCAGTCGCAAAGTGTTTGTAAGATGAACAATTGTAGATAATCTCATGTAGACCTAAATCTCTTTTCTCAAGATACAGATAGGAGGCAGCACTATATTGGTCAACTTTTCAGTATGTTACACAACCAGAATTTTAACAGTAAAGCACACCATATGCTGAACACTGCTTTTGTAGTGTCTGCAATTGGAGTTAGATGAACATCTACACGACATTGGTGATTACTAAAGTAGTCAGTAACAAGAAACATTGTTCTTTTGGATCTCTTCTATTTCTTCTATTAACCCTATTTAATACAGATCTGAGACTAAACAGCAACATTCAAATCTTGGAGGAACTAGGATTTTGTAAGCTACCTCCCTTGGTGACTGGTAACACTTGCTGAGGATTCTTCCACAAGCCTGCCTGGCTTCACTTAAGTTTTATGTGGTCTTTTCGCTTCAAATCACTCCCAGTGCATACCCGCATTATAAGTAGTGGATATGACTCCTTCCAGTGATTGTCGTGCCTGTTTATGTGCAATATGTTAAGTTTGTTTACACTGACAGTTAACTGCCAACCTCTGCACCAAATATTAAGCCTCAGAATTTCTCTGTGCATTCTGCTACAATTTTCACGTGTTGCAAATACTTTGTGTACATCAGCATTCTTTTCAATCTAACTCATGGACCTCCTGAAATTATCCACTAGGTCATTCATACATACTGTGAAAAGTAATGGTGCTATTAACACTCCCTTGTGGAACACCCAAAGATCTTTATTTCACTCGCTGAGAATCACGTTTGCTACAAACTCTTCAATCCAAACACACCACCGGGCTGACATCCTGTATGTTCATAATTTGTTCATCAGGCAGCATTGGGAAACTATATTTAGTGCCTTCTAAAAGTCAGGTACATGGCATCAACCTGGACACTAATATCAACTGCTTGCTGGGTCTCAAATGAACAGAGGTTTCACACAATCTTTATTTTCATAACAAATGTTGATTGCTACAGAGAGATT
This sequence comes from Schistocerca gregaria, assembly GCF_023897955.1. Lineage (NCBI taxonomy): Eukaryota > Metazoa > Arthropoda > Insecta > Orthoptera > Acrididae > Schistocerca > Schistocerca gregaria. Next base: position 44,841,900 of record NC_064931.1, read on the forward strand.
TGGTCTCAAAAAATGTCATCCATGAGCCTAAAACCTGTTCCAACATCAGAGATACAGGCCTGTAGTTCTGTTCAATGGCCCTTCTTTGAAAGGAGAATGCTTCTTTCTAGTCACTACGTAAACTATTATTTCTCTAGTCCCTCTAAGAGGAAGTTCTTTAGCATACTATACATAGACTTACACTGGTATATGATCTGGTCCAGTGGTCTGTCATCCGTGGAGCACTTGCTTTGATATGTCATTTTGACATTGATGGACTGACTTAAAGGAGGAAGCAGTACAATATTCTTCCATGAAATAGTATTGGGAAAAAAATCACTTTGTAAAAAAGCTTATGTCTTCACTGGCTGCACTCATTAGTAGGAACTATTGGCTGCATATTGTGTTTTGGGGACACTTAGTAGATACAATGTTTCTCAAGTCTTGGTTATTCAACAGCTTTCCATATATTGTACCAGATCTTTCATTCCCACAATGAACTAGTAACAAAAGCTTTTAATAAAATATGCAAGGTTAAGGATACTTAAAAACACTTATTCAAGTACAGCAGAAAGATGAATGACTTTCATGGTGGAAGTACAAATTTGTCTCTACAAATTTACAGAGCTTAACTGTATTTCAACCCCACAGAATGCCCAGCTTGACTCCCAGTGCCTCCTTACTATATACACTGTTTACAAGACCTACATTAGTGAAAATGGATGCCTACATTGCAGATTTCATCCCCATACACAGAAATGATCTGCTACTAAATGTTTACAAATTACCACTTCCTCCATAATCGTTATTTCTACTGAACACTTAGAATTAACAATTACTTTTTCCGCACATTCTTGATAGTAAGTGCATCACTGCATTTATAAACACAGTGTGTGCCACTTCTGTACAGAAAGGTAAAAAAACTAGTTTGTGTGTATCAATAGCATAACTTCGTCTATACTGTGAATTAAATAAGTTTATGGTTCAATGACTAGCTGGCAACAAGACCATTGGTGAATGTAGGAAGTACTTCTCCCTTCTTATACCACTGCATTTATTCCAACCACAATTTTCCATTAAGCTATGTTATTTCTACGTATGTGATGTGTAAAGCACTTTACTTACCACCACTCAAAACAAATTTAAATGTTTTAAAATAATTATCTTCCCTGCTATCTAGCTACATAAAGAAGCTACCAGTTAAAATAATAACAATAAATGCACTGTTGTAACTGATGTTGAATATATGTAAACCATCATAATATTTTCAATTTATCACATCACTGAAATGAAAATCAACAGGCATTATTATAAGATTGGGCTCTATTAAAGTTTACTCTATTACCCTAAAAAAGTGAATATTTGAAGAAAAAAATTTGGCAAAATAGAGCAAGTGTGAACGGAACTTCAGATTCAGATCTAGCACCAACCCCTCAAAGCAAAAGGAAGCCGATATTGATCGATACAATGAAATATGTACAATAAACAGCCACTCTGCTGTGAATTTAACACAATTTTCATAAGTAATAAATTTGGATTGCTTTAGTTCTTTGAGACTACGAGTTATATGGAACCCCAACACATCACAAAGTAAAAACACGGTGCTACAACGCTAAAATGTTTAATATTGTAGCACCATTTACTAAATAAGTATATATAAATCTCTGGGCATTCTATTTATACATACAACTGGTGGCTTTATATTTCAGCATTTTTCAACAAACTTTACTTTCCTGCTGACCAAGCATTGCCCACCAGTGTAAGAATGTTGACAAAAGTGGAATTATCACAGTCACAACCTCCAAGACACTTATGAACAGCTGTACCATTAAAAAGAATGACTACCTCTACAAAATCCTTTCTCAAATCAGACTGAATATTACTCTGAGGCGGCAGTGTTTCTTATAAAAAAAATAACTAACAAATAACAGTCTTCAAGATATAAATTCTAATCAATTTTCTGAAGGGCATGGAATTGCATGTTTAATAAGCACTTCCCCAATGTTCCTCAACGAGTGGAAGATTACGCCCACTATAAACACATGCGCCAATTGTTTAATAACACTGGCCATAGACAACGTTCAGTTACAATATGTAGATATACCAATAAACACAACAGACAAGTCTTTCACGTGTCAAACTTCATTACCACTGGAACAACCCAACAGTTCTTCTCACGGGTCGATTCGAAATGTGCATACTAGTCAAGTAACTAAAACTACATAACTTACTAGTCTTTAACTACTAATATTTATCGACTGGGAGAACTTTTTAACGCCGCTCCCATATTTATTTACGATACAAAAGCACTAGAGGAACTCACTGTACTATGCATGCATCGCCAATAGACACTGTAAAGCTGCATAAAATAAAAAGAGTAGCACAGTTTCCATAATCACTTTATTTTAAGTAACACTGCGGTCAGGAGTACTACAACTCTCATAAGTACAATAACACCTTTAACATCACATTATGACTGAATGTAAGCACAAACAGGAACTTAAGATATACCTAGTTCTTAGACGAGACAACACAAGCTCGACATATCAAACAGACGCATGTTTGGCCTTCTAGGTATTCCCTACTGCGTCGCCTGTGTAACCAAATAGTGCAGTAGCGTATTAACAAACTGCTTCAACATGGCGGGTTCCTCATTCAGGGAAGAAAGGCACAAGACGAAAGTTGAATATTTTACTGTGTCGCTTACATGCACGATAGACTACGTGGCTCAGATTGCACCGGAAAAAACTCACTATTACCTACCTGACAAGTGTCGTTGCATACAACACGTGAATTTTAAAATAAAAATAAAAAATCACTATGTTTAACATTCCGCTGACGCTATCCTTGGCGTTATTATGGCCGTCTTCCCTGCAACTGGGGAACCCGTTCGCTGTAAAATATGCATAGGGTCCTTAGTGCACAGTCAGAAATGCTAGGAAGGATGCAATACCCGGCACTGAAGGTGGGAGCTCGTTGCAGTTCGAACAATTTCGAAACGACATTTGATAAACACATGATGCCCACTGATTTCTCACACCCCACAAACACATAACATTGCACCAATCCTGTAGGCAGTGTAGTGCTTGGACAACCGGTTGTTTGGATGGCGAAATGTCTTTGAAATTCCTACGTTCCGATTGGTCCGCCGTGACCACGTGACATCCATGCTTTCGATCACACGTAATTCGAAATAAAAATTGTGCTGGAAGCTCATCCAAATTACGGAAATCGTCCTTAATCGTTTATCAAACTTAAATTATGGCCACGCGTTATATTTATGGAGTATAACACCACCCCATATCATTTGTCTGATGCTAAACTTTTGTATTTCCTAGTAACTTACATATGAATTTCCTATGATTTTGGTACCAGCCAACACCGCGACAACAATGTGTATTGCTGAGTGAAATTTCCTCAATGCTAGTTCATCACATCGAGGTACATTGCAACGTCGCCAAGTGGGTAGTACTGCGAGGAATACTTAGTGCGCTCAGGACATAATGTACAGCTTCAGGAACAAAAAAACATCACAATCATCCTCACTTATCTACTAATTAATATAGGTACTGCCAACAAGCTGCATTTTGCATCTAAATTGAGACTTCGTAAAGTTTAACGATATGACCGTTCTTGTAAGTTCTTTTTCATCGGTCACGCTTACTGGAGGGACACAACAATTTATGTCGCTTTACTCGTATGAATACTTTACTTGAATTTTGGCGTGTACACAGCATGATTTATATAGACTCACAACTATCTGTGCCTTTGTCCGGTCTGCAAATTGATGTAGAGTGCGCGGCAGTTAGCGCTATCTATTGTACCGTAGCCTACAGTCAAGTACGTATCCATCCATGTAAACCGTATTATGGGAAGTATTATATTGTGCCTCTGTACATAGATTAACTTAGTGGCTAGGGAGAAGGACAGGAGTGTGTGTGTGGGGGGGGGGGGGGGAGGGGGGGGGAGACAGCTAGGAGTCGGAGGAGGAGAGTGGAGGGGGGGTTGCCAGAAGCAATCAGTCTCAAGAAAGGCGAAACACGTAACAGCAAGTGTATCCAGAATCATTTGTCGTGAAATCTCAAAACAATACGGTCCTCGGTACTCTCTTAACTTTGTTGGAACTACTATCACACTAATTTGATCTTCACAGTTCCTACGGGAGCGGCAAGTATGAGGTTCAATATTAGATATAAAATTCGACGCACAAGGCATTATCATGGAATTTTGAAGGGCTCCGCAGCCATTTTTCTTTATGTGTCTACCAGTTTCAGCTTTTCAGTTGAAAAACTAAGTTTTTATGACAAAAAAACTACAACAGAAAGGAAGCCAAAGGCTTGTCTGGCATGAGAGATGTCTGCATTGGATATATTCTGCACTGCGAGGTGTTACAGACGTCGTTTTAAGTTTTTCAACTGAAAAACTGAAACTGGTAGACACATAAAGAAAAATGGCTGCGGAGCCCTTGAAAATTCCACGAAAATGCTTTGTGCGTGGAATTTTATGTCTAATATTGAACCTCATACATGCTGCTCCCATAGGAACAGTGAACATCAAATTAGTGTGATAGTAGTTCCAACAAAGTTAAGAGAATACTGAGGACCATATTGCTTTGAGATTTCACGACAAATGATCCTGGATACACTTGCTGTTACGTGTTTCGCCTTTCTTGAGACTAATTGCTTCTGGCTACACCCCCCCTCCTCCTCCTACTTCTAGCTGTCTCGCTCCCCCCCCCCCCCCCTTGCTCCGTCACACACACACACTCCTCTCCTCCTCCCTAGGCACTGAGTTAATCTATTTTTCATAATTCACTATGCAGGCTATTATCATTAAACGAAATATGTGTGCGCCCCTGAATATATTACAGTATTTTGTATGTTTTATTGTTACTGTTAATTATTATGTTAGCATTTATTTGCATAATTTCCAGCACATTTTATGACAAAAAAAACTACAACAGAAAGGTAGCCAAAGGCTTGTCTGGCATGAGAGATGTCTGCATTGGATATATTCTGCACTGCGAGGTGTTACAAACGTCATTTTAAGTTTTTCAACTGAAAAACTGAAACTGGTAGACACATAAAGAAAAATGGCTGCGGAGCCCTTGAAAATTCCACGAAAATGCTTTGTGCATGGAATTTTGTGTCTAATATTGAACCTCATACATGCTGCTCCCATAGGAACAGTGAACATCAAATTAGTGTGATAGTAGTTCCAACAAAGTTAAGAGAATACTGAGGACCGTATTGCTTTGAGATTTCACAACAAATGATTCTGGATACACTTGCTGTTACGTGTTTCGCCCATTTCCAATGGGAGCCGTACTTTGAGGTTCAAATGTATTCACAACATTCCTCACATTCTCTGGATTTTAGAATATTTGATAATTGCAAGCATATATACTCTCCTGAGAATAGATTCTTACAGGCAGCACAAACTGACTGTCACGTGCTGTTGCTTTGATGGTTTGTTTTCCATACAGAAGTTTCAACAATGTGAATATTTGTACAAACAACTTCTGCAACAAGGCAACCTAAATCAAATTATCAATATTTGGAAATAAAAATTTGAGGGCATTACGGACATTGATCTAGATATTGCTGACATAAATCACAAAAAGGAACCTGTACTCGGACTAAATGTCATTCGGCTAAGTAAATTCATGGAAATGAGTAAAAAAACTGAAAAACACTCTATGTACAGCGGAGTCACTGCTGACAAAAAGACTTCACACTATGCTCCAGGTGTCTGAGAAAAACTAAAAGAAAATTCTTTCCAATAATTTTTCAAAAGCTTCGTGTATTTTGTTCTAATTTCCTATTTACCATCAGCGGCATTTGGATGCTTAAGCACTTGTAGACGCATTTGACACTTGGTAGTGATATTTTAATACCCAGCTTTGCAATCTATTCTGCGTGATCGCACTGATACCGCTGAAACTTTAGATATTTGTTATCACATTGGCCATTATATGCACATAAAAACACGATAACAAACACTGAAAATACATGACCAACTCCAGCTGAAAAAGCATACACAAGACAGATCTTCCGACAGAAAACATGGATGAAATAAGTCTTATGTATTGCTAGTTTTCTATTGATAATAACTCAATAATGCAACACCTTGGAAAACACTAAGTGAACCCTAAATCATTATTAGTTACATTAAATAATAAAACTAAACTAATTTTGTATTATGAATCCTACCTAAATCGTCGCAACAGATTGGAGAAGTCCCAACTGCGCACAGACAATGCACAGCTCGCTCTACAAAAACGCTCTTCACACTTAGTCGTGGCAGTTTGCCACTCAGCTTTAGTACCTCTTCTGTGTAGTCCCACTGATATTGCTGAAATTTTAGGTATTTTATTTGTTATCGCAATAGCCACTGTATGCACATGAAAACAAGATAACAAATACTAAAAATGCATTAGAAATTCCAGCTGAAACAGCTTACCCAAGGGAGTCCTCTGATGTGGAACATAAATGAAGTCTATGCAATGCTGGTTTTGTGTTAATAATAATAAAATAATGCAGTATTATTATATGTAAAATGAAAATCGTTGTAAGTTATGTTAAATTATAAGACTAAAATCACATAGAACATGAAAAACTGCAAATGAAAAAACGGAATAGGAGCAGGTCTACCAAACGGAACGTGGATGCAGTCCCTGCATTATTAGTTTTGCTCTGATAATAGCCCAATAAAGCAACACCACGAAATACATTATATGTACACTAAAATAATTGTTTATTACATTAAATTACAAAACTAAAGTAATATTGTATTGTGAAGCCTACCTAAAACCTCGCAACTGGTCTGAGAAGTCCCAACCGCTCATAGACGACGCAAAACTGCCTCTGGCAAAGCGCTCACTGAGGGACCCTCCAGTAAAGTTGAAGTGGCTGCCGGAAGCATCTGCATCGATAGATATCGAATGACTTTGAAATAATGAGGTAATAAGATAAATAAGATAATTTCAAACAAAATTTCAGCAGTCATATCCGCATGTTATTTCTCCTTTTGTAGGTGTAGACGCACTAAACAAATGCTATTTTATAAAATAGCAGTGTCCAGAAAACAGTCTTTACTGGTGTGTGTCAATCGATTCTTATCGATCCAGCTACTCCCGGTGGGCACCGCCCACAGTAGAAAAAATAATACGTTGGAAATGGGCCTTCAGGAGGGAAAGAGGTTAATGAAATATAAATAAAAGGAATTTTACAGCAAACACAGAAAGTATGAACATAACATTTAAGAAGTTCAAAACTTTAATGCAAAATATGCATCTCAAATAGATATTTTCCAAAACATAACGCTTCTCTACAGAACAAACAAAAACTGTACTGTAAAAGTACAGACATAAGCAACTCTTTACATTAAGAATTAACTGCTTAAACAAAGTTCATTACATTTTTGCAATCCACGTTTCATTCCTCTACCAATTAAAGCTAATTGTCCTCTTTCAATCATACAGATATATTGTTTTTGGTTTGTAAAACCTGCGCCATTTTTGCTGTTCATTTTGTACTTTTCCAGATTTAAACATTCATCGTTCTCGCAGTTTACAGAAGAATTTTACCGTAAATCTTTTTTGTTCTTGCTGAAAAGTTACCTAAGCATCCACAATTTTAGTTAATTATGAGCAGTCAGAACCAAGATATTTTGTTAGAAATATTAGGGCGGGGCTTTGCAGTCGCCACAGTTATCTTCCAATCAAAGAGAACCGTTTGAAAACCGCTGTGGATTTATTTTATTTTATTGCAAGGAAAATTAAGTTTCAGGAGTAGATACTAGTATCCAGCTTGTGTAATTTTCAAGGTATAAAGCCAAAAACGTGTTCGTCATGGAACGGAGTCCACCATTAAAGTCTCAAGGTCATACCAACTTTTACGAACCTACAGTTGGTAGATCTTTTACGTATGACATGACAGAGCATTCCATATGTGAGACAGACTACTAAAACTGAATTACTTTGCACGATGTATCATAATGACTTGCAAGTAGTCACTTTATAGAATATTAACTTATTGGTATTTAAATATGGCTGCCAACTGACTACAGAAGAGTTCAAACAAGAGAAAACCACATTTAGTTCAATAACACAAATAAGTGTGTAACGCTTTTGCACTAAATAAGCTACAAGTTTGTAAAAAAATCTGTTTTTCAGATTACTTTCAGATTTAGTCTTGCTATATGTCAGGCATTTGATATCGTTTGGTAAGGAATCAAAGATTCTGGCACTGGAATAATTCTCCCCTTCCTAGGCTAAAGTATTTTTATGAAGAGTAACAAACGTAATTTTTTCTTCTTGTTTTACAGTCATGTGCATAATTATTGCTTATGAAGTACAACCGATTATTTACAACAAAATTTCTTGAGAGAAAATATGTACTTTGATGCTGTAGGTAGAATACCTTACTCCTTACACAGCTGACGACATGATGATCGAGGATGAGCACCATATAAGATTCTCATGACAAGCTTTGGTATACCGAAAACTTTCTTTCTTAAAGATGATTTACCACAGAATACAATTCCATATGACCTTACTGATATAAGTGAAGTATGGCAACTTACTGTTTTGTCCTTCACCAAGGCTTGCAGTAACAAAGTGCAAAAGTGGCTAAAATCAGTTGTTTATGAAGTTCTAAAACGGTTTTTTTTATCAATTTCAATTCTCATCAGTATGAACACCGCAAATTTTTTATGTTTTGCCTTGTTTATTAACTCTTGTTCATGCTTTAAATTTATCTCTGAAGCTGTACTCTTTAATATTCAGAACTGAATACAGTGTGAGTCCTTAAAGTTAAGAGAGAGACCACTTGCAGAAAATCAGTCAACAAAACTTTAAAATTAAATTAAATGTCCAGCTTTAACATTTTATAGAATCTTTGCAGACACAGAGCAAGGACGAACTGGACAGGCAAAGCTAAGGACAAGCAAAGCTCAGTGAACTCACGGAAAACTCAAATCTGGATGACTGTTCAGAGTTCTAACTAACACAACCAACAGCAGCCTTATATTCTTACTTGCACGTAGTTTTGTCTTATTTATTCCATTTCATTTTCACAGGCCTACTCTGCATGTTGGAAAAGAGATACATTAAAAACTTGACGTGCTTCATCCACTGGCCCATGGGGTAGTTCAGCTGCCCATCTTTTTCAAATAGTAAAATGGGATGCCAAACTGTGTACCTAATTTACACTCAAAACTAGCACGATATTTAATGTTACTACAGAAAACCCAATTTTCGCTTAGAAAAATAGTTTTGAACTTGTGTACTTAGAAAAGGGCAACATTTATTACACAAAAGGAGACAGAAAAGTTCCATTAATACTGGGTAAGCTCTTGCAACATCAAACATATAACGTCAACATCGTTGCGAGGTATTGTACTGTGAATACGTAATGACCTGAGTGAATGATTGTCTGACATCATCGGTGATAGCGCCTGACGTGGACCACTAGATAACCGCCGAAACAGTATTCAGAGAAATGAAATCACTATGCCATCTGCCGTAAATAACCAATGCGTTCCGAAGACCTATGAAATATACAGCCGTTCCCCACCGTACATATTTCTGGTTCAATCCTTACGGTTTAACTCAAATTAAAGATACTAAGAAAATGTTAACAGAGAGGTCATGTAGTGCATCACTGACGGGCAGTTACAGGCGATCAGCAGGTGTAAAGGTCGCTCCCATACGGGACTGAGATAGGAATTAATTCGTAGCTCGGTCATACACGTAGCAGAAGGTAAATCGGCGAAATGTCATAATGAATCACCTGTGATGAGAAAGACAAGCTCAATAAGTACACTTTAAGTTAGAACGTTATCTAACCGTCATAATATTTTCATAATTGCATTTTCTCCTCCTTTTGCTTACAAACATTGTAGTATCAGAAAATAGTCACACCTTTCGTTCGTTGAGCACGTGACTAGAAGCAAAATTTTGTGGTATAATCATAATCAATTCACTAAGTTATTTCATGACTGCTAACTGAATATTTTTAAGATGTGACACACTTTAAGATGTGACATACTTCTTCTGAACACGAGATCTGGCTATGTTCCCGAACTCTTTAGGTAATTAGCTTAAATAAGACAATAGGCGAAAGAAATTCATCCGTTTGGATAATTAACACGCCACTATTCGGAAACTATAACAGGTATGAAAATAAACTTAAGCACTCGCATTTCAAATGGTTGTAAGAGTGAACAAAAAAAAAGTGAAGGAAAATCCTACAATATCGGCTTGGGCATTTCGTTCGTCTGACGTTAAAAGACGCAAATTCCTAATAAGATTAGATATGTAGTTGGCTTAAAACGATGTCAGCTGGAAGCACCCCGACTTTTGCAGATGTATCCTGTAGAATGTACTGGGATTGGACAAAAATGTGGAAACACCGTGAGAAACGCATGCAGATGCTTGCCAAGCATACAGGTTGACCACGAACGGCACCTTTGCAGTGTCCGCAATACGTCTCAACTGTCAGTCGTGGTCAGTGAATTAGAATGTGGGAAAATTGCTAGACTCGTATTTCGGTTGCTTCCGTAACCGAGGCACACGAAGGGTTTGGTGTTTCAACAGGACCGCGTCGAAGTTTTATATTGCATAAGTCACAACGCGGACGAAAATGTGTTGGGTGACCGTGACAGATGGTCACTGAAGAGGACTGTGACGAAAAATACGAGGATAACAGCTGCAAAACTCATTTGCAGAATTGAATGTCGCACTCACGAACCTTGTGAGCACCTAAACAACACGAAGGGGGCACCGCGAGTAGGAAATTGCAGGGCGAGCTGGAATTCGAAATCCACTCAGCAGCGATGCAAATGCTCACAAAAGGAAAACGTGGTGCCGAAGCCAAAAAAAACTGTGATTATGAAACAATGAAAGAAAGTAAATTGGTCGAACGAGTCTTTTGCACACTGTTTCAAACTTCTGACCGAGTTTAACGTACCAAGAGTGAACCGTAGCAGGGGTTCGGTGACGATTTGGGCAGCCGTATCGTGGGTACCATGCAAGGTCACATTACTGCCGAGGTTTATGTGGCGAGTTTGGCTGATCAGTATTCAGTGGTACAATGTTTGTTCTTCAATAGTTGCGCTGTTTCCCAAGACGACAGGGCTCCTGTTCACAAAGCTGTCATAGTCCAGTAGTGGTTCTGTGAGCACGAGAATGAACAGTCGCATCTCCCCTGGCCACTACAGTCACCGGATCTCAATATTATTGAGCCTTTATGGTCTACTTTGGAGGGAATGCTGCGTGATAGCTGCCGACCTGCGTCGTCGTCACCTAAATTTTCTACAATTTTGCAGGAAGAATGAAATTAGATTCTCTTGATAACCATACAGGAGCTATATTTACCCATTTCTAGACGACTGGAAGTTGTTTTGCTACGCCGTATTAGGCACGGTAACGTATTGTGTTTTCGATGTTTCCATATTTTTATCCACTCCCTATTTTATTCTCTGTCAGCTTTCGTAGAACATTCTCCTTCATCGTCATAGCGCTTATTGAAACAGAACTCGACTGACAACGAGAGGTACTAGCACAGTGCGATTGCCATGTCATTCGTCGGCTATTTGCTGCCCCATTGAGAGTTTGCAATACGGCGGCGACGTATTTACGAACAAATCTTTAGGATGAAATGACGGGGTGTACTGGTGATAGTCGTAATGGCTTGCAACCGACATTTGTTCGATGATACATGATAGGGTGCTGTTGGTAAGAGTACGACGACTGGTTGAAATAGCAAGCAGAGCCAGTGTTCGACTTTCTAGAAGTAGTTCCCACAACGCAAAATGTTGCAATAGACACAGACCACACGAAACATGAAGTGACGTTTGTCAGACAGTCAAGTGGGGCAGTGAATAAGACGCGGGACTCTTATGCGGGACCTGCGAACTTCAAATTTCCCCTGGCTGTCTATATCAAAGGTGACCGTGATTTTCCTAAAATTCTTCGAGTGAATATCGCACTGGTTTCTCAAATAAGCCAAGATAATTTCGTCCATTCTCGTAGGCCTCTAATATGTGGCGTTATTTCAGTCATTACAGAATCGAGTCAAATTTACAAATAACTTGGCAGTATGAACCCTCATATCAGTATGATGTTGCTCCCCCTCCCCCCTTCCTCTTCTGACCTGGATGCATTCACTGATTCGGTTGTGAAGGCTTTCATAAAGCAATTGTGTCTTTTCCTGAGGCGAGCTGGACAACAAATGTTGTTAACTGTTCCGTGATACTGAGACGTCCGAGCTGGCCCCAGGCGTGTTCTGTCGTGGGGAGGTCTGGGGTATTGCTGGCCACGGGAGTACTTCAGCATCACACAGACACGTGACGTATGTGAACGAGCATTGTCCTGTTGACAATATTGTCGCATGAGATAAGAAATGAGGATGCAGGATTTCCATGACATACCGTTGCGCTGTCAGAGTACCATCATTCACTATCAGTCGTGACCTGAAGTTAGTGAAGGCTCTGTAATGGGTTGGGGCGTGTGCAGTTGGAGTGATATGGGACCCCTGATACGTCTAGATACGACCCTGACTGGTGCACACGTACGTAAGCATCGTGTCTGATAACCTGCATCCGTTCATGAACACTGTGCATTCCGACGGACTAGGGCAATCCCAGCAGGATAATGCGGCACCCCACACCAGAACCCATTGTGATGCTATGGTGTTTATATTTATAGCCCTCGAACATCCTAGTGTAACTTCATGCATCCTGTTCCCTAAACAGGAACTGCTCAAGACATGTACTCTTTTTTTTTTCTTTTTGGCGACTTGTCCGAAACATTTGACTGTGCTATTTATTCATCATTTGGATTTGCAGCTCCTTGTGTTTGCCGTGTTTGGAATTAAAATTGTAGGATGTGAGGTCCACCAGTTATGCAAAACACCGTTTTTTCCAAGTACCCAAACATGTTTCAGCACCACTGTGCCATCATCAGTGGGTTTCTGTTTTATTTAATCTTTACACTTGGTGTGCACGATTTTTCAGGACCGCTTGTGTATTATTTATGACAGGTAGCTTGTAATGTTTTCGTGTGGCAAGCCCTTTTATTCTCAGCATTGGGAGATTTGAAAGCAATTGCACCTCGAAATTTATTTGACATCGAAACGGTACAGTTCACGATACGGGTTCCTTTTCAAACCTTTAAGTCTCCTCTACAACCCCTAGAAGCCCGTAATAAGAATTGTGAGACACCTTGTATAAAGCTGTAGTGAACCCGCAAGTTGGTGACTCACATTCGGAAGGACGACGGTTCAAACCCGCATCCGGTCATCTAGATTTAGGTTTTCCGTGTTTTCCCTAAATCGCTCCAGGCAAATGCCACGATGGTTTCTTCGAAAGGGCTCGGCCGATTTCGTTCCCCGTCCTTGACTCAATCCGAGCTTTTGCTCCGTCTCTAATGACGTCGATGTCGACAGGATGTTGAGCTCAATCTTCCTTCCTTCCGTAAGCTGGTTTTAACACCACAGCATTTTACAGAGCATTGTCTTAAGATTTTCGTTCCGAGAGTGTAAACTGGGGACTTGGATTTACTTCACTTCTACTCTAGCATCGCTTCCGCGCGTGAGAACTGGAAGTGGTAATTTTATCTTTCCCAGAAAGCCTACGCTGAGGGGACCGGTAAGGCACGGTGCACACTGCTACCGGCAGCGCTTTGCCGCTGATTTCTTCCAAGTCGGGACGCCGCGCTGCACGCTATTCCCGACTTCCGGGAAGCTTTTGTTACACTCCCACGCCGCCGCCGGCTTTCAAAAGATAGGAGCAAACACGCGCCCACGCTGAAGACTTCCTAGTAAACGATTTTCAGTGCTCGTTCTCAGAGACGACATCACAAATGCCAATCCATTTTCAGTATTCAGTCAATGTCGGTCAGTTTCAGGAATCAGTGTAAGCAAATATAAGGGCCGATCAAAAAGTTTGCGTTTGAGGGCGTTGCTGCAGCGTATATGAAACGTAGCGCGACCCCTATGCTGGTTTATAAGCACCGACATGAAGACAAGGTGTTAGTGTGACGCGCGTGTCTTTCGACGTGCGTGCGATAAATACGTAAACAGGAACTATGGCGAAGTTATTGCCAAATGCGTCCAAACAGCACCAAATTGCTGTTATTATTTTCTTAGCTGCCGAAGGACAAACACCGGTAGACGTCCTTTGCAGAATGAAGAATCTGTATGGAGCAGCATGTCTGCCAAAAACCGTCTTTGTGAACAAGGGGTGCTATTGCTTCATGATAACGCACGTCCCCATATCGCGAATGTCGTAACGCAGAAGTGTGAAACACTCGATCACCTATTGTACGGTCACGATCTCTCCCATGCGATTGTAACGCCTTCTGTCCCTTAGAAAAGGCCTAGGCCGAGGGGAGCAATAATGCCCGCGACACACTGTACGGTCGGACGAGGAGAACTTCACGCAGCGGGACACGTGTGTCTTCAACCTATTGCGTCGGCGGGATGTAGCCGACTGGCATATCCACTCTCGACTTTACGGCCTCGAACGGACACTTTTTGATCGCTGCTTCTACCTACACAATACCATAACAGATCAATAGAGTTGACACACAAACGACGTACGATGTGCGTAAGCCAGGACACGTCATTGGAACACACTCGGCGTATAATCGTATAAGTACGTAAAAAACGTTACCATTCGATGGTTACAATGTTCCCCTATCCGCACGACGCAGACAACATTAAAAGACGAGGCTGTGCGAACTCAGTATACACCAACGTCTGTTAACTAAAATCCGATCATATGGGATAGCAAATGAAATCTGTGGCGATACTGAGGGTTTAGCAGTAGAGAGGAAGCAGCGTGTCAACTTGGATGGAGAGCCAGCGATAGATGTATGAATAGGGTTAGACTTGCCCCAGGGAAGTGTTTTGGAACCATTGGCGTACACATTTCATATTAATGACCCGGTACACAATATTAATTGTATCCTCATGTCTTTTGCAGATGATACAAATAGTATATCAGGGCGCCTTCTGGGTCAGGTAATGATCTTATCTGGAAGTCACTGATAAGGAGTTCCGTTGTCACGTTACACATTTGTTCGACTTATAATAAAGGTGGGAAGGATGACGATTCAAACCCCGCATCCGCTCATCCAGATTTCGGTTTTCCGTGATTTCCGTAAATCGCTCCAGGCAAATGCCAGAATGGTTTCTTCGAAAGGGCTCGGCCGATTTTGCTCCCCATCCTTGACACAATCCGAGCTTTTGCTCCGTCTCTAATGACCTCGATGTCAACAGGACGTTGAGCTCAATCTTCCTTCCTTTCTTTCTTCCTCCAGAGAATAACCGCCAACTGATCATCCAGGAGAACCCCTGCTCTACCCACGCAACCATCATCCCTTCCCCTCCCTTCTTCATGGACCAATGAGATTCAGGTGTCCCATCCTCATCTCCATCTTTTATAACTATGGCAATTGAGTGGGTGGCTTCACTCAGGATCTGCACAGCATAGGAAAAGGATCAGTCTGTGTCTTTCTGTTAGTAACAAATTAATGATATTGTAATTACACTAAGTCACATCACTCAATGTCTATTTGTTAACAACAAATTAAATGTAATATTACATCATTTTCGTCCTTCAAGGCGCCAGCCGAGACCCCACCAAGGCATACATGTAAGTACTCTCATTCTTCAATATTCTCCACATTTTCCACACATATTTCACATTTTTTGATTTTTCAATATGCTATACAATTTTACATATGTCTCAACATTTTTCGTCTTTTACACATTTTTCCATATTTTCGTACTTTTTTTTCGAAATTTCATCCCATTACAGTACTTCCATCCCAGTGCTCTCGGCATTGTGTGAACGTCGCATCATGTTGCATCGACGTTATGGTGCTCTTAGCCGATCACAATGCAGCATTTGCCAAAAAAGTATAGAAATTATTTATCATTACAAAGGCACCACTACATTACCAGTGTGTGTGTGTGTGTGTGTGTGTGTGTGTGTGTGTGTGTGTGTGTGTGTGTCACGTCTCAAAAAATGTTCAAATGTGTGTGAAACCTTATGGTACTTAACTGCTAAGGTCATCAGTCCCTAAGCTTACACATTACTTAACCTAAATTATACTAAGGACAAACACACACACCCATCCCCGAGGGAGGACTCGAACCTCCGCCGGGACCAGCCGCACAGTCCATAGCACCCCAGACCGCTAGGCTAATCCAGCGCGGCTGTGACGCCACAAATAGGGTGACCAGATGTAGATATACACTACTGGACATTAAAATTGCTACACCAAGAAGAAATGCAGATGATAAATGGGTATTCATTGGACAAATATATTATACAACAACTGACATGTGATTACATTTTCACGTAGTCCGATTGCATAGATCCTGAGAAATCAGTACCCAGCACAACCACCTCTGGTCGTAATAACGGCCTTGATACCCCTGGGCATTGAGGCAAACAGAGCTTGGATGGCGTGTACAGGTACAGCTGCCCATGCAGCTTCAACACGATACCACAGTTCATCAAGAGTAGTGACTGGCGTATTGTGACGAGCCAGTTGCTCGGCCACCATTGGCCAGACGTTTCCAATTGGTGAGAGATCTGGAGAATGTGCCGGCCAGGGCAGCAGTCGAACATTTTCTGTATCCAGAAAGGCCAGCACAGGACCTGCAACATGCGGTCGTGCATTATCCTGCTGAAATGTAGGGTTTCGCAGGGATCGAATGATGGGTAGAGCCACGGGTCGTAACACATCTGAAATGTAACGTCCACTGTTCAAAGTGCCGTCAATGCTAACAAGAGGTGACCGAGACGTGTAACCAATGGCACCCCGTACCATCACGCCGGGTGATACACCAGTATGGCGATGACGAATACACGCTTCCAATGTGCGTTCACCGCGATGTCGCCAAACACGGATGCGACCACCCTGCTGCTGTAAACAGAACCTGGATTCATCCGAAAAAATGACGTTTTGCATTCGTGCACCCAGGTTCGTCGTTGAGTACACCATCGCAGGCGCTGCTGTCTGTGATGCAGTGTCAAGGGTAACTGCAGCCATGGTCTCCGAGCTGATAGTCCATGCTGCTGCAAACGTCGTCGAACTGTTTGTACAGATGGTTGTTGTGTTGCAAACGCCCCCATGTGTTGACTCAGGGGTCGAGACGTGTCTGCACGATCCATTACAGCCATGCGGATAAGATGCCTGTCATCTCGACTGTTAGTGATACGTGTCGGTTGGGCTCCAGCATGGCGTTCCGTATTACCCTCCTGAACCCACCGATTCCATATTCTGCTAACAGTCATTGGAACTCGACCAACGCGAGCAGCAATGTCGCGATACAATGAACCGCAATCGCGATAGGCTACAATCCGACCTCCATCAAAGTCGGAAACGTGGTGGTACGCATTTATCCTCCTTACACGAGGCATCACAACAGCGTTTCACCAGGCAACGCCGGTCAACTGCTGTTTGTGTATGAGAAATCGGTTGAAACTTTCCTCATGTCAGCATCTTGTAGGTGTCGCCACCGGTGCCAACCTTGTGCGAATGCTCTGAAAAGCTAATCATTTGCATATAACAGCATCTTCTTCCTGTCGGTTAAATTTCGCGTCTGTTGCAGGTCATCTTCGTGGTGTAGCAATTTTAATGGCCAGTAGTGTATGTACCCAAGATTTCGTTATTTTTACTATGAGGGTGATGAGTTTGGATTCATGCTCAGCCCGCAGAAGTTTAAAGAATTAGTGCCAATTGTCATCACTGACTGCTCTAAGAAAAAGGAGAGTATTAATGCAGGCCACATGGAGATCCGTATTGAATTTGAATCGTCATACAACATCCCTCCAAGCACTGTGACATATGCATTATTGTTGCTAAATTGTGTAATTAAATACACATCTTTTACAGGAATTGTACAGCGATAAGTATAAATGTGGCAGTGTTTCTTTACAACTAGAAGCATTCCATGAGGGCATCTCAAAGTGTGAACATTACCATGGATGCAGTGCAGGGCTCTTACAACGAGCGTGGCCAATTTGCACTTAAAGATGTTACATTCATTCCATTCGCCAACAAAGGACAGGTATTGATGATGTTTCCACCACCGTCGCCTCTCGTAATTTAGTGCGGTACAAAATGCCAAGACTCGATGGACAACCGCTTGGCTGACTCGCTGTCACCACAGAAAGTGGTGGGATGGTAACGAACTGCAGTATGAGGAAACAGCGACATTGCTCTGATCCTGTGATCGTAACAATAGCATAATTTACGTCAGAGGCTGTGAAAAAGCGTTGCGGCTTCGTGACGTTTTGAAAAGCGCTTCAATGATGGACATTGAAGATTATAACTGTCCAGCTTCTCGGAGAGTCAGGAAAGAGTGTGGTTGGCGCGTAAGTGGTTACATATGTGCTTCGGAAAGTGTACAAAATTTTTTAAGTTCGTTTTTCAGTAAAATATATTGTCTTGTTTTTAAAGTGTGTTTTTTTATTTATTCACGTCTACCTATTACAGGGCTCACTTAAGTATTGATTATGCACTCCCTGTGCTGTTCACAGAGGATCAGTGTTATAATTCCAGAAGTCTTCACAATATGTTTCTGGAAGCACAACTTGTCCCTAGACACCTGTATCCAAGGGCCCAAAGGGATGTCTCAGTACACAGTAAGTGGCCAGTCATTTAATACGTGAACTGAAGTGCTCATCAGTTGTGGGATGATGGCGGTAGGATTGCGTTTTTAATATCAAATAAATGTACAAATAAATTAAGTTGATCTACTAATTACCCCTACCAACACACAATACCACACCACCACTCCCATCCCCGGATAGTAACACGAGTTTTCACCCAGATGGCACATGGGTGACGGGGCCACCTTTCCCAGCCCTCCCACTCTCCAGCTCCTACCTACCCCGTTGGTAGGAATTCCGAACGTTCGCGGGAATTTCGAATTTCGGTGGGAAATTCAAAAAATGATAGTAATTTCAAAACAGGTGAGAGTTTATTTATCCCAAGGTTTTGCTGACGTCCCGCCTCACCCCCCCCCCCCCCACCCGGGAATCAGTGGGATATTCAAAATGGTAGTTGCTAATTTTGGGACCCGAATCCCGGTCCTTCTGGATGGAAAGCCCAAGTGCACCCACCAACACAGGGAAACTGTCCAGATGCCGGAGAGGAAAGTTAGGTTACTGTGCTTGATTTCCTTTGGGCGGGAAGATGAAGTAAAGATCGGTCCTAATTACGTAATTAATCATAAAGTTCGGGCATAATGACAAACTATATATAACTACACAAGGAGCTCCTAATATCGCAATAAGCTCAAAAATTGACGACGTCATATAACTGGTGTTATTCTGATCGGAAAAAAATCACAATTGCACTCGAAACTATAATAGATATACTCAATCTCTACACAGGATGACCCCTTCACCTACAAGCTAGCTGGAAAAAGGGAGGAGTGGAAAGTACTATCCTTATTTTTGGCGGGAATTGTGTTTAACTGGTGAGGTGTTGGAGTTGGACAGAGAGGAGTTTAATATGTATATTACCTGTAAGCATATAGCTGAGAACTGAGTCTATCACTGTTTGATATTGGAGGTAGCTAGCTGCAGATGGCTCCCACTTCATTGCTCGACAATCACCCTACAGCCCTGGTGCTTGAAATTCAGGAAGACCAATAAACGCTACCACATCTGACAGAAAATGCTTCACTGTCCTAATTACACATCGAAATTGTCGCGAAAAAACTATCACTCATAAGCAACAGGCCATAATGCAGCACATGGAGTGGGGGTTGACAAAATCATTGTACTAAACCAACTACCACAAAAACCGAACTCAAAAGATCACACCAGGAGAGAGGAGCTGAAGCTGCACATGTGTTTTCCTCTATGTGTGGCCACAAACTAATTAACTTATAGCCATTATTATGTCAATACCACTCCTCAACGCTCCCTCTCCTCACCATAGGTAGGGAAACAGGTTTGGCTCGTTCTACCCTGTCACTGATGGTCCACAAAGACATCCAGTGGTCACAGTAATATACTGTCTCGAGTCTGTGGAAATCAGGCACAGATAATCAAAAGGTTCAAGAACAAAGCGCTTCCTGCAAGTTGTTAAACGAATTTCTCAGAAAGACTGCCCCCACCTGGAATAACAACAAAAGTACAGAGAACTCTCCAGATCGCCTTCTAATGTCTGCCAGTTCAGTAACAGGCAGCTGCCACCACCATCCACCACCCGTCATGAATTGCAGTAGCTAAGTGTGCAGTCTCCGGCCCACAGACGCACAACCTGAGTAGCGGGTCGAGGCAGATTGTGGCACATTTTGATTGCCTACATCAATGGTAGGTATGCACTCAGGGGCAAACCTATTGTTCTCCTTTGATTGACAGGTACTTAACCTATTGTTCTTCTTTGACTGACAAGTACTTAACATATTGTTCTGTTAAGTGGTTTTCCACATCACCCCCATTCCCTTTTGATTGAAAGGCACTTTTCCTATTGCCCTCGAGCCCTCCCCCTCCCCCCTCGCTGCTACAGGTACACTTTCAGGTCTGTGTTATTGGAATAGCTCCTCTCCTTCTTATCAATTTGATTGACTACTTAATTAAATTGATCAATTAATTAACCTCTCACTCACTGGTAAACCGCCTCCCTCCCATAAAATGGTGGTGAGTTCAAATTCCATCAGGACAATGCAACATACCGTGGATCCTCTACTAACCTAAGAAAATGCTGGGAATGAAAGGGCAGTTGGGCTACCACCACTAACCTAAGTTATCTGACCGCCACCTCATCCTAGGAACTGATGGGCAGAGGACTCACCCTGTGCTGGACATAAGTCTTTATTTTCAGTTTTTATTTAAACAATTGAAGGCAGTACCACCATAAAGTGTGTTCACCCCAAGGTCCAGAGTTCAACTGACCTATAATACAGTACTGCCACCAGAGGGCGCTGTTGTGCCTTCCGTGACATAATCCAAGATGGTGGTATGGTGGTGGTGGAGAGGAAGAATCTCATAACAGAAAATTCAAGGGTATAGTGTTTGTTTGTAAAAAAAATCAGTTTGTGGGGTTTAATTTCTCTTGCTCATCATTCTCTGCTGTTTGGAAACATGTAGGTCTTGTAAGAAGAAATTACATGGAGAAAACATGTTGCATAACCTAATGTTCGGCACTGTACTCTGGTTATCTTAACCTAATTTTTGTGCCTTTGTCGGCACTTAACGTATTGTTCTGTTAAGTGGTTATCCATGTCACTCACATTTCTTTTTCCCAGACAAATACCATGGCACTGAATATGGACAGTGATCACCGGAGTGTATATTATCACACCAGCATTGCGGTTACAAGTCGCCAACGGTGCACCCTCTTAATAAAATTATCAAAATTTGAAAGTGATTCAGATAAGGAGCGTGGTATGAAACTGGTATTTGCAACCCACCTCACTTCGCCGCCACTAGGTATTTCTCCAGTATTTGTAATTTGTAATTCTGTCTCGATGCCATTTCATATTTCTGGCACTCTCATATTTCGAAACGGGCCACCTTTCTCAAACCTATCTGCTACAGTAAAATTCCAAACTGGTTTTAGGTAGCCCCTATGTACCCTGCAACTACCCCTCATACTCTGCACTACAGTCCTACAGCTTTGCGCATGTGATTGTTCCAATGTAAGTCAGAATTGAGTAGAAGTCGGAGAAAGCTATATCTAACATCTTCTGCAACCTGTGTAGAAACAGGTGAAGCTGAGTTACTGCAATAGAACTGCGTTTGGACCATTCGACGGAAACAAAGCCTGCTCCTGCAACATGAGGTAGTATAAAAGACAGTACAGGAAGTGGGGGAAGGACGTGGATTTTGGTACTGCATTGTGGTGCTTCTCCAAACTACAAGCAGGGACTACAGAGCCATGTCCCTCAGGGTCTATCAATCCAGCATTCTATCATCATTATTCTGTTCCATCCACCAGAGAAAAATTACGAACTATAGAAGCTCCACTAACTTCATCCGACAGAGAGCTCGATATGATTTTTTACCGAATATCTCTCCTGCTATACATAGAAAACAAATACCGTATGCATTCTGGCATCGAGCACATGTCATGATCCTAATAAATATACAGGTATTGATGCACAGCACAGACCAATTTATAGCTCCATCACTTGTACTGTAGAAGGATGACCATATTCCACAGACTATACTGTAAGTCGCAAGAGACGCTCCTGTGACCCCGTGTCGTTGTTTGAAACACTGTTTTTTTCTGCTGTAACATGCTCTGTACACTGCCATACAATTTGTTTTTCCACTATGACATCGAGGTCCGTGTCAGGTTCTAAACTGACATTAACACTTTCTGATTCATTGTCTCTTGCAGAAAACTAGACGTCACACGGTGTAAATCATCTTGTTATTGCGGCTAACATAACACACCACACTCGCTGGGTGATTTTAACTAGAAGACAGTTACATCATAAGGAAACTGGAAGAGTCTGGCGGCGTTATGGAGAGTTTCCAAACTGCTGTCTGAGAGTGACTACATTTAAACTCATCTGTCACAGTGACGGAATAGCTGATGGCTCTGAGTTCCATTTCGACTGACTCCTCACATTGCAGTCACGTACGTGATCACTATTTCGACTGATTCCTCACATTGCAGTCACGTACGTGATCACTATTTCGACTGATTCCTCACATTGCAGTCACGTACGTGATCACTATTTCGACTGACTCCTCACATTGCAGTCACGTACGTGATCACTATTTCGACTGATTCCTCACATTGCAGTCACGTACGTGATCACTATTTCGACTGATTCCTCACATTGCAGTCACGTACGTGATCACTATTTCGGTGCTATCCGTCCCCAGAAGGTGTTGTCCCTCCACCAAAACTCTTTCTCCAACTCAAACAAGCGATGTCAGTCAATCAATATGTGGTAACCAACAGCGTACCAGTGGACGGATGCTTATTATTTTAATAATAAGCATCACAGTTGATAGAGCGAACAATTTTAGCAATTTTACAGTAATTTCAGCACCGAGCAATGCTCTGGCAGCATGTTTCCCAGTTTCAGTATCATAGCTAAACTGCCCCCCTCTCTGTTTTGCGAGTATCATTGTGAATGTAGATAGATGCCTGTGCAGTACGTCCATTCATTGTTAATTGTCGAACACATACTTCATCAAAGTGTACCAGACAGCACTTTTCATATTTCTAACATCTTGAGCATAGTGCTTAATTTACGGTCTATCTCTATGCCGATGGGGGGGGGGGGGGGGGTCACAGAGCATTCTCACAGTCTTAGGATAAAATTAGACACTGAAAGACCCCTCACACTGTCATTAACCAACCCGCCCTGCAGCACCATTACCGATTTAATCTGCAACCAACGAGAAGTAGACCATTACATTCCACGTCACGTGAGTGAATGAAGCTAGCCAAGTCCTCGCCCGTCCAAGTTCTCCAGATGCACCCATGTCGAGGAGGTTAGCACCCCTTATCGGTGTATAGTAACAGATTTGAAAGTATTGCTATGTAATAGCAGGCAATTAAGAAAAACAAGAAACGAGTGATTTTTATGCATGATGGAGCTCCAGACAGATGGAGTTCGAACATTTTTACACAAATCAACTACGCTATCAACTCTAAAGCATTGTTCTAGAGTCTTGGATCAGAACCTGGAAGGTATTGGTAAGAGAGGATATAAACACATGCACTCCTAAGGCTACAACGTCCCGCACTTAAAACAGGTTATAATATTAGATCACTTGAGATTACGCTCTATCAGTCATATGGAATGCAGCGCTGTTAATACTCCAATGTAAGAAATATATTTCCAGCGCATGTCATACATCCTTCTTGCAGGTTTCTCTACGATAAACTATGGTATTTAACCATAAAACGAGAAAACTACTTCTGTAAACAGTGGCTCTGTTTGATACATGCACAATATAACTTTCCAGAGATGTATAGCGTCCACTGCCCACATCCGATCATGGTTCAGAAATTATACTGTGCCCACATCAGTTCTATATAAAATGATCCTTAGTAATGGAAAATACCTCTTACAAGGAAACCGATAAACGCATAGCAGCGGCGTCCAACTCGTGAAATTACAAGTCATTCCGCCACTAACTTCGTAAACAGAGCACATCTGTCAAGCAGATGTATACACAGGGGATTACAGTGTCTCACAAACATCTATCACTAACTTAGTTATGAAACTGGAGCATCGATTTCACACTTAAGATTCGACAGGGGAATGGAGTATATCGCATAAATCTTCGTTCGTTTAGAGGAGTGTGTCGCGTTTCATCACACGTGAGATGGAGATGACCGAGAGGTTTACTGTTAACGATCGCAAGTAGACAC
The DNA here is from genome assembly GCF_023897955.1 of Schistocerca gregaria. Taxonomy (NCBI): domain Eukaryota; kingdom Metazoa; phylum Arthropoda; class Insecta; order Orthoptera; family Acrididae; genus Schistocerca; species Schistocerca gregaria. The sequence continues at coordinate 44,866,261 of NC_064931.1, forward strand.
TGTTCTAAGACCCGCACAGAACAAGCGGTTGACTACATGTCGAACGCAGGCTATGTCACACATCTGATGCATCCTGATAGAACATCAGGAACAAAATGGTTCAAATGGCTCTGAGCACTATGGGACTTTACATCTGAGGTCATTAGTCCCCTAGAACTTAGAACTACTTAAACTTAACTAACCTAAGGACATCACACACATCCATGCCCGAGGCAGGATTCGAACCTGCGACCGTAGCGGTCGCGCGGTTCCAGACTGAAGCGCCTGGAACCGCTCGGCCACACTGGCCGGCCATCAGGAACAAAATGGCCAAATGATCTGCTGCAACTCCCCCCCCCCCCCTCCTCTCTCTCTCTAGAATGCATCATCAGTCAACCATTAAATCGCACCTCGTTACAATTCCATCTCAACCGACCAATCCATCCACTCTATGTCATCCTTTAACGCAGATGCAAATAAGTTTAGAGGCAGATGGTCCTCTGTCTTCCTGAAAAACGTCAAATACCGTACTCAGCTCGCGTGTATCACTGTTACCTCAATAGACATGCAGTAGAATGCTGGAGGGAGGGGGAGGAGATTAGTGTTTAACGTCCCGTCGACAACGAGGTCATTAGAGACGGAGCGCAAGCTCGGGTGAGGGAAGGATGGGGAAGGAAATCGGCCGTGCCCTTTTCAAAGGAACCATCCAGGCATTTGCCTGAAGCGATTTAGGGAAATCACGGAAAACCTAAAGCAGGATGGCCGGAGACGGGATTGAACCGTCGTCCTCCCGAATGCGAGTCCAGTGTGCTAACCACTGCGCCACCTCGCTCGGTCAGTAGAATGCTGCCTCAATGGCAAAAATGTGACTGTTTCCATGGTTCCCTTTGCATCCATGTCGATGTTTTTCTCAGCTACCTCTTGCTGTCGCATGCTTGTTCCCATGTACAAATTGTTCTGCGCCAAGCAGAAGACACGCAAGTACTTCCTCAATTTCCGCGCATTTCGGTGTATTTTCCATCATTATATACATATTTTCCGCAATTCTATCGATTTTTTTAATCTCAGTTCTACTCATTCGATCATGACAAAACCTCTCATTCCATGTTTTAAAATTGCATGTAAAAGTAGTACAGCTCCCAATACCTAGCGCAAATGTACTGATAGGGAGGTATAGTATAGCACTGTACTCGATTGTATACAGTCGCCTCCACCCCATATATTTCACATTTGCAAAGTGTTTTTCTGTATAACTGTGTATGTGCATGTCCAGTCGTAGGAAAGGTATGGATTTGACGTGGAGTACTACGACAGCAAAGGGAAGAGTATGTCAAGTCATAAGAATGGTACAGATATTTCTATTTCCAGAACCACAGCCATCAGCAGGGTGTATTTCCGATACTTCGCTCGCTGTCGAATGTCGTTCAACTGAGACCACAATCGTAAAACTTAGTTGTAAGTACAATGATAAAAAATATATGTGACCGGTTTCCTAGGACGATTCTGCCTGTGCGTGCTTGGCATGCAGCGCCAGTGAAGGGAATGATACGTGTTTCCCGTTAACGGTAGAAGCCGTTCGAATGGAGAGGCCTGTTGGAGAGTAGGAATGTAACTGACTTAACCGTATTGTCCTCTAGACAGTTGAATAGCGAACTAATACTTACTATGTGTCAGGTAGCTTTCTTGATCAAGTGGAAATTTGACAAGATTCAATATGGACATGTGTTTGCACTGCGCCATTATTGCCTCCCATGTAAATTGTTCGGTAGACTGCTTCTTTGCATTTGACTTCTTTATTTATTTGAGGGAAGATCGATCATGGTATGTGCGTCCAGCAGGTGGAAGACACATTTGCCAGTTCTCTAGACATGAGAAACACCTTAGTTGACTTTGTAAATTATAGAGATGATTTGGAATCTGTTACATCACTGACATCCGCATTTGCGAGTGGAAATATCATTTTCCTCTATTTATTTAGAGTTCTCACATAAAGGTCTTCACAGACGGGATAAGTTTCTAGTTACTCAGTAGTCTAGAGCACGCTCCACCTCGCTAAAGTTTGGGATTTCTAGAGAAATAATTTCTAGGCTATATTTTCGGAATTATGTTGCACGTGCAGTCAATAGGATACTGCTGTGTGCTTGATATCGAGAAGTACCGGGAAAATGATATAGTATTATGGAAAACCATGTGAAAATACATGTGTTCTTGTAATCTCAGGGTCTGAGATGAGTGTTGAAATGCAAGCAAGCAAGCAGGTCCGGACCAGAAACAGTAACGCGTTTGCGCTGAGGGGGAACGAGTCCAAATTTGTAGAACAGTTCTGAGAGTGACTTTGGTCTGCAGAGGGCGCTCTGGTACTTGTCGGGAGTGGATGACCGCCGCCCTCGCAGGGAACTATGTAGTGCTGCAAAGAGTATATACAGTGCTGTCTCTCTTCGTGGTATATGTACAAATGATGTAAGAGGGCTGATGTTGTATTGTGCAGAATACAAATTGTGTGTTTACTACATCGACACGGTACACGGTGATATATTGCTGGGTTGGAGATTGGTTTAACACTCTAATATTCTACATTTACATCCATACTCCGCAAGCCACCTGACGGTGTGTGGCGGAGGGTACCCTGAGTACCTCTATCGGTTCTCCCCTCTATTCCAGTCTCGTATTGTTCGTGGAAAGAAAGATTGTCGGTATGATTGTGTGTGGGCTCTAATCTCTCTGATTTTATTCTCATGGTCTCTTAGCGAGATATACGTAGGAGGGAGCAATATACTGCTTGACTCTTCGGTGAAGGTATGTTCTCGAAACTTTAACAAAAGCCCGTACCGAGCTACTGAGCGTCTCTCCTGCAGAGTCTTCCACTGGAGTTTATCTATCATCTCTGTAACGCTTTCGCGATTACTAAATGATCCTGTAACGAAGCGCGCAGCTCTCCGTTGGATCTTCTCTATCTCTTCTATCAACCCTATCTGGTACGGATCCCACACTATTGAGCAGTATTCAAGCAGTGGGCGAACAAGTGTACTGTAACCTACTTCCTTTGTTTTCGGATTGCATTTCCTTAGGATTCTTCCAATGAATTACAGTTTGGCATCTGCTTTACCTACGATCAACTTTATATGATCATTCCATTTTAAATCACTCCTAATGCGTACTCCCAGATAATTTATGGAATTAACTGCTTCCAGTTTCTGACCTGCTATTTTGTAGCTAAATGATAAGGGATCTATCTTTCTATGTATTCGCAGCACAATACACTTGTCTACATTGAGATTCAATTGCCATTCCCTGCACCATGTGTCAATTCGCTGCAGATCCTCCTGCATTTCAGTACAATTTTCCATTTTACAACCTCTCGATACACCACAGCATCATCCGCAAAAAGCCTCAGTGAGCTTCCGACGTCATCCACCAGGTCATTTATGTATATTGTGAATAGCAACGGTCCTATGACACTCCCCTGCGGCACACCTGAAATCACTCTTACTTCGGAAGACTTCTCTCCATTGAGAATGACATGCTGCGTTCTGTTATCTAGGAACTCCTCAATCCAATCACACAATTGGTCTGATAGTCCATATGGAATTAGATTAGGAAATGAGACACTTAAAGTAGTAAAGGAGTTTTGCTATTTGGGGAGCAAAATAACTGATGATGGTCGAAGTAGAGAGGATATAAAATGCAGACCGGCAATGGCAAGGAAATCGTTTCTGAAGAAGAGAAATTTGTTAACATCGAGTATAGATTTAAGTGTCAGGAAGTCATTTCTGAAAGTATTTGTATGGAGTGTAGCCATGTATGGAAGTGAAACATGGACGATAAATAGTTCGGACAAGAAGAGAATAGATGCTTTCGAAATGTGGTGCTACAGAAGAATGCTGAAGATTCAATAGGTAGATCACATAATTAGTGAGGAAGTATTGAATAGGATTGGGGAGAAGAGAAGTTTGTGGCACAACTTGACCAGAAGAAGGGATCGGTTGGTGGGACATGTTCTGAGACATCAAGGGATCACCAATTTAGTATTGGAGGGCAGCGTGGAGGGTAAAAATCGTAAAGGGAGACCAAGAGATGATTACACTAAGCAGATTCAGAAGGATGTAGGTTGCAGTAAGTACTGGGAGATGAAGAAGCTTGCACAGGATAGAGTAGCATGGAGAGCTGCATAAAACCAGTCTCAGGACTGAAGACAACAACAACAACAGTCCATATGCTCTTACTTTGTTCATTAAACGACTGTGGGTAACTGTATCGAACGCCTTGGGGAAGTCGAGAAACACGGCATCTACCTGTGAACCCGTGTCTATGGCCCTCTGAGTCACGTGGACTAATAGCGCGAGCTGGGTTTCACACGACCGTCTTTTTCGAAACCCATGCTGATTCCTACAGACTAGATTTCTAGTCTCCAGAAAAATCGTTATACTCGAACATAATACGTGTTCCAAAATTATACAACTGATCGACGTTAGAGATATAGGTCTATAGTTCTGCACATCTGTTCGACGTACCTTCTTGAAAACGGTGATGACCTGTGCCCTTTTCCAATCCTTTGGAACGCTACGCTCTTCTAGAGACCTACGGTACACCGCTGCAAGAAGGGGGGCAAGTTCCTTCGCGTACTCTGTGTAAAATCGAACTGGGATCCCATCAGGTCCAGCGGCCTTTCCTCTTTTGAGCGATTTTAATTGTTTCTCTATCCCTCTGTTGTCTATTTCGATATCTATCATTTTGTCATCTGTGCGACAATCTAGAGAAGGAACTACAGTGCAGTCTTCCTCTGTGAAACAGCTTTGGAAGAAGACATTTAATATTTCGGCCTTTAGTCTGTCATCCTCTGTTTCAGTACCATTTTGGTCACAGAGTGTCTGGACATTTTGTTTTGATCCACCTACCGCTTTGACATAAGACCAAAATTTCTTAGGATTTTCTGCCAAGTCAGTACATAGAACTTTACTTTCGAATTCATTGAACGCCTCTCGCATAGCCCTCCTCACACTACATTTCGCTTCTAGTAATTTTTGTTTGTCTGCAAGGCTTTGGCTATGTTTATGTTTGCTGTGAAGTTCCCTTTGCTCCCGCAGCAGTTTTCTAACTCGGTTGTTGTACCACGGTGGCTCTTTTCCATCTCATACGATCTTGCTTGGCACACATTCATCTAACGCATATTGTACAATGGTTTAAAACTTTGTCCTCTGATCCTCAACACGATCTGTCCTTGAGGGCAAGCTCCTGTCCTCAGTTGGATGGCAGTGTAATTGAGTAAGTCTTTCTGTACTTGACGATATGTAGGGCACTTTCACAAGGTTTAGGTGTCAGTGCAATACAGCGATCGGGGTAAAATAGTTTTTTGCCACTGAAACTCTTGTCTACAGAAAGAAAAAAGAAAACGTGCGGTGCTTCTACACTGGCGACATCAGTAATTTTGCAGGTAAATTTGATAAGAGTCAATCATAATCCCCCATTCATTCACAAGACATCCTGTGTGCTGGGATTTAGGATTCTGATTGTAAGATTTTGTCAGATAATGTCCTAGGACAGAGTACAATCGAGACATATAGCCAGTGTGAGTGTAGGCATAACATTACTTTTTCGTGCGCTGCACAGATATAAAAGATAAATGCACAGTTTGTGTAAAATGTGTATATATTGCATTGTAAAGTTACTGTGGCTTATGTTGTGGCATGACCAGGGAAGATGAGTGTGTGTCCTATCGTGAGGGACGTATAGATTCAGGACATCGGTAACCGCGAGGGTATGAGACGGATTTTTTACGTGGAAAATTATATGTGCTACAGATACTGAGATTCGTTCCAGAACCACAGCCACCAAGAGGAGACATTACCTGTATATCGATCGGAGTCAGACTATTGCAGCATTCATAATATATAATTGTAGTTACACTGGTAAATATGTTCCTGGCTTCCAATATTCCTCTGAGTCTTGTATGTATTTGATGATCTGTAGACGACTTCTGCGGGGTTTAACTGCCAGTGCAATAAAGCAATGTGCAGAAAATAGTTTTTTGCCACTGAAAGTCTTGTCTGCAAGAATAAAAGGGCAGATAGTGATCCCACACTGGCAGCAGCAGCAGCAGCAGTTTGACGGGTAAATTCAGTGACAGATGGGCTGTCTTGTTAGTATTACAAGGAACAATGCACCCTGTGCGGTTCTGGGAAGCACTGCAACATCTCTCGGCGCCGGACCCACACCTCAGCTATACGTCATCGTGCCTAGGTGAACACGTATTTCGACAGGAATTTCTCGGGTGTCAAGTATGAAAGGGATGCCACTGCCTCATGCTTGCGGGTCCTGAATGAACACCTGTGCATCGCTGGGCAGCTGACAGCCGCATCACCACTTCGCGGGGTCCGCCGATGCACCCAGATTCCAGTGTCGGTGTCGGGTGTTGCCTGGCTTGATGTGTTTTTTAATAGCAATCTTTTGTTTAAACTATATTCCATCGATTTCACTGACCAATAGGACGCTGCGAATTAAGAAAAACAACCCTATACATGTGAAGAATACCGATTTTATTAATTTGCATAAATTTTTTATATCATCGTAGTGTTCGCAGTACAATATTTAAGGGGAGAGTGTGTGCGAGCGAAAGACATGGAGCTGAACAGCAGGTTAAGTGCAGAACAATAGATTAATTTGCATAATTTTTATGTAAAACGCAGTACAATAGTTCAAGGGGGTGGGTGACAAAGAAGAATGTGCCAGAAGTGGTGATCAAAACCATGTGAAATTCGAAAAGTGTACCAGAAAATGGTGGGAGGACATAACTAAGTACTTAATTTGGTATCAAAAGCGGTACAATAGTTTAATGAAATAGGGTTGACATGGAAAACCACTTAACAGAACAATAGGCCAAGTGCTGACGAAGGCCCAAAAATTAGGTTAAGATACCCAGAGCACAATGCCGAACATTAGGTTATGCAACATATTTTCCCTATGTAATTGCTTCTTACAAGATATACATGTTTTCAAATGAATGATGAGCAAGAGAAATTCAAACTCACAAACTGAATTTTTTATAAATAAACAATGTACCCTTGAATTTCCTGTTATGAGATCTTTCCCCTCCACCACCATACCGCCATATTGGATTACATCATTGAAGGCACAACAGCGCCTGGTGGCTGTACTGTGTACTAGGTCATTTGGACTCTGGACCTTGGGGTAAACACACTTGTTGGCGGTACTGCCTTTAATTGTTTAAATAAAGACTGAAAATAAAGATTTATGTCCAGCAGAGGGTGAATCCTCTTCCCACCATTTCCTAGGATGAGGTGGTGGTCGGATGACCTAGGTTAGTGGAGGTAGTCCAACTGCCCTTCCCTTCCCGCCATTTTCTTAGGTTAGTAGAGGTATCCATGGGTTGTTGCATTGTCCTGATGGAATTTGAACTTACCACCATTTAATGGGGGGGAGGCGGTTTACCAGTGGGTGAGAGGTTAATTAATTGATCAATTTAATTAAGTAGTCAGTCAAATTGATAAGAGTGAGATGAGCTATTCCAATAATGCAGACCTGAAAGTGTACCTGTAGAAGTGAGGGGGGAAGGTGTTGGAGGAGGGGAAGGGATTGGGGGGACGATAGGATAAGTGGCTATCAATCAAAAGGAAATGGGGGTGACATGGAAAACCACTTAACAGAACAATAGGTTAAGTACCTGTTAGTCATAGGCTTGCCCCTGAGTGCATACCTGCTCCTGATGTAGGCAGTCTGCACCAATAAAATGTGCCACAATCTACCTTGCCCCCATACTAACCCACTCCAGCAGGAAATGGCTTCGACCAGTGCAGCACTATCGATGCCAACAAAAACTACACATACAGAACAGGCGGTGATGCCAGCAGACTACGGAGCTAAGTGAGATTCGTGATGACTACCCCGACCACGTGTTGTCTGTCTAAAAGTGCATGCCATGACAGATAGCTTCCACTGCCGGCCACTGTTCTGTGAGGGAAGACACTAACTGTAAGAGTTGTATTTAATATCAACACACCTCTTATAAGTGAGCGCCACAGCTGCGACGACAATAAAGAGCAGTCTTGTTTCCACGAAAAACGGCACAGTCCACTTTCTTTCAGTTTTATGAGCAAAATCTGTATAACCCGAGAGCATTCATCGTGTTCAAATTATATATTGTCGTGCATAAGGGCATTACATTCCTTTCAGATGACTAAATTATGAATATAGAACGGCATCTATACAATCAATCTTTCATGTTTGACTGTAGGATATATACTTCTGGAAATTGAAATAAGAACACCGTGAATTCATTGTCCCAGGAATGGGAAACTTTATTGACACATTCCTGGGGTCACATACATCACATGATCACACTGACAGAACCACAGGCACATAGACACAGGCAACAGAGCATGCACAATGTCGGCACTAGTACAGTGTATATCAACCTTTCGCAGCAATGCAGGCTGCTATTCTCCCATGGAGACGATCGTAGAGATGCTGGATGTAGTCCTGTGGAACGGTTTGCCATGCCATTTCCACCTGGCGCCACAGTTGGACCAGCGTTCGTTCTGGACGTGCAGACCGCGTGAGACGACGCTTCATCCAGTCCCAAACATGCTCAATGGGGGACAGATCCGGAGATCTTGCTGGCCAGGGTAGTTGACTTACACCTTCTAGAGCACGTTGGGTGGCACGGGATACATGCGGACGTGCATTGTCCTGTTGGAAAAGCAAGTTCCCTTGCCGGTCTATGAATGGTAGAACGATGGGTTCGATGACGGTTTGGATGTACCGTGCACTATTCGGTGTCCCCTCGACGATCACCAGAGGTGTACGGCCAGTGTAGGAGATCGCCCCCCCCACACCATGATGCCGGGTGTTGGCCCTGTGTGCCTCGGTCGTATGCAGTCCTGATTGTGGCGCTCACCTGCACGGCGCCAAACACGCATACGACCATCATTGGTACCAAGGCAGAAGCGACTCTCATCGCTGAAGACGACACGTCTCCATTCGTCCCTCCATTCACGCCTGTCGCGACACCACTGGAGGCGGGCTGCACGATGTTGGGGCGTGAGCGGAAGACGGCCTAACGGTGTGTGGGACCGTAGCCCAGCTTCATGGAGACGGTTGCGAATGGTCCTCGCCGATACCCCAGGAGCAACAGTGTCCCTAATTTGCTGGGAAGTGACGGTGCGGTCCCCTACGGCACTGCGTAGGATCCTACGGTCTTGGCGTGCATCCGTGCGTCGCTGCGGTCCGGTCCCAGGTCGACGGGCACGTGCACCTTCCGCCGACCACTGGCGACAACATCGATGTACTGTGGAGACCTCACGCCCCACGTGTTGAGCAATTCGGCGGTACGTCCACCCGGCCTCCCGCATGCCCACTATACGCCCTCGCTCAAAGTCCGTCAACTGCACATACGGTTCACGTCCACGCTGTCGCGGCATGCTACCAGTGTTAAAGACTGCGATGGAGCTCCGTATGCCACGGCAAACTGGCTGACACTGACGGCGGCGGTGCACAAATGCTGCGCAGCTAGCGCCATTCGACGGTCAACACCGCGGTTCCTGGTGTGTCCGCTGTGCCGTGCGTGTGATCATTGCTTGTACAGCCCTCTCGCAGTGTCCGGAGCAAGTATGGTGGGTCTGACACACTGGTGTCAATGTGTTCTTTTTTCCATTTCCAGGAGTGTAGTTGACATCAATCTCTCTTCCACAGCCTCCCATTATTTTGTGACATCCAATGATGTCAAAAAAGAAACTTACAGCACAACCACCAATTACAGATGAGCAGAGGTTGGAGCTGTATAGCAACAAATCTGACAGATGTATTAACTTATCTCACATTCTCTACACATGTCCTCCCTGTATATAATCGAAACAACATCCATTACATGAGGCTCAATGACTGGTGCAGATTGGAAACCCGATGTCTGGAAGCAGTTCCGTGTACTGCTACGACACAAAAGGGAGCTTGTCTGCAGACTCATGTAGTGATGTATTTGACTGAAACTCAAAGTCTGGAAGCAGTTCTAGACATTCATTTGACTTCCAACCTATCGTGTAGGAATCAGCAACAGCTAGCTGACATGTGTATAGAGTTCATTTCTGCTGCTGCTCTGATACTTTTCCCGTAAGTACACTATGTGATCAAATGTATCCGGACACCCCCAAAACATTCGTTTTTCATATTATGTGCATTGTGCTGCCACCTACTGCCAGATATTCCATATCAGCGACGTCAGTAGTCATTAGACATCGTGAGAAACGAGAATGGGGCGCTCTGCGAAACTTATGGACTTCAAACGTTGTCAGGTGATTCGATGCCACTTGTGTCATACGTCTGTACGCGAGATTCCACACTCCTAAGCATCTCTAGGTCCACTCTTTCCGATGTGATAGTGAAGTGGAAAGGTGAAGGGATATGTACAGTACAAAAAGGTACAGGCTGACCTCGTCTGTTGACTGACAGAGACCGCCCACAGTTGAAGAGGGCCATAATGTGTAATACTGACATCTATACAGACCATTAGACAGGAATTCCAAACTGCATCAGGATCCACTGCAAGTACTATGACATTTAGGTGGGAGGTAGAAAACTTGGATTGTGTGGTCGAGAGGCTGCTCATAAGCCACATATCACGCCAGTAAATGCCATACGAAGCCTCACTTGGTGTAAAGAGCATAAACATTAGACGTTTGACCAGTGGAAAAACGTTGTGTGAGATGACGAATCACGGTACACAATGTGGCGACCCTATGGCAGGCTGTGGGTACGGCGAACGCCCGGTGAACGCTGTCTGCCAGTGCATGTAGCGCCTACAGTAAAATTTGGAGGAGGTGGTGCAATGGTGTGGTCGTGTTTTTCATGGAGGGGGCTTGAACCCCTTGTTGTTTTGCATGACACTGTCACAGCACAGGCCTACATGGATGTTTTAAGCATATTCTTGCTTCCCACCCTTGAAGAGCAATTTGAGTATGGCGATTGCATCTTTAAACACGATCGAGCACCTATTCATAACGCACGACCTGTGCCAGAGTAGTCCTGACCTGAATGCTTATGAAGATCTAAGGCATGTTTTGGAACGCCGACTACATGCCAGGCCTCACTGACTAACATCAATACTTCTCCTGGGTGCAGCACTCCATGAAGAATGGGCTTCCATTCCCCAATAAACCTTCCAGCACCTGGCTTAACGTATGCCTGTGAGAGTGGAAGCTGTCATCAAGGCTAAGGGTGGATCAATACAATAGTGAATTCCAGCATTACCGATGGAGGGTGCCACGAACTTGTAAGTCGTTTTCAGCAGGTGTCCGGATACTTTTGATCACATAGTGTATATGCTCTTGTAAGGTGGTAGATTAAATGAATGTCAATTTTGCACCTGACATGAGAGTTTTCATACATCGTAACAGGAAGGTGAATATGTCACCTGACATACTTCAGCGAAAATGAGCAGATGCAAAGGGATGACACTAGGTCGATGGTATTAACACACCGAACCTAAATCCTGCATGTCAATGAGCAAGATGTGAAACAAGATACTGGAGGAAACGTTTTGTTTGGGAGCAGATGTGAGGGGCGATGTCACAGGCTGAGTATAACAGAAACCTCTTGAAGAGACCTGCGGCGCAGGACAACGGAAGGTGCCAGGTGACTTATCCAGGAGGGCAAGTAGTGGGCCACTGGAGTGGTACGGAGAACATCTTTAGAAAAATGTGTTGGGAAATTTCAGGATGGATACGAACAAACCAATGATGCAGTCGATCACGTGAACTGCATGTGGTATGCTCATGATGTACGTAAGTAACTTTTAGGCGTCTGGAGCGGGCACAAAATGTCCGATTGGCTGACTGGAACTGGGAAGGAGTAAAATGCCGAAATTTCGATACAGTTTGATGGTAGACCCTTTGCGATTGACAGAGATAGTTTCCACAAAATAAAGGGAATTATCCTATTGGTTGGAAAAAGCCGCGACGTACAGCACGAAGGGATCCAGTTGGGGGACAGTTTTGCTACAGGAGACTCAGGAAAAAAAAAATCGTGGACTCTCCTCTGAACCAGCATCAAGTGCAAAACGGGGTGCATCACGGTCTATATGACTCAAGGGAGGAATTTTGTGTGAACACTGCATTCACTTCGGCTGATATTCAGCTAGATATTAGCTGTAGCGTAACAGCCACATACAGCGTGGCGCACGAAATGTGTTACCAATTGTTTCTTTCACAATTTACGACGCACATTAGATATCCCGCTAGGATCTCTACATCAGTACCAGCAGAGCTTGGAAAAACAAATGAGACGTGTAATTCACGATACTGCCACAGCAATGGCAGACAATGGAAGACTGACAACACAGCAACGATCGGCAATTGCGTTACTTTTTCATGAAACGGAAAGCCTTGTTGTGACAGTTTAACACACGATGAGTCCCTTGCAAGAGGACCATCCACAGGTTGTACGATAGATTTGTACAGGAAGGAACAGTATTGTAAGCCTGTTTGTTCGCCAGAGAATATTGAAGCAGTATGAGTTGCTGTACAGAGAAGTCCCGGGAAATCGTGTAGAAAGGCAGCAGTGCAACTGGGAATATCCAGACGCTCCGTTCAACGCATTCTTAAAAGTGACCTCCATATATACCCATTCAAAATGACCTGTCCACAGAAGTTCAATGCAGCAGAGACTACTGTTTGCTCAGTGGGTGGAGGATATGGAAGAAACTCTCAACAACGTTTGGTTTTCAGACGAGGCGCATTTTCAAAAAATGTTTCAAATGGCTCTGAGCACTATGGGACTTAACATCTATGGTCATCAGTCCCCTAGAACTACTTAAACCTAACTAACCTAAGGACAGCACACAAGACCCAGCCATCACGAGGCAGAGAAAATCCCTGACCTCGCCGGGAATCGAACGCGGGAACCCGAGCGTGGGAAGCGAGAACGCTGCCGCACGACAACGAGATGCGGTCAAGGCGCATTTTCATTTACACGGTGTGGTTAACAAACAAAATGTACGCTTTTGGGCCACTGAAAACCCACAAGTGCTACATGGTCGACAACATTATGCTCCGAGGATTACAGCGTGGGCAGCAATTTCCAGCCACGGACTTACTGGACCCTTTTTCCTTGAAGAAACTGTGAACAGCGAGCGCTATTTGAGCATACTTCCCAATACCTTAATTCTACAAATTATTGCTACTATCTTGCCCTTCAACACTCAGTGGTTCATGCAAGATGGAGCAAGGCCACATACTGCAAACATTGTGTTGGAGTTTTTACACGAGCATTTCGACATGCGGATCAGTTCACTCAGGTTTCTAGGTCGCTTGAATGGCGGACAAAATTGGCCCCCCAATAGTCCAGACCTCAATCCATACCACGTTTTTCTCTTTGGGGATACCTAAAGCAAAAAATTTTCCCGAAACGTCCACGTGATTTAATGGAGCTCAGAATACTTATTCTTCAAGCTTGCAGTGAAATTATGGAAGACATGTGCCTTAGGGTAATCACTAACTTCAGTGTTCGTTTGAAGGAAGTTAGGAAACGAAATGGTGGACATATTGAGCATGTGCTGAGTTACAACAAATCTCCATGGAAGGCTCTTCATTGTAGTAAATGTTCCTTTCAGCTTGTATTGACAATAAAGTTTATATTCAAAAACAAAATGGTAACACATTTCGTGCGCCCCCCTGTAGTTAATTGTTCTCGCGAGAACTGAGAGGGTATTGTAATATACACGCTGCTCCATCGATGCACGTGCATATCGCCATATTTCAAGACTAAGGATGAGTTTCTGCTGATAAAATCAGCAAAGGTTTTGATTGGCTTTTATAAGACTTTCAGAGGACGAGAGCAGCCATGCAGCCGACAGCTCATCGCAGCTAAGGTAAATGCCGCTAGCAGAGGCGTAAACTTGCTGGTTCATCAGCTTGTGTCCACTGTGAACTCGAGCAACCTTGGGTAATCTTTTGCGCAGCTTGTCACAAAAAGTATCCATCATCCGTAAACTTGATTGTCGTCCTAAATGGTATCGACTTTAGAACCGGAATCGGATGATTTGTTGTAACATTGGCCAACTTCACAATGTAGTAGTAAGAATAATTTTGTAAGGAAACTGCTGGTTAAAATTTGATATTGTTGTGTTTAGACTTATTTTGATTAATCAAGAGGAAATGCGTTATCTTGACGATTGTAATAACATTGTTACGTTACAACCTATGAAAATTCGTGTATTTCTTTGATAATAATTCTGAATTAAAAACAATTTGTGTCCAGCTAAGCACCGTTGTGCTCTGTCATAGAATGAACGTCCACTGCTAACCCCAATCATTTGTTCTACAGACGGTAACGGCGCTATATTCTGGAACCGCGCGACCGCTACGGTCGCAGGTTCGAATCCTGCCTCGGCCATGGATGTGTGTGATGTCCTTATGTTAGTTAGGTTTAATTAGTTCTAAGTTCTAGGCGACTGATGACCTCAGAAGTTAAGTCCCATAGTGCTCAGGGCCATTTGACAATGCGAGCTGTTATAAAGCAGCATCTGGGAAGCAGTGTCAGGTCATATAATTCATGTTGACTGGAGCTCAACTCAGGCTACCGCAATTCGAGAAAGACAGAGGTTAGTTAGACGATAGGAGACGGTGGAAGCACGGAGAACATTGCAAATAGGTCAAACTGAACATCTTCATAGGATAGGAATTGATGTACAACAAAAAGTATCAAGTGCAAGTCACGAAACCGAACAAAGTGGCAATGCAGAGGGAATGGTGGCAGTTTCGCGATTGGCATTACAGTCTGAGACCACACGAAAACGAACAAATGACTTATCTACTGGGTCAGAAGTAGAATCAGAGAATGAGCAACTTCGGTACATTGAACCAAATGTTGTAATTCTGAATCAAACGGGACAGATTCCCACGGAAAGAGGTGTGTAAGTGCGTCCGCACTATGCACAGAAGTCGGTGAGACGTCACGTGAAAGACGTGAACGGCAAAATTTATATCAAATGTTGATAGGCAACGATGGCGAAGAGACGGATAGTGTGTTCGCAATATTATAGCAACTCACTATTATCGTCAAGCAAACAAATACGGGGTTAGCAGATTTAAAAACTGAAACAAATGTAGGGTTAGTAAACTTAAGAACTGAAACGGTGAATTAAAAAAACCGAAACAGCGAATTTAAAAACAGAGACAAATGCTGCTTTAAATAGTCTCAAATTTGAACCGAATGCTGGGTTCGTAAAAGTACGCAGAGATCAGCAAAAGTTGCGAACGGAAGTTAATGAAGAGTTTACTGAAATCCGGAAAGATGCGAGAGACTAGAGCGAACTAATTCAATCGCTAATGGCTGTCCAGAAAAAGATGCGTATTGACACTGAACAGGTGCAGAATGTGGTCCAAAGAGTTGATAACTTAGCACGTAAGGCGTCTGGTAAGGCGCGACAGATCGTGGAAGAACTCAATGTCAGAAAACGTATCACGCGAGCCGCGTTAAAAAGATTAGATACACGCGTTGAAAACATAGTCTCCAAAAATCAACATCAGTATGAACAGTTTCGTACAGAACTGAAACAGAATATCGAGAACCGTACAGAAATCAGTGATGAGGCGACGGAATCGGTAGTATCACCCGACATAGTGGTGAAAAAAATCCAGAGGTAACCGAGTCAGTTACGCAATCTTCCGTGGCAGTTGCGGAAACACAAAAAAGTCATGAGATTCCACTTTTACATCCACAAGAGGTTGCGTCAGTATTTTCCGATCCGAAACAGAAGCAAATGGGAGTAGCACAGTTGAGACAGGTGAGCGAAGCAGGTAATGTGCGCTTACAGCAGACAATTGTGCGAGAGGCGGTAACTGCGCGCCTTCCAAAAGCGCGGCAGCCGACCCTTCGAACGTACGCGAATGACGCGATAACAGAGCAGTTTTCGGCGACACATGCACAAAATTCTCAATTTACGAGTTACAGTACGACAGGTCATATACTGCAGGTCAATATGAATGAAATACAAAGACAAAACACTGATCCAGTAACGGGAAATTTACACGTATCTTTCAGTCCTATACACGAGGAACGGTACGGGTTACATAATTACACGCCACTACGTAGATGCGATGCTAGATGGGACTCAAATATGTCATATCAAGATCCAAATGTGTAAGGACGAATAAAAGACAGCATGACGCAGTTGAAGGGAACGGGAGCCGGCCAGTGTAGCCGAGCGGTTCTAAGCGCTTCAGTCTGGAACCGCGCAACCGCAACGGTCGCAGGTTCGAATCGTGCCTCGGGCATGAATATGTGTGTTGTCCTTAGGTTAGTTAGGTTTCAGTAGTTCTAAGTTCTAGGGGACCGATGACCTCAGATGTTAAGTCCCATAGTGCTCAGAGCCATTTGAACCATTTTTGAAGGGAACGGAAAATATTGTGAAAACACATAAGCCATATGGTGCAACAGAAAAATTTGACAATGATCACTTTTTGACAGTCAGAAAATCCCAACATTACAAAGATAGCGGGAACGGCTTGCACCCCCGCACGTTTATGCATCAGTTCCAGATCGGTTTACCAGAGTTTTTGCCACTTAGCCATAAACTTAACTTCGTTTGTGTTCATATGGAAGGCGCAATAGCGGAAACAATGCAAAGAGTCGCTGCAAACTGTCAGTCGTATGAACAATTTAAGTCTGCATTCTTGGAGCTATACTGGTCCACGGAAACCCAAAATAGGATAAAATATGAATTGTTACAGAAGGCGTCATTCGAAAATTCAGGAGAAAAGAAGCCAGTTAGATTTTTTCAAGAAATAACAAAAAGAATCAGAGTTTAGGCAATCCATACAGTCGTGGGGAACTGATATATATGTGCGCAACGAAGTTACCTTTGCCTAATCAGCAATCGTTGTTTGGCAGAGCAGGAGATAATATACAGGCACTTAAAGGCATGTCAAGTCCGCTCCCGGTAGCTGAGTGGTCATTGCAACAGAAGGTCAATCTTACGGGCCCAGGTTCGACTTCCGGCTGGATTGGAAATTTTCTCCGCTCAGGGACTGGGTGTTGCGTTGTCCTAATCATCATCATTTTATCCCCATCGACGCGCAAGTCGCCGAAGTGGCGTCAAGTCGAAATACTTGCACCCGCGAACGGTCTACCCGATAGGAGGCCCTAGTCACACAACATTTACATTTTAAGGGATGTTAAGAGAACTTGAATTCATCTTCAGTGAAGATGACCAGAAGAAACAAAGTGCAGGGAGAGAAATCAATGGTAGGGTGAATAATAGCAACAGATTGGCCTTTAATAATGTTGGGAAAGGTAATCGTTTTGGAAATAATGGTAATCGCCAATGGAATACTAATAGCTATGATTTTGGAAACTCACAGAGGTCAAACAATAACTATGATTTTGGTGAGCCGCGGGATTGCATTAACGGCTTTGGTCCCAGAAACTATGGTGGTAATTACGATTCGCGATATGATCACCGTAAAAACGAAACAGGAAGGTTTAGATGTTTTCCATCACAAAACCCAAGTTATTCAGGTGGAACTGGAATGCTTTGCACGCAGAAATGTTGGAAGAATCAGCCTTCAGCAAGACAACACACGCGAAATGAACCGGCACAGGAAGTCGAGTTGAGGCCACCAAACCTGGGTAAAAGGCAAAATTGACGAGATGAATGGTACGAAGACCGGTCAAAAGTGACTCAATAGCCAAATGAAGTTGATTTTATTATTTAACATGTAAACAGACTTAGCTTTGATCAGCCAGATTCTGAACTAGGTTTAAGGGGTGATCAGATACAAACACCAGCATGGTGGGAGACAGTTGACTGGGAATCGAGCGATGATGAGGAGCAAGAGTTGTTAACAGTTAATATAGACAGTTGTACAAAAATTGATGATGACCAAATTGTGAAGGATGTATTTCATTTATACAAAATCGAGAGAGAAATGGTATGCCAAGAGGTTAATGCACCATTGGCTACGCCAGTATTGATACCGAAGTCAGAATTGCCACCAGTACCCAGAGTATAACATCAGCACCTAGTAAGATTATCACTGTGCAATAGCAAGGCAACGGCGTTGAAGTAAGTTCTTTTCGGTACACAAAGGACGTATGGAAGTAATTAAAGTATTCCATGATAATGCAGTGGGAGATGATTAATCCAAAAACAGGATAGTCATTGGGTTTGCACCATGTTTGTCATTTGAAATTGTATAAAGGGTAACTCCATCAGAAGATTTAGTTGTATTAAATATCCAGAAGTCAAAGAGTTGGAAAGCTAAGAAAAGGCACGCAAATAAAGCTTTCTAATTTGTACTTACCTCTTTTAAATAAATAGGACAACTTTCAGAGTAGGTTAAAAAGATAATTATGAAGGAAAACAATAAAGTAAGAACTAAAGTAACTCTTCTGCAAACTAAATGTGTTCTGGGGAAAGAGTAGAAAGCAAGGAGGAAGATAGAGATCAGCATGTGGATAGTTTGACGAAATAGTAGTAGATTCTCTCTTAAAAAGGTAGTGTAAAGTAGAAAAAAAGGTTTTTATTGGTGCCATGTCGAGGCCCATGGCCAATTGTCATTCCATGCTCAGTGGAGACACGTCAAGGCACATGGCCGACCGCCATTCCATGCTCAGCAAAAATGTGTCTAGGCACATGAAAAAGAGAGTGACATTGAAGATATAGGAAAAAGGACTGTCTGTGACAGACTAGTATCCAATTAAACTGAAAGAAAGAAATAATTACTAACACATGAAGTTTACTGTTATTTAAAAATATTTGATTTTTGGAGAATCTTGTGTGTCAGAAACAGATCTTTATTAACAATGCTTTTAAATTTTAATCTTGACATATCAATAATATTTTCTTGTATTTCATATTTTTCAAGATGTCTAAGTTAAGAAATCCAGATGTTAACATTTTCTTTGGAGGTTAAGATTCTAGTATGTAATGTGTTTGTTAAAATATAGGGTGTATATATATATATGGGTTTAGCAAATCCATGATGTTAATTCAATATTTGCAAAGTAATTAGTAGGATTAGAAATTTAAGATGTTTGTAAAAGTCACCAATAATTTAAAAATTTTGTAAAGCTATAATGTATAAGTTTAAGACTTTTGTGGGATATAATTATGTTTGTGAATGGGATTATGCCTGTAAAGTTATGAGAAAGATTTGGTTAAGCATAGGTTAAGTATAACATAAATCACGAATTTATTGTAAGAAATGAAACTTTCTTAAATTATGTTTGACATGATAAAAATAAGGGGTTAAGTGTAGATAATAAGTATTGAAAAAGGGGAGGATAATGTTAAATGAAGGTTTCCCCAACTTCAATACATCTCCATCATCATTTAACATAAGTCTTAAAGTCAAAAACAGATCATTCCCAAATTTAAAAATGTAGGAATGGTACAAATTTATAGGGAAGCTCTGATTTGCTTGAATTAAAATTAAAATTAAAACATAGACAACTATAAAACAGAAAGAAAAGACTTCAGATTAGTTAAATAATTGTATTAAACCAGAAAATTAGAAAGAACATGTTAAATTTTGGAAAAAATACTTTAATGCTCAAATCAGTAATATACATGAAATCAATTGCACTGTAAAATAATGATAAGGAGACTAGAATGAACCACTGTTTAATTGTGCCATATATTAAAGTAGAAAGTTGGTCAGTAAATATGTCTGTTGCTACAGTCAGCAGTCGAAATCAATTTTGCGTTGACTTCAATCAACTTCTCAACAATTATAAAATGTTTGAAAACATTATCAGCGATCTTATATAATATAATTAAATACATATAATTAAAACAGCCTTGATGATAAAAATTTCTTTTAATTGGAGCGACCAGTTTCAATCCTTAAGGATCATCTTCAGACTCCAGAACGGCAGGTGGACTTCCATGGGGCAAGCTGCACCGACTCACGATGCTGAACTGACTGCTCATGAGCAGTCAGTTCAGCAAACTTATTTTAATCGGAGTGACTGGTTTCAATCCTTAAGGATCATCTTCAGGCTCATGAGCAGTCAGTTTTGCATCGTGGGTCGGCGCAGTATGCTCCACGGAAGGCCACCTGCTGTTCTGGAGTCTGAAGATGATCCTTAAGGATTGAAACCGGTCACTCCAATTAAAAGAAATTTGAAATCAAGACTGTTTTTAATTATATACACTTAATTTCCCAACCTTTGATTGATCCAGCGCAAAATTGAAAACAGAAGGAGGAGGATATGTAAGGTGGCAGATTAAATGAATGTCAATTTCGCACCTTACATGAGAGTTTTTATACATCGTAACAGGAAGTGAATATTTCAGCTGACATGCTTCAGCAAAAATGAGCAGATTTGTCTATGAAAACATGTATGCAATGCAAAGGGATGACACTCAATCGATGGTATTAACACACCGAACCTAAATCCTGCGTGTTAATGAGCAAGAGTTGAAACAAGCCGGCCGCGGTGGTCTAGCGGTTCTAGGCGCTCAGTCCGGAGCCGCATGACTGCTACGGTCGCAGGTTCGAATCCTGCCTCGGGCATGGATGTGTGTGATGTCCTTAGGCTAGTTAGGTTTAAGTAGTTCTAAGTTCTAGGAGACTGATGACCATAGATGTTAAGTCTCATAGTGCTCAGAGCCATTTGAATTTGAAACAAGCTGCCAGGTGACTCATCCAGCAGGCCTTCAGAGTGGCAAGGAAAGAACCTTTAGAAAACTGCGTTGGGGAGCTTCCAGATGGATAAGAACAAACCGGTGATGCAGTCGATCACGTGAACTGCATGTGGTACGCTCATGATGTCCGTATGTAACTTTTAGGCGTCTGGAGCGGGCACAAAATGTCCGATTGGCTGACTGGAACTGGGAAGGAGTAAAGTGCCGAAATTTCGATACAGTTTGATGGTAGGCCTCTTGAAAATGGCAGAGACAATTTCCACAAAATTGGTCGGAAAAAGCCGTGACGTAGAAGATGAAATGACCCAGGTGGGGGACAGTTTTGCTACGAGAGACACAGGACCGAAGATTTCGTGGCCTCTCATCTGAACCAGCGTCAAGTGCACAACAGGACGCACCACGATGCAAAGGAGGAACTGATAAAATGAACAAAGGTCAAGATTGGCCTTTATTAGACTTTCAGAGGACGAGAGCAGCCATGCAGCCGACAGCTCATCGCAGCAAAGGTAAATACCGCTAGCAGAGGCGTAAACTTGTTTGTTAACCAGCCTGTGTCCACTGTGAACTCGAGCAACCTTGGGTAATATTTTGATCAGCTTGTCACAAAAACTATCCATCCTCCATAGACTTGATTGTCATCCTAAATAGTACCAAACTTAGAACCAGAATCGGATGATTTTTTTGTAATATTGGCCAACTTCACGATGTAGTAGCAAGAATAATTTTGTAAATAACCCTCTGGTTAAAATTTGATACTGTTGTGTTTAGAGTTATTTGGATTAATTAGGACGAAATGTGTTATCTTGACAACTGTCCCAACAATGTTACTTTACAACCTATGTAAATTCGTGTATTTGTTTGATAATAATTCTGAATTACAAACAATTTGTGTACAGCTAAACACCATTGTGCTCTGTCATAGAATGAGTGTCCACTGCTAACCCCAATCATTTATTCTATAGACGCTAACGCACTCAAAGTGTGTTTTTTGCTGACGTTTGACGGAAGAGTAAAGTAGTGGAGTGTCAGACTCTTATTGCTTACCAGATGAGCTTCGCTACTTTTGTTTATACCTTCCAACTCTGATACATATCCACAACCCTGTTAGGATTTCCACAGACTGTAGATTTCGGGTATTTCTTTATCCTAGCAATAAGTTGTACGTTAGTTGACAGTGTTTCGACTGCACTTAGTAGTCTGGACCATAAGAGCGTCCCTTTTTCCTATCTACAGAATGTGTTTCCTCAGCAGCATAATTTATAGACAATCAGCAAGTTATGCATTCGATCTGCAACCTGCTCACACTGACAGCTCTACACACATGCACATGAAGACCTTGCATGCGTATTACCAATCGGAAATCTCGATTTCAACCACTTGTACGTTATTTTCGACAGTGCTGCAGAGCTGTAAATAGCGAAATACCCTTTGCAAAACGGATCTGTAGGTGATGTAAGCACATTTATATTCCTCTTGCTACAGAACATAATATCTTCGATGCAAGTTACATTACTCATACTTTGTAACAAGTTGGTATAGATTCTCCAGCAATAACAACAAACCAAGGGATCATTCAACGCCTGTCATACCTCCTTTCACACTCTTAAAGTTTCGTGACGACGGCACATAATCAACACAATTGTGCAGTTTTGTGTGGTAGATGTCGGCTGGACTGAGGTGAGTATTATTCTTCTGTATGAGATAGAACAGCGCATTCCTCGAACGGTATAGTACAACACAAATTGTATTCGTTTTTCTATGCTTGCACGGTTGACAATAGAAAAACAATGCATACAACTTCTTATGAAAGAACTATGCAGGAAACCTCTCTTGTGATTGATAATTTGTGGGACTGGTCTTTACCCAATACAGGCGACAAAACTTTACACAGGTTCGTGCAAGCGACTTCCACCACTGGCCACCTGCTCCATTAAACCACTACGTGTATACGTAATATGGCTGAGATCAACATGCAGACTGTATTTATTTTTCGATACATCAGAAGAGGGAGAAATGGTAAAATGTTATAGGAGGTTCTGTTACAAGGAGTGGTATAACACGTCAAAGGTTGGGTGCATATAGTTCTTAGTTTCTTTTTACCTACTCTGGATGTTACAAAATAAGAATGAGTGCAATCGAACGTAATAATTGATTGTACAGGTACTGATCTCTATCGGTATTTCATACATCTGAAATGTATATAATGGCCTCATATATGATATTTTGTAATTGTAAAATGTGGTATGCTCTCAAACTACAACGATTTTGCTCATAAAACTGACAGAAATCGTCTTACCATGGATTCATGACAACCCCCATGTTAGTTCATACATCATCACCTCCTATTATAAACAAACCACCACTTCAATTATATCTCATTGGGGAACCTAAAAGCCAGCTGGAGTGGCCGAGCGGTTCTAGGCGCTACAGTATGGAACCGCGCGACCGCTACGGTCGCAGGTTCGAATCCTGCCTCGGGCGTGTATGTGTGTGATGTCCTTAGGTTAGTCAGGTTTAAGTAGTTCTAAGTTCTAGGGGACTGATGACCTTAGCAGTGTTCAGAGACATTTGAACCATGTGAATTTTCGAACCTAAAAATTATAGTGTATTTTCCCGTTATGTGAGTAGATTGCTTGAAGCATGCTGGGCTGTGATGACCAAACTGCTTACGAAACTACAACACAAGATCTGCTCCTATTTCGAATGGTGGTCTGCTGGGTGACAGAAAGTTTCCATACAGGTCGTGAGAGGCAAGTTATGGAGCAAAAAGTCAGATGTGAGCAAGCAGGTGGTATTTGTTTTCCGTGTATCGGTGGAATCTTATAGGCTACTTTGTGACATTATGAGGTTCTACAAGGATGCTCTGATGGTCTGTTTTTTACGTCTCGTAAACGCCAGCACGATATGCCATTGTGCTGGTAAAACAGCACCTGCCATAGAGTACAAAAAGCAATCTCCTCTTGAATTATAGCTTGTTGTTGCTGAAAATAAAATGATTTGTGCTTTTTCCAACATGTTTTTAATACACACGTGCATCCAGGGACGTTCACAAAACATCTAATTTTGTCCTAGGAGTTTAAATTCTCGCTTTTTCGTTACTCTGATAAAAATTTCGAAATAATGAGGACATTCTGCAGTGATTGGTAGTTTTCGCAGCAAAATGGTGGAAGTTTCTTCGATTTTATGCAGGTTGGACATGTGTAAGGGATGTGAGATAAGTTAATACGTCTGTCAGATGTATCGCTATAGAGCTCCGACCTCTGCCGCTTGCTCATCTGTAATTGGTGGTAGTGCTGTAGGTTTTCTTTATAACTTCATTGGATGTCACAAAATAATGAAATAATGGGAGGCGGGGGAAGAGAGAGAGATGTCAACTGTATCCTTCAGTCGAACATGAAAGAATGACTGTATAGATGCCTTTTTATATTGATAATTTAATCATCTGAAAAGAATGTAATGCCCGTGTACATTACAATATATAACTTGAACATGATGAATGCTCTCAAACTATACCGATTTTGCTAATGAAACTAAAAGAATGTGGACTGAGCGGATTTTCGTGGAAGAGAGATCGTTTTTTATCGTTATCGAGATTCTGTTTTTTTAACAGATTCTCACTTATAAGACTTTGAATAACAATAGGAATAAGACTAACGAGAGAGAATGATGTGATATACACTCCTGGAAATTGAAATAAGAACACTGTGAATTCATTGTCCCAGGAAGGGGAAACTTTATTGACACATTCCTGGGGTCAGATACATCACATGATCACACTGACAGAACCACAGGCACATAGACACAGGCAACAGAGCATGCACAATGTCGGCATTAGTACAGTGTATATCAACCTTTCGCAGCAATGCAGGCTGCTATTCTCCCATGGAGACGATCGTAGAGATGCTGGATGTAGTCCTGTGGAATGGCTTGCCATGCCATTTCCACCTGGCGCCTCAGTTGGACCAGCGTTCGTGCTGGACGTGCAGACCGCGTGAGACGACGCTTCATCCAGTCCCATACATGCTCAATGGGGGACAGGTCCGGAGATCTTGCTGGCCAGGGTAGTTGACTTACACCTTCTAGAGCACGTTGGGTGGCACGGGATACATGCGGACGTGCATTGTCCTGTTGGAACAGCAAGTTCCCTTGCCGGTCTATGAATGGTAGAACGATGGGTTCGATGACGGTTTGGATGTACCGTGCACTATTCAGTGTCCCCTAGACGATCACCAGAGGTGTACGGCCAGTGTAGGAGATCGCTCCCCACACCATGATGCTGGGTGTTGGCCCTGTGTGCCTCGGTCGTATGCAGTTCTGATTGTGGCGCTCACCTGCACGGCGCCAAACACGCATACGACCATCATTGGCACTAAGGCAGAAGCGACTCTCATCGCTGAAGACGACACGTCTCCATTCGTCCCTCCATTCACGCCTGTCGCGACACCACTGGAGGTAGGCTGCACGATGTTGGGGCGTGAGCGGAAGACGGCCTAACGGTGTGCGGGACCGTAGCCCAGCTTCATGGAGACGGTTGCGAATGGTCCTCGCCGATACCCCAGGAGTAACAGTGTCCCTAATTTGCTGGGAAGTGGCGGTGCGGTCTCCTACGGCACTGCGTAGGATCCTACGGTCTTGGCGTGCATCTGTGCGTCGCTGCGGTCCGGTTCCAGGTCGACGGGCACGTGCACCTTCCGCCGATCACTGGCGACAACATCGATGTACTGTGGAGACCTCACGCCCCACGTGTTGAGCAATTCGGCGGTAGGTCCACCCGGCCTCCCGCATGCCCACTATACGCCCTCGCTCAAAGTCCGTCAACTGCACATACGGTTCACGTCCACGCTGTCGCGGCATGCTACCAGTGTTAAAGACTGCGATGGAGCTCCGTATGCCACGGCAAACTGGCTGACACTGACGGCGGCGGTGCACAAATGCTGCGCAGCTAGCGCCATTCGACGGTCAACACCGCGGTTCCTGGTGTGTCCGCTGTGCCGTGCGTGTGATCATTGCTTGTACAGCCCTCTCGCAGTGTCCGGAGCAAGTATGGTGGGTCTGACACACTGGTGTCAATGTGTTCTTTTTTCCATTTCCAGGAGTGTAGGATACTTACTTTTCCGTTGAGTCCTGTTCTGCATGACTATACTGGGGTGCGACTGCTGTTGACACTTTATGGTTCTTCTTCAAAAATGGTTCAAATGGCTCTGAGCACTATGGGACTTAACATCTGAGGTCATCAGTGCCCTAGAACTTAGAACTATTTAAACCAAACTAACCTAAGGGCATCACATACATCCGAACCTGCGACCATAGCAGTCGTGTGGTTCCAGACTGAAGTGCCGGCCAGCGGTTCCTCTTCTTCTGGTGACTGAGTCAACAAGACTGAGGCTCTGGAGCTTCTGAGCCTCACCTATATCTCCTACAATGATGTCGCAAGATACTTCCATCCTACTGGCTGAAGTCAAACACTTGACTTGATTAATGGTTCCTATTTGTTCCTGTCATTTCCCCCACCCCAGAACGTCATCAGCTGACGTCATGGTAGCACCCTCTGGTGCTGCCAATATGTACTAGGCCTCGTGGTGAACACACTGTTTGTCGCCATCGGGGATTGGTCACAGATGAGTGTGACCTCTGGTGGTGGCACTGTGTACTAAGTTAGTTGGGCTCTGGACCTCGTGGCAAACACACCTGCATGAAATTGTTTAAAAAAACCCTCCAAGTCCTTTTCCCACAAATCCTAAGGAGGAGGTGGCAGTCGGGTGACTGAGTTTAGTCCAAGTGTCCTTTCTTTCACACCACTTTCTTAAGGGTGATGCATTATTCTGTTGGAATTTGAAGTTCCCACCATTCTTCTGTGGGGAGGGGAGAGGT
The DNA here is from genome assembly GCF_023897955.1 of Schistocerca gregaria. NCBI lineage: Eukaryota > Metazoa > Arthropoda > Insecta > Orthoptera > Acrididae > Schistocerca > Schistocerca gregaria. The sequence continues at coordinate 44,892,767 of NC_064931.1, forward strand.
TTAGGTTAGTGGAGGTAGCTCAAGTGAGCTATCTTCCCGCGATTTTCTTTACTTAGTAGAGATAACCGGGGTGTGATGCATTATCCTGCTGGAATTTGAACTTCCCACCAATTTTCTGTGGGGGGGGGGCGTGGCACTTTTCCACCAAAATTCAAACGCCACCAAAATCCGCCATCTTGCGTGACGTTATGACCATTATCTTGGATGATGTCATGCGCTGTTGACAAGTCTACACGACGCCATCTTGGATGACGTCAACACCGCCATCTTGGATAGTGTGGTGAGAGCGCTGTTGCCCCAATACTAGTGGCCAGGCCTTGAAATTGAACCCTTGCCCCCTTTCCTCCTGCTGCCTGCCGCTGACTGTGCTCCTCACAAATAAATAAATAAATAAATAAAATAAAATAAAACATCTTGGTAGTTGGTCCGGGTTCGATTGCGACGTGATCTATTTGTTTTTAATTTACTGTTCCATTTCCGTATAGAAGAGGGTGAAGAAATGAAGTAATTTATTTTGCAATAAAAAAAAAACAAAAAGAGTGGTCAGTGCATCTGACCACCACGCAGTGGGCCAAAGTTCGATTCCTGGCCAGGCTAGAGATTTTCTCCGCTCAGGACCTGTGCTGTGTTGTCTATATTATCGTCAACGCGAGAGTCGCCCAATGGCGTCAACTGAACAAATTTACACGTAGGTGGCTGAACTTCCCAGATGGAAACTCCCAGCCATCAGTGCTGTACGATAATTTCAGTTTTTTCAGCTATCCACACGAACAGTGAGACAACGTCGAAAACAATGGAGGCAGGAGTGGTACCGCTTCGTCTTCTGACGAGTCCATGTTCTGCATTCAGCATCATGATGGACAAATGCGCGTGTGGACACTCAAATGGAGAACGAATGTTGCCATATCGCATTCGCCGTAGTCAGAAGGTCCCACCACCTGGCGTGATGCTATTGAGTGCCGTTGGGTACACAACACTATCACCTCTGGTTCACATAGACAGTAACTTGGGCGGCATCTGTTTCGTTTTTGGCACGTTAAGGTCAGTAACTGTGCACTACATTCGAAGTCACCGTGACGTTATCTTTCAAAACTGTAACAAAAGACTGCATGTTGCCTACACCCTTCCGTTATACAGAGGGAGTTCGGCTTTTGCCTTGGCCAGCACGTTTCCCACATCTCTCACCCACTGAAAGCATTTTAACATGGCTTTGCGGAAAACTGGCACTCCACCACTCATCAGCCACTACGATCACGAACTCTGGCAGAGAGCTGAAGCAGCATCGAATGACGTACCCATATCTGTCATCGGAGCTCAGTTCAACTCAATGCCCGGCCCGGTACACAGTTGCTGCTAGATGTGGCAACTCTGTGTACTAAATTTCACTCCCTGTACATCCTCAAAACAAATTTAATCGTGTATTCTTCCTAATACACTGTATAAGAACACTAAATAAAATTTCGTTACCGTTTTTGCTGTTCTCGGTGTCGCAATTGTTATGAACGGCCGTGGAGTTGTAGGAAATGCAGAGACCTGATTGAAATTCTTTGCGAGAATCCTAAGGAAAAGGAAATCACCATGAAAGATGTGACTTTCAAAACACTCGTTTGACTAACTCTCGAGTATTACCCAACAGACGGAGAAGATCGAAGAATAGCATCGTATTATTTCACTGGTTCTTTCTACACCCTGTTCACAAATGGAACACTCCTGAAACACACTGTAACTTGTTTTCCGCAGTACAAATGTAGATAGCCTCTGAAAACGATTTGCTCCGAGTGAAACATCAAGTAGAACAGGATACACGAGACGATGGCCTAAGAAACAAAGCAACACGTCTTCAGCGAAACAGAGAATACTGGAACTATAAAACAGCATTTTACAAGATGGTGAGATTCTACCCTGTCCAGTCACATTAATGTGACCACTTGTCAAAATCCTGAATACTCAGCTTCTGCAGCGCAGACCGCTGCAAGACATACAATGAAGTTCCGGATGTGGAGCCATGCCAACTCCCTTGTCGTGGCCAGCTGCACTAGGTTTCTCGGTTGAGGCGGTCCCACAGATTCTCCATTGCGTTCAGATCCGAAGAGTTTGGTCGCTAAGAGAGTACGGTAAACCCATCCTGGTGTTCTTCAAACCACATACGTAAACGGCGAGTTGTGTGACACGTTGCACGATCCTGCTGGTAGATGCCATCATCCTGAGGAAAACAAATTGTATATATGACTAGACATAGTCCCCACGGATGGATGAATATTTGAGTTGGTGCATTGTGCCTTCCAGAATGACGAAACCTCAACTTCACGAAGACGTTCCCCAGATGATAATGCTCTTCATCTGTCCTGGGCTCTTCTGTGATTGTTCTAGGGCCGTACACGACGATGGCTATCTGTCTGATAGAGAATAAAAAGAAATTCATTTGAAAAGGCCACCTGTCACCACTCAGTGGACGTCCAGGTGTCGTACTGGCGTGCAAATCCCAGCCTTCGTCGCCGACGAGCAGCAGCCAGCGCGGCCGCCTACTGCGGAGCCCCACACGCAGTAACGCTCACTGAGGCACAGCTGTTGGCTCCTCGGTGCATCTGGGTGGTCAGTTTTTAGAGACTCATGCCTATTCTTCCGCACACATCGTTGCAGCCGTCGTTGACTCCTGTCATCAGTGGGTCGTTCCTGGATAACAGAATGGAGCATGTCATTCTCAATGGAGAGAAGTCTTCCGAAGTAAGAGTGATTTCAGGTGTGCCGCAGTATATTCACAATATACATAAATCACCTTGTTGATGACATCGGAAGTTCACTGCGGCTTTTTGCAGATGATGCTGTGGTATATAAAGAGGTTGTAACAATGGAAAATTGTACTGAAATGCAGGAGGATGTGCAGCAAATTGACGCATGGTGCAGGGAATGGCTATTGAATCTCAATGTAGTCAAGTGTAATGTGCTGTGAATACGTAGAACGAAAGATCCCTTATCATTTAGCTACAATATAGCAGGTAAGCAACTGGAAGCAGTTAATTCCATAAATTATCTGGGAGTACGCATTAGGAGTGATTTAAAATGGAATGATCGTATAAAGTTGATCGTCGGTAAAGCAGTTGCCAGACTGAGATTCATTGGAAGAATCCTAAGGAAATGCAATCCGAAAACAAAGGAAGTAGGTTACAGTACGCTTGTTCGCCCACTGCTTGAATACTGCTCAGCAGTGTGGGATCCGTAACAGACAGGGTTGATAGAAGAGATAGAGAAGATCCAACGGAGAGCAGCGCGCTTCGTTACAGGATCATTTAGTAATCGCGAAAGCGTTACGAAGATGATAGATAAACTCAAGTGGAAGACTCTGCAGGAGAGACGCTCAGTAGCTCGGTACGGGCTTTTGTTAAAGTTTCGAGAACATACCTTCACCGAAGAGTCAAGCAGTATATTGCTCCCTCCTACGTATATCTCGCGAAGAGACCGTGAGGATAAAATAAGAGAGATTAGAGCCCACACAGAGGCCTGCCGACAATCTTTCTTTCCACGAACAATACGAGACTGGTATAGAAGGGAGAACCAATAGAGGTACTCAAGGTACCCTCCGCCACACACCGTCAGGTGGCTTGCGGAGTATGGATGTAGAGGCGTTAGTGCTGATGTTGGATAGCGCCATTTTCCGCGTTGCCCGACATGCCTTATAGTATACACCCTCAGTGCTACCTGTCGTCTGTGAGTGTTTACTGCACGTTGACGTCGAACAGGCGGTGATCACATTAATGTTCTGGACTGCGTAATATTTGTTCTCTTGTCCGAGATTGTAGTCAACTATTGTGCAGAACTGTTGGAAGTGTATTATGATGTGAACCCCCACGAATCGAGCAATGACACTATTAGCTAAGAGTAACAGCGGATGAAAACCATTGCTCAATTATTGGGAATGGAGACTACTGACGAGAATTGTCACAAAGCACTGGAGAGTTAATGTGATACAAGAGTAATGATGTCAGAACTCTAGCAGCAACCAATCACACTCTGATGCTAGCTGCAAAAACACAGAATATGAGAACAGATGGCAATTATCCGGCAGCAGCAGCCAGCCGAGACACAAGCAGCAACAGGGAAGTACCCGACTTTGTCACATTTTACGAGAAGTGAATTATATAGTTTCATCTTGTATATTTTGTTAATTTAGTTTCTTGAATTTCTGCTGCTAATTAAATATTTAATAGACACAGTTCTCGCGTTTGCGTCTGTGTCGGAATGTAAACCGATTTTGTGACATCTTACAAGTTCCTAATAAGGAGCGAATTATTTAGTCTCACTTGAGTGCCTCGGTAGCTTAGATTTTGAATCTCCGCGTGTTAATCTGATTTATTAGACACAGTTCCTGCGTTTTTGTCAGTGTCTACAGGAGACTTCTGTAGCACATGTCGATAGTCTTTTCTTTATCTGTATAGCGTAGTTCTCGACGGGTGTGAGGATGCAATCAGAGTTGGTCACACTTCTATCACAGTTCCAGCCTGTGGTGGCTTCGGTTACACGGCTTGAGACTGCAGTGGATGGGTATCACTGCTGTAGGCCAGCCCTGGGGACCCAACGGACGACCAGCACGACACACGAGTCCGCATCGGTTGCCAGCCCAATTACTGCTCGCTCTGCGGTTTACTCTACACCCATGGTCAAATGGGAGGTCGCCTTGGGCGAAAGACTTTCCAGGGGACCGAATGTAAGGCCTTTCCAGTTAGTCTGACAGACAGGTTCAAGGTGCTGTCTTTGGCTGACTCAGTCCCTTAGCCAGGTGCAGTTGCTTGACGTGTTTCAGAGGAAACCTCTCACCCTGCAAGATGCGGGCAATCACAGAGGTTGGGATTATTGGCAAGTTATGGGGCCCCTTGGGGACATGGCTGCCAAGGAGTGGAAGAAAGCTAATGTGCACTCAATGTGCGTACTGGGTGGAGTTATTCCTGAGATGGAAAAGGTCATTCCAAATGCCATGAAGAGCACAGGGTGCAGCCAACTGCAGGTGCTGGCTCACGTCGGCAACAGTGATGTGTGTCGCTTTGCACTGGAAGAGATTCTCTCTGGTTTTAAGCAGCTGTCAGCAGTGGTAAAGGAGCCAGTCTTGCTTGTGAGATGAAAGCAGAGCTCACCATTTCCAGCATAGCTGGTAAAAACCAATTGCGAACCCCTGGTACATAACCGAGTAGACGGTCTGAATCAGAGGCTCAGACGGTTCTGCGACTGTGTGTTCTAAACATTCCTCGCCTTGTGTCATAGGGTCATAGGGTTTTGGGTTCCACTAAATAGGTAAGGAGCCCATTACACGCCGGAGGCGACAGCGCTCGTAGCAGGAGCTGTGTGGTGTGGACTAGGTGGTTTTTTAGGTTAGAGGGTCTCAAGGAAAAATGAAAAGCGCTTCAGTCTCAAAAGCTGCGGGTCAAACACAGGAAGAACGTACATCTAGGAACTGTCGGTATAACAGCTGTAAACTGTCGTAGTTGTGTTGGGAAAGCTCTAGAGTTCTAAGCACTAATAGAAAGCACTGATTCAAATAAGAGGATGCAAATCAGGCTTGCTTAAAAAACGCGCTGAAACGGTCGTGAGCGTTAGTTACTTTTGAGATTCTACGTGGTGAGTTGATGTTAGTCAAGAATGTCTTTAAGGCGACAACGACGCCATTATCAACACCACATTGAGTTTGAACAAGGTCGTGTAATTGGGCTACGAAAATCTGGATGCTCCTTCTGCAGTATTGCAGAAAGATTTTACAGGAATGTGTCGACTGAACATGATTGATGACAGCGGTGGTCACGAGAAAGCACGGTCCCAAGAAGACGGGGCTCCGGGCGGCCACGTGGCAATACTGAGAGAGAAGACCATCGTGTTTGGCGTATGGCTCTGGCGTATCGTACAGCATCTTCAGCAGCAGTTGGCACCACACTGACACAAAGAACTGTTACAAATCTGTTACTTCAAGGACAGCTCCGTGTCAGACGTCCTGTGGCCTGCATTCCACTGACCCGAAACCACCGCCATTTGCGACTTCAATGTTGTTAAGCGAAAACTCATTGGATGACAGTGTGGAGGTCTTTTGTGTTTTGTTATGAAAGCTAGTTCTGCCTCGGTCCCAGTAATGGTCCTCTGTTAGTTAGAAGGAGGCCTTCTGCGTGTTAGACACGTAGGACTACACCTGGAATTATGGTCAGGGCGCGATTTCGTACGACAGCAGGAGTGCTCTCGTCGTTATGCAGCCTACCCTAACTGCAAATCTGTTCGTCAGTCTGGTGACTCGACCTGTTGTGCTGCCATTTATAAACAGCATTCCAGGAGGTGTTTTCCAACAGGATAACGTTAGCCCATATACCGCTGGCGTAACCCAAAATGCTGTACAGATTATCGACATGTTGCCTTGGCCTGCTCGATCACCAGATATGTTTCCATCCGAGTACATATGGGACATCATCGGACGGCAACTCGAGCGTCATCCACAAACAGCACTTCCGTCCCTGTATTGACTGACCAAGTGCCACAATCATGGAACTCCATCCCAGAAACTCGCACCCTTTGCGTGTAAAACACAATGCATGCATTTGTGCATGGTTGCATTCAACATTCTGGTGATTACATAGGTTTTTAATGTACCAACTTTTCACATTTGCAAAGGCTTACCTCACGCTTACATTAATACGTAATCTTGCAATATTAATCAGTTAAATGTGTTACCTAGACAAATGTATTCCCGAAATTCCATTACTCCACAGTAACTATTTTTTGATATTGCGATGTCTTTTGCGTCGTTGTAGTACACCGAGAACTATAATTCCTGAGATGAACTCAACCGGTATAAAAACAGAATTTGGATGCGTGACAGGTTCATCTGCAATACATAAATTGTCTTTATTGGGATCGCTATTTCTTGAGTGCTTCTTTAAGTAGAAATTGACCACTGGGTTGAGACTGTAATAGATTGTGGACATAGATGTTGGGAACTGGAGGAGCTTAAAGTAGCCTTCATTCAATGACCGCATAACGCTGCATTGTCATAATTTTGGTGGTGGTGATCCAGTAGGTCAGACTAAGTTTCATCATTAATATTTGGCTTCTTTTTCCATTTCGTATTTTATTTTGATACATTGTTCTTGTCTAATCTGATGTATACAGTAATTTGAAATCTAATTGTCACACAACACTTATACAGGGTGAACCCGAACTACGCCGACAAAATGTAGGAAGTTTTTCAGGGATATATTTGGAATATTTTGTTGTAATGTAAGCACGGTCACTATTGGCTCGTTGCTGAATGTTACGTAATTATGATGTATTCGCTTTGCTACACCAGTTATCTTTGTTTCTGCAAAGATGCCTTCACGACAGTGGAAGATAATGCAGTACCTGCCTTTATAAGACGGAAGGGTCCGGTTTCTCGTGGGCACTTATTTACAGACCCAGACGTACGATTGTGCGTTAAAAAGTAATGCTTCCCAATTTTTTATACTGTTATCAATATCAGTTGAGGTATAACATGTCATCCATACTACTCGGTCGACTTTCTCGCTTCGCTGACACACATTGCAACCCTCTGCCATTAGAGGGTTCTGAATTGTGGAGTGTAACGTGGCGGTGTGTAACGTAATTATTTTGGTGCGTAAGAGACTCTCAGAAAATTTGAAATACAAATTCGAGTTCTTCCACACATGGAGCTCCCTCTCCCTCAGCATGACACACGGTCACTGTGATCAACAAACTGGTCTCTCGTTGGGAGAAATGTGATCGACACCAGGGTTACTACATTGAGAAATAAATATACAGACATGAAAAAAAGGTGTAGAATGTTAAAAAAATGTCTTATTTAAAAAACTTTAAGTGTTGTCACATAAAACTCTCTGAGGTATTACCGTTCAGCACGCCATCGTATAGTAATGTGGTTCTATCGCTACGGGGACAGTGCTGCATCGCGAGCCCCTCTTACGTTGCATTCAGGGAACCCATTTACGAGATGCATTTCTGATAGCCAGTTGTTGCAAACTTTAATAATCGTAGCAAGTTTACAGTTTACGATGTGAGTCTATTGTCATCCATTCCATACGTCTCTGTAATTTGTAGTCCCCTTTTCCTGATGCTGTCTGTGATTTTTCCGAGTTAAACGATTTTGTTTTGAGAACCATCTTAGACATCCGTAATTTTGCCTTTTGATCAAAATGGCTCTGAGTACTACGGGACTTAACATCTGAGGTCATCAGTCCCCTAGAACTTAGAGAACTATTTAAACCTAACTAACCTAAGGACATCACACACATTCATGCCCGAGGCATGATTCGAACCTGCGACCGTAGCGGTCGCGCGGTTCCAGACTAAAGCGCCAAGAACCACTTGGCCACATCGGCCGGCTTGCCTTTTGTGATATAGATTTTTGTATACTCCATGTGAGCCTGCATGCCTTTTACCACTTTTAAATAGTTGTGTGTTAGCGGTTCTATTATTTCACCTAGTTACTTGAATCCGCCCAAGTGAGAATGGGTGATTTTTTTTATTTTTAGTTTAGTGTTGACTGTTGATTTGATCGCTTCCGAATACTGTTTCCCCATTTTAAATCTGGACACTAATTTTTGCTGTTATTTATGGAATTTCTCTATAGACGAGATGGTCTGGCCTGCTGTTAGATAAGGGGTTGTATGAATAAAAACGAGAACATTCTCTAGAGTTGATACTCAGAGCAAAAGAACATTCTCAAAGAAAGTTCTCAGTTTCGTATGAATAAAAACTAGGAAGCATAATCTCTGACCCTGGAGTACTTTCTCTCTACCTCCCCTCCTTACTGAGTAAGTTCTCAGCAAACAGATTAAATCCAACATCTTTGGTTCTCAGTTTGTTTCGTTTGCGTGTGTTTTGTGTTAGCGAAGGTTTTTCTCAAGTTATTTCTGTGCCGAAATGGAAGACTCAGAATTAGCCTTTATCAACATTATTAAAGATTACCCCGCAATCATCAGTAAATCGCAAACACCGGCCGCAAGAAGAGAGAAGGTGGATTTTATTAAAGAAATACAACACCGTTATATGGTTAGTTTCGGGAAAAAAATAACGGACGGGCAGATAATGAAGAAACTGCACAACATGAAATCCCGTATCAAGGACAAAACGGATATTAATAAGACGGGAAACATTAAGATTTCCCTGAAAAATTGGGAACAGACATTTTTAAAGTTTTTGGACGGAGATGACTGCAATCCAACTATCCACAGAGTTCCCGGTAAGTCCCATACTTTCCGATTTTTTTTATTACGCGCTTAATGCTTTGATATTGTGATTCAGAAAAATACGTATTTTTAACATGTGAAAATGAAACAATGTTTGGTAAATTTCGTCTACTATATCACCACTTTTCAGAAAAAGTATCATAGTGTGCTATGCATGAAATTGGACGAACCCCTCCCACATTTCTGCGTAAACCTGTTTGGTATATTTACTAACTAGAAACTGAATCCTGACACACTACTATTACTTTTTTAAAATTTTGATTAGGACCTTTTGCAGTAGGTGGTGGTTCCACCTCTGTCTTCACTTCACCACGGAATTCAGTGGTAGCTGGCACAGACTGCACATTGTATGAACAAGAGTCAGTTTTGCAACTACCACTAATTGTTGCAACCGACCATATGGATCTCGTGGGCCCCGAAGTCGTCATACCTTCTCAGTCGCCTGCTTCGGGGGATGAGAAAGTGCCTAAACGTCGGAGATTATGCATGGAAACAGATGAGACACTTAATTTGTCTACTTCAGAGCTGCAAAGACTGGTGCTATTGTACCAATTGGACATATTGAAACGAAAGCAGCAGAAATTGATGCGTGATGAAGATAAACAATAAAACAAATTGTGTAGTGTTTTATTTACGTACCGAATTTTATTAATAAAAACATCTTTTTAAGTGAATGGCCATTTACATTCCTCATTTACCAGATTTCATATCCTCTTACAAAAATTATTCAGCACAAATTTCTTTTTAATGAAACAATAAGAGTAATATAATCCAATTTGAAATATTAAAAAAGTGTATGCACTTATATTGTTGTGTCTGGCCAGTATCTTCACCACATCATTGTAACAATTTCTTGTAAAGTAAAGCAAAAAGAGTAACTTGTTTTACTGTAGCATCTGGCAAATACCTTCACTACTAATTTTTGGTGCAATAAAGCAGAAAGAGTAAGTTGTTTTTATTTTAAATGCTGCAGGTAAGACAGTTGTGCACTTATTTACAGTAGCACCTGGCAAACATCTTCACCACATCCTTGAAACAATATCTGGTAAAGCAAAGCAAAAAGAGTAACTTGTTCGTATTTTAAATGCTGCAGGTTAGACAGTTGTCCACTTATTTACTATTGCATCTGGCAAATACCTTCACCACTAATTTTTGGTACAGTAAAGCAAAAACAGTAACTTGTTTGCATTTTAAATGCTGCAGGTTAGACAGTTGCGCACTTATTTACTGTAGCACCTGGCAAACATTTTCACCACATTCTTGAAACAATTTCTAGTAAAGTAAAGCGAAAAGAGTAACTTGTTTGTATTTTAAATGCTGTATGTTAGACAGTTGTGAACTTATTTACTGTAGCACCTGGCAAACATCTTCACCACATCCTTGTAACAATTTCTGGTAAAGTAAAGCAAAAGAGTAACTTGTTTGTATTTTAAATGCTGCACGTTAGACAGTTGTGCACTTATTTACTATAGCATCTGGCAAATACCTTCACCACTAATTTTTGGTACAGTAAAGCAAAAACAGTAACTTGTTTCTATTTTAAATGCTGCAGGTTAGACAGTCGTGCACTTATTCACTGTAGCACCTGGCAAATACCTTCGCCACATCCTTGGAACAATTTTGGTAAAGTAAAATAAACACTTGTGCCATCAATCTGCTGAAGTTACAGTACAGAAATTACATCAAGGTTCCAGCGGTTCGTGTTAACTTGTTGTGTCCAAAGCTATTTACAGTAGTATCTGAAAATTCTGTTCCAGTTTGAATAGTTACATGTTAAACAATTTTTGTTGAAAGTAAAATCGATGATAGAGAATGAATAAAAAACACTAAACAGCATTTTATTACGTAACATCAGAGCACTGTGCTTTATTTTCATGAAGGAATAATTATTGTAATTACAAAAAATATACAAATTGTGTTTAATTATTCAAAGTTTGGGCAGACACCCATACATTACAGTTGTCGTATTACATTTACAATTTCCCGCCTTTTATTTGTTCCACGTACACGTACGTTTGCTGCATCCTCTTCTCCCAGTACTGGAGGATTGTTGTCGTTATCACTAGGTGCCTCCCCTACATGTTTTGCTACGTTGTGCAAAACAAAACAGGCTATTATCACACTGAGGATTTTTGTTTGGGCAAGCCTTATTTTATTTTGCAGAATTGGGAAACGCCTTTTCACCTGTCCAAAGCACCGTTCGTTTATCACCCTTTCCTTAGAGTGAAATCTGTTGTATGCCCTCTCATCAGGTGTTTCGGGATTTTGAAACGGTGTCATTAACCACGGTGCAATGCCATATCCTTCGTCTCCTAAAATTAAGGCGTTGCACTGGTTCTCACGCAGTATACGATACACATCGGAGTTTCTCCATATCCTCCATATCATGTACAGACCCTGGCCATGAAGCATCAACACTCGTAAACATTTCAGTGTTGTCACACGTCGCCTGCACGTTTGTAGATGGAAAGACCTTTCGATTAACGTATTCGTCTCCATGTGAAGAAGGTTTCATTATAGGTATGTGAGTGCAATCTACGGCCCCTACCGCACATGGAAACTTGTATCTCGATTGCCATTTAACTTTCACTGTTTCTAGTTCGTTAATATTTCTCGGAAATCTGATCCACAACGGTGTTTTCCTGTTGACCTGTTGCAGAACATACGAAAATGTTAGTGATACTGTAGTCTGGTGTACTCCCACATCTTCTCCTACACCTATCTGAAAGCCTGGATCCGCTAAAAAGCGCAGAAATATTTTCATTTTGCATTCATCGGAAAGGGCGCCTCCTCTTCTTTCGTGATTTTCCGGAAGAAATTGATTCACCAGCCAATTAATGTTTTGACTGTTAAATCTATACAAACTTCTACAGTTCCTTTCTTCTGTGTTCCTGGGTACTACGTTTTTTGCCTTTCAAGAAACATAAATTCCGCCATTTTCGCTAAAAACACTCGGTAACGCTTAATCACAACACAACTCACTCAGCTCAAAGTATGCTACGGAGCTCACTCACAAAAACAGAGAATGTTCTCCGCTTGTGACAAACTTCTTTGACTCTATTCATACGAAATCGGAGAATATTCTTTGCTTTCAGCAACTTCCCCCACCCTCCAACCCACACTGAGAACATACTCGGGCGAAGTATATTCTCAGACTCGCTTTATTCGTGCCAACCAGAGAACTTTCTCCGAACATCTGAGTATAAAGTATATTCTCTGTTTTATTCATACGACTCAAGATTACAGAATCCTCGGAAAACGCTTTGCAATCAAAAACTTAGGGACGTATATCAATATTATACCATCAATTTCTTTTCGTGGTTTCCATAACTATGATGAATAGTGATTCCTACAGTGATTTAGAACAGTTCAGAATTTCACCAATACTTCATAGAAAGTGAAGTACCGGGGGCGAACAAAATGCTATCTATCACAAAACCCATCAGCGTCTGATGTTGTATCCAGCGACTGTTGGTTGGCGTTTGTTCACCTAGCAGGTTGGATAACTCACCAAATCGCTCGTCAACGGGTGACCTGGCAGAGGTAATTGTGTGACAGGGCTACTTTAATTTACACTGAAGGATCAGAGAAACTGATACACCTGCCTAATATCGTGTAGGGCCCCTCGTGAGCAGGTAGAAGTGCCGCAACACGACGGGGCATGGACTCGACTAATGTCTAAAGCAGTGCTGGAGGGCACTGACACCATGAATCCTGTATGGCTGTCCATAAGCCCGTAAGAGTACGAGGGGGTGAAGATCGTTTCTGAACAACAAGTTGCAAATCATCCCAGATATCCTCAATAATGTTCATGTCTGGGGAGTTTGGTAGCCAGCGGAAGTGTTTCATATCAGAAGAGTGTACCTGGAGCCACTCTGTAACAATTCTGGACGTGTGGAGTGCTGGAATTGCCCAAGTCCGTCGGAATGCACAATGGACATGAATGGATGCACGTGATCAGACAGGATGCTTACGTACGTGTCACCTCTCAGAGTCGTATCTAGACGTATCAGGGATCCCACATCACTCCACCTGCACAAGCTCAACATCATTACACACGGAGCGTGATGGCGCAGTGGTTAGACACTGGACTCGCATTCGGGAGGACGACGGATCAATCCCGCGTTCGGCCATCCTGATTTAGGTTGTCCGTGATTTCCCTAAATCGCTCCAGGCAAATGCCGGGATGGTTCCTTTGAAAGGGCACGGCCGGCTTCCTTCCCCATCCTTCACCAATCCGATGAGACCGATGACCTCGCAGCCTGGCCTCCTTCCCCAAACAACACAACTTAACATCATTACAGAGCCTCCACCAGCTTGAGCAGTTCGCTGCTGACATGCATGGATTCATGAGGTTGTCACCATACCCGTACACGTCCATCCTCTCGATACAATTTGAAACGAGACTCGTCCGACAAGAGAACGTGTTTCCAGTCATCAATGGTCCACTGTCGGTGGTGACGGGCCCCGGCGAGGCGTAAAGCTTTGTTTCGTGCGGTCATCAAGGGTATACGATTGGGCCTTCGGCTCCGAAAGCCCATATGGATGATGTTCCGTTGAATGGATCGCACGCTGACACTTATTGGTGGTCCTGCATTGAAAACTGCATCAATTTCTTTAACTGTTGCACTTCCGTTTTTTGAACGATTCTCTTCAGTCGTCGTTAGTTCTGTTCTTGCAGGATCTTTTTCTCGGAAATTTGATTTTTTGCCGGATTCCTGATGTTCACCGTACACTCGTGAAATGGCCTTAAGGGAAAATCCCCACTTGATCGCTACCTTGGAGATGCTGTGTCTCATCACCTTCAAACTCACTTAAATCTTGGTAACCTGCCATCGTAGCATCAGTAGCCGATCTAACAACTGTGTCAGACACTTGTTTTCTTATGTAGGCGTTGCCGAGCGCAGTGCCGTATTCTGCCTGTTTACATATCTCTGTATTTGAATACGCATTCCTATACCAGTTTCTTTGGCACTTCAGTGTATTTTCCTTTTGGTTTTCAATGTACTTTGATATTCAAAGTCACTGGGAGCCTTTCACTTACTGTAGCATTGCCCTGTCCTTTTTGTTAATTGTATCATCAACCTAGCAACAAACCTTTCCAAGTAGATGATGAAGGTGGATGCCTTCGCGGTCCAGGGGCAGATGTTCGGTGGGTGAGTGACCATCTCGCTGTCTGATAGGGAAAAGATGACAAGTCGTACATCATTCTATTAATCTCAGTCGCCACTGATGCGACGAAAGTCACGATCACTGTGACACCCGTTACAAACAAGTAATAAAGGCTCTCAGTCTCTGCGATGTTAGTGTTATTTGACACACACACACATACACACACGCACACACACAAACATATGCATGTGCACCATCCGTGGGTATGTAAATGATTAAAGTTGCAGTTCTCTGTGACAAGTAGTGTTGTTCACGTTTAGTTGTGTTATGAGGCGTGTAGTGCACATAAAAGAGATGTAAACAGCACCATATGTTGGTTGATCACTGTCAAGGACATGGAGATTCTGCATCCTCGTGTGAAGCAGCATTATGAGTACCAGTCATAATTTATAACGGGGCCTCATTCTGGATCTTCATTTGGCCGGCTGGTCGAATCGTGCAATATCCAGATTTTGGGGCAATCGTTTGAGACAGTGGCTCGATGTTGGATTGCGTGGGAACGTGGTGGGAGGTATACTCGTCATCAAGATTGCGGTCCGGTCCGACGATTTCTGACAACAACACGCAGGCTGTACTGTGGACCAAGTAATAGTAACCCCGTTACCTCTGTGCCAGTCATCCGCAGACAAGTAATGAACTCCAGCAAAATTCTGTGTCATCTGCTGCCATTTGCTTGAGACTAGCAGCAGTTGGACTAGCGAATTAGTATCCCAAGTGTAGGCTGTCGTCAAGGCCCGCCACACACGTGCCGGTATACCTGTCAGGTAAACCTGCACAGGCATACCGGAAAGGTATACCTGTGCAGGCTGGAGTTCACCCAAGCTACGGTAATCCGAAAGATTTTAACTTAGTCAGTTGGGAAATGGCGAGCAGACAAGAAGACCACGCGATCGCGTTAGTCGGCTTGTTAGTGGCCATGAAGTGTAGAAGAAAAACCGAAAAAAGTGGTGTAAAGAGTGGCTCACCTAGAGAAATGAATACATTCACACGGGACTAGTAAGAGAGTTATGTTCAGATCCTTCAGATTACCGTAGTTATTTGTGGATGAATGAAGACGTCTACTAAAAACTGCTGTCGCTTGTGACTGCTTTAATACAAACGGAAAATACAGTTATGGGAACTTCTATTTCTGCCCATGAAAGACTGACAGCTACTCTGAGGTTTCTTGCAACAGGTCGATCGTACGAATGTCTCAAATAGTCTACTATAATATCACCCGCGCCGGCCGTGGTGGCCGAGCGGTTTTAGGCGCTACAGTCTGGAACCGCGCGACCGCTACTGTCGCAGGTTCGAATCCTGCCTCGGGAATGGATGTGTATGGTGTCCTTAGGTTACTTAGGTTTAAGTAGTTCTCAGTTCTAGGGGAGTGATGACCTCAAAAGTTGAGTCCCATAGTGCTCAGTGCCATTTGAACCATTTTTAATATCACCCCAAGCTCTTGGCAACATAATTCCAGAGACGTGTGACGTCATATACAATGTGCTGAAAGGAGTGTATCTTCAGATGTGTAAAATACATACATTTTGAATTTTTTTTGTTCTTAGTAACTCTTTTTACAATTCAAAGACAAAATTTTAACTGAGGGATAATAATACATGAAATTTGAAAAATAATTGAAAATTTGCTAGTATTCGTCAACTAAGACCACAGAAAAATTAAAAATGCCTCAAAAATCAAATATTATTAAAAGTAGCTAAGTAAGTAGCTGCTGAGTGTGGAAGTTCTTCAGTGGATACCAATCCTGCAGGCGCTGTTTGTTGTGTAAACTGATCATACGGAGCAGCTGCGGTAGGACTTAGTGAGCTCGTACTTGAGTTGCGACTGCTTGGATTTTCGGAGCTGTGTGAACTCATTGGCATGTTAAGCATTCCCATTTCAGCTTCCCATAGGAGGTCATTGATTCATTTTTCAACAATCAAACGCTGGCGTTTTTTCCAGTGCCCTCATTCTCATTGCAATAGATTTTCCCAATAGATAATACCTGCCATCTTGGGGCGAAGGCTTTTTAAAATGATCTTTCACTGATAGCAGGACATCATTGGTCAATTCCACACTTTTCCTTTTTTTGCCAAATTAGGTCGTGATATCGGGAGTTGTTTGGAATTTTGAGGACTCTCGTTTTTCTCTGAGGGTTCTTCACCGCTGGGTGTTTGTGGGGTAGCATCCACGATTCCATCCTGAAGGACGCATATTATTAGACCGTAAGAGTCATTTACCCTGGTTTTAATGTTTATGTCAGGAATATAATTTAAAATAAGAGAAAACTATAAGATAAAAATAACACAAACCTTCTTAAAAATTATCAAACAAATATTTTTACTGTAGTATTTTAAACTTCTATTTCTTATTTTCTTTATAACCCAACTTTTTAAAAAAGAGTTGGTTTTGTGTTATTTTAATTGTTATTTTGACTTTGCTTGTAAAAGTGAATTTATAAAGCCCGTCGCAATCTTTTCGGTATACATCCACAGTGTGAAAAAATATAATTAATTTGTTGCTGTTTCAGTTTCCTGACTCCGCTAAGAAATGGAAAGTTATGCTAAAACATTTGAAGAGAGATGGAATTTCCCACATTGTCTTGGTGGCATGGATGGTAAACAAATAGACATAGTTTCCCCAGCAAATTCCGGATCTTTTTTCTTCAACTACAAAGGCAGACACTCATGGTACTTTTTGCAATAGTGGATGCTAACTGTCGGTCCCTTTTAGTGGATTTTGCAACTAATGGACGTGTTTCTGATGGAGGTGTTATTCAGAATACTAAATACTATGAAAAGTTAGAGAGTAATGAGCTCAAATTTCCAAAGCCATGCAATGTTACAGATAATTTCGAAAATGTCCCTTCCCTTTTTGTGGCTGATGATGCCTTTCCTCTTACACTTAATATTATGAAGCCTTTCCAACAAGCGCAACTAGATTCAGCTAGTAAAGAAATTTACAACTACCGCATTTCAAGAGCAAGACACGTTGTCGAAAAATGTTTTGGAATATTTGCATCTAGATTTCGTATATCCCATACCCAATTCAATTTGAAACCAGAGAACATAATAAAAATGGTGATGGCAATATGTGCATTGCATGATTTTTTTATTGAACAATATCCAAGCTTTTAAGCTCCTCCAAACAGTAAGTATCAGGAGATGTACGTTGGGACTACTGCCAGGTTTGGTTACGTCGGAATCAAATATGATGGCAATGAAACGTCTGAACTACTGGAACGTAACGTATGCTGCTAAACAGCTTAAAAATACGTTCACTTCGTACTTCATGAATGAAGGCAAAGTTCCATGGCAAGACAATACGATACTTTGAACCAAAAAAAGACTAAAAGAAGAAGTTTGGCCTTAGTAAGTTAATAATTCATACAGTTCAAAATATTTTGCATTAATTAATTAAAAAAACGTGGACTCTAAACATAAACTTTCCATTTGTAAACACAAAATGTAGTTAAATAAAATTAAATTATATGAGTATTGTAAATAATCTGAGTACTTACTTCATCGATCTCACATCCATCCTCGTCACCCAAGTTTGACACATACCCACCAGGAGTATCTTCATGGCCAAGAAAATCGAACAAATCTAAGTACCACAATTTTGATGTGTAGACGTTGTCAGTTGAAGCTCCGGATTTCATTGACATGCCACCCGGCCGGAGTGTGGGATTTTCTCTGCCCGGGGACTGGGTGTTTGTGTTGTTCTCATCACTTCATCCTCATCATCGTCATTCGTGACAGTGGCTACATCGCACTGTGTAAAACAAAAAAAGGACTGTGTATAAATGGGACTTCGTACGGGCGCTGATGACGACGCAGTTCAGAGCCCCACAAAACCAGACGTCATCATCATCATTGACATGTCACGTTTCTTCATCTCTTTACGTACATTACTTCTTACATTATTTATTTTTTTAAACTACAGATTGCTTTGTAGCATCGGGTTCTAGATCCTTCAATTTAATAACAATTGTTTCATACGCTCCTTCTCTCTTTTCACGGTCGTGGTACTCTTTATTTTCACCTGCCACAGACAAGGTTGCAATCTATACATTTGGTTAAACTCTTCCATCACTCGGCTCCGTTTCCGATTTGACATGTTGATCACACCGTGCGTGTAGCCACTAATTGACACTGTTGTACACGTAAATACAAAGACAACCGACGCGCTCTACTCAGGGAGCTAACTCCAGCTAACCAAAAACATGTACAGGCGTGCCAGAGTGACTCACACACACGCTGAGGTTTACTTGCCTGCGCTGGTAGAAAGAAATGATTTTTTATTCTTGTGGTCGGTTGCGCAGATCGCTACGCTTGTACAGTTTGGCCTACAGGTCTAGCGGAACGTGTGTGGCGGGCCTAACACTACAACACGAGTGGTGCCGTGACCGGGAAGCACGGCGTCGCATTGCAAATGGTTCAAATGGCTCTGAGCACTATAGGACTTAACATCTGAGATCATCAGCCCCCTAGAACTTAGAACTACTTAAACCTAACTATCCTAAGGATATCACACACATCCATGCCTGAGGTAGGATTCGAACCTGCGACCGTTGCGGTCGCACGGTTCCAGGCTGAAGCGCCTAGAACCGCTCGGTCACAGCAGCCGGCGCGTCGCATTGCATTCGGCGATCAATTACAGTTCTGCAGTACTCCACTTGGCCATCGACAGCGATTATGGCAGCAACCTGAGGAGGTTCCATTCTTTCAGTGTTTTCGAGAGACTCAGTAGTGTTACTGTTGGCGTCATTGTGTGGGAAGGAGATGGGTGTGATTTCAGGTCACGCCTGATAGTGATTGAGGGCCCTCTGACGGCGTGTGGTATGTCATGGACATCCTCCGTCGTCACGTTCTACCTCTCATGCGACAATATCGTTCGACCATTTTTCAGCAGGACAGTGCTCTTCCAAACATGGCATGCGTCCGTGATACTGAGGTACACCTGCGGCCAGGCAGATCCCCAGATCTGTAGAACGTATGTGGAACCCGCACGGTCATCAACTCCGTTCCAGTGCCAGCAGATACAACAGTTTGCCTCAGAAGACGATACAACGGCTTTATAACACAATTCCCAGACGAATCAGTGCATGTACGCGTCCAGGCCAGAGGGCTGCAACGCCACACTGATAAGGAAGGGGGAGGGGGGTTCATATTGCAAAGTAAATTGTAGGCGGTCGTGTAAGCACTGAAATAACATGACATAGCCCCTCAATCCCTGAAGTTTTATTTCGTTCCCCCCTCCCTCCCCCTCTTCTAGGTGCTCCATATTATTTTTTGTGCCAGGCAATGTATGACGAAAATTTGATGTACGACGATTCTCGTCGTTCCACAGTTATTCTCATTTCGCACTTTTAGCCGTTTTGCTACCCTGTTCATCAGAGAGTATTGTTCCTCCTTCGATTCTGCCAATACTACTTCGATCGCTTGCATACTGAATTGTCTTTACTGCTTCTCCTCACAGCATTTAGGGGAAACACCACTGTAACGGCCTAACAACGCGTTTCCATGACCTTTTGTTTTGGGTGGAAGAAAAAGTGATAGAGAAATAATACTTGGCGTCGTTATGGATCATATATTTAAGTATATAACCAAAGAATTTTGTAGAAAAATATTACAAAATGACGACAGTGCAACAATTTTCCCAAGCCATTTTGAATTTGCGATGATCTGCGGCAAGCACTATAACTGGTGCCAGTTTGAATCTGCAGAAAAGAAAAAAAAATCAATGTAATGTGCATGAGTGTAGCCAGTAAGCTACGTAGGAGATTTTACACTGAAGCGCCAAAGAAGCTGGTATATGCATCCATATTCATTAAGAGATATATAAACACGCAGAATACGGCGCTGCACTGGGCAACATCTATATAAGACAAAAAGTGTCCGGCTCAGTTGTTAGATCGGTTACTGCTGCCACAATAGTAGGTTATCAATATTTAAGTGAGTTTGAACGTGGTATTATAGTCGGCGCACGAGCGATGGTGCACAGCATCTCCAAGGTAGCGACAAAGTGGGGTTTTGCCGTACGGCCATTTCACGAGTGTACCGTGAATATCAGAAATCCGGCAAAAAATCAAATTTCCGACATCCCTGCAAGAACAAAACTAACGACGACTGAAGAGACTCGTTCAACGTGACAGAAGCGCAACTTGTTTCAGATTTAAGTGCTGGGCCATCAGTAAGTGCCAGCGTGTGAACCATTCAACAAAACATCATCGATATGGGCTCTCGGAGCCGAAGGCCCACTAGTGTACAGTTGATGACTGCACGACATGAAGCTTTACGCCTCGCCTGGGCGCGTCAACACCGACATTGAAATGTTGATGACTGGAAACACGTTACCTGGTCGGACGAGTCTCGTTCCAAATTGTATCGAGCAGACAGACGTGTACGGGTATGGTGACAACCTCTTGAATCCATGTCAGCAGCGGTCTGCTCAAGCGGGTGGAGGCGCTGTAATGATGTTGGGCTTGTGCATCTGGAGTGATATGGGACCCCTGATATGTCTAAATAAGACTCTGATAGGTGAGACGTACGAAGATCTTGTCTGATCACGTGCATCCGCTGATGTCCATTGTGCATTCCGACGGACTTGGGCAATTCCAACAGGACACTCCGTCACCTCACATGTCCGAAACTGCTACAGAGTGGCCCCAGGAACACTCTTCTGAGTTTAAACACTTCCGCTGCTCATCAAAGTCTCCAGACAATAACGTTATTGAGGATATCTGGGATGCCTCGCAACGTGCAGCTCTGAAGAATTCTCAACCCCCTCGTACTCTTACGTACACTCATGGAAATTGAAATAAGAACACCGTGAATTCATTGTCCCAGGAAGGGGAAACTTTATTGACACATTCCTGGGGTCAGATACATCACATGATCACACTGACAGAACCACAGGCACATAGACACAGGCAACAGAGCAAGCACAATATCGGCACTAGTATAGTGTATATCCACCTTTCGCAGCAATGCAGGCTGCTATTCTCCCATGGAGACGATTGTAGAGATGCTGGATGTAGTCCTGTGGAACGGCTTGCCATGCCATTTCCACCTGGCGCCTCAGTTGGACCAGCGTTCGTGCTGGACGTGCAGACCGCGTGAGACGACGCTTCATCCAGTCCCAAACATGCTCAATGGGGGACAGATCCGGAGATCTTGCTGGCCAGGGTAGTTGACTTACACCTTCTAGAGCACGTTGGGTGGCACGGGATACATGCGGACGTGCATTGTCCTGTTGGAACAGCAAGTTCCCTTGCCGGTCTAGGAACGGTAGAACGATGGGTTCGATGACGGTTTGGATGTACCGTGCACTATTTAGTGTCCCCTCGACGATCACCAGAGGTGTACGGACAGTGTAGGAGATCGCTCCCCACACCATGATGCCGGGTGTTGGCCCTGTGTGCCTCGGTCGTATGCAGTCCTGATTGTGGCGCTCACCTGCACGGCGCCAAACACGCATACGACCATCATTGGCACCAAGGCAGAAGCGACTCTCATCGCTGAAGACGATACGTCTCCATTCGTCCCTCCATTCACGCCTGTCGCGACACCACTGGAGGCGGGCTGCACGATGTTGGGGCGTGAGCGGAAGAGGGCCTAACGGTGTGCGGGACCGTAGCCCAGCTTCATGGAGACGGTTGCGAATGGTCCTCGCCGATACCCCAGGAGCAACAGTGTCCCTAATTTGCTGGGAAGTGGCGGTGCGGTCCCCTACGGCATTGCGTAGGATCCTACGGTCTTGGCGTGCATCCGTGCGTCGCTGCGGTCCGGTCCCAGGTCGACGGGCACGTGCACCTTCCGCCGACCACTGGCGACAACATCGATGTACTGTGGAGACCTCACGCTCCACGTGTTGAGCAATTCGGCGGTAGGTCCACCCGGCCTCCCGCATGCCCACTATACGCCCTCGCTCAAAGTCCGTCAACTGCACATACGGTTTACGTCCACGCTGTCGCGGCATGCTACCAGTGTTAAAGACTGCGATGGAGCTCCGTATGCCACGGCAAACTGGCTGACACTGACGGCGGCGGTGCACAAATGCTGCGCAGCTAGCGCCATTCGACGGCCAACACCGCGGTTCCTGGTGTGTCCGCTGTGCCGTGCGTGTGATCATTGCTTGTACAGCCCTCTCGCAGTGTCCGGAGCAAGTATGGTGGGTCTGACACACCGGTGTCAATGTGTTCTTTTTTCCATTACCAGGAGTGTATTTATAGTCAGCCCTGCAGGATTGATGGGGTCAGTTCCCTGCAGCACTACTTCACACATTAGTCGAGTCCATGCCACGTTGTGTTACGGGAGCTCTGTTTGTTCGCAGGGGCCCTAGACGATATTAGGCAGGTATACCAGTTTCTTTGGCTCTTCAGCTAAGAAGCATTGATTTTTGTGTAATTTGCGAGTGTTTGAATAAAGTCGTTCAATTTTCACCAAAAGGACAATAATTTGTTAATGAATATCGTTTAAATTAGTTAATCGAAAATCCCCTATGTGGTTCACTTTGTAATGTAATTTCGAAGATGTAGTTAAATTTTCATATAAAAAGATTGAAAATTGTTGGAGTTATGCTGCATGCCGTTTTGGAAAATTATATTCTGAGAAAAATGTGTTTGAAGTTTTGAAATGTGTTATAGACATGGACAAATGAAAAAAAAATACTTTTAGAAAACTCTGACCACTAATCTGCTCTCCTAGGACTGCCCTGTCGTACTGTTGCCCTTTGCGATCCAAGTCATATCCTCAAGTTTATCATGGAACGATCGTGGCAATTCCATGAACTCATAAACCTTTACAATTCCGTTTAACCCTATTCCAAGCAGGTTCATTGCTAGGACGGTTCGATAGTTGATATGATATGGGTTCCGTATAAATTTAGTACTTGGTATAACAACTTCTGGGCAGTTTGGAGAAGTAATAATTGTTGTGGAGCCTAAGAATCGTGGCCTTCGTTCTTGCAACATGATGTCTGCATTACACGTTTTACATTTCACGTATTGAGAAATAACAGAGAAAATGGCAAGAAAATTTCTAATTCTAGAGCGCAGTTCGTAATTCTCATCAAAATCCTGGTCACTCTCTTTCAGTTTCTTATCAGGCACCCTCATATCTATTCATTGGACGCTTTGATGACATACTGCTCCGACGCCGCATTGAATACGATGTTTCCGCACCGTTTCCGCTCGAGAACACTTTCTTACCACTCATTCTTACTTTATACAGTAAGAACACAAAGAAACTATCAAAAGTAAAATTGCACACAAATATCGAGATTCGAAGCGAACGAATTGTCCTTTTCGTACACGTACTGATTCTTGCTGACGCCAAGCTAATGTGTTACTGTTCTGAAATTCTTTTAATTATACTCAGACACTACAGTGGGTGTCGAGTTGGTGCAGGTAGGTCGTTTCGGATCATCCGAGGCGCTACGGGAGAAGCTCGAAAATTCCATACAACAGTTTTTTGCATGGAATAGACTTCTTGCCTCATATTGTAGGAGGTTAAAAATCTTTTAAGCCAATAAAATTTTTTGAAAATTCTGTAGTGGTGTTTGTGGTGTCACCGCCAGACACCACACTTGCTAGGTGGTAGCCTTTAAATCGGCCGCGGTCCAGTAGTATACGTCGGACCCGCGTGTCGCCACTATCAGTGATTGCAGACCGAGCGCCGCCACACGGCAGGTCTAGAGACACTTCCTAGTACTCCCCAAGTTGTACATCCGACTTTGCTAGCGATGGTTCACTGTCTTCTACGCTCTCATTTGCCGAGACGATAGTTAGCATAGCCTTCAGCTACGTTATTTGCTACGACCTAGCAAGGCGCCAGTATCCGTACTATTGATATTGTGAATCATGTACCATAAAGAGCGACGTTCTCCATTAATGGATTAAAGTTAAGTATTCCACCAGCTACGTCCGTTTTTCTCAATTCTAATTTCCTTGTCCTATTCCAGACCTCACGCCAGACTGCGTGAGCTAAGACGCGTGCATTTCGGCCTCCTTTAGCAATACGGGGTTGGCTCTCCTGCCAACCACAACATTGGCGACGAGAGTAAAAGTGTTCTTATCTAAATTGCCCTGATTTACTTGTGTAATGGCTTCGCCACAATCTCCAGATGTACTGTCCGAATTTTATCGCTTACAGAATCAGCAGACGCAGTCCTTACTGGATACCCTTGGACAGCTCGTCCAGGGTCAACGTGCGATGCAAAACGATGCGGCAGCAGCCGCTTCACAGCTAACGCAGCCACAATACGCTGTTGCACCCACTTTTCGACCTTTTGATGCTCCACTGGAAAGCTGGACGGAGTGGTCCCGCCAATTTGGATTCCATCTCGCCGCCTACAGAATTCAAGGTAACGAGCGGCAGCCGTTTCTCCTTTCTTCAGTAGGTGTGACCACGTACCGTGTGATAGTCAAATTATTTCCCCTACGCGACGTAGCAACTCTATCCTACGAAGAAATTTTGTCTGCATTAGATACATATTTCAAAGAATCAGTCAATGTAGTTGCCCAACGGTATACCTTCTTTCGTACAAAACGTACGGCAGGTCAGACTAATCGGGAGTGGGTTGCAACCTTCCAAGGCCTTCCTAGGGATTGTGCTTTTGAGTGTCAATGTGGTCTCCCTTATTCAGATGCTATGGTACGTGATGCAATTGCACAGAACGTTTCTGATGTTCGTCTAAGGGACCAGATTTTGAAACTAGTAAATCCCTCCCTTCAACAAGTGATGGACATATTGTATCGGCAGGACACACTTGACTTTGCTCAGGAATCATTTGAAACTTCGCCAGCAGTGTGTCAGGTTAACCGGCCCGCCGGGCGAGCTGCACGGAGCAGTAAACAGCCCTCGCGCCCGGCCGCCCCGGTGCCGCCAGGCTCTCAGCCACGTGTGCAAGCAAATGCAGTGATCAAATCATGCCGGCGGTGTGCTACTAAACATTCGCGTGAGAATTGCCCGTCACGCCAAGCTAATTGCTTTTATTGTAATACAAAAGGACATGTTCAGAGTGTTTGCCAGAAAAAGCTCAGATCGGAAGCTCAAAACCGTTCCAGGCCCTTTGCTTTGCGCCGGAATCGGAATCGAACCAAGGATACTCAGGCTCGCGAAACTTTGGCCATGGAAATTCATGTAGTTCATTCCACTCCGCCCAGTGCCACTCTCTCTAATAGTGACTGTGTTCGTCCCAAAAATAGTGTGCGTCGACATCGCCGGAACTCCAGTCAAGTCGCAAGTGATTATGTGCCAGTGTCAGTTCACGTTGCACGAGACAGTCGCTCTTGTCGTCAGCAGGACAATAAACTTTTTGTAGACTTGGACATTAACGGCAAAGTGATACCATTGCAGCTCGATACCGGAGCTGCAGTTTCACTGATCAATCAAGACACTTACAAACTGCTGGGCACACCTCCGCTGCGCGCCGCAAATGTTAAGTTAACTAGCTATTCCGGACAAAAGATCCCTGTGTTAGGACAGTGCAGCCTTCTTGCAACATACAAAGGACAAACAAAACTTGTCATTTTACGTCTTTCGTTCTTTTTCTGCAGTGAACTTGTTTGGTTTCGATTTATTTCAATTGTTTAACTTGTCTATAGTAAATCAGGTCCTATCAGTGATCCAGACTGTGCCTTCAGACAGTGTTTCTCGTCTATGTGAAGAATTTGCAGAAATTTTTGCACCGGGCCTCGGTTGCGCTAAGAACTATAAAGCACATTTGGAACTGAAAGTAAACGGGCAACCGAAATTTTTCAGAGAGCGCAATGTTCCCCACGCATTGCGTGATGAGGTCGCAAAAACATTACACGATCTGGAACCACAAGGTGTAATTGAACGTGTGGAGGCTTCTCTCTGGGCACCACCCTTAGTAATTTTGCCAAAACCTTCCGGAAAGTTAAGACTTTGTGTGGACTTCAAGGAAACAGTGAATCCATAACTAGTGATTGAAACTTTTCCCTTACCCCGCCCGGAAGATCTTTTTGACAAACTGTGCCAGGGTAAATATTTTTCGAAGTTGGACCTAGCAGATGCGTACTTGCAAATACCGGTGGACGAAGAATCCCAGCTCGGTTTGGTGGTTAACACGCATCTTGGTTTGTATGGATTCAAACGACTGCCATTCGGGTGTGCATCCGCCCCTGCATTGTTTCAGCAATATCTACAAACTGTTTGTGCGTCGGTCCCTACTGCAGCTAATTATCTGGACGATATTGTGATCTCCGGAAAGACGGAAGAAGAACATTTGGCCAATCTCAGAACATTATTTCAGGTCTTGCGACAAAATAGTCTTCCCTTGCGGAAGGACAAATGTGTGTTTTTTACTCGGGACTTACCATACTTGGGACATGTACTCAATGCCCAAGCATAACCCCAGTCCAACGCACCTCCGTACCATACAAGACTTTCCTTCGCCGCAGAATTTGAAGCAGCTACAGAGTGTGCTGGGAAAAATAAATAACTACCATCGCTATGTGCCGCATGCCTCTTCCATTTCAGCTCCGCTTCATCGCTTACGCTCTAAGGGTGTTCCGTTCGTCTGGACGACGAAATGCGACCGCGCCTTTCGCCAGTTGAAATCGGCGTTGCTTTCCAATACTTGCCTTACGCCATTCGATCCCCAGAAGCCCGTTTTGTTGATGGTGGATGCATCGGATTTCGGGATCGGTGCTGTGCTTGAGCACAAAGATGGATCGCACGATCGCCCTATTGCCTTTGCGTCCACATTGCTCTCGTCTGCTCAAAGAAATTATTCACAGATCGAGAAAGAAGCATTGGCTCTCATATTTGGTGTTACAAAGTTTCATGATTTCTTGTATGGTCGTCACTTTACCATAATCACAGTCCACAAACCTTTTTCATCTGACTAAGCCTGTACTGATACGTACAGCGCAGAAATTCATTCGCTGGTCTATTTTCCTCTCGCGGTACCGCTACGATATCTTGTATCGGTCCACTGCTAAGCACGGAAACGCCGATGCGTTGTCCCGCTTGCCTGTTGGTGAGGATAAGGCATTCGATTCCTCCGAACTTGCTTGCATTTTCTTCGATGCGGAAACCGATGACGTGGTCGAATCGTTTCCGATTGATTTTCGTCGTGTAGCTACAGCCACAGCTTCCGGATCTGTCCTTGCTCCCGTTCTGCGTTTTGTTGCTACGCAATGGCCCTTGTCAAAGTCTCGGATCGGGGACCCGTTTGTTCGCCGATTTTTTGCTCACAAGGAGACTTTTTGTACGACGTGGTGTTTTGCTGTTGCGTTCTGATAATGATCAGTCCAGGGTCGTGGTACCACGTTCGTTAGTCCTCTGTCTTACAGCTTCTCCACCAACGACATTGGGGTATAGTGAGAACGAAACAACTTGCTCGTCAGCACTGTACTTGGTTCGGAATCGATGCCGCGATTACGAATATGTGCTCTCCTTGCATGGTGTGTGCCGAACAACAATCAGCAACACCGCGGAAATTCTTTGCATGGCCAAAGCCACTTCCCCTCGGCAACGCTTACACATCGATTTTGCTGGTCCATTCTGGAATGCTCGATGGTTGGTTGTGGTAGATTCATTCAGTAATTTTCCTTTTGTTGTCCGGATGTCTTCCATGACGTCATCTGCCACCATCCAATCGTTATCCGCTATCTTTTGCATTGAAGGTCTTCCACAGACTGTTTCCGACAATGGCCCACAATTCATGTCCGCAGAATTTCAGTCATTCTGCAAGGCCAATGGTATTCAACATCTGATGTCCGCGCCGTTTTCGCCACAGTCAAACGGTGCCGCTGAACGATTGGTCAGGACTTTCAAGTCACAGATGTTGAAGTTGAAAAAGTCGCATTCTCGGGAGGACGCGTTATTGCTCTTTTTGTCCTCATATCGCTCTCAGCCCCGAGATGGTCGCTCGCCGGCTGAGTTGCCTCACGGTCGTCATCATCGAACCTTGATGTCTTTGCTACATCCGCCGCATCAAGTTCCTGTGCAGCGGCAGACACCTGCTTTTGCTGCAGGCGACATTATCTACTATCGCCACTATCGAGGTTCACGGCGTTGGCTCGAAGGGCGCATTTTTCGCTGCCTCGGACGCGCTATGTATCTGGTTTTGGGGGCCTCTGGTGAGGTGCGTCGGCATCTCAATCAGCTGCGCCTCTGTCGTCGCACGGGATCTGCCGCTCGCCGTCTGCTTTCAGCGACGGTGCCGTCCGGTCAGCGCCCTGGGGACACATCTACTGGCTCACCTCAGCCCCAGGTGTTACCGACGCTGCCTTCCATTTTGCCCCATAGCGACGCGCCGCCGCCGCCGCCGCCTGTTCTCACGCCGGCGACGCCCGCAGTGGACGCGTCGCTGCAACCGCCGGGCGCCTCCCTGGGTCACGCGCCGCCGATCGCTTCCCGTGACCAGCTGTCCTCCGACATGGAACTCTTGCCCGCTCCGGACCATATGTCGTCTTCGCCCGTCGGGTGCCCCGGCCCAATGGAGGTCGACCCTTCGGCCCCTCCTGTCTCTCTACGGGCGCATACACCACATGTTGGCGTGCACCCTGGAGCAGGTTTTCAGGCGTTTCCTAGCTCCCCGCGGTCCGAATGGCAGGGTGCGGGTGGCACAGCCTCGCCTGTTGTTAGCCTCCCCACCTCGTCGCATACGTCAACATGGGGTCCTCCCCGCGGCGGGCGGAAGCCTTATGCCACAACCGTACTCCGATTTGCGGGTGAGGAATGTGGTGTCACCGCTAGACACCACACTTGCTAGGTGGTAGCCTTTAAATCGGCCGCGGTCCAGTAGTATACGTCGGACCCGCGTGTCGCCACTATCAGTGATTGCAGACCGAGCGCCGCCACACGGCAGGTCTAGACAGACTTCCTGGCACTCGCCCCAGTTGTACAGCCGACTTTGCTAGCGATGGTTCACTGACTTCCACGCTCTCATTTGCTGAGACGATAGTTAGCATAGCCTTCAGCTACGTTATTTGCTACGACCTAGCAAGGCGCCAGTATCCGTACTATTGATATTGTGAATCATGTACCATAAAGAGCGACGTTCTCCATTAATGGATTAAAGTTAAGTATTCCACCAGCTACGTGCGTTTTTCTCAATTCTAATTCCCTTGTTATGTTCCAGACCTCATGCCAGCCTGCGTGAGCTAAGACGCGTGCATTTCGGCCTCCTTTAGCAATACGGGGTTGGCTTTCCTGCCAACCACAACAGTGTTACCTCTTAAGGCGCGAGCAGACAGAACGTGGCCTGACACGCGACTTAAAACGTGCTTTCGGCCGGAAGAGCGGTCGCCGAAAACACATTACAGTACTTGCACTTTAAATGTGGACAGGCGCTGATCCAAGGATGGTGTGCTAGGTCACGCATCATATCCTCCTCCACCTCTTTCAAACAACAGTTTGCTCAAAGCATTTACATATTTACACTAGCGACCCGCCCAAGATTGGCACGGGTAGCACTATCTACAGCCGGACATCTCGTCCGGCGTAGCGATAACAATTTATCAACACAAACTTTCTCCGTGAATCAGTCTTTCTGTTACTGAAAATCGTATCAAAATTCCTGCTGATTAAGCCTCAACATACAGACAGAACAACGTGGCAGGAGATTTTAATCCATCACAGTCCAATCAATTTGCACGAAATATTTGTAAATTATATACACAAACCTGCATCATGACTCAGCGTATCTCTAAGCCAAAAATGTATCAATGTGCGTAAAGTAGCTCCTCTGATTAATCTTCATATACAAACGAACAACCTCGACAGGGGTTTTAATTTAGGTGTATTTATACACCAATCTCTATATTTCTCAGCGAACTGTCGGAGATTAATAGCGTAGCGTGAAAACTGTGGGCCTCGAAAATTACGAGAAATTCTAGAAGATTACGAGCAGGACTTTCAGCAAGCAAGGACGGGAAAGAATTAACTAAGAAAAAATAACAAATTCTGATTTTTCCAAATATATGCAGAAACGACCATTTACATGCTCACTAACACTACTGTCTGCAGACATGTGTTCATGACATTGTGGTCCTAAGTGAAATGCTGATCGCACACTTCGAATTTATATAGAGCAAATTATGACCTTGTCAAAGCTGTTACAGTTTGTTGCTATTATAGGTCTTAGATCAAATACACGACACGCAAATTTTACTTTCTTTGCAAGAATTAGTTTGAAACAATTTATATCTGTGCACTTCAGTTTCTTGAAATTCATAACAAAGCGATTAACTAAGCACTAAATGAAACTAATTATTGTTAGATTTAAATATTTTACTGTTGTGTTATAATAATAATAGGCATCTGTGGCATGTTAGAACGGTGAGGGGTGCTAAGAGGCGGTAACACTGTGATTGCCGCCTCCAAGGAGCGGAAGCGCCTGGCCTGCATGTGGAGCGCATTTGCCGTGGTGGTAGACTCGGAAACGTCGTATATGACGCATTTCTTTGTGCGAGCCATCTCGTCTGTGTGATATGTCTGCCATGCCTCAAAAGCAGTGAAACTTTTAGGAACCTCACATTTTTTAACTGATGTCATCTTAGATTTTGATTTCTTTGGTACAATAAATCTTCACCTTGCAAACACTTAAATTCAATCGGAATTCCAACTAAGTTCTGTAACTGGGAGTTCTAATAGAAAACACGCAACTGTGGGAAAAGTCTGATCAAAAAAATAATTAAAAACCCCATTGAGAGTATAAAAATAAACATTGAATTCCATCAGTTATGTTGTTGCAAATGTGTAAAAGTGTTGTTGTTGTTGTTGTTGTGGTGGTCTTCAGTCCTGAGAGTGGTTTGATGCAGCTCTCCATGCTACTCTATCCTGTGCAAGCTTCTTCACCTCTCAGTACCTACTGCAACCTACATCCCTCTGAAACTACTTAGTGTATTCATCTCTTGGCCTCTCTCTATGATTTTCACCCTCCACACTGCCCTCCAGTACTAAATTGGTGATCCCTTGATGTCCTACCAACCGATCCCTTCTTCTGGTCAAGTTGTGCCACAAACTTCTCTTCTCCCCAGTCCTATTCAATACTTCCTCAATAGTTATGTGATCTACCCATCTGATCTTCAGCATTCTTCTGTAGCACCACATTTCGAAAGCTTCTATTCTCTTCTTGTCCAAACTATTTATCGTCCATGTTTCACTTCCATACATGGCTACACTCCATACAAATACTTTCAGAAATGACTTTCTGACACTTAAATCTATACTCCATGTTAACAAATTTCTCTTCTTCATAAACGCTTTCCTTGCCATTGCCAGTCTACATGTTATGTCCTCTCTACTTCGACCATCATCAGTTATTTTGCTCCCCAAATAGCAAAACTCCTTTACTACTTTGTGTCTCATTTCTTAATCTAATTCCCTCAGCATCACCCGACTTAATTCGACTCCACTACATTATCCTCGTTTTGCTTTTGTTGATGTTCATCTTCCATCCTCCTTTCAAGACACGGCCCATTCCATTCAAATGCTCTTCCAAGTCCTTTGCTGTCTGACAGAATTGCAATGTCATCGGCGAACCTCAAAGTTTTTACTTCTTCTCCATGGATTTTAATACCTACTCCAAATTTTTCTTTTGTTTCCTTTACTGCTTGCTCAATATACAGATTGAATAACATTGGGGAGAGGCTACAACCCTGTCTTACTCCCTTCACAACCACTGCTTCCCTTTCATGTCCCTCGACTCTTATAACTGCCATCTGGTTTCTGTACAAATTGTAAATAGCCTTTCGCTCCCTGTATTTTACCCCTGCCACCTTTAGAATTTGAAAGAGAGTATTCCAGTCAACATTGTCAAAAGCTTTCTCTAAGTCTACAATTGCTAGAAACGTAGGTTTGCCTTTCCTTAATCTTTCTTCTAAGGTAAGTCGTAAGGTCAGTATTGCCTCACGTGTTCCAGTATTTCTACGGAATCCAAACTGATCTTCCCCGAGGTCGGCTTCTACCAGTTTTTCCATTCGTCTGTAAACAATTCGTGTTAGTATTTTGCAGCTGTGGCTTATTAAACTGATTGTTCGGTAATTTTTCACATTTGTCAACATCTGCTTTCTTTGGGATTAGAATTATTATATTCTTCTTGAAGCCTCAGGGTATTTCGCCTGTTTCATACATCTTGCTCACCAGATGGTAGAGTTTTGTCAGGACTGGCTCTCCCAAGGCCGTCAGTAGTTCCAATGGAATGTTGTCTACTCCTGGGGCCTTGTTTCGACTCAGGTCTTTAAATGCTCCGTCAAACTCTTCACGCAGTATAGTATCTCCCATTTCATCTTCATCTATATCCTCTATAATTTCCATAATATTGTCCACAAGTACATCGCCCTTGTATAGACCCAGTATATACTCCTTCCACCTTGCCGCTTTCCCTTCTTTGCTTAGAACTGGGTTTCCATCTGAGCTCTTGATGTTCGTACAAGTGGTTCTCTTATCTCCAAAAGTCTCTTTAATTTTCCTGTAGGGAGTATCTATCTTACCCCTAGTGAGATAAGCCTCTACATCCTTACATTTGTCCTCTAGCCATCCCTGCTTAGCCATTTTGCACTTCCTGTCGATCTCTTTTTTGAGACGTTTGTATTCCTTTTTGCCTGATTCATTTACTGCATTTTTATATTTTCTCCTTTCATCAATTAAATTCAATATTTCTTCTGTTACCCAAGGATTTCTACTAGCCCTCGTCTTTTTATCTATTTGATCCTCTGCTGCCTCATCTCTCAAAGCTACCCATTCTTCCTCTACTGTATTTCTTTCCCCCATTCCTGTCAATTGTTCCCTTATGCTCTCCCTGAAACTCTGTACAACCTCAGATTCTTTCAGTTTATCCAGTTCCTATCTCCTTAAATTCCCACCTTTTTGCAGTTTCTTCAGTTTTAATCTACAGTTCATAACCAATAGATTGTGGTCAGAGTCCACATCTGTCCCTGGAAATGTTTTACAATTTAAAACCTGATTCCTAGATCTGTGTCTTACCATTATATAATCTATCTGAAACCTGTCAGTATCTCCAGGCTTCTTCCATGTACACAACCTTCTTTCATGACTCTTGAACCAAGCGTTAGCTATGATTAAGTTGTGCTCTGTGCAAAATTCTACCAGGCGGCTTCCTCTTTCATTTCTTAGCCCCAATCCATATTCACCTACTACTTTTCCTTCTCTCCCTTTTCCTATACCGAATTCCAGTCACCCATGACTATTAAATTTTCGTCTTCCTTCACTATGTGAATAATTTCTTTGATTTCATTATACATTTCTTCAATTTCTTCATCATCTGCAGAGCTAGTTGGCATACAAACTTGTACTACTGTAGTAGGCGTAGGCTTCATGTCTATCTTGACCACAATAATGCGTTCACTATGTTGTTTGTAGTAGCTTACACGCACTCCTATTTTTTATTCATTATTAAGCCTACTCCTGCATTACCCCTATTTGATTTTGTATTTATAATCCTGTATTCGACTGACCAAAAGTCTTGTTCCTCCTGCCACCGAACCTCACTAATTCCCACTATATCTAACTTTAACCTATCCATTTCCCTTTTTAAATTTTCTAACCTACCTGCCCGATTAAGGGATCTGACATTCCACGCTCCGATCCGTAGAACGCCAGTTTTCTTTCTCCTGATAACGACATCCTCTTAAGTAGTCCCCGCCCGGAGATCCGAATGTGGGACTATTTTACCTCCGGAATATTTTACCCAAGAGGACGCCATCATCATTTAACCATACAGTAAAGCTGCATGCCCTCGGGAAAAATTACGGCTGTAGTTTCTCCTTGCTTTCAGCCGTTCTCAGTACCAGCAGAGCAAGGCATTTTTGGTTATTGTTACAAGGCCAGATCATTCAATCATTCAGACTGTTGCCCTTGCAACTACTGAAAAGGCTGCTGTCCCTCTTCAAGAATGACAAGTACAATGAATAAAATCCCGCCCAGAGAGCCGCTCGGTCTAACGCGCTGCTTCCCGAGCGGGAAGGCGTGCCGGTCCCCGGCACGAATCCGCCCGGCAGATTAGGGTCGACGTCCGGTGTGCCGGCCATCCTGTGGATGGTTCTTAAGGCGGTTTTCCATCTACCTTGGCGATTGCGAGCTGGTTCCCCTTATACCGCCTCAGTTTCACTATGTCAGCGATTGCTGCGCAAACAGTTACCACGTACGCGTACACCATAATTATTCTACCACGCAAACATTTGGGTTTAGACTCATCTTCTGGTATGAGATGTTCCTGTGGGCGGGGGGGGGGGGGGGGGGGGGGGCGAACCGCGCAATAATCCTGGCTCCGGTGTGGGGACAGTGGCGTGAGTGGACTGCTGTGGCCTGTTGTGGGGTTGTGAACCACTGAAGGCTACGGCGGGACGAAGCCTCTCCGTCGTTTCTTGATCCCGAGTTTAATACACATACACACACACACAAACACACACACACACACACACAACGAATAACCTGCAAAAATAAATCTTAGTGGCGGTATATTAAAAGCTGCAACACGCGACAATTTATCTATTTTCCAGCATTTTTACGATAAATTTGACTGCAGCCATTGGCATCTACTATATTTCTGTACTTCTCTTTTTTGGAATGCGTCTTCCTTTTAGGAATGTACATACTTACATGGAGAAGAATATATTTATGTCAGGAAGCACAAAACGAAGCACGAATCACACTCTACAACAAATCGCAACCGTCTGAGAGCAGTAAACTGGCGCAGGCAGATGGGGCTGCTCTCCGATGACTCTACACTCGTACAAGATATTCCATCTCTTCAAGGAATGCAGGCAGTGCAAGGAAGCTACTTGAATACCTTAGATTACGTAGACGACATGGCATTGAACGGTGCCATACAGTACGAAGTAGACAGACAATTGACAAAGCAGGTTTACTACTGGGTAAACTATCAGAAGGCACTACACGCACGAATTGATGAGTTGGAGTTCGAAGTGACACACAGTGCAGACAAACACACGCAGAAGGAAGACAACCGCACAAGCAACAACACACACAGAACAATCTGATACCTCAGTAGACATACGGATAGTATAAAACCAGATGTTACGCGCAGAACATACCAACGATTTCACTCTACGAACGCTCACATGAAAGACCAAACGACAGACATTACACAGAAGTTGTATGACACTGAAC
Source organism: Schistocerca gregaria (assembly GCF_023897955.1). Classification (NCBI taxonomy): domain Eukaryota; kingdom Metazoa; phylum Arthropoda; class Insecta; order Orthoptera; family Acrididae; genus Schistocerca; species Schistocerca gregaria. The sequence goes on from NC_064931.1 coordinate 44,928,279, forward strand.
GATGCACAGGCTACATAAGTCCAGTGAATTTTGCGTCGGGAGGGTTAATTAATCCCTCATCCCCTTCCCAACACAGCGCAACACTTCAGTACAAACAATCACAACAGCATACCAGTAGCTGCGAAACTAAAGGGAAGAGAGCAACACCTCTCGATGAAAACCTCCTAACAGACAATCGCGATATTGAAGATGACGAGAGTAGACGACAGTGCAAATAAGAAGCCAAGTGAGGAGAGTGCAGCCGGCAGTGTAAATAAAAAGGAAAGTTTCGGTAAAAAGGGAAGAGCTGGCATACTGACTATAATAACGTGGAACTAAATCTTAGATCAAGTAGCTTAGAAGATAAAGATATGTTTGTTACGGCCCAGAGACTACTGCCCAGACTACTCCATCCACTTGGTGGCTACGTCTGCATCCGACCACTGAACAATCAGGCAGAATGACACTGAAGACAGAAAATATCCCTACTGACCCAGCTAAATTGGAAAAACTAGTAATACTTGCGTGCAGTTGGGGGGATGAAACCTACCACCCACACCAGGTGGACAAGGATCAAGTGAGGGCCCACTTTAGAACTGACTTTGACTACACATAGACAGGCAGTAAATTTTATCCACACGTAAAACATCTACGAACATACTTCAGTTAAACACGAACAGAAGTACCCTTGTAAGCGCAGAACTGCCGCAGGTTGCACTGGACTTGCAAGCGGACATTGTCTGCCTGCACGAATCCTACGCAATAACCCAGGGTAAATTGACAAAGTTTCCCTGGGACGCTGTCGCAATATCTGACAGTCAGAATTGCAAGGCTGCCCTGGTGGTTTTAAACACAAAGATAAACACGATAAAGATCTCGCAGCTGTGTAATAGTCATCTGTCCACTGCAGAGCTAACTAAAGGAGGAGAAATATGGGTGATTGCGTAACTGTACGCACAGTATAGCGATGCTATAGAACCATATATAGAAATGATTAAGGACATAGCTTTCTACTCTAGACATGAGAATCTAATTATATGTGCAGACATTAACGCCAGGCCGGCCGGGGTGACCGAGCGGTTCTAGGCGCTACAGTCTGGAACCGCGCGACCGCTACGGTCGCAGGTTCAAATCCTGACTCTGGCATGGATGTGTGTGATGTCCTTAGGTTAGTTAGGTTTAAGTAGTTCTAATTTCTAGGGGACTGATGACTTCAGAAGTTAAGTCCCATAGTGCTCAGAGCCATTTGAACCATTAACGCCAGATCCACACTATGGCACTCTGACACAACAGATGACAGGAGAAGAAAAGTCAATGAGGCCATACACAATTACATATCATAAACGAGGACAGACCAGCACCTACCTATAGAGGAGCAAAATCAATATTACCATAATGAACGATAAACAACCAAGACGGTTACAAAGATGGACCATACACGACTCTCTGACTACCAGGGACCATAACATAATTGAACTCAAACTCACAGCAAACAATAAACACACTAAATACAACACAACACATTTCAATTTCAAAAGAGCGAATTGGATTAGACTACAACAAATGGTTTAACATGTAAACATACAGAACATACAAGGAAGCGTGGACTATAGGGCACATAAACTTACAGAAATAATACAAAAAGCCCAAGAATCGGCCGTACCTAAGATCAAAACCAGCAAAGAACGGGTAACTTCATGGTCAGACGAACTAACCAGACTAAAAAGGGACATGACAAGAAAGATAAGACTGTATCAGAGAATTTGGATATAAAGAGACAGACCAATAAGACTGGCTGCATATAGGAGCTAAAGACCTTTCTTTTTTAAAAAAAACCTTGTTGCAAACCAGGCAACAACAATGGGAAAGTTACGTGGCCACACATACACAAAAAACATCTGGGGGAACAATACAGAATATTGACAGACAAAATTACGACCCCATTGGCACTAGGCACGCTACGGCAGCATGGCGGTGCGATGACAACGGGATGGAGAAACACAGCGCAATATCTGCTGAACAAACTCCTTCAGGAGGACGTCATCGGCACAGACACATAGGAACAGACTGTACTAAGGCACGAACTACACGAACCATGCAACACAATTACTGTCAACTGTCCCTTTGCGCACGAGGAAGTTGCGGTAGCGATAAGAGAACTAAAAAATAAGAAACCACCAGGACCGGATCGGTTCCATGCAGAGGTGCTTAAGAGGCTAGCACCACAGATCACCCCCTTACTTAACAGAACTATTAAATTACGCCTTACGGCTAGGCCACGTACCGACAATCTGGAAAACCTCACGCGCAGTTATTATACGTAAGTCAGCAGACAGAGATCCATCAGATGCTAAATCATACAGACTAATAAATATCATGGCAGAAGTCTAAGAGAGGCTACTGTGACCGCTTGCAGACTCACAGAGCCCTACTTGGACTAAACCCACACCAGTTTGGATTTAGAAAAGGCAAAAGCATTGTTGACGCAATTAACAGAGCTCTCTAAATTACACAAAATAGAGGCAACAAATATTCATTGGAAGTTATGATTGACAACGCAGGGCTTTTGACAACCTGTGGTGGCCAGCTTTGTTTCTGAGGTTACGCCAGATGGAAGTACCCGCAGCCCTATGCAATAATCTATTAGACTACTGCAGGTATGGAATAGTGGAATGGCGTGCGGGCAACCAGAAAGTAATAAGGAAAATTACCAAAGGTTGTCCCCAGGGTTCAATCTGTGGTCCCATCTTCTGGGACATAATCATTGAACCCCTCCTGCAACTGCTGGATGGGGACAGTAGGACAGATGGAGTTGTAGCATATGCAGACGACCTTCTTGTGGTCATCTCACAACAGAGGAGAAGGCGAGTGGCACACTGCAAACAATAACACAATAGTGCAACACAAACAAGCGGGTAACAAAGCAACATACACGCTTCTGAAAGGTCAATTAAAACGCAACCCATCGGTAAAAATAGGGGACATCATCATAAAAAAAATAGAGAGTAACCTGCTACTTGGGCGTACACATAGATGAAAAGCTGAATTTCCATGAACACATCAGAACATCAACAGACAAGGCAGAAAAAATACTGTACAAGCTGGCAAGGATAAATTCAAGACAATACAGACTTCCTTTGTCAGTCACACGAACCTACCACTGCGCACTCTTCGAATCAGTACTAAGTTTTGCGGCCAGTACATGGACGCACAGACTCAACCTCGTCACAAACAGAACAGCGGTTAGGCGAGGACAGAGAAGTGTCCTAATGCGACTATCTGGAGCATTTGGCACGACATCGATCGAAGCGCTGTGTGTAGTGCTTGGAATCTTCCCGATAGATATAACAATTAGGGATCGGGCCGCACGGTACTGGTTAAAGACGGGCAGACTAGACCAGGTTAGTATAATAACTGGTTCTCCGCTGAACAACAAGCGGGACCTCAAACAAGGGAAAGTCGATACATGACAAGAAGAATGGGGCACAAGTGATAAGGGACGGAGAGTACATACATTTTTTCCGGATATCACGGAAAGGTTAAGAATGAAACTTGCCGATAGTAGCCGCGGCGAGGTGAATTTCTTGACTGGGCATGGACCTTATCCCACGCACTTGAATCGCGTGTCTAAGAGACACATCTACATGTAACACACAATCCTATTCTGCGGGAAATACAGACAGACAACACAGGAACACACCAGGAATACAACACTACAAACTGAACGACACATATACGATGCAATCAGAATACCAGAATTTCGAGCTAAACGCACTGACAGATAAAATCTCAGATGAATGCCATAGAGAGCACAGGCGCCAGAGACCGTATAGACGACAATCCTAGATGCAGCACCTACATAGACGCCATAGTGTGGAGGATGAAAACCGAAACAGAAAGAAAACCTACAGAAATGCATTAGTCTAAAAATACAGGTATCACAATAGATTACACGTAACTGCCGGCCGTATTGGCCGAGCGGCTCTAGGCGCTACAGTCTGGAACCGCGCGACCGCTACGGTCGCAGCTTCGAACCCTGCCTCGGGCATGGATGTGTGGGATGTCCTTAGGTTGGTTAGGTTTAAGTAGTTCTAAGTTCTAGGGGATTTATGACCTCATCAGTTAATTCCCATAGTGCTCAGAGCCATTTGAACCATTACACATAACTAAAGCTCAACTTAAATAGATGTAAACAGTGTCGGCGCACCGCCGCAATTGCCACAGGCAAACACGGCACTTTAAACCTGTCAATAGCGTAATTATCGTAGTAACAGCTTTAGTAATTAGCATAGTAATTATAGATTAGTTAAAGGTAAGCAAAGGATTGGAGACTGAGGATCAATGGCTTGACGACTGATTCCAAGGCTTTCATTCTCAGTTCTCCAGGGTGGAGGGACTATAAACTTCTTCCTTTCCTATCTTCTTTCCTCTTCTTCATTCTAAACTATATTTTTGTATTTCTTTTTCAAAATTCAAATTTCAGGTTATTTTTTGTTAAACGGTTTGTGAAAATTGCCATAAAGAAAAGAAAAGAAAGACAAATAGCAAACAAAGATAACCAAGTAAAAGAAAACAAAATAAAAGAGACAAAAACAAAACACGATCAAGTGTGACCCGCCTCCACGTGGCGGGACACGGGCAACTGTGCGATCGAATGCGGGAACTGGTGTGGAGGTTCAGCCACATCAGCACCCATATACCGATCGCAGCGGCCAAGTGAAAAAAAAAAAAAAAAATTCTGTATCTCTATAGAAAAAAAGTTTTCAGTATTAATGGTACAGCAAACTTTCCAGCCGTTTGCATAATACTATTTAGCGGAAACCTTGTTTTGATGTCTTGAACACTTTCTGGAATATGAATGGTTCGAGATGTCGAAACGAGGTTTTCGGCAAATGGTAGGCAGAGAGACAAGTAATTTTTTACATGAGTAATACTCTTAACTGTTCTATCAACTGTGATACTGAAGAAAGTATAGTTTTTTTTTCAAATCAAACGATGTGCTTTCTTGAGCGGCAATGGAAAGCTCTTTAAAGCACCAGTACCATGATGTAACGGTTGTTAAAGTTAATAACATTGAAACTTCTAACAAAACTATTCGAGAAATGTGCTAAAGTTGAAAGGCAAGACGGACGGAAGCGGCTGTTGTGGAGTAAACACCGGCAGGTTCCGACTTTGCATCAAGCCTTTCGACTTTCTACTTGTTTCTGCAAAAGCTGTTCACTGAAACGCGAATGTGTGCACACATCTGAAATAGTTTTCTAGAGCGCCGTCTGATAAGCTAGGAGGTAGCATACAACAATCTTATCTGACTTCGTGTCATGTAACGTAGGACCAACAGGAAATAAGTTTCATCCTAGCATCGTAGGCGTATCTTTTTGCGGTATGGCACGGCACGAGAGCACGACTCGGTGGTGTTTAGATCACAACAGCTGATTCTGGATGCCTCGCCTTTAAACTTCAGCACATTACTAGGATACTTCAGCGCCAACATTAACGGCAGTTATGTCGCAGTACTTGTGTTTGCCAGAGTTTTCGAATCCCATCAAACGACAAAACAAGAAAACATGCTTGCCTCAATATGTAGGCTGACACAAGAGTTTGAAATATTACCCTTACAACGAAGTTACGCGACCCTCTGTCTACTATTGTTTGCCGAAAACCCTATTCCGATATCGCGAACTATTCAGGAAATGAGTGAAGTGCTGTTTTATGTGATCCAGCCTACGTATATACGGTCAATGGATTCCGTACTGGAGAGAGATATTGCTATCATTCCACGATTAAAATGCAGCAATGGTTCAAATGGCTCTGAGCACTATGGGACTTAACTTCTGAGGTCATCAGTCCCCTAGGACTTAGAACTACTTAAACCTAACTAACCTAAGGACATCACACACAACCATGCCTGAGGCAGGATTCGAACCTGCGACCGTAGCGGTCGCGCGGTTCCAGACTGTAGCGCCTAGAGCCGCTCGGCCAATACGGCCGGCATGCAGCAATGCACAATCCAAAGTGCACTAAAAGCAAAGTAGCCAGCAACAGCAAAATTTACTGCAAACTCTTCGAATTACGCGCCAACAGTTGCTTTATGTCGAATAGTCGTGTATTAGTTTCCCTAAATTCCGTGCTGAAGATTGGACAGCGGCGCTGCAGATGATTTATGGGAAGCCGTCCGCTAGTGCCTTGCGGAAGGCCACACCCTGCTGCTTTGCGTTGACTCACCGGAAACTGAAATCACGTGACAGTCCCTTTTGTTTTTAGCCGCCATATTGCGGCCTTGGTTCAGGACCTTGTTATTTCGTCTTTTATGTTTTGTTCCGTTGTCTATGCAGCTTGTTGCTGATTTAAATAAAGATCTTCCTTTTTCTCAGTAGAACAAAGGAAATATAATGGCTGCGTTTAAAGCTTGGACTAGATTTTTTCGAAAAAAGGGAAAATACAATTCCAGAAAAGTCGATGATTTCTCCAAATTTCTAGTGTAATAAGTAAATTAGGGTACCACATTCCAGTTTCATTTTAATTAATAGAATTTCATTCCCACAACTACGTTATGTACATCAAACATGGAACTGCATCATACAATAAAACACGTTATCACTAGCCACTTTTTTTTTAGATTAGATATACCTATAGTCGCCACGTGAGCAATGAAGTTGTGATAGTATTTATATAAATGTAAAACGACCAAAAAAGCCTTGTGCAAGTTATATCATGGCATAGTATGTATTCAAACCTACTGCTTGTCATAAAGACAGAATAATTTTTACAAATAAGATAAACACTTGGATTTTGTACCACACTACATTATCGGATGTCGCTCTTACTGTTGCTTATGAAGACTGAATAATATGCTGTGAAACGTGTCTCATGAGTGCCTGAGATTTTTTTACAGCAGATTAGATTAGATTAGTACTTGTTCCATAGATCATGAATACGACATTTCGTAATGATGTGGAACGTGACAGGTTAATAAAAGGTGTCTATACAAGATATTACATTACAAAAAATATTACATGACGTTTAATATTTTTTTGGGGGGGGGGGGGGGCGGGATGGGGAAATTACCCACTTACTATATCGAAAAATTCATCTAATGAGTAGGAGGAGTTGCCATTCAGAAATTCTTTTAATTTCCTTTTAAGCTATCTGTTAGACTTTTGGTGCTATTAGGTAAGTGACCAAAGATTTTTGTGGCAGTATAATTTACCCCCTTCTGAGCAAAAGTTAGCTTTAACCTTGAGTAGTGAAGATCATCCTTTCGCCTAGTGTTGTAGCCATGTACATTGCTATTACTTTTGAATTCGTTTGGATTGTTAATAACAAATTTCATAAGTATATATATATATATATATATATATATATATATATATATATATATATATATATATATATATATATATTGTGAGGCTACAGTGAAGATCTCTAGCTCTTTAAATAAGTGTCTGCAAGATGATCTTGGATGAGCTCCAGCAATTATTCTGATTACACGCCTTTGTGCAATGAACACTCTTTTACTCAATGATGAGTTACCCCAGAATATGATGTCATACGAAAGCAGAGAATGAAAATAGGTGTGATAAGCTAATTTACTCAGATGTATATCGACAAAATTTGCAATGACTCTAATAGCTTAAGTAGCTGAACTCAAACGTTTCAGCAGATCCTCTGTGTGCTTTTTTCCAGTTCAACCCCTCATCAATGCATACACCTAGAAGTTTTGAATATTCTACTTTAGCTACCGATTTCTGATCGAAGTCTGTATATTTACTGTGTGGAACTGTATATGCTGTGTTTCGTCAAAGTTTAATGAGAGCCCATTTTCAGAGAACCACATAATAATTTTCTGAAAAACATCGTTTACAATTTCACCGGTGAATTCTTGTTTGTTGGGTGTGATAGCTATACATGTATCATCGGCAAAGTACCAGCTTTGCATCTTCGTGAATATAGAATGGCAAATCATTAATATATATTAAGAACAGCAGAGGACCCAAGACCGAACCTTGTGGCACCCCCTTCTTCATTGTTCCCCAGTTTGAGAAATTTCCAGTTTTTGCATATTATGTGAACTGCTTATTTCAACTTTCTGCACTCTTCCAATTAGGTATGATATAAACCATTTGATCACTGTCTCATTCATACCACAGTACTTGAGCTTATCTAGAAGTATTCCATGATTTACACAATCAAAAGCCTTTGATAGATCACAAAAAATCCCAATGGGTGACTTCCAGTTACTCAGAGCATTTAATATTTCATTAGTGAAAGTATATATAGCACTTTTCGTTGAAAAACCCTTCTGGAAACCAAATTGACATTTTGTTAAAACTTTATTTTTTTACAAAGGTGTGAAGCTACTCTACAATACATTACTTTTTCAAGAATTTTGGATAAGGCAGTCAGAAGAGAGATTGGGCGGTAGTTGTTGACATCAGGCGTATCCCCTTTTTTATGCAGTGGTTTAACAATGGAATACTTCAGCCTATCTTGGAAAATACCCCGCTTCAGAGAGCTATTGTATATGTGGCTAAGAATCCAACTTATTTCTTGGGAACAAGCTTTTATTATCCTGCTGGAAATGCCATCAATTCCATGTGAGCTTTTATTCTTGAGAGAGTTTATCATCTTCCTAATTTCAGAATGAGAGGTGGGTGGAATTTCAATTGTATCAGATGGTGTGGGTAAGGCCTCTTCCATTAGCTGCCTTGCTTCTTCTAATGAACATTTAAAATCTATTTTCTCTACAACATTTAAAAAAATGACTATTCAAAAAGTTTTAGACTTCCGGCTTGTTGTTTATCAAGTTTCCATTCGCTTTGATGGTGATGCCGTCATCCTGTACTCTTGGTTGTCCTGTCTCCCTTGTAATAATATTCCAAATTGTTTTGATTTTGTTATCTGAGGTATTAATCTCAGACATGATGCACATCCTTATGGGCTTTTTTATAACCTTGCTTAATGTAGCACAGTAGTTTTTATAATATTTGGCTGTTTCAGGGTTATTACTCTTTCTTGTTGTTAGATACAGTTCCCTTCTGTGTTTACAAGATACTTTTATACCTTTAGTAAGCCAAGGTTTTTTGCATGGTTTCTTATAATTAGATTCAACTACTTTCTTGGGGAAACAGGTTTCAAATGCTTTACCACATACAAAACAAGATATAGACCAAGAAAATTAGAGTCCTGCTTTCCAAAAATTTGTGAAATTATGGAAACAGTCTTAATCACTCAAGTACGCCTCTGTTATGAAAAATCTGTCTTTGCCGCTCTTTGTGAGTGGAGCTCGTAAATGGGAGAAAAATATGATTATTCATATCGGAGGCCTGCTTGAGTGATTAAAACAATTTCCAGAAGTGCACTAATTTTTGGAAGACAACCACCTTTTTGCAGCAAATTTTGCTGGTCTAATATTGCATAACTTGATCCGTGTTGTATGTAACTGTATACGACGTCCAGATGTTCATAATATAAACTACAGCACCGAACTCGCAATTCAGACATTTCCCAGCTATTAGGGAAAAAGTAACTTACACAATTTCTGTGAAATAAAGTGGGGTATCAAATGAAGTTTGTGGCTGGGCTGAGGATATCTTGCTAAGGAGAATGCAACATGTTAATGTGGAAGGAGAGCCAGCGACTGATGCAGAAATAGGTATAGGCGTGGTCAAGGGAACTGTGTTGCAACACTTGGCATTCATGTTTTATATTAATGAGCTGGCAAACAATATACGTAATAACCTCAAACTCTATGTAGACAACGCAACTGTCTATACTCAAGTATTATCTGAGAGAAGCTACATAAATATCTAGTCAGACCTTGGTAAGATTTCAAAGTGGTGCAAAGGTCGGAGAATTGTTTTAAATGTGCAGAAATATAAAACTGAGCACTTTACAAAGCAAAAACGTAGAATCCTATGGCTATAACAGCAATGAGTCACAATTGGAATCAGCAACTCATACAAATACCTGAGTGCAACAGATTGTCAAGAATATTGCCCAAGTGTGCAGGACCTGTACCAGATAAGACTAACAGGGGATATTAAACGGGCACAAAGAAGGGCAGCACAACCTATGACAGAGCGGCACTGAGAAGCGCAAAAACTGAACTGCCAGACGCTTGAAGACGTTGTTGTTGTGGTCTCCAGTCTGAAGAATGGTTTCATACAGCTCTCCACGCTACTCTATCCTGTGAAAGCCTCTATCTCCGAATAACTACTGCAACCTATATTCTTCTGAACCTTCTTACTGAATTCATCTCTTGGTCTCCGTCTATAATTTTACCGCTCCCCCCCCCCCCCCCCCATAACCCCCCGGCCCCCACACCTGCACTCACCTCCAGTACTAAACTGGTGATCCCTTAATGTCTCATAATGTGTTCTATCAACCGATACATTCTTACATTAAAGTTATACCACAAATTTCTTTTCTGCCAAATTATATGCAGTACCTCCACATTAGTTATGCGATGTACCCATCTTCAGCATTCTTTTGCAGTACCACATATCAAAAGCATCTATTCTCTTTTGGTCTGAACTGCTTATCGTCTACGTTTCATTTACCTACAAGGCTACAGTCCAGATAAACCCTCAGAAAAGACTACTTAACACTTAATTTTATGTTCAATATTATCAAATTTCTCTCATTCAGAAACGCTTTTCTTGCCATTACCATTCTACATACAGGAATTGTATCCTCTGTACTTCAGCCAGGATAAGTTATTTTTCTGCCTACATAGCAGAACTAATATATTAATTTTGGTCTGTCATTTCCTAATCTAATTCCCTCAGTATTGCCTGATTTAATTCTACTACATTCCATTATCTTTTCTTGCTTTTGTTAGTGTTAATCTAATATCCCCTTTTCGAGACACTGTCCATTCCGTTCAGTTGCTCTTCCTAGTCCTTTGCTGTTTCTGATAGAATTACAATGTCATAGGCTAATCGCAGTTTTTACTGCCACTCCCTGAACTTTAATTCTCTTTCCAGATTTCTTCTCGCTCTCCTTCACAGCTTGCTCAAAGTACAGAGTAAACGATATTGATGATACTGGGCCTCGATTAAAAATAGTTTCTCATTTCCTTCTCAACCAGTGCTTCCCTTTTACGCCCTTCGACTCTTACAACTGTCGTCTGGTTTCTGTACAAGTTGTAAATAACCTAGCGCTTCCTATATTTGACCCTCGATACCTTCAGAATTTCAAAGAGTGTATTCCAGTCGACATTCTAAAAAGACTTCTCCAAATCTACAAAAGCTTTGAAAGTAGGTTCGCATTTCTTCAACGTATCTTCTAAGAGAAGTTGTAGGGTCAGTACTGCCTCGCATGTCCCTACATTTTTCCTGGATCCAAATTGATCTTTCCCGAGGTCGGCTTCTACCAGTTTTTCCTTCTTCTGTAAGTCATAGTTTATTAAAGTAATGCTCACGTTCAGTCCCTAATCCGTTATCCATGGAAACATTTTTATACGTATTCCTTGCATTCACACGACAGATTTGCACCTGCTGGCCAAAATTTTAACTCACTATTTTTCAGCGTAAATCAGTTTCGCATTAACGAATGAACAATACCTACTAAGTTTCACTGCCACACAATAATTACAGCTCTCACTGGGCCTCTGTCAGCAGTTGCACTTTAATTATAGCCACCCGGTTTATCCCTAAGTCCTGAGTCGCCAGCCCCGGCGATGGACAACTTCCGGCTGGCCGCGTCCAACCTACCATTTGTGTGGGCGAAATGATGCTATATTAGGACCAACCACGAGGCTACGCTCTGTCTGCTCAGGCCTTTATGCGTAGTAGTCCAGAATATCGATGTAGTTTCCTTCAGGACAGTGAGAAGCGCCTCATGCGCTACGAAAATTTTTAAAGAAAAGGAAGGAAGTTTAGTGTTTAACGTCCCATCGACAACGAAGTCATTAGAGATGGAGCAAAAGCTCGGCTTAGGGAAATAAGGGGAAGAAAATCGACCGCGCTCCGTCAAAGAAACCATCCTGTCATTTGCCGTAAGTGATTTAGGGAAAGCACTGGAAACCTAAATCTCGGTGATCGAAAGGAATTTGAACTGCCATCCTCCTGACTGCGAGTCCAGAGTGTTGGCCACTTCGGCCCTCGCTCGGATATTTTTGTACTATTAATACGTCACAACACTACAAATGGTGGACGTTTAATTAGCTCCTCATTTGCTTCGATTCCAGCGAGCAGCTATTGCTTTTTTCGAAAGCGAAATATAACATAGTAGTCAGACGTAGACCCAAGGGTCAGTGGTGAGGAGAGGGGGGGGATGGGGGAGGGGAGATTGGTAATCATGAGGATCATGACCGTATGCTCCAAAATTAAAGCAAATGATTACAATTTCAGAAAAGTTGGATGGTTTACGACTTGCTCAATTTGTGAAGCTCTTAAGCTCTTGAGCAAATCATCCATTTTTTTCCGAAATTGTAATCATTTGTTTCTCTGCACATCACATCTATCGATTTCTGTCCCATTCAAAACATTCCTTCGTGGTGAGGTTTTTTCTTTTCTTTTTTTTAGTGTATTTCCAAATTCGCAACCAACTTGCATGAAAACTAACAGTCTCATAAATGCCGAGGAATTCTAGAAATTTCGAACTACGTTTAATACAAGATACTTTTCAGTTTCATGCCCACGTGGATCGTGTTGCGGCCTGACTGCAGATAACCATACAGGCACGAAAGAGCACACATTCGCAGGCTGAGTACATCTGGTGCAGTTCTGATGTTGATGCTACAGCACATTACAAGAAATACTGCAAAATATTAAAGACTGTAATACGGACATCAAAGCAAATATATTTCAAGGAAAAGATAGTCATATCAGATAACAAAATAAAGACAATATGGGATACAGTGAAGGAGGAGACCTGTAGAACCAGACATGAAAAGGGACAAATAGCATTAAGAGTAAATGATACATTGGTGACAGATGTGTATAGTGTTGCAGAACTTTTCAACAAACATTTTATAACTTTTACTGAAAAGATGTGGTTGTCAGGTTTTATGGATACTGCTATGGAATACCTCAGACCAGACATTTCAAGCAACTTCCATAATATGAATTTGGCCCTCACTACCCCATTAGAAATAATGTCCATCATAAAACCTTTAAACTCAAAAACATATAGTGGGTATGATGAACTATCAACAAAGTTGATTAAATAATGTGATTCTGAGTTAAGTAACATATTAAGCTATCTGTGTAACCAGTAGCTTATCAGTGGAGTATTTCCTGAATGATTGAAATATACTGAAGTTAAGCCACTGTTTAAGAACGGAGATAAAGAAGTAGCATCAAAATTCTGTCCAATTTCACTTTTGCCAGCCTTCTCAAAAGTTTCAGAAGAAGTAATGTAGAGTCGGCTCTATAACCATCTTATCTCAAATAACATACTGTCAAAGTCGCAGTTTGGATTTCTAAAGGGTTCTGATGTTGAGAAGGCTATCTACACGTACACTGAAAATGTGCTTAATTCATTAGACAAAAAATTGCAGGCAAATGGTATATTTTGTGATCTGTCAAAGGCATTAGACTGTGTAAATCACAATATCATTTTAAGTAAATTAGAATATTATAGTGTAACAGGAAATGCTGCAAAATGGTTCAAATCTTATATCTCTGGCAGGAAACAAAGGATGTTATTAGGGAAGAGACATGTATTAAGCTATCAGGCATCATACAACTGGGAACTAATTACATGTGGAGTCCCACAAGGTTTCAATTTAGGGCCATTACTTTTTCTTGTGTATATCAAGACCTTTCATCAGTAACAGTACCAGATGCCAAGTTCGTTTTGTTTCCCGATGATACAAACATTGCAATAAATAGTAAATCAAGTGTAATCTTAGAAAGATTGGCTAATAAAATATTTTTGGACATCAATAATGGGTTCCTAGCCAATTATTTGTGACTAAGTTTTGAAAAAAACACACTACATGTAGCTCAGAACTTGTAAGGGGTGTCCCACGAGTAAATGCCCAACATACGATGACAAGCAGATAGAAGAAGTGGGCAGTGTTAAATTCTTGTGATTGAAGCTTGATAATAAATTCAACTGTGAGGATCAAACCACAGAACCACTCAAGCGTCTTAACAAATCTCTATTTGCAATGCGAATTGTGTCAGACATAGTGGATATAAAAGTGAAAAAGCTGGTATACTACGCTTACTTTCATTCCATAATGTCATATGGGATTATTTTTTGGGTAATTCATCAAGCCAAACTAAAGTTTTCCAGGTACAAAAACGTGCACTAAGAGTTATATGTGGTGTGAACTCAAGAACATCCTGCAGAAGACTGTTTAGGGAAGTGGGTTCAAAATGGTTCAAATGGCTCTGAGCACTATGGGACTCGACATCTTAGGCCATAAGTCCCCTAGAACTTAGAACTACTTAAACCTAACTAACCTAAGGACGTCACATACACCCATGCCCGAGGCAGGATTCGAACCTGCGACCGTAGCAGCCCCGCGGTTCCGGACTGCAGCGCCAGAACCGCACGGCCACCGCGGCCGGCTAGGGAAGTGGGGATACTAACTACTGCTTCTCAATATATTTATTCCTTAATTAAATTTGTCATTAAAATATATCACTTATTCAAACCAACAGCTCAATTCATGGAATCAATACTAGAAATAAGAATGATCTTGACAGGGATTTAAAGTCACTTACTCTTGTACAAAAAGGTGTGCATTATTCTGGAACACATATTTTCAGTAACTTGCCAGCACCCATAAAAAGCTTAACAACCAATGAAATTCAATTTAAGAGAAGCCTAAAGGATTTATCGGTGGCCAACTCCTTCTACTCAATTGATGAATTTCTCAGCAGAACTAACTGCACAATTTCAGTAGAGTAATTGTCAATAAGTGTGTGTGTGTGTGTGTGTGTGTGTGTGTGTGTGTGTGTGTGTAAGTACAATCTAATTTCTGCACCATTTCAGTGCAGTAATGTGTTCATTGCAAATAAGTATTATAGTAGTTCTATTACATGTTTATTACCTTATAAATAATAAAAAACTTTTTTTTACTTTAAGTTCAGTGCATCAGTGTTTGTAAAATGATTCTTTCATATAGTGTTCATTAAAAAATGATTATCATTACACTTGGGACCCGTGCAATGGTACATTAGCTTATTTGTTTGAGTTGTAAATATTTGTCGTGTGTTGGAAATATTTGTCATGTATTATCGTTTTTATGAAATGAAATGTTCTACGTCTTGGAGGACCTCCTCACTACGGATCAATTGGAATGAAAGTAAATCTAATCTAATCTAATCCAAAACCTGCTACGGTTTGTGAGTCCACAGGTATAGTTCACACCCTACAGGAGGTTGAGTGACGCTAGACAGTATGGGAAAGACCGATCATTAAGAAAACAGTAACATAAAATTTGCCTTCTCAGATGTATGGAAAAATAACCGAAAGCATTCACCCCCCCCCCCCCACCCATATTTTCATGCTCCCATAGACTTAGTCTGCAGACATGTGTTCACAAGTGTTCACAAACACAACGCTGAGTGAAATACTTATTCTCTAATTATATATTCTGTAAATTAGTTAGAGTTTCGAGAGTGTGTTGCTGTCACATTTCTAAATCAATTACATGACATATGCTGTCCTCAAATTTTCGAACAACTGTTTTTCAAATGTTGTATTTCAAATGGTTCAAACGGCTCTGAGCACTATGGGACTTAACATCTGTGGTCAGCAATCCCCTAGAACTTAGAACTACTTACAGCTAAGGACATCACACACATCCATGCTCGAGGTAGGATTCGAACCTGCGACCGTAGCAGTCGCGCGGTTCCGGACTGAGCGCTTGAACCGCTAGACCACCGCGGCCGGCAATGTTGTATTTATTTGAATTGCAGTTTCCCGGAAGTTACTGGCCTTAGCCTAGTGCATAGGCCTTCCTGCAATATAGATATGTCTGCTGGGTTGCGTATATGCCAAATTTCAGCTGCATAACAACAATACACACTGAATGGACAAAAATATGGAAACACCACGAGAAACCAGGATGCATTCGAAAGCATATCCACGTAATATGGTCCAAAATTCCACGCATAAAAATGAGATTTCCCAATGATTATACTTTGGGTATGGGTCGAGTGTTTTGGATAGCCCATGGGCTAGGGACCATTTGTATAACGAACAGAAGGGTCGTCTTAGCGTCACTATCCTACATCACAGGTCAAAGTACGAATGTTACGTACTTCCTCCTGCTTAGGCACATGGATCAAATAGGCTGCTTCGTTTTGCATCTGATGTCTACAGTGGGCTTCATGAGACATATGGAGGCACCATTAGCTCACGAGCGGTTCCTTGGAAAACAGCAAAAAAAATTTTTTCTGTATATTCGCTGTCTCCAGCGGATTAAAATCCGGCCGAGGATTCCAAGACGGCTATGCAGAGCAAATTGGTGAAATTTTTGTGATATATTCCTAAGATCCCGATCTCGAACAGTCTTGAAAATTTTCTTGATATGTTTATCCGTATCCATTATACAGAGGATCAAAATTGCCCAACTTCGACATGTAAAACCCTATATGAGGCGACATCTAATAAGATAAATAACCAAAACAAAGTGTTCAAATTTTAACGGTATATTCGCTAGGCGCTTGCCTATAGGAACCATCTCCCCGTTTTCAATAATCTTTATCCGTTATAGAGAAATAGCATAAAAACTTGTTTTTTGGGTACCAAAACCCGGCCGCGGATTCCGAAACGTCTATACTCAGCAAATGGTTGTAATTTTTACGATGTATTCCTAACAACCTTGAAAGTTCTTTTCGGATCTTTACTCTTTTGCAAGATACAGTGGCTTCAAAATGGTTCAAATGGCTCTGAGCACTATGGGACTTAACATCTGAGGTCATCATTCTCCTAGAACGAAGAACTACCTCAACCTATACAACCCAAGGACATCACACACATCCATGTCCGAGGCAGGATTCGAACATGCGACCGTAGAGGTCGCGCGGTTCCAGACTGAAGCGCCTAGAACCACTCGGCCACAACGAGCGACAATCGCAGCTGAGAAGTGAGACAATCAGGACAAATAGTGCCTTGATGAACTTGTGGATAGTATGCCACGAGGAATACAAGCATGCATCAATGCAAGAGGACGTCCTACTGGGTATAATAGGTACCGGTTTGTACATCAATCTGGACCACAACCTCTGAAGGTCTCGCTGTGTGATGGTACAACATGCAATGTGTGGTTTCCATGAGCAATAAAAATGCCGGAAATGATGTTTATGTTGATATCTGTACAGGCTCCGGAACTCTCGGAACAGACGTGATGCAAAACATTTTTGATGTACGTATTAAGCCTTTGTGCCCAACTTTGGAGAGAAGTGTAAATGATCGTTACCCACCACCAGTTATTGTTATCTGAACTTACCACTATTTTGCAAAAAGGATGGTAGAAGGTTGCCTTGACAACCATACGGGACTTGTATTTATCCATTCCAAGACGAGTGGAAGCTTTCTTGAATGCCAGCTTGTTTCCTGCGCCGTACAAGGTATGGTAAGGTGTTGTATTTGTGGTGTTTCCATATTTTTTGTCGACCTCCTGCGTTTTCCAGTCAGGCTTGCTGCAGGCGCCACTTGGACAAGTGGCATCGACATCGCTATAGTTTTTCCGTATACCGGTCACGTGCACGAAAACAAGATGGGACAAGTATTTTGGAGAACGCGCGACAGCAATTGAATTGTGACTCCACTGACGTGAACTGTTTAGCAGTTACCTTCGAGTTCTACAAGCGGCTGCCCACGAGTTTCCTAGCAGTTTTCATTGAGCAATCGAGCGACTTTCCAGATTTCTATTGTCATTAACGAATATTTACAGACTCCACTGCGCCCAGTAATCTGGTCAGCCTCAATTGCACTGTATAAGGAATGTATAAATTATCCAATTTGGGCTCTGCTTCTAAGGAGTGTTTAGTGAATGCGTTTATTTTATGCCGAGTCTTCTCATACGTCTCTGTACTGTACCTTTATTAATACTGTGATTTGAAGTTCGGTAGCCACTTTGGAGAAACTCTTTGATTGTCGTCACAACAAAATGAGTGATAATTTACATTCTAATTGTAGCTACTTCGAGCAGTGCGTATTTCTGAAATATTCTCAGTGAAATATTTTGGTGTTCTCACTACGTTTTGACTATGTGCCAATCGTACGCTTTTATGTTTCAGTATGGCACGTCCGAACTGGGGTATGTTAGTGCAAGTGCTATTCTTGTTGCACAACATGCAAAGGCCATAGGAGCCTATGTTGGCAAAATTGTTCAACTCAGAACCTAACCTGACCCGAATGATACCGATGACGCCTCTGCCATTCGAAAGTATCAACAGTAATTTGGAGCAGTGGCTGAACTGCACTGCGAGACAGAATTAAACGATCACTTTTTCCAAACCCCGTAATTGTTTCCCATTGCGACGTAGAAGTTTGAAATTTGAATCAAAGGTGCCTACAACGTTCCTCTGTAATTATGCAATTCTGTAAGCGTAGCACCCCGCGACGTTACCCTCAGTCCCAATAGCTGGGTGTCTACACATGAAAACAAGGCCAGAATTAAGAAGTTCATATGGTGTGTGAAGGGGGCTGATATCACATTGGCACTGAATTTCACCACAATTTCACCACACGGTAGACGTGTCACACGATGGGAAGGTCGTCGCGTCCCCTCTCACATTTCACTCCTTCTTTCGACGAAGGTCAGTGCCGTGAGGCCCAGTGTTTTCTTACAGGTGGCTGACGAAAGCATTTCAGGCACACCACCGCTCACAATCGACACCATGCGATGACATAAAGGGCGTGAATGAAACCACCTCTTCCCTTGGGCCGTTGATTTTCATTCCCACACATTTTGTGGTCGAAAACGACAGTTTTCAATGCATTGAGCAACAGAACGACGTTCTTGACATTGCTGAGACCCCGGCCGTTTCAACCCTTTCTAAGGACACTGTGAGGCTGTATCCCCATTGAAAGTAAACACACGCCTTTGGAGTGCAGCGCGATCGCTATCTTTGCTCTCATGTACAGGTTGGAACCACTAGCGACCATTCAAAACGATTCGACGAAATTCGAACATGATCCCAAGTGGCAAATTGTGCTTATGTGTTTTCAGCCCTCCTGTAGCGTGATCACTTGGGGGGGGGGGGGGGCTATATTGACCTCCAGTTTTGGCAATATCCACTTTTATTGAGAATTTTAAAAATGTAACTGTATAGAGACAAACTTTGAAAAACCCCTGGCCCTAGGCAACCCGTTGACGCCATTCCGATTCCAGATGCCTAGGTGTAGATGATTAGGACTACTTCGCAGGTTCTCTCTGTAAGGCATCGTTTTTAAAATTCTAAGTACAGGCGGACAGGTGCCCAAAACGATTCGACGAAATTCGAACATGATCCCAAGTGGCAAATTGTGCTTATGTGTTTTCAGCCCTCCTGTAGCGTGATCACTTGGGGGGGGGGGGGGGGGGGGCTATATTGACCTCCAGTTTTGGCAATATCCACTTTTATTGAGAATTTTAAAAATGTAACTGTATAGAGACAAACTTTGAAAAACCCCTGGCCCTAGGCAACCCGTTGACGCCATTCCGATTCCAGATGCCTAGGTGTAGATGATTAGGACTACTTCGCAGGTTCTCTCTGTAAGGCATCGTTTTTAAAATTCTAAGTACAGGCGGACAGGTGCCACCAAGGGTGTTGCCAAAATGGGAGATCTTAGAGAGATGCTTTGCAGTTTTAAAAGAGGGCGCGAAATACGAGAGTTGAAAACACATAAGCAGCCTTTGCTACATTATGTGATCAAAAGTATCCGGACACCCCCAAAAACATAAGTTTTTCATATTAGGTGCATCGTGCTGCCACCTACTGCAAGGTACTACGTATCAGCGACCTCAGTAATAATTAGACATCGTGAGGGAGCAGGATGGGGCGCTCCGCGGAACTCACGGACTTCGAACGTGGTCAGGTGATTGGGTCTCACTTGTGTCATACGTCGGTACGCGAGATTTCCACACTCCTAAACATCCCTAGGTCCACTGCTTCCGATGTGATAGTGAAGTGGAAACGTGAAGGTACACGTACACCACAAAAGCGTTCAGGCCGACCATGTCTGTTGAGTGTCGTCGTAACTGCCGTCTGCCTCACGTCTGCTGTGCAGCGAGCTACCTTAATTTAAATATTAACTGTATTTTTCTTACTTGTCACTTCTTCTTCCGTGTGTTTTTGCTTTTAGGAAGCTTTAATTGTCGAGTGCTAGTAATAGTGTCCCATAGATTTCGTGTTTGTTTCGAATACAGTCAGAGAGAATCCCTTTAGTCAACCATAGTGACAGTAGTGCTAGTGTTTGTTTTCAATACAGTCCAGAGACAGGTAGTGCTATTTTCATTGTTTTCTACAAGAAGTGGCTAGCAACCACAGTTTAGTCAACAAGAAGCCGCCTTTAGTGAATTAGCAGTCTAGTTAAAAGCTGATTAACTCTCTACAGTAAATTTATTTCTTAGGATGGATAGGATGTGTGACTGCTGTGTACGGACACAGGAGGAGCTGGCCACTGTTCGCGAACAGCTGAACGTGTTGATGGCCGCGGTCAGCCGTCTTCAGTCTGCTGCCTCGGAGTGTAGCGGCAGTGGGGAGTCTGGTGCGTCGCATGGTACACCCCAGGTGTTACATGCTTCACCCACTGTCCCTGCTGTCGAGACATCTTCGCGAGTACCGGGCGCGGTTGGGCCACCCTCTCCCCAAGGGGAGTGGCGGGTTCGGCAGCGTTCGCGGCGCACGAGGTCAATGTGGAGGCTGGCCGTGTGGCATCGCCCGCTCTGCCTGTGGGTGGACATGTGACCGCTCCTTCAGCAAGGTCCGAGGAGGCACAAGGGGGGAGGGGTTTATTAGTTATTGGGAGCTCCAACGTTAGGCGGGTGATGGAACCCCTTAGGGTAATAGCGGAAAGGTCGGGGAAGAAGGCCAGTGTTCACTCTGTCTGCTTGCCGGGGGGTCTCATCCGAGATGTGGAGGAGGCCCTGCCGGCGGCGATAGAGAGAACTGGGTGCACCCGACTGCAAATTGTTGCTCATGTCGGCACCAGTGACTCCTGCCGTCTGGGTTCAGAGGTCATCCTCAGTTCGTACAGGCGGTTGGCGGAATTGGTGAAGCCAGAAAGCCTCGCCCGCGGGGTGGAATCGGAGCTAACTATTTGTAGTATCGTTCCCAGAACCGATCGCGGTCCTCTGGTTTGGAGACGAGTGGAAGGCTTAAACCAGAGGCTCAGACGATTCTGCGGAGATCTGGGGTGCAAATTTCTCGACCTTCGCTATCGGGTGGAGAAATGTAGGGTCCCCCTCAATAGGCTAGGCGTGCACTACACGCCGGAAGCGGCTACAAGGGTAGCGGAGTACGTGTGGAGTGCACATGTGGGTTTTTTAGGTTAGAGAATTTCCTCCCTAGGCATGCCAAGATGCCTCCTGAGACGCGGCAAGGTAGGAGTAGGCAAAATGCAACAGGGAATAACAATATTAATGTGCTAATAGTAAACTGCAGGAGCGTCTATAGAAAGGCCCCTAAGCTGCTCTCAATAATAAACGGTCACTACGTCCATGTAGTACTAGGGACAGAAAGTTGGCTGAAACCAGACGTAAACAGTGATGAAATCCTAAACTCAGATTGGAATGTATACCGCAGAGACAGGCTGAACAGTGAAGGGGGAGGCGTGTTTATAGCGATAAGAAGTGCAATAGTATCGAAGGAAATTGACTGAGATCCGAAATGTGAAATAATTTGAGTGAAGGTCACGGTTAAAGGAGGCTCAGACATGGTACTTGGCTGTCTCTATAGGCCCCCTGGCTCAGCAGCTGTTATGGCTGAGCACCTGAAGGATAATTTGGATAATATTTCGAGCAGATTTCCCCACCATGTTATAGTTCTGGGTGGAGATTTTAATTTGCCAGATGTAGACTAGGAGACTCAAACGTTCATAACGGGTGGCAGGGACAAAGAATCCAGTGAAATTTTTGTAAGTGCTTTATCTGGAAACTACCTTGAGCAGTTAAACAGAGAACCGACTGGTGACGATAACATACTAGACCTTCTGGTGACAAACAGACCCGAACTATTTGAAACAGTTAACGCAGAACAGGGAGTCAGCGATCATAAAGCGGTTACTGCATCGATGATTTCAGCCGTAAATTGAAATATTAAAAAAGGTAGGAAGATTTTTCTGCTTAGCAAAAGTGACAAAAAGCATATTACAGAGTACCTGACGGCTCAACACAAAAGATTTGTCTCAAGTACAGATAGTGTTGAGGATCAGTCGACAAAGTTCAAAACCATCGTACAATATGCGTTAGATGAGTATGTGCCAAGCAAGATCGTATGAGATGGAAAAGAGCCACCGTACTACAACAATCGAGTTAGGAAACTGCTGCGGAAGCAAAGCGAACTTCACAGCAAACATAAACATAGCCAAAGCCTTGCAGACAAACAAAAATTACGTGAGGCGATATGTAGTGTGAGGAGGGCTATGCGAGAGGCGTTCAATGAATTCGAAAGTAAAGTTCTATGTACTGACTTGGCAGAAAATCCTAAGAAATTTTGGTCTTATGTCAAAGCGGTAGGTGGATCAAAACAAAATGTCCAGACACTCTGTGACCAAAATGGTTCTGAAACAGAGGATGACAGACTAAAGGCCGAAATACTAAATGTCTTTTTCCAAAGCTGTTTCACAGAGGAAGACTGCACTGTAGTTCCTTCTCTAGATTGTCGCACAGATGACAAAATGGTAGATATCGAAATAGACGACAGAGGGATAGAGAAACAATTAAAATCGCTCAAAAGAGTAAAGGCCGCGGGACCTGATGGGATCCCAGTTCGATTTTACGCAGAGTACGCGAAGGAACTTGCCCCCCTTCTTGCAGCGGTGTACCGTAGGTCTCTAGAAGAGCGTAGCGTTCCAAAGGATTGGAAAAGGGCACAGGTCATCCCCATTTTCAAGAAGGGATGTCGAACAGATGTGCAGAACTATAGACCTATATCTCTAACGTCGATCAGTTGTAGAATTTTGGAACACGTATTATGTTCGAGTATAATGATTTTTCTGGAGACTAGAAATCTACTCTGTAGGAATCAGCATGGGTTTCGGAAAAGACGGTCGTGTGAAACCCAGCTCGCGCTATTCGTCCACGAGACTCAGAGAGCCATAGACACGGGTTCACAGGTAGATGCTGTGTTTCTTGACTTCCGCAAAGCGTTCGATACAGTTCCCCACAGTCAAATAATGAACAAAGTAAGAGCATATGGACTATCAGACCAATTGTGTGATTGGATTGAAGCGTTCCTAGATAACAGAACGCAGCATGTCATTCTCAATGGAGAGAAGTCTTCCGAAGTAAGAGTGATTTCAGGTGTGCCGCAGGGGAGTATCATAGGACCGTTGCTATTCACAATATACATAAATGACCATGTAGATGACATCGGAAGTTCACTGAGGCTTTTTGCAGATGATGCTGTGGTGTATCGAGAGCTTGTAACAATGGAAAATTGTACTGAAATGCAGGAGGATCTGCAGCGAATTGACTCATGGTGCAGGGAATGGCAACTGAATCTCAATGTAGACAAGTGTAATGTGCTGCAAATACATAGAAGGATAGTTCCCTTATCATTTAGCTACAAAATAGCAAGTCAGGAACTGGAAGCAGTTAATTCCATAAATTATCTGGGAGTACACATTAGGAGTGATTTAAAATGGAATGATCATATAAAGTTGATCGTCGGTAAAGCAGATGGCAGACTGAGATTCATTGGAAGAATCCTAAGGAAATGCAATCCGAAAACAAAGGAAGTAGGTTACAGTATGCTTGTTCGCCCACTGCTTGAATACTGCTCAACAGTGTGGGATTCGTACCAGATAAGGTTGATAGAGGAGATAGATAAGATCCCACGGAGAGCAGCGCGCTTCGTTACAGGATCATTTAGTAATCGCGAAAGCGTTACGGAGATGACAGATAAACTCCAGTGGAAGACTCTGCAGGAGAGACGCTCAGTAGCTCGGTACGGGCTTTTGTTAAAGTTTCGAGAACATACCTTTACCGAAGAGTCAAGCAGTATATTGCTCCCTCCTACGTATATCTCGCGAAGAGACCATGAGGATAACATCAGAGAGATTAGAGCCCACACAGAAGCATACCGGCAATCCTTCTTTCCACGAACAATACGAGACTGGAATAGAAGGGAGAACCGATAGAGGTACTCGGGGTACCCTTCGCCACACACCGTCAGGTGGCTTGCGGAGTATGGATGTAGATGTAGACAGTGACCGTCGACAGTTGCAGAGGGTCGTAATGGGTAATAGGCAGTCATCTATCCAGACCATCAGACTGGAATTTTATTTATTTATTTATTTATTTATTTATTTATTTAACCTGGCAAGATTAGGGCCATCAGGCCCTCTCTTATATCTAACCAGGCCTTCTACTTATTTTACAGTCATATGTTTTAGTAGGCATGTTAAACTACATCTAATACAAAAAGTGAGATAAACAATTAGAAAGGTACACCTCGAAAAATACATTATTGAAGAGAAAGATTTTAGATAGGAGTGCTGGCAGCAGGGAGTATGATGGAGACTCATGGTGAAGGGAGGAGAAGAATAGAGAGACATGATGAAACATAAATAAGGAAAATATAAAGGAAAAGAAGACTGCGTGGCTAATAGAGATAGATGAAGAGGAAGGCATCTCAGGAGCAAGATAGGAGACGCTAGCTTTGCTATTTGACAGATGAGAGGATTGGCCTTGCACATTAATTTTGTGGAGAATTTTATGCGGATGATAGTAGGAAATGCTTTAACTTCTTCTTAAAAGCAACAGGAGATTGAATTTTCCTCAAGGTAAGGGGCAGTTTGTTCCAGAAATATTTATTTATTTATTTATTGTTCCGTGGGACCAACTTAAGGAGAAGTCTCCATCGTCATGGAACGAGTCAATACATGAAATTATAACGCGATATTAGAAACAGATAAAATGAAATACAAAAAAACATATTCACGTGACGAGTCGTAAGTTTAAATAAAGAAAATCAACAGTGTAACACTGGAATTTGCTTAATGTTTTAGCTCCTCCAGGAGCTCCTCGATAGAATAGAAGGAGTGAGCCACGAGGAAACTGTTCAGTTTAGACTTAAAAGATTTTGGGCTACTGCTAACATTTTTGAGTTCTTGTGGTAGCTTATTGAAAATGGATGCAGCAGAATATTGCACTCCTTTCTGCACAAGAGTCAAGGAAGTGCATTCCACATGCATATTGGATTTCTGCCTAGTATTAACTGAGTGAAAGCTGCTAACTCTTGGGAATAGGCTAATATTGCTAACAACAAACGACATTAAAGAAAATATATACTCTGAGGGCAATGTCGTAATTCCCAGACTACTGAATAGGGGTCGACAAGAGGTTCTCGAACTTACACCACATATAGCTCGAACAGCCCGTTTTTGAGCCAAAAATACCCTTTTTGAATCAGAAGAATTGCCCCAAAAAATAGTACCATACGACATAAGCGTATGAAAATATGCGAAGTAGACTACTTTTCATGTTGAAGTGTCACTTATTTCATATACTGTTCTAATTGTTAATAAAGCAGCATTTAGTTTCTGAACAAGATCCTGGACATGGGCTTTCCACAACAGCTTACTATCTATCCGAACGCCTAGGAACTTGAACTGTTCCGTCTCGCTTATAACATGCCCATTCTGTCCGATCAAAATATCAGTTCTTGTTGAATAGTGAGTTAGAAACTGTAAAAACTGAGTCTTACTGTGATTTATCATCAAATTATTTTGCACAAGCCACGAACTTATTTCATGAACTACATTATTTCATACTGTTCTAATATTACACACAAGATCCTTCACTACCAAACTGGTGTCATCAGCAAACAGAAATATTTTTGAATCACCTGTAATACAAGAAGGCATATCGTTTATATAAATTAGAAACAGCAGTGGCCCCAGCACCGATCCTTGGGGAACGCCCCACTTAACAGTCCCCCATTGGGACTGAACATCACTACCAATCTCAATATTGAGGAGAATTACCTTCTGCTTTCTGTTCTTAAAGTAGGAGGCGAATCAGTTGTAAGCTACTCCCCTTACTCCATAATGGTCCAACTTCGGCAGTAATATTTTGTGGTCAACACAGTCAAAAGCCTTCGTTAAATCAAAGAAAACACCTAGCGTTCGCAACCTTTTATTTAATCCGTCAAAAGCCTCACAGAGAAAAGAGAATATAGCATTTTCAGTTGTTAAACCATTTCTAAAACCAAACTGAACATTTGACAGCAAATTATGTGAATTTAAGTGCTCCAGTAACCTTGTATATACAACCTTCTCGATGGCATAGAAATAGGTCTATAATTGTCAATATTATCCCTGTCTCCCTTTTTATAAAGTGGCTTCACTACCGAGTACTTTAATCGGTCAGGAAACCGACCACTCCTAAAGGAAAAGTTACATATATGGCTAAGTACTGGGCTAACATACATAGAACAATACTTCAGTATTGTGCTAGATACCCCGTCTTATCCATGAGAGTTCTTGGTCTTTAGTTATTTAATTATTAACTCAATCTCCCTCTTGTCAGTATCCTGGAGGAGCATTTCAGGTAACGGTCTCGGAACAGTTTTTTCTAAGAGCGCTATATGATTCCCTGTTGGGACTAGATTTCCATTTAGTTCACCTGCTATATTTAGAAAGTGATTATTACGAGTAAATACTGTACATTAATGCGACTTATCAGTAACACAGACATTCCCACTGCGCACTGATTCTATATCCTCGACCTGTCTATGCAGACCAGCCACTTCCTATACGACTGACCATATGGTTTTAATTTTATCCTGAGACTTAGCTATCCTATCTGCATACCACATACTTTTTGCCTTCCTAATAACAGTTTTAAGAACCTTACAATACTGTTTGTAATGGGCTGCTGCATTTAGATTCTGACTATTTCTAACGTTTTGATATAATTGCCACTTTGTTCTACAAGATATTCTTATCCCTCTAGTCAGCCACCCAGGCTGCCTGTTTGTGCTAGTACCCTGTTTTGAACGTTCTAACGGAAAGCAACTTTCAAAGAGCACAAGAAAAATCTTGAGAAAAGCATTATATTTATCGTCTACTGTATCAGCACTAAAAACATCTTGCCACTCTTGTTCCTTGATAAGGTTTACAAAGGTCTCTACAGCAACTGGATCAGCTTTCCTAAACAGCTGATGACTATATTTAACACGTGCTGCAGTACAAAAATCTTTTAGAGTTAAAATTTGTGCATCATGATCTGAAAGGTCATTCACCTTTTAGCTAACAGAATGCTCTTCTAGTAATGAGAAATGAACAAAAATCTTGTCTATGGTTGTTCTACTGTTCCGTTGCACTCTCGTTGGAAATAATACGGTTTGCGTAAGATTATATGAATTAAGGAGGTCTACCAGCATCCTCTTCCTTGCACAATCACTTATACAATTAATATTGAAGTCACCACATATAACTAACTTTTTGTATTTCCTATAAAGTGAACCAAGACCCTCCTCTAGCTTTAGCAAAAAAGTTGTGAAATTGGAGTCTGGGGATCTATAAATAACAACAGTTAGAAGTTTAGCTCCATTAAATTTAACCACACCTGCACAACATTCAAACACCTTTTCAGTGCAGTACTCTGAAACATCAATTGACTCAAATGGGATGCCGTTTTTCACATACGTGGCTACTCCCCCACACCGCAAAGAGCTCCTCGAAAAGCTGCCAGCCAACCTGTATCCTGGTAAAGGAAGCCTCTGAATTATCTCCTTATTTAAGAAGTGTTCAGATATACCAATAATTTCAGACTCAACATCTATTAGCAATTCACTAACTTTATCTCTGATACCTTGTATATTTTGATGAAATATGCTAATTCCCTCATTACTCGGATACCTAAGCTTTGTCAGAAGTGGTTCCTTTGTTAGAGAGACTTCCCTTAAGCAGGAATACGTATCAGCTGACTTCAATCTAAAAAAGGTGCAGCTCTAACTCCCACTACTGCAGAAATTTTGCATGAGTGGTCCCACCAACCCCACCTATGCTGTCACCTATAAGCTTTGCCAACCTCCCCTTCCCATATCTGTTGAGGTGCAGGCCGTGTCTAGTGAAACCCGTCGTGCTGATAGACTCCACCGACACCACTGAACTGTGACCCATGCTTTCTGTCATCAGCACTCCCCCAAGTCTCATGTTATTACGCCTGATGGCTGTATTAAGATGAGGCCAAACTGCACCAGGATCCACTGTAAGTACTATGACAGTTAGGTGGTAAATGAGAAAACTTGGATTTCATGGTCGAGCGGCTTCTCCTAAGCCACACATCACGCTGGTAAACGCCAAACGACGCCCCGGTTGGTGTAAGGAGCGTAAACATTGGACGACTGAACAGTGGAAGATTGTTGTGTGGAGTGACGAATCACGGTGCACAATGTGACGACCCGATGGCAGGGTGTGGGTATGACAAATGCCCGGTGAACGTCATCTGCCAGTGTATGTAGTGCAAACAGCAAAATTCGAAGGCGGTGGTGTTATGGCGTGGTCGTGTATTTCATGGAGGAGGCTTGCACCCCTTGTTGTTTTACGTGGCACTATCACAGCACAGGCCTACACTGATGTTTTAAGCACCTTTTTGCTTCCCACTGTTGAAGAGCAATTCGGGGATGGCGATTGCATCTTTCAACACGATCGAGCACCTGTTCATAATGCACGGCTTCCGAACTGCTTCGATGTCTTCCTTTGACCCGACCTGGGAAGGATCCCAAACACTCGAGCAGTATTCAAGAATAGGTCGCAGTAGAGTTCTATGTGCGGTCTCCTTTTCAAATGAACCACACTATCCCAGAATTCTCCCACTAAATGGTTCAAATGGCTCTGAGCACTATGGGATTCAACTGCTGTGGTCATTAGTCCCCTAGAACTTAGAACTACTTAAACCTAACTAACCTAAAGACATCACACACATCCATGCCCGAGGCAGGATTCGAACCTGCGACCGTAGCAGTCGCACGGTTCCGGACTGCGCGCATAGAACCGCGAGACCACCGCGGCCGGCCCACTAAATCAAAGTCTAGAATTCGCCTTCCGTACCACAATCCTCACAGGCTCGTCCCGTGTAATATCGCTTTGCAACTTCACGCCCAAATATTTAGACGACGTGACTGTGTGAAGCAAGACACTTCTAATGCTGCATTCGAACATTACAGGTTTGTTTTTATTACTCGTCCGCATGAACTTAGAGCTAGCTGCCATTCATCACACCTACCAGAAATGTTGTCTGTGTCATCTTGAATCGTTCTACGGTCTCAGAACTTCGACACCTTCCCATACACCACAGCATCATCAGCAAACAACTGGAGATTGCTCCCCACCCTGTCCGCCAGATCATTTATGTATATAGAACACTCCCCATCGAGGACAGCATACTAGTTTTATTACTTAAGAACTCTTTAAGCCACTCACAAATATGGGGATCTATTCCATACGCTCTCACCTTTGTTAACAGTCTGAAATGGGGCACAGTATCAAATGCTTTCCGGAAATATAGAAATATGGAATCTGCCTGTTGTCCTTCAGCCATGCTTCACAGGGTGTCGTGTGAGAAAAGGGCAACCTGAGTTTCGACAAGCGATGCTTTCCAAAACAGTGCCGATCTGTGTACATAAGCTTCTCGGCCTCAAGCAAATGTATTGCATTCGAACTGAGAATATGTTCAAGGATTCTACAGCAGCCGAATATTAAGGATTTTGGTCTGTAATTTTGCGGATCCATTCTTTTACCTTTTTATATGCAGGAGTCACCTGCACTTTTCTCCACTCACTTGGGACCTTGCAATGGGCGAGAGATTCGCGATAAATGCAAGCAAGTAAAGGGCTATTGCCGTATTGCACTCTTTGTAAAACCGAATTAGGATGCCATCAAACCTGGCGACTTATTTGTTTTCAACTCTTTCAGTTGTTTCACTACGCCAGGAATGCTTATTACTAAATCATCCATACGGAGTCCATTCGATGGTTAAACTACGGTATGCTTGTACTATTCTCCTGCGTGAACGATTTCTTAAATGCGAAATTTAAAAATTCAGCTTAGTTTTGCTGTTTTCACCTGCCATACCAGACTGGCCGAGTGACTGTCTGGAAGCCTTAGCGACTTCACATAGCACCAGAATTTTCTCGGGTTCTCGGCAAGATCTTTTGCTAAGGTACGACGGGAGTATTTTTGTATGGTTCCCTTCTGAACCGATAGTGCAACAGCGTTTGCTTCCTTTGCACTTTCAGAATTTTGTTGTTAAAACGTGGTAGGCCTTTTTTCGTCCTTAATCCAGTTTCTAGGAATATAATTCTCCAGACCACAACTGTTTAAACTCTCTAAACTTTACCCCATAATTTCTCTACGTCCATTTTATTGGAACTAAGAGTCGTCAGTTCAGTAAGTGAGGTGCTAACAACTGCTTATCAGCTCTTTCTAGCAGAAACATTCTTCTAGCCTCCTTGACTGATTTCTTACCTTTCGTAACCACAGTTGCTATAGTGACATCACGATCACTAATCCACGGCTCTTTTGCTAACGCTGTCTATAAGGTCCAGTCTATTTCTAGCTACAGGGTTTAACGCCACCGTCACACAGAGCCACTGAGGGACACTTCTCAGTGGCGCTTCCGATGGTTTAAATGGGCAGTTCCACTGGGTGCAGCGGAAAGGCGGCCTCCTCACTATGCCACTCGGTGGCGCTGCTGACCGCCCAACCTGCTAGTAACGTTTCGTGTTCAGACGAAATGTATTCGCAGTAGCGAATATCGACACTCATCGGCTGTAGAATGAAAAATTGTGACGGACTGGAACTTGCAGTGCCTGTGTTGTTCAGAAATACGATGCAATGTTCCTTCGGATGTTAACGCATATTCGATGGAACATTGCATTATACACTGAAGCGCCAAAGAAACTGGGATACGCATGCCTATTCAAATACACTGATATACAAACAGACAGAATACGGCGCTTCGGTCGGCAACGCCTATTAACCCTGCGTTGCTACTGTGTTCGTTTGTACCACCGTTGCTACGAGGGGTCTCTCAGACCCGAGCTGCGTATCAGTCTGATTTGTTAAGGATAGGGAGCACAATGACGAAGAAATTGAAAAAATGTACGATGAAATAAAAGAAATTATTCAGATAGTGAAGGGAGACGAAAATTTAATAGTAATGGGTGACTGGAATTCGAGTGTAGGAAAAGGGAGAGAAGGAAACATAGTAGGTGAATATGGATTGGGGCTAAGAAATGAAAGAGGAAGCCGCTTAGTAGAATTTTGTACAGAGCACAACTTAATCATAGGTAACACTTGGTTTAAGAATCATGAAAGAAGGTTGTATACGTGGAAGAACCCTGGAGATACTAAAAGGTATCAGATAGATTATATAATGGTAAGACAGAGATTTAGGAACCAGGTTTTAAGTTGTAAGACATTTCCAGGGGCAGATGTGGACTCTGACCACAATCTATTGGTTATGACCTGTAGATTAAAACTGAAGAAACTGCAAAAAGGGCGGAATTTAAGGAGATGGGACCTGGATAAACTGAAAGAACCAGAGGTTGTACAGAGTTTCAGGGAGAGCATAAGGGAACAATTGACAGGAATAGGGGAAACAAATACAGTAGAAGAAGAATGGGTAGCTCTGAGGGATGAAGTAGTGAAGGCAGCAGAGGATAAAGTAGGTAAAAAGACGAGGGCTGCTAGAAATCCTTGGGTAACAGAAGAAATATTGAATTTAATTGATGAAAGGAGAAAATATAAAAATGCAGTAAATGAAGCAGGCAAAAAGGAATACAAACGTCTCAAAAATGAGATCGACAGGAAGAGCAAAATGGCTAAGCAGGGGTGGTTAGAGGACAAATGTAAGGATGTAGAAGCTTATCTCACTAGGGGTAAGATAGATGCTGCCTACAGGAAAATTAAAGAGACCTTTGGAGAGAAGAGAACCACGTGTATGAATATCAAGAGCTCAGATGGCAACCCAGTTCTAACCAAAGAAGGGAAGGCAGAAAGGTGGAAGGAGTATATAGAAGGTTTATACAAGGGTGCTGTACTTGAGGACAATATTATGGAAATGGAAGAGGATGTAGATGAAGACGAAATGGGAGATACAATACTGCGTGAAGAGTTTGACAGAGCACTGAAAGACCTGAGTCAAAACAAGGCCCCCGGAGTAGACAACATTCCATTAGAACTACTGACGGCCTTGGGAGAGCCAGTCATGACAAAACTCTACCAGCTGGTGAGCAAGATGTACGAGACAGGCGAAATACCCTCAGACTTCAAGAAGAATATAATAATTCCAATCCCAAAGAAAGCAGGTGCTGACAGATGTGAAAATTACCGAACTATCAGTTTAATAAGTCACAGCTGCAAAATACTAACGCGAATTCTTTACAGACGAATGGAAAAACTGGTAGATGCGGACCTCGGGGAGGATCAGTTTGGATTCCGTCGAAATGT
Source organism: Schistocerca gregaria (assembly GCF_023897955.1). NCBI lineage: Eukaryota > Metazoa > Arthropoda > Insecta > Orthoptera > Acrididae > Schistocerca > Schistocerca gregaria. Next base: position 44,960,838 of record NC_064931.1, read on the forward strand.
TGGAACACGTGAGGCAATACTGACCTTACGACTTATCTTAGAAGAAAGATTAAGAAAAGGCAAACCTACGTTTCTAGCATTTGTAGACTTAGAGAAAGCTTTTGACAATGTTGACTGGAATACTCTTTTTCAAATTCTAAAGGTGGCAGGGGTAAAATACAGGGAGCGAAAGGCTATTTACAATTTGTACAGAAACCAGATGGCAGTTATAAGAGTCGAGGGGCATGAAAGGGAAGCAGTGGTTGGGAAGGGAGTGAGACAGGGCTGTAGCCTCTCCCCGATGTTATTCAATCTGTATATTGAGCAAGCAGTAAAGGAAACAAAAGAAAAATTTGGAGTAGGTATTAAAATTCATGGAGACGAAGTAAAAACTTTGAGGTTCGCCGATGACATTGCAATTCTGTCAGACAGCAAAGGACTTGGAAGAGCATTTGAATGGAATGGGCCGTGTCTTGAAAGGAGGATGGAAGATGAACATCAACAAAAGCAAAACGAGGGTAATGGAATGTGGTCAAATTAAATCGGGTGATACTGAGGGAATTAGAGTAGGAAATGAGACACTTAAAGTAGTAAAGGAGTTTTGCTATTTAGGAAGTAAAATAACTGATGATGGTCGAAGTAGAGAGGATATAAAATGTAGACTGGCAATGGCTAGGAAAGCGTTTCTGAAGAAGAGAATTTTGTTAACATCGAATATAGATTTAAGTGTCAGGAAGTCATTTCTGAAAATATTTGTTTGGAGTGTAGCCATGTATGGAAGTGAAACATGGACGATAACTAGTTTGGACAAGAAGAGAATAGAAGCTTTCGAAATGTGGTGCTACAGAAGAATACTGAAGATAAGGTGGATAGATCACGTAACTAATGAGGAGGTATTGAATAGGATTGGGGAGAAGAGAAGTTTGTGGCACAACTTGACTAGAAGAAGGGATCGGTTGGTAGGACATGTTTTGAGGCATCAAGGGATCACAAATTTAGCATTGGAGGGCAGTGAGGAGGGTAAAAATTGTAGAGGGAGACCGAGAGATGAGTACACTAAGCAGATTCAGAATGATGTAGGTTGTAGTAGGTACTGGGAGATGAAGCAGCTTGCACAGGATAGAGTAGCATGGAGAGCTGCATCAAACCAGTCTCAGGACTGAAGACAACAACAACAACAACAACAGGGAGCACAAAAGGGTTTCCCATTCACGTATGTTGTCTAGATGTCATGTATGTTATCAGACACGTTTTGCTTTGGATTTGAGTAAATTATTGTCCTTTATTACTAAGTAAGCGAATTAGACAGTCATTCTAACATTTACATACCGTACAGGACAAAAATAGTTACACAATGTGGCTGTCGTGTGTCGTAGCACACAAAGTAGAACAATGAAAGCTATGAAAACCAAACTCAGGTATGAACAGATGAGTAGAAAACATGTACGAAAACGTTGTAAGTAAATGGAGAGTCTCCACAATGTCTTTTGAACGTACTGTTTCCACATGTCGTTTTGCTACATCAGCCCACTAAATGCAGTCTTTACAAATTAAATTTGAGTGTTTTTTGAGACACACAAACTTAAAGCATTTGTAACAAATATATTGCGTTTTGCTGTCTGCACACCCGTGGCACCGTCCACTCTTAGGTCACCGTACTCTGGCTCATACTCCCGTCGTGTTGCTGTTCGACCCCCGCTAGTCTGTTGACAGGTCTTGAGAGGTCGCTTGACATGCTTACTGCCAGCCTTGTGTAATAACTGGTCTCTGACAAGAGCCTTCTCAAGCGACTTCAGAAAGCCTCTCCTCGTGGCCTCCCCCTGGTTTTTAGCTCTGAAGGTGACGAGACTATTTATGTCTGCTACATTCAGTAAGCAAAAGAATAAAGCCAACGGCCACCTTATAGTTGTTCGTGCTACATCATAGGTGGCGCACATCTGATCTACTACATCTGTCCCTCTCTTAGTAGCATTACACAGAATTATCATCTCCGGCTTCATTTCTTCCCCAGCTGTTGCATGTAGTTTGTTATCATGGTGCATAGTACTCATTGGAAGTAGGCACCTGTTTTTCTTTGGTACATAACTCACTAATGTGCACTCCTTCTGAAAGCCAAAGATACTTGTAAAAGCATTTAAACCTCTTGTGTTCACGAATTCTGGGGGAATTTCCGTCTTGTTCTTCCTTACTGTTTCCAAAACTGTTAATTTATGGTCTTTCAGAAGTGACAGGGCTAGTTCATAGCTCGTAAACCAGTTATCCATCGTTATGTTCCTTGATGTTTTGGAAATATGATTACACAACTTTTTGACGACATCAGCTACACGATTACTCATACACGATTACTCAACTTATACGGTCCATCTGGGTGCTCACCTAAATAAACTTCCAAATTTGACGTGTACGCCGTTCTTGCTTCGGCTAGATGGAACACTTTTATTCCATATTTGCCAGGTTTGGAAGGAATGTACATTCGAATCTACATCGTCCTCGAAATTTGACAAGCATTTCATCTACAGTAACATATTCTCCAAGATAATATTGTGCTATGCAGTTTTTGGTGAACAAATCAAATATATTTCGTATAGGAGCCAATTTATCCACTTTTCACCTGTCGGATCTCGGTGACTTGTCTTCAAATCTCAGACACTTTGCCAGAAACCTGAATCTCTGTAGGGTCATTGTAGAATAGAATAATTCCAATCCTGTTCCATCTCTGTCCCAGAGTTCTTCTAAATCAACCCTACCAAACTTGTAGCTTCCACCCAAATACAACAGACCAAGAAATGCTTCAATTTCACATTTATCTGTATCATAAATGAAGGTCTGAGACTAAGAGTATCTCGACTTAGTGGATTTGATACATTGGTTAGTATGTATCACTACTTTATCCATTACTTCATCCGTGAAGAACATCCGCCATATTTCTACATCTGTCCTTTTATTCTTTGCCATTCCCCTCACAACATGAATATGTGACACAATATTATATGATCTCGTTCTGATACGAGGAGTAGGCACGTCTTTCATCCGTTTAGTGCGTTTGTCCATACCAACAAAATATTTCTTATTGTTCTGATATCTATCACTGTCATCCTCACTTTTGTCGCTTTCCCTATCGTGTTCACTATACAGTTCGACGTCTACGTCTTCACCTTCGTCAGCTGATTCGTTACTAACGATTTCATTCTGCAGAGTATCATTACACAGATCTTCTGTTACATGCATTATAGCCCTCGTCTGAAACAAACAGGCTGATTTAGCAATCTGAATGTGTGCTACAAACGTATTTGTGTTGGGACAAACGATACCATCATTGCAACTCTGGGTCTCATAGCCCCAACAAGTAGTTACGTAGTTGCTAAGGGCGGTCTGACAGACCGAAACACGCTACAAGCACTCCTAAACAATGGACTTCGCCGTCACTTGACGAGCAAATGGCACAGCTGTGTAAGCTAGGAAACTACAAGGAACGCTGCTCGTGTGCAGTGTTGTGAACCTAACGAAAACGAATCGCTCATACAAGTCAGGGTCCGGGAGACACACCAGTAGCAATGCTGGGTTAAGACAACAAGTGTCTGGCGCAGTTGTTAGATCGATTACTGCTGCTAAAATGGCAAGTCATCAAGATTTAAGTGAGTTTGAACGTGGTGTGCCGGCCGGAGTGGCCGAGTTGTTCTAGGCGCTTCAGTCTGGAACCGCGCGACCGCTTTGGTCGCAGGTTCGAATCGTGCCTCGGGCATGGATGTGTGTGATGTCCTTAGGTTAGTTAGGTTTAAGTAGTTCTAAGTTCTAGGGGACTAATGACCTCATATGTTAAGTTCCATAGTGCTCAGAGCCATTTGAACCATTCTTTTTTGGACCTTGGTGTGATAGTCGGCGCACGAGCGATGGGACACAGCACCTCCGAGGTAGCGATGAAGTGGGGATTTTCCCCTACGACCATTTCACGAGTGTACCGTGAATATCAGGAATCCGGTAAAACATCAAATCTCCGACATCGCTGAGGCCGGAAAAAGAACCTGCAACAACGGGACCAACGACGACTGAAGAGAATCGTTCAACGTGACAAAAGTGCAACCCTTCCGCAACTAACTTCAAAATGCTGGGCCATCAAGAAGCGTCAGGGTGCGAACCATTCAACGAAACATCATCGATGTGGGCTTTCGGAGCCGAAGACCTACTCGTGTACCCTTGATGGCTATACGACACGAAACTTTACGCCTCGTCTGGGCCCATCAACACCGACATTGGACTGTTGATGACTTGAAACATGTTGCATGGGCGGACGAATCTCGTTTTAAATTGTATCGAACGGATGGACGTGTATGCTATGGAGACAACCTCATGAAACCATGGACCCTGCATGTCAGTAGGGCATTGTTCAAACTAGTGGAGGCTCTTTGTTGGCGTGGGGCGTGTGCAGTTGGAGTGATATGGGACCCCCAACACGACTAGAAACGACTCTGACAGGTGACACGTACGTAAGCATCCTGTCTGATCACCTGCATCCATTCATGTCCATTGGGCATTCCGACGGACTTGGGCAATTCCAGCAGGACAATGCGATACCCCACACATCCAAAATTGCTACAGAGTGGCTCCAGGAACACTCGTCTGAATTTAAACGCTTCCGCTTGAGCTTATCTGGGACGCATTGCGACGTGCTCTTCAGAAGAGACCTCCACCCCTCGTACTCCTACGGATTTATGGGCACCCCAGCAGGATTATGGTGTCAGTTCCCTCCAGCACTACTTCAGACATTAGTCGAGTCCATGCCACGTCATGTTGCGGCACTTGTGCGTGCTCGCAGGGGCCCCACACTACATTATGCAGGTGTACCAGTTTCTTTGGCTCTTCAGTGTGTTTCTGCGTGACACAGGCACTGCAATGTCGTATACAGGGTGAATCATCTAAAACTTGCAACGCCGGAAAAGGAAGGTGCTACTGATGTGCAGTTGTCACAGAATAGTTTGGTAGTCACGGGCTCTTGTAATATTACTTAGGAAGTGTATTTTTTTGTTCAAACATACACCTTTTAAAAGGAACAACGCCTATTGGCATTAATAAACTAAAAGTAGGATAAATTAGGATGTCAATTGTGTTTGTTGCAGAATGCTAGTGAGAGTCGTTTGAGAGATATCGTATTTTGAAAAGTTCCTGCACCTACACTTGTACGATACCTGTGGTAGCCACGTAAAGAACATCACAAGTGCATACACTAGTTATGTGGATTCTGAGCAGTAACGAGACAACTGATCATCACAGGTTGTGTTGAAAATGACCCCTGGCAGCGTCAATACACGTGGTATGGAAGGACTGCTGCAGACGTGCTTGCATTTCACGGATATGTCATAGCGGGCTGCAGTAATAGGTCGTCGTGTTTCATTCGATGTAGTTGGTATGTCTTTGTAGATAGTGCCTTTCAGCTTTCTCTGCAGAAGAAAGTCTACTGGCGTCAAATCCGGGGATCTGGCCGGCCAACGTACAGGTCCTCTTCGTCCAATCCAACGATTCGGGAACAATTCGTGAAAACATGCTGTAGTACTGCACACTATGGACTGGACAGCCAACATGTTGGTACCACAGGTTCCTCCTCGTCTGCAGAAGAATGTCTTCTAGCACCCTTGGAAGTTGATCTGTTAGAAGGATGCAATACTAGTGCACGTTCAGTATTCTGTCTGTGAAAAACGCGCCTATGAGCTGGTGGTTCACTATACAAAATCACACGTTTACACTAAATGGATGTTGAGTTTCACCTGACGAAGACAACGGGTATAGTCAGCAGACCAACAGTGTATGTTTTGGCGGCTTACCTGGCCACGGTTGGTGAATGGGGCTTCATCACTAAACAAGAAACATGCTACATTTGTGTTAACGCCTATGTACTGAAGTTAACACGATTCTCATAATCGTATCCGCGTAACTCTTGATTGAGAGAGATGTGACAGGGATGGAACGTACGCCGCTGGAGAATGCGTAGGACACTTTCCTGACTGTGCCACTCCCCTCTAACATGCAGGTCAGCTGCAAAAGCAGCGAGAACATAAATTTCTCCCTCTTCTGCTATCACTTGTTTCCTTCTGCTATGTTGTCTCGGTATTACACTGCCACTTTTTCGTAACTAGTTGAAGAAGATGATAAATATTTACAGATATGGTTGACACGTATTGGGATATCTTGCCGCATACACTGTACAAGAACGAACTGCATTCTTCCTACACTCTCCATACACGATGATCATGTTGGCACAAATAGAGCGACGAAAAAAAGGACTATCTATATTCATCCATATGAACCCTAATTTCGCGTATCTTATCTTCCTGGTCCTTAAGCGCAGTGTATGTTGGAGACAATAGAATCATTTGACAGTCAGCTTCAAATGCCGTTTCTATAAAATTTCTCAGTAGTGATTCTCGAAAAGAACGTCGCCTTCCCTCTAGGAAATCTCATTTGTGTTGCTGAAACATCTCCATAACACTTGTGTATTTTTCGAACCTACTGGTAATAAATCTAGCAGCCCATCGCTGAATTGTTTCGTATGCTTCTTTCAGTCAGACCTGGTACAGACCCCAAACACTCAAGCTGTACTCAAGAGTAAGCCGCACTAGCGTCCTGTATGCAATCTTCTTTACCGGTGAACCACTCCTTCCTAAAATTCTCCCACTAAACCCAAGTCGACCATTCGCCTTCCCTACCACAGTTCTTACATGCTCGTTTCACCTCATATCGCTTTGTAACGTTACGCCCAGATATTCGAACGACTTGAATGTGTCAAGCAGGACACTTGTAATGCTGTATCGGAAGATTACAGGTTTGTTCTTCCTACTCATCCGCATTAACTTACATTTTTCAACATTTAGAGATAGCTGCCATTCATCACACCAAATAGAAATTATGTCTAAGTCGTCTAGTATCTTCCTACAGTCACTCAACTTCGACACCTTACCGTACACCACAGCATCATCAGCAAACCACCGCAGATTGCTGCCCACCCTGTCTGCCAAACAGATAACAACAGCGGTCCTATCACTCTTCCTTAGGGCACTCCTCACGATTCCGTTGTCTCTGATGAACATTCGCCGTAGAGGACAACAAACTGCATTCTATTACTTAAGAGGTCTTCGAGGCACTCACATATCTCTGAACTCATCATGTGCCCGTACATTCGTTAACAGCCTGCAATGGTGCACCGTGTCAAACGCTTCTCGGAAATCTATAAATATGGAACATGCGTGTTGCTTTTCATCCATAGTTCTCAGTATATCGTGCAAGAAAGTGAGTTTCACACTGGCGATGCTTTCTAAAATCATACTGATTCGTGGACATAAGTTTCTCAGTCTCGAGGCAGTTTAACCTATTCGAACCTACCAATGGCGCAGGCTGATGAAGTCGGTGCGGAATCATTTCAAAATACGATATCACGTAAGCGACTCGCTCTAGTACCCTGCAACAAAAACCCAGTTTACCTTACTTTTAATTTGCTAATGTCAATAGGCATTGTTCCATTTAAAAAAGTGTACGTTTGCACAAAAAATTCACTTTCTAAGACACAGTTGGGTAAATTTCTGCCTTTTTAGCAAACATTTAACTAATCTTCCTTCGAGAAATAATGGCACCCAGGACTTGCTTTTAAATTACCTCTTTTTGATTTTCTTATTCAGCAAGAGAAGAAAAAGAGAGGCTTTCTGCTTATCAGACTCCACAACGGAAACGAAACACGGCGACGCAGCAGCAGCGGCAGATGGGAGTGACGACAAAGGCGGCGCTTCTCTTGCCAGTAGCGCACCGCCGCGTAAAGGCTCGCTGTGATGCGCAGAAGCGCCCTAAGCTACGTTTGCCTTAGCTGCGGAAATTTATCGCATCGTGCAGCGGAGCGCGCTTGCCTCCTCCGCTGTGGGCCGCAGGACGCGGGCTGGTGCGCGTCAGAATGAAAACGGTGAAAGTGTTGCTTTTTATAATTTGACAACTATACGTCATAGAGTGGTACGAGAATTACCTCTTGACGCCATTCTTCAATACAATGAATATTTTGTGCAATCGAAATAGAGAAATATTTAAGCTTTTATTTATCACTTCATATCTCCTAAACTATATCTCGTACAACAACATAATTAACAGGTGGCATCAGTGGTACATGTCGGTAAGTTTCTAGGCAATAGAGTCAATACCAGCGAAGTAATAAATTAAGAGGTCACGTACGATGCGGGATTTTTAGTGTAAGGTGCAGACAGGCAGTAGATTACCAGAGAATAGGCAAGATGACACAAGCAGTGGCAGATAATATGAGTCCATGAATCAGCCACTAACCGGATTTATGAGTAGATATGATACAGACCACTTCCTTACAGGTAGAAAATTTCAACATTTCAAGGAAGAAGGTGGTAGCTTGCATGCAGGCACATTCATTGATCAGTTACAAGTAGGCTTGCCAAACCATTGGAGCGTGGCCCACAAACTTGACTTCATTTGTGCATACATGTCAGGAACAGCAGCGGAGGTGATGAGAAAGATAGGTGCAACCTGTACGTCTTACCTACAGTTCAGAACAGCATTTCTCGAAAGATATTGGTCTAAGGAGGAGCAAAACAAAATTACTTCAGATGACACCATATGAAAACTCAGGCGAGAAAAGCTTGGTAAAATTTCATGACACAATGGAAACAAAGAATCAATGCCTAGACAAACCATACAGTAACGGAGCGCTGATACGTCTATGTAGAATGCAAATACCGGTAAAATATCAACAGGCGGCAGTAGGAAAAAACGAAAATACCGAAGAATTCAAAGGGAACTAGAATTCGTATTTAAAGAAGACGAGGTGAAAGAAAAAAGAAAGGAGAGGGAACAGCAAAAGGAGAGGAATAGGAACGAATATTTCAATAATAATAATAATAATAATAATCCTAATACCAATAATTTCAGGCAATTTAACAGACCAGGACAGTGGCATAATGAAGATAATTGGCATAGAAACGAGAACCAGAATAACTGGTACCGAAATATGAACGGTAATGGACACGAATACCGTGGTGGATATGGATTTAGGAATCAAAATGTCAACGGTCAAGGGTACTATGAAAGAGGTCACGTTGTCAGAAACAGCAACTGGCGAGACCAAGGCGCGAAAAATTACAGAGGAGGTTATGGTCCACAGAGACAAGAACAACACAGCAAAGAGAAATCAGAAGAAGAAGTTAGGCCACCGAATACTGCAAAACGTTAAGATTGACGTGAAAAATGCGGAAGAGGTTAGGCAAACTAACGTCCACCCTATCTTATACCAACCACTAAATAAAAGTTAAATTAATAGATCAACTGAACAACATAATTAAAAGAAAAAAAGGGACACAAAACAGACTAACAATTTCTTGTAGTATTCAGTATCCCTTAACATGCACACAAACAAGAAATGATACACAACCCATAAAAGGATGAAGAAGTGGTAGGACATAATTAGTATAAAGAAAATAAATCTAATTTTTGCCACTATCAGAAAAATATTGCTTTATATAAAATCAGAGTTTTATTTGTAAATAAGAATAACAAATATGTTGTTGTTGTGGTCTTCAGTCCTGAGACTGGTTTGATGCAGCTCTCCATGCTACTCTATCTTGTGCAAGCTTCTTCATCTCCCAGTACCTACTGCAACCTACATCCTTCTGAATCTGCTTAGCGTATTCATCTCTTGGTCTCCCTCTACGATTTTTACCCTCCACGCTGCCCTCTAATAGTAAATTGGTGATCCCTTGATGCCTCAGAACATGTCCTACCAACCGATCCCTTCTTCTGGTCAAGTTGTGCCACAAACTTCGCTTCTCTCCAATCCCATTCAATACTTCCTCATTAGTTATGTGATCTACCCATCTAATCTTCAGCATTCTTCCGTAGCACCACATTTCGAAAGCTTCTATTCTCTTCTTGTCCAAACTATTTATCGTCCATGTTTCACTTCCATACATGGCTACACACCATACAAATACTTTCAGAAATGACTTCCTGACACTTAAATCTATACTCGATGTTAACAAATTTCTCTTCTTCAGAAACGCTTTCCTTGACATTGCCAGTCTACATTTTATATCCTCTCTACTTCGACCATCATCAGTTACTTTGCTCCCCAAATAGCAAAACTCCTTTACTACTTTAATCGTCTCATTTCCTAATCTAATTCCCTCAGCATCACCCGACTTAATTCGACTACATCCCATTATCCTCGTTTTGCTTTTGTTGATGTTCATCTTATATCCACCTTTCAAGACACTGTCCATTCCGTTCAACTGCTCTTCCAAGTCCTCTGCTGTCTCTGACAGAATTACGATGTCATCGGCGAACCTCAACATTTTTATTTCTTCTCCATGGATTTTAATACCTACTCCGAATTTTTCTTTTGTTTCCTTCACTGCTTGCTCAATATACAGATTGAATAACATTGGGGAGAGGCTACAACCCTGTCTTACTCCCTTCACAACCACTGCTTCCCTTTAATGTCCCTCGACTCTTATAACTGCCATTTGGTTTCTGTACAAATTGTAAATAGCCTTTCGCTCCCTGTATTTTACACCTGCTACCTTCAGAATTTGAAAGAGAGTATTCCAATCAACATTGTCAAAAGCTTTCTCTAAGTCTACAAATGCTAGAAACGTAGGTTTGCCTTTCTTTAATCTAGCTTCTAAGATAAATCGTAAGATCAGTATTGCCTCTCGTGTTCCAATATTCCTACGGAATCCAAACTGATCTTCCCCGAGGTCGGCTTCTACTAGTTTTTCCATTCGTCTGTAAGGAATTCGCGTTAGTATTTTGCAGCTGTGACTTATTAAACTGATAGTTCGGTAATTTTCACATCTGTGAACACCTGCTTTCTTTGGTATTGGAATTATTATATTCTTCGTGAAGTGTGAGGGTATTTCGCCTGTCTCATACATCTTGCTCACCAGAAGGTAGAGTTTTGTCAGGACTGGCTCTCCCAAGGCCGTCAGTAGTTCCAATGGAATGTTGTCTACTCCGGGGGCCTTAATTCGACTCAGGTCTTTCAGTGCTCTCTCAAACTCTTCACGCAGTATTGTATCTCCCATTTCATCTTCATCTACATCCTCTACCATTTCCATAATATTGTCCTCAAGTACATCGCCCTTGTATAGACCCTCTATATACTCCTTCCACCTTTCTGCTTTTCCTTCTTTGCTTAGAACTGGGTTTCCATCTGAGCTCTTGATATTCATACAAGTGGTTCTCTTATCTCCAAAGGTCTCTTTAATTTTCCTGTAGGCAGTATCTATCTTACCCCTAGTGAGATAAGCCTCTACATCCTTACATTTGTCCTCTAGCCATCCCTGCTTAGCCATTTTGCACTTTTTATCGATCTCATTTTTTAGACGTCTGTATTCCTTTTTGCCTGCTTCATTTACTGCATTTTTATATTTTCTCCTTTCATCAATTAAATTCAATATTTCTTCTGTTACCCAAGGATTTCTACTAGCCTTCATATTTTTACCTACTTGATCCTCTGCTGCCTTCACTACTTCATCCCTCAAAGCTACCCATTCTTCCTCTACCGTATTTCTTTCCTGTCAATTGCTCTCTTATGCTCTCCCTGAAACTCTGTACAACCTCTGGTTCTTTTAGTTTATCCAGGTCCCATCTCCTTAAATTCCCCCCTTTTTGCAGTTTCTTTAGTTTTAATCTGCAGGTCATAACCAATAGATTGTGGTCAGAGTCCACATCTGCCCCTGGAAATGTCTTACAATTTAAAACCTGGTTCCTAAATCTCTGTCTTACCATTAATTAATCTATCTGAAATCTGTCATTATCTCCAGGCTTCTTCCATGTATACAGCCTTCTTTTATGATTCTTGATCCAAGTGTTACCTATGATTACGTTGTGCTCTGTGCAGAATTCTACCAGGCTGCTTCCTCTTTCATTTCTTTGCCCCAGTCCATATTCACCTACTATGTTTCCTTCTCTCCCTTTTCCTACACTCGAATTCCAGTCACCCATGACTATTAAATTTTCGTCTCCCTTCAATATCTGAATAATTTGTTTTATTTCATCATGCATTTCTTCAATTTCTTCGTCATCTGCAGAGCTAGTTGGTATATAAATTTGTACCACTGTAGTAGGTGTGGGCTTCGTATCTCTTGGCCACAATAACAAGTTCACTATGCTGTTTGTAGTAGCTTACCCGCATTCCTATTGTCCTATTCATTATTAAGCCTACTCCTGCATTACCCCTATTTGATTTTGTGTTTATAACCCTGTAGTCACTTGACCAAAAGTCTTGTTCCTCCTGCCACCGCACTTCACTAATTCCATCTATATCTAACTTTAACCTATCTATTTCCCTTTTTAAATTTTCTAACCTACCTGCCCGATTAAGGGATCTGACATTCCACGCTCCGATCCGTAGAACGCCAGTTTTCTTTCTCCTGATAACGACATCCTCTTGAGTAGTCCCCGCCCGGAGATCCGAATGGGGGACTATTTTACCTCCGGAATATTTTACCCAAGAGGACGCCATCATCATTTAATCATACAGTAAAGCTGCATGCCCTCGGGAAAGATTACGGCCGTAGTTTCCCCTTGCTTTCAGCCGTTGGCAGTACCAGCACAGCAAGGCCGTTTTGGTTATTGTTACAAGGCCAGATCAGTCAATCATCCAGACTGTTGCCCCTGCAACTACTGAAAAGGTTGCTGCCCCTCTTCAGGAACCACACGTTTGTCTGGCCTCCGTTGTGGTTGCACCTACGGTACGGCTATCTGTATCGCTGAGGCACGCAAGCCTCCCCACCAACGGCAAGGTCCATGGTTCATGGGGGGAGGATAACAAATATATATATGTTGGTGGCGATGTCCCTCTGATGCATAGAAATATTTACAATTTTTGTTTTATAACAAATATATCTAAAACAAAAATTGTAAATATTTCTGTGCATCAGAGGGACATCGCCACCAACATCAATCACCAGCTCCCTCAACACCAGATGCTTCGAGATAGCGATGGAGAGGGAACAGACATCTTGAGAAAGCACTTAGGGCAATGACAACAACATGAAGACCAACGCCACACCGGAAATGCAGATTGTAACCAGGTTGGACTTAATAAGAACAACGCAGAACAAATACAAGTCATGTGTCACGATACTACTACTTCATGGACAAGTGTGGGGAGAATCATGATACGACGAGACTACAAAGAAGGTACAAGAAATAAACTCATCGACTCATATTTGGAAAGGCAGTCAGATCCTACAAATCCTATATCTCTCCTACATTAAAACTCACATATTACTAGCCCAAGAAGAACAGAAGAAAGCAAAAAAGAACAGAAGAAAAGAAGAACAGAAGATGCAAGACGAAGAAGGGCAGAAGGCAGCAAGATACCTTTCTCTCCTATCCTACAAAGAAAGTTGGTACAAACGTCTTTCCATGAACTTTGAGGCATGGTAACTACTACAACCACCTCTCCAAAAATAAACATTGAATAGTCGAACGAATACAAACGAACGGCAAACGGAATATTAAGCGGTACCAACAAACATTATCCAGAAATGGATTCAGCAAAATGAACATAATTCTCCCTACCACATCACCAAATTGCGATACTGAAACAGGTGTGGAGTACCAAGACGTCATAGCACATGTATAAGGTGACGATCGTCGGCAATCACCAACTTAGTACAATCATCAAACTGCCATACTGCCCCAGGTGTGACAGCAAAGGAGTACCAAGACATCACTGTATACTCCATAAAACCCAGTCATCGCCATCAGTTAAAAAAAAAAAAAACACTTCATGATGACAACATCAACAAATAAGACACGGCATCACATGCTAGAGTGCTTCTCACGTGATTTGTGGCACACACATAAATGAGTCGACGCCTTCCAGCACTTCCATGGGGATAGTCGAACAAAGAAACGGACAGAGTAAATAGAACCAGCGTAGATTATAAAAATTAGATTTATGTGAATAATACATACTTTATTTCTATTTGTAAAAGTAATTATTTTATTAAATATGTAAAGTCCCTAATTTATACATGCCTCATAATTGTTGAGAGAGAAACTAAATAGGATAGTCATACAATCTCTTATTTCCTTTATATGTAGAATTACAAAAATAATTATGTAGTATTTTCCTTCTGCAAAGAATGTTCATAAATAAATTTTTGTTTCAACCATAACAATAGTACTAAGGATAGAATTAAGAGAAAAGCTTCTTCATTCTTTAAAAAAAATGTGACACGTAAAAGAAATAAATAAATTAAACAAAGTGACACAACAGAGCTTTTGCAAACATTCACACAAAGCTTAACCAAAGAAGAGAAATAACCACACTAACGAGTTTAGAAAAATTAATATTGTAAAAGCAACCTTTGGAAATGGAAAAGAAAAACACAGACACGTAATGGCAACGACAAAGAAAATCAAACCTTGTAAAGTCTATGTTTGCCTAACAACAAAACACACACTGTATAATTAAAAACTAGAAACAATAGCTATAAAGAAATAATTACAAAATTGTTAAGAATGCCTGAGAAAGTTTATTGGAAAATCTGAAAAGAACAATTTTTGCCTGACTTTATCAATGTTTTCCTGGGCATTGGCAAACCCAAGGCAAAAAATATTGACACAAGGGGGGGGGGGGGGGGGGGGGTATGTGTGGTGGCGTGGTCTCCTGACCTTCATTCCTTCATACATACTCCATCCTCACGATAGTATTCTGCACATCAAGACACTTCATTCGAACCCTAACTCGAAAAGGTAGACTCAGGTTTGTATGCATTCATGTAAGCGATATGCAAATCTAATAAGTAAATCATAAGTACGGACCGAGGTTGAAAAAGTCAAGGCTGGCGTACACAACATGATGGCCACAGGAATTTTCATTCTAAAGAGGCAACCAGCCCACTGGGAGGCCCGTTCCTTCAGAGGGATGAAGCCTACTTCGGCCTAAGCGATCGCCCAGGGAGAGGACAGCCAGAGCGAATGGATAACGACCCCTGTGATCGACTTAAAAGCAAATTCTGCTACATTGTGTGGGAGCGCCCAGAAGACACATTTTTTGATGGACCGATTGTGTAGTTATGGAGTTCTCACAGGAGGACAGTATATGCCTAACGGAGATGCTAAATACTTCAGTATTGATCGACTTAAACGAAACGTCATTCTCCCGTTTATAAGAGTAACGCTGATTGGCGGAATATTTCTGACACAAAGAGCCAGAGGAGTGAGGGAAGACAGCGAATGATATACCCTTGCAATTTTTCCAGAAAAAGGGGCCATTTTGTTGACGCTCTTGGAGTGGGAACACTTAATGAGAGCGAATGCGCTCATACGTGTACGCAAAGAGCGAGGAACAAAGTCTCTCCTCAGTACTTTACTGGGAGAACACCTCTGTCATTAGTGAATTGGAGTGATACTCTATACTGAGTCGCTAACGATTAAGTGTTGTTTACGGTGCTGGCCGCCACACTTATTGTGCGGTGTGAACATGGACAGAGTACTATTTAAATGCCTGCAAGTGAATATTGAGTGGCATCGCTGTGGACTAGTTTTCTGACCGTTGTACCATGCCAATAGTTAGCCTAGGGACACATAGGTGTCCTTGACTTCATCAAGGTGAAGGGAGAGTTTGATTGGCGAAAGTCAATCCAGATAGAAAGAGATAGTAGTGTTTTTTGTCAGCAGCGAGCGACGCAGGCAGCTGCTGTCAAAGCTCACGGTATTGAGTACTACAGCATATAAGAGCCCCATATTTCTTCCCTAACAGTACACTCCATCACATTTCTCTCCTTGACCGTACCTAGAAAAGTTATTCAAGTTGTGTAGGCGTGGCTCTCAGCCATTCTGCCGAGTAAATAACGTTCTTAAAGAAAAGGGGGAAAAGAACCTTTCCATACTTTGTAAAATAATAGCATTCCTATCCATAAGAGGTTGTATACATGGAAGAACCCTGGAGATACTAAAAGGTTTCAGATAGATTACATAATGGTAAGACAGAGATTTAGGAACCAGATTTTAAATTGTAAGACATTTCCAGGGGAAGATGTGGACTCTGGCCACAATCTATTGGTTATGAACTATAGATTAAAACTGAAGAAACTGCAAAAAGGTTGGAATTTAAGGAAATAGGACCTGGATAAACTGAAAGAACCAGAGGTTGTACAGAGTTCCAGGGAGAGCATAAGGGAACAATTAACAGGAATGGGGGAAACAAATACAGTAGAAGAAGAATGGGTAGCTTTGAGGAATGAAATAGTGAAGGCAGCAGAGGATCAAGTAGCTAAAAAGACGAGGGCTAGTAGAAATCCTTGGGTAACAGAAGAGATACTGAATTTAATTGATGAAAGGAGAAAATACAAAAACGCAGTAAGTGAAGCAGGCAAAAAGGAATACAAACGTATCAAAAATGAGATCGATAGGAAGTGCAAAATGGCTAAGCAGGGATGGCTAGAGGACAAATGTAAGGATGTAGAGGCTTATCTCACTAGGGGTAAGATAGATACTGCCTACAGGACAATTAAAGAGACCTTTGGAGATAAGAGAACCACTTGTATGAACATCAAGAGCTCAAATGGAAACCCAGTTCTAAGCAAAGAAGGGAAAGCAGAAAGGTGGAAGGAGTATATAGAGGGTCTATACAGGGGTGATGTTCTTGAGGACAATATTATGGAAATGGAAGAGGAGGTAGATGAAAATGAAATGGCAAATATGATACTGCGTAAAGAGTTGGACAGAGCACTGAAAGCCCTAAGTCGAAAAAAGGCCCACGGAGTAGACAACATTCCATTAGAACTACTGACAGCCTTGGGAGAGCCAGGCCTAACAAAGATCTACTGTCTGGTGAGCAAGATGTATGAGACAGGCGAAATTCCCTCAGACTTCAAGAAGAATACAATAATTCCAATCCCAAAGAAAGCAGGTGTTGACAGATGTGAAAATTACCGAACTATCAGTTCAATAAGCCACAGCTGCAAAATACTAACACGAATTCTTTACAGACGAATGGAAAAACTGGTAGAAGCCGACCTCGGGGAAGGTCAGTTTGGATTCCGTAGAAATGTTGGAACACGTGAGGCAATACTGACCCTACGACTTATCTTAGAAAATAGATTAAGGAAAGGCAAAACTACGTTTCTAGCATTTGTAGACTTAGAGAAAGGTTTGACAGTGCTGATTGGAATACTCTCTTTCAAATTCTGAAGGTGGCAGGGGTAAAATACAGAGAGCGAAAGGCTATTTACAATTTGTATAGAAAGCAGACGGCAGTTATAACACTCGAGGGGTATGAAAGGGAAGCAGTGGTTGGGAAGGGAGTGAGACAGGGTTGCAGCCTATCCCCGATGTTATTCAATCTCTGTATTGAGCAATCAATAAAGGAAACAAAAGAAAAGTTCGGAGCAGGTATTAAAATCCATGGAGAAGAAATAAAAACTTTGAGGTTTGCCGATGACATCGTAATTCTGTCAGAGACAGCAGAGGACTTGGAAGAGCAGTTGAACGGAATGGACAGTGTCTTGAAAGGTGGATATAAGATGAACATCAACAAAAGCAAAACGAGGATAATGGGATGTAGTCGAATTAAGTCGGGTGATGCTGAGGGAACTAGATTAGGAAATGAGACACTTAAAGTAGTAAAGGAGTTTTGCTATTTGGGGAGCAAAATAACTGATGATGGTCGAAGTAGAGAGGACATAAAATGTAGACTGGCAATGGCAAGGAAAGCGTTTCTGAAGAAGAGAAATTTGTTAACATCGAGTATTGAGTTAAGTGTCAAGAAGTCATTGCTGAAAGTATTTGTATGGAGTGTAGCCATGTATGGAAGTGAAAGGAGGACGATAAATAGTTTAGACAAGGAGAGAATAGAAACTTTCGAAATGTGGTGCTACAGAAGAATGCTGAAGATTAGATGGGTAGATCACATAATTAATGAGGAGGTATTGAATAGAATTGGGGAGAAGAGGAGTTTGTGGCACAACTTGACTAGAAGAAGGGATCGGTTGGTAGGACATGTTCTGAGGCATTAAGGGATCACCAATTTGGTACTGGAGGGCAGCGTGGAGGGTAAAAATCGTAGAGGGAGACCAAGAGATGAATACACTAAGCAGATTCAGAAGGATGTAGGCTGCAGTAGGTACTGGGAGATGAAGAAACTTGCACAGGATAGAGTAGCATGGAGAGCTACATCAAAAGACCACAACAACAACAACAACATCCATAAGAGGCAATCTACTGTTCCGAGAAGAACCCGAAAATTTATTTATTTATAGGAATAAGTTTTACTTGAGTTCTCAGAATTTTTTTGTAGTAAATAATATTTTTCGTTCGTTTAATGTTTTTCTTACACTAACTAGCAATACTCCAGTACCCAAGTATTCCACTAGTTACATAAGAGTGTAGAACATTTTTGTGTCTTTTCCTTACAGTGGACGACTTCAGAAGATATTTGTTGCTGAATGTTTTTCAAGTAGTTCTTGTTGATACATTAGGAGCGTCTGTCTGACTTCTGTAGTAGTGTGAGGTGGAAATTGTTTCTTGCACGAGCCAAATGGTACTTGTTGGATCAATCCATTGCGCGACTTGACAGAATAAAACCCACACACTCACATTAGGAAACCAACATCCGAAAAATACACAAATCAAAAAACGTTTTGCATCACCTCAGTTCTCAGAGTTCCGGAAACTATACAGAAAACTGGAATAGAGATCAATATAAACATCAGTTCTGCCTTTTTCATTGCTCATGAAAACCACACATTGCCTGTTGTACCACCATACAGCGAAATCTTCAGAGGTGGTGGTCCAGATTGCTGTATACACTGGTACCTCTGATACCCAGTACCACATATTCTTGCATTGATGCATGCCTGTATTCGTCGTGGCATACTATCTACAAGTTCATCAAGGCTCCGTTGGTCCAGATTGTCCAACTTCTCAACGGAGATTCGGCGTAGATCCCTCAGAGTGGTTGGTGGGTAACGTCGTCCGTAAACAACCCTTTTCGACATATCTCAGGTCTGTCCGAAAGGTTCATGTCTGGAGAACATGCTGGCCACTCTAATCGAGTACCCTGAAGTACGTCATTCACAAGACGTGCGTGAACTGTCGTCCATAAACAACCCTTTTCGATCTATCCCAGGTATGGGAGTTTCTTTGGTGTGACGTCACGTATGCTGCAGGGCTGTTGAAATAGCTCGTTAATATTTTATAAATTTTAGACTTCATTTACTTATTTTAAAGTTTATTTGTTTTAATATTTGCCGTAAAAGTAACTTATTAGTGGATTTTCATTAATCTCAGTCTTTCTTCCTGTGTTATTGACTCGAGTGATCTATTATTTGTGAGTCTGCTCTCGTCGTTCGTCTAAGCCTCGCGCCTCAGTAGTGTGTTTACATTTTGCGACGTGCGCTGCAGTTGTAGCGGTTATAAGCTAAGTACTGACAAACTTATTTGTGCTCTGTAATACAGTTATTAAATTTAATAGATTTCAGCGGTGTTGCG
Organism: Schistocerca gregaria; assembly: GCF_023897955.1. Classification (NCBI taxonomy): domain Eukaryota; kingdom Metazoa; phylum Arthropoda; class Insecta; order Orthoptera; family Acrididae; genus Schistocerca; species Schistocerca gregaria. The sequence continues at coordinate 44,980,320 of NC_064931.1, forward strand.
TGCCGTTTGTGGCGAAATAACGACTTAATAAACTCTTGTAATCGTTCCCTCGCTGTGTTTTAGAGAGTTTTCAGTGTGTTGAAGTCGTTTAGTATATTTCGTGTTTTAGTTTTCTACTGACGTTTATTGTTCTTTCTAGTGAAATATTTCAGTAAAATTTTCATTTAGTTTTTAAACTTCGCTTAGTGTTACAGTGGTCGTTTTAATTTTTTGGTTTTAGCTAATAATTTTGTGAAGTTTTGCTGGTATTGGTATCGGCTGTGTTGTAGTAGTATTAATACAAATAGCTGCTTTCTTAGTAGGCAGAGAATTTAGAGACCATTATTGTTAGTTCTTAAATAGTTCTACTGGTGTAACTGAAATTTGGTAACGTACACGTACAGTTTTTTTCAGTAACTGTAAAATTTTTACCATGAGTGAAAAGTGTGGGCTCTGTCGTACGTTTGTGAGTAGTGGATTACGGTGTGGGATTTGTTGAAAGTATTTTCATTTGTGGGAATGCAGTGGGGAAGCGAGTGGTCATTTTGGGGAGATCCTCTTCTGAGAATGTAGAATATGTAGTACAAACAAGTTAATAGAGGAGCAGGAGCGTAAGATCTGTGCCCTTCAGGTGCAGTTACAATGCGCAAAGGAGGAACTAGATAGGTTGAGGAGGGTGAAGGATGGTGGGGAATGGGAAATGGCAGTTGTTAAGAAGGTTGCTAGGAAGAGGAGGTATTCAGACAGTTTTACTTTGCATACATGTAATAGATACGACCAACTATCAGAGTTGAGTGGAGAGGAGCCTCGTGTAGCCGTAGATGTAGGTAACTTGCAGCATTCTTCAGCAATTAGGAGGCCTAGGTTAGCTGCAAAGTCTAGCAGAAAGGTTTTGCTGCTAGGTAGTTCGCACAGTAGAGATGTTGGCCAGCAGTTGCAGGAAGTGTTGGGGAGTGAGTACCAGGTCACCAGCATTGTGAAGCCTAGTGCAGGGTTGGCTCAGGCGACTGAAAGCATAGGGGAGTTATGTAAGAATTTTACGAAAGAGGATCAGGTAGTGATAGTGGGTGGAGCAGGGAACAGTCTCGATAGGGACGGGGAATATGATGTCAGTGGTGACTTGGTTAAGGTAGCTACTCAAACTGGTGGTACTAACGTGCATTTCGAGCAACTGTTTCAGCGTCATGATCGGCCTCACCTTAATGCGGCTGTTAGGCGCGTTAGTGTGGGGCTGGGGAGGGCACTGATGGCGGAGGACATGGATCACATCTCAGTGGTGCCAGTTGGGTCCATCAGTAGATGAGGTTTCACTAGGCATGACGTGCAGCTTGATAGGTATGGGAAGTGGAGGCTGGTTAAGCTTACAGGTGACAGTGTAGTGGGGGGTGGTGGTGGTGGTGGTGGTGGTGGTGGTGGTGGTGGTGGTGGTGTTATCACTCATGGAAAAATTCCTGTAGTAGTTTGTGTTATAGCTGCAGCTTTTTTAGACTGAAGTCAGCTGATACGTATACATGCTTAAATGAAGTACGTCTATCTATGGGCTCACCTCCAGAGGATGTAATGTTTCCAAGTAGAGAAGGAATTAGCATATTTCATCAACATATAAAAGGTATTAAGGATAAATTTAGTGAACTGCTAATAGATGTTAACTCTGAAATTATTGGTATATCAGAGCACCACTTAAATAATTTGATAATTCAGAGGCTTCCTTTACCAGGCGACAGATTAGCTGGCTGTTTCTCAAGGAGTTCCTTGCGGGGTGGGGGAGTGGCTCTGTACGTAAAAAAACAGTATTTCATTTGAGTCCATAGACGAATCACGACGGTGGACTGAACAGATAATTGAAAGTTGTGCAGCATTAGTTGAATTTAGTGAAACTAAACTTCTAACTGCTGTTGTTTATAGGTCCCCTAACTCCGACTTCAGAGCATTTTTGCTTAAGCTAGAGGGGGTTCTTGATTATCTTTGTAGGAAGTACCAGAAAGTAGTTGTATGTGGTGACTTCAATATTAATTTTGTACATGATAGTGCAAGGAAAAGGAGTTGGAAGATCTCCTAAATTCATATGATCGGATGCAAACTGTTTTTTCCAACTAGAGTGCAGGGTAACAGTAGCACAGTCATTGACAATATATTTATTCATCCTCATTACTAGCTGGGCATTCTGTTAGTAAAAGGGTGAATGACCTTTCAGAACATGATGCACAAATTTTAACACTAAAAGGTTTTTGTACTCAAACCAATGACGTATTTAATTACAAACCACGTAGGAAAGTTAATCCAACAGCAAAAGTTTTTCAAAACTTGTCAAGGAACAAAAGTGGCAAGATGTTTATAGTGCCGATAATATAGATGATAAATACAATGCTTTCCATAACACATTTCTCATGCTCTTTGAGTGTTGCTTTCCATTAGAACATTCTAAACGGGGTACTAGCAGTAATGGACAGCCTGGTTGGCTGACTAGTGGGATATCATGTAGAACAAAGCGGGAATTATATCAATGTTAGAAGTAGTCACAACCAAGCTACAGTAGCCTATTACAAACAGTTTCGTAAGATGCTTAAAATGTTATTAGCAAGGCAAAAAGTATGTGGTATGCAAACAGAATAGCTAATTCACAGGATAAAATTAAAGCCATATGGTCAGTTGTGAAGGAAGTGTCTGGTCAGCAGCACAAGGTTGATATAAAGTCAGTTCGCAGTAATAATATTTCTGTTACTGATAAATCAGATATATGTACAGTATTTTACAACCATTTTCTGAGCATTGCTGTTGACTTAAATAAAAATTTAGTTTCTGCAGGAAATCATATAAATTTCTTGGCTAATGCCTTTCCAAGATTGACGTCTGAAATACTCCTCTGTGATACAGACAAGATTGAGACTGAGTCAATAATTAATCACTGAAGCCTAAGGACTCTCATGGTTATGATGGAGTGTCTAGTAGAATATTAAAGTACTGTGCTGCACATGTTAGCCCTGTATTTAGCCATATTTGTAAGTTACCTTTAGGAATGGTCAGTTTTCTGAGCGATTGAAGTACTCAGTAATAAAGCCGCTTTACAAAAAGGGAGAAAGGGCTAATGTAGATAATTTTAGACCTATTTCTATGCCATCAGTGTTCGCAAAAGTTATCGAAAAGGCTGTGTATGTAAGGTTAATTGATCATTTTATATCACACGATTTGCTATCAGATGTACAGTTCGGCTTTACAAGTCGTTTGACAACTGAAAATGCTATATTCTCTGTGAGGTACTGGATGGCCTAAACAAAAAGTTTCGAATGCTTGACGTATTTTTTGATTTATCAGGCGCATTTGTGTTGATCTCTCAATATTGCTCCAGAAGTTGGACCATTACAGAATAAGGGGAGTAGCTCACAATTGGTTCACCTCTTACCTTAGCAACAGGCAGCAAATGGTCATTATTCACAATGTTGATAACGGCTGTGATGTGGGATGTGAGTGGGGTACTGTCAAGTGGGGGGTGCCCCAGGGATCAGTGTTGGGGCCGCTCCTGTTCCTTTTGTATAAATGATATGCCCTCTATTATTATGGGTAACTCTAAAATATTTGTTTGCTGATGACACTAGCTTGGTAGTAAAGGATTGACTCGGTTTCAAGTAGTGCATACATGACCTCAGCTCATGGCTTGTAGAAAATAAACTAACGTTAAATCACAGTAAGACTCAGTTTTTACAGTTTCTAACACACAATTCAACAAAACCTGACGTTTTAATCGCACAGAATGGGAAACCCCCCCCCCCCCCCCCCTGTGGGTTCGGGGGTAAGAATAGGACCACGGTATTCCTGCCTGTCGTAAGAGGCGACTAAAAGAAGTCTCAAACGTTTTGGCCTTGTAAGATGGTCCCCTAACGGGTTTGACCTCCATCCTTCTAAATTTTCCGAAGAGCGAGCCGATTGGGGAAGGGCGCCTTACAAGGAGCGATGTGTCCATCATGCATTACCATCTCTATCCAGGTTTGTCGTCATCGCTTAGCAGTCCCGCTCACCTGCCATCTCTTGGGCGTGGATTTGTTCTTGGGTGCAGTTTATTGCAGTCTTCTATGCTGTGTCGCTTTATGCGCCAATGACGATATTGGACTACATCACCTGAAATCCAGCACGGTAGCCAGTCCGTTGTGGTGGGGCCGCCATGTACCCTGTTGGTTGTAGCCCCCTGACTACACAGGGATCGCTCTGCTGATGCCAGCGCCGTTAACTCCCCACGTATGCCAAGGAGTAGATGCCTATCTCCTTGGGGCATTGGGACTTCCGGCAATGGCCATCCTGCCAGGTGGTCGTTGCTGAGGCTGGGTGGCGCCCGTGGGGAGGGCCCTTGGTCGGAGTAGGTGGCATCAGGGCGGATGACCCGCAATGAAGCGTGGTACATCATCTCTTGCTGGCGGCCAGCCGCCAGCAGTCTCTAAGCGTTCCATGGCTCAATCCAACGCAACTCCATATGACCCCAAATCGTTCCCCTCCCTGGCTACACCATGGGAGGAATGAAAGACTAAGGATGCCAGCGAACCATACTCGCCCCGCTACCTGGTGTGTACGAGAGCTGATGGTGAATCCTTTACATCCATGAAGCCTCAGTTCTTCGTCGAGCACTTAGAGGACAAGTTCGTGGAGGTGGAGGGCTTGTCCAAAATGCGCTTGGGCTCGGTTTTGATCAAATCGGCGTCCTCCGCCCAGTCCCGCCGGTTACTCGATTGTAACAAGCTGGGGGATGTTCCGGTTACAATCACGCCCCATAAGAGTCTTAATATGGTCCAGGGCATAATATTCCATCGGGACCTTCTATTGCAGTCCGATGACGAGCTTCGCGCCAATTTAGAGCGGCGAGGTGTTCACTTCGACCGGCGCGTACATCGTGGTCCAAGGGATAAGCAGGTTGCCACCGGTGCCTTCATCTTGGCCTTCGAGGGTGATACCTTACCTGGGAAGGTCAAGGTGATGGTCTATCGTTGTGACGTCAAGCCATATATCCCTCCCTCGATGCGGTGCTTTAAGTGCTGGAAGTTCGGGCATATGTCTTCCCGCTGTACTTCCAGCCTCACATGTCGAGATTGTGGACACCCATCACATCCCAATACTCCATGTGCTCCGCCTCCCATCTGTGTAAACTGCGGAGAGCACCACTCGCCTTGCTCGCCGGACTGCAGGATCTTCCAGAAAGAGCGCAAAATCATGGAGTATAAGACCCTGGACCGCCTGACATACACTGAGGCCAGGCAGAAGTTCGAACGCCTCCATCCTGTTCGAATGACTGCCTCTTACGCCGCGGCTACTACTGTTATGGCCCCATTAGCTCTCCCTCAGACTGCCACCTCTCAGAGCCGGAATGCTACACCTGCCCCCTTGATGGTGGGGGGCACTTCACTCCCTGCTGCTCCTGCACTACCTGCCTCAGGAGCAGCAACCCCCCAACCATCGGGGACATCAGTCCCCACTTCTAAGCTGGGGAAGCCTCAAACTTCCCCGGCTCGAATAGCACGGAAAGGGTCCCTTGGGTCCCTTCCTTGCCAGGTTTCCGCCTCTGGAAAGGGTGACGTCAGCCAATGGAAGAAAAGCAGACCAGCGGCGGGTCGCAGGGCTTCCCGCGCCTCCTCCGTCCCGGAGACTGACTCGCTGGAGCCCTCCCAGCCAATGAAACCCAAGGACCAGAGGGACAAGACGAAGAAGAAGACCTCTAAGGCCAAGGACCACGCGGTGGCATCCACCCCACTGCTCCCTACAGGCTCTGCGTCCGAGGATAAGGTAGAGATCCGGGCGTCCGCTGAGGACCTGGATCTCGCCAGACCCTCAGACACCATGGAAGCAGATTGTACTGGTCCTCCATCGGTGGCAGCAGGTGACCCAGTGGCGTGATCTGCCTCCTCGGCCCCTTCACGCCTTTTTCGGACATGGACAAAGCGATACTCCAGTGGAACTGCAGCGCTTTTTTCCACCACCTTGCTGAGCTTCGCCAACTCATCAGCAGTCACCCTTTCCTGTGCATTGCCCTACAGGAAACTTGGTTTCCGGCAATGCGGACCCCTGCCCTACGTGGGTATCGGGGTTATTACAAGAACCGGGCAGCTTATGAGAGGGTATCTGGTGGAGTCTGCGTCTACATCCTTAACTCTGTCTACAGCGAATGTGTACCTTTTCACACACCTTTAGAGGCTGTCGCTGTAAGGATGTGGACGCCTCAGCCTATTACTGTCTGCAGTTTGTATCTTCCGCCAGATGGTGATGTCTCGCGTCATGTGTTGGCTGCATTGATAGCACAACTGCCTCCTCCTTTTGTGTTACTGGGCGACCTTAACGCCCATAACCCCCTGTGGGGTAGCGCCGCTATTACTGGCCGGGGTAGAGATGTCGAGACTCTTCCCTCGCAGCTTGACCTCTGCCTCTTAAACACGGGAGAGCCGACACATTTCAGCGTAGTCCATGGAACATTTTCGGCCATCGACCTTTCTATCTGCAGCCCCGGACTTTCACCATCCATCCACTGGAGTGTCCATGACGACTTATGTGGTAGTGACCATTTCCCCATCTTTCTGTCACTACCACAGCGTCACTCTTCTGAACGCCCCTCCAGATGGGCTCTGAATAAGGCTGATTGGGGCTTGTTCTCCTCTCTCACCACTATCGCACCTCCTTCCCCTGACACCATTGATGCGGTGGTTCAGTCGGTCACCACCGGCATCGTTTCTGCGGCGGCATCTGCGATTCCCTGTTCATCCGGGTCCCCTCGGCGGAGGACTGTGCCTTGGTGGGCGCCCGAGATCGCAGAGGCGATTAGAGATCGCCGGCGGGCTCTTCAACGCCAGAAGCGGCACCCGTCCTTGGAGAACCTCATCGTTTTTAAACAGCTCCATGCCCGTGCCCGACGCCTTATTCGCCAACGGAAGCAGGAGTGCTGGGAACGGTATGTTTCCACCATTGGCGTCCGTACCTCTGCATCGCAGGTTTGGGCTAAGATTAGGCGACTCCATGGCTATCTGCCGCCTGTCTCTGTCCCTTGGCTTTCGCTGAATGGAGTGGTGTGTCCTGACTCCGACACGATTGCGGACCGGTTAGCAGCGCATTTTGCTCAGTGTTCCGCATCTACGAATTACCCACTGGCCTTCCGCTCCCGGAATGAGCGGTTGGAAAGTTGGAGGCTTTCCTTTCACACGCGCCACGCGGAGTCGTACAATGCTCCTTTCAGCGACTGGGAATTCCAGAGTGCACTATCTGCTTGCCCTGATACGGCTCCTGGGCCAGACCGCATCCACAGCCAGATGCTGAAACACCTCTCTGTGAATTGCCAGCGACGCCTCCTAGATGTTTTCAACCGCATCTGGGTTGAGGGTGTATTCCCGTCTCAATGGCGAGAAAGCATCGTCCTCCCCGTGTTGAAACCTGGCAAGAACCCGCTGGAGGTGGACAGCTACCGCCCCATAAGCCTCACCAACGTTCTTTGCAAGTTGCTAGAACGTATGGTGAGCTGGAGGTTGAGTTGGCTCCTCGAGTCTCGAGGCCTTCTGGCTCCGTCTCAGGGTGGGTTCCGTAAAGGCCGCTCTGCCGTCGATAATCTGGTCTCCCTAGAGTCTGCCGTCCGTACAGCCTTTGCACGCCGCCAACATCTGGTTGCCGTCTTCTTCGACATGCGGAAGGCGTACGATACGACTTGGCGATATCACATCCTGGCCACACTTCATGGGTGGGGTCTTAGGTGCCTGCTCCCGATTTTTATTCAGAATTTTCTGTCGTCTCGTTCCTTCCGCGTCCCATAGTTCCTCCCGGGTCCAGGAGAACGGGGTCCCACAGGGGTCTATCCTCAGTGTCTCCCTGTTTTTATTGCGGTCAATGGGCTCGCTGAGGCGGTGGGATCGTCCGTCGCAGCGTCTTTGTATGCAGACGACTTCTGCCTCTACTACAGCTCCGCTGGCATTGCAGTTGCTGAGCGCCAGCTGTAGGGCGCTATCCGCAAGGCGCAGTCGTGGGCTGTAGCGCACGGCTTCCAGTTTTCGGCCGCTAAGACCTGCGTTATGCATTTCTGCCGGCGTAGCACGGTTCACCCTGAGCCACGCCTTTACCTTGACGGTGAACCTCTTGCTGTGGTAGCGACGCATCGGTTCTTGCGACTGGTATTTGATGCCCGGTTGACTTGGCTGCCTCATATTAGGCAGCTTAAACAAATATGCTGGCGGCATTTAAACGCTCTCCGTTGCCTTAGCCACACCGGATGGGGTGCCGATCGGTCCACCCTTCTCCGGCTGTATCAAGCGCTGATCCAGTCCCGCCTTGATTATGGGTGTGTGGCTTATGGTTCGGCATCGCCATCAGCATTGCAATTGTTGGATCCCATCCATTACTGCGGGATCCGACTCGCCACAGGAGCATTTCGGACAAGCCCTTTTGACAGCTTACTTGTGGAGGCTGGTGTTCCTCCATTGCGGATCCGGCGCGAGCGACTTCTGGCCGCTTATGCTGCCCACGTTTGTAGCTTGCCAGGGCATCCCAACTACCGTCTCCTGTTCCCGCACTCGATCGTCCATCTTCCAGACAGGCGGCCCCGGTCAGGGTGTACGATCGCGGTTCGCATCCGGGCTCTACTGTGTGGGATTGAGTTTTTTCCTCTCCCGCCTGTTTTCCGGGCCAATCTCCGTCTGCCCCCTTGGTGTGTGCGCCGACCATGCATTCGGCTGGATTTGGCACAGGGTCCGAAAGACTCGGTCCCTCCTCCGGCCCTCCGCCGCCGCTTTGTTTCTCTCCTTGCCGAGTTTCCCGGATCTGCTGTGGCCTATACCGACGGTTCGATGGTCTCTGGTCGCACTGGTTACGCTCTTACTCTAGAGGATCATTGTGAGCAACGGTCGCTGGCACCCGGGAACAGTGTATACACTGCCGAGTTGGTTGCCATCTATCGCGCCCTAGAGTATATCCGCTCCCGCTCAGGTGAGTCCTTTGTCATCTGTAGTGACTCCCTGAGTGATTTACGAGCTCTTGACCAGTGCTTTCCTCGTTCCCGTCTGGTGATGGCCATCCACGAGTCGCTCCATGCTCCTGCCTGTTGCGGCCGCTCCGTGGTCTTTGTTTGAACCCCAGGTCATGTCGGCATCCTGGGCAATGAGCGGGTTGACACGCTGGCTAAACAGGCAGTGAGTTCACCGGCTCTGGAACTCGGCCTTATGGAGTGTGATCTCCTGTCGCTTTTGCGCCAGAAAGTGCTTGGTGCCTGGGGTGACGAGTGGCGCACCCTGCCCACGCCCAACAAACTTCGGGCGGTGAAGGAGACGACCGGTGTGTGGCGCTCCTCCATGTGGGCCTCTCGGAAGGACTCTGTCATCCTCTGCCGGCTGCGCGTTGGCCACACGTGGCTGACGCACGGCCGTTTGTTGCGCCGGGAGGACCCACCGCTATGTCGCTGCGGGGCAGCTCTGACGGTGGTCCACATTTTGGTGGTCTGCCCGCTTTTGACAGGACTCAGGCAGACGTTTGCGCTGCCTGATACCCTCCCTGCCCTTTTATGTGATGACGTTGCTATGGCGGACCTCGTGTTGAGTTTTATTCGGGCAGGGGGTTTTTATCGTATGATTTGAGTGTTTGTCCTTTTATTTCCTGTATTGACTTGGGCCTTTGGCCTGTGGTTTTAAACTGTGGGTTTTAATGTCATTTGGTGGTTGGCTTTTCCTTATTTTCATGGTCGACCAACCACCTTCACACTCGGTGTGATTTTAGTTCCGTTTGTCTGGTCTTTGTCGGTCTTTCTTGTATTGTGTCGTCCCTTGTCTCAGTTCTCCGTTTTTAACGACTGACAGTTTTTATTTCGTGTGATTTTATCGTGGAACAAGGGACTGATGACCTTAGCAGTTTGGTCCCTTCAATCCCACACCCAACCAACCAAGAACGGGAATATGATTAGTGATACTGAACAGTTCAAATTCCTAGGTGTTCAGGTAGATATTAAGCTGTTGTGGAAAGCCCACGTTCAGGATCTTGTTCAAAGACTTAATACTGCCACTTTCACTATTCGAACGGTATCCAAAGTGAGTGATACTTCGACACGTAAATTAGTCTACTTTGCTTATTTTCATTCACTTATGTCGTATGGTATTATATTTTGGGGTAACTGTTCCCATTCTAGAAGGATATTTTTGGCTCAGAAACGGGCGGTTCGGGCAATAAGTGGTGAGAGTTCACGAACCTCTTGTCGACCTCTGTTCACGAGTCTGGGAATTTTGGCATTGGCCTCTGAATATGTATATTCTTTGTCGTTTCTTGTTACCAATATTATTTTATCTCCAACAATAACCAGCTTTCACTCGGTTAATACTGGGCAGAAATTTTCAATAAGCTGCCACTCGAATTCAAAAATCTTAGCAGTAATCCACGCGCTTTCAAATCGAAACTGAAGTTTCCACATGGGTCACTCCTATTCTGTCGAGGAGTTTCTTGATAGCGTTTGCTTAAAATTATGGACTGATTCTCTTTCAGGTTCATGAACATTTATTTTTATCTGTTTTTACTTTTATGTTGTAAGTTCATGTACTGACACGTTCCATGACCTCGGAGATTTGCTTCTCAATTTGCTCCTACTGAACTTGACATGTAAACAAACAAAAAAATATATGTCCGATAGGTTTCATGTCTGGAGAACATGCTGGCCATTCTGATCGAGCTATGTAGTTTCTCTGAAGGACGTCATTCACAAGACGTGTACGATGGGGGCGCGAATTGTCGTCCATGAAGACGAATGCCTCGCCAATATTCTGCTGATATGGTTGCACTATCGAACGGAAGATGGCATTCACGTATCGTACAGCCATTACGGCGCCTTCCATGACTACCAGCGGCTTACGTTTGCCCCCACATAACGTCACCCCAAAACATCAGGGAACCTCCATCTTGCTGCACTCGCTGGACAGTGTGTTTAAGGCGTTCAGCCTGACCGGGTTGCCTCCAAACACGTCTGTGACAGTTGTCTGGTTGAAGGCATATGCGACACTCATCGGTGAAGACAACACGATGCCAGTCCTGAGTGGTCCATTCGGCATGTTGTTGTACCCGTCTGTGCCGCCCTGCACGGTGTCGTGGTTGCAAAAATGGACCTCCACATGGACGTCGTGAGTGAAGTTGCGAATCGTGTAGCCTATTGTGTACAGTTTGAGTCGTAACACTACGTCCTGTGACTGCACTAAAAGCGTTATTCAACACGGTGGCATTGCAGTAAGTTCCTCCGAGCCATAATTCGTAGGTAACGGTGATCCACTGCAGTAGTAGCCCTCGGGCGGTCTGAGGGAGGCATGTCATCGACAGTTCCTGTCTCTCTGTAACTACTCCACGTCCGAACAACATCGCTTTAGTTTACTCGGAGACGCCTGGACACTTACCTTATTGAGATCCCTTCCTGACATAAAGTAACAATGCGGACGCGATATTAGGGTGGTGGTGACCGTCTGGGCACGGTTTAACTACAGACAACTCCAGCCGTATACATCCTTCTTGGTGGAATGACTGGAACTAATCGGCTGTCGGAACCCCTCCGTCTAATAGGCACTGCTCATGCACTGTTGTTTACATCTTTGGGCGGATTTAGTGACATCTCTGAACAGTCAAATGGACTGTCTGTCATACAGTATCCACAGTAAACGTCTATTTTTAGGAGTTCTGGGTACCGGAGTGACGCAAAACTTCTTTTGATGTGTGTAGCAAGCGACCAACTTTTTCGCTTTACGCTTTTTGTGAGGTGTCAAAGTGAGGAAAAGTTTCGGAAAGGTTTGAACTATTTTTGCAATTTGTTGGAAGTCGGTGGATGCTGCATTTTGCCATCGACGACAGCAATATTATGTGGTTCTTCGTCGCGATGAACATTTTGCTAGACGTGGTGCAGTGCGGAGGCACAACAGTGATCGAGCCAATAACCCGTTACTGTTGACTCTCCGAAAGTACACACAAGTTTGGGAAGAAGAGGAAGAGTGTATGTTATTGGGAAGAGTACTCAGGAAGCGCGAAGCACTCGCACAAATGTTCTTACGACGTGAAGAACGAGTGCGTAACAATTTAGTAACAAATCGACGATACGGAGGACTGTCATTTTCCACTGCCTTATAACGCAGACGTATCAGAAATTAATGAACTGTCCACTGTCAGCATGATACCCTTGGTGGCTGTCGGCGGTTAGGCGAAAGGTGAGGGATTTGCTGTTAGCAGCGTATTCACAGATTATTTCGATGCGGAGCACCGCCTTGCACGCGTTTTACGCAGCACGTTGCGGAAAATTCCCACAGCCAGGAGAACGTAGGATATTTCCATTGCATGTGGGCTTCCGAACGAGCTGTTAGACAGTTTTCAGAAAACGTGTTCAAAATTACTTCTCGAGACTGTCTTTCTGTACCCACCACAATGAATCTCTAGACATCCCAGTCTTAACCTACCGAATAAAGTCAAAAAAAGAGTAAGTAGCACGAATTAGGGGATGTGAGAGCGAAAGTGTAATTCCAGCGCTCACAGCTCACGTTCACGTGTGTGCGCAACTCGTAACGATTAAATGCTATGGTATAAATTTTGACATGGAAGTGACGTGGAGTCATGAACGCCCATGAACAGATCATCATCTTCAATTCCAGCACTTATTTATAGCAAGCAATATGTAATCAAAGTAAGTAAGCTGTAATACATCGTAACATTCAGTAAACATTTGTCATTGTATCTCATATTGCATAACATATCTAAACATAAATACTATTACTGTTATTAATCAATTAACTGTCAGATTACACAGGGAACACAACAACATTTCGACACACAATTGCAGTTTCATAACTTTGGGGTTTCTGAAAATAGCAGGAATCTGAATCAGAGATCAGCCGACAAGAAGTGTTCCGAAGGTGCCGACTTTTAACGATCAGTACTCGGGGTCTGGAGGCCGTACTACAGGTACTCTATATGGGGCTCATAATACAACATACTGATTAATAACAAGATCGGTACATATGCGACCCGAGATGCCGACTCACAATGTTAGTACTGGCTCCTGAGAGAAAAATTTGACTATCACTGGTCTAATCTGTCTTTCCGATTTCCGTTCTATGTCTCACTAAATATCTCAGTTTTCTGCTTCTGGTTCCAGCCAGTTCTCAGTCCCAAGAATAATATGAGTGCCAGAATTTTCCTGGAGGGCAGTAAACTCGTGGAGTTTCGTAGAAATACTTTGATAATTTACTGATAAAATGTTGACAGTCGAAATATCTTAACTGTGAAGGCGGTCTGATTTCCCTTCTGCGTATCGACTGGCAGGTGTTTATTACCTTTATTCTGCACGTTCTCTAGTGTGCAGTGTGCAAGAGCTTCAGCATGAAAGGTGCGGAGCGCGGGTGAACTACCACCTGGCATTCAGAATTGTCCGTAGCTAACAAAATGACATCCCCAGTGACGTCGAGCCTGAGCTGTAAGGAAAGTAGATGCACCGTCTCGGGTTGGTGCCCTTACGAAGGTGCTCCAGCCAACTTTATTGGAGAGCAGAAAACATCCTGCAGAGTAGGAGATCGCGCACTATTTCTGCAGCTGCATCGCATACCGTAAATGGAAATTCGTCAATGGTGTGTCACTGATTTGCGTCTAAGACAAAACGCAGCTCTTCCTGCCTCTGAAACTCTGCACTTGGGCCACTTCGCAAATGGGAAACTGTGTCAGCGTATGAGTAATGCGATGTGGGCTGATGTCAAACCCGCCAGGGTAGCCGAGAGCGCTAACGCGCTGCTTCCTGGACTCGGGCAGGCGCGCCGGCCCCGGATCGAATCCACCCGGCGGATTAACGACGACGGCCGGTGTGCCGGCCAGCCTGGATGTGGTTTTTAGGCCGTTTTCCACATCCTGCTAGGTGAATGCCGGGCTGGTCCCCACGTCTTGCCTCAGTTCCACGACACGCAGACATTTGAAACACAATCGCACTATTTCACGATTTACACTACATGCAGACAGCTGGGGTACACTAATTCTGTCCCGGGGTGTACGCGGTGGCGGCAGGAAGAGCATCCGGCCACCCCTTAAAATTAATTGTGCAATTCCGTACTTAACCCTGCCGACCCTGCGAACAATGTGGGACAAAGGCAGTAGCAAAAGAAAGAAAAGAAAGGATGTGGGCTGATGTCACAGGTATAGTTACTTTGCAACAACGTTCCCCTTTGTAGTCGTTGTGGCATCTTATCAGGATGTGTAGAATGGGGACCGAATTGCAACATGAGGGGCTTGTCATCGGCGTCCAAGGAGGAACAACCGAGGTAGTTGCACATTGGTTAACACAACGGACTCGTATTCGAGAGGATGACGGTTGAAACCCCCGTCCGGCCATCTTGATATAGGTTTTCCGTGATTTTCATAAATCATTTAAGGAAAATGCCGGGATGGTTCCTTCGAAAGGGTACGGCGACTTTCCTTCTCCATTCTTCCCTAACCGGAGCTCGTGCTGCGTCTCTAATGACCTAGTTGCCGACGGGACGATAAACACCAATCTCCTCCTCCCTCCTCCAGGTGGAACTTAGTACCAAGTTACAAGTGAGGCATCCTAAGTACATATATGATAGCTAACGCCCGTCTCTGACTGCGAATAATTTGCGGTGTCACATTTAATGTTTTAGACGCAAATGAAGTGAACTGTTTTGTGCCGTCGGAGTATTTGTGGAACAGCACTGCATCACTGGCACAGCCTGTGCAACAGTGGAAAGCGTTGAACTTTTTCCAGGATGGAAATTGCGAAACAAGGCGCCGATCTAAGGCACTTTTAACACTCATGTTCAGAAAGAAACAGAACACTTCGAACGACTAGAGATAGGAAGTTCATATTCACACAACATGTACATTAGTTTGTTCGGCAGAAATGTACTTTGCTGAGGAATGAGTGGCGTTCTTTGAGATTATTGGAAGTTGGTAAGTTAGCGGCTGCGTCCACTTGATCCCTCCATTACCTAATATATGTCCCAAGTACTTGTCTGTCGGCTCAAGGACACTACATTGATCGAGGCCTGGAGCTGCTCAGACAAAACCTGTAGGTTGCGCAGATGCTGCTCCCACGTGATTCACTTTTAGCAACTCATCTAAATAAAGTAGTTTAGGATACCTTGGATGAATTGTTCAAGGTGCGCTTGCCACTTCAAATGGCAACCTTTTATAATGATATACACTGAATGGCTAAGAACTGCTTCGTCTGATCAGTTACAGGCAATTGAAAGTAGGCCACAGCGAGATCGATCTGTGTAAAATAGTGGTCTCCAGCCACTGCTCCCAACAATTCCTTCGACCGAGGAACTGGATACAGACCATTTGTTTGAACGTTAATGTTTGACTTAAAATCACCACAAATTATAAGCGATCCGTTTGACTTCTTCACTACCATCATATCCGTTGCCCACAGGATAGACAAGAGACTTTGCAACCTCACTAGTTCCGCATTAACCAGCTCACTCGTGGCGAAAGTCACTGGACGAGTTCTATAAAACTTAGGCACTGCCGACTGGAACAGTGTCGCTCAACCTAATGCTAGGTTGAAATAGTTGCTTAGATTGCCCATATAATGTAACGCAGTTGAAACTAATTTACCTGGTCCTGAACTTGAAAACCAAAAATCAGTAATGTGCTGAAGCCAAAATTGTTGTTTGCTGTCAGAGGGTTGACTGCTAAGCGATATTTCGATACTCCGTTTGGCTCTCAAAGGCTTCCACTGTCACAACTCTGCGCTGAGAGGACCTTAGCTGCGGGGAGTCAATGCTCATTAATTTGAGATACCCCCGCGTCTGTGTGCAACTGGAAATCTGCCTCGGCTCCATTAATGTCCAGATGCAACAAGAGCCTCCTCATCGAGTTTGCAGCTGCTAGGCGATTTGATAACACGAACTCTTCTGGGACCGCCGAGCGGTCTGAGGCGCTGCAGTCATGGGCTGTGCGGCTGGTTCCGGCGGAGGTTCGAGTCCTCCCTCGGGCATGGGTGTGTGTGTTTGTCATTAGGATAATTTAGGCTAAGGTAGTGTGTAAGCTTAGGGACTGATGACCTTGGCAGTTAAGTCCCATAAGATTTCACACACATTTGAACATTTTTTTCTCCTGGGACCTTTCGACAATGACATGGGGCAAACTCTTGTGTAAGCCTCCACTTGCTTTAGGACCCGACGACGACGAAGAAAGCGCATCTGTTTTTGCGCGTCTACCGACGATAAGCGTTGTGGATCGCTAACTGCTGCACAAACGACTGAATCCCGTGTCGCCAGCCTACCGAACCATTGGGAGCGCGGTAAATCGGACGATGACGTTGACTGCAAGTCGTTAGTTGTTCAGAACACGACCGTAAGTGTTAATACTAACAGTAGGAATCGTGAAACATAACGTGCACTTATGCAGTTGCATCGAGCGATTTGGCAATTTTTTGTCCCTTCCTCTAGGTTGGGTCGGATGACTCTAAAGCCTTCACCTAACATCTCTATCGGGAACCAGATGTGCAATAACTTCGTGGACTAAGGATTCCAAAAACAATGCACCACTTTAACAGGAAAAATCGTACTTGCGTGCCAAGTCTTGCAAGTCGACAGCCCACGGTGCGTACAATTGTTTAGGTTGCGTAATAGTGAGAAAATCACAGACATCAGAAAAACTCAAGCTACTGATTCCTAAAATAGAAAAGTCTCTGTTACAAGTGTTTTATTAATAATGACACATTTCGCGCGAACCTGTCTAACCCTGAATAACTGGATAACTAAGCTAAAGGTGAGAAGTAAAATGAATCACTTGCCTTGAACAGCAGAGACCATATTAGTCATATTTAAAAGCCACTGATACGATGGCGTTAAAGCGAAGACCGCAGTCGTCAAATACGTATGTAGGAAAGCCTGAAATGGCAAGTGGAAACTCCTAAGCAACAGAGACTGTTTTCGATTTTTGGAATATTCGACTACTGCTGCTGAAACAGGCCAAAATGGAGTGGAGTAATGTATCATACCATACTATTAGAAGACAGTAAGGCGGTCCGAGGCTGTCAATAATACCGTGCAATATTATTGGCTCTCTCCATAGACTGCTCGATGATTTTGTCAATTGTATTGTCAATGTTGTGCAATGATACAGTGGTTTGGAATGTTGGACACGATAAAGTTATTCTGTTACGCTACGATACCTTACTACTGATAATTATTTTGAAAACTTGAAATTTTCAAGTACAGCATCACTTTACAGTATCTGAGACGTGCATTAAAGGTTTATATTAGAGCAAGTACTGTATACACGAACATGAATGTCTATATAATACACTTTTATTCATGACTTTTCTTTAATTATTTTTTTAAAACATCTTTTCGTGGTTGATCCCTGTATTTTCTGAAAAACAAATTATATAATTCATCATTCTTAAAACTTTTGTTTTGTACTCATTTGCCCTAACATCCCAAAATGCCAGCAATGATTGATACATTTCGATGCACTCTAATTGCATGCCTAATACTCTTTCGTCTTGTTTTGAACTCATTTCCCACACAACACCGAACCTAACCTAGTCCCACCGAGCGAGGTGGCGCAGTGGTTAGCACACTGGACTCGCATTCGGGAGGGCCGGCCGCGGTAGCCGCGCGGTCTAGGCGCTTCAGTCCGGAACCGCGCGACTGCTACGGTCGCAGGTTCGAATCCTGCGTCGGGCATTTCCTTCCCAATCCTTCCCTAACCCGGGCTTGCGCTCCGTCTCTAATGACCACGTTGTCGACGGGACGTTAAACACTAACCACCACCACCACTAACCTAGTCCAACCTCGTTGGCCTGTGTAGCGCGCGAGAGACTGTCGAGAATTCTGTCAATACTGCCCACAGAAGGCACAGAGCTAAATATTTCCAAAGATTTTGATGATCTCAATATTATTGCTCAACATCTGACTCTCACTCCTAGACGGAGAATATCACTGTACATCCTGGAAATATTGTCAATATTACTGACCGTCTCGAGGCCGCTCGAGATAGGACACTACGTTCAGGGTCAGTTACTTGACTTGCCTTGTAGTGACGAAAAAAAGATGTAAATAGACATCCCAACTCTCGCTTGCCCCGCCGAATTAAGCAAATGGCGGAAGGGGAGGCGAGAAAACTGCAGCTGCCCCATTGTCGGTGATTTTGCAGCGGCTGTAACTATTTCGCTCTTGCCGGTGGAATTTCCACGTTTGTCCTTCCTGTTGCTCTTGTTGCAGCTGTTTTTGCTGCTGGAAGCCTTACTCTTTTTCTTGTTGCTATTGTTGCAATTGCTGTTGCTGTTGTTGCAGATGCAACTTCTGCCGTAACAGTTTTGGAAACGCGGGATCAATGCTACACAAGCACGGAGAGAAATGTCCCGCCGCCACTTTCCTGTCGTACTCTACATAGGTAGAATACAGTTTATCATCGCCAGCCGGAGTGGCCGTGCGGTTCTAGGCGCTACAGTCTGGAGCTGAGCGCCCGCTACGATCGCAGGTTCGAATCCTGCCTCGGGCACGGATGTGTGTGATGTCCTTAGGTTAGTTATGTTTAATTACTTCAAAGTTCTAGGCGACTGATGACCTCAGAAGTTAAGTCGCATAGTGCTCAGAGCCATTTGAACCATTTTTGAACAGTTTATGATCACTCGTACTGGCAGTGAAGCAGAAATCGGTGGAACTAACAGGAGGTTCCTGAGGTCGATGACGGAGTGAACAGCTAACCAAAAACAAGTCAGAACGTAACGAAGTCGTCTTAAGTGTATATAACAATTCAGGGAGCCATCCTGATCTCAAACGTAAATCAGGTAAGGTCGAAACTCCACTGTTCAATCACACCCCCATACCTAAGGGCTTCAAGGTCTTGGCAAGTATCAGGAGACGGCTATTGCAGGCAGTCTGGCTCCACGTGACAAGCTTGCTGCGGCGGCGCCTAGAGGGATCAAGCTGTGGCTGGAGTGTGTAGCCCGAGTACCCAGGCTGGGTGGGGAATACGAATCATTGTCATATATTAAACTCAGAATAGATCCTGTTGACTGAATCCTTATTTTAGTCTAGTTGTGCAATACACTTCTTTTCTCTCCAGCTAGTTTCAGTAACCCATATTTGCTATTCGATCAACCCATCTAATCTACAGTATTCTTCTATAGCACAACATTTCAAAAGTTTCCATTCTCGTTTGGTCTGAACTACTTGTCGTACACCTTTCACTTCCATTCAAGGCTACATTGTAGTTAAATACCTTCAGAAAAAACTCCAAACACTTCAGTTGATATTAGATGCTAATAAATTCTTCTCTCAGAAACTATTTTCGTGCTATTGCCAGTCTGCATTTTATATCCTTCCTACTTCACCCGATATCAGTTATTTTGCTCAACAAATATCAAAACTCATCAGTAGTTATCAAGGTCCAGTTCAGGAATAGGGGCAAGGAGGATAGACAAACCCGCACTTTTCCTGATTAGATAATGCTGTAACTTGGAAGTAGTCGGTTAGCAGTGGGCATACGAGGACAAATAATGATCGTATCTCTGGGTCACTTCTGGGGTCAGGTGATAGTTATATTCGAGATCAACACACACTCTCTTCATCCACCCCCAGGGAAAACCGCCAATTGATCAAGGGCAACCTGGTGAACCTCTACTCCATCCCATCCCCCTGTGGACTCACTGCCACGTGTATGTCGTACATTCAAGGGCACGCATCAACCTTAGCCAAGTGGACTAGATCATGACGTACCTGGACACTGGCCGTAAGTGATATAAAATTGGCGGGGAACCCGGGACCAGTGAGAGCGCATTTAAATGGCGGACACCCGTCCCCTCCTACCCACTACCTCCTCAGGACCGATAAAATTCAAGCACCCTCTCCGTCGTCTTGCTTTTATTACTAGAGAACTTGAGTGGGTGGCTTCATTCTTGAGCTATGCACCATAGGGAGACGACTAGGGTGTGGCTATTTATTGATAAAAAAAATCATTTTTATTGTAATTACATTAAGCTATGCTACTCAAGGTCTAGGGTGCGAGTATTTGTTAATAAGAAATTTCATATTACGCGATTTTCTTCATCTGAGGCACCAGCAGAGACCACACCCAGGAGGGGACTGATGACCATAGATGTTAAGTCCCATAGTGCTCAGAGCCATTTTTTAACCACACCTAGGAGGATATGAAACTATTTTCGTATTTCTCCACAATTTCATGTAATTTTCCACATTTTTACACTTGCGGTATTTTTCTACAATTTAACTATTTTTTTACATATTTTCCGTTGTCTTTATGTAAATATAAAATAATTTAATCGCGGTTATTGCAACGAATTATTTAACAACTACTACACTACTGCAGAGATGTTAAATGTTAAAGAAATACCACAATAAACCCTTACTACACCATCCTCACATTACCTGATTGTGTTACGTCATAATAGATGTGATAAGACGGGTGTATTATTAGAAATAATGACGTCAAAGCATATTGCATAAAATCTAGGTAAATTTATGTCATCATAGCGGAATTCTAAAGGTTCACCAATTTCCAATAATGTCACGACGTTTGGAAAAAAAAGTAAATTATTTACAAACAACGGCGTGCACACACTTTATTCAACATGTAAACGCCACTGAAGATATTCGGATTTAGGTTATGAGATGTTCGATATGCCTGCCATTATTGCCGATGATGAAGCGCAGACAAATAGCGAAATTCTGCATGACCTGCTGAGGTGTCAGAACATCGATGCTGTCGATGACCACCTTAATGGCTGTTTCCAGCTCAGAAGTGGTTTTGGGGTTATTGAAGTACACCTTGTCTTCAATATAGCCCCACAAAAAGGAGTCGCATGTGTTCAGATCCGGAGAACATGGCGGCCAATCGAGGCCCATGCTAGCGGCCTCTGGGTACCCCCGAGCCAGAATGCGGTTCTCAAAGTGCTCCTCCAGGACATCAAACACTCTCTTACTTCACTGGAGTCGAACTCCGACTTGCATGAACCACATCTTATTGAAATCAGGGTCACTTTCGATAAGGGGGATGAAATCATCTTCCAAAACCCTCACGTGCCGTTTGTTAGCCAACGTGCCTTCAAGGAATATCGCACCGATTATTTCGTGACTGGACATTGCACACCACACAGTCACCCGTTGAGGGTGACGAGACTTCTCTATCGCGAAAAGGCGATTCTTAGTCCCGCAAATGCGCCAATTTTGCTTATTGACGAACCCGTCCAAATGAAAGTGGGCTTCGTCGTTAAACCAAACCATATTCATATCAAAGTCCTGTTCGTCAATTCTTTGGACTGAAGTGTTGGCGAAACGCAACCGCTGTTCACTGCCCTGGGGCTTAATGGCTGATGGGTTTGAATTTTGTATGGGAAGAAATGCAGGTCTGCAACAACAATTTGTCGTAGTGTCTCCCGGTTGATTCCCATCTGTTGAGCGGCTCGTCTGATCGATTTCCTGGTGCTGGTTTGAAACACAGCCCATGTATTCTTGGTGTTTTCAGGCGTTTTCATCCTTTTTGGACGATTAACGTTGTCAACACTGTCATCACCAACACTACCCGTTCTCTCAAACTTGCAGATCAAATTCTCGATTATTAGCACACTTGGACTGGTTGTCTGCAGCCTGAACTCGGTCGCAAACTTCCTTTGAGCCGCAGTTGGGCTGTTACTGCTCGTGTAAGAGGCCTATACAAGCGCTCCACGGTGACGTTTCCACATGCGAATGACCGACAACAACGAGGGCGCGCGCATGCGCATACTGACTCCCATGATGCCCCGCGGCCAACTGTGACGTTAAGACGATTTTATTTCTTAGTTCAATAATTGTCACCCTGTAAATGTGGTAACACGAGTGTATTGTTATAAATAGTGACGTCAGAGCATACTGCACAAAATCTAGATAAATTTATGCCATCATAGCAGAATTCCAAGGTTTACCTGTTTCCAGTACTGTCAGCCAACGTACGTTATATGTGTATAAGAACTAGCATAGCACTACAAAATACGCACCTGGAGAGCTGACCACTATCTCCAACCAATGTGGGTTATTCAAGGCGGATGGATCTAAGCTAGGATATAATTCTACAGTGGAAGGCTACCCCCCTGCGGGTCCGGGGGTTAGAATAGGCCCGAGATATTCCTGCCTGTCGTAAGAGGCGACTAAAAGGAGTCCCTCCCTCTCAAGGGGGTAGTTAGCGCCTGCGTCCGGAGACGGACGGTTTCACGACCTATATTTGCGTTCATTTTGGTTTTTCACTTCTTCTGGTTTCTTCCTTCCTTTGGTTGGTTCCTTTCTTTGTTCTTCTCCATCTCACTGTCTTACTTACTCTTCTCCTTGCCTTCTTCTCCTGGCCTTCTTCTCCTTGCCTTCTCTGGTCTCCGCCTCGGCGTTTGTGACAGTCTGTCCTTTCTTTCCCTCTCTCCTTTCTTTTTCCTCTTCTTCCTTCCTCCCTGTGCGTGCCTGAAGGCCGACCCACGCGTTCGCATGCGTAGCTGATGACGGGGTAACGCGTAATTCCCCGCCCTGGGTAGACAAGTAAGGCACGCACGTACCCCCTGGTAAAGGCCTGGCCCAGAGAGGGGTGATTGCCTGAGCTGACACCTTCCGACCATGCCGATTGGTCCCTCCGTCCGTTTCTCGGGAGGTGTGACCTGAGGTGTGAACAATCACCTTAGGCGGGAATGCCCTCTGAGAAGGTCCCCACAAGGAAGGAGCGCGCCATCGGAGACGCTGGCAATCATGGGGGATTCCTCCGCAATGGATTTCTCTTTTTATTCTCTCCCGACTTCTGCCCACAAACGGAAAATTGACCAGCCACCAGTGACGAAAGTACTGCCGCCTGCCCCACAGTTCCTCGTAGTTTCTCGATCTGAGGACGGAAAGGAATTTTCCTCTGTCAGCCCTTTCGTTATCCAGAAGGGCGTAGATGCCACAGCCGGATCGGTCAAGTCTTGTACCAGGTTGCGTAACTGTACCTTGTTACTAGAAACTGAGAGCGCCTTTCAGGCACAAAAACTGCTTCGGGCCACACTCCTGTACACGTTCCCTGTCCGGGTGGAGGCTCACCGCACTTTAAATTCGTCTCATGGTGTGGTATATACTAGATCACTCGACGGATTGACTGACGAGGAGATTCAGTCTTTCCTCGCTGAGCAGGGCGTGACGGCTGTCCATAGGGTCATGAAAAAGGTCAACAATGATCTTTGATAGTGTTCAGCTGCCGTCGCGCATCAAGGCGGGCTACGAGGTTATTTCTGTTCGCCCCCTATGTCCCGACACCTACACGCTGCTACCAGTGTCAGCGTTTTAATCACACTCGCCATTCTTGTTCCAATGCGGCTACATGTGTGACTTGTGGCAGGGACGCCCATGAGGGTGACTGTCCACCTCCGTCTCCTCGTTGTGTGAACTGTCGCGGTGACCATGCAGCGTCCTCCCGCGACTGTCCCGTCTACAAGGAAGAATGCTGTATCCAAGAAATTCGGCTCAAAGAGAGAGTCTCCACCTCAGCTGCTCGCAAGCTATTGGCTAGTAGGAAGCCCAGGTTGCTCCCAGCGGGGAAGTACAGTACTGTCCTCACCTCTCCTCGGACTACCAGGGAGGTGGCGACACAGACATGCAATCTGACCTTCAGCACTACGGTCGTTCGTTCGGCCAGTGCTAAGATTGCACGGTCGACGTCTCCTCTTCCTCCTGTTGCCCCTCCGACACAAGCACCTTTATCAGCTTCTGCCAGGACGAAGACCCAGAAGTCAGAAGCACGGGGCCTTCAAGAAAGAACCGTCTCGTGCAGACCTTCTACGTACCTCGAACCCTCAGCCATCGACCAATCCTTCCACAAAACGACCTTCCAAGAAGGCTCTTAGGAAGCACAGTTCTCCTTCCCCGCCACGGCGCATTTCTTCTCCTGCGCCCCCCAGCGGTTGCCGCCCCAGGCCGTCATCCGTTTCGCCTGGCCACACCGCTGGTAGCCGAACATCTGGCCGTTCACCAGCGGAGGAAGCTCCAACTCCCGGCCATCTTCACAAGATGGCCGATGAACCTATAGAACAAATGGACGGACTGTCCGCCTCCTGCTAGCGGCGGCAGTGCTCGCTCGAAGCCGGGCCCTCAGCGGCCTTCGAGATGACCCCTTCTTGCATCTTCTTCTTCTCACGATGGCACTTATTCACTGGAATATTCGCAGCATTCGCTCCAACCGAGAGGACTTGAAATTGCTGCTCCGCTCGCACCGTCCTCTCGTCGTAGCCCTCCAGGAAACGAAGTTACGCCCATGTGATCAAATTGCCTTGGCACACTACACCTCTGACCTTTTGACTTACCCCCTGTGGCAGGTATTCCGGCATATGGAGGGGTTATGTTGCTGGTCCAGGATGATATCTACTATGATCCCATCACATTGCACACCGGCCTGCAGGCAGTTGCCGTCCGCATTACTCTCCCCACTTTTACATTTTCCATTTGTACCGTTTACACTCCATCGTCGTCTACAGTTACCAGGGCAGACATGATGCAAATTATTGCTCAGCTCCCTGCACCATTTTTGTTAACTGGAGACTTCAATGCTCACCATCCTCTTTGGGGCTTTCCAGCATCCTGTCCGAGGGGCTCCCTGTTGGCAGACGTTTTCAACCAGCTCAATCTTGTCTGCCTCAATACTGGCGCCCCTACTTTCCTTTCAGACACCTCTCACACCTATTCCCATTTAGACCTCTCTGTATGTACTACCCAACTTGCACGCCGGTTTGAGTGGTATGCGCTTTCTGATACATATTCGAGCGACCACTTCCCGTGCGTTATCCATCTCCTGCATCATACCCCCTCTCCGTGCTCAACTAGTTGGAACATCTCCAAAGCAGACTGGGGCTCTTCTCTTCCAGGGCGACCTTTCAGGATCAAAGCTTCACAAGCTGCGATAGTCAGGCCGCACTGCTGCTGAATATTCCATCCCTCACACTACTTCTTCTCCACGCCGCGTACCAGTCCCCTGGTGGACCGCAGTATGTAGAGACGCCTTACGTGCTCGTCGACGTGCTTTACGCACCTTTAAACGCCACCCTACAGTGGCGAATTGTATCAATTATAAACGATTACGTGCACAGTGTCGTCGTATTTTTAAAGAAAGCAAGAAAGTCAGCTGGGCTGCTTTCACAAGCACCTTCAACAGTTTTACTCCTTCTGTTGTCTGGGGTAGCCTGCGCCGCCTATCTGGCACTAAGGTCCACTCACCAGTTACTGGCTTGACGGTCGCGAATGACGTCCTTGTGGCCCCTGAGGATGTCTCCAATGCCTTCGGCCGCTTTTTCGCAGAGGTTTCGAGCTCCTCTCATTACCCCCCTGCCTTCCTCCCCCGAAAACAGGCAGAGGAGGCTCGGCCACCTAATTTCCACTCCTCGAATTATGAAAACTACAATGCCCCATTCACCATGCGGGAACTCGAAAATGCACTTGCCCGGTCACGGTCCTCCGCTCCGGGGCCTGATTGTATTCATATTCAGATGCTGAAGAACCTTTCTGCTGCGGGTAAAGGTTTCCTTCTTCGTACTTACAATCTCACCTGGATTGAGGGACAGGTTCCCGCATGCTGGCGCGAGTCTATTGTTGTACCGATTCCTAAGCGGGGAAGGGCAAGCACTTGCCTTCCAGTTATCGGCCCATCTCGCTTACCAGCTGTGTCTGTAAGGTGATGGAGCGAATGGTTAACTCTCGTTTGGTTTGGCTGCTCGAATCTCGACGCCTACTTACCGATGTACAATGTGGATTTCGTAGGCGCCGCTCTGCTGTTGACCATCTGGTTACCTTGTCGACCTTCATTATGAATAACTTCTTGCGGAAGCGCCCGACCGCGGCTGTGTTCTTTGATTTGGAAAAGGCTTACGACACCTGTTTGAGGGCGGGCATTCTCCGCACCATGCATACATGGGGCCTTCGCGGTCGCCTCCCTCTTTTCATTCGTTCCTTTTTAGTGGATCGACAGTTCAGGGTATGTGTGGGTTCTGTCCTGTCAGACACCTTTCGCCAGGAGAATGGGGTGCCACAGGGCTCCGTTTTGAGCGTCGCTCTCTTCGCCATAGCGATCGATCCAATAATGGATTGCCTCCCAGCTGATGTATCAGGCTCCCTTTTCGTGGACGATTTTACCATCAATTGCAGCGCGCAGCGTAGATGTTTCCTGGAGCGCTGTCTTCAGCGTTCTCTTGACCGTCTTTACTCCTGGAGTGTCGCCAATGGCTTCCGTTTTTCTGCCGAGAAGACGGTGTGTATTAACTTCTGGCGCTACAAAGTGTTTCTCCCACCGTCCTTACAACTCGGTCCCGTTGCTCTCCCATTCGTGGAGACAACAAAATTTTTAGGTCTTACATTTGACAGGAAACTTAGCTGGTCTCCACATGTGATATTTGGCTGCCCGTTGTACCCGTTCTCTAAATGTTCTCCGTGTTCTCAGTGGCACGTCGTGGGGAGCGGATCGAACCGTCCTACTTCGCCTATATCGGTCGATCGTCCGCTCCGAGCTGGATTATGGGAGCTTTGTATACTCCTCTGCACGGCCGTCCATCTTACGCCGCCTCAACTCCATACGACATCGGGGTTTACGGCTTGCGATCGGAGCGTTTTATACTAGTCCCGTCGAGAGTCTTCATGCTGAAGCCGGTGAATTGCCACTCACCTACCGGCGCGATATACTGCTTTGTCGTTACGCCTGTCGGCTACTGTCAATGCCCAACCACCCATCGTATCGTTCCTTTCTTGACGACTCTTTCGACCGTCAATACGGGTTGTATGTCTCTGCCCTGCTACCCCCTGGAGTTCGCTTTCGTCGCCTCCTTCAACACCTTGATTTTTCACTCCCTGCAACCTTTAGAGTGTGCGAGAGCCACGCGCCACCTTGGCTCCAGGCTCAGGTTCGCGTTCACCTTGACCTGGGCTCGCTCCCAAAGGAGGTTACCCCCGGTTCGGTATACCACTCCCGTTTTGTCGAACTTCGTTCGAAATTCATTAATATGATCTTCATTAATACAGATGGCTTTAAGACCAATGACGGGGTCGGGTGTTCTTTTATTGTCGGGGCACAAAGTTTCAAATACCGGCTACATAGCCATTCTTCGGTCTTCACAGCTGAACTCTTTGCCCTCTACCAGGCTGTTCTTTACGTCTGCCGCCACCGACATTCTGCTTATGTCATCTGCTCCGATTATCTGAGCGCCATCCAGAGCCTCAGTGATCCGTATCGGGTTCACCCTTTCGTGCACCGGATCCAACGCTCTCTTCAGCAGCTGGTGGACGACGGGTCTGCAGTTAGCTTTATGTGGGTTCCTGGCCATGTCGGTATTTCTGGGAACGAAGCTGCAGATGCCGCGGCCAAGGCTGCGGTCCTCCAGCCTCGGACGGCTTCTTGTTGTGTCCCTTCATCAGATTGTAGCAGGGTCATTTGTTGGCGCATTTTATCGCTGTGGAATGCCGATTGGGCTGCACTTACGGACAAGAAGCTTCGGGCCCTGAAACCTTTTTTCCGCAGCTTGGACGTCCTCCTCACGTCCTTCTCGGCGGGAGGAGGTCGTTTTGGTCCGGCTACGAATTGGACACTGCCAGTTCAGCCATCGCCATCTGCTGACGGCAGCGCCGGCGCCGTTCTGTCCATGTGGGCGATTGCTGACGATCCGCCATATTTTAACGTCCTGTCCGGATTTTACTACACTGAGTCTTGAGCTTGGCCTGCCATGTACTCTGGATGCCATTTTAGCGGATGACCCAGGAGCTGCTGCTCGCGTTCTTCGCTTTATCAACTTGACACACCTGTCAAAGGTAGTTTGATTATGCTGTAGTTTTTTAACCCTATGCGTGTTAATACGTCTTTTATAGTTTTGCCCCTTTTAGTTGCTGTTTTAACCTTGTGCCTCGAGGTGCATTCCTAAATTAGTCAGGGCTCTAATGACCATTGTAGTTGTGCGTTCCTAAAACCACAAAAAACCCTATCTGGTAAGGATTGCACTCCGTTCGTCAGTACTCATAGAGGACGGACAAGCGTAGTGTAAGCAGTGTCTTTAGTAGCTCTTGCACCTTCAAAGTGTTCTGCCAAACGCAGTCTTTGGTTTCCTTCCGTACAACATTTTCTATGTGCCCTTTCCAGTTTAAGTTGTTGGCAACCGTACCTCCTAGGTATTTAGTCGAATTTACGGCCTTCAGGTTTGATTGATTTATCGTGTAATCGGAGGTTAATGGATTCCTTTTGGAACTCATGTGGATGACCTCATACTTCTCATTATTTAGGGTCAGTTGCCAATTTTCGCACCACACAAATATCTTATCTAAATCGCTCTGTAATTGGTTT
The DNA here is from genome assembly GCF_023897955.1 of Schistocerca gregaria. Lineage (NCBI taxonomy): Eukaryota > Metazoa > Arthropoda > Insecta > Orthoptera > Acrididae > Schistocerca > Schistocerca gregaria. The sequence goes on from NC_064931.1 coordinate 45,008,583, forward strand.
TGATCTTCTGATGCCCATATTGCAAACTTTAGGGAAAGCCTACAGCAGCTAGACTGGGATGAAGTGTATAAGGAACCCGATGCAAACTTGAAATATAACTTATTTCACAATACATTTTTAAGGGTATTTGAAAATTGTTTTCCCAAGAAAATAGTTAAACATAATTCCAAGAAAACATATAAAAAACCTTGGCTAACTAAAGGAATAAGAATATCTTGCAACCGCAAAAGAGAACTGTATCTAACAGCAAGAGGGAGCACTGACCCCGAAATTGTTCAATATTATAAAAACTATTGTGCGGTACTAAGAAAAGTTATTAAAAAGTCCAGAAGCATGTGTATCATGTCTGAGATCAGTAACTCTGATAATAAAATTAAAGCAATTTGGAATATTATTGAAAGGGAAACAGGGCAACCAAGAGCACAGGAAGACTTTAGTGCAATAAAACTGAATGACAAGTGCACTAACAAACAATCAGAAATTGAAAATATTTTGAATAATCATTTTTTAAATGTTGTGGAGAAAATAGGATCTAGATCTTCACTAGAAGAGGCAAGGCTATTAATAGAAGAGGCCATACCTGCGCAGTTTGAAACAACTGTAATTCCACCAACCTCTCCCTCTGAAATCAGTAAAATAATAAACTCACTGAAAAGTAAAAGCTCTTACGGAATTGATGGCATTTCCAGCAAAGTACTTAAAGCTTGTTCCCCACAGATAAGTAGAATTCTCAGCCACGTATGTAATAGCTCTTTGGAGCAGGGTGTTTTCCCTGATAGACTGAAATATGCCATTGTAAAACCATTGCATAAAAAGGGGGATACGTCGGATGTCAACAACTACCGCCCAATCTCTCTTCTGACAGCTCTATCAAACATTTTTGAGAAAGTAATGTATTCAAGAGTAGCCTCCCATATTTGTAAAAATAAAGTACTAACAAAATGTCAGTTTGGTTTTCAGAAAGGCTTTTCAACAGAAAATGCTATATATGCTTTCACTGATCAAATATTAAATGCTCTGAATAACCGGACATCACCCATTGGTATTTTTTGTGATCTCTCAAAGGCCTTTGATTGTGTAAATCATGGAATTCTTTTAGATAAGCTAAATCATTATGGTTTGAGTGGGGCAGTGCACAAATGGTTTAATTCATACTTAACTGGAAGAATGCAGAAAGTTGAAATAAGTGGTTCGTGTAATGTTAAAACAACAGCTGATTCCTCAAACTGGGGTGCTATCAAGCACGGGGTCCCACAGGGTTCGGTCTTAGGTCCTTTACTGTTCTTGATATACATTAATGACTTACCATTCCACATTGATGAAGATGCAAAGTTAGTTCTTTTTGCTGATGATACAAGTATAGTAATAACATCCAAAAACCAAGAACTAAGTGATGTAATTGTAAATGATGTTTTTCACAAAATTATTAAGTGGTTCTCAGCAAACGGACTCTCTTTAAATTTTGATAAAACACAGTATATACAGTTCCATACAGTAAATGGCACAACTCCAGTAATAAATATAGAATTTGAACAGAAGTCTGTAGGTAAGATAGAATTTTCAAAATTTTTAGGTGTGTCCATTGATGAGAGGTTAAACTGGAAGCAACACATTGATGGTCTGCTGAAACGTCTGAGTTCAGCTACGTATGCTATTAGGGTTATTGCAAATTTTGGTGATAAGAATCTCAGTAAATTAGCTTACTATGCCTACTTTCATTCACTGCTTTCGTATGGCATCATATTCTGGGGTAATTCATCGTTGAGTAGAAAAGTATTCATTGCACAAAAACGTGTAATCAGAATAATTGCTGGAGCCCACCCACAGTCATCCTGCAGACATCTATTTAAGGATCTAGGGATCCTCACAGTAACCTCACAGTATATATATTCCCTTATGAAATTTGTTGATAATAATCCAACCCAATTCAAAAGTAATAGCAGTGTGCATACCTATAACACCAGGAGAAAGGATGATCTTCACTATACAGGGTTAAATCTGACTTTGGCACAGAAAGGGGTAAATTATGCTGCCACAAAAGTCTTTGGGCACCTACCAAACAGCATCAAATGCCTGACAGATAGCCAACTAACATTTAAAAATAAATTAAAAGAATTTCTAGATGACAACTCCTTCTACTCATTGGCTGAATTTTTAGATATAAACTAAGTAAAAAAAAAAAACTTAATCATTAGTGTCATGCAATATTTTGTGTAATGTAATTTCTTGTACAGACATCTTTTATTAACCTGACACGTTCCACATCATTACGAAGTGTCGTATTCATGATCTATGGAACAAGTATTAATCTAATCTAATCTAATCTAATCATACTAAACGATAAACGATAGCATCTTCTGCAAAGAACCTGACAGCTGCTCATATTGTTGCAGAAGAAACTGTGGTGTAGTGGTTACGTCTCGCGGAGGGTCGTGAGTTCAAAACTAACCTGAAGTGTAAAATTTTAATTTCCATATTCGGTTCGAGTACATTTTTGAAGTATCCAAAAATGTCAAGAATCATTGTACTGGAATGTTCTGTAACTGTATATACACCGTATATTTCTGGCCGGAGGCAGTTCGCTCCGCGCTCTTGCATGTGCCAGTGGACAAAACCTTCGTTCAGTGAAGTTGGTGTTCGTAATTCATCTAATTACACCTCCTTCTACGTAACATTATTCCGGTGGAGTCGCCGGGTATTGGAACTTGTGATAGCACATATTATCGACGACACAGTGGCTCCCATCAGGCCACGACAGAGCCGCCGTTTACGTGGCGAGAAACCCGAGTTCGATCCATATTCAACAGATCGCAATATTCTGAGACCGAAGAAGAAGACATTACGATGACAGCAGCTGTGTTCCACCACATGAGACATCCTTCCGGGTTCTCTGGTGACGATGGCCAAGATCCAAACAAGTGGCTGAAGGTATATGAGCGTATAGCCAAATTAAACAAATGGGATGACACCGTTTGTTTGGCTAACGTATTTTTCTTCTTGGAAGGCACTGCCAAGCAATGGTATGAGAACAACGAGGAGAAGTTCGCAAGCTGGGAAGTATTCCTGGCGGAACTGCGCAAGTATTTCGGTGACACTCGACGACAGAAGTGCAAGGCTGAAGATGAATTAAAGTGCGGGCACAGCGTCCAAGAGAAACTACAGCATCCTACATTCAAGACGTCTTGGAACTGTGTAAAATAGTAGATCCTAGAACGAAGGAGGAAGATAAGGTTGCACATCTCATGAAGGGTGTTGCTGAGGACATGTATCAAGCCCTACCCGTGAAGGAGGTTTCGACAGCAGACGACTTCATAAAATGGTGCCAGTATATCGAGAAAATGCATCAAAAAAGAATTACGCACAAGAAGTTTGAACGGCTTCCGAACGTCGCAACGATGTCTGTGATGGAACAAGAAACTGATTTCACAAGTGTTCTTCGTCAGATAGTGAGAGAGGAAGTTCATAAGGCACCTGGATTGTACGGCGAGCAAGAAAACGAGCCGCTTCAAGAGGTCATAAGGGAGGAAGTGGAACAGACAATGAACCCAATCTCTCGTCCTTCATTTCCTTTAAAACGGTGAAAAAGTCAAGAGGCAGGCCAAGTTACGTTCCTACAATGCCACATGAGGAACCTGTTTGGGCACCAAGGAAGACTGACGTCTGTAGGACCCAGGATAACCAACCAGTATGTTTCCACTGCGGACGACCAGGACATGTAGTGAACTATTGTCAAGGAAGGCTGCGGATATTTGATGACACTCGCGCCAGAAGACAGCAGACCGATCTTAGCCGACGCCAACTCCAGGACGACGAAGATGAACAAGAAGATGTGGGTGCAGAACGACGTAGGTCACCATCACCCCCAGCTAGCCGCTGGAGGAGACCCTTCCCAACATGCCGATCAAGGTCTCCACCGCCGTTTAGAAGCTCCAGCCGATCACCTAGCCGCCACATCCCGGAAAACTAAAGGGTGCGACCTTTCCCTGGAGGTGAGTGCGCCGAAGAGAAAAATCTTCTGCCGTCGATCACTACTAAAATGGTAGGAAATTAAATCGATATTCTCATGGATGACCGATCAGCCCAAGCTCTTGTGGACTCTGGAGCAGCATATTGTCATTTCGGAGAAGTACCGTCGCCAGTTGCAGAAAACCGTATTCGTCGACAGCAAAACATCTCTGCTGAAGGTGGCTAATGGGAAGTATGTAAAACCTACAGGAAAATGTCATTTGTGTTGGTATAAGTGGCCATACAAAGCCCTTAGAATTCATCGTCTTCCAAGAGTGTAGTCATGACGTCATTCTCGGATGGGACTTTTTGAAAGCTTCTCAGGCAATTATAGATGGTGGTAGCTCGAAGATTATGCTAGGCGATATGAGATACTGTGGACAAAAAGATGCGCATCCGAGTGTGTGGAGACTGTGTGTGCTGGATGAAGTGATTCCTGCAGTCAGCGCTAGAAAGGTAACGGTCATGTGTCATGCCATGCATCAACCCATGGATCTTGTAGTGGAATGTAAGGTAAGCATACCACTGAAAAATAACATGGTCATCCCAGCCTCTGTCGTCAGGTTTAAAAACGGATCCGGAGAATTGTGGATAGATAACTGTCGCCGAGAACCGCAGATCCTTCCAAGAAGCATGTGCATAGCAAACGCTCAGCCGTTAATTGCAGAACAGCCGAGCACCCTAGGAACCTCCCATGCCGAGTCTGTGGGCGAAATTAGCGCTACCACTACGAGACAAGTCTTCTAGCGCGACTATCACGAGCTCTCACTTGCCATTCTTCAAGAGTTTTCTGAATGCTTCAATCCACAAGTGAAGAGCAAATTATACAAATCAACGGCGAAGCACCGTATTAGCACTGGAGACCATCAACTAATAAGCCAGTGACCATACCGCGTGTCAGCAACGGAACGTCGAATAATTCGCGACGAGGTAGAGAAAATTATGAAGAATGACATCATTCAGGCTTCGCAGAGCCCATGGTCGTCACCAGTGGTTCTCGCCAGGAATAAGGATGGCAGTTAGCGGTTTTGTGTTGACTACAGGAAGCTTAATAAAATAACTAAGAAGCACGTTTACCATTTCCCACGAATTGATACCCTAGATTGTCTGAAGGGGGCTAAATTTTTCTCAACCATGGAAATTTACTCGGGATACTGGCAAAACGAGGTAGATGAGACCGATCGTGAGAACACTGCATTTATCACACCTGATGGCCTGTATGAGTTTAAGGTGATGCCGTTTGGTTTGTATAATGCACCAGCAATTTTTGAACGGATGGTGACTAATCTTCTAAGTCACCTGAAGTGGACGATGTGTTTTTGTTATTTAGATTACATTATAGTGTTCTCAGAGACATTTGGTGAACACATGAAAAGACTGAGGGCCGTTCTTAAGAGTCTCCAACAAGGCGGACTGAAACTTAATCCAAGAAAGTGTCTTTGGAGCAAAAGAAATCAAAGTACTTGGACACCTTGTGTTAAACGAAGGTGTGCGGGCAGACCCAGAAAAGGTGAGATCTATAACGAAATTTACTATTCCTAAAATATTAGATGTGAGAAGCTTCCTCGGATTATGTTCTTATTACCGTCGTTTTATCAAAGACTTTTGTATCAAAGCCAGGCCACTCCAAGAGCTGTTAAAACCCGATGCTAAATTTATCTGGGGTGGTGGTCAACACGATTCTTTCGATGTGCTGCTAAAAGCTGTGACGACTGACCCTGTACTTGGTCCGTATGATGAGAGAGCACCTACAGAACTATACACAGATGCCAGTGGGTATGGGATCGGTGCTGTTCTGGTGCAAAAGAGGTTATAGCCTATGCTTCTAGAACACAAAAGCCGAGAGAAACTACTCAGCTACAGAAAGAGAATGTCTTGCTGTGATCTGGGCCATGTGCAGACTTCGACAGTATCTCTATGGAAGGCCATTCACAATTGTTACAGACCATCATTCACTTTGTTGGTTGACGGGTCTTAAGGATCCAACAGGACGACTAGCCAGGTGGGCACTACGCCTTCAAGAGTATGACATTACCATACTGTACAAAAGTGGAAGAAAACAGCAAGATGCCGACTATCTCTCAAGAAACCCTGTGCAAGACCATCAAGATTTGGATGAAGATAGTGACTGTCTCGCTGCACTCCAGTATCTCTTTGCTGGGCAGAAGGACGACGCCAAGATATCTCGAATTATGCTTGCCTTAAATCGTTAAGAGGATGTGTAACGACAATTTAAGGCAGTTAATGGGTTACTTTGTAACAAAAACTTTGATCCATTTGGAAAGACGTGGCTACCAATGGTTCCTAAACACATGCGCTTAAATGTTCTACAGAAATTCCATGACACACCTGAGGCCGGACATTTAGGATTTATTAAGACCTAGGATCCGCAAGATATTTATCTGGCCAGGTTTGTTTAGGAGTGTCCGTTACTACGCGTCGCACTGTCGAGAGTGCCAGAGGAGAAAGGCAGTTCCTCAGAAGCCACCTGGCAAACTCATACCAATTCCACCAGCCGATACGCCTTTCTAGCGTGTTGGGATTGACCTTCTCAGTCGATTTCCAACGTCTGCTAGTGGCAATAGATGGATTATTGTTTGGAGTGATTATCTGACAGGATTACAAAAGCCGTGAAAACAGCCGAAGCATCCGAGGTAGCCAAATTCATCGTGGAAGACATTGTATTAAAACACGGTGCCCCAAGGTCGTTAATTACGGATCGAGGGAACGTTTTTCAATCGAATCTTGTGACAGAGATAAACTGTCGGTGCAAAATTACTCATCACATGACGACTGCCTACCATCCGCAAACTAATGGGCTTACTGAACGCCTTAATAAGACGTTGGTCGACATGCTATCAATGTTCGTTAATGTTGAGCAAAGCAACTGGGATGAGGTGCTATCTTTCGTGACGTTTGCCTAAAACACCGCCAAACAAGACACCATAGGATTTACGCAATTTTTCCTGTTGCATGGACGTGAGGCGACTACGACGGTGGTCACTGTGTTTCCGTTACATCCTGATGACGTGGACGACGACTGCATCGGCCAGATGTTAACCAGAGCTGAGGAAGCTCGGCAGTTAGCTCTACTCCGCACGCTGCATTTCATGTGTGTGTGAAATCTTATGGGACTTAACTGTTAAGGTCATCAGCCCCTAAGCTTACACACACACCCATGCCAGAGGAAGGACTCTAACCTCCGCCGGGATCAGCCGCACAGTCCATGACTGCAGCGCCTGAGACCGCTCGGCTAATCCCGCGCGGCCGCACGCTGCAGGCTCAAGAAAACGATCGCCGAAGGTATGACGCGAGCCACCGCCCTGTTGTCTACCAGCCCGGTGACCTCGTCTGGTTCTTCACTCCTGTTCGGAAGGTTTGTCTCTCTGAGAAGCTCCTCAGGCGCTACTTTGTTCCTTATAAGGGTGTAAGACGGTTGTCTGATGTTACTTATGAAGTTGAAGATTTCGACCCCGAAACAAGACGACGAAAGGTCAGAGATACGGTCCAGGTCCTTTGAATGTAGCCGTAGCCCTATAAGGAGCCTGTAACCCAGGGTAAATTCGAAGCTCCAGCGACAGGCAAAAAGCGGAAAGATGACTAAGGGCGTAGCGGAAAGGAAGTTATAAGATCACCGCCAGGGTAAATATGTCATCGAGAGTCGGAGTATGTAGGACCAACGACTCGTTCCCGGACTAGGATGACGTAACACCGAGACGCTGTTCTCTTAAGGAGGAAGCAGTGTTGCAGAAGAAGCTGTGGTGTAGTGGTTATGATACTAGATTGTTGCATGGAGGGTGGTGAGTTCAGAACTCACCTGAACTGTAAAACTTAAATTTCTATATTCGGTTAAAGTGCCTTATAGAAGTATCCACAAATGTCAAGTATCATTGTACTGGAATGTTCTGTAACTGTATATACACCGTATATTTCTGGCTGAAGGCAGTTCGCTCCGCGCTCTTGTACGTGACAGTGAACAAAACTTTCGTTCAGTGAAGTTAGTGTTCGTAATTCACCTAATTACACCATCTTCTTCGTGACAATATTCTCTCCTAAATCGTTAATAAAGATAGGGAACAGCAGACGGTCTATAATAGTGTCTTGAGGAATTCCATATGTCACTTCTGTTTTACTTGATGGCTTTCCGTCAGTTACTACGAGCCGTGGCCTCTCTGACTTCCAAATCACGAATCCAGTCGCATAACTGAGACGATATTCCATAAGTACGCAATTTGATTAGAAGCCGCTTGTGAGATACGATGTCAAAAGCCTTCTGGAAATCTTGATATACGGAACCAATGTGAAATTCCTTGTCGATAGCACTCAACACTTCGTGTGAGTAATGAGCTAGTTGTGTTTCACAAGAACAATGTTTTCTAAATCCGTATTGACTTTGTGTCAATAAACCGTTCTCTTCGAGGTAATTCATAATGTTCCAAAAGAAGATATGTTCCAGAATCCCGCCGCATATGTTCAAATGTATGTGAAATCTTATGGGACTTAACTGCTAAGGTCATTAGTCCCTAAGCTTACACACTACTTAACCTAAATTATCCTAAGGACAAACACACACTCCCATGCCCGAGGGAGGACTCGAACCTCCGCCGGGACCAATCTCTCAGGCCACGACTGCAGCGCCCGAGACCGCTCGGCTAATCCCGCGCGGCCCCGCCGTATACCTGCGTTAATGATAAATGCCTATGAGTTGGTGGATTACTCTTATTCCTTTCTGGAATATTGGTGTGACCTGTGCAGCTTTCCAGTCCTTGGGTATGGCTCTTTCGTTGGCGAGCGGTTGTAGGCCATTCTTAAGTATGGAGCTTTTGCATCAGTATACTCTGAAAGAAACCTAACTGGTATACAATCTGGACCAGAACACTTGCTTTTATTAAGTGATTTAAGTTGCTTTGCTCCACCGACGACATCTACTCGTGTTGGCAGCTGTTCTCGATTCGAATTCTGGAATATGTACCTCGCCTTCTTTGGTGAAGGAATTTCGGAAGGTTTAGTGACTCTGCTTTAGCAGCACTGTCATAGACGATATTTCCATTGCTTCGCGCATAGACGACATTGATTGCGTTTTGCCGCTAGCATACTTTACATACGACCAACATCTCTCTCGATTTTCTGCCAGGTTTAGAGATAAAGTTTCGTTGTGGAAACTGTTATAAGCCTCTCGCATTGAAGTCCGCGCTAAATTTCGAACTTCTGTAAAAGATCACCAATTGAGGGGATTTTGCGTTTATTTAAATTTGGAATGCTTTTTTCGTTGTTTCTGAAACATTGTTCTGACCTGTTTTGTGTACCAAGGGGGATCACCTCCGTCGGCTGTCAGTTTATTTGGTATAAATCGCTCAAATGCTGTCAATAGTATTTCTTTGAATTCAAGCCACATCTGGTCTACATTTACCAGTACATTGTTGATTTATAAGAGTGGAGATTGTTTCTCAGGAAGGCGTCAAAAACATCTAATGGCTCTGAGCACTATGGGACGTAAGTGCTGAGGTCATGAGTCCCCTAGAACTTAGAACTACTTAAACCTAACTAATCTAAGGATATCACACACATCTAGGCCCGAGGCAGGATTCGAACCTGCGACCGTAGCGGTTGCGCAGTTCCAGACTGTAGCGCCTAGAACCGCTCGGCCACTACGGCCGGCTAGGAAGGTGTCAAGCGAATTTTTGAATAGGTACATTTTTCGTGTATTTTTAAGGATTTGGGCGTTACTGTACTGTGTTCACTAATCCCTGAGGTAGTGTGTTCATTAATCCCCGACTAGGGGGGCTAGGCCAGTGCTGCACCAATCTATGTTGCTGCCAGATGTATCCAAGAAGGTGGTGATGACATCATTCAAGATGGCGGCATGTAGACTTGGCAACAGCACATGATGTCATACAAGATGGCAGCCGTGACATCTGAGATGGCGGATTTTGGTGGGAAGAAAGGTCAATTGGGCTACCTCCACTATCCTAACCCCTCGTACCCTCCCCTTCCTCCATAAAGTGGCGGGAAGGTCAGATTTCATCATTACAATGCGACACACCTGCTAAATTAAGAAAAGATGGGGGGGGGGGGAAGGTCACTTGGGTTATCTCCACTAACCTAAGTCATCCGACTGCCACCTCTTCCTAGGGACTGGCGGGAAAAGGACTCAGCCTGTGCTGGGCTACTGGAGAGAGGAAGGAGTGTACTTTTTGTTTTCAAGCAGTTTCTTTAGGGACGGATTTCACATACTTTATTTATTATACTCGTACAAAACACCCTTTTGTGCTTGGGGTCACAATACACAGACTGCAGACAAGCAAACTTCCCCTAAATTATGCAGTACACTGATGTGCAGACACACAAACAACTCATAAACTGTCCAAATAACGCATATCACAGAACATAGACATGCTTGCAAAATAATGCAACAGAGATGCAAACAATGTGCACAGGCACTGCTCGTTCCCCCTTGGCCACTGGACCTCACGGGAGGCTGCTGCGCATCATGCCTGAAGTCGGGATGCACCAACAACCCTGTGACCATCAGTGCCAAGCCACACACAAGTGCCTGTTCAGGTCTTTCATGCATGTGGCGCCAGCATACCTAACACATTTGCTAATCGTCAACTGTTGAAATCAAGCACTGCACACATGTTCGCAAAACAATGCAACAAACACCAAAACAACTCCTAAATCATCTAAAGATAATGCATCTGTAACACTCACAACGCACAAATAGCCGAAAATAATCCAGTGCAGAAACACTTGGTGCACGTAAAAAAAGCTTCCGAGCTATCATCAGCCCCAACTATCAGAGGCTTGAACGAGATCTGCAGGGTTGGCCAGATGCAATCCAGCACAGGAGCGCTGCTGACGCATGCCCTGATGTCACAGGTCTATCTAAATAAGCGCCAAGTCATCCTCTGGGCCGTCCGTGCGTGTGTTCGCCACTGCTGGTGTGATCCCTCTTTCTACCTGCAGTCCGGTGAAGAGCTAATGGCCGAGCGACTACTCTCGCTGCAGAAATCCGTTCCAGAATAGCACAGGCTGCCTTCTCCCTAGCGATTCTAACGAGGCATGTGTGACGTGTGGCTGACGCATCGCTGCGCGTAGCTACATATCGTCATAAGTGCATCTAGGAACTTCTGAATTTTATACTGAAGCCACATGGCTATGTGAAATAAGAACCAAGTCAATCTCTCGGAAATTGTATAGTGTCCCAGAAATGCGCTTTTGTAGGAGCTTTCTTGATGTCTCGGCTTGTATGCACGGAAATTCTTGCCCTAAATGAACCTGTTTACGGAAATAGCGCTGAATAACGTCGAATGCATTCTTCTTTACGATCCCAACGTGGCACAGCATCCATCTCGTCTTACCACTCCTGCTTTCAACAAATGCAAACGTTCTCACCGCTATGTATAGACTCCTATATCCCAGCACAAAGGATGTCTTGTGAATGAACTGTGCACTTTGACTGGCACATATGTACTTACACAGACATACAGAAAACAGATCAGACGTTCTGCAAATGTAGAAAATGCGGGGTGGAGGTGACTGTATACAATCTCGTACAGTGCTATACTATACTTCCCGATTAGTGTATTTGCGCTAGGTGTTGGCAGCGTACTACATTTACAAGCAATTTTAGAACTCAGAACTAGAGGCTATATCATAATCGCATCGGTAGAACTGACATACAAAAATCGATAGGATTGCGGAAACTTCTTATATATTGATGGAATATATACCGAAATATGGAGAAATTGATGAAGTACCTGTATCTCTTCTGCTTGGCGCAGAACAATTTGTACATGTGAACAAGCTTGTGACCGCAAGAGCTATCCGAGAAAACATTGACATAAGGGAACCATGGAATCAGTCACTTTTTCCGTTGAGGCAGCATTCTACAGCATGTCTATTGAGGTAACAGTGATACACGCGAGTTGACTACTGTATTTATTCCTGATGTTCCGTCAGGATGCGTCAGTTGTGTGACATAGCCTGCGTTCGACTCATATACAATGCTCGTTATGTGTGGGTCTTGGAGCAGTGTCTACTTACGATCGTTGGCCGGCCGCGGTGGTCTCGCGGTTCTAGGTGCGCAGTCCGGAACCGTGCGACTGCTACGGTCGCAGGTTCGAATCCTGCTTCGGGCATGGATGTGTGTGACGTCCTTAGGTTAGTTAGGTTTAAGTAGTTCTAAGTTCTAGGGGACTGATGACCACAGCAGTTGAGTCCCATAGTGCTCAGAGCCATTTTTGAACTTACGATCGTTGACAGTAAACCTCCCCCCAGTCAACCTAGGACTTCCATAATCGGGATTTATGCGATGTACTCCAGTCCCTGGTCCATGTTAAGTGTAAAGTTGTTGCTTCAGTTTCATGAATAAGTTAGCGATAGGAGTTTGTGATACACTGCAGTCCCCTGTGACATGTTGTTTACAGAGTTAGTGGCGGCCTGCCTTGTAATTTCACATGTCGGATGCCGCTGCTATGCGTTTATCTGTTTCCTTGTAAGAGGTATTCTCCGTTAGTAACAATTTTATATAGGACTCATGTGGGCATTGTATAATTTCTGAACCGTGATCGGATGTGGACAGTGGACGCTATACATCTCTGGAAAGCTATATTGTGCATGTATCACACAAAACCACTATTTTAATGAAGTTTTCTCGTTTTACGGTTCGATACCATAGTTTATTGTAGAGACACCTGCAAGGAGGATGTATGTCATGCGCTGGAAATATATTTCTTACATTGGAGTATTAAAAGCGCTGCATTTCACACAACTAATTGGTCAGAAACTCAAGCGATCTAACATTATAGAATGTTTAAAGTGCGGAACGTTGTAGCCTTAGGAGTGTGTGTGTTTATGTTCTCTCTTAGCAATACCTCCTAGGCGCTGATCCTAGACTCAAGAACAATATTTTAGAGTTTATAGCTAGGTTGATTTACGGAAAAATGCTTCGAACTCCATCCGTCTGGAGATCCATCACGCATAAAAATCACCCGTTTCTTGTTCTTGTTAACCGTCTGCTATTAAATCACAACACTTTCAAATCTGTTACTATACATCGCTAAGGAGTGCTAACCTCCTCGACATGGACGCATCTCGAGAAATCCTGTGCACTTGGATGGGTGAGGACTCTGCAAGCTCCATTCAGTCACGAGACTTGGAATGTATACTTCTGGTCGGTTGTAGATTAAATTGGTAACGGTTCTTCATGACGGGTTGGTCAGTGACCGTGTGAGGGGGTCTTTCAGTCTATAATTTTACCCTTATACTCCGAGAATGCTCTGTGACTGACCAACATAGAGATAGATCGTAAATTAAGTACTATGCTCGAGGTGTTAGAAATATGTAGACCACCGTCTGATATACTTCGATGATTTGTGTGCTCGAGAATTAACAATGAATGGATGTACTGCACAGTCATCTACCAACATTTGCAATTATACTTGCAGAGTGGGGAGGGGGTGGATTAGCTATGATACTGAAATTGGGAAACATGCTGTCACATAATTGGTCAGTGTTGAAATTACTGTAAAATTGGTAGATTCGTTCACACAATCAACTGCAGTGTTTATTATTTCAGTACATTGAGGGTGTCTCTTCCATCCCATCCATCCACTGGTACACTGTTGGTTACCACATAGTGATTGACTGACATCGCTTGTTTGGGTTGGAGGAAGTTTTGGCGGAGGGGCACAACCTTCTGAGGGTGGATAGCACCAAAATAGTGATCATGTACATGACTGCAATATAAGGAATCAGTCGAAATGGAATGCGGAGCCATCAGCAATTCCATCACGGTGACAGATGAGTATAAATGTAGAGGTAGTCAATCACTTTCGGACAGCAGTTTAGAAATTCTCCACAACGCTGCCAAGCTCTTCCAGTTTCCTTATGTTGTAACTGTCTTTTGTTTAAAATCATCCAATGTGTGTGGCGTGTTATGGTAGCCGGTGTAACAAGATGATTTCCACTGTGCAATGTCTAGTTTTCTGCGAGAGGCGATAGGTCAGAACATTTTAATGTCAGTTTAGAACCTGACGCAGACCTCGAAGTCGTGGCACAAAAACAAAATGTATGGCAGTGTACAAAGCGTGTTACAGCATAAAAAAAACATTGTTTCAAACAACCTGACGCAGACCTCGAAGTCGTGGCACAAAAACAAAATGTATGGCAGTGTACAAAGCGTGTTACAGCATAAAAAAAACATTGTTTCAAACAACGACGCAGTGTCGCAGGGGGCTTCTCTTGCGACTTACAGTATGGCCTGTGGGATACAATCATCCTCCTACAGTACAGGTGATGACACTTTAAACTGGTCTGTGCAGTGGTTCAAATGACTCTGAGCACTATGCGACTTAAATGCTGAGATCATCAGTCCCCTAGAACTTGGAACTACTTAAACCTAACTAACCTAAGGACATCACACACATCGACGCCCGAGGCAGGATTCGAACCTGCGACCGTAGCGGTCGCGCTGTTCCACACTGTAGCGCCTAGAACAGCTCGGCCACACCGGCCGGCGGTCTGTGCAGTTGATCAAAACCTATATATTTAATAGGATCGTGACATGTTGCAGGAGCAGGCTTTGTTTCCATCGAATGGTCAAAACACAGATCTGTCACAGTAACTCAGCTTCACTTGTTTCTACACGGGTTGCAGAAGGTGGTGGATGTAGTTTTCCTCCGACCCCTACTCAGTTCCGACTTACATTGGAACGATCACGTCCCCAAAGCTGCAGGCATGGCAGTACAGAGTCTGAGGGGGCAGTTGCAGCGTTCATAGGGGCCACCTAAAACGAGGCGAGAATTTTACTGTAGCAGATAGGTTCGAGAAAGGTGACGTGCTTCGAGATATGAATGAATGTCGTGTGACTAGGGCCTCCCGTAGGATACTCCGTTTGCTGGGTGCAAGTCTTTCGATTTGAAGCCATTTCGGTGACTTGCGCGTCGGTGCGGATGAAATGATGATGAATAGGACAACACAACACCCAGTCCCTGAGCGGAGAAAACCTCCGACCCGAATCGAAACCAGGCCCTTAGGAGTCACATTCTGTCGTACTGACCCCTCACCTACCAGGGGCAGACATTTAGAGATATGCGAGTGCCAGAAATACGATTTACATGTGGCTGTAATCATTAAAATATATCTCCATAGGATCCAACGAATGTATGTGGCCATTGTCTATAACTCAGTGAATATATCACCAAACCTCTCGCATGGCATCAATACTGTAGAAATATGTAGCTGTGGTGGCGTGAGAGAGTCGCTAATACCGGTTTTATACCACGTTCCTTAGCTTAATCACTTCATAAATTGGGTAATTTTATTACGAGGTTGCACCATTGGCGATGTGTAAGCGCACTATTGCTCTGATACTATATACTCCAGCGATCACCGTCACAGTATTTGTCTGGACAAAAAACCATCTCATTCAGAGGCACTGTCGTACCTCGATTTATAAAGCCTATATAACTTTTAACATGGATGCTTTGTGTGCACCTGTAGAACCAAGACCGCTTGTGATAGTAGCATACAGTAGTTGTTGCGATCGGGTTTTTTTAACATGTGGCAATTTGTAAGACAATTACGCCGTCTTTCTAAGACATGTTGGTAGCACTCGCAAGAAAAACTTATGAGACATGTCCACCAATCACTGATTTTCTCTCAGTATTATTTTGTATCGTCTGCAATCATTTATTGGCGGAGTATTATACTTAGTAGTAGTAGTAGTACTAGGTACGTGATAAGTTCGCCTTGAGCATCAGGCTTATACAGTATGTGTTTGTGTTCCGACATATGCAAAGGAAATGACTATGTCCAGTCATAAGGAAGGTATGGATTTAACGTGGAGTACTGTGTTAGCAAAGGGAAGAGTATGTCATGTCATAAAAATGGTACCGATATTTCTATTTCCAGAGCCGCAGCCGTCAGCAGGGTGTGTTTCTGATGGTTTGCGCACTGTCGAATGTGGTTCAACTGAGACCGCAATCGTAATATTTAGTTGTAAGTACATGGATAAAATATATATAAGGCTGGTTTTCTTTTCTAGGATGACTTCGTCTATGCGTGCTTGGCTTGCAGCGGCGGTGATCTGTGTGGGAATGATTCACATTTCCTGTTAACAGTAGGAGCTGTCCGAATGGAGAGGCCTGTTGGAGTGTAGGAATCTACACTCCTGGAAATTGAAATAAGAACACCGTGAATTCATTGTCCCAGGAAGGGGAAACTTTATTGACACATTCCTGGGGTCAGATACATCACATGATCACACTGACAGAACCACAGGCACATAGACACAGGCAACAGAGCATGCACAATGTCGACACTAGTACAGTGTATATCCACCTTTCGCAGCAATGCAGGCTGCTATTCTCCCATGGAGACGATCGTAGAGATGCTGGATGTAGTCCTGTGGACCGGCTTGCCATGCCATTTCCACCTGGCGCCTCAGTTGGACCAGCGTTCGTGCTGGACGTGCAGACCGCGTGAGACGACGCTTCATCCAGTCCCAAACATGCTCAATGGGGGACAGATCCGGAGATCTTGCTGGCCAGGGTAGTTGACTTACACCTTCTAGAGCACGTTGGGTGGCACGGGATACATGCGGACATGCATTGTCCTGTTGGAACAGCAAGTTCCCTTGCCGGTCTAGGAATGGTAGAACGATGGGTTCGATGACGGTTTGGATGTACCGTGCACTATTCAGTGTCCCCTCGACGATCACCAGAGGTGTACGGCCAGTGTAGGAGATCGCTCCCCACACCATGATGCCGGGTGTTGGCTCTGTGTGCCTCGGTCGTATGCAGTCCTGATTGTGGCGCTCACCTGCACGGCTCCAAACACGCATAAGACCATCATTGGCACCAAGGCAGAAGCGACTCTCATCGCTGAAGACGACACGTATCCATTCGTCCCTCCATTCACGCCTGTCGCGACACCACTGGAGGCGGGCTGCACGATGTTGGGGCGTGAGCGGAAGACGGCCTAACGGTGTGCGGGACCGTAGCCCAGCTTCATGGAGACAGTTGCGAATGGTCCTCGCCGATACCCCAGGAGCAACAG
Source organism: Schistocerca gregaria (assembly GCF_023897955.1). Taxonomy (NCBI): domain Eukaryota; kingdom Metazoa; phylum Arthropoda; class Insecta; order Orthoptera; family Acrididae; genus Schistocerca; species Schistocerca gregaria. The sequence goes on from NC_064931.1 coordinate 45,025,650, forward strand.
TGTCCCTAATTTGCTGGGAAGTGGCGGTGCGGTCCCCTACGGCACTGCGTAGGATCCTACGGTCTTGGCGTGCATCCGTGCGTCGCTGCGGTCCGGTCCCACGTCGACGGGCACGTGCACCTTCCGCCGACCACTGGCGACAACATCGATGTACTGTGGAGACCTGATGCCCCACGTGTTGAGCAATTCGGCGGTACATCCACCCGGCCTCCCGCATGCCCACTATACGCCCTCGCTCAAAGTCCGTCAACTGCACATACGGTTCACGTCCACGCTGTCGCGGCATGCTACCAGTGTTAAAGACTGCGATGGAGCTCCGTATGCCACGGCAAACTGGCTGACACTGACGGCGGCGGTGCACAAATGCTGCGCAGCTAGCGCCATTCGACGGCCAGCACCGCGGTTCCTGGTGTGTCCGCTGTGCCGTGCGTGTGATCATTGCTTGTACAGCCCTCTCGCAGTGTCCGGAGCAAGTATGGTGGGTCTGACACACCGGTGTCAATGTGTTCTTTTTTCCATTTCCAGGAGTGTATTTTGATGATTTACGAGTTGTTTGGCTCTCTAGACATAAATGTATTGCATTATTTACGAGTAGTTTGCCGGTCTGTAGGCTGTGCAAAGCATTATTTTGACAGTTTACAATTAGCAAGCGTGTCTGCATAGCATTATACATTGGTTATTTCGGGAATTCAGGGGTACTTTACACGTCTGTAGCTTGTGTGGCGTGACCACAGCATGTCAGAGTGTGTGTTCTGTATCAGTGTAATAAATACACCATCTCTCAAAATTCATCCCTAAATAAATTGTTCAAAAATAAATAAAGTACACTCCTTTCCGATCTACAACAGCCCAGTGCAGTCTGAGTCCTTTTCCTGCCAATCCTTAGGAAGAGGTGGCAGTCGGATGACTTAGGTTAGTGGAGGTAGCCCAAGTGACCTTTTTTCCTGTCATTTTCTTAAGTTAGTAGAGGGGTGTCGTATTGCCCAGATGGAATGTGAACTTCTCACTATTTTCTGGGGGCAGGGGAGGGGAGAGAGTTGTTAGGTTAGTGGATATATCCCAATTGACCTATCTTCCCACCAAATCCGCCTTTTGTATGAAGTCATGTGCTGTTGCCAAGTCTACACGCCGCCATCTTGGATGACATCATCACCGCCACCTTGGCTACATCTAGCAACAATGGAGAGTGGCGCAGCCCCGGCCTAGCCACCCTACTTCCTGGTATCCGTTTTGATGCTCATTATTAGCTCAGGAATATTGGTTTCTAAGAGGTCAAGTACGTTTTTACAACCGTTTACTATTCGAGTGGGCTCATTGACTAACTGCTCAAAATAATTTTTAGAGAGTGCATTTAGCACAATTTCCGACGCTGTTTTGTGTGTACCTCCAGATTTAAACCAGCACATCGGGGGTAAATTGACGTCAGCACCTAGTATAATGGTATGAGTTGGCTATGTGTGTGAAATTAAAGTCAAGTTTTCTGTGAACTTTTCACCAATTGTATCACCTTAGTTGGGATGTCGGTAAAAGCATTCAATTATTATTTTATTATGGTTGCCAAGAATGACCTTCACCCACACTATCTGATAGCACCCATCTACTTCACTTACGCTACAAGATAAACTACTTCTAACAGCAAAAAGCACGCCACTGCCAACTGTATTTAGCCTATCGTTTCTGAACACCTTAAGGTCCTTTGCAAAAATTACGGCTGAAGTTATCTCCAGCTCTAGTCAGCTTTCAGTTTCTATAACAACCGGATAATCAGTGCTTCCTATTAGCATTTGGAATTCTGGTACTTTTCCAACGGAGCTACGCAATTTACAAGTCTTATACCGATGGTTCCTACGTCTATGTTCTTTCTGTGTTCGACCCGCACCCTTTGAGGCTGAAGCCCTTTCTGTGTATCCCAAAAGCTGCCCAGTCCACGCCACACAGCACTTGCTACCCGTGTAGCCACCTCCTGCATGTAATGGACTTCTGAACTGTTTAGGGGAACCCGAAACTCCATCACCCTATGGTGCTCATCGAGGATCCTACAGTTTAAACATTTGCTGAACCCTCTGAGCCTCTGATTCAGACCCTCCACTCAGCTTTGTATAAGAGGTCTGCAATCAGTCCTGTAGACTGTGCTGCAAATGGTGAGTTCTGCTTTCAGCTTGCAAGCTCAGCTGGCACCTTTACCACTTCAGGTAGATGCTTGAAACCAGAGAGAATCTCGTCTGATCCAAAGCGACACACCTCATTGGTACTGATGTGAGCCACCACTTGTAGTTGGCTGCACCCTGTGCTCTTCACGGTGTCTGGAAGGACCTGTTTCACATCTGGAATGACTCCAACCAGTATGCACACGAAATGCATGCTGGCTATTTTCCCCTCCATGGCAGCCATCTCACTAAGGAGGCCCATACTGTGCCTAATATTGGAGTTCGCAACTACCAATAATCCTGCCATTTGTGACTGCCTGGATCTTGTAAGCTAAGAGGTCTTGAAATAGGACAGGCAGATGCATCTGGCTGAGGGACATTGTCAACCTCAGATAGCACCTGGACCCTGTTTGTCAGACTAGTCGGGGAGGCCTTACGTTCGACCCCCGTCCTCCTCCCTCCCCTGCCCGAGAAGTCTTTTGCACCCTGCCACACCCTGAGGCGACCACCCACTCGGTCACAGGTCTGGGGTCAATCTCAGTAACTGGCCTTGCCACCACTGCGGATCAGTCAGCCAGTCCAGACTTGTACGTCGTGCTGGACGTCTGTTGGATTCCGACAGCTGGTCCACAACAGTGATGCCCACCCACTGCAGCCTCAAGCTGAGTAACCGAAGCCAGCACAAGCTGGAGTTGAGAGAAAAGTGTCACCAACTCATCCCGCATCCTCACATAGCAATCACAGTCCCCATCCATGCCAAAGACGGTGGAGATCATATTATACAGACAAAAAAAGACTATCGACACACGTTACGGAACTCTACTGCAGAGACTAACGAAAATCCAAGAACAGTCTCTAGTAAATTACATTAATACTCAGAAATTGAAAAACTACCAAAGCACGCAGGTGAGAGAGACTAAATAACTGCAGAGATTGCAAAGACTGAAACAACCGTCCTTGGATTATCTTAGTCAGTCGTTGCGATGCATGCCCTCCAACCTATTTTGCCGGACAGTTCTCGAAGCTGAAGTCCCTTGCAGAAGTAGCATCAGCGGTCAGCGCCATCGGATTCTCCGGAAGGTGCCGTCTTATATTATGTATCCTGTAATTCTGCGTGATGATGCGAGAAGCTATAATACTTGAAATAATGTTCGTGGATGCCCTATGACGCTTTTATTTACGAAAACACCTTAATCTGATGATAATGAAACAATATTTCGCTTATTAACTCAAAACAACCAATTTCTCGGGTGCATGGTCTTACGACAGAACTACTTTGTAAGACATCCTATCGTTGAGTAGCGACTACGGCACGCAATCTAGATCTCGTGAAAGAATCTTGAAACATCGTAGCTGTTCGTACAACTTCGTTGTCTTAAACATCGTTCATTTGTTTATTGAAGCTACTGCATTCTTGCGTCATAATATTGTTGCAAGGAAGTGCATATGACTAGTGTAAAAAGTGGCTTTTAGTAGTACATATTTGATTAAACAAAATCACTTGCTTCACGCTGGATTGGATGTGGACTTTCCCCAAGTACCTTTGGTCTGATGTAACACTTTTTCCTACAGCTAACTACTGCGTACATCTAGCTATGGCGTCTCCCCCCCCCCCCCCCCTTTCCCGGGCACACCGGATGGTCCATGGCTACTCCAGCCAGAGCGGGAATTCAAATCTTACTCCCTGCTATGAGTTCTGGAGTACTATCTGTGTCTTTAGAATGCTACTAATATCTGCACACAAAAAGTAAATCTGGAAAATAAGGAAATAAAATGTGATTTTGCCGCTTGGAGTGGCCCCGCGTTTTGAGGAGTGCCCCCTCCAGTCGGAGGTTCGAGTCCTCCCTCGTGTGTGTGTGTGTGTGTGTGTGTGTGTGTGTGTGTATGGGTGTGTGTATGTGTGTGTGTGTGTGTGTTTGTCCTTAGGATAATTTAGGTTAAGTAGTGTGTAAGCTTATGGACTGATGAACTTAGCAGTTAAGTCCCATAAGATTTCACACACATTTGAACATTTTTTTTTTGTAAGTCTAGGGACCGATGACCTCAGCTGTTTGGTCCCTTAGGAATCAACACACATTTTAAAATGTGGTTTGGAAATAAGGGGTGCCTTGTGATGGCCAGAAGTGACCTCACGTTGGTTAGAGATACAGTTGCATACATTAGTCTCTAGACTTGTACCTCATTCACCATCACATCCTAAGCTTCTGGAACATTGCTGTCCCAATGGATTTATCTTTCGCTTCCACCATACGATGTGAATCACATAATCTTTCACATCCCCTGTTGAGTATATTTACGTTTATGATTGGTAAATGGTTATTTGTTGTACATCCTTGACCAAAACCACCGAAAATCTGAATCAGTCCCCGAATTGTGGTATGCAAGTGATAAATAATTATAGATTAGACAGACCCAGATGGGTAAACATCGGGCGACGCATCACTTGCGGTTTGAAGTAGATACTGTTATGTGTATCAGACAGGTAATTTGTAATGACGGATGCGTTCCTCGTGCTTCAACTCTGCTACAATAAAATCATCACATTTTATTGTAATACAAACCAACCATTCTCTTTTGGAAGGGGGGCACTTATTACTGCAGACACATCTAAACGTACTGGTAAAACACAGTACAAACAACTTCATCACAAAAGCCGTTGGATAGGAAATACGTTTTTTAAATAACTGCAATATGGAGGTGGTTACTTGGAGCCAATACGCATGTGTGTGGAGGCCGTTGCATTTCTCACCCCACAGCTAGACGGCTGACATATGCGCAGCACGCAGGGTAAAAGAGACACTTGACTTCTGTAGTCGCCGTTGCTGAGAGCATACAGTCTTGGCCGCGGGGGTATTTTTGTCGTGGGAACGGCGGGGGTCAAGAGGAGATAGTGTAGAAACTGTAGGTACTACCCCATGCTATCATATCGTTAACGACCTATTTGCGTTTTAGAACTTACGTTTTGCGACCAAAAATGAGTAGGGTCCCACGCACAGCTTCACGGACATAGCTGGGCAACGCTATTCAAAAAGTTAACTTCGCTAATCGTTAACTCGTTACTAAAACAGTTAACTTCGTTAAAAGTTAGAGACACCAACAAATAGTAGTGCTTCAAGCGAACTCAGTAAACAAACCATACTAAACAACCAACATCTAGTTATTCTTGTTCCCACTGGACTATTTACACCAATCTCGAGCGCCCCTCGTTGCCACGCACATATACGACTCGAATTTGTCAGAACATATTTTCGTGGGAGGAGCGGTGTCATTTTTGTCACGAACAGCAGGAATCTAATTAACGTTTAACAGACTCAAAAAAGTTAACGGAAATTAGAGTTCATTAAATGTTTTAAAAAATTAACTTTAAAGTTAATCTGTTCCTCTAAAAGTTAACATTGTTACTTAATGAATTAGCGTCTAGTCCCCAGCTACGTTCACGGAGCATAACAATGAAGTAAAGCAGCTCAAAACTGTCTAAGACAAGAACTGAGTTAGTTTTGTACAACTCACATAGAAAAATCTGTGTCATTTTGTATGAGTATTGACTACTTCGTCAAAAAAAGTGGTCAGAATAGTAATATGATGCAGATTTTTCAGGTAAAGTAGCAGGACACTAACTCGGTTTTTGTGTTAGCCAGTACTTGTACACAGTCACGTTGTCACTGCGCGGAGTTCTTTATTAGCAGCTGACAGCGGCACGGTGGAGGGAGCGGTCTCAGCCGATTTGCAAGTGTAGCACTCTCCTCTCGTAAACTGGCCTGCGCAATGTCCAAGCCCAAGCCTCGGCAAAACAGCCGAAATGCCGCCCCTTCCTTTCCCCCTCACTCCGTCCAAGTGGAGGTCGGCCTCGAACAGAAAATGCAGGCAGATGGTTCATAGAAACTGAAACAGCACCTCACTCCTTGGTTGTTGCTGCAGTTGCTATTGTTATTTTTGTGGTCTTCAGTCCGACGACTGCTTTGATGCAGCGTTCCGAAGTAATTTGTTCTGTACAAAGTTTTTCATCCCTACAAAGCTACTGCTACCTATATCCATCTGAAGCTGCTTACTGTAGGCAACTTTTTGTCTCCTTTTAAAATTTTTGCCCCTGAGAGTTCCCTCTATGACTAAATTGACGATATTTACGATTGATGCCTCGGGATGTGTCCTATCAACTGTCCCCTTCTTTTAATCAGGTTGCACACTAAACATCCTTTGTCCTCAGTTCGATTCACTGTCTCTTCATTAGTTCGGAAATCTACACATATGCGAGGGGCATTCAATAAGTAATGCGACGTATTCTTTTTCTCGGCCAATTTCTGTTGAAAGAATGCCGTATTTGTTATGGGACATGGTGGGATATTCCTGCTCCAGCACCTATAGATCGATGAAATTCTAACAGATGACGGCACTGTATGTAGCCTGGAAAACGCCTGTAACGGAGAGGCGTTCCAATTAGAGAGCTGTCACTGAGTTTCTTCTGCCGGAAAACCAGAGCATCGCCGATACTCAAAGGCGTTTGCAGAATGTCTACAGATATGTGGCAGTGAACAAAAGCACAGCGTTTCGTTGGGCGAGGCGCCTGTCATCATCACGACAAGGTCGCGCAAACGTGTCAAAACTCTCGCGTGCCGGCCGTCGTACACATTTGTGACTCCTCCAGTGTTGGAACGTGCAGACACTCTCATTAGAGGTGATCGACAGATCACAAACTAACTCCTCGATGCACAACTGGACGTCTCTGTCGGTAGTGCTGACACAGTCATCCCCCAGTTGGGGTACACAAAGGTGTGTGCCCACTGGTTCTTCGCCGCCTAACAGAAGATCATAGAGACCGACGACGGACCATCTCCGCGGAATTGATTGCACAGTACGAGGCAGTACGTGACAATTTTTTGTCGAACGTCGTCACAGGCGATGAAACATGGGTTTGTCATGTGGAACCGGAAACAGAACGGCAATCCAGTAGTGGCGCCACACCACCCCTCCTACGCCCTCAGCCGGTAGACACAGCGATGGCCTTCGGGGACTCCGAAGGGGTTCTTCTGTTTGGCGTCTTCCCTCACGGTGCAATGATCAGTTCTGAAGCGTACGGTGCTACCCTCAGGAAAACGAAGAAACCACTTCAACGTGTTGGTTGACACAAAAATGAAAACAAAGTTCTCCTTCGTGATAACGCAAGGTCTCACACAGTTCTGAGGAACTCTCAAAACTTCATTGAACTGTTGTTCGGCATCCACCCTACAGCACGGATCTCGCACCTTCCAACTTACATCTGATTAGCCTGACGAAGGAGAAGCAGTACGTGGATGGTAGGGAGGGTATCGAAGCAGGAGGACTTTGGCTCCGAAGTCGACCAGTACATTGGTGCCGTGCACTGCCAACAAGGTGGCTTCAGGCCGTCACGTTGAGCGGGAATTACGTTCAAATAGTTTTGTAGCCAGAAGAGTAGAAAATAATACGGTCTATTGGAATCCTGAATAAAACCAACCTGCTTTCAAAAAAAAACATGTGACTCTTGGAATTGAACGCCTCGCATTATTCAGCATCCTACAGTGGCCCCACATTTCAATAGCTTCTGTTCTCTTGATACATGGTCTCTTTATCGACCAAGTTTCAATCTTATACAGGACTACACTCAAGACAAATACCTTCGAAGGAAACTTCTTCAGATTTACGAGTATATTTATATTCTATATTAACGAATTATTCTTTTTCTGAAATGCTTTTCTTGCTATTGCCAGTGTGTGTTTTACATCCTCTACATGTTGCCTAAATAGCTGAACCTATCTAGTGCTTTTGTGTCAAAGTTACTTATCCAATTCGTTTAGCATCGCCTTATTTAATTCGACAACGTTGTGTGTACTTGGAGTTACAAAATCTCGCTTATCATAAATTAATCGTGCGCGCTTTAAATACCGTTATAAATGCAGATTAATCTAAATGCTGATGGCTGACTGTAAATACAGTATTTAAACTTTCGACTTTTCTCAGCTTACAACATAAAATTGTAAGTAGGCTGTTTAGGTTTTTTTCTTGGTAACGCCGCCGCCACATAGCGCTCTGTATGAAAATCTCTGGCTGTGCCGTGTGCAATCTGTGGCTGGTTTGCGTTGTTGTCTGCCATTGTAGTTTTGGGCAGCGGCAGCTGGATGCTAACAGCGCGTAGCGTTGTGCAGTGGGAGGTGAGCCGTCAGCAGTGGTGGACGTGGGGAGAGAGATGGCGGAGTTTTGAAATTTGTAAGAATTGATGTCATGAACTGCTATGACTATTAAGGTAAATACATTTTGTTCTCTATTAAAATCTTTCATTCGCTAACTATGCCTATCAGTAGTTAGTGCCTTCCGTGGTTTGAATCTTTTATTTAGCTGGCAGTAGTGGCGCTCGCTGTATTGCAGTAGCTTGAGTAACGAAGATTTTTGTGAGGTAAGTGATTTGTGAAAGGTATAGGTTAATGTTTGTCAGGGCCATTCTTTTGTAGGGATTACTGAAAGTCAGATTGCGTTGCGTTAAAAAAAAATATTGTGTGTCAGTTTAAGCACAGTCATGTATAATTTTTCTAAGGGGACGTTTCATATGTCGACCCTTAGTCGAGGATACCTCACTGGAATCTTCTGATTTTTTCTTGTAGTTTGTGTAGTTAGTGTAGTCTTTGTTTATTGCTAGCGCGTAATTGTAGAGAGAATTTCCTCTGTAGTTGTAGTTGTTCATTGTTGTACAGTAAAACAGTTGTAGCATGCATGTAGATTTGCACCAGATATTTCGCAGGTGCGCTTGCAATTAACTAGATATTATTTTCAGTGCTACGTTAATGTGTTCTCTTATTTTGCTCTTCAAATTGTGGTTTTCTGTGTTATCGTGTGAAATATTATGACAATAATGGCGTGTGAAAAACGTAATACTAGGCTCCAAAGTAAACTGAGAAATGGCAGTGAAGACGAAAGCAGTGTGTTAGCGCCACCATGTAATGAATGAACTAATGTTCAAAGTAGTAATTTGGTAATTGTGCATAGGGAAATGGAGCGGGCTGCAAATAATGTCGTAGGCAGTGAAACAATTAGTGAACAGGGAAGCGTTATCGATCGATCGGTCGGCAACAGCTAGCCTCAGGATTCCGAAATGACTGGAAACAATCTTGCAAATACTGTAGATTCAGATTTTGCGTCCTCACCGTTTTCTCAAATAAATCAAGACACATTTTCTGCTTTTCAAAATGCGAATATTGCCGGTTCAAATGCACTGCCGAATACCACTGAGGAACATGTTTCAGACACCAGTGTATTGTTATTACAATTAATGCAACAAATGGGACAAAAGCTTCAAAAGTTAGAACCAATGGAACAAAATCATCGGAAGTTAGATACCACGCTTGAACAAACACGTGAAGATTTAACTACTGAGCTACATAACATTAAATCGAAATGTCAAAAAGTCTGCAGTGACGTAAAAACACAAATTTGTGAGCATTTCCAACCTATTTTTTCGCACCATGAAAATGCATTACAGAATCACGAAGCAGCCATAAAAGAACTGCAAACTATTGTTCATGAAAATCATGAGACCTTGCAAGCTAAAATTGACTCAGTAGCATCTACCGATTCGGTTACGCAACTTGCAAAAACTCATGAAAACTAAAAGGACACAGTAGATACTCTGAAAATTGGTCCAGAAAGACACATGGAGGAAATTAGTTCATTATCAGAGAAAGTAGTCGAACTTGCGGATCAGCTAAATAAATTATCTACGAAGGTAGATGATAATCTGAATGACACAAAACCGGTAGTCTTTAATGACACAGAAGAGTATGAACAAATTAGAAAATTCAAACAAAATCAAAATCAAATCAATACGCAATACAAAAGAGAAATCCGGGAAGTACAAGATCAGTTTGCACAAGTAATACAAAAATTACATATTTCAGAGGAGACTCGCGCTCCAACACGGGAAGAGGAACTTAGAAATACGGAAAAGCCACAAAATAATAACACAGGGCATTTCGGAAATTGTGAAAGAAATTGGCAAGGTGCACCGAATTTGGAGATGGAACCGCCGACACGACGTAACAATGACCGATATGCTACTCGCCGACATGATGATTTTGACTATAAGCTGTTCATTACTACACGTAAATTCAAAACATTTAAGAATTCTGGCAACGACATTCATCCACAAGCGTGGCTTCATCAATTCTCTCATTGTTTTCCTCCCAATTGGTCATTAGAACACAGATTAGAATTTATGTGTGGCTACTTAGAGAATGGACCAGCTGTTAGAATGCGATCGGTCATTCACGATTGCCACAGTGAAGAAGAATTTTACCATGCCTTCCTCTCAGCATATTGGTCTCAAGCTACACAAGACCGAGTAAAACATAGCATCATAATGATGAAACATTTCGAACAATCTGAATTTTCCAGTCTTGTGAAATATTTTGAACACATGTTGTACAAGAATCAGTACCTGTCAAACCCATACAGCCCCTCAGAACTCATCCGCATTTGCTTAATCAAATTACCTGAACATTTACGGCATATTATTTTGGCAGGACGTTGCAAAGACTACATTGAAGCTTTTCAGGGACTCTTACAAGAATTAGAAATTGACACTGACAATCGCGGAACGCTAAAACAGGAACAAACAATTACAGGTCACATCCGTCGCAATTCCAAGATCAAAGAAATAGTAACTGGACACGACAAGGCTATTCTCACCACACAAATCGTGACCAAAACAGACACCACCCGTATGACAACCGTTGGCAGAGTAGTAATAATTACAGGGAAAGATCACCTCTCCGCGGTAATGACTATCACAGAGACAGTCAGAAAAACAGACAATATGGGAACCAAAATAAATATTATCAGGGGAGACAGAATAACTTTAGACGCAATGGTCCAGCACGCAGTTACGATTCAGGGAGAAATTCTTCACCACGTGACCGACAAGGAAGAAACTATGGAAACTACCGACATGACGACAGACGATATGATCGTAACGACAGACCTGAATTGCATCAGAACTGGCGGGATTCAAACAGAGCAGCTCCCTCTCGACAAGGTGAATTTGTAGAAGTTAGGTCTCCTAATCCTAATAACGACGCGCGCCAACAAAGAAACAGACAATGACTCGCACTGGTAGGCAGCTACGTTCGCCGGCTGGCTCAGAGAAAAATAACATAGAAGCTAACCTTGAGAAAAATGTTAGCATTTCTTACCGACGTATACCGCATGATAATTGCGTTCAAGTTGAAACTCTGAGTACTATGAAGAGTAAACGATTGCACTACATTTCACATGTAAAACCGTTTATTGAAATATAATCTGATTTTTAACTTTGTCTTTGCCATAAAATTTTTCACGTTACGCTACTAGAACAATTTGTCACACTGAGAAACTGTTAACATGTAACAATGTTTTAAAATTAACTATCAAGTCTAGAACCTAGAGAACATTTTTAAACTGAAATTACGAATGCTTTGTTATAATGAACAGACGACACAGTGTTATTGTGTGTACACATTCTTGCTTGTTAGTTGCACGATTACGTAACGACTATCAGGCTTATGTACTTAGAACATATACTGGTACTGCTCATGAGACTTTAATGCAACATTTTGGTTTACTTGAAAATACATTCTGGATTTAAAATACTTTATGTGAGATACCAGATGACACAGTGGTTAGTTTGTGACAGCTACACGATTTTATCACGACGCTACCAATGAGTGACCATTTACAATGTTGCTTTTGCAGTGTTTCTGTTTTATATCTGCACAGTTTTTCTGAATTCTTCTGGAAAGTAAAACATGTTTTAGTAGTAACTTTTGTGGTATAGCGACAATGAGACAGCCTTTTCTCTAGCACAACAATACGTTACAGTACAGTACTTACTTCATCACGGCAATAAGCGTAGTAACTACGATATCTATACGCAAAGCATTTCACTTTTGTTTATCATGAGGTAAGTACATTGGCTTCTATAGAACTTTGCTTTCGGATGACGATAACAATGACACTTCCACAGAGATTATCTTACATGACGCACAGTTTAGCGCTTCAGTACACGTATTTGAGTGATTAATTTTGTACTTAAAACATTTATTTTTTAAGATTTTTGAATTACAATGATACAAAGGTTTTCCCTGATACATTTCATTTCATTCCATTGCTGTAATCTGTAACACCTGAGGATATAATTACATTAAGATGACTTCAGACTTATGAAATTGTATTTTGTCTGTACTTTGTGAACTGTTCATATTTTTTCAGAACCATTGTGATACTATGAGAGCTTTGAATGATATATTTGGTATATGATCATGATTTTTAAAGTACGTTTGAGGCAGATGACACTTTTGACATGAGCAGAGAATTTTTTTTAGGTTTTGAAATTATTGCAGAAAACTATGACGTTTTTGAGATTTGACTGAGGTGTTATGATATTATTACGACGACGATGTGAATTATGCTGCTGAGGTATGTTTAAGCTGATGCTACGTGAGTTATTTGGTTATGCTACATATCTGTTATGGTGAAATATTGAAGAAGTGTCCACGAATATGTATATGTGTAATAAGGTAAGGAATAATGAGTAGTGGTTAGGGACTCTGGTTTGTGAAAGAGGTTGTTGGAAACCAAGAATCGTACTTTAAGAGCTATGAAATGTGTGTATATGCGTGAATGTATCACTATGCTGGCGAAAATTATATGGACACTATTATATCAATAGGATTTCGTTTCTACAGATTTGTAACGCAGATTCTTGACCTGTGAAATTTTTTATATGAGACTGCCACTGTAGCGGAAACTGCTGTCGTAAATACTTCAGTAAGGAAGGTAAGTGACCTTGACATAATGCGTTTTGGGCGCCCAGCTGAGAGGTAGTCGTCTGACAAAAGAAAGCAATTAGGTGGAGAAAAAAAAAGGGAGGCCATTATCCTCGCTATTGACATTTCTTTGTTGAAAGCATCGCAAATACGACACGCTCAAACTTGAAAACATGTGATTACACTGTGGAGCTCTTAATTTGATATTTACTAAAATGCCTAATGAAACGATGAGAAACATTTCATGGCTATTGTCTTGCTAGTTGAAAGATTGTTTACTGCACTATGAAATGCCATATGGCTAGTGAATGACGTTTCACGCCTTGCATTGCCTATTTTGTTTAATACCTAGTTTCTAGCTGCACTGCAGTTACTATAAAATTTAATGGATGTACTAATATAAATATTTTATGCCTACAGATCCAGTAAATAATAACTTTATGATGTACTTAAAAAAACAAAGGAACTCAAAAAGACATTTCCCTTCGCAGGAATTGCATACAGAATTTTCAAGTACATGGTAATATTTTTTTTACAATAAGTTTTTGTGGTGCACCACTTAAATTACATAGATATTAAAATGTGAATATACATTTCCCTTATCTGCATTGTTGTCTTTAGTGTACCATTTTTTCTGCTTGAGCTTTGTCATGTTTAGGTATAAGTTATATTGCCTTATATTAGTTGTAATGTTGCTGCCTGCTTTGACAACTTCCATTTTTTTCATTGCTGCTTGTATTAATTGTTTTGTGCTGCATTGCTTCGTCCCTTAGTTTAGCATCTGAACTCAGTAGCTTTAAGTTAGCTTAAGATGGGGTAGGCTATAAAAGAGAACGAGTTGTGATGAATTGGAAGAAATGCATTGAGAAGCTATAAGAAATGATTTGGCCAAAAAAGTAGTGTACAGTGGAGAAAAACTATTTTTGAAAGAGGATGTGAACAAAATACAGAAAGCATGCTTGGATAGGACATTTTTGGTGGAAACAAATGTTGAGATATGATGAAAGATCTACAGAATGAAGTTTTGGGTTGAACTGCAGTACCAAATGTTGCACTGAAAACAAACGCTGTCCTTTCCTTTTGTGTTATCCCACTATGTGTTTGTGTACCCTTGTGGATTTATTTTCTTCCTGTCTCTGTGTACTGTTTCATAGAATTTTTTCTTTTCTAATACTCAGCTACATGAACTATGATGAGGAATACTGTTATCCTCAAATATAATTTGCATTAATAATATGTTATTTACTTTGTAAAGATGTTAGACATTATTAATTCTGATCTATTTTAATGCTCATGTGTGAAGTTTATGTTTCAAAAGTTATTCTGATCTTTATGTATGTACTTATGTCATAAGTTTTGTAACACTGATGTGCATGTATATTTATATTCTTTTGTAAAGCCTGTTTTACTACAAAAGTTATCTGTATACTGTTATGTTCTTTAATGATGTATTTTGTGCCTTTGTAATTGTATTTTTATGTTTTAAATTTAAAATTGTAATTGACACCAGTTCATCGAATTAAGTAACTTGTAAATTGCATTTCACTGCACACGTTTCTGTTGGTCATAGTATATGGACAATATGAGAGAAGTAGGGACTGATAGTGTTTGCACGTGTGTTAATAATTCAGCAAGGGACTGGATAACAGCATTGCTGGTTCTAAGGACATTTCAAACAAATTCTTTGTGAGTGGACAAGTGGTGCTTTATGGACTTGCTATATTCTCCGCAAGACTCTTCAATGGTGATTGTGCACCTGCATAGTCGCAACAGATGGTTGCTGGCTATCTCTACAAGGACTGAAGTGGGTCTACACCTTTGATGACTCACCAATACCATTATTTCTACAAGGACTGCAGTGGGTCTGCACCTCTGGTGGCCCACCAATACCGTAATCTCTACCAGGACTACAATGGGTCTACTCTGTGTTGACCTACCTACCAATGTTCTTCAAAACTTCGACTGACTCTGCTGTAGGTTTGCTCTGTTGTGGCCCATTAACTGTCAGCATGTCTTTCCATTGGAAGGACAACACTACTTCTTCAAGACTGCATGGAAATCCACTACTTCCATGTGCATTTTCTTTTACTGCTCCGACATTGAGCAAAAACACTGCTATTATGCTGTGATGAACGATCAGGACTGTCTTTATGGACTGTGAGAAAATTTTAGCTTTTGACCAACATTGTGTCGATAAGTGTGTGCATTTCATTTCTTTCTTATTGTAATTATGAAAAATTTTTTCAAATCGGTATTGGCCACTGCCCAAAACAATTTGTACAATTTTTTGTGGGGAGCATGGGGGCTATGTAAGTAGGCTGTTTAGGTTTTTTTTATTGGTAACGCCGCCGCCACATAGCGCTCTGTATGAAAATCACTGACTGTGCCGTGTGCAATCTGTGGCTGGTTTGCATTGTTGTCTGCCATTGTAGTTTTGGGCAGTGGCAGCTGGATGCTAACAGCGCGTAGCGTTGTGCAGTTGGAGGTGAGCCGTCAGCAGTGGTGGACGTGGGGAGAGAGATGGCGGAGATTTGAAATTTGTAAGAATTGATGTCATGAACTGCTATATAATATATATATATATAATGACTATTAAGGTAAATACATTGTTTGTTCTCTATTAAAATCTTTCATTCGCTAACTATGCCTATCAGTAGTTAGTGCCTTCCATGGTTTGAATCTTCTATTTAGCTGGCAGTAGTGACGCTCGCTGTATTGCAGTAGCTTGAGTAACGAAGATTTTTGTGAGGTAAGTGATTTGTGAAAGGTATAGGTTAATGTTAGTCAGGGCCATTCTTTTGTAGGGATTACTGAAAGTCAGATTGCATTGCGCTAAAAAAAAAAAATATTGTGTGTCAGTTTAAGCACAGTCATGTACAATTCTTCTAAGGGGACGTTTCAAAATAGCTATTTTTAAATTTATTCACAATTGTGGAATGTTTCTGATATTAGCTGCAGTAGGTATTACCTATTAGTGGCACATGAAAATACGTGGCTGGTTGGGACACGAACCCAGATTTCTAGCTTTTCGCGAGTTATCGCCATAACCACTTCTGCTATCCGGGCACAACTCCAGAATCGACCCAGTCTTCTATGTCATACCATCACCATCTCTCGCAACTTTACTTGGATTCCTGCCACACTGTTTCAATCAGACTATTCAGCTTTAGTATTAAGATCGTCATTTTTCCTGTCAAGGCATGTAATATCTATTTTTAACAATGTTTGAAGAAACAGACATTGGTGACGATCTTACAGCTGTACTAAATTCATGAAACTTATCCGCTGCTGCGGAATCTTTCTGACATTTTCTGCATTAGGTATGAATCTATTAGCTATTGGTGACACACGAAAACAGAGCTTGAGTCCCGGCGGGCACAAATTTACATATCATCAATAGGCAATACCTTCGTGTCTAATGCAGCAAACATAAGCAAGATTCCGCAACTGCAAATGAATTTCATAAATTTAGTACAGCTGCAATATAGTCACCAAAGTCTGTTTCTTCTGACATGTTAAAATAGATATTTTTAAGATTACATACATAGATCAACACTTGAAAGTTAACGAAGGTGCCAGTTTAAAATATTTAACCAGCTTCATGTCATAAAGATAGTGCTTCTTATCTTCTTATCACCATAACCCCTGGAAGTTATTTAAAATCTGGTTGTTATTTGACTGATGAGTCACTTAGAATCCATACCGCACTGGTCGCGTGTTCGAACTCTCTAATCATGTCCCTGGATATATCTAGGCTGTATGATATAACAGACACCTCTAAATTCCTTCTATTTGAGTTTTTACTCATTTTTTCTGATTTATTTTGAGCCTGAAATTTAGTCTTTGCGAAATATTCTCAGAACACTTTCGTAAATTGATAATACGTTACAGGCCATTAGAAGGAAGGATACAATGACGGATGGAAGGAAGGAAGGAGTATAGGGTTTAACTTTCCATCGAGACCGAGCTCATTAGGGATGGAGCATAAGCTCGCCTCATTTCAAGCATGGGGAAAGAAATCGGCCATGCCATTTCAAAGGAACCATCCCAGGATGGCCTGACACGGATTTGAACAATCGTTCTCGGTACAGGCCAGTAGAACTGTAACACCAGCAAATAACGAAATTTTTTTTATTGTTCGTATACAGTATAACAGGAAAAATGGCTCTGAGCACTATGGGACTTAACATCTATGGTCATCAGTCCCCTAGAACTTAGAACTACTTAAACCTAACTAACATAAGGACATCACACAACACCCAGCCATCACGAGGCAGAGAAAATCCCTGACCCCGCCGGGAATCGAACGCGGGAACCCGGGCGTGGGAAGCGAGAACGCTACCGCACGACCACGAGATGCGGGCTAACAGGAAAAAAACTGATTAAACATCTAGGTGCTTTAAGAAGGTATAGCTAAAGTAAAATGTTAAAAAAATCTGATTATTTGTTTAAAAGTTTATCATCTCAAGTAGAGTTTATTTACAGTTCAGTTTATTTACAGTTTAGTGTAGTATTTAAGTCTTTCTTTATCATTTAGTTAAAGAGAATTCATATCACGAATGATGAACTGCTTTTGTTGAAGCTAAGAGCTACAACAACTTGCTACAAGTCGTCACGCTGGGTTCGTAAGACCTCATAGTGCAGCAGTGACTCACTAATACACTCCTGGAAATTGAAATAAGAACACCGTGAATTCATTGTCCCAGGAAGGGGAAACTTTATTGACACATTCCTGGGGTCAGATACATCACATGATCACACTGACAGAACCACAGGCACATAGACACAGGCAACAGAGCATGCACAATGTCGGCACTAGTAAAGTGTATATCCACCTTTCGCAGCAATGCAGGCTGCTATTCTCGCATGGAGACGATCGTAGAGATGCTGGATGTAGTCCTGTGGAACGGCTTGCCATGCCATTTCCACCTGGCGCCTCAGTTGGACCAGCGTTCGTGCTGGAAGTGCAGACCGCGTGAGACGACGCTTCATCCAGTCCCAAACATGCTCAATGGGGGACAGATCCGGAGATGTTGCTGGCCAGGGTAGTTGACTTACACCTTCTAGAGCACGTTGGGTGGCACGGGATACATGCGGACGTGCATTGTCCTGTTGGAACAGCAAGTTCCCTTGCCGGTCTAGGAATGGTAGAACGATGGGTTCGATGACGGTTTGGATGTACCATGCACTATTCAGTGTCCCCTCGACGATCACCAGAGGTGTACGGCCAGTGTAGGACATCGCTCCCCACACCATGATGCCGGGTGTTGGCCCTATGTGCCTCGGTCGTATGCAGTCCTGATTGTGGCGCTCACCTGCACGGCGCCAAACACGCATACGACCATCATTGGCACCAAGGCAGAAGCGACTCTCATCACTGAAGACGACACGTCTCCATTCGTCCCTCCATTCACGCCTGTCGCGACACCACTGGAGGCGGGCTGCACGATGTTGGGGCGTGAGCGGAAGATGGCCTAACGGTGCGCGGGACCGTAGCCCAGCTTCATGGAGACGGTTGCGAATGGTCCTCGCCGATACCCCAGGAGCAACAGTGTCCCTAATTTGCTGGGAAGTGGCGGTGCGTTCCCCTACGGCACTGCGTAGGATCCTACGGTCTTGGCGTGCATCCGTGCGTCGCTGCGGTCCGGTCCCAGGTCGACGGGCACGTGCACCTTCCGCCGACCACTGGCGACAACATCGATGTACTGTGGAGACCTCACGCCCCACGTGTTGAGCAATTCGGCGGTACGTCCACCTGGCCTCCCGCATGCCCACTATACGCCCTCGCTCAAAGTCCGTCAACTGCACATACGGTTCACGTCCATGCTGTCGCGCCATGCTACCAGTGTTAAAGACTGCGATGGAGCTCCGTATGCCACGGAAAACTGGCTGACACTGAAGGCGGCGGTGCACAAATGCTGCGCAGCTAGTGCCATTCGACGGCCAACACCGCGGTTCCTGGTGTGTCCGCTGTGCCGTGCGTGTGATCATTGGTTGTACAGCCCTCTCGCAGTGTCCGGAGCAAGTATGGTGGGTCTGACACACCGGTGTCAATGTGTTCTTTTTTCCATTTCCAGGAGTGTATTTACTAGGTCGTCTGTAATCTAGAAACATGCTTTACTTGTTTTCATAGAATCAACATAGTCTGTATACGCGCAAGTTTAGTTGTATGATGAGATGTGGAAGATCGGGAGGACCCAAGGGTGCGCACCACACCTACAGCAGCTCTGTACCACCACGAGCACTCCCTGCCACCGCAGTACAGGAAGGCTGGCGGCAGCCACTCAGCCTACTTGCACTTTGAGCCACTACACTGACACCTTTGTTCATGCTTCATCCTTGTTGTCACTGAGATAGCTGGACTCTGTTTCTTGCTGCATTATTTGTAACGAGTCTTTGTACTCTTCGAGAAATACAAATTAAGTAAACCTTCTCTTTGTTGTGTTAAATTGTTCACTAATCATTTCTGATCCTGTCTAACCTTCCTATGACGACAGATGCCGCTCCACTCTGTAGCCCAACTGTCCTTACCATTGTGCACAAGGTTGTACACAAAACAGGGTACGAAATGTAGTACACGGAGTACTTCCTCTGACAGCAACAACTACTGTAACTCAGATGGGCATTGAGTAATACTGAGATTGGATGAGGTCATCCCATGCTGCTTCGAATTTATTCCAAAGCTCGTGAATCATAACAGCTAGTGATTGGTGCATACCACTCTCTTGGCAAACCCATATCACACATTTTCAATATGTGGGAGATCTGGAAAACATTCAGGTCAGGGGTGATAGTCGAACACTCCTTATATTGAGGTAGGTGTGGACGACACAGGCAGTATGCAGTCTTGCGTTATCTTGTTGAAAGATAACATCGTGGAGATCTCAAAGACAGAAAACAACCACAGGGCCTTTACACTGCTGTTGACCGAACTACCAGATATGGGAAATAGAGATGATCATATTATGTACCCCAAGGTACCTCATACCATCATGCCTATATCATGATGACCATTGCAGTAGTATTGGGACCAGGGTGATACTGCCCCAGAGTACTGTTATCCAAGATGGCGACGACGAAGTACCCTAGATGGCGGCGATGACGTCATCCAAGATGGTGGAATTTTGGCGGGAAAGTGCCAGCCCCCCCCCCTCCCAGAGAAAAATGGCGGGAAGTTCAAATTCAAACACGATATTGTCATACCTGGGAAAATGGTGTGAAAAATTATTTAATCAGTTTCAAGCACGTGTGTTCGCCACCAGGTCTGGACTCCAACTGACTTAGTTCATATCATCGCCACCAGAGAGTGCCACTGTGACATCAGATCAAGACACAAGTACCGTTATTTAAGATGGCTGGACCCAGTGTATCCAAAACGTGGCTCGGTACACAGAGGACGCTGTCTTGACGTCAGCTGATGACGCGAGTACCGTTATCCAAGAAGGCAATTTTTTTCCTCCACTCAGATGAGCGGAATTAGTGGTGCACATTCAATCTTTGCTGAGCTGTCATTGTCAAACCATTGCCATGTGTTCGATCATCGAGATGAGTGTGAAGGATAGAGGAGCTTTCAATAGCTGCATTGAATGTAGACATTCCAGGTAGGACTGTAGCCACAGTTCACTACATCACGTACAGAAGAGTATGATAATGGAGTGTAGGAGGAATAAGTAAAAGAATTCTGTTCAGCTGAATTCGGCAATGCAGTTGGATGGAGCCAGGATGCATATCGTAACCAGCACATGCTTATGCGCATGCGCAAACTGCCAAGATATTCATCATGAAGCATTCACTCTTCCAAAACGGAAGAGATGTCCAGTTGATGTCAATTCACTTCAGTGTAAGCATATTCGTATACTCGATATATGCCATTGAAGATCAGCTGCTCACCCCGTATCCTCGTGGCTGTGCCGAATGTGTTCTATCGATGAGTTATTGGTGTTTGAGTGGGATGAGTTTAACAGCTATGTTGTTTGTAAGCATACAGTCGAGGACTGCCCCCATAGCCTCCTACATGCGGAATTGAAGCTCGCATTAATGCTCGAACATATGAAGGGGAAAAATATGGTCTTGCAAATAAATGCGTTGCAGTGAGATGCTTTAAAGATGTATTACCCATCTAATGGGAACATCTGCTATTGTTGGAACTGTATGCCTTTTCTAACAGCACCATATAGGCTCCCAGCCAACAAGAGACGACTACCTCTGATCCAGCAGACCGAAGAACCGATCTAGTTCACGAGCTCACCACTGGAGTCACTTAGATAGGCCGTGTGATCAAACGATTCAACTAATATGAACACGGCATTATGATGATGTAGGTGGATGGTATATAAGTAGGAGTCAGCAGCTGCTCGATCTCTGTTCAGGCCAGTCAGTCAGTCAAGATGAAGTATCGATCACCACAGCAGCAGCAGCAGCAGCAGCAGAATAGGAGCAGGAATCAGCAGAAAAGTATCTACACTCCTGGAAATGGAAAAAAGAACACATTGACACCGGTGTGTCAGACCCACCATACTTGCTCCGGACACTGCGAGAGCGCTGTACAAGCAATGATCACACGCACGGCACAGCGGACACACCAGGAACCGCGGTGTTGGCCGTCGAATGGCGCTAGCTGCGCAGCATTTGTGCACCGCCGCCGTCAGTGTCAGCCAGTTTGCCATGGCATACGGAGCTCCATCGCAGTCCTTAACACTGGTAGCATTCCGCGACAGCGTGCACTTGACGGACTTTGAG
Organism: Schistocerca gregaria; assembly: GCF_023897955.1. Taxonomy (NCBI): domain Eukaryota; kingdom Metazoa; phylum Arthropoda; class Insecta; order Orthoptera; family Acrididae; genus Schistocerca; species Schistocerca gregaria. Next base: position 45,047,341 of record NC_064931.1, read on the forward strand.
CGAGGGCATATAGTGGGCATGCGGGAGGGCAGGTGGACGTACCAGCAAATTGCTCAACACGTGGGGCGTGAGGTCTCCACAGTACATCGATGTTGTCGCTAGTGGTCGGCGGAAGGTGCACGTGCCCGTCGTCCTGGGACCAGACCTCAGCGACGCACGGATGCACTCCAAGACCGTAGGATCCTACACAGTGCCGTAGGGGAACGCACCGCCACTTCCCAGCAAATTAGGGACACTGTTGCTCCTGGGGTATGGGCGAGGACCATTCGCAACAGTCTCCATGAAGCTTGGCTGCGGTCCCGCACACTGTTAGGCCGTCTTCTGCTCACGCCCCAACATCGTGCAGCCCGCCTCCAGTGGTGTCGCGACATGCGTGAATGGAGGGACGAATGGAGACGTGTCGTCTTCAGCGATGAGAGTCGCTTCTGCCTTGGTGCCAATGATGGTCGTATGCGTGTTTGGCGCTGTGCAGGTGAGCGCTACAATCAGGACTGCATACAACCGAGGCACACAGGGCCAACACCCGGCATCATGGTGTGGGGAGCGATCTCCTACACTGGCCGTGCACCTCTGGTGATCGTCGAGGGGACACTGAATAGTGCACAGTACATCCAAACCGTCATCGAACCCATCGTTCTACCATTCCTAGACCGGCAAGGGAACTTGCTGTTCCAACAGGACAATGCACGTCCGCATGTATCCCGTGCAACCCAACATGCTCTAGAAGGTGTAAGTCAACTACCCTGGCCAGCAAGATCTCCGGATCTGTCCCCCGTTGAGCATGTTTGGGACTGGACGAAGCGTCGTCTCACGCGGTCTGCACGTCCAGCAGGAACGCTGGTCCAACTGAGGCGCCAGGTGGAAATGGCATGGCAAGCCGTTCCACAGGACTACATCCAGCATCTCTACGATCGTCTCCATGGGAGAATAGCAGCCTGCATTGCTGCGAAAAGTGGATATGCCCTGTACTAGTGCCGACATTGTGCATGCTCTGTTGCCTGTGTCTATGTGCCTGTGGTTCTGTCAGTGTTATCATGTGATGTATCTGACCCCAGGAATGTGTCAATAATGTTTCCCCTTCCTGGGACAATGAATTCACGGTGTTCTTATTTCAATTTCCAGGAGTGTATTTCGCAAAATTACTATTATTATTATTTTATTATTATTATTATTATTATTATTTTATTATTATTATTATTATTATTTCTGTAGCAGCAGCATATTATGGTTATGAATATTCTTCTTTGTCCGCTAGCTTCACCCTTGACGTCAGCATCAGCGGGTTCCAACCTGTCATAGTCCGCACACATGATGACCTCGGACTCTTCCACGCAGTATCCTGTAGTAGAGCTTGTCAGCATGCTGGAGCAGGATAGCGAGGTGCTGATGTCAGTGCCAGAGACTGCGTATGAGATGGCTTCACAGAACAGGACTCCTTCGTACGCGCCATCCATTCATCATCGCACAAGAGACGTACAACCATCAATGCAAGGACAACAGGCTAACCGCGCTGGTGTGGATGAAAAGATACCGACCTCCAGTGCACCACAGCCTTTACTGCTCGCCTCATGCTATGTGTTAACAGTTAGTGGTTCACAACGTCTTCATGTAGGACTTGAAGTTTCACAAGATGGTAGCCCGTCAACTGTGTTAGTGCTCGAAAATGCGCCTAAGAATATTAGTTAGGTTTTCTGACTATGAGTGGGATGCACTCTGTCGTGTAAAAACATACATTAAGAAGCATATGACTAACGAATACGCTCCATCCCACTCCTACCGGGACATGTACTGTGGCAGTCTGTGAGTATTCTATCACTGTATGACGATGCTACACTAAGAATTAAAAGTGCTGAGGGTCATAGTATTTTCATTCAACGCTCGACTGTTGATAACTTATTCAATCTAGACATGGCAGTAACTAGTACAACAGAAAGACTAAATAGATGGCGCCAGTATGTTCAAGCTGTATACAGTGACATAATTAACTGGCTTCACACATGTAGCATTCACATAGAAGATATAGATCATTGTTTTAGTACCTGCCGAACTCTTGTGCTATTCCTCGAATAGGTGTTGAAAATGTTGAACTCAAATTTACTGATGGGAATACCAGAATATTGAAATGCGCCTATAACATTACGAGACATATGTGCTGAATTTGAGGGATACAAGCAGCAGCTATTTTCCAAATACTGTACTTCTGCTGCACCGTTTAAAAAATGAAGTTATTTTTTTCCATGCTGATCATAATTGTAGATCGTGAATAAATAAATATACACTCCTGGAAATTGAAATAAGAACACCGTGAATTCATTGTCCCAGGAAGGGGAAACTTTATTGACACATTCCTGGGGTCAGATACATCACATGATAACACTGACAGAACCACAGGCACATAGACACAGGCAACAGAGCATGCGCAATGTCGGCACTAGTACAGTGTATATCCACCTTTCGTAGCAATGCAGGCTGCTATTCTCCCATGGAGACGATCGTAGAGATGCTGGATGTAGTCCTGTGGAACGGCTTGCCATGCCATTTCCACCTGGCGCCTCAGTTGGACCAGCGTTCCTGCTGGACGTGCAGACCGCGTGAGACGACGCTTCATCCAGTCCCAAACATGCTCAATGGGGGACAGATCCGGAGATCTTGCTGGCCAGGGTAGTTGACTTACACCTTCTAGAGCACGTTGGGTGGCACGGGATACATGCGGACGTGCATTGTCCTGTTGGAACAGCAAGTTCCCTTGCCGGTCTAGGAATGGTAGAACGATGGGTTCGATGACGGTTTGGATGTACTGTGCACTATTCAGTGTCCCCTCGACGATCACCAGAGGTGTATGGCCAGTGTAGGAGATCGCTCCCCACACCATGATGCCGGGTGTTGGCCCTGTGTGCCTCGGTCATATGCAGTCCTGATTGTGGCGCTCACCTGCATGGCGCCAAACACGCATACGACCATCATTGGCACCAAGGCAGAAGCGACTCTCATCGCTGAAGACGACACGTCTCCATTCGTCCCTCCATTCACGCATGTCGCGACACCACTGGAGGTGGGCTGCACGATGTTGGGGCGTGAGCGGAAGATGGCCTAACGGTGTGCGGGACCGTAGCCCAGCTTCATGGAGACGGTTGCGAATGGTCCTCGCCGATACCCCAGGAGCAACAGTGTCCCTAATTTGCTGGGAAGTGGCTGTGCGGTCCCCTACGGCACTGCGTAGGATCCTACGGTCTTGGAGTGCATCCGTGTGTCGCTGCGGTCCGGTCCCAGGTCGACGGGCACGTGCACCTTCCGCGACCACTGGCGACAACATCGATGTACTGTGGAGACCTCACGCCCCACGTGTTGAGCAGTTCGGCGGTACGTCCACCCGGCCTCCCGCATGCCCACTATACGCCCTCACTCAAAGTCCGTCAACTGCACATACTGTTCACGTCCACGCTGTCGCGGCATGCTACCAGTGTTAAAGACTGCGATGGAGCTCCGTATGCCACGGCAAACTGGCTGACACTGACGGCGGCGGTGCACAAATGCTGCGCAGCTAGCGCCATTCGACGGCCAACACCGCGGTTCCTGGTGTGTCCGCTGTGCCGTGCGTGTGATCATTGCTTGTACAGCCCTCTCGCAGTGTCCAGAGCAAGTATGGTGGGTCTGACACACCGGTGTCAATGTGTTCTTTTTCCATTTCCAGCAGTGTATTTATAATCTGAAATTTCTGTTTGTCTTTTTATTCCTCTAGACAAAAATGTCACATAAGTTAATGCGCATTAGTATACGTTTATGTACGTGACACTTTCCTCTTGAAATATACCACTTGGAGTTCATTCTATTGTGTAGCCATTGTAGCTTAGTTGGTTAGGTGACTGCGCTATAGTGGCTACATACACATATTATTTATTATATAAAAGCCCATTGCACGCCAGTACCTAGCACAGTAGGTATCATGGCGGGCTAGGTGAAACACCCTCGCCGCAGGGACTTTGTTGTAGGTGACTGGTCCTGTGATGATGACCAAGACCAGCAGACCAACAAGAATGGACCACTCTTTCCTGACAGCATACGAGCTATAATTGTAGGTCCACCCAACTGTATAAACGTACAAAATAGCTGTGTGCGTCAGTAGACACTACACCATGGACAAATTCGCACGCATGGCGAACGCTCAGTCTGAGAGGCTAGGTGTGCATAGACAGAATGCTCGCGTGTACACCAGTATGGAATTTAAGAATCTTGAGGGAAGACTCGTTAATGTTGTAAGGGAATTAAAGGACACTCAGAAACGTCTTGCTCTTAGCCAAAATCGGCTAGAGAATAGAATCAGCGCAATTGAGGCGAAGATAGAAGCTGAGGTAAAAGAACACCTGGCTTAATGAATCTAATCTTCCTAAGGGCCTAAAAAAACTTAAAATACTCTACCAATGATCGCAAAGTGTATAGTGAAATACTACAATTGACAGCTGTATAAAAGTCCTGACGGAACACTGACAACCCTACAAAACTCTAAATACACAAACATTATACAACCTTTACTGAATGAGCAACCTAAAAGCATTGGTGAGGGTGTAGACTTTCAGCATAAAGGAGTGAGCAATCAACTCCCGCAGTATATATATTACGATGAGCCAGATGAACTAACAGACAGACTTCGACTGTTGATGGCTTCGGCTGCTGCGGGCAATACAGCTCATTCGAATGAGGTTGTTTCGACGACCTCTGAGCTTCGAGAGAGAGGTATCATCGAATAAGTATGGAGACAGTAGTTCGAGAACTGCACAAGCCAGCACGCAAAACATACCCTCGCAGACATGTTATGATTAAAGGGCTGGATGACTTGCGGCAAGCTGGTCTTGTAGATATGAGTCAACATTCACATGAGAATAGTGGATTCAAATACATTTTAATGGTTATTGATACATACTCTAAATTCGCATGGGTATTACCTGTGTAAACTAAAACGGGTAGAGATGTTGCTGTAGTGTTTGTGAGTTTGCTGCAGTAATAATCGGGCCATGGAAGCAGCAGCTATCGGAAAGGGTCTCTACTTGAAACCATTCAGGAAAGGACTAGGTCTCTTCATAAATCAAAAAAAGTCCGTTAGTTATCCTACCTGATCGAGAGCTCACGAATAAAGATCTGGTTAATATTGTTAAAGAAAAACTTCACATTCCTGGATTTCGTGGCGTCTTTATGCGGGATACATTACCGAAGACCATGTGGTGCATGTGGAATTGTAAATTTGGTTGTTGCTGGGGGTCCAGGGACCTACTGTGTGGCGTATGTTAAGAAACGTGCAGATACAGTACAATATTTCGATTCATTTGGGGATTTACAGCCGCCTGAAGAATTACATTGCTACTTCGCCAGCAAAAGACGTATTTTCTACAATTTCCGGTGATATCAGGACTTCAACACATACCTGAGTGGGCATCTCTGCGTTATGTTCCTCATCACAGCCATGGAAAATTAGCCTTCACTCGCATCAGCGAACCTCTGGAATGCATGCTATATTTAGACCAAGCGATGAGAAGTCTAGAATGTGCACTTTCTCCTCTCCTCGTCAGAGCAGGTGCGCAAACATCCGCACACATAAGAGCCATCATTGAATGCACGCCCATCATTTGAGGTTTAGATGCAATGTCATACATTCTGACTTTAAAAGAGCGAGTATCAGTATTACTTGCAAATTACGTTCCGCTGACTGATTTAAATGCAGGAGACTGGAGTATTGCGCTGATTGGTCTGGAGACGTATAACAGCATTCCAAATATCACAAAGAGCAACAATAAACTGCATCTGGAAATTGATGGTCAGAAGGAGATTCTACAAATACAACCTGGTGCCTACGATATTGATGATTTAAACAAAGTCTTAAAACAGTCAGGAAAAGGTATTGAACTATGGGCAAACATTGTAAGTAGGCTGTTTAGATTTTCTTATTGGTAAAGCCACGTAGCGCTCTGTATGAAAATCACTGGCTGTGCTGTGTGCAGTCTGTGGCTGGTTTGCATTGTTGTTGGCTATTGTAGTGTTGGACAGTTGGCTGTTGACAGCGCGTAGCGTTGCGCAGTTCGAGGTGAGCCGCCAGCAGTCGTGGATGTGGAGAGAGAGATGGCAGAATTTTGAGAGCGGATGATCTGGAGGTGTGTCCATCAGAGACAGTACATTTGTAAGACTGCATCCAGTCTTACAAACGTACTGTCTCTGATGGACACACGTCCAGATCATCCGCTCTCAAAACTGCTACATATATTATGACTTTTGAAAGTATTAAGGTAAATACATTGCTTGTTCTCTATCAAAATCTTTCATTTGCTAACTATGCCTATCACTAGTTAGTGCCTTCCGTGGTTTGAATCTTTTATTTAGCTGGCAGTAGTGGCGCTCGCTGTATTGCAGTAGCTTGAGTAACGAAGATTTTTGTGAGGTAAGTGATTTGTGAAAGGTATAGGTTAATGTTAGTCAGGGCCATTCTTTTGTAGGGATTATTGAAAGTGAGATTGCGTTGCGCAAAAAAATATCGTGTGTCAGTTTAAGCACAGTCATGCATAATTTTTCTAAGGGGACGTTTCATGACATTAATACCATTAAATCTGAAATACGGACAGTGTGTGCTATGATCGACTTTAGACAGAGATTCAATAGGTCCACTGATAGGTTTTGCAAAGGATCATGTTTTGGAGAAGGACCCCAGTAAATTTTACACATCGGATCAAGCTGTAGATATACTTCCAGTCATCACAATCCACATTGAGTGCAATATTGCCACAAACTCATACCTTAACGATGAGTTGAGTCAGTCAATTTACGGATTCTTCCCTACAGTCGGTACTGGGTATAAAATAGTTCAAGCCCCCACAAACGCTGTATACATCCCAGTGACAGTTCAGACATTGGATTACCTAGAACTGCGTATTGTTGACCAGAATATTCAGCCTGTTAACTTTCGAGGAGAAGAGATCATTGTACGCTTGCATCTAAGGTGAGATGGGAGTAAGGTACAAAGCTAGCACACCGAGCTCACAACCCTTCAGTGTATCGCGGAAGCGCAAGGTGATAACACGCCTTCATTACGAATTCCTTACTTGAGCAGGTTTCAAATGGCAAAATGACGTCGCTCTACGTTACTCAATAGAGTATGATGATCGAATTAAACGTCATGAATACCACTCACACAAACCCTAGCTTCAAGCACATTTAACAAAAATGATGAAATTAGGATTGTTACCAGTATCAGGAGCCATAACACTGCCTTGCAAGAGCTTCCTGTATCTGGACTGTACATTTAAGGTAGCTGACAGCACTGTGGTAACGCTCTCGAAGCTGACGCGACATGCTCTAGCATTCCTGTTTCAAGAGATACGTTATGAACTTAACGGTATCGAAATAGACCGCACACGCAATGTTGACATAACATCAACCCTTCAGGCGTACATTTCAATCTCAGCCTCTGATTCAAACAGCTTGGAAAATGCGGGGTGGTTCATAGATGCACTGGATGGTGAGGAGAGATACAGCCGATTTACCATGCGCGTGCCACTAAAAATGCTTATGGGTTATTTTGAGGACATGCAGCGAATTATTATGAACGCTAAACAGGAGCTTATTTTGGTGCGGAGTGCAAGTGACGTGAATTCATTGTTACAAACAGCTGTAGAGAACGTTTAAACCAAGATTAATAGTATAGTATGGAAAATGCCTCACATCGCTGTTTCTGATGAGGAATTCTTGAATCTCTTAAAAGTTCTGAGTGCTGGCGTCTCTCTACCACTAACCTTCCGATCATGGAAGCATTTTGAAGACCCAGTCCTACCTACAGCATCCACACATACCTGGGCTATTAAAACAGCAGTGGAGTTGGGAGCACCTCGATTCATCATACTTGCATTACAAACTCAAAGGCGTGGGAATGTATCAAAGGACTCAACTGAATTTGACCACAGCAAGTTAACTAACGTCAGATTCTACTTGAATTCCGAATACCACCCATACAAGAATCTACATCTACAGTGGTACAGCAATGTATACAGTCTGGCATTTGACATGTATGCATCTAACTACGAAGGCATTGAAAATGAAGGATGCCTACTGAGTCCACAGACTTTCAAGAAGGTAGCACCAATAATAGTTTTCGACTTTTCAAAACAGAATGAGATAATTAAAACAGGGCCTGTAGATGTACGGATTGAATTTGAATCTTCAACAAACTTCCCAGATCACACTGCAGCATATGCTCTAGTTCTGCATGACGGTGTTATTAACTGCTGCCCGTTCACTGGTGTAGTGCAACGAGTTGTACAAATTAACAGGCGCTCTGCTAGCTCTAAGGCAGATCACGATGTAACTCCAAGGTATGAGGATCGTACTCAAGGATTTTACTGTGATGAACGCAGGCGATTTATGATTAAAGACTGTACATTAATAGAATGGAATAATAGTAACATTTGCATCAAGAGTTGCATCGCCTAAACCATTCAAGGATGTGAAGTGCATTATAACATGTAGAAGCGCAATGTGGTTATCACACTTCTATCATGGAATTCACTGGGATGACCCTGGAATCTCTTTATAAAGATTTGGTGCGATTGCTCCGAGTATTTGATCACAAGGGGACAATCGTCTACGTTAAAGGTGATGAGAAGATTACCTGGCTGCGTGGAATATTTAAAATTGCTTCTATTCAAGTGCTGGAATTGTATGGATGTCCATCTATCCATTGACTGAAGAACATTTACCAAGGAAGTGCTATTGTACCTGCATATGAGAATGTAAAATTACTTTTAAGTTGGATTACAAATAAATAATCATTTATAGAATTTGTTGTTTTTCTTTCTTTCTATACCACCCAACGTCCATAGAATGTAAGTGTATTGGGTGATATTGCATATGAAGCGAATTCCACTGGAACTATCTGAGACACACACATCAGCCTCGACGTGCTGAGTAACGTTACCTGAGTCAATAATAGACCAGCTTTAACCTCACCTCCAGTGACTGACAGTTCAGTGGCGACGCGTCAGATGCCGGCGCCAGGGCTGGAAGAAGCTCCGTCTTTGTGACCACTGGATCAAGTCCAGCACGTGTCATACAAAAATGATTTGTTTTTAAGGCAGCAGGTCTGTGCAGTGCAATGTGGCTGTATCCACATCTTGTAGACACACACAAGTACATTTATAATATTTTTTAATAAAAAGAATTATAGTGATTGAGGGGTGAAATAACAAAATTCGACATTTTTACAATAAAATAAGTGAACTTTGTATTGAATTCAGAATTTTTTTAACAGTATTTGTGAAATATCCGTCTACAGTAACATGATTCAGTTTTCACATTTATATATGAGTTTACAGATACATGATCGGTTTTTGACGAAAAATATCAACCCTCTGCTGTTTGCAGATATGTGTGTAAGATTTTACATTATTCAGAAATATAAGCATTCTCCACACACAAATATATTATATACACTCATGGAAATGGAAAAAAGAACACATTGACACCGGTGTGTCAGACCCATCATACTTGCTCCGGACACTGCGAGAGGGCTGTACAAGCAATGATCACACGCACGGCACAGCGGACACACCAGGAACCGCGGTGTTGGCCGTCGAATGGCGCTAGCTGCGCAGCATTTGTGCACCGCCGCCGTCAGTGTCAGCCAGTTTGCCGTGGCATACGGAGCTCCATCGCAGTCTTTAACACTGGTAGCATGCCGCGACAGTGTGGACGTGAACCGTATGTGCAGTTGACGGACTTTGAGCGAGGGCGTATAGTGGGCATGCGGGAGGCCGGGTGGACGTACCGCCGAATTGCTCAACACGTGGGGCGTGAGGTCTCCACAGTACATCGATGTTGTCGCCAGTGGTCGGCGGAAGGTGCACGTGCCCGTCGACCTGGGACCGGACCGCAGCGACGCACGGATGCACGCCAAGACCGTAGGATCCTACGCAGTGCCGTAGGGGACCGCACCGCCACTTCCCAGCAAATTAGGGACACTGTTGCTCCTGGGGTATCGGCGAGGACCATTCGCAACCGTCTCCATGAAGCTGGGCTACGGTCCCGCACACCGTTAGGCCGTCTTCTGCTCACGCCCCAACATCGTGCAGCCCGCCTCCAGTGGTGTCGCGACAGGCGTGAATGGAGGGACGAATGGAGACGTGTCGTCTTCAGCGATGAGAGTCGCTTCTGCCTTGGTGCCAATGATGGTCGTATGCGTGTTTGGCGCCGTGCAGGTGAGCGCCACAATCAGGACTGCATACGACCGAGACACACAGAGCCAACACCCGGCATCATGGTGTGGGTAGCGATCTCCTACACTGGCCGTACACCTCTGGTGATCGTCTAGGGGACACTGAATAGTGCACGGTACATCCAAACTGTCATCGAACCCATCGCTCTACCATTCCTAGACCGGCAAGGGAACTTGCTGTTCCAACAGGACAATGCACGTCCGCATGTATCCCGTGCCACCCAACGTGCTCTAGAAGGTGTAAGTCAACTACCCTGGCCAGCAAGATCTCCGGATCTGTCCCCCATTGAGCATGTTTGGGACTGGATGAAGCGTCGTCTCACGCGGTCTGCACGTCCAGCAGGAACGCTGGTCCAACTGAGGCGCCAGGTGGAAATGGCATGGCAAGCCGTTCCACAGGACTACATCCAGCATCTCTACGATCGTCTCCATGGGAGAATAGCAGCCTGCATTGCTGCGAAAGGTGGATATACACTGTACTAGTGCCGACATGGTGCATGCTCTGTTGCCTGTGTCTATGTGCCTGTGGTTCTGTCAGTGTGATCATGTGATGTATCTGACCCCAGGAATGTGTCAAAGTTTCCCCTTCCTGGGACAATGAATTCACGGTGTTCTTATTTCAATTTCCAGGAGTGTATATTTCACAACTAATGCAGAGGTACTGAACCTAATCACACTATCTTACAAGGTAAATACTATCGCTAGTGAAGTTCTACCCGAAAAAAAAAAGAAAATCACCTTTAACTAAAGGCGAACGTAGTTATTTCAAGTGGGTGGCTGTAAAACATTTTACACTACCACAAGCAACTGAAAATATATTTCTCTGCAGTAAGTGGCTCTAAACATTTTCCACTACAAGAATGAGGTGAACATATATATATTTTTCATTGAAGTCATGGCCTAAACATTTTTCCACTTCCCTTGGAAGCACAATCTAATAGATGTGTCGCTAAACTCTTTAGAAGTAAAATAGTTCAAAGACTTTAAACAAATATGCTTTTTACACCTTTTGTCACGTAACTGGGAACAAAGGAGTCAGGATATGTCTTTGATGCAGACATAGTGATAATTATCACCTTCAGAGAAGAGCAGCATGTTTACATGCAGCTCTCGCTCACCTGCAAATTTTGAGAAATGGAGGGGGCCGACCACTGTATGCTTGCCCTGCTCATCTGACTTGCTTTACTTCTCCAGGCCGTAAATGTGAACCGATATTCCGGTATTCTGAGCGTCAAACTTAGGTACGTCCTGGATCTTTACGGGGAACTTAAAATGGTTCAAATTGCTCTGAGCATTATGGGACTTAACATCTATGGTCATCAGTCCCCTAGAACTTAGAACTACTTAAACCTAACTAACCTAAGGACATCACACACATCCATGCCCGAGGCAGGATTCGAACCGGTGACCGTGGCAGTCCCGCGGTTCCGGACTGAGCGCCTGGAACCGCTAGACCACCGCGGCCGGCCTGGGGAACTCTATACCGTCAAAGTTATGACACAAATGAATATAATCACTTACATTGTATTTACTGGGACGCTCACGATGATGTCTGTAATTGTACTTTCTCTCGCAAGCTAGGACTGACGATGCAAAACAAGCTTTATCCTTTCTATCTTCAACATTAATGTATGCCCGCTACTTGTTAATATCCTCAGGGAGTTTAATATAACTGGACCCTCCATTTATTGGATGGTAGACATGTATATGGATGTCGAGGTGTGGTATACAGCGGTGACCGTGGCAGTCCCGCGGTTCCGGACTGAGCGCCTGGAACCGCTAGACCACCGCGGCCGGCCTGGGGAACTCTATACCGTCAAAGTTATGACACAAATGAATATAATCACTTACATTGTATTTACTGGGACGCTCACGATGATCTCTGTAATTGTACTTTCTCTCGCAAGCTAGGACTGACGATGCAAAACAAGCTTTATCCTTTCTATCTTCAACATTAATGTATGCCCGCTACTTGTTAATATCCTCAGGGAGTTTAATATAACTGGACCCTCCATTTATTGGATGGTAGACATGCATATGGATGTCGAGGTGTGGTATACAGCTGAGCACTTTAGCGGACCCACGTACTTCCATCTCGGCAAATGGGGCCATAATAGTGCTCGAGGTGGATTCTCGATACCACTCAGCAATCGATGTGCTCCGAGAAATAACGCCACTATCCCCCAATATATAGTGCAGAGTCGTCGTCTCCGCCTCACCTCGATGTTTAGGTGGGTGACTCAGTTTGCAGCATAACACTGCGCTGCATTTAATGGCGTTAAATCCCGGATCTTGTAGGACTTTGAGGAGCGCAGTCTCCGAGAGAGAGAGGCACGCTTGTAAAAACCCGACAGGGTCGCGATACCTCAAGCCCGGATTCTCAATTCTGGTGAATGAGATTTTCCCCTAAAAACCCTAGCTACTGCTGAGTATTCTAGGGGGGTCATGGAACGCGTACCTGGCGCGGACGACGGCGGCGAGCTGGTTCGGAAGAGGAGGAGCAGGAGGAGGCGGTGACAGCCGGCATAAGGGCCGGGCTGTGGCGACGGCCTGCGGGGTGCGTCGCTGCTACCGCTAGCTGCCTGTGGCGTGGGGGTCCGCTGTCGTTCCTCTTCTCGCTCGCGGCCAACCGGTCGAGTTGCTCACGGACGCCAGAGGGGCTGCGGCGGTGCCAGGGGTGGAGCTCGCACGCCTTCCGCCGCTTCTCGCGAGCGAGTGACTCTTAACCTAAGGGACATCCTAAGTGCCCTGTGGTTTCACAGGCTAAACCCAATTGTTATTCCTGTTTATCCTAAGTGTACTTGTGTCTCTGATGGCCTAACGTGTTGTGTGTGTCCTATGTGTCACATGAGTGTTGTGTGCGTGTGTAGTGTATCTGATTTTGCTCCAACAGTGGTCGTGAGTGTTTCCACTGGCGATTACTGCCGAAGCATGTCGGGCCATCGTGTGGTCCCCCTCCTGTGCTCCTGGGTACCCAGGTTTGCTATTAACCTGTTGTCTGACTGGGACGACAGTTCATAGAACTGCCGCGCCAGCAGTTTGAAGCGATCCCTAATCATGGGGATCCCTGTGACGTCATGCAGGTCCCTGGTGGGAAAGTCCCGCGGGAGGTGCATGGCAAGGCGCAGGACCTTACCTTGTAGGCCTTGTAACCGCTTGATATGGCAGTCGGCGGCATTTCCCCACACTACGGCCGCGTATTCCAGCACTGGCCTGATCAGTGCCAGATATAGCGTAATGCCGCAGTGTGTGGGAAGCGTGGACTGTGGATTTAGTACAGGGTAGAGTTCGCGTAAGCGTCCTAAGACTCTGCCCCTAACCTCTGTGACATGTGGTCCCCATGTGAGGTGCCGGTCTAAGGTCACGCCCAGATACTTAACAGTGCGAGACCATGGGATGGGGCCTCCCATGATCTGCACTGGTTGAAGATCCCTTGGTATCCGGTGACGTGTAATAATAATTGCCTGGCTTTTTGTGGCGTTAAATTTCAGGCGCCATTTTGTTGCCCAAGCTCCCAATACGTCGCACGCCTCTTGTAGGCGACGACGAAGGATATTAACCTTGAGGCATCGTGCGTAGAGGGCGGTGTCGTCCGCATATAGTGCTAGCGACACTCTCTGCGTCCTAGGTACATCTGACGTGTACAGGGTGTACAACAGGGGCCCAAGGACGGATCCCTGTGGTACTCCCGCACGAACAGGCCTATTAGTGGATATTCCGTCACCGGCGCGGACACTAAAAGTGCGATTTTGCAGGTAGGATGCAATGAGTTTCACATGTGGCGTCGGTACCCCCAGTTCAAAAAGTTTGAATAGGAGGCCCTCATGCCACACGCTGTCGAAGGCCCTGGAGACGTCAAGGAGTATCGCCCCTGAATACTCCCGGCGCTCCAGGGCACCCATCGCATCTTCTACTAACCTCAAGAGCTGTTGCTGTGTACTATGCCCCTGCCGGAAACCGAACTGTTCGGGAGGCATGAGCAACTCGCGGTTTACATGAGCTAAAAGTCGTTGGACATAAATGCGCTCAAAGACCTTTGACATTACTGGGAGGAGGCTAATAGGTCGGTAGTTTTGCGGCAGCCTTGCATCCTTCCCTGACTTTGGGATGGCTACCACCTCTGCATGTTTCCATACAGAGGGGTAGTCCCCAGTTCGCAGCACATGGTTGAATAGCTCGGTGAGCGGCTGGATAGCAGGAGGGGGGAGCTGCCGTAGCATAACTGCCTCCACTCTGTCACTGCCACCGGCTTTCCTGGTGTTTAGGGTTCGCAGTTGGTATTCAACCTCCTCCTCAGTGATAGCAGCTATCTCGTCCTCTGGAGCTGCCTCTGCTGCCAGGAATACAGGCAGACGCTCGTGCACGAGTTGTACATGTGCTGCGTCTATGATGTCCGCTACAGGCGTGAAGTTGGCTGCAAACGTGTCAGCCAGGGCGCTAGCCTTGGCGTCTGGTTCGCAAACCACCTCCCCACCAACTTGTAGCGGAGGTATACGTTGCCCTTTCCTAAGAAGCCTCTTTGTCGTCTGCCAGGCAGAGCCATCATCAAGGCGGAGCATGGCCACCCTCCCTGCCCACTCTCTATTGCGATGGTTTTCAACCGCCACTTTAATCTCGCGTCTGAGTTGGTTGAGGCGACGTTTAGTGGCGGCTTGCCTCGTGATTTGCCATTCTCGGAAAACCCTATTTTTGTGGCGTATGGCTTCCAGAATATCACGAGGGAGCTGGCGCGAACATTCAGGCAGCCTGCGTGGTCCCCTCGGTGTTGCTGCGTCTACAGCTTGTAGCGCAACCTCAGCGAGCCGTCGTATCATCTAATCAGCTCCTACATCACGTGGGTGAGGAACAGTAACGAGATCGTCAAGTATACTTTCCCGATACTGCTCCCAATCCACCCTGCGAAGCTGTCTACGCCATTGTGGTGGCTCTGTTCCCTGGAGATCAATGTCAAAAACCACGGGGACATGATCCGACGATAGTGCGCACCGCGTAGTAGCAGTAATGAGGTGTCCGTCACCCCTCACCACCGCCACATCGAGTACGTCAGCTAGACCTCTGTTGTGGGGATAGATGGTTGGGTCGTAGGGGCCCACCACGATCCCATTGTGCTGCCGTACTACACGTAGTAGGCGTCGTCCACTGGTATTAGTGACTCTTGAATGCCACTCCGCATGTTTCGCGTTTAAGTCTCCGGCGACAAAGAGTTTCCCACGAAGGTTCATCAGTGTCGCGAAGTCAGCGGGATTCAGGAGTCCCCTAGGCGGTCGGTAGGCTGCCACAAAAGTGATCTGACCCTCTGAAGTTTGTACTGCTACAGCAGTGGCCTCAATCGTAGCAAGCTGAGGCACTTGTACTAAATGGTGCTTGAGAGAGGTTTTGACATATACTGCAGTACCTCTCCCTGCCGTTAACCTATCTGTTCGGTAGCAAGTGTAGTTTGCTGCACGAACGTTGACTCCTGGCTTTAGATGTGTTTCGCAGACGAGACAGATGTCTACTGCCTCGTCATACAGGAATTGGCGGAACTCACCAGCCTGTGTTCTTATGCCGTTTGCATTCCATGCGCAAACTGTCAAGCCATGAAGTGGTGTATTATTCATGGTTTTGCATGGAAACCTGTTGGTGGCCGGCTGCTAGAGCCGTCTGCACTGCAGCAATCAAGAGCTGCGGTAATTGCACGAGCATCTCCTTGACAGTTCTGAGAAGCGAGCAAAGCTCAGCTTGCAAATCTGCAGGAGTCTCCTGGCTTGCTGAGGTTGCAGATGCGATCGGCTGCTCTGGCTGCCGTCCGCTCCCGTGGGCGGCTACAGCTGCCGGCTCCGTTTCGCTCTGCTGTGCTGCGTTCTGATTGGCTGGCGCGAGCCGCTCTCTCTTGTTCTCTGCCGTCCGCGCCCGGAAACGACTTCCTTTGCGACGGGGCGAGCGTCACTCACATCAGCCCGCTGGCCGACGTTTTCAACCTCGGCACGCGGGCGTGTTCTGATAGCATCGCTAACCTGACGCGGTCGTGCCGATTTAGCCTGAGTGGCAGGTGCGGCAGCCTTTCCCCTCGCGATTTGGCTAAAACTAAGGCCAGGGGTCACCCGTTTGGCCGGAGCATTGTTGGCACGCTGTTTAGCGTCCGCCTTCTTAAACGTTGCACAGCCACGATAGCTGGCAACATGCTCCTGTTCACAGTTACAGCACTTAGGTTTTACGTCCTGTGTCTGTTTACAGTCACGGCTCTGATGCGGGCCTACACATTTCACACACTTGGCCGGCATACTGCACCATCTCGCGACATGGTTTAGTCCTTGGCACTGGTAGCACTGTGCCCTTCTACCCCTGCCGCGAAATCGTTCCACAAGCACATTACGAATATTTGCAACTGTTGTCAGTTGAAATATTTTCCTATTTTCAGCATTATCCACTAGTATTACCTGGAATAGTGGCATCTGCTCGTTTGTTCCGGGCGTCTTCATGCGAGAGACAGCCCTGACACCGTAACCTAATTCCTCTAACTCCTCTTTTAGGTGGTCCGAGTCCATTTTAAATGGGAGTCTGCGGAAAACCACCTTGAGCAGTTTCAGTGGCTCTGTAGAGTGAGTGTAGTTGGGCACGCCCATTTCCCCAAATACTTTCATAAGAGTCACATAGTCCTCTGTATCTTTGACAGTGACCTTATATGTGTCCCTGCCCGCAGTTTTAAGAATAAAGTTGCCCTGCACCCTACTTTTCAAGAGCTGTTGAAAGCTTTTGAAATCAGCCGTCCATCTGACGACGATGGGAGGAGGAGCACGGGTCTTTGGCCTAGCCGGTTGTTCGATACTCGCGTCTTCCGGCGCGTCCGTGACAGTAGCATACCTATTGGTTGTCGCTAGCGGGGGAGCTCGTGTGAGCTCTGCTGCCCTGGCAGTGTGCTTCCTGCTCGGTACCTGGAAGCCGTCGTCGGTGGAGCAGCGGTCGCCAGTGGCGGCCTTGGTGCCCACCTGTGACGCCTTCTTCTTAGTGCGCGTCCTAGGCGCCTTGCCCTTCGAGGCGGCCGGTTTCTTTGCTGATGCCTCAGCTCTATGAGCAGCGGGGCGCTTCCTTGCGGTCGCGTCCGCATCCCGGCGGTGCGTGTGCGTGATCTCCTCCCGACCACTCGAGGTCACGTCCACGTCCACGTCCACGTCCACGTCCACGTCCACGTCCACGTCCACGTCCGTGCTCGCTTGCCCACTGTCTGGTATGAGACCTTTCAGTAAGGCCAAGCTCTTCTCAGCCGCAGCCGCAGCAGCCTCGGTAGCACCGGTGCAGCTAGTAACCGCGTCATTTGCGTGCGAGACAGGTGTATCGCCGCGACGCAGCGCTCGCTCGCACCGGTGGTGCAGGGGGTGGGTACCACCGGAAAACAGCCAGGGTACGTCAGTGGCCCTCCCCTTACATCAAGAACTCGTGCCACTGTGTGCGGGAGCAAACCCCCGTCCACATCACACGTAGAGCTACGATGATCGCCTTTGGCGTGCGGAGCCGAGGCCCCGTCCGCCGACGATAACCTCCTAACATTCGGCATCGTAGCCACACTAGCGCCGCTTCTCGCGCAGCCCTGAACGGGGCTATACGAGGCACCGCGTGACTTTGCGGCTGTGCGCCCCGGATACGCGCCCCCGCAACCACCGCTCTAGGTACACGCACTACGCCGTGTGATATACCTGTAACATAAATAAGGAAAAAAGTTAGTTTAATGACTTAGATTTAAAAGAGAGATGAATGATAATAAGAGTAAATAATGATAATTATTTGCAGTAATGTTACTGTTCAAAACTATTCACCTTCTCCACTCTGGCTCCACGGTTTGAGCAACTCGCCGCGCGGGATTAGCCGTGCGGTCTCAGGAACTGCAGTCATGGACTGTGCGGCTGGAACATCTACAAAGAATATATATGTATTTTTTCCCAGTGAACCATGGACCTTGCCGTTGGTGGGGAGGCTTGCGTGCCTCAACGATACAGATAGACGTACCATAGATGTAACCACAACGGAGGGGTATCTGTTGAGAGGCCAGACAAATGCGTCGTTCCTGAAGAGGGGCAGCAGCCTTTCCAGTAGTTGCAGGGGCAACCGACTGAATGATTGACTGATATGGCCTTGTAACAATAACCAAAACGGTCTTGCTGTGCTGGTAGTGTGAACGGCTGAAAGCAAGGGAAAACTACAGCCGTAATTTTTCCCGAGGGCATGCAGCTTTACTGTATGGTCAAATGGTGATGGCGTCCTCTTGGGTAAAATATTCCGGAGGTAAAAAGTTCCCCATTCGGATCTCCGGGCGGGGACTACTTAAGAGGACGTCGTTATCAGGAGAAAGAAAACTGGCGGTCTACGGATCAGAGTGTGGAATGTCAGATCCCTTAATCGGACAGGTAGGTTACAAAATTTAAAAAGGGAAATGGATAGGTTAAAGTTAGATATAGTGGGAATTAGTGAGGTTCGGTGGCAGGAGGAACAAGACTTTTGGTCAGTCGAATACAGGATTATAAATACAAAATCAAATAGGGGTAATGCAGGAGTAGGCTTAATAATGAATAAAAAATAGGAGTGCAGGTAAGCTACTACAAACAGCATAGTGAACGCATTATTGTGGCCAAGATAGACATGAAGCCTACGCCTACTACAGTAGTACAAGTTTATATGCCAACTAGCTCTGCAGATGATGAAGAAATTGAAGAAATGTATAATGAAATCAAAGAAATTATTCAAATAGTGAAGGAAGACGAAAATTTAATAGTCATGGGTGACTGGAATTCGGTATAGGAAAAGGGAGAGAAGGAAAAGTAGTAGGTGAATATGGATTGGTGCCAAGAAATGAAAGAGGAAGCCGCCTGGTAGAATTTTGCACAGAGCACAACTTAATCATAGCTAACGCTTGGTTCAAGAGTCATGAAAGAAGGTTGTGTACATGGAAGAAGCCTGGAGATACTGACAGGTTTCAGATATATTATATAATGGTAAGACACAGATCTAGGAATCAGGTTTTAAATTGTATAACATTTCCAGGGGCAGATATGGACTCTGACCACAATCTATTGGTTATGAACTGTAGATTAAAACTGAAGAAACTGCAAAAAGGTGGGAATTTAAGGAGATAGAAACTGGATAAACTGAAAGAATCTGAGGTTTTACAGAGTTTCAGGGAGAGCATAAGGGAACAATTGACAGGAATGGGGGAAAGAAATACAGTAGAGGAAGAATGGGTAGCTTTGAGAGATGAGGCAGCAGAGGATCAAATAGATAAAAAGACGAGGGCTAGTAGAAACCCATGGGTAACAGAAGAAATATTGAATGAAATTGATGAAAGGAGAAAATATAAAAATTCATTAAATGAAGCAGGCAAAAAGGAATACAAACGTCTCAAAAATGAGATCGACAAGAAGTGCAAAATGGCTAAGCAGGGATGGCTAGAGGACAAATGTAAGGATGTAGAGGCTTATCTCACTAGGGGTAAGATAGATACTGCCAACAGGATAATTAAAGAGACCTTTGGAGAAAAGAGAACAACTTGTATGAATATCAAGAGCTCAGATGGAAACCCAGTTCTAAGCAAAGAAGGGAAAACAGAAAGGTGGATGGAATCTGTAGAAGGGCGATAAAGAGTTTGACAGAGCACACAACATTCCATTAGAACTACTGACGGCCTTGGGAAAGCCAGTCCTGACAAAACTCTACCATCTCGTGAGCAGGATGAGACAGGCGAAATACCCTCAGACTTCAAGAAGACTATAATAATTACAATCACAAAGAAAGCAGGTGTAGACAGATGTGAAAATCAATCTGTTTAATAAGCCACAGCTGCAAAATACTAACGCAAATTCCTGACAGACGAATGGAAAAACTAATAGAAGCCTACTTCCGGGAAGATCAGTTTCGATTCTGTAGAAATATTGGAACACGTGAGGCAATACTGAAGCTACGACTCATCTTAGAAACTAGATTAAGGAAAGGTAAACCTACGTTTCTAGCATTTGTAGACTTAGAGAAAGCTTTGACAACGATGACTGGAATACTCTCTTTCAAATTCTGCAGGTGTCGGGGGTAAAATACAGGGAGCGAATGTCTATTTACAATTTGTACAGAAACCAGATAGCAGTTATAAGAGTCGAGGGGTATGAAAGGGAAACAGTGGTTGGGAAGGGAGTGAGACAGGGTTGTACCCTTTCGCCGATGTTAGTCAATCTTTGTATTGAGCAAGCAGTGAAGGACACAAAAGAAAAATTCGGAGTAGGTATTAAAATCTATGGAGAAGTAATAAAAACTTTGCTGTTTGCCGATGACATTGTAATTCTGTCAGAGACAGGAAATGACTATAAAGAGCAGTTGAACGGAATGGACAGTGTCTTGAAAGGAGGATATAAGATGAACATCAACATAATCAAAACGAGGATAATGGAATGTAGTCGAATTAAGTCGGTTGGTGCTGAGGGAATTAGATTAGGAAACGATACCCTTAAAGTAGTAAAGGAGTTTAGCTATTTGGGGAGCAAAATAACTGATGATGGTCGAAGTAGAGAGGATATAAAATGTAGGCTGGCAATGGCAAGGAAAGAGTTTCTGCAGAAGAGAAACTTGTTAACATCGAATATAGATTTAAGTGTCAGGAAGTCATTTCTGAAAGTATTTGTATGGAGTGTAGCCATGTATGGAACTGAAACATGGACGATAAATAGTTTGGACAAGAATAGAAGCTTTCGAAATGTGGTGCTACAGAAGAATGCTGAAGATTAGATGGGTAGATCACATAACTAATGAGGAGGTATTGAATAGGATTGGGGAGAAGAGAAATTTGTTGCACATTATTTATTTACTCGATCGGCATTTACAAGGCGAAATATTAAATTTGAACATTACAGCATTAAAAACGAGACATTCAGCTTTACCTAATTACATAATACAAAATACAAAATTTTATACTATATGACTTATTTTTTTTAGCCATTCAATGGCATTGTCCGTGAGATTATGTATATCCTCCAGTTCACCATTAAAACCATGCACAGTACACTCGATCAAGTGGGCCATTGATTGATTGAGTCCACATTCGCACTGAGGGTCGTTCGCGAGGCCCCATGTTGTCATCATCTCCCTGCATCTTCCGACACCCGTCCTCACACGGTTCAGCGTAGTCCACACTCTTCTGGGAAGCTTAAAGCCCTCTATTTGTATGCTTGGGTCAGTAACTAGTTTTTTGTTCTTTACTGCGCTTCTACTCCATAAACTTTTCCATTCATTTTCTGGGTCGAAGGGAAACACCTCTTCACCTATTTGCCATAGAGGTGACCTCGATCTTAGGCGGTTTTTTGGTGTCAGGTCCTGATGTATGGGTAGGTTTGGATTTGCCAGTATTTTGCTATATTCTCTTGACAGCAGCTGATTTCTTCTGATTTCAGGTGGTGCTATGTTGGACAGTACGGGTAGCCAATCTATAGGGGTAGGTTTAAGTGCTCCCGATATTATTCTCATTGTTTCTCTAAGCTGGATATCGATTTTTGATACATGCACACTTCTGGCCCATACAGGTGCACAATACTCGGCCACGCTGTGTACCAGTGCCAAGGCAGAAGTTCTCAAGGTATTTGCATCACATCCCCAAGTGGTTCCGGTGAGTTTAGCTAGAATGGCATTTCTAGTTTTCAGTTTTTGTTTTGTGTCCTCTAGATGGGCTCTGTACGTTAGGGATCGGTCGAGCTTCACTCCAAGGTACCGAGGATTGTCTTCATGTCTAATGGTCTGGTTATTCATGCAGATGTTCAGATTTCTCTTGGCTGCTCTGTTATTGAGATGCATGTTTACACTTACTGTCTTGTCTGGATTTGGTTGGAGATGCCATTTGGTGTAGTATAGGTGCAGCAGGTTTAGGTCTTCGTTCAATTTCCGCTCTATTGTTTCAAAATATTTGCTTTGATAAGCTATTGCCATATCGTCCGCGTATATAAACTTACGGGACGCTGTTTCTGGGATATCCGCAGTGTACAAGTTAAACAATAAGGGGGCCAGTACCGAGCCCTGTGGGAGTCCGTTGTTGAGCGCTACGCATCTGCTGGTTCTGCCATTAAGAGTAACTCTAATTTTTCTTCCAGTTAGAATGTTCTTCATAAGATTATAAGTCTGGCTGCTCTGAGTTTTTTCCATCAGTTTATAAAGTAGGCCGTCCCTCCACACTGTATCGTATGCTGAGGTTAGACCCAAAAGGACAACGCCAGTTTTCTTCTTATCCTGATAACCCTTTTCGATAAAGGTTGTGAGGGCAAGGACTTGATCACAACAATTTCTTTTAGACCTAAAACCTGCTTGCTCCTTTGGCAGGGAGGGTTCTATATATGGGGAGAGTCTGGTCATCAGAATTCTCTCAAATAATTTATATACAGTGCATAAAGGAGAAATTGGTCTAAAATGTTTGGGGTTTTCTCCAGTCTTCCCTGGTTTCAGGACAGCGACTACCTTGGCTTCTTTCCATATAGAAGGTAGTTTGTTCTTGCACTGAGAGAAGATTTTTGCTAGCCAGTTTCTTCCTGCTGGTCCTAGATTTTTAAGGAATTCTGGTAGGATTCCATCTACTCCTGCTGCTTTGCCAGCTTTCACTCCTTTCAGTGCGTTATTGATCTCTTGAAACTCTACATCTTTTATCAGATCTGTGTTCTCTTGTTTGTTCTTCATTACCTCTTTTATCATATGATCGAAGTCCTTCTTTTCAGATGTTCTTAGATGGATTTTCGAGGATTGTTTTATGTGCAGCGCTATCTGGGTGGGTGTCATTCTCGTCTGTGGTCTGTGTAGGGTTGTAGCTCCTCCAAATCTTCTTAGCAGACTCCAGCTCTTGCGGCTAGAATGGGTGAAATCCATGCTCTCCATCGTTTTCATCCATCTACACCTGCGTTCTTCGTTCATTGTTTGGACTAGTTGTTCCGCGACCTCATAGTTTTCTGTCTCCTGGTATTCTTCCAATAATGATTCACACTCTCGCGTCCAGCACGGAGTGTATTCTTTCCTCGCACCGCGTGGGATGCTTTTCAGTGCAGATTTATATATCAGAGTAGTGAACCGCTCATAGTTCTCTGGTATAGGTGAAATACGGTTCACTGTTCTCTCTGTAAGCGTCCGAAATGTCTCCCAGTCAGCATGTTTTAGATTCCATCTTGGGATTGGAGGGCTTTGTATGACAGGAATTGACAGTCCCACTTCGACGATCACAGGTCGGTGTTGGCTTCTAGGGAACTTTGGTAACACCCTTCTTTGCGCTTGGAGCACGTCTCCTGTTGCTCCCGTTGTAACGAATGTCAGGTCAGTTGTTGTTTGTGATCCCCATGCTGCTGATGAAAAGGTCGCTCGGTCTTTTGGATCGTACAGGAGGTGGAGATCTCTTCCTTCAGCCCAGTTACTCAGTCTTTCGCCTTCTGTATTGCATTCTGAATAACCCCATTTAGTGTGATGCGAATTGAAATCGCCAGCATATACAGCTGGGTGTTCGGCTTTTGGCAGTATATCCAGTGGCCAGAGTTCAGATGGAGGTTTGTACACATTGAAGAGAGTTAGGTCTTTCACTTTGATTCCTATGGCATGTTCCGGTTGTTCTAGGTCTGTATTCACATTTCCTGTAAGATTTTGTTGGACCGGGTTGCTAGGCCATGTTTGTCATGTCCCTTATATTCAACCAAAGAAAAACCAGGGATTTTAAGTGTCGAAATCGTTTCCTTCGTCAGATGTGTTTCTTGTAAAAACACTACATTTACTCCTTCCCTTACTAAGATTTTTTCCAGGATTTCTTCTTTCGTCTTCGTGTATCCTTCTATATTGAGATGGCATATACATAATCTCTTAATGTCCCGCTTGTTCCCGCCGGGGCGGGCTCTCCTACTTCTCGTTCGCCTTTGCTTGGACCGGGAGGCACTCGTGCGTTCGGTCGCCGTTTTTGTGTAGATTCTTCGCCGCTGAGTCATGACGCAGCGTTGCCCAGGGTGCACCATCGGGGAGGTGATCTACACACAAGTTGACTGGAAGAAGGGATCGGTTGGTAGGACCTGTTGTGAGGCATCAAGAGATCACCAATTTAGTATTGGAGGGCAGTGTGGAGGGTAAAAATCGTAGAGGGAGACCAAGAGATGAATACACTAAGCGTATTCAGAAGGATGTAGGTTGCATTAGGTACTGGGAGATGAAGAAGCTTACACAGGATAGAGTAGCATGGAGAGCTGCATTAAACCAGTCTCAGGACTGAAGACCATAATTTGACCTAAGAACTACGTTTTTATTAGAAATGTACTTACATTCAAGCTGCACTTGTGCGCTTGCATCCTCTCCATCTCGAACTGCTGGTCTAGAGAAGCAAGCATATGAGGGATGAAATCTAGAAAGATCGAAAAGACTGAGTATAATATTGAGTATGGAAACGAAAATGTGCAGTGACTTAAGTGATACAGAAATCAGCAGACCAGATCATATGGGCAAAAACGAAACAAATTAAATACTTATAGAGAGCACTACAAAACAAATATAACACATAACACCAAATCTGTTAAATGAGACATCAATCTGGGTAGGATGCGGTCCAAAACAGATATAACATAGAGACATTGAACATATAGACACACAAACATAGAATCCGTTAAAATACCCAGCAATCTTCATAGAGATCGGTCAAAAACGGATACAACACAGAACATAGAGACACTATACATAGGCGCACACAAGACGGAGACGCACAACCTTTATAGAGAGTGGCCCAAAACAGATGTAGCACTCATACACAGAGTTAAAGTGAAGAGATATCGGAACACTGAAAATGTAGTTACAGTAGGACCCCTCTAATCCGACCTTGGATGGCCCGTCACTCCGGTTAGTCCGACCATGCTGAGGCTCGCGAGCCTGTGCCGACTTGTCACTGACTGGACGCCTGTCGGGCCATTGTTGTGGTGTCTATCGCTGTGCATATTGTTATACTGTACGTTTCAGCCTTTGTTGGGATTAAAAAACTTCGTTGTTTGCTTTATTCCGTGTCTCTGCCGTACTTATTACTGTAGATTCACTGTGTGTACAGTTGTCTGTTTTTCAACATGTCTGGATTCGAACGTAAACACGTAACTCTTTCAATAAATGAAAAATTAGCAGTGCTACAAAGACTGGACGAAGGAGATACGCTCCAAAAAATTGCAAAGGAACTGAATGTAGGTGTTACGACAATTAAGGATTGGAGGAAGATGGTGAAAACACTCTGAAGAATCGCAGAACATTAAAAAAGTCTAAACTTGAACTGCTTGATAATGCACTGTGGATGTGGTTTTGTCAAGAAAGAAGGAAAGGAACTCCAATATCTGGGCCAATTCTCAAAGAAAAAGCGATAGTTTTGCACAAAAACTGGAAGCCGAAAGTAAATTTGCTGCCAGTGAAGGCTGGATTGATCGTTGGAAAACTCGTCATGATGTCTGATTTGTTTCTATTTCCGGTGAAAAACTATCTGCCGATGCCGCAGCTGCTAAGGAATTTTCTGTTAAGTTTCAAGTAATTGTAGAAGAAAAAGAACTGTTGCCCTGCCAAGTGTATAACATCGACGAGACAGGGCTGAACTTTAAAATGTTGCCAACAAAAACGCTCGCAGCTTCAAGTAAATCTTTGGTAGGCGCGAAACTTATAAAAGATAGAATAACAGTCATTCCTTGTAGCAACGCGGGTGGTACCCACGAGCTCCCCTTGTTCGTCATTGGCAAATCTAAGAAGCCAAGGGCATTCAAAAATATGAACTTATCTTCCTTGCCGGTTTATTACCGCAATCAAAAATCTGCTTGGACCGACTGCAACCTTTTTAAATCCTGGTTTTTCGACGAGTTTGTGACATCGGCCGGCCGCGGTGGTCTCGCGGTTCTAGGCGCGCAGTCCGGAACCGTGCGACTGCTACGGTCGCAGGTTCGAATCCTGCCTCAGGCGTGGATATGTGTGATGTCCTTAGGTTAGTTAGGTTTAAGTAGTTCTAAGTTCTAGGGGACTGATGACCACATCAGTTGAGTCCCATAGTGCTCAGAGCCATTTGAACCATTTTTTTGTGCCATCGGTCGAAAAAGACTTGAAGCAAAAATATCTGCCTGTTCGTGCTCTATTGCTGTAGGATAACGCACCATCACTTCCATCTGAGGAAGATTTGGTGAAGAGGACATAAAAGCTCTCCTTCTGCCTCCTAGTGTGACCTCACTCATCTAACCAATGGATCAGGGTGTTATCGAATGGTTGAAAAGGCGATATCGCAGAAAGCATATCAGCTCAATCTTGGACAAATCTGAAGGTCATAACTTATTTGAGGCAATGAAATCCCTGAACATCAAAGATGCTATCTAAACAATCGCTGCAGCATGGGATGAACTGAAACCTGACACACTGCGGAAATCGTGGCGTAAGCTTTGGCCACAAGTTATGACTGAAATGAGCAGACCGAAGATGAGCAAAATAACGACGCACTGGAAATCGATAAAGATCCACAAACTCTGGAGCCGACCGTCCTTGTCAATGAAGTTGAAGAGTGGATCAACGAATGTGACAAAGACTGTGCCACTTTTGAAGAGCTCAGTGAGGACCAGACTGTTGCCGCTGTTAGCCAGGAAACTGTAAATGAGGACTCGGACGGTGAAGACGACACCCCCCCCCCCCCTCTATTTTCGTAGGTGTGACCCATTATCATGTTGGAATTGGAACTTCCCGCCATTTTTCTGGGGGAGAGGGAGCGTGGCAGATTCCCGCCAAAATTCAAACTTCACGCCTAAATCCGCCATCTTGGATGACGTCATCGCCGCCATCTTGGATAACGGTACTTTGTGGCAGTATCACCTTCGTTCCACTACTTGCAGTACGGCAACATCTGCTCTCATGGGAGCCTCCACGCGTGGGTACGTCCATTCTCAGCACCCCAGTCTCTACTGCCGCTACAGGGAAGCTACAACAGTGGTCTAGCACGAAACTAAACATCTATGGTCCATAGCACGCTAACATGACAGTACTGGCGAGCCCCTGCAACTCAGCTACTACTGGCAACCCCAGATGCTTAACCCGCCGAAATACCGGCAATCGCAGGGAAACCGTACTGCACACAGCACGCAAACCAGCCACACACACACCCCACACTGTGAGCTGATCTATGACCGATCGCCCACTAATATATGATGACAATGTAATGTTTCAGGGACGCAGCAGCAGCAGATCCTGGAACGAGCGCCAGCAACGACAACGGTAACGATGCACGATACCTCGCACTAACATAACCACACCTTGCATGCGCTGTCGCAGCTAGTAATCCGCTACTGCCCTTACTACCCGTCCTACTATCGCAGAGGTTTTTTTTCCCTTGGCGCTTGCCTTGGCACTTTTTTCCCTCTGCCCTTAAAAACCGCTACCCTTCAATCGCTTTCGACCACTTCTATCTCCTGATGGACCATGTAAATGAGTAATCTTACCCAGACGCATGGATAACATCACAGCCTGCATCCTGTGGCTCCTGATTCTAAAAACTAACATGTTATACGGAGGTGACAGTAGAACTTTTGGTTTGGTCACCACGTGCCATCCTTATGGCAAAAAAAGTGGTCGGCATACAAACAGTCTGCGGTGATCCAGGACTTGACTTGGCTGTGTGGCCCTGTACAGGTGAACGAACGATCTGTCTTTCCTCTCAGGATGCTAGACCCGTGTACCGCCGGGATCCGTGATTGAGTACGGTTCTCTTGAACCCATCGATTCTATATTCAAATGGCAGTTGCGGCATTCGAACCAACGTGAGGAGCAATACGCTGAGGTGACAAAAATCGTGTGATACCTCATAATATCCTGTCAGTACCCCTCTTGCCCGATCCAGTGAAGCAACTCGACGTGGCAAGGACACAACACGTTGTTTCAAGTCTCCTGTAGAAATAGTGAGCCATGCTGTCTCTATAGCCGTCCACAACTGCGAAAGAACTGCCGGTGCAGGATGTTGCACACGAACTGATCTCTCAATTATCTACCATAAATCGTGGATGGGATTCATGTTGGGCTATCTGAGTGGCCAAATCATTAGCTCGCACTGTCCTGAATGTTCTTCAAACCAATCGCGAAGAATTGTGGCCTGGTGACACGGCGCATCCATAGAAATTCCATCGTTGTTTGAGAACACGGCGTGGCTGAAAATTGTCGTCAAGTAGCTGAACATAACGATCGCCAGTCAATGAGCCATTAAATTGTACCAGAGCACGCAGTCCTTGACAGCTTGTGTCTATGGCTTCGTGGGGTCTGCGCTACACTATTATTATCTCTTATAAACAGAAATAGGAACTCATTTTACCAGGGCACGGTTTTCTAGTAGTCTAGGGTCCATCCGATACGGTCACGAGAGCAGGTCAAGCGCTACAGACGATGTCGCGCTGTTAGCAAAGGCACTTCGCCGACCGTGTGCCGTAACGCATTAACGTCAGATTTTGTTTCACTGTACTAACGGATACATTCGTCGTATGCCCCACATTCATATCTATGGTTATTTCAAGCAGTGTTGCTTGCACTGACAACTCTACGCAAAGACCGCTGCTCTCGATCGATATGTGAATTCCGTCGGCCACTACGTTGTCCGTGATGATAGGTAATGCCTGAATGTGGTATTCTCGGCACACTATTGACACTGTTGATCTCGGAATATTGAATTCCCTAACAATTTTCGAAATGTAATGTTGAATATTTCTAGCCCCAACTACCACACCATGTTCAAAGTACGGTTATTCCCGTCATTTACCTTAATCAGCTCTGCCAATGCACTGCCGTTTCATACCTTGTGTACGCGATACCACCTTTATCTGTTTATGTGCATATCGCTATCCCATGACTTTTGTCACCTCAGTGTATAACAGGACAACACCGACACATTCTGGTAGACATTTCTACTTGTAACACGGAGAATAAAACCATCTTCTCAAGAACAACCAACATTCAAATGTGATTTCGGAATGAGAAACCTGCCGCCTTGTGGCCCTAGACCGGCCAGTCGGCCCCAACCGACAGCCGTGTCATCCTCTTACAAGGCGCCCTCGGATTCAGTACGAAGGGCCTTGTTGTCAGCCACCGCTCTCCCGGTCGTTGTCGTGTTTCTTCATCTTGGTCCTACCACTGTCGGTCAAGTAGCTCCACAGTTGCCCTGACGAAACTGAATGCATCCCGTTCCAGTTCTTCCAGTATGGAAAAATACCTGGCAGTTCCTGGAATCGAATACGAGCCTCCCGATGGCACTCAGCTGCACTGATCACTCAGCAACAGAGACGGGCAAACGTGCCGTGTAATCCATCCTTATGTACACCGTGGAGATGGCGTTATTCCTGCCAACTCGTGCAGTTGCGCTGAAATGCAATTCATTTACTTTACATATTCAAGCATTCAGTATATGTCAGTTTGAATTTTGTTGCGTACCACCTTCGCGGTGCTGCAATATTAATAGCCAGCAGTGTTCATTCATGAATGAGAAATAAGTTGACAGAAGATGGAACGATGTGCTGTAATTTAACTTCACTGAGAAGACTTAATAGTTGAAACTAGTGACAATCCATCATGATTTAAGGGGTAAAACCACTTTAACATCTAAAAGAACATTTTCTTGGCATTTTTTTTTTTTTGGTGGAAATAAAGGTGAAGAGAAATAATACATGGGATAATTATTGACCTTATATTTAAGTATATTACTAAAAAACTTTTGGCTGAAAATATTACAAAATGGCAACACTGCAGCAATTCTTCTGATACATGTTGAATTTGAGACGATTTGTTGCACGCACTATAACTAGTGCCAATTTGAATCTGAAAGAAAGGAAAGAAATGTATGTACGGGTAATCTACGTAGGAGATTTACGAAATAATGATTTTTGTGTAAATGGTGAATGTTTGAATAAGGTCGTTTGACTTTTACCAAAAAAGGATTTATTGATAAATATTGTTTAAATTAACTAACAGAAAATCCCTTAGGTGGTTAACTTTGAAATACTACTTCGAAGTTGCAGTTATATTTTCAAGTAAAAAGACTGAAAACTGTTGGAGTTACGCCGCGTGCCGTTATGGAAAATCATATTCCGAGAAAAACGCATTTGAAGTTTTGAAATACGTTATAGACATGAACAAATGAGGAAGTTCTACTTTTAGGAAACTATTACCATTAATTTGCTAACCCAGGCTTGGCCTGTCGTACTGTTTCCGTTGCGATCTAAATCATATCCACTGACTTATCGTAGAACGATTAAAACATCCGTTGTGGCAATTCCACGAACGCACAAAACTTTACAATTCTGTTTAGTCCTACTCCAAGCAGCTGCATCGCTAGGACGATTGGACGCTTTGTTTTATATGCAGTCCGTATAAACTTACTACTTGATAAACATCTTGTGGGCTTTTTGGACAAGCAATAATTACTTGAAAATCCTAAGCATCGAGTAATTAGTTCTTGCAACGTGATGTCTGCATTGCATGGTGTACATTTCACGTGTTGAGAAATAACAGAGAAAACGGCAAGAAGATTTATAACCCTAGAACTCAATCCGTAATTCACATCAGAATCCTGGTCACTGTCTTTCAGTTTCTTAACAGAGGGTGACTCTTTCCGAACTGCCCTCAGCCGCATATCTTTTCTTTGGACGCTTTGATGACTGCTTCGCCCTCAAGTTGGATACAATGTTTTCGTAATTTTTTTGCCTGAGAACACTTTCTCGCCATTAATTCTTACCTGAAAGACAAAACTGTATACAATAAGGTATCAAATAAACTCTCAAAAGTCAATACTGCACACAAAAATCAAGATTCGAAGCGACAGTTTTGTCTGTTTCGTACACGTACTGACACTTGCTGAGGCCAAGCTAACGTATTATTGTTTTGAATTGCTTCTAACTATAGCCAGGCGGTAAGGGGGCATCGAGTTGGCGCAGGGAGACCGTTTGGGGTCATCCGAGGCGCTAAAGGAGGAACTCGGAATTCCGTAGAACAAATTTTTGGGGGGGAATTAGACTTCTTGCATCGCATTTTAGAAGGTTCAGAGCATCTTTTAAGTAAATTAAAAAAAAAAATATTTTTTAAAAATTCTGTAGTAGTGCTACCCCTTAAGTTGCTATTAAACGGGATGAACCTACCCACAATTAATTAACATAGTATACATAAGCTGGCCGTGATGGATGTTCCCTGAAAGGCTCTTGATTTTCCGCCTTCTGTGTCGAAACAGAGTTCAAGAATACGTTATCTCCTTCATTTGATGTGACGAAATTCTTTTTATCGCCAGATATCGGGTCGAGATAGTGAATTCCCACGAGCTATCTAACGAATGAGTAGGTCAGTCAGTACCTACATATTTGTCGATGCGTTTGTCAGCGGACTGTGTAGCCTGCTTTGATTATACATAGAAAGTACTTCAACTCCGCAAGGCATCGATGGTTGTTTGTATACAAAGAGTATTGTGGAATCTTCTGGTTTCAGCAGGTACTGTGTTTACTTTTAAATGTCTTGTCAATAATATAGGGGAGCTTAAGAATGAATTACGAGGGTTGCCAAGAAAGTAACGCACCGTATGTTTTTTCAACAATTCTTTATTGATTATAATGAGAGTCACACACTCGACAGAATGGTGTCTTAGCTACACACACTATTTTTCCACGTGATCTCCATCCCGTTCTATGGCCTACATCCAGCCCGTCGGTACGAGTCCTTATCCTGGTGGCAGAGCCAGTGCTTCACTGTGTGAATCACCTCCACATCGTCCTCAAAATGTCTTCCATAAATGCGTCTGCCCTCGTGAATGACAACATCAGCTCGCTGCAGCATGTCAGGTGTGACAGCCGCGGATGGTGTCCCCGAGCGCTGCAAATCGTGGAGCTCCACCGTACCTCCCTCTGATCACCACACCAGCGACGGCCCACTACGCACGGGCGTAGGGGCGGCATTTTTTGCTCTGTACTCATCTTAACACTGTACCTTTTAAAACAACTGCGCTTACCATCTAAAAAAATTTTAATGTTGTTAAACAACTTGCTAGTTTAAATAAGCCTTAAGAACGAAATTCGACAATACAAGCTTGGAAATATACATAGTGTACGTGGTGACTGAATGGAAATTTAACATTATCTTTCTGTCTGGTATCATCGTGATTGTTCAAAATATTTCGAAGTAAGCAGTCAGGGCGGCTATCTACAATACAAAAATGGCTCTGAGCACTATGGGACTTAACTCCTGAAGTCATCAGTCCCCTAGAACTTAGAACTACTTAAACCTAACTAACCTAAGGACCTTACACACATCCATGCCCGAGGCAGGATTCGAACCTGCGACCGTAGCGGTCGCGCGGTTCCAGACTGTAGCGCCTAGAAACGCTCGGCCACGCCGGCCCGCAATCTGCAGTACAATGTTTGAAACGTTATTATTCCTAGAATGTTGTCGGCTTCTACTTAACCCTATCATATTTTCCTCATGAAAATACGGCGACCACAGAAAAGCTGTGATAAACTAATCAGCAGTTTCTTAAATACAGTAAGATGTATGGCCCCAGTATGTAAAACCTGACTCTACTTAAATTTCTTGTAGAAATAATGGGAAGTATCAAGTCGACCCTCCATTGCTGTAATTAATGCGGAAGCTCTGTGGTTTTCAATGTCCGAGCTTTGATTTAAAGACACCTGTTTAACAAAACATGTTGATACTGGGAATGTTTTACATTTTTAAACATGTTTATACGAAAAGAACATACCCAGGATATCTAATAATGTGTGAAATGGACTTCACAATACTTTAAAAATTTTATTTATTTATTTACTTAGTTACTTTTTTGATGAAAAAAGAAGAAGAAACCAACTTTCGTTTGTCTCACTTATTGTGCTGCAGCCTCCACGATATCAAAGTTCCCACTCTCTACAATCGAATAGTACGTGGCATTACAAATTCTATATTAAACTTTTTAACTAAGTTTTTTTTCTTCGAGGAAAGGATATTTTTATTTTATGTTGGAACAAAAGGTGCATTTGCATGTAGACATAACAGCAGTGTTCACACAAATGACAAAACATCACATCAACTGCCAACAAGAATACTTAAATTTTGTAGTCCGTGTTTTCTGCCCACAGAAACCGCTAAAATGTTATAGGAATAAGTGGTAAAAGAGTCGATCCAGCACACCTCGCTGCAAGAAATTGCAAAAATTATTTGCTTTTTAAATTAGAAAGACAGTGTCAAGAATATTCAGAACATATTTGCGTCCCAAATAAAATTCCGGCGACGCAGGAAACAGAAGTCAAAGAAAGGGACTGTTCCGTTTTCTTTACGTGAAGTATTCCAGCCTTCGGATGTGCTTCTACTGTTCACTGACAACAGAGAAACAGGCGACAATGAAATTCAATTATTCTGCATTATCGTTCTGTCATAACACAGTTACGTCGAGTAATCCGAGTTGATCAGTTCATCGCTCCGTGTTTAAAGGAAACATCTTTGTGCTTGTGTGCCGTGTTTGAAATAAAAAGTTTTGTGCTCATGTGCGGTGTAGTACGATTATTGGGACTGGATACAGTCTTCTTTCTTTCCTTTTTCAATTTTTTTTCTTTTGTTACTGCGTGGCATTAATCAAAATTGTAACGGTGATTTTTCTAATTCAAGAAGATCAATAGGCGATAAAACCAGATATTTGAACAAAAATTTATTTTAGCATAAACTTTTAAATGATGAGTCAGCTTTGCCCGATTTTCTAGTACACTCCTGTAGCACCGGTACAGTTTTTTGTGTAGCATGTAAATTGTTCGGAGGTAAGTTCGCGATTGCTACTAATGGTATTGCAGTTTGGAAAAATATTTCTAATATTTTATCTCATCATGAGAATTCACTTGAACGCAAAAATTCTGAGTTATCGCTCTTAACAAGAAAAAAGTCACTCGGAACAATAGATAACCATTTTGAGTCATAGTTTGAGACAGAAAAAATGTGTGTTGAAAAGGGTGTTTGCAATAGTGAAGAAGCTAACAAGTTGCGGACACGTTGAAAGATTCCATTCATTACATAATGGTCAATTTGTGATGTCTCTTGAACTTAAAGCGGAGTTTGATCCTCTTCTCGCAGCGCACATCGAACAATATGGAAATCCAGGGCAGGGATATACAAGTTATCTTTAACAATCTATGATGAAATGCTAGAGCTTCTTTCTGAATGAATAAAAAGAATTATCATAAGTGAAATAAAACAGGCCAAATGTTTTCAGTAATAGTAGATTCTACTGCGGACATTTCACATATTGATCAATTATCTCTCATATTAAGGTCTGTGAACGTGAATGGTGAAACTGCTGAACGTTTCCTTCTGTTTTTATCAAACCCGGGACAAATGTCCGAAAACTCATCTGAGGCCGTACTAAAAGTCCTGTCTACAAATTCCATTGATATTACTGTCTGTAGTGGCCAGTCATACGACAACGCAAGCAATATGTCAGGAACCTACACTGGTTTGCAGGCACGCATTAAAGAACGAAATCCGAAAGCACATTATGTGCAGCACACTCTTTGAATTTAGTCGGCACTAATGTTGCAAGCTGTTGTCGGGAAGCATGTTTATTTTTCAGTGTAGTGCAAAACCTTTATAATCTTTTCTCTGCTTTTACACGGCACTGGGATAAACTTCTTTCTTTCATGAAAGTAGGCAACAAAGCGGTAAAACGTTTATCAGAAAACACGTTGGTCAGCAATAGAGGAAGCTTGTGTAATTCTATATGAAAACTGGGAGGGAGTTATCAATGCCCTCACACATATTGCCAATAACACGTTTGAAATAGCACTTGTGCGAAATGAGGCTTCTGCTTTATTGAATCAACTCAGAAAACTAGAAACAGTATTCATGATGACAGTTTGGAAGAACATACTCCAGAGAATTCATAGTGTAAATATTAAATTACAAAGTGTAAATATTGAAACTAAAACACTACATGAATTATACGAATCACATGTTCGACTATTATTAAAATAAATCCATGGAGATTGTGGCTGATATAGACTATGAATGCACCTATAAAAGATCACGAAAACGTAAACTTCATGATGACGAAGAAGCGGACTCTGAAGTCGTTTTTCTGACTGGAAGGGAAAAATTTAGAGTTGTAACATTTCTCCCAGTACTCGACAACTTGTACGCCGAATTAGTGAGGAGGAAGGAAAGCTATAGAAGACTGCTGGACTTGTTCACAGTTTTCAGTTACCTTGAGAACAGTTCAGCTGACGACATTGCTGAACTTGCAGCAAAACTCCATGACACAGATTTAGAGCCTTCCTTCAATAGTGAATGTGTACATTTCGCGGAACTTTTGAAATCTTTTGAGATTAGTGATATAACAGTCGAAATGAGTAAATTTTTACGAAAAGAGAGGCTACAGTCCGTGTTTCCGAATGTTGACATTGCTCTTAGAGTATTTCTATGTATGACACTTACAAATTGTTCAGCAGAACACTCGTTTTCGTGTCTTAAAAGACTGAAATAGTACCTAAGTTCTACGTTATCTGAGGAGATATTGAACGCCTTGTTGATTCTTCACATCCAAGCCGACCTCCTAATTGATAACCGTCTGAACGATGAAGATATGATCAACGAGTTTTCTGCCGTCAAAGTCAGACACAAACTTTGCTGACTGGTGAGTTTATTTACTTATTCATATTAGTTTTAAAAATTTAAGATTTTAATGTGATATTTATTATAACTTAGAGCACATTCATTGGATTTACAAACTACGTATTACCTGTTTATTTTACAATTGCCGGTGGCAGAACATGGAACTAAGCCGTGTTTGCGTGCAGATGTGACCAATGGCGCCCGACAATACAAAACAATACCCGAATGACCCAGGCCGCTCGGCGCTGTACAGCCAAGTCATACTGTTACTGTAGTACATTACAACTGATGCGTCTTCTTGGCGTCTGCTGAAATGTATAGTTATCGCCAAAATATACGTTATCGGAGAGTACGCTCAGTTAAAAAAGTGTTTATAAATAACGTAGTTCAGTTCTGTCGATAAATACGTAAAAGCTTTGCCAATACCTTTAGAAAGAATATGGTGAGAGCAGTAGCAGCAGTACAAAACTGTTCAGCCCTCACATCTATTAAAGGTATTGTGTAAACTTCTTACGCAGCATCTAGCTACACAGACCCTAATGCTTTACACGCTAACTATTAGATTATAAAACACATTTGATTTTTTCCCACTAGTTTGTAAAATTATGTAATACCAAATCCAGTTCTGTGTTTGTTCGCCTGTATTTAGTTGTTAGTTCGTGCACCGAAATCTCTATTTCATTTTCATTTCTTATGCTTTCTTATAGATTCACGTATTAATACCAAACGTGTTTTTTTATCTGCTACACACTCAAGTTATTAGATCGTAAAAGGACAGTTTAATTTTGAACGCAACTCTCTAAAAGTACGTATTAATTTCTAATTTATGACACGTTCGCTTCAATTTTTAGATCGTGACACAATTCTCTTAGTTTCATTTTCAACGGTTTCGTGTAAAAGAACACATTAATAGTGAATGTATAACAAACATCCGTTGTCTCCTTCATGCGCTGCTGAATTTTTAGGCTATAAAAGAAAAGTTATTCTCCTTGTGTTTGTTTGTGTTGTCTTTAGACAGAATAATGTGTTAACACAATGCAGTTTGAAGTTTGTTTTATCCTGCCGTAAACCACGCGCAGTTCAGGAAGCATATTACACTTCGACTGAGCGCGACGGCCGCTGACGCGTCCTTCAGAACAACCAATTGTGGAGTACGCAAACAGCTCACAGCGCTCGCACCCAAAACGGCAATCAGGTAATAGTCATCATTAAAAACATCGTTTTTTTGGTGTGTGTGTGGGGGGTGGGGGCGCATATAATATGATGTGCCTAGGGGCGCAAAATTTTTAAATCCGCCACTGGACCTGACCCTCCGTGCCCAGCGACTAACAGTACTTCTGTCGACAGCAAATGCCCCATAGTCTTTGCACAATCGTTTGCCAATATTCCCCACAGTTTCTTTCTATGCAATGAGAAATTCAATGACGACACGTTGCTTGTAACGTACATCACCTACAGACGCATTTTTAAAACTGTCCTGTAGCTACGCTATCTGTTGAAAGTGACGGAAGCGTGGCGCGCTCCTCAGGAGACTTCAAATAATGCCTACGTAACGTTTTGCATTCGTTCCATTGTTTTCGGCTCAGAAAAAAAAATGCGGTGCATTACTTTGTGGACAACCCTCGCAAATAATTTCTGCTCCATTAACCCATTATATCCCGTTGTATGATTTATCATACACTTGCTCTTCTCAGGCTTATTTGTTTTCAGAAGCTCTTTGTCAACAACTGAAATATTTTTTAATGTTTTATTGTTAGTTCGAAAGTCCATTGTTGAAACTAACAGTAGCAGTAGAGATCAGAATTGTTTATTTACTGGTGGAAAGCATTTGTTCTAGTGCTATTGACTGCTGGTTTTCGTCATGGACAGGCGCTAAGAAATAATAAACTTATGATGTGTAGGTTTATAATTTCATTCATATTATTACGGATTAGTAATTTGAATACTTAAATGCAATATATAAGCACAAATTGAAAAAGAGTACTTTATTTGCTTTGTTATGGTACTGGCTTATATCTTTACGTATGAAATACCATATAGAGGGCAGCATGGGATTATTTTCTCGCAGTTGGTCCGATTTATTCGAGATATAATTTGGAAAAGGAGACGTTCTAAATATCCTGTTTGATACATGTCAGGAGCTTTAGTTTGTACTTGCTCCGCCAAGTGATGGTCAGGACACGGATAAAGATAATGCAAATAGTATTGCAGGACAGCCTGCCACTGTTGCTGATTTAGTGAAGAAGGTTCTGGAACAAACTGCAGAGAAAAGATCAGTAAATACTGACGGCCTTGTTGAAAATGCTACATCTTTATCCACTCAAGAGGAAAATACCTGCTGTTCCAAATCACGATCGCGGTCCCGAGTTAGGAAAACAAAACACTGGATAGAAGAAAGACTAGATACTTCACAAAAATTTGAGGTATCTCGTGATCCTACTCTTGATACAGTAGAACATCTCCGCACATCTAAGTCGACTCCAACAGATCTTTTTTTTAAAAAAAAAATTATGCTGATTTGGTTGAGATTCTGATGAGAGAGACAGTAAAATATGTAGCTCAAAAGGGACACAACATACAAATAAGTCATGATGACAACTACAAATACATCGCTGTTTTTCTGTTATCTGGATATTGTAAGGTCATGCATAGACGTATGTACTGGGAGACAAGACCTGACACAAACAATGCTCTTGTTTCGAATTCTGTCTCCAGAAGTACAGTCGTGCTCAAAAGTATCCGAACGACCTCAATTGCATTTCGCCTGATTCGCATGCAACCCACATAACGCAGCTGTCTAGCAGGTACTCTAATCGCTCCTCGGTAGAGTCGTTTGACTATTGAAAATGGTTCCAACAAATTACCACTGGAAAACACTGTTCTGTATCGCAATAACTCAAGATATAAAGTAATACCAAGGTACTACAAATATCAGGGAACACCTTAACACAAATAAGACTGTCCTTAAGGCTTGTAAGCTCACATTCATTACAATTAATGATGTACCTGAAATGTTACCACTCTTATTATTACGTCAGATAGGTAATGCACGTAGTAAGTTCGTCGTATTCATGGTTTCCTCTTCAAAGTAACATACGGTACTTATTATTTCACACAAAATGACATAAAAAATTTAAGTTATTCACGAGCAGCTAGTTAAGAATATGTATGAACTTCAAATGACACGACGAACCGTTTCGTTCTACATATGGATTCAAACCCAGATCATGCAGATTAAGCAAAGACTTTGTGACTGACGGAAACTAAAAGTCATTACCGACTAGGCATACAGAGAGTGATATATCTCGATTTTAGACAGTATCACTTAGCAAATATCAACTTTATATTACATAACGTAAACATTTTAACGACGCGAATTCCTACCCAGCATCTATTGTCCTTGTTAACGAACTACGAAAATTGTAAAATATTGCTTCTTCGCAAGTAACTTACTAGAAATGCCGTGACGTAAATCTTTGTGTTGGACAGGATTATTATCGAAACACAATCAACTGTGACATATCGGATTTTCTCGGCAGTAGTTAAATGTTTTTTTCTGAAATGATGAGACGAAACATTAATTTTTTCCTTTCCAGGACTCCAACCTGACACCTATCGCTATTATATTCTAGAGAAAACGAACGTTAAATATGGGTTTGTTACACCAGCTGCGACATGTCAGGATGTCTGAACTAGAAATAATTTAACGAAGAGTTCAGTGCTGACTAGGAATCGAACACTACACATATCGTTGGTGACTGCACACAAAGAGACGCCAGCTACTGAATTTTTCTCCATGAGCAACTCGGAATGACGTCCTTGGACTTACAGTGATCTCACAAATAGCTCTGTGTCTCACTGGGCGTCAAGAACGTAAGATATCGTTAGTGTTGACAACGAATGAAACTACATTAAAAATCAAAATTATTATTCACCAGCAGATAGGTGTTCTCATGCTAGAGCTTGATAATACATAATGAAAACTTTAGTGCTGGGCCAGAATTCGAACCCATTCACGAGCAATATGTGAAGATGTAGAGGAATCAGCAGTTTTGAACAAACAACAAATTGTAGTCGAGCTGTACTGTCACGAAGGGATCAGATTCCGCGTTAAGGGCGGTCTAAGTTGGATTCCCAGTTCAGAACCAATTTTATCGGTATACAGAAGGTCAAATAAAAGATGGAATAAGTGTCCAGAGACCCTACATAGCGTTTGTTTTGTCACTATAAATAAATAACTAGTATAAGAAAGGTTACTGCTGATAGAATTTCCACGTGTCGCGACTCCTGACTTCATTGTGGTTCAACCTAACGTCTACCTGGTAGAGAAGGGATATCGTGTTTAACGTGAATTTCAGACCACAATGCCATTATACCTTCTTCACTAGGCGTAGCCAGAAAAGAATAGAAT
Organism: Schistocerca gregaria; assembly: GCF_023897955.1. NCBI lineage: Eukaryota > Metazoa > Arthropoda > Insecta > Orthoptera > Acrididae > Schistocerca > Schistocerca gregaria. The sequence continues at coordinate 45,087,606 of NC_064931.1, forward strand.
CTGTCTCTCCTGGTCAAAAACCATCAGCAGAAGTTGGAATCGAACCCAGACCATAAGTATATGAACCCATCAACAACCCAAGAGACCACCGAATGCTCTTCTCTGTGACCAATTTTTCTATCAAAACAACATTGCGCCACACTGGATGAGAATTCTGACACACAGGCTCCCTCTAGTGGTTTGCAGCATGTTCAGTACATCGCCCTGAAGTAGTTGCCTCGGCTACCCAGTGCATACATTCCACTGTATTTTATAATCACCGAAATAAAATCACGTAACTGCCACCTACACAGAACTGCCAACAGTGTAGGATGCAGAAATTTAAATAGAAAGTGTTCCTTTTCACTTGAGCTACTCTGTTGCGCTATCTGTTTGTTGAAAACGTCGAGCAGTGCAAAAGAAAACCTGTAACTGTCTGTCTCTCAGAAGTCTAGATCCTACTATATGCATTATCTCACAGCACTGTGGAATGCGGAAGTTCGGCAAGAATTGTTGTTGACTTCTGGAGCTGCAGTAATTACACTCCTGGAAATTGAAATAAGAACACCGTGAATTCATTGTCCCAGGAAGGGGAAACTTTATTGACACATTCCTGGGGTCAGATACATCACATGATCACACTGACAGAACCACAGGCACATAGACACAGGCAACAGAGCATGCACAATGTCGGCACTAGTACAGTGTATATCCACCTTTCGCAGCAATGCAGGCTGCTATTCTCCCATGGAGACGATCGTAGAGATGCTGGATGTAGTCCTGTGGAACGGCTTGCCATGCCATTTCCACCTGGCCCCTCAGTTGGACCAGCGTTCGTGCTGGACGTGCAGACCGCGTGAGACGACGCTTCATCCAGTCCCAAACATGCTCAATGGGGGACAGATCCGGAGATCTTGCTGGCCAGGGTAGTTGACTTACACCTTCTAGAGCACGTTGGGTGGCACGGGATACATGCGGACGTGCATTGTCCTGTTGGAACAGCAAGTTCCCTTGCCGGTCTAGGAATGGTAGAACGATGGGTTCGATGACGGTTTGGATGTACCGTGCACTATTCAGTGTCCCCTCGACGATCACCAGAGGTGTACGGCCAGTGTAGGAGATCGCTCCCCACACCATGATGCCGGGTGTTGGCCCTGTGTGCCTCGGTCGTATGCAGTCCTGATTGTGGCGCTCACCTGCACGGAGCCAAACACGCATACGACCATCATTGGCACCAAGGCAGAAACGACTCTCATCGCTGAAGACGACACGTCTCCATTCGTCCCTCCATTCACGCCTGTCGCGACACCACTGGAGGCGGGCTGCACGATGTTGGGGCGTGAGCGAAAGACGGCCTAACGGTGTGCGGGACCGTAGCCCAGCTTCATGGAGACGTTTGCGAATGGTCCTCGCAGATACCCCAGGAGCAACAGTGTCCCTAATTTGCTGGGAAGTGGCGGTGCGGTCCCCTACGGCACTGCGTAGGATCCTACGGTCTTGGCGTGCATCCGTGCGTCGCTGCGGTCCGGTCCCAGGTCGACGGGCACGTGCACCTTCCGCCGACCACTGGCGACAACATCGATGTACTGTGGAGACCTCACGCCCCACGTGTTGAGCGATTCGGCGGTACGTCCACCCGGCCTCCCGCATGCCCACTATACGCCCTCGCTCAAAGTCCGTCAACTGCACATACGGTTCACGTCCACGCTGTCGCGGCATGCTACCAGTGTTAAAGACTGCGATGGAGCTCCGTATGCCACGGCAAACTGGCTTTACTGACGGCGGCGGTGCACAAATGCTTCGCAGCTAGCGCCATTCGACGGCCAACACCGCGGTTCCTGGTGTGTCCGCTGTGCCGTGCGTGTGATCATTGCTTGTACAGCCCTCTCGCAGTGTCCGGAGCAAGTATGGTGGGTCTGACACAACGGTGTCAATGTGTTCTTTTTTCCATTTCCAGGAGTGTATATGTCAGCTAAAAGTGTAACGGTAAACGTCGTGAATTCGAGTGCATTCACTACTACATTTTTTTTATGCAGATCTGCTATCTGCTGAAGTTATCAGTCTAAAGGTACTTTCAACATAATTCCCTTCACTTCTCAAGCCAGAATAGTTGCATCTGGAAAAAGGGCTGACTTCTGCGACATTTTGTTCTTTTCAGGATTAATAGACGGCCGGGCAGCAGATATATCTCGAAACTTTTGTATTATGTACGGGGAGAGCGCATTGTTTGTACATTAGCTGTCATGTGCTAGTGGCATTTTATTATTCATCAACCTTGTTTGACAGCTTTAACTCAGAGCAAGTTTTCTACATGCCGGTAACCAATAAACGGAATGTGCATTTTCAGACTGTTATACATAACATCAGAGAATTCGTATATAACATTGATGATTAATTTCTCTCTCATGTTTACTATTGTTTTAACAACACTAAAAGAAACCTTACGAAAACTGTGGACTGTATTATAAGAAATGAAATAAAACTACCCACGATAACCTTACGACGGAAGTCTGTTTCAATAAAACTGAGTATCTGTACACAAGCGTGCCTCTATCGGCACGAATTACTAAAATACTGCTTATTTAGATTTTGATTCGGTCTGTGTTTCATTTGTATTCTGTGTCATACTCAAGTGGTATGCAAATGTGGCATTTCATAAACAAAGCTATGTATTCCTAGAAAACCAAACTTTGCTTGTCAGCAGCGGAAAGGGGCGTTACCTGTTGTGCAGCATTGTAAGTTTTACACCATTGCACTATGAACCTGAAATATTTTCTTGCGATTTCCTTATCTATGTTTGATCTGACAGCTTGTAGCTCTTTCACAGAAAGGTTAAAAACGTTACAGTTAGCAAGACTGGAATCGCAGACTACAGACGACGCTTTTTCACAGGTCAGCACGTTACCACACAGCTAGGAAATAGCCACGTGTTTAGGCATCAATTTACAAAGCCAATATTGGCTAGAAATCGTAAATCGCTATTTAAATGACGAGATTAATTATGATTTCCACGTGCAACTACTTTACTGGGCTGAAAACCGCAAATTTACAATCTTTTGTTACACCTCAAGCGATAATAACTCAGATAACTCAATGAAAATGACAGGAAAAATCAAGTGAACTTTGAGGCTATCCTTAGGATAATTTAGGTTAAGTAGTGTGTAAGCTTAGGGACTGATTGCTTTAGCAGTTAAGTCCCATAAGATATCACATACATTTTAACATTTTGAGAATGTGTGTGTGTGTGTGAGACAGAGAGAAAGAAAGAGAGACAGAGAGAGAGAGAGAGAGAGAGAGAGAGAGTAAAAACTTGTTGTAAAGAAATTGAATCATGGCATGTAAAGAAATATTTCATTAAAATGACACGTTCCACATCATTATGAAATATCGCATTCATGATCTATGGAACAAATATTAATCTAACCTGTTGTTGTGGCCTTCAGTCCTGAGACTGGTTTGATGGAGCTCTCCATGCCATACAATAAAGATGCACGCCCTCGGGAAAAATTACTGCCGTTCGCAGTACCAGCACAGCAAGGCTGTTTTGGTTAGTGTTACAAGGCCAGATCAGTCAATCATCCAGACTATTGCCCTTGCAACTACTGTAAAGGCTGCTGCCCCTCTTCAGGAGCCACACGTTTGTCTGGCCACTCAACAGATACCCCTCCGTCATGGTTGCACCTACGATACGGCTATCTGTATCGCTGAGGCACCCAAGCCTCGCCACCAACGGCAAGGTCTATGATTCATGCTAATCTAATCTTATCATAATGCTGACTAGCCATGAAGAGGCATGAATGTCGGAAATTTTCGCCAATACCAGCAACCAAATCTAAACTTGAAAATAAAGGACAACAGTTTTTGTAATAAACCGGGACTCCTATCAAGAGCCTTTCGTCCTTGTTAACTAACCACGAAAGATGTCTGATATACCTCCATTCAGAAGTAACAAAGTGTGCATGCATTTAAAGATGAAGCGCATGATGTGAAGTTCTGTGACGGAGATACGAACCCAACACGTAATCGGATTGTTAACTAAGTAAAATCAAATGTTACGTATCGGTTTTTCTTACTAGCTGATTCGTGTCTGAATCTCATCGCCAGAGCGACAATCGAACCGCACACCTACCGTTCTTCTTTGTCATCCACGAATACAGCTTAAGCATCAATTGCTTACTCACCAACAGTAAGATGTGAGCGTGTTTGCCCAGAAATAACGACGCCTATTGCGGTTGTTGGCAACACATGAACAGACATTAAAAGTGCACGTTAATTTTCACTAGCAGGTCGGTGTGCCTGTGATAGGGCTTGAAATGAAATTATGAATATTTTTGTACTGGATCAGGATTCGGACCCACATACTTAGCTTTGGAGGAGACCCAGAGAAGATTGCAGTCTTGGAAAAAGGAACAAAATGATTGAACTATACTGCTCCGAGAGATTCAGATCCTCGAAAGAGGAGATACGAATTCGAATCACGGTCCAGCACCAAATTTTTCAACGTCTCTAGTTGAATCGAGTATAAGTAAAATAACAGTCCTGTTCCTTTAAATGGCTATTGGTTCATCAAATAAAATAAAATTGTCTAATGTAAGTAAATTTTACTGGCGGCAGTAATTCTGTTTACCATGACATTCGCCTATGTCATTTCCCAACTTAAACCGGCTCTGCCCAGTCAGTAATGAAGGAACGTGACGTTTAATGCGGATTGTGGATTATAACGTCTTTCTCTTGAGGTTACCAGAGGTAAAGTAAATCTGTCTGTGCCTCATAAAAGTAAATGCCTGAACCCACGCATTGCACTTGTGATACTTCGTTCCACCAGACCATTGTGGCCACATTTTCCAGCCCCAGGAGTGTGCTGTAACGGATGATGTGCATAGCGTACAAAATTAGTCACGGTGAAAAAAAATGCGAGTCTAATAAATAGTTAAGTAGAAGCAAGCTTCTGAGGCCGAGATTATGCTATTCTCATGTCAGCAGGATGTAAAGACTTCTAGGCATCATAGCCTCGACATGAAGCTATTTTGAAATGTTCACTATTTCAGCAAATTCTTAGTTCGAGAAAATCCACTGTGAAGTGTAGAGTTACCGGATAATTCGATTATTACCGTCATTATTACTATCATTTTCTTCCTACCGCTCCTAGAACACATGGGCTTGAAGATCATTTAATTACTTTTGGTCATTATAGAAGTAGTCGCCCAAGAAGAGGTTCTTTTCCTGTCTACGGGGTCCTTTTCATGTTAATGTTAAACATCAGCAATTACTCGTAGATTACATTAAAACTAAGGTAATTGATGAAGACGTTACTTGATAACAAAAACGCGCTGCCTTTCTTCATTTATTTGCACCTAAAAATTGCTGTCGAATACTGCCAAATCAAAAGCCAAGGGATCTTACTGCCTTCCGACATACGTCGTTGTCAGTTATTCCATATGATTTGGTCGACGTGACCTGTTTCAAGTTGTGTATGACAGAGAATGTTTTAGGGAATCAATTGTTTTCCTTTGCAATAAACAGAAAGATTTTCATTCTATGCCATCCAAGTTCAAAATGCTCGCAATGTTAGTTCATATTTAATATCCGCTTCTATAATGTAAGAAAGTATTTGACAGTTGCAAAACCCGCATCCGACTCGTTGACCTGACACTTAGTCACTGACCATAAATTATAGCTGAGAAGGACACCAATTTAAGTAACCTACTGTAGTGAAGACTGTTTGCCAGTACTCTATCTCACAGGAAAATATGCAGTTCACTCATTAGGCTCCATTGTTGTTGTTGTTGTTGTCTTCAGTCCTGAGACTGGTTTGATGCAGCTCTCCATGCTACTCTATCCTGTGCAAGCTGCTTCATCTCCCAGTACCTACTGCAACCTACATCCTTCTGAATCTGCTTAGTGTACTCATATCTCAGTCTCCCTCTACGATTTTTACCCTCCACGCTGCCCTCCAATGCTAAATTTGTGATCCCTTGATGCCTCAAAACATGTCCTACCAACCGATCCCTTCTTCTAGTCAAGTTGTGCCACAAACTTCTCTTCTCTCCAATCCTATTCAATACCTCCACATTAGTTACGTGATCTATCCACCATATTTCAGTATTCTTCTGTAGCACCACATTTCGAAAGCTTCTATTCTCTTCTTGTCCAAACTAGTTATCGACCATGTTTCACTTCCATACATGGCTACACTCCAAACAAATACACTCCTGGAAATTGAAATAAGAACACCGTGAATTCATTGTCCCAGGAAGTGTAAACTTTATTGACACATTCCTGGGGTCAGATACATCACATGATCACACTGACAGAACCACAGGCACATAGACACAGGCAACAGATCATGCACAATGTCGGCACTAGTACAGTGTATATCCACCTTTCGCAGCAATGCAGGCTGCTATTCTCCCATGGAGACGATCGTAGAGATGCTGGATGTAGTCCTGTGGAACGGCTTGCCATGCCATTTCCACCTGGCCCCTCAGTTGGACCAGCGTTCGTGCTGGACGTGCAGACCGCGTGAGACGACGCTCCATCCAGACCCAAACATGCTGAATGGGGGACAGTTCCGGAGATCTTACTGGCCAGGGTAGTTGACTTACACCTTCTAGAGCACGTTGGGTGGCACGGGATACATGCGGACATGCATTGTCCTGTTGGAACAGCAAGTTCCCTTGCCGGTCTAGAAATGGTAGAACGATGGGTTCGATGACGGTTTGGATGTACCGTGCACTATTCAGTGTCCCCTCGACGATCACCAGAGGTGTACGGCCAGTGTAGGAGATCGCTCCCCACACCATGACGCCGGGTGTTGGCCCTGTGTGCCTCGATCGTATGCAGTCCTGATTGTGACGCTCACCTGCATGGCGCCAAACACGCATACGACCATCATTGGCACCAAGGCAGAAGCGACTCTCATCGCTGAAGACGACACTTCTCCATTCGTCCCTCCATTCACGCCTGTCGCGACACCACTGGAGGCGGGTTGCACGATGTTGGGGCGTGAGCGGAAGACGGCCTAACGGTGTGCGGGACCGTAGCCCAGCTTCATGGAGACGGTTGCGAATGGTCCTCGCCGATACCCCAGGAGTAACAGTGTCCCTAATTTGCTGGGAAGTGGCGGTGCGGTCCCCTACGGCACTGCGTAGGATCCTACGGTCTTGGCGTGCATCCGTGCGTCGCTGCGGTCCGGTCCCAGGTCGACGGGCACGTGCACGTTCCGCCGACCACTGGCTACAACATCGATGTACTGTGGAGACCTCACGCCCCACGTGTTGAGCGATTCGGCGGTACGTCCACCCGGCCTCCCGCATGCCCACTATACGCCCTCGCTCAAAGTCCGTCAACTGCACATACGGTTCACGTCCACGCTGTCGCGGCATGCTACCAGTGTTAAAGACTGCGATGGAGCTCCGTATGCCACGGCAAACTGGCTGACACTGACGGCGGCGGTGCACAACTGCTGCGCAGGTAGCGCCATTCGACGGCCAACACCGCGGTTCCTGGTGTGTCCGCTGTGCCGTGCGTGTGATCATTGCTTGTACAGCCCTCTCACAGTGTCCGGAGCAAATATGGTGTCAATGTGTTCTTTTTTCCATTTCCAGGAGTGTACTTTCAGAAACGACTTACTGATACATAAATCTACACTCCTGGAAATGGAAAAAAGAACACATTGACACCGGTGTGTCAGACCCACCATACTTGTTCCGGACACTGCAATAGGGCTGTACAAGCAATGATCACACGCACGGCACAACGGACACACCAGGAACCGCGGTGTTTGCCGTCGAATGGCGCTAGCTGCGCAGCATTTGTGCACCGCCGCCGTCAGTGTCAGCCAGTTTGCCGTGGCATACGGAGCTCCATCGCAGTCTTTAACACTGGTAGCATGCCGCGACAGCGTGGACGTGAACCGTATGTGCAGTTGACGGACTTTGAGCGAGGGCGTATAAGGGGCATGCGGGAGGCCGGCTGGACGTACCGCCGAATTGCTCAACACGTGGGGCGTGAGGTCTCCACAGTACATCGATGTTGTCGCCAGTGGTCCGCGGAAGGTGCACGTGCCCGTCGACCTGGGACCGGACCGCAGCGACGCACGGATGCACGCCAAGACCGTAGGATCCTACGCAGTGCCATAGGGGACCGCACCGCCACTTCCCAGCAAATTAGGGACACTGTTGCTCCTAGGGTATTGGCGAGGACCATTCGCAACCGTCTCCATGAAGCTGGGCTACGGTACCGCACACCGTTAGGCCGTCTTCCGCTCACGCCCCTACATCGTGCAGCCCGCCTCCAGTGGTGTCGCGACAGGCGTGAATGGAGGGACGAATGGAGACGTGTCGTCTTCAGCGATGAGAGTCGCTTCTGCCTTGGTGCCAATGATTGTGCCAATGGTGAGCGTGTTTGGAGCCGTGCAGGTGAGCGCCACAATCAGAACTGCATACGACCGAGGCACACAGGGCCAACACCCGGCATCATGGTGTGGGGAGCGATCTCTTACACTGCCGTACACCTCTGGTGATCGTCGAGGGGATACTGAATAGTGCACGGTACATTAAAAATGTCATCGAACCCATCGTTCTACCATTCCTAGACAGGCAAGGGAACTTGCTGTTCCAACAGGACAATGCACGTCCGCATGTATCCCGTGCCACCCAACGTGCTCTAGAAGGTGTAAGTCAACTACCTTAGCCAGCAAGATCTCCGGATCTGTCCCCCATTGAGCATGTTTGGGACTGGATGAAGCGTCGTCTCACGCGGTCCGCACGTCCAGCACGAACGCTGGTCCAGCTGAGGCGCCAGGTGGAAATGGCATGGCAAGCCGTTCCACAGGACTACATCCAGCATCTCTACGATCGTCTCCATGGGAGAATAGCAGCCTGCGTTGCTGCGAAAGGTGGATATACAGTGTACTAGTGCCGACATTGTGCATGCTCTGTTGCCTGTGTCTATGTGCCTGTGGTTCTGTCAGTGTGATCATGTGATGTATCTGACCCCAGGAATGTGTCAATAAAGTTTCCCCTTCCAGGGACAATGAATTCACGGTGTTCTTATTTCAATTTCCAGGAGTGTATATTCGATGTTAACAAATTTCTCTTCTTCAGAAACGCTTACCTTGCCATTGCCAGTCTACATTTTATATCCTATCTACTTCGACCATAATGAGTGATTTTACTTCCTAAATAGCAAAACTTCTTTACTACTTTAAGTGTCTCATTTCCTAATCTAATTCCCTCAGCATCATCAGATTTAATTTGACTACATTCCATTATCCTCGTTTTGCTTTTGTTGATGTTCATCTTATGTCCTCCTTTCAAGACACTGTCCATTCCGTTCAACTGCTTTTCCAAGTCCTTTGCCGTCTTTGACAGAATTACAATGTCATCGGCGAACCTCAAAGTTTTTACTTCTTCTCCATGAATTTTAATACCTACTCCAAATTTTCCTTTTGTTTCCTTTACTGCTTGCTCAATATACAGATTGAATAACATCGGGGAGAGTCTACAACCCTGTCTCACTCCTTTCCCAACCACTGCTTCCCTTTCATGCCCCTCGACTCTTATGACTGCCATCTGGTTTCTGTACAAATGGTAAATAGCCTTTCGCTCCCTGTATTTTACCCCTGCCACCTTTAGAATCTGAAAAAGAGTATTCCAGTCAACATTGTCAAAAGCTTTCTCTATGTCTACAAATGCTAGAAACGTAGGTTTGCCTTTCCTTAATCTGTCTTCTAAGATAAGTCGTAAGGTCAGTATTGCCTCACGTGTTCCAACATTTCTACGGAATCCAAACTGATCCTCCCCGAGGTCCGCATCTACCAGTTTTTCCATTCGTCTGTAAAGAATTCACGTTAGTATTTTGCACCTGTGACTTATTAAACTGATAGTTCGGTAATTTTCACATCTGTCAGCACCTGCTTTCTTTGGGATTGGAATTATTATATTCTTCTTGAAGTCTGAGGGTATTTCGCCTGTCTCATACATCTTGCTCACCAGCTGGTAGTGTTTTGTCATGACTGGCTCTCCCAAGGCCGTCAGTAGTTCTAATGGAATGTTGTCTACTCCGGGGGCCTTGTTTCGACTCAGCTCTTTCAGTGCTCTGTCAAACTCTTCACGCAGTATCGTATCTCCCATTTCGTCTTCATCTACATCCTCTTCCATTTCCATAATATTGTCCTCAAGTATATCGCCCTTGTATAAACCTTCTATATACTCCTTCCACCTTTCTGCCTTCCCTTCTTTGCTTAGAACTGGGTTTCCATCTGAGCTCTTGATATTCATACACGTGGTTCTCTTCTCTCCAAAGGTCTCTTTAATTTTCCTGTAGGCAGTATCTATCTTACCCCTAGTGAGATAAGCCTCTACATCCTTTCATTTGTCCTCTAGCCGTCCCTGTTTATCCATTTTGCACTTCCTGTCGATCTCATTTTTGAGACGTTTGTATTCCTTTTTGCCTGCTTCATTTAGTGCATTTTTATATTTTCTCCTTTCATCAATTAAATTCAATATTTCTTCTGTTACCCAAGGATTTCTAGCAGCCCTCGTCTTTTTACCTACTTTATCCTCTGTTGCCTTCACTACTACATCCTTCAGAGCTACCTATTCTTCTTCTACTGTATTTCTTTCCCCTGTTCCTGTCAATTGTTCCCTTATGCCCTCCCTGAAACTCTGTACAACCTCTGGTTCTTTCAGTTTATCCAGGTCCCATCTCTTTAATTTCCCACATTTTTGCAGTTTCTCCAGTTTAACCTACAGGTCATAACCAATAGATTGTGGTCAGAGTCCACATCTGCCCCTGGAAATGTCTTACAACTTAAAACCTGGTTCCTAAATCTCTGTCTTACCATTATATAATCTATCTGATACCTTTTAGTATCTCCAGGGTTGTTCCATGTATGCAACCTTCTTCCATTAGTACACTGTAATAGTAATTTCTGTGTGTATGCAATGCATACTGATTGTAGAATTTAGTAGTGCTCCCTCTTCCACTTCTGTATACAATATGTCTGACCTAAATGGGTCCTTTATCATTACAGGCCCTGGGCAGTGCAACACCATACTGCCAACAGCAATGTGCTTATACTGACAACCTTACTGTTCGTTTTAGCTGATTTTGTGATCCTTTAAATAAAACATGACCTTGCAGTGGGAGACTGTAGTTAGCATTACTCGGATAAACTAATTTTGTTTCGTTAATTCTTCTGGGTCTTCAGCATGCTATATGTGTTGTAGAGACAGTCTTAGACAAAAGAACTGACCGCCGAGTCGTTCACGTAAGGTGGACAATACAGTCGTGCTCCTCTCAGAATTCTACATCGTGTTGTAAGATCAATCTGGAAACATTGAAAACTGCGGCACTTCCCAGAAGAAGTCTTGACGACAGTCTGAGTATATTACTGTTGACTACGACCCTAGTCTCGAGGTAAAACGCAAGACTAGCTAATACGACGTTTGGCAACCGAAAGCACACATTGACAAAAATTTTATCACTCCTTTCCTCTCGGTGCTGAAGCTATGAGTGTAATTCAAGCATATCTACAATATATTTCGCTTTCTGTCACATTGGTAATAACAGTTTGGTTCAACAATATTATAGCGAGAGATTTCTTGGTCGACCATCTACCTCTGAACACCGCGTGCGTCTGAGTTTTCTAGGATCCGTTTGATTTTTTTTTTTTTTTTCCCTACAGGCGGGGGCTGAGGCACTGCGCTGCCTCGCCTTCTGCCAACAATGCCTGCTCCACTCCTCACTATCGTTGGTGTAAAATGCAATATGCTTTAATGTTGGTGAGTGGTGACCTATAAAATCTGTCTACGATTTGTGTTTCACACTCGATAGCAACGCAGGAACAAAACCGTTTTTATTTGGTGAGTATTTTATTACACTAGTATGCAATACATCAATGTGGCACAGAGTTAATTTCATTGTTTCTAATCCAGTGCTCTATAATTAAAGCATCACATTCTGTTCTTTTTCCTTTCGCAGGAGATTCTTTAAATAATTTACTTTTGTCATGGATTCATATGTGTTAATCAAGGCACAGAGAGGAAATGCAGTGTGTTTGGTTTCTTTCTCTGATTCCCTGTGGTAAATGGATGCAAAACATTGTGTCAATACCTTTCAGAACCTGCTCTATACCTACTCAGGCATATTTCTTGTTTTGAGGTCCATACATTAATTAATGGAGAAGTGAGCGCACTTCAAAAGTGACATTCAAATTATTCAACTAGATTTAAGGCTCAGACTCATGGGTGTGGATACAGTTCATCATTACAAGACTAAACAAGAGGGAAACATTATCAAAGCAATGAATACGCTGTTTAGTACACATTATTTGTATAGATCTGAAGATGAAAAAGCGCAGATCTGCACTGTGCCCACATCTGCACTTAAGTTCCTGTCTTAATGGGCATGATTTTTAGTTTCTTCTCTTCTGAATTTTCAAATGACTTGATTATTATGTGACACAGAATAATTAATTAATGGTGATTCTTGTAGCTTCCATTCGCACCAACATTTTTCTACATTCTCGTGCAATTCATGAAATTCTACTTCTATGATCACAAGAGTGCACATAGATGCAAAAAATGTTTGTTGTCTTACTTTTCGTGGCAGGTGGGCGAAGTTGATTTCCAAAGACTTTTTATTGTACTGAAATAATCTTTCATTAAAAAATAACAAGGTAAGTGCTTTATTCGTATATATTTTGTGGGAGACTGTAATCGTGATGGAAGATTACACACCTGAATGTTTGACACAACTGGTAGGAGAAAACGCAGCATATTAAGCGACCCCTGCGCCTCCTCGCCATATCCTCCTATGGCACGGGCATGGGATTCTCTTCACATACCACTTCAGAGCTGTTCCTAGCACAGCTGAGAATTGGCAACAAGATCACAAACATTTGGCAACACTGTGACAGTGCAATTCCTTCTGCATATGGTACTGAATTGACTATCTAAATTCACTTGCTATTCCCTTTCCATTTGAATGACTCATGCTATATCATCATCGTGTAAACTAAGACACTGAGACTGAAAATTCAATTTTTTGGCTTAAGAAATGCTATTCTTCACATAAGTGACAACTTTTATTGTCTTTCACGATGCATTATGAGGCTGAGCGACCAATACCACGATGAGAGTGGGGTGCTAGCAGCAGTGAGTCCTTAGCACCGTGGTACCGCCTGTGTCTCGTGTCACAACGGGTCAATGAGTCATCAGTTCTAACCGTGGTAGAGGCCAGCGTGTGCGAGCGTTTTCTTTCAGATTTATTTTATGGAACTACGAATTTCCAGAATATTTTCTGTAACGAAATTGGAAGAAAACCTTTACACATCAAGTCCACTTGGTAGCTCGACTCAGTAATATGTGTTAATGGTAATAGATCCCTGCCTTGTGACTACCAAGCTGCTTCACAATACAAGCGGCTGTGAAGAAATTCGAATCTACCGTCAACGATACGAATTTCAATATTGTTCTTCACTTAAGACTCACATGCCAGTGTGATAAATATGACGAAAATGAACCTCTTGATGCTATAGGGCCTCTGTGCTAAATTTCCGTAGTAGCATTAGGAACTCTCTGCAGACATTTGCTAACAGCGGCTCTAGCAACTTACGTTTCCTCTGGATAGCTTCAAATATGGGCAATTTTGCCGCCTTAAATCGAATTGCATATTTCAGATATCACTTTTGAAAAGCGTTCGCATCTCCATTAATTAATGTATGGACCTCAAAACAAGCAATATCCCTTACTAGCTATAGAGCAGGTTCTGAAAGGTATTGACACGATGTTTACCATAGGGAATCAAAGAAAGAATCCAAACACATTACATTGCATTTACTCTCTGTGCCTTGACTAACACATATGAATCCATGACAAAAATAAATTATTTGAAGAATCTCCTGTGAAAGGTAAAAGAACAGGACATGACACTTTAATTATAGCGCACTGGATCAGAAACAATGAAATTAATTCTGTGCCACATTGATGTATTTCTGACTAATGTAATAAAATACCCACCAAATAAAAGCGGTTTCGTGTCTCCGCTGCTATCGAGTGTGAAACACAAGTCGTAGACAGATTTTATGGGTCACCACTCAACAACATTAAAGCGTTTTACACCGTCGAGAGTGAGGAGTGGAGCAGACGTTTTCGGCAGAAAGCGAGGCAGCGCAGTGCCTCAGCCCCCGCCGGGGAACTCAGACGAATGCGGTGTTGAGGCAGATGGTCGGCCAAGAAATCTCTCGCTAAAATATTGTTGAACCAGACTGTTATTACCAATGTGAAAGAAAGCGAAATATTTTGTAGATTCGCTTGAAATACACTCATAGCTTCAGCACCGAGAGCGAAGGGGCGATAAAATTTTGTCGATTTCTCCTTTCAGTTGCCAAACCCGTATTAGCTATTATCGCGTTTTACCTCGAGACTAGGGTCGTAGTCAACTTTCATGTACTCAGATTGTCGTCAAGACTTCCTCTTGGAAGTGTCGCAGTCTACAATGTTTCCAGATTTGGCTTATTGCCCGACGTCGAATTCTGAGGGGAGCAGGATTGTACACTCCTGGAAACTGAAATAAGAACACCGTGAATTCATTGTCCCAGGAAGGGGAAACTTTATTGACACATTCCTGGGGTCAGATACATCACATGATCACACTGACAGAACCACAGGCACATAGACACAGGCAACAGAGCATGCACAATGTCGGCACTAGTACAGTGTATATCCACCTTTCGCAGCAATGCAGGCTGCTATTCTCCCATGGAGACGATCGTAGAGATGCTGGATGTAGTCCTGTGGAACGGCTTGCCATGCCATTTCCACCTGGCGCCTCAGTTGGACCAGCGTTCGTGCTGGACGTGCAGACCGCGTGAGACGACGCTTCATCCAGTCCCAAACATGCTCAATGGGGGACAGATCCAGAGATCTTGCTGGCCAGGGTAGTTGACTTACACCTTCTAGAGCACGTTGGGTGGCACGGGATACATGCGGACGTGCATTGTCCTGTTGGAACAGCAAGTTCCCTTGCCGGTCTAGGAACGGTAGAACGATGGGTTCGATGACGGTTTGGATGTACCGTGCACTATTCAGTGTCCCCTCGACGATCACCAGAGCTGTACGGCCAGTGTAGGAGATCGCTCCCCACACCATGATGCCGGGTGTTGGCCCTGTGTGCCTCGGTCGTATGCAGTCCTGATTGTGGCGCTCACCTGCACGGCGCCAAACACGCATACGACCATCATTGGCACCAAGGCAGAAGCGACTCTCATCGCTGAAGACAACACGTCTCCATTCGTCCCTCCATTCACGCCTGTCTCGACACCACTGGAGGCGGGCTGCACGATGTTGGGCCGTGAGCGGAAGACGGCCTAACGGTGTGCGGTACCGTAGCCCAGCTTCATGGAGACGGTTGCGAATGGTCCTCGCCAATACCCCAGGAGCAACAGTGTCCCTAATTTGCTGGGAAGTGGCGGTGCGGTCCCCTACGGCACTGCGTAGGATCCTACGGTCTTGGCGTGCATCCGTGCGTCGCTGCGGTCCGGTCCCAGGTCGACGGGCACGTGCACCTTCCGCCGACCACTGGCGACAACATCGATGTACTGTGGAGACCTCACGCCCCACGTGTTGAGCAATTCGGCGGTACGTCCACCCGGCCTCCCGCAATCCCACTATACGCCCTTGCTCAAAGTCCGTCAACTGCACATACGGTTCACGTCCACGCTGTCATGGCATGCTACCAGTGTTAAAGACTGCGATGGAGCTCCGTATGCCACGGCAAACTGGCTGACACTGACGGCGGCGGTGCACAAATGCTGCGCAGCTAGCGCCATTCGACGGCCAACACCGCGGTTCCTGGTGTGTCCGCTGTGCCGTGCGTGTGATCATTGCTTGTACAGCCCTCTCGCAGTGTCCGGAGCAAGTATGGTGGGTCTGACACACCGGTGTCAACGTGTTCTTTTTTCCATTTCCAGGAGTGTATTATCCACCTTACGTGAACGACTCGGCGGTCAACTTTTTTTTGTCTAAGACTGTATCTAAAACACATATTGCACGAAGAAAACCCAGAAGAATTAACAAAACAAAATTAGTTTATCAGAGCAACGTTAGCTACAGCGTTCGAAGTATTCATACTATTGTGTACGTGTGTGTAAATGCCTTCCAATGCCCGCTCAAGGAATACAAGGATATACAGTCTAGCTTCAATACTATAAATACGCCTCAGTTTGTGGATAAACACAGACTTGGCGATATAATATTTTTGAATATTTAGCAGTACTGTACCCATTCGTGTTAAACTCGTTTTCGACCAACGATTCCCACAGCTACAGGAACACTACTTGTGATACCTCTTAGACAAAATACTTACACAGTGCTATCAGACGAAAAGATAAACTTGACACAAACTGTGGGAAGTTTGTTTTACAACCTTCGTACCTGGATAAAGAGCTTTTCCTATTTGAAATATATGTGAAAGTTGCAGCATAAGACGATTTAAGAAGAAACTAAATTCCTTCAGCTACGACAATGTTTAAGGTAATCGTCTTAACATCACCAATCGTGGTTTGTGAATCGTTTAGTGGCCGTCCTCTGCCGCATTTTGTTATTGACAATTTTCACAGAAGGAAAATAGGGACGAAATGTCTCCCACAGGAAGGTCATGTTGTTTTATTTAATTGATTACAAAATCAACTAAAACGAACAGTGAAGTTGTCAGTATAAGCACATTACTGTTGGCAGTATGATGTTGCACTGCCCAGGGCCTGTAATGATAAAGGGCCAATTTACGTCAGGCATATTGTATACAGAAGTGGAAGAGAGGATTCCACTAAATTCTACAATCCGTATGCACTGCATGCACACAGAAATTACTGTTACATTGTACTAATGGAGCGTGCTGGCCGCGGTGGCCGTGCGGTTCTAGGCGTTGAAGTCCGGAACCGCGGGACTGTTACGGTCGCAGGTTCGAATCCTGCCTCGGGCATGGATGTGTGTGATGTCCTTAGGTTAGTTAGGTTTAAGTAGTTCTAAGTTCTAGGGGACTGATGACCTAAGATGTTGAGTCCCATAGTGCTCAGAGCCATTTGAACCATGTTTACTAATGGAGCCCAATGAGTGATATGCGTATTTTCCGATGAGAAAGAGCTCTGGCAAACAGTCTTCGCTACATTAGGTTACTTAAACTGGTGTTAGTCGGAGCTAGAATTTATGGTCAGTGACTAAGTGTCAGGTCAATGAGTCGGATGCGGGTTTTGCAACAGTGAAATACTTTCCTACATTATAAAAATGGTTCAAATGGCTCTGAGCACTATGGGACTTAACATCTATGGTCAATATTCCCCTAGAACTTAGAACTAATTAAACCTAACTAACCTAAGGACATCACTCAACACCCAGCCATCACGAGGCAGAGAAAATCCCTAACCCCGCCGGAAATCAAACCCGGGAACCCGGGCGTGGGAAGCGAGAACGCTACCGCACGACCACGAGATGCGGGCCCTACATTATAGAAGCGAATATTAAATATGAACTAATATTGCGAAAATTTTAAACTTTGATAGCTTAGAATCAAAGTCTTTTTGTTTATTGCAAAGGAAAAGAATTGATTCTCTAACACATTCTCTGTCATACACAATTTGAAACAGGTCACGTCGACCAAATCATATGGAATAACTGGCAGTGAAGTATATCGGGAGGCAGTAAGATACCTTGGCTTTTGGTTTGGCAGTATTCGACAGCCATTTCTAGTCGCAAATAAATGATGACTACGAGTAATTGCTGATGTTTAATGTTAACATGAAAAGGACCCCGTAGACAGGAAAAGAACCTCTTCTTGGGCGACTACTTCTATAATGACCAAAAGTAATTAAATGATCTTCAAGCCCATGTGTTCTAGAAGCGGTAGGAAGAAAATGATAGTAATAATGACGGTAATAATCGAATTATCCGGTAACTCTACACTTCACAGTGGATTTTCTCGAACTAAGAATTTGCTGAAATAGTGAACATTTCAAAATAGCTTCATGTCGAGGCTATGATGCCTAGAAGTCTTTACATCCTGCTGACATGAGAATAGCATAATCTCGGCCTCAGAAGCTTGCTTCTACTTAACTATTTATTAGACTCGCATTTTTTTCACCGTGACTAATTTTGTACGCTATGCACATCATCCGTTACAGCACACTCCTGGGGCTGGAAAATGTGGCCACAATGGTCTGGTGGAACGAAGTATCACAAGTGCAATGCGTGGGTTCAGGCATTTACTTTTATGAGGCACAGACAGATTTACTTTACCTCTGGTAACCTCAAGAGAAAGACGTTATAATCCACAATCCGCATTAAACGTCACGTTCCTTCATTACTGACTGGGCAGAGCCGGTTTAAGTTGGGAAATGACATAGGCGAATGTCATGGTAAACAGAATTACTGCCGCCAGTAAAATTTACTTACATTAGACAATTTTATTTTATTTGATGAACCAATAGCCATTTAAAGGAACAGGACTGTTATTTTACTTATACTCGATTCAACTAGAGACGTTGAAAAATTTGGTGCTGGACCGTGATTCGAATTCGTATCTCCTCTTTCGAGGATCTGAATCTCTCGGAGCAGTATAGTTCAATCATTTTGTTCCTTTTTCCAAGACTGCAATCTTCTCTGGGTCTCCTCCAAAGCTAAGTATGTGGGTCCGAATCCTGATCCAGTACAAAAATATTCATAATTTCATTTCAAGCCCTATCACAGGCACACCGACCTGCTAGTGAAAATTAACGTGCACTTTTAATGTCTGTTCATGTGTTGCCAACAACCGCAATAGGCGTCGTTATTTCTGGGCAAACACGCTCACATCTTACTGTTGGTGAGTAAGCAATTGATGCTTAAGCTGTATTCGTGGATGACAAAGAAGAACGGTAGGTGTGCGGTTCGATTGTCGCTCTGGCGATGAGATTCAGACACGAATCAGCTAGTAAGAAAAACCGATACGTAACATTTGATTTTACTTAGTTAACAATCCGATTACGTGTTGGGTTCGTATCTCCGTCACAGAACTTCACATCATGCGCTTCATCTTTAAATGCATGCACACTTTGTTACTTCTGAATGGAGGTATATCAGACATCTTTCGTGGTTAGTTAACAAGGACGAAAGGCTCTTGATAGGAGTCCCGGTTTATTTCAAAAACTGTCGTCCTTTATTTTCAAGTTTAGATTTGGTTGCTGGTATTGGCGAAAATTTCCGACATTCATGCGTCTTCATGGCTAGTCAGCAATAGATTATATTAGGTTAATACTTGTTCCATAGATCATGAATACGATATTTCATAATGATGTGGAACGTGCCGTTTTAATGAAATATTTCTTTACATACCATGATTCAATTTCTTTACAACAATTTTTTACTCTCTGTCTCATTCTTTTTTTATTTTTATCTCTCTCTCTCTCTCTCTCTCTCTCTCTCTCTCTCTCTCTCTCTCTCTCTCTCTCTCTCTCTGTCTCACACACATACATTCTTTTTTATTTTTATTTGTTTGTTGTGCTCGACTATTGGCGAGGCACAAAAACGTCCGTCAATGAGTTTCTTAGTTTTGAATACACTTATGAAAGAGTTATAAAAACAAATGGTTCAAATGGCTCTGAGCACTATGGGACTCAACTGCTGTGGTCATCAGTCCCCTAGAACTTAGAGCTACTTAAACCTAACTAACCTAAGGACATCACACACATCCATGCCCGAAGCAGGATTCGAGCTTGCGACCGTAGCAGTCGCACGGTTCCGGACTGCGCGCCTAGAACCGCGAGACCACCGCGGCCGGCTATAAAAACAACTATGAGAGTTAATGATTTATGATGCTTAGTTTACAGTCAGTTCTATTGTTAGTAACTACGCTCCAGTCCCTAAACCTAGTTACAGAAGTGTTAATCAGACGGATTACGTATTCCAGGCCGTAGCAGCAGTGTCTTTGAGACGCCAGCTATGGTCACGTCCCAGCCCACTGTAGGATCGCATCGGTTCCTCTTCTTCCTGCTTGGAGTGTAACTGATATTTGGCAACAAGGCAAAGTATGTTTGGCAACCCTGTGATCGAAGAGTTACTTCCTGGAGTGCACGGAATTAAGCCTCAAAGTTCACTTGATTTCTCCTGTCATTTCCATTGAATAACCTGAGTTATTATAGCTTGAGTTGTAACACAAGATTGTAAATTTGCGGTTTTCAGCCCAGGAAAGTAGTTGCACGTGGAAATCGCAATTAATTTCATCCTTTAAAAAGCGATTTACGAGTTCTGACCAATATTGGCTTCGTAAATTGATGCTTAAATACGTGGCTATTTCCTAGCTGTGTGGTAACGTGCTGACCTGTGAAAAAGCGTCGTCTGTAGTCTGCGATTCCTGTCTTGCTAACTGTAACGTTTTTATCCCATCTGTGAAAGAGCTACAAGCTGTCAGATCAAACATAGATAATGAAATCGGAAGAAAATATTTTAGGTTCATAGTGCAATGGTGAAAAACTTACAATGCTGCACAACAGGTAACGCCCCCTTCCGCTTCTGACAAGCAAAGATTGGTTTTCTAGGAATACATAGCTTTGTTTATGAAATGCCACATTTGCATACCACTTGAGTATGACACAGAATACAAATGAAACACAGACCGAATCAAAATCTAAATAAGCAGTATTTTAGTAATTCGTGCCGATATAGGCGCGCTTGTGTACAGATTCTCAGTTTTATTGAAACAGACTTTCGTCGTAAGGTTATCGTGGGTAGTTTTATTTCATTTCTTATAATACAGTGCACATTTGTCGTGAGGTTTCTTTTAGTGTTGTTAAAACAATAGTAAACATGAGAAAGAAATTAATCATCAACGATGTATACGAATTCTCTTATGTTAGACCATGCACATTCAGTTTATTGGTTACCGGCATGTAGAAAACTTGTTCTGAGTTAAAACTGTCAAACATGGTTTATGAATAATAAAATGCCACTACAACATGACAGATAATGTAGAAAATACTTTTCTGACGTATTTTGGGACGATGCGCTCTGCCCATACATAATAAAAAAGTTTCCATAAAATTGGTTGTGAACTGGGAATGCAACTCAGACCGCCCCTTAGCGGAATTTGATCCCATCGTGACAGTACAGCTCGACTACAATTTGTTGTTTGTTCAAAACTGCAGATTTCTCTACATCTTCACATATTGCACGTGAATGGATTCGAATCCTGGCCCGGCACTAAGGTTTTCATTATGTATTATCAAGCTCTAGCATGAGAACTCCTATCTGCTGGTGGATAATAATTTTGATTTTAAATGTAGTTTCATTCGTTGTTAACACTAACGATATCTGACGTTTTTGACTCCCGGTGAGACACAGAGCTATTTGCGAGATCACTGTAAGTTCAAGGATGTCATTCCGAGTTGCTCATGGAGAAAAATTCGATAGTTGACGTCTCTTTGTGTGCAGTCACCAACGATATGTGTAGGGTTCCATTCCCAGTCAACACTGAACTCTTCGTTATATTATTTCTAGTTCAGACATGCTGACACGTCGCAGCTGGTGTAACAAACCCATATTTAACGTTCGTTTTCTCTAGAATATAACAGCGATAGGTGTCAGGTTGTGGAGTCCTGGAAAGGAAAAAAATAATGTTTCTTCTCATCATTTCAGTTAAAACATCTAACTACTGCCGAGAAAGCCCGACATGTCACAGTTGATTGTGTTTCGATAACAATCCGATTAGGTTGTGGGTTCGAATCCCTGTCCAACACAAAGCTTTACCTCACGGCATTTCAAGTAATTTACTTGTAAAGAAGCAATATTTTACATCTTTCGTAGTTCGTTAACAAGGAGAATAGATGCTGGGTAGGAATTCGCGTACGTTAAAAATGTTTATGTTATGTAATTTAAAGTTGATATTTGCTAACCGATACAGTCTAAAATCGAGGTATACCACTCTCTGTATGCCTAGTCAGGAGTGACTCTTAGTTTACATCAGGCACGAAGTCTTTGCTTAATCTGCATGACCTGGGTTTGAATCCATATGTAGAACGAGACGGTTCGTCGTGTCATTTGAAGTTCAAACATATTCTCAACTAGCTGCTCGTGAATAACTTAAATTTTTTATGTCATTGTGTGTGAGATGATAAGTGCGGTATGTTACTTTGAAGAGGAAATAATGAATACGGCGAACTTACTACGTGCATTACCTGTCTGACGTAATAATGAGAGTGGTAACATTTCAGGTACATCATTAATTGTAATGAATGTGAGCTTACAAGCCTTAAGGACAGTATTACCTGTGTTAAGGCGTTCCCTGATATTTTTAGTACTTTGGTATTACTTTGTATCTTGAGTTATTGCGATACAGGGCAGTGTTTTCTAGTGGTAACTTGTTGGAACCATTTTCAATAGTCAAACGACTCTACCGAGGAGCGATTAGAGGACCTGCTAGACAGCTGCGTTATGTTGGTTACATGCGAATCAGGCGAAATGCAATTGAGGTCGTTCGGATACTTTTGAACACGACTGTACTTTTAATAAAATTCATAGATTCTTCCATGTCAGTTATAATGACAGCATTGAGAAAGAAGATAAAGTTTATAAGTTTTGGTCATTAATTTCGCATCTAAATAAGAAATTTCAAGACACCATAGATCCTCTAGGGTCAAACTTCTCCTTGGATGAGACCACAGAGCCTTATTATGGCCACCACTTTATGAAACAGAGTATAAGAGGCAAGCCAATTCGCTATGGTTTCAGATGGTGGTGTTTAGCTACATCTAATGGATATCTCATCAAATTTGAGCCATATGTTGGAGCAAGTCCAGACATCCCCATAAGCCACTGGGACATTCTGTAGTTTAAAAGCTCTGTGTGGGCTACATCCCTCAGAACAGCACAGTTCACATTGATAATTACTTTAATTCTTTCTCTCTACTTGACTCGCTTTCTTCAGATGTAATCAGATGCACAGGAACCCTGAGAAGTAACCGATTGGAGAAGGCACCCGTGTCAGATATAAAGAAGGCATCACAAGGTACTACTCACGTCTAACTTGATACAGAGAATTCTATCATACTTGTAAAATGGAGCTACAATAGTCAAGTGACTCTGGGTAAAATGCACTGGATGAAGGTGAATTAGGTGAAAGTAAACGCTTGAGGTGGAATAGAGAATCAAGAAAGAAGGTTTCCATACCACAGCCTTCCCTTGCACAGGGATGTAATCGCCACATCGGAGGGGTACATCTTTTTGACAATCTACGAAGATGATAAGAATTGCACTGGCCAATCATCAGGTTCTGCCTATATGGTGCCGTTGTGAATATGTGGCTCCTATACTTTCAGCTAAATAAAAATGTAAGCTTACTGGATTTTACTAGACGTATTGTACTTTCAATACCGACTTCGCCCAACACTTAAAAGCCAAAGGTATGAGGCCAAGATTTTTGTCACAGGTGCAAGAAGACATAAGATTTGATAATGTTGGGCACATGATTGATGAGCAGAGCACTCAAAGAAGATGTCATCAGTGTGGTAAATGCACAAAATTTCTCAGAGTAAAATGCAATGTGGGACGCCATCCAAAGCGATGTTTCATTTTGTATCACCGGTGCCTGGAAGACTATGTGTTCTAATAAATATTATTTTTGTTACTTGTCCTTTATTGTTGCAATGTCTTACTTTATTCATGTAACAGAGTGTAGTTATTTTTTGGTTCTGCTACATGAATTTGCCATGTATTCTTAATGTATAAATAAATAATGTAATTTTGAAATAAAATACAATGAACATTATAATACCTGGAAATTATTATTGTACTTTTTCTTCATTTATTCGTGTAATGAATGATAATCACGAAAAATTCAACATATTACTTGTGGCAAAATTGTATAATTAATTCTGCCCCTTACTGCCCATCGTATGATATATCATACCTCAATAATTTTTTTACTCCTCACTGTCCACTGTATGATACATCATATATTAAAAAATATGAATTTAAGGCCACAATCATAAATTAACATTTATACTGTGATTATTAACCCATGTGGGTAGTGGACCTGAAATTGTATCAAAATCTAAAAAAAGAAAAAAAATCAGGGATGTAATGTGTTAAAGAGAATCTTCACTGGAGCTCTTAAAATTGATGTAGAGGTTATAATTAATATTAGTTCTGTATTACAGTAATATACTGACCGAAATGTAAAACGCTGTACCATGAAGCACTAGTCCAACATAACTGGTTACCTATATATGAAAATTCAATACTTCACGGAATAATGTGGACAAAGAGGTAATAATTGACACACATGCTTGAAATGATATGAGGTTTATTGAAACCAAAAAAGTGCACAAAATGATCAACATATTGCGCTTCATATGATACAAAACCAATAATTAGCGTAACAATTGACTTTTAACAGGGACAATGTTCCTTATAACAAAGGCTCGTCATGTGGGCCGCCATTCAGCAACAGTACCTTAGTCGAGGACCTATGTTGTGAACAGCACGGTACAGCATATAAGTAGATATGGTGAGAAATTGCCGTCGGATGATGTCTTTTAGCATCCCTAAGGAGGTCGGACGATCGCTGTGGACTTGCGACTTCAGGTAAGCCCACAACCAATAATCACACTGATTGAGGTCTGGGAACCAGGGAGGCCAAGCATGACAGGAAGTAGCGGCACATCACGTGATCCTCGTCAAAAAAGGTGCACAAAGGCTCTTTCACACGTTTAGCAGTATAGGGTGGGGCTCCATCTTACGTAAAAGTCGTACTTTCCAGCAGGTGTTTATCAACAAGGCTAGGGATGGTGCGATTCTGTAACATATCGGAGAACCTCGCACCGTCACGCTGACAGTTTGAACAGCACCACCCCGCATTTCCTCTAAGAAATAGGGTCCGATCACGACTGATGTGGCAAACCACACCACACCGTGACTGCAGTGGGATTCCCACTACAGTTCTAGGAATTCGGCAGCACAGATTCTGCAGTTGTGGTTGTTGACACATCCTTAGAGTGTGAAGTGGACTTGGTCGGTCCAGCGCCCCCTGTTGGCTGGCTTTAGCGGTCGCATTTGGTTTCAGTAAAACCCCAGGCATGTGTGTCAAGTTTTGTCTCTCCACCTACATTATTCCATGCATTAGTGCATTTTCAAATGTTAACGGACTTTTAGGTCACTCTGACTATCAAATTTTTGTGGAGATGTCGATACATAACGGGTGTTAAATGATTAAACTTTCATTCATTTCGGAACTAAAGTCGATCATCAACGTCAGTGTGAGGTATGACTCCTAGGGACACGAATGCACGCGTGAGGAAATTCGTGCCGGAAACACACGTAGTGCCATTTTCTGAAAACTCAGTGGTGGGAACTGATATGAAAATATACGTCTTTGCATCGCATCCCAGACATGCTCTGGGCGACAAATCAGGGGACCCGGCAAGCCAGTATGTTCTTCAAGGCATTCTTATAGAAAAATTTAATCGAAGAAATAAAAAAAGATTAATGGAAGTAAAATGTGAACTACAGTGCGAAGTCTTCGATTATCCTGCTGGAATATACCGTTCAGTAGCCTAGTCGTGAAGGACACGAGTTCAGGATTTAGCATTTCCGTCATGTACTGGTGAACATTCAGCCTCCCTAGAACAACTGAATCAGTCATTATAGATCGGGCTTTATTCCAAGATCTCACTCTAGAGATGGTTCTGTATAAAATGAGCTTGATTCCAGCCATCTTAGTGCACACAGTAGACACATTGTTTCATACTTCACTTAAGAAAGGTCTTCATTCCGGTAATAAAGCCTTTTCTATACTCACTCTGCTAGTTTTAGTTTCTTTAACTGCAATTTGTCATTCTTTAACTACAGTCTGTCAAAATATGGAGATTGCAGTGCCTTATTCTTCAGAGTAAATTTCCACAAGACATGAGAGATATAAAAAATAAAAATTACTCTTTGTCTCCGGAAAGGCAGAAACTAATGTGTGACCACATTGACAGAAAAATTTATGCATATGTTCCCGGAGAAACATCTTGAATCAGGAATGAGCTACATGTATTAAGCTAAGTGCTTCAGAGAAAACATCAGTCTTGCCTTTGGCCGTCGTCAGGTGGACATTCGTGTAACATGTGAAGAGCTGAAACTGATAATAAAGAGTTGATTTCTTGACTAAGCTGCAAAACGAGAGCTTGTTGTTGAATTAATGTTCCATCAATGGTGTAGCAAGGCACCTTATTCTGTAATGAAACAAAGTCAAGAAGACTGCCTGAAAGAAAATAGCGTGTTAGGTCAGTGTTTTGATTTTATGCAGAATTCGACATTACCTCACATTCGTGTCCAGGATTTATTTAAACTCAGGTAATTTTGGGTTAATATTTTTTGTGTAAAAAAATATGAAAACAAATTCTTCTGTGATGTATGTATACCAGAGGGAACAGCAAACAAGGGTGCAAATGAGATATGTTCATTCCTGTTAAACTTTATAGAAGGAAATGAGTCCAACAACATTACTGAGGTATTGAGATTGTTTTCAGATTGATCCTTTGGGCAAACATAACTCATTACATGAATAGGTTGTGCGTTGCGCTAGTGGATACAGGGAAATTTCTAAATTGAAGCAGTTCTTTCACATGAGGCGCCATTCTTTTAATTCTTGTGACAGAGATTTTGTTCTGATAAAACGTGCAGTAAGAATAGTGGCTCATATGTACAGTATACTGTGAAGGGCCACTGTGAACTGATCACTTTACAGGGAAACTTGTTGAAAATGATGACATCTATGATTTTTCCAAATGATGATCAAAATACCATATGAAAGGAGGGTTACGTGATAAAGGTGTTCCGCCACTAGATAAAGTATCCTTTCGACCAACAGCTTTCATGTATTTTGAGCACTGTTCTACAAGTAATCAGATTATGGCATCTCTATAAATTGCAGGCTTGTAAGACACACTTTTAATTTGCGACTCCTTGAAACTTGAGTTCAGCTCTCATTAACAAGGGAATATGATGACCAAGTTCCTATCACTGTGTTGAAAATTAATGATATATGCGGCTTCCTAAGATATACTTCTGAATAATATAAATCTGTCTATGATCCGATTTCTGAGAAAAGAATATAAAATGCATGATTGATTTTCTTTAAATTTCACACTTATATGAATAACTTCATACTTTAAATTGTAATAATGCATTCACTATCTGTATAGATATGCAGTCACTTTGTAAATCCAGAGAAAATAATGTAAAACCATATACACTGAAAGCAAACGTTATCACATTTTACTTTTATTATTCATTTCACTGGTGAAAGGACTTCATTCCAAATTTCAGATGACCAGTTTTAAATAGGAGATAGATGTGGGCTAAGGTTAATGTATTCTCTAATACTTGCCTATGTATGTATGTATTAAACTGGGGACCTAGAAACGACGGAGAGGCTCCGTCCCCGTCATAGCCCTCACCGTTACACAACGCCACAACGGGCTACAGCAGTCTACTCAACCCACCGCCGCCCCACACCGAACCCAGGGTTATTGAACGGTTCGGTCCCCAGTGGACCCACCTGGGGACGTCACATTCCAGACAAGTGTAACCCCAGTGCTTGAGTGGTAGAGTAATTATGGTGTACGCGTACGTGGAGACAGTGTTTACGCAGCAATCGGTGACATAGTGCAACTGAGGCGGAATAAGGGGAACCAGCCCGCATTCGCCGAGGCAGATGAAAAACCGCCTTAAAAACCACCCACATGCTGGCCAGCACACCGGACCTCGACACTAATCTGCCGGGCGGATTCGTGCCTGGGACCGGCACGCCTTCCCGCTCGGGAAGCAGCGCGTTAGACCGCACGGCTAACCGGGCGGGCTTACACTTGTCTATCGACTCATTTTTGGTACTATTAAAAACTGTTAAAATTATTACACATACAAGATTAAAATATTTCAATTCCTAAAAAATGGTGATTTTTTTCTAAGATGACTGATTCAATTAGTAATACAGTCCCGCAGTCATGTTCAGTCGCTTCCAGCACAATATTTCCAGGATTTGGAGGAGTACAGGTTTCGAGAAAGGCCGCAACCTGTGAGCTTTCATTTGTTTGTCTACAGACACATTGTTGTCGGCGTTACCACCACAAACAGAAGCGGACCTCGTCGTTGAACACAACAGAATTCCACTCACTGTCCCAGTTATCTCTGCCTCTACGCCGTGCAAGTCTTTGTGGTTTGTGGTATGGCGCCAATGGTAAACGACAGAGAAACTCCAGATTTCAGTTCAGATTCTAGTAATCTGTTCCGGACGGTCTGTGTGA
The DNA here is from genome assembly GCF_023897955.1 of Schistocerca gregaria. Classification (NCBI taxonomy): domain Eukaryota; kingdom Metazoa; phylum Arthropoda; class Insecta; order Orthoptera; family Acrididae; genus Schistocerca; species Schistocerca gregaria. Next base: position 45,115,906 of record NC_064931.1, read on the forward strand.
CACTTTGTATGAAGCCTACAGTCGGATTTCATCTGTTCTCATCAGTGTGTTCGTCTGAGCCAGTCGATCAGTCCTCCGAAATTCTCGTGGTGCAGTCTGTCTGGAAAGATCCTTGCCAACTCTTCTTGTGGACTGACTCCATCTCGTGACCATTCACTGTGCAGTCACTGCATTACAGCTAACTGCCTGTCCGATCTGTCAGTATAACGTACCAATTCCCTCCTGCTAATGATTCTGCCTGAGGTCCATAAGATGGCGATATGTTGCACGAACACGTCCTCTGTGCTTGCTGAGTTGCGATCTCCACTTTATAAGGTCCAGCAACGTTAGACGGACCCAATAACCATCATGTACTCACACCATTCCTCATCTCAAGAATTACTTCTTTTAAATTAAGCTCGCAATAGGATGCAGTTTTAATCAACAAAAAAAGATTCAAATGGCTCTGAGCACTATGGGACTGAGGTAATCAGTCCCCTAGAACTTAGAACTACTTAAACCTAACTAACCTAAGGACATCACACACATCCATGCCCGAGGCAGGATTCGAACCTGCGACCGTAGCGGTCGCGCGGTTCCAGACTGAAGCGTCTAGAACAGCTCGGTCACACCGGCCGGCTTTAATCGACATATTCCAAAGACATGGAAATACTGGAGTACCAGGTTCATAGCGTTCAGTCAAGATGTTTCAGTGAATCTCATAAAATTATTCTACAGCATTACACCTAGGTGAGAAAAGTCATGGGATAGCGAGATGCACATATAGAGATGGCGCTAGTATCGCGCACAGACGGTACACAAGGGCGGTGCACTGGCGGAGATTTACGTAAAAAGGTTTCCGACGTTATTATGGCCGCCCGACGGGATTCAACAGGCTCTGAAGTTGGAGCTAGACGCTTGGGACATTCCATTTCGAAAATTACTAGGGAATTCAATACTTCGAGATCCACAGTGTCAAGAGTGTGCCGAGAATACCAAATTTGAGGCATTACCTCTCAACACGAACAACGCAGTGGTCAACGGCGTTCACTTAACAACCGAGAGCAGGGACGTTTGCGTAGAGCTGTCTTTACTAACAGAGACTCAGCACTGTGTGAAATAACCACAGAAATGGGCGAACGACGAATGTATCCGTCAGGACAGTGCGGCGAAATTTGGCGTTAATGGCCAGCACACGGCCGACGCGAGTGCCTTTGCTAATAGCACGATATCGCCTGCAGCGCCTCTCCTGGGCTGAACTCTAGACGACTAGAAAACCGTGGTCTGGTCAGATGAGTCCCGATTTCAGTTGGCAAGAACTGATGGTAGGGTCAGAGTGCGGTGCAGACCTCACGAAACCGTGGGCCTAAGCTTTCCACGAGGCACCGTGCAAGCTGGTAGTGGTCTGATAATGGTGTGGGCTGTGTTTACATGGAATGGACTGGATCCTGGTTATGTTCGGATTGATTTTAGAAGCCTTCTAGAAATTTCGAGCGAATGATTTGGCCACCCAGACCGCCCAACATAAATCCCATCGAACAGTTATGGGATATAATCTAGAGATCAGCTCGTGCAACAAATTCTGCACTGGTCACACCTTCACAGTCCTGGACGGCTATAGAGGCAGCATGGCCCAGTATTTCTGCAGTGGCCTTCCAACGACTTATTGTGTACACGCAAAGTCGAGCTGCTGCACTGTGACGGGCAAAAGAAGGTTCGACACGATATTAGGAGGTATCCCATGACCTTTATCACCTCTGTGTATAATTGAATAAATCGTTTATCCACGTTCACAGATTTCTTGACGTTTACATCTTATGGTATGTGGTAGATGGTCCTTTTGGTCACTTTATCATTTCATCCCTGATACTCCATTTTGGCGTGGAGGATGGGAAGAATAAATGTCGATAACCCTCCGTATGACCTGTAATTTTCCATGTTCTTTTCAGCTTCTCCCGGAGTAATTCGTGACGAAATAATTCATGGGTGAAATGTCGGATGTCAATGTACAACGAGCACAATGTTTCGGCGAGCGACCGCATTACCTTCATCGGGTGCGCTGACGAAGTGCATCAAACGATGGCAACGTGATCGCTTGCTGAAATATTTTGCTCATTGGACACTGACATTCGTGCACTATTTTATCTAGTTTTTCATTTTGTGATATTCTTGTGGGAAGAGTACATCTACATCTATATCTACATCGATACACCACGAACTACCGTACGGTGAGTGGCGGAGGGTACCATGTATCACTAGTAGTCATTTTCTTTCCTGTTCCACTCTCAAGTAGAGCGAGGGAAAAACGATTGTCTATATGCCTCCATTTGAGCCCTAATCTCTCACAACTTATCTTCGTGGTCCTTACTTGCAGTATGTGTTGGGAGCAGTAGAATCGTTCGGCAGTCAGCTTTAGATGTCGGTTCTCTAAATTTTGTCAGTAGTGTATCTGGAAAAGAACGTTGCGTTAACTCCAGAGGCTCCCATTTGGATTCCCGAGCCATCTCCGTAGCACTTACATGTTGTTCAAACCTACCAGTAACAAATCTGGCAGCCCCCCTTTGAATTGCTTCAATGTTTTCCTTCAATCCGACCTGGTACGGATCCCAAACACACGAGCAGTACTCAAGAATAGCGTCCTATATGCGGTCTCATTTACAGGTGAACCACTCTGTCAATAAACCGAAGTCGCTCACCTTCTCTACCACAGTTCTAAACATGCTCGTTCCATTTCATATCGCTTTGCAACGTTATGCCGAGATATTTGAACGACTTGACTGTATCAAGCAGGACACTACAAATGCTGTATCCGAACATTACAGGTTTGTTTTTCCTACTCATCCTGATTAACTTCCATATTTTAAGATTTAGAATAGCTGCCATTCATCGTAAAAATCAGATATTTTGTCTAAGGCGCCTTTTACTCAACTTTGACCCCTTATCGTAGACCACAGCATCATCAGCAAATCACCGCAGATATGCTGTCCGATTTCTCTCGGAACGTACACTCTCAGAACTTACATACCTAGTAAACTTCTCTGCAGTGCACAACTTCTCTCTTGTAGCATGTGTCACCGGGGTTTGTTCAGTATCTCCGTAACGCTCTGGCATTTACAATAGGATCTAGTGATGAAGCGTGCCATTCTTCGTTTGATCCTCTCTATGTCTTCCAGACGATTCAAGAAGGAGGGGGAGGGAAGGAGGTGTCACAGGAGTCCTCCTGAAGAATGTTTCAGTAGAAACATTTATATTTTTGCATATGTCAGTCTCCAAATGCCACAGCCATATTTCGGAGAATAAATTGGTACGAAAGCAAAGTGTTTTGAAAATGGGAAAGTATTCCAGAATTTACAAACTGCGTTTAACACAGGATGCAGTTCAATTGCTGCATGAGGGTGTGCTCACGTGGCTGGGCTTGCAACCTAACCGTTAGACTCCAGCCAGATAATGGCGCACGTATGAAAACCTGACCTATCTGCTGTTATAAAAAAAAAATCCGGCACATTTCTTGAATCCGCAAGCAGAACCGGCAAATCATAGGAAGTTAAGTTGAGTTAGGCAAGTCAGACGAGGTAAGACCCTGCACTTAGAAAGAAAAAAAAAAACGATTATCTCATTTCCCAAAAGTAGACAGCAAGGATTCAAAGAAACAGGGTTCCCCCCATTTAGACTCTTGTTTAGTCATTTTTTGCAGACTTGTGTTCACAGTCGTAGTGCTGAGTGAAACATTGATAACTGTGAGTGTACACTTTGATTTTATGTTCTGTTATGATATTATCCAAATTGTGTTTGTTTGTTGCTGTTGTACACTATCTGATCGAACGTGTGCAGACTCCCCTATATACTCTGGAATTGACCATTATGTGTCACCAGCCCACTGTGCACAAGGCGGTGGAGAGTATTATGTTGCTAGCAGAGAAGAAATAACAACAGAATGAGTCGTTCGGGAGAGCTCAATAACTTCTAACGAGGATGCCACCTGAGTAACAAAGCAATTAGGAGCATTGCAAGCCTTCTAAAGCTATCCAAGTCGGCTGCTGATGTCGTTACTAAGTGGAACAACCACAACTAAATCAAGTCCACACAGACCTCATCTACTCACGGACAGGGACTGTCGAGCATTGTAAAATATCACATGAAATCTGCTGAAGAAATCATCCGCAGCTTCCAAAGTGCTACAAGCAGTCCACCTCGTAGAATCTTTGTGCGTAGGGAATTCCAAACGATGCAGCTCCTCGTAAGCTACACATTCCCGTAATCACCGCTAAGCGACGCTTTAGGTGATGTAAAATGCAGATCCAATGGACAGTGGATGACTGAAAACAAGTGATATGGAAAGATGGATAATGCTATACCGTGTGGCAATCCGGTGGAAGTGTTTGCGTTTGACGAACGCCTGCCATCATGTGTAGAGCCAACAGTGAAGGACAGATGATGTTGTGATACGGTATGGGGGTGTTTTTCGTGGTTAGGGTGTGGTCCCCTTTTTGCCATTAAGGAGACGCCAAATATGGAAGGATATGAACTCACTTTACAGCACTGTGTACTGCGTACAGTAGAGGAACAGTTCGGAGACGACAATCGTATCGGCATAACAATGCATCCTCTTACAAAAAATCGTGCCTCGTGGAGCATAGAATTCCTGAAATGGACTGGCCTGCCTTGAGTCTGGACCTGAACCCAACAGAACACGTTTGGGGTGAGTGTGAACATCGACTTCACTCCAGTTGCCAGCGTCAGACATTCCTCTGCAGACATTCAGACATCTCATTGAATGTGTCCTTAGCAGAATGAAATTCAACTCTAAATATTCTCATATTACATACTGGAACCTATGGATTGAGGCAGTCCGATAGAGGCAATATTTCTTGATTTCCGAAAACCATTTGACTAAGTTACACACCTCCGCTTATTATCTGAAGTAGGGCCATGTAGGGTATCAAGCGAAATCTGTGACTGGATTGAGGAGTTTTAGTAGGAGGCAGCGCGTTATCTTTGATGGTGATTCACCTATAGGTGTTGAAATAACTTCAGGTGTGCCCCAGGGGAGTGTGTCGGACTCTTGCTGTTCGTGTTGTGTGTTAATGAGCTTGGGTGTAAATTAATAGTAACGTTAGAGTTTTCGTAGATGACCTACTCATCTATAATAAAGTACCGTCTGAATGAAGCTGCACAAATACTCAGTGAGATCTTGATAACATTTCAAAGTGGTGCAAAACGTAGTAACTTGCTATAATGTTCAGAAATGTAAAACTGTACACTTCATCTAACCAGTAACAAATCACTAACTAACGAAGCGTATTAGCTAAACGAAATTATTAGTTTGCACTTGGCAGCTGCAGCGTCCAGATTTCTGTCGATGTTTTAACGAGGTACTTACTGAAGTTTCAAATATCTATCACGCCAATGGAAGACGCCCGAAAATCGTATTCGCATAATTAAAAATATGTAGAAAAGTAACTGTTTACCGTATTCTTTACAATTAAATTAAAAACCTAGTATCCTATGACTGTAAAATCAATGGGAAACTTTGGAATCGGTCAACTCACGCAAATACATGGATATCAGATTTTGTAAGAATATGAAATGGAACACTCCTATAGTCTCACAAGGGACGTCTCTCGGATCGAACAGGACTTAATACTTTCGTGCACAGGCCCATCTAACATTTGTAACCACACCTGCCACCAAGTGTGCTCTTACACTACTGGCCATTAAAATTGCTACACCACGAAGATGACGTGCTACAGACGCGAAATTTAACCGACAGGAAGAAGCTGCTATGATTTGCTCATGATTAGCTTTTCAGAACATTAACACAAGATTGGCGCCGGTGGCGACACCTACAACGTGCGGACATGAGGAAAGTTTCAACCGGTTTCTCATACACAAACAGCAGTTGACCGGCGTTGCCTGGTGACACGGTGTTGTGATGCCTCATGTAAGGAGGAGAAATGCGTACCATCACGTTTCCGACTTTGATGAAGGTCGGATTATAGCCTATCGCGATTGCAGTTCATCGTATCACGTCTCGATCCCTGAGTCAACAGATGGGTACGTTTGCAAGACAACAACCATCTGCACGAACAGTTCGACGACGTTTGCAGCAGCATGGACTATCAGCTCGGAGACCATGGCTGCGGTTACCCTTGACGCTGCATCACAGACAGGAGCGGCTGCGATGGTGTACTCAACGACGAACCTGGGTGCACGAATGGCAAAACGTCATTTTTTCGGATGAACCCAGGTTCTGTTTACAGCATTATGATGGTCGCATCCGTGTTTGGCGACATCGCGGTGAACGCACATTGGAAGCGTGTATTCGTCATCGCCATACTATCGTATCACCTGGCGTGATGGCTTGGGGTGCCATTGGTTACACGTCTCGGTCACCTCTTGTTCGCATTGACGGCACTTTGAACAGTGGACGTTACATTTCAGATGTGTTACGACCCGTGGCTCTACGCTTCATTCGATCTCTGCGAAACCCTACATTTCAGCAGGATAATGCACGACCGCTTGTTGCAGGTCCTGTACGGGCCTTTCTGGATACAGAAAATGTTCGATTGCTGCCCTGACCAGCACATTCTCCAGATCTCTCACCAATTGAAAACGTCTGGTCAATGGTGGTCGAGCAACTGGCTCGTTACTATACGTCAGTCACTACTCTTGATGAACTGTGGTATCGTGTTGAAGCTGCATGGGCAGCTGTACTTGTACACGCCATCCAAGCTCTGTTTAACTCAATACCCAGGTGTATTAAGGCCGTTATTACGGCCAGAGGTGGTTGTTCTGGGTACTGATTTCTCAGGATCTATGCACCCAAATTGCGTGAAAATGTAATCACATGCCAGTTCTAGTATAATATCTTTGTCCAATGAATACCCGTTGATCACTTGCATTTCTTCTGGGTGTAGCAGTTTTAATGGCCAGTAGTGTAGTTTGTGGATAACAACGCTTGCAGTCTTGGAGGACGGGGGTTAGCAAGACAGTCAGTCAGTTACCTTAGCAACTAGCTAACGCATTTAGTATACGTGTACCAGTATTGCCGTACTTATACAGCAAAAACGAACGAAACCATTAATTTTTGGAACGTTTTAATATTGTGGCATCCAAGTCAAGAAGACGTCATCCAACGGAAGACGGTGTAGGACAGGATGATGACACTTTGGCAATATTTTTGATAGATCGGATTATTCAGAAACGTAAACAATCATTTTACTGCTCAATTGAAGTTACAGTGGATGGGACAGTGGATGAAGAAAACGACTTAATAGGCGATAGCGCGATTAACAGTGTTTAAGATTGTAGTGCTAGAGGCAGTGGCGGAAACAGACCTCCTCAAAGAGAAACTTGTAAGGTGGCTGTATTTTCGCACCTTACAATCACTCATCTACATACTTTGCCGTGATTTACAACCGGAATTAGGTATCATTTGATAGGTTGTACATCGTTTATATGAATATTTAAAGAAGACTGACGTTGTCACTTACACCTTGTAAATAGTTGTTGACGCTTATTGCATGAAAGGTGATGGAGTGTAGTTATTATCAAAAAGGCGTAATGAATGACTGTATACACTAGAAGAGGTTGGAACACCAGTGGAAAAGAAACAGTAGGTGTAACTGAAGCCCTGGGTGGAAAAGCCCGCAGAGGTGTGTAGGTCCTGCTTAACACAGGAAGTAGCCAAGACGTACTGTCAGGGTACCTGAGCGCTGAAGCACAATACAGTGGCTGCCGGCCGGTTTTGCAGCGGGGCCAGAAGGATGACCAGATAATACTGCGGAAGCTCTGAAAATCTTGGACGCAGCAAACAGGAACGAGGAAGTGTTACCTCGGAAATCACGCAGGCTGGGTTATTTCTGACGGTTTTTACTCTGAGGAGCGTATCATTGTTTGTATTCCTAACTAACGAGGATAGGTATTTCCTCGCAAACTTTCCTCACTGGACGACAAAAGACTAAAATATGGTTGGTCAGCCTTGGGAAGAATCTGTAGAGAGGGAGAATATTCCGTGGTTTCAAGAATATGATTCGCCTTCTGCAGTTATGAGGGAGGAGAGCCGAGCTTTGCTGGGAAGCCAGTAGTGGAGAGAAAGAGGTCTTCCGTTTTGAGCACCCGTGTTGGACGGTCGCTCAGTATCAGCTTTTGCTGGTACAGGCAGACCTTCTTTCTTTGCTTCCAGGAGATTTTATAGTCAGAACGGTTAGGCACTGTACTGTTGCTAACTTATATAATTCTGGACTTCGCTTCCAGGTAGGGAGTCATCGTTGAGTATGCAGCGTTCAGTGGTTGAGAGCACTTCTTGTGTCTATACTCATGTAGAGATGTTATCTGAATTCCGTCCTTGTGGCTGAGAGTTTGCGTCTCTTGTCTGTAGAACACAGAGAGGAGAAGGCAGATTAGATTATACTAGTCAGAGGACCACCTTCTGCCGTCCTAGTATTTGGGAGAGTTTTTATTTGTGGTTGGAGTTCTTTCATTGTTGCAGACGTGTACGAGAATCATCGCTCTGACGCGCCGGACGCAGTACGTACGGGATATTGCTAATTGCTTCGGCTTATCAGGGCTATAAAGCTAAACAGCTGTGATCATGTAAATTTTATTTTCACTGAGGTTGCACACCACTGTAGATCATCTTTGAACGCATTATATTGTAGTGTTTGGTACGTAGATGATGTCAGTCGCTTCATGTTAATTACATTAGATCGTGTAGCCATAAAAAGGGGCGGATTTGGGCACTTGATCAATAATATTAGTTAGGAAATTCATCTGGATCTCTTAATATCCATTGGACATTGATATATAAACATTTTTAATATATAAAGGGGTTTCAATCTACAATAAATGTATAAGCAGAAACAGCATTTATCATTTTGTAGTTACTAGTTCCCTTAATCATCCATTTACGTTTATGTTGTAATTTATATGTTGAAGAGCAAGAAGGAGGAGATAATATCACCATTAGGAGATCCTTAGATCTGCTTCAGGGCGGCAGTAAGACAGGACCAAATATTCATCTTCGCGTTCAGTATTTTCGGTTGCGCAATTCATTTTTAAACCCGCCTGGAGTAGCAACTTGGAAACTAACAGTTTTGGTGACCACGAACCTTTACAAGAAAAAAAAAAAAAAAAAAAAGGTTCGAATGGCTCTGAGCACTATGAGACTTAACATCTGTGGTCATCAGTCCCCTAGAAGTTAGAACTACTTAAACCTAACTAACCTAAGGACATCACACACATCCATGCCCGAGGCAGGATTCGAACCTGCGACCGTAGCAGTCGCGCGGTTCTGGACTTAGCGCCTAGACCGCTAGACCACCGCGGCCGGCCCGTTACAAGAAAAGATATCCAATACTTCTAGTATTTTAACAGAAATTTTCCGAAGAACGTTTTGAACATATTTGTGATGATTACCGTGCACCTCCACGTAAATCTGCGCCCTATAACTCGTTATTGAAGAGATATCCATCTATAAAAACCACAGTGCATATCAAAGTAAAATTTGAATATGTGGTAAAGTTGCAAGCATCATCCATATCGAGGCAACAAAATAATCTAAGAACTGGAGATAAAACAGCACGTTATATCCCATTTTGACATAGCAAGGAATGAAGGAAAGTGCTTCCATTACTGACACCTGAAATTTTGGGCACTACAAAAAGCAAAGGTAATTGGGCACGCAAAGTGTAAATGTCGTGCAGCTTTTGCAGCACGCCTCTAGAAAAGAACGCATAATGTGCCGTAGACACATCACTGCCTTCATGAAATACAGAGATGCACAAGAAGAACAAGATATTCGACAGTCTGGGGCCCTTTTTGTCGAAGAAGTTAACCAGAAAACTGAAGATTTCCAGATACAGCCACACGGCATTTGGAACACTGATCAAAGTGAATTTATGTATGAAGCAGCCTCTGGTGCGACACCATCTAAAAAAGGGAAAAATTCAACAGTTACCTTTCTTCTGTCTGCACACAATATAACTCATAGTTATACAATAGATGTTGGATTTTCAATGAGTGGACACCTAACAAAAACACTGTACATTTGTCTTTAGGAAAAGCTTTTGGCCAGAAAGTTAAAAAGTCAATTGAATACAATCTTTTACCAAACATACATTTTGAGACTAGCACAAGTGTAAAAATGTCAAAAGACCATTTAAAATCCTTTTTCATGAGTCTTGTTAAAGACAATGTCGCAAATAACCTGAAATATATACTCCTTGTGATTCTCGGAGTGCTCACAAGGACACCACAATTGTAAATGATTCATTTGTGGGTAAGGACATGATCATTCCGCCATCAGCTTATGCTTCTATATACTTGGCAAGCGGATGGGTGCAATACTCCGGCAAATGTTGCTGAGTTTAAGCATTGGATTCAAGTGGCATTCGATTTTGCAGCTCAAGAATGTCATTCTGAGGACTGTCCATATATTGTTTTCGCCGAATGTGCCTCCTGAGTTCTGCTTATTATCTCTCGCATTTTGTTGAGGAATCTCATGTACGCTTTTGAAGTTAGATAGTGGGCGAACTAAGAGTAATACAGTCGAATGCTTGCAACATCCTAATCAAAGTGATATGTAACTCTTGTAAATATTATTGGAACAGCGAATTCCTGTTCGAGCCGAGAGACTTCCCATGTCAGGCGTAGGAAAAGCAGGTGCCAGACTGAGGTGTGCAAAGAAGACTGCGTACAAAATACTCGTGCGACCAACTGTGTAGGACTCGCACCAAACAGGGCTACCACGGAATATTGAACGGATACAGAATAGGGCGGCGCGAACTGTCACGGGTTTGATAGACCTATGGGAGAGTGTCGTGAAGGTGCTGAAAGAACTGAGCTAGCTGCCGCTTGAGGATAGGCGCAAATTGTGCTGTGAAACCTACTTAAAAAGTTTCTAGAACCAAATTTAAATGATGAATCCAGGAATATACCACCGGCCGGTGTGGCCGAGCGGTTCTAGGCACTTTAGTCTGGAAGCGCGCGACCGCTCCGGTCGCAGGTTCGAATCCTGCCTCGGGCATGGATGCGTGTGATGTCCTTAGGTTAGTTAGGTTTAATTAGTTCTGAGTTCTAGGGGACTGATGACCGAAGATGTTAAGATCCATAGTGCTCAGAGCCATTTTTTTTTCAGGAATATACACTGCCCAGTGACATTAATCTGACCACCCGGCAAAAGCCTGAATAACCACCTTTTTCAGCGTGGGCCGCTGCGAGACATGCAGAAAGAGAGTCGACGAGGTTCTGAAAGGTAGTGATAGGGATGTGGAGCCACGCCGATTCCACTGCCGTGGTCAGCTGCCATAGGTTTCTCGGTTGAGGAGCCACGGTGCGAACAGTGCGATGGAGCTGCTCCCACAGATTCTCCGTTTGTTTTAAATCCTGGGAGTGCGGTAGCCAGGAGAGTACGGCAAACTCATCCTGGTGCTCTTAGAACCATGTATGTACACTGTGAGCTGTGCGACACGTTGCTTTGTCTTGCTGGTAGATGCCATCGTGCCGAGAAAGACAAACGGTATGTAGGGATGGATATCGTTGCCAAGGATAGATGCATACTGATGTTGACCAATTGTCTCTTCCAGAATGATGAGATCACCCGTGTAATGCCACGAAAACATTCCTCAGACCGCAATGCTCCCTCCTTCAGCCTGGACCTTTCCGACGATTGTTGCAGGGTGTTTGCTTTCAGACGTTTCATACCGTACACGCCAACGCCCATGTGTTCCACGGAGCATAAAACGTGATTCGTGATCAGTTTCTCAACAGTTGCACGTGTGTTCTCCCGTACACATCCCCACAGCCACCGTTCACCCCTCTCATCTATGGCCCATGGTGTGCCACAGTTGCCTCAGAGCTGATTTTGGATAGCGCCAGTTTGCTGTGCACCATAGAGTTTTAACGACCGAAAGTTTGCCGTTCGGAAACGCTTCCACCCTTGGCCCGAAAGCCACTGATCATGTATTCTCGGACAGTGGATAAATCGCTCCGTTTCTGTATTGTAACAACGACTGCACTGCTTTTCGCGTCTCCCTGACACGCTTCGTATACCCTCCCCTGCTACTGCTGTCACCTGCCGTCTGTAAGCGATTGCCCGTTGACATCGAACAGAGGCAGAGGTCACATTAAGCTGACTCGACCGTTTTTTACAACCCCCTGCGTATCGGTCTCATACGGATCGCGATGACAAGATTTGACTAATTACAGCACCCACAGAGGTATTTAACCAATCATTCATCTCACGATTCATATGGGAATGGAACGTGAAAAAGCCCTAGTAACTGGTTCAGTGCGACATACCCTCTGTCATGCACTTCAGAGTGGTTTGCAGAGTATAGACATAAATGTGGATGTAGAGTTGATGCTGTCATCAAGGCGAATGGCGGATACACCCAATATTAATACCCACTAATAAGTGTCTGGATACTTTTGATCAGATAATATAGATCTTAAATTAGTTGCGTGAGACATGTACATCTCAAATTGTCTGATGTGTGCTTCACAATGTGTATCTTTTTCGGAATTGCAGTATCTTCAATATACACAACTGGCCATTAAAATTGCTACACCAAGAAGAAATGCAGATGATAAACGGGTATTCATTGTACAAAGATATTATACTAGAAATGGCATGTGATTACATTTTCACGCTATTTGGGTGCATAGATTCTAAGAAATCAGTACCCAGAACAACCACCTCTGGCCGTAATAACGGCCTTGATACACCTGGGCATTGAGTCAAACAGAGCTTGGATGGAGTGTACAGGTACAGCTGCCCATGCAGCTTCAACACGATACCACAGTTCATCAAGAGTAGTGACTGGCGTATTGTAACGAGCCAGTTGTTCGGCCACCATTGACCAGACGTTTCCAATTGGTGAGAGATCTGGAGAATGTGCTGGCCAGGGCAGCAGTCGAACATTTTCTGTATCTAGAAATGCCTGTACAGGACCTGCAACATGCCGTCGTGCATTGTTTTTGTTGTGGTTTTCAGTCCTGAGACTGGTTTGATGCAGCTCTCCATGCTACTCTATCCTGTGCAAGCTTCTTCATCTTCCAGTACCTACTGCAGCCTACATCCTTCTGAATCTGCTTAGTGTATTCATCTCTTGGTCTCCCTCTACGATTTTTACCCTCCACGCTGCCCTCCAGTACTAACTTGGTATCCCTCGATGTCTCAGAACGTGTCCTACCAACCGATCCCTTCTTCTAGTCAAGTTGTGCCACAAGCTCCTCTTCTCCCCAATTCTATTCGATACCTCCTCATTAGTTATGTGATCTACCCATCTAATCTTCAGCATTCTTCTGTAGCACCACATTTCAAACCCTTCTATTCTCTTCTTGTCTAAACTATTTATCGTCCACGTTTCACTTCCATACATGGCTACACTCCGCACAAATACTTTCAGAAATAACTTCCTTAGACTTAAATCTATACCTGATGTTAACAAATTTCTCTTCTTCAGAAACGCTTTCCTTGCCATTGCCAGTCTACATTTTATATCCTCTCTACTTCGACCATTATCAGTTATTTTGCTCCCCAAATAGCAAAACTCATTTACTACTTTAAGTGTCTCATTTCCTAATCTAATTCCCTCAGCATCACCCGACTTAATTCGACTACATTCCATTATCCTCGTTTTGCTTTTGTTGATGTTCATATTATACCCTCCTTTCAAGACACTGTCCAACTGCTCTTCCAAGTCCTTTGCTGTCTCTGACAGAATTACGATGTCATCGGCAAACCTCAAAGTTTTTATTTCTTCTCCATGGATTTTAATACCTGGTCCGAACTTTTCTATTGTTTCCTTTATCGATTGCTCAATATATAGATTGAATAACATCTGCGATAGGCTACAACCCTATCTCACTACCTTCCCAACCACTGCTTCCCTTTCATACCCCTCGACTCTTATAACTGCCGTCTGCTTTCTATACAAATTGTAAATAGCCTTTCGCTCTCTGTATTTTACCCCTGCCATCTTCAGAATTTGAAAGAGAGTATTCCAATCAGCACTGGCAAAAGCTTTCTCTAAGTCTACAAATGCCAGAAACGTAGGTTTGCCTTTCCTTAATCTATTTTCTAAGATAAGTCGTAGGGTCAGTATTGCCTCACGTGTTCCAACATTTCTACGGAATCCAAACTGATCCTCCCTGAGGTCCGCATCTACCAGTTTTTCCATTCGTCTGTAAAGAATTCGCGTTAGTATTTTGAAGCTGTGACTTATTAATCTGATAGTTCGGTAATTTTCACATCTGTCAGCACCTGCTTTCTTTGGGATTGGAATTATTATATTCTTCTTGAAGTTTGAGGGTATTTCGCCTGTCTCATACATCTTGCTCACCAGATGGTAGAGTTTCGTCAGGACTGGCTCTCCCAAGGTCGTCAGTAGTTCTAATGGAATGTTGTCTACTCCGGGGGCCTTGTTTCGACTCAGGTCTTTCAGTGCTCTCTCAAACTCTTCACGCAATATCATATCTCCCATTTCATCTTCATCTACATCCTCTTCCATTTCCATAATATTGTCCACAAGTACATCGCCCTTGTATAGACCCTCTATATACTCCTTCCACCTTTCTGCTTTCCTTTCTTTGCTTAGAACTGGGTTTCCATCAAAGCTCTTCATATTCATGCAAGTGGTTCTCCTTTCTCCAAAGGTCTCTTTAATTTTCATGTAGGCAGTATCTATCTTACCCGTAGTGGGATAAGCCTCTAGATCCTTACATTTGTCCTCTAGCCATCCCTGCTTAGCCATTTTGCACTTCCTGTCGATATCATTTTTGAGACGTTTGTATGACTTTTTGCCTGCTTCATATACTGCATTTTTTTATTTTCTCCTTTCATCAATTAAATTCAATATTTCTTCTGTTACTCATGGGTTTCTACTTGCCCTCGTCTTTTTACCTATTTGATCCTCTGCTGCCTTCACTACTTCATCCCTCAAAGCTACCCATTCTTCTTCTACTGTATTTCTTTCCCCCATTCCTGTCAATTGTTCCCTTATGCTCTCCCTGAAACTCTGTAAAACCTCAGATTCTTCCAGTTTATCCAGGTCCCATCTCCTCAAACTCCCACCTTTTTGCAGTTTCTTCAGATTTAATCTACAGTTCATAACCAATAGATTGTGGTCAGAGTCCGCATCTGCCCCTGGAAATGTCTTACAATTTAAAACCTGGTTCCTAAATCTCTGTCTTACAATTATATAATCTATCTGATACCTTTTAGTATCTCCAGGGTTCTTCCATGTATACAACATTCTTTTATGATTCTTGAACCACGTGTTAGCTATGATTAAGTTATGCTCTGCACAAAATTCTACCAGGCGGCTTCCTCTTTCATTTCTTACCCCCAATCCATATTCACCTACTATGTTTCCTTCTCTCCCTTTTCCTACTCTTGAATTCCAGTCACCCATGACTATTAAATTTTCGTCTCTCTTCACTACCTGAATAATTTCTTTTATCTCATCATACATTTCTTCAATTTCTTCGTCATCTGCAGAGCTAGTTGGCATATAAACTTGTACTACTGTAGTAGGCATGGGCTTCGTGTCTATCTTGGCCACAATAATACGTTCACTGTGCTGTTTGTAGTAGCTTACCCGCAGTCCTATTTTTTTATTCATTATTAAACCTACTCCTGCATTACCCCTATTTGATTTTGTATTTATAACCCTGTATTCACCTGAGCAAAAGTCTTGTTCCTCCTGCCACCGCACTTCACTAATTCCCACTATATCTAACTTTAACCAATACATTTCCCTTTTTAAATTTTCTAACCTACCTGCCCGATTAAGGGATCTGACACTCCTCGATCCGATCCGTAGAACGCCAGTTTTTTTCTCCTGATGACAACGTCCTCTTGAGTAGTCCCCGCCCGGAGATCCGAATGGGGGACTATTTTACCTCCGGAATATTTTACCCAAGAGGACGCCAACACCATTTAATCATACAGTAAAGCTGCATGCACTCGGGAAAAATTACAGCTGTAGTTCCCCTTTGTTTTCAGGCGTTCGCAGTACCAGAATAGCAAGGCCATTTTGGTTAGTGTTACAAGGCCAGATCAGTCAATCACCATCGTGCATTATCCCGCTGAAATGTAGGGTTTCGGAGAGATCGAATGAAGGGTAGAGCCACGGGTCGTAACACATCTGAAATGTAACGTCCACTGTTCATAGTGCCGTCAATGCGAACATGGGGTGATCGAGGCGTGTAACCAATGGCACCCCATACCATCACGTCGGGTGATACACCAGTATGGCGTTGACGAATACACGCTTCCAATGTGCGTTCACCGCGATGTCGCCAAACACGAATGCGACCATCATAATGCTGTAAAAAGAACCTGGAGTCATCCGAAAAAATGACGTTTTGCCATTCGTGCACCCAGGTTCGTCGCTGAGTACGCCATCGCAGCCGCTCCTGTCTGTGATGCACCCTCAAGGGTAACCGCAGCCATGGTCTCCGAGCTGATAGTCCATACTGCTGCAAACGTCGTCGAACTGTTCGTGCAGATGGTTGTTGTCTTGCAAACGTTCTCATCTGTTGAGTCAGGGATCGAGACGTGGCTGTACGATCCGTTACAGCCATGCGGATAAGATGCCTGTCATCTCGATTGCTAGTGATACGAGGCCGTTGGCGTGCAGCACGGCGTTCCGTATTACCCTCCTGAACCCACTAATTCTATATTCTGCTAACAGTCACAGGATCTCGACCAACGTGAGCAGCAATGTCGCGATACGATAGACCTTAATCCCGTTAGGCTACAATCCGACCTTTATCAAAGTCGGAAACGTGAAAGTACGCATTTCTCCTCCTTACACGAGGCATCACAACAACGTTTCACCAGGCAACGCCGGTCAACTGCTGTTTGTGTATGAGAAATCGGTTGGAAACTTTCCTCATGTCAGCACGTTGTAGGTGTCGCCACCGGCGCCAACCTTGTGTGAATGCTCTGAAAAGCTAATCATTTTCATATCACTGCATCTTCTTTCTGTCGGTTAAATTTCGCGTCTGAAGCACGTCATCTTCGTGGTGTAGTAATTTTAATGGCCAGTAGCGTAATACTAAAGCAATCTACTAATCACTGACATAAACAAATTATTATATAGAAATATTTCATTTATTTTATAAGTATACAATTGGTTATCGTTATTATTATTATATTAGAGCGTGTTGTACAGGATGTTTCACAGTTGCTATTACAAGCTTCTAAAGATTGTTGAGAGCGTTTAGTAAATAAAGTTTTGATATGGAATCCCACTCCAGAAAAGGACGTTTTGGATATAAAATAATTGATTATGTAGGACAGGTGCCTTACGCCAAAACAAGGAAAAAAGTCCATATAAACGTATTTCCAAAAACAACTCGTTTTGAGCTATTTACTGAAAGTTTACACTTTAGGTGATTGGAGTTCCCCAACACATAAATTGATAATAAATGCTCTAAATGTTCTGCTCTTGCTTCTAAACGCGCAAACATTTGTGGAATGACGGACTGTCGTACCTTTGAAATATTCCCTGATGGTTTCGTATGGTTTCAGAAGCTTCCATGACACAGCGATAAAGAATTTTTGCATCTTCTGCTGCACAGACAAGTAGCTTAAGGTGACCCCACAGGCAGTGATACAAAGGATTGAGATCGGGAGAACGAGCAGGCCGTGGAACTGGTCCCCCTCTATCTGACACAGAAGCTACTGCAACAAGTATCCTCTCCCGTGAAAATTTTCTTCTCTACAGGAAGTGCAGCATCTATCACTCACTACTCGTCCACTTGACTGTGAATGGCTTGACAGAGGTAAGTCTAAGTGCCCCGTACAGGTGATTCTGGGACCAGCGAGAGCTCATTACGCTACATTCATGCTCTAGAGTAACACGTCTGAAGTGCTAAATCTCAAACTGAGCCAGTAAGAACCACTTCACCTTTTGGGAAAGGTGTTGTGGCCCTTGCTAAGGTGGAGAGAAACCAAAAGGGTAAGGGCCCATTAATCATTGGCAGTTCAAACGTATGGCGAATAATGGGGCCCCTTAGGGATGGAAGGGAACACCAGATGCGCTGAAGATAATGTTCTGGCTGCCATTGAGGGAACATGGTGCAACCAGCTGCACATTGTGGCACATGTTGGAACGAACTATGCCTTTTCTCTCGTCTCTCAAGACATACTTGGACGCTTCCAGTGACCAACAGAGACGACTAAGAAGGCCAGCCTCGCTCATGGAATTTCAGGGAGACTCAAAATCTACATTATTGTCCCCAGAAAATATCATGGCCCCTGATTCTGAGTCTAGTGGAACGCTGGAACAAGAGACTTCGAGAGTTCTGTGATAAGCTCGGCGGTGACCTCTTTTACAGGAGACATAGGGTTGAGTACTATAGGTCATCTAAATGTTTCTGGTGTGCTCTACACATCAGACGCTGTTACCCAGGTAGCTGAATGTAT
Source organism: Schistocerca gregaria (assembly GCF_023897955.1). Taxonomy (NCBI): domain Eukaryota; kingdom Metazoa; phylum Arthropoda; class Insecta; order Orthoptera; family Acrididae; genus Schistocerca; species Schistocerca gregaria. The sequence goes on from NC_064931.1 coordinate 45,134,324, forward strand.
GCGTGGTGTACACGTGATTTTCTTTAAAATAGCCTGTACAGATAACGACAGCTGAAGTATCAGTGTCAGATCCAAAGAAATGCCTCCCTTAGGCAAGAGTATCAAAATCCTAGTTGTTAACTTCGCAAGTATTCAAAACAAAGTACTAGAGTTTAAAACGCTCCTAGAAAACAGTAGAGCTCACATGACAACAGGTACAGAAAACTGGTTAAAACTCGAAATTGATAGCGGTGAGAGTATGGGGAAAATTAAAGTGTATGTCGAAAGATTATCCTGATGGGAAATGGAAGTGGTGTATTTTTTGCAGTAGACAACAAACTCAAATCCACTCAAATAATAACTGAAGCTGTAATTCAACTAGACTCAGTATCAAGGGTGGAGATAAACTTATAATTGGATCTGTGCATCGACCACCACACTCGCCCTGCAGCTGTAACCAAAAACTTTATTGAAATACTCAGTTAACTAGTATCTATGTTCATACTGTAATCACAGGAGAAAACTTCAACTATCCAACAATCAATTAGGGTAATTACAATTTCATAAGCGGTGCTCAGGACTAGACATCCTGCAAAACTATACTGTAGGTTATTGAACTGTATGAAAAAAACCTAAATTAGTTACAAACTACGGCGTGCACGCACTTTATTCAACATGTAAACGACACTACAGATATTCGGATTTAGTTTATGACATGTTCGATATGCCTGCCGTCATTAGCGATAATGTGGCACAGACGAATAGCGAAATTCTGCATGACCCGCTGAAGTGTCCGAACATCGATTCTGTCGATGACCTAATGAATGGCTGTTTTAAACTCAGAAATGCTTTGGGATTGTTGCTGTACACCTTGTCTTTAATATAGCCCCACAAAAAGTAGTCGCATGTGTTGAGATCAGGACGGCCAATCGATGCCCATGCTAGCGGCCTCTGGGTACCCCAAAGCCAGAAAATGCTCCTCCAGGGCAACAAACACTCTCCTGCTTCAATGGGGTCGAGCTCCGTCTTGCATGAACCACATATTGTCGATAACGGGGTCACTTTGTATAAGGGGAATGAAATCATCTTCCAAACTCTTCACGTACTGTTTGGTACTCACCGTGCCATCAGGGAACATCGCACCAATTATTTCGTGACTGGACATTGCACACCACACAATTACCCACTGAGGGTGAAGAGACTCCTCGATCACGAAATGTGGATTCTGAGTACCGCAAATGCGCCAATTTTGCTTATTGGCGAATCGATCCAAATGAAAGTGGGCTCCATCGCGCAAGTGCATACTAATTCCCGTCATGCCCCGCGGCCAACCGTGCAGTTTGAACGTCCTAACGTCAACCGTTCAGAAGCTGCGACGATTTTATTGCACTCTGTAAATAATTGCCACCCTGGAAATGCCTTCTATTAAAACTACCTAGAACAGATGGTTCGAAAGCCCATTCACGACAGAAATATAGGGCGCCTATTCCGAAATGCCTTCCTTTCTATTTGCTCCCAAACAAAACAAAATAAAATAAATTGGTTTCCTTCTAAATATTACGTAGTCCCCATCCCTTCTCCACCGCCCCTGCCCCAAAACAAATTCCAATAGTTGCTGTCAGGAGAACGTAGAGACCAGTTCATAGGCATATCACATTCATTCCATCGTTCTGGGAATGTTCGATTCAAAGTTTTCTGAACATCCAACGGCCAATGAGGTGGATCACCATGTCCGAAGTTTTATTGCAGGTCTTCAACCTGGGAAAAGCAAACATCTCCATCATGTCTAGACACATCATTCCTGTTACAGTCTCCTCGGCAAAGAAGAATGGTCCAGTTATCTTCCTGCACATGAGGCCACACCAAAAGTTCACTTTCCATCTATCTCACACATTTTCCCTGATACTGTGCGGCTTTTTGATCCCCACCCCCACCTAAGTACGAACGTTATGGTTATTCACAGATCCATGGAATGTGGTCTCATCAGAAAACATTACACACGACATGAAAGCAGGCTTCCAGTCGATTCGGTTAAACATTTCACGTGAAAATCCATATCACATTTGCTTTTCATTGGCTTTTTTGGCCTGCAGAGTCTGTACCATATATGAAGTCAGACGGAACATCTTTTTGAGAACTGTATTAATAATTGAACGTGGCATCTGAAGTTCCTGTGAAGCTGACTGATTGTTTTGCGTGGACTTCGTTGGAACGCTTGGCGGATGTTCTCAACTTGTTCTTCAGAGATATGCCGACCCCATGCAAGCCGCTTTAGAATGGCGCCAGTATCAAGAAACTGGCTTCTGTAACTTCTTTCTTGTAAACAGAACACACCTGTCTCCGTGCCATAACAGTGACTGTAAACTCTGCTACCAAAGCACAGATTGTGCCTTCTCCTGAACTGACACCATGTTTGCTTGTATGAACAACAATGAACAATGAAAATGCGTCTAACATTGATAAAAATTAGTAAGCAATTCGAGGTCCTTTTGAACCCAATAGACAAGTCAGACCTAAACCAAAGAAAGATTTACTATTGTTAAACAGCCTGTATATTGAATCCAATCGCAACAAACTGACCTGAACTCTTTGAGGATGTCCAAACTGAAATTGGTTTCAGTGGCAACTAAAACAAGTCGAAAGATTTATACAGGGTGAGTAAGAATTCCCATTACACAATTATAGGTGTTTTAGATGGGACTCAGAGGAGCAATATTTGGCAATAAACCATTGTCTGGAAATGCTCTGTTTTGAAGACAAACGACTTTGAAATAAAATCAAAATATATGTTGCACATGCGACTACCAACTTATACCTAAGGAGAATACAACGTATGCTCGAAGTGGCGACCACGATTTTCGTTGCACTCAGTGTTCCTGTGAACAATGTTGATATAAACATGGTCCAGAAGTCGTGGAGTGTCTTCAGTGATCTCCATTGCAGCCATTACGAGGGCAAGGAGATCGTCCTGTCACTCCACATTAGTCTCGTAAACAAGACTCTTCATATAGCTCCACAGGAAATGTCCAGAGGTGTTAAATTGGGCGATCGTGGTGGCCAACGAATCTGTCCACCGCGACCTATCCACTTGTCCCCAAATGTTTGGTGAAGGTGCTGACAGACAATGCACGAAAAGTGTACTGGCGCACCATCGTGCTGGAACCGCATTGTCCGATGGAGATGCAGTGACACATCCTCCAAATGAGAAACAAACTTGCAAGAAGGTCTTGTAGCTGTGATTCATTTGACTGGGCCGTAGAATACACAGGCCAGTCAGAAAACCATGGAGAAAACCATCCCAATACCGAAACGATGTAGAAATGCGGTGGGGTGTGTGGCATGAAGTTTTTCTTCGTCCCAAATGTGGCTCTTACGACGGATGAGTAGACCTTCATTTGTGAAATGCGCTTCATCTGTGAAAAGGTGTGGAACGTCGACACAGTAGTGTAGGAACCACGCACAGTAATCGGTATGTAGCGCAAAATTAGATGGACCCCGTGCATACACCCTCTGGGTGACGTTGCTGTTCATGGAGAACTCTTCAGACGCTGCTCTGGGATACATCTGCGAGATTGCGGGTACTCGTCAAAGGGTTCTCATCGATCAGTTGGAGGACTTTCTTTTCCACGTCAACAGTGTGGCACGTCCTACCACAACCACAAGCGGTCCTATTAGCCTTGAAGGTGGCAGTTTCCCGAAGCCGTTGTTCCAGTCTTACAAAATGCCACGTGGTGGACAGACAACACACAAAAATCGTTCATGATACAGACGTTGTGCTAATCGACCATTTCGTCCACTTTCACTGTCAATGAGCAACACATCAGTGTCCTCGGAAGACGTGTACTCTGCTATTCTGTAATGCACCGTCTTTCTGGATCACTCAGTGGCAACTTATGTACATGCGCTTCAGTTCACAAGATTGTTCTCGGGACACGAGACACCGAGGTCTGTCAATGTGTATTGCCTTCCATCGTCCAAAGTCGTTTATCTTCCAAACGATGCATTTCCAGGCATGGGTTTATTACCAAATATTGCTGTCCAAAGTCCCCTCTGCAACACCTAGAACTGTGTAATAGCAATTCTGAATTACCCTGTATATTCTGCAAACTAGGGGAAGAGCCAGTAGTGTGCTATCTCAGAGAGAACAGGAACATGTAGAATACACTTGGCTAAAGTTTAAAAGAATTGTTGACCATGCACTTGATAGGTAGTACCTAGTAGAACATTTCATGATGATAGGGACCATCCATTATATACAAGCAAACAAACAAACACCGTCCAAATAGGCCTTGAAGCCCCTACAGTACCGACTGGTCACTGTATCATCCTCAGCTCTGAGACGTCACCGGATTCGGATGTGGAGGGGCATGTGTTCAGCACATCACTCTCCTGGTTGTTGTCAGTTTTCGTGACTGGCGCCAATACCTCTGAGTCAAGCAGCTCCTCGATTGGCCTCACAAGGGCTGAGTGCAGCCCACTTTCCAACAGTACCCATACAAGTACTAACCAAGCCCGACAGCGCTTAACTTTGGTGAGCTGATGGGAACTGGTGTTACCATTGTGACAAGGCCAGTCTGTGGTATACATTCGTTGTAAAATAAAAAAAGTTCTAGCTTCCCACGCCCGGGTTCGATTCCCGGAGGGTTCAGGGATTTTCTCTGCCTCGTGATGACTGGGTGTTGTGTGCTGTCCTTAGGTTAGTTAGGTTTAAGTAGTTCTAAGTTCTAGGGGACTGATGACCATAGATGTTAAGTCCCATAGTGCTCAGAGCCAGCCCATTCGTTGTAAATAAACTTCTAAAAAACAGAGACTGCAGCACAGTAATTGTGAAACAATGTCGAGGACTATAAATACAGAGATACAGAATGAAACATGTTTGACACTGAAGATAGCAATGCGTCAACGTACTACGCGCTACGACTACCGTAACGGAAAATGATCAAAAGACCTCTCACAAAAACAGTATAAATTCTGATGGAGTGTAAACTCTGTTAGTGGCTCCAAAGTAAATGTCCAGACACTGATGAACAAGACAGGAACTGAAACTGATGGTAACAAAAGAAAAATATAATTGGTGAGCTCTGTTTTCAAATATTCGTCTGTAAAGGAAAATCCAGAAAAGCTATCCCAATTTCATTCTAGCATCATTGCAAAGATGTCAGTGGCGTCGAGAAACTGCTGAAATCGTCGAAAAAAGCTCTAGAACGCAATAGAATACATATCAGACTCTATACCGAATTTGCGGCTGTTTTAGTTCTTCTTTTAACAATAATATACGGTAGATACCTCGAACAAAAGACCGTGCCCAGTGGTTGGAATAAAGCACAAGACAGAATAGCAGAAGTGATTCACAAAAGTACCGTCCACTATTCTTTGTACTCGTGTGTTGTAGAATCTTAGAACATATTCTGAGCTCAAATCTAATGAGGTATCTCGATCAGAATGACTTCCGCCATGCCCAGCGTGGATCTGGAAGTATCGGTCATATGAAACACAACTAGCATTTTTCTCACATGATATCCTGCAAGCCATGGATCAAGAAAGTTTGGTAGGTGCAGTATTTCTTGATTTTCGAAAACCATTTTACTCAATACCACACCTACGCTCGTTATCGAAAATACGATCTTATGGGCTATCAAACGGAATTTATGACTTGATTGCGGATTTCTTGGTAGTGAGGACACAGCATATTATCTTAGATGGAGGGTCATCGATAGAAGTAACAACAGCTCTGTTCCAGGAAAGTATGTCAGGACTCTTGATGTTCATATTGTTCGTTCATGACCTTGCAGGCAATATTAATAGAAACGTCAGATATTTCGAACATGATTCAATGATGCATAATGAAGTACCATCTGAAAAAAGCTGCACAGATATTCAATCAGATCTTGACAAGGTTTCGCCGGCCGGGGTGGCCGAGCCGTTCTAGGCGCTACAGTCTGGAACCGCGCGACCGCTACTGTCGCAGGTTCGAATCCTGCCTCTGGCATGGATGTGTGTCATGTCCTTAGGTTATTTAGGTTTAAGTAGTTCTATGTTATAGGGGACTGATAACCTCAGACGTTAAGTCCCATAGTGCTCAGAGCCATTTGAACCATTTTGATAAGGTTTCAAAGTCGTTCAAAGATTGTAAACTTGCTTTAAATGTCCAGAAATCTAAAATTTTGCACAAAAACTAGAAAACGCAGTACCCTATTATCACAATATCACCGAGTCACAGCTGAAATCGGTCAACTCATACAAATACGTGGGTAAAACAATTTGTAGGAATGTGAAATTGAACGATCACATAGACTCAATCGTAGGTAAAGCAGCTGGCATACTTCAGTTCATTGGCAGAATATGGTGGATGCAATCCGTCCACAGAGGAGATTGCTTACAAAACACTTCTGCGATTCATATGCACTGCCTAACAATAGAAGTGAAGCCTCCAGAAGACACAGTCAGATGACAGTGTTACTTCATACATGTACTCACCATCTAGGGGTATGTGGCACTGATGTCCGGGAGGCCCCATCTGGGGAAGTTCGGCTATTGGGTGCAAGTCTTATTGCTGGCGACGTCACATTGTACGACTAGCGCGTCGGGGACGATCAAATGAGGATGAAGACAATACAACACGCAGGCCACGAGCCGAGAAAATCTCCAACCCGGCCGGGAATTGAACCTGGGCCCGCTTCATGGTAGTCAAACACGTTACCAGGCGGACCGGTAGGTATACAAATTATTAGAGTTGTAGTTCTTCATGAGAGCTAGATTGAGCACCAGATTGTATAAGTGTTGTTCGTGTTTCGCTTTGCTACCAGGCCTCATAGCATATATAGAGGGCACGAACAGCACCAGAGGTTGAGTGATCGCCGTGAAACACACGGAAATGCCGAGTATTTGTTTGAAACACCGTTATCAGCACCTGACGAAGTTTGAAACTGGTCTTCATTTTGGGTCTCCATTTGGCCAACTGGTCGAATGGTCCTATATCCAGATTTGTGGGGCATTATGATGTGACACTGGCCCAGTGTTCGGCTGCACGGTAACGCGATGGTTGGCATAATCACAATCGAGCTACCACTCGACCGTGTCTGACCACCACAAGGCGGAATCACCGTATTGTGCACCAAGTACATCATAACTGCTTCACACCTGCTCCTGCCATCCGAGAACAAGTAATGGACTCCCTCCAAATTTCTGTCTCATCTCGCACCGCCGGTTGGAGACTAGAAGCAACCGTACTGGGGAGTGACCATTCCACGTGCACGTTCCTGTTAACACGAAAACACAAACATATGTGATTGGAGTGATGCCGTGACTGGGAAGCGCGGACTGGTAATGAACGGCGTTGAATTGTATTCGGCAGTGAATCCAGATTCTGCACCACCCTGGATGACCATCGTTGGCGAATGTGATGGTTATCTGGGAAGAGGTCCGTTTCCTCCATTATTTTAGAGAGGCACAGCAGTGTTACTCCTGGCGTCACGGTGTGGGGTGCCTTCGGGCATTGGGTATGACTTCATACCGTGGCTGGTACTGATTAAAACAACTCTGACAGCGGACATCCTGTGTCCTCATGTATTGTCTCTCATGCGATTATATCGTGGTGCCATTTTTCAACAGAAAGATGCTCGTCCACACTTTGCGCTTGCCTCTGAACCGTCTGCACGATGTCGAGGTACTTCTGTGACCAGCAAGATCCCCGTTTTGTCTTTGATCATACGTATGTGGGATGAGCTCGAACATCAACTCGGTCCCATTGCCAGTACCCAGGTTATCGATGACCAGTAACGACATTTCGGGCCAAGTTGCCTGAGGAGAAGAACAACAGCTTTATGACACCCTACGGAACTGAAACAGTGCACGCATCCAGGCCAGTGGGGTTTCAACGCCACAACGATAAGTGGGCTCGATTTTATAATCTAATAACATTATATACCCGAGACCCATTAAGTTTCATTTCGTTTCCTCCTCCCCTTCTGAGTGCTTCACTTTTTTTGTCAGGCAGTATATACACTCTAGGGCCAAAAAGCGACACACCACGAAGAATTTATCTGAATAGGACGGAAATCGGTAGATGTGATGTAATGTGTAGACAAATGAATGATTAAAATTTCAGATGGCCGAGAGGTTCTAGGCGCTTCAGTCTGGAACCGCGTGACCGCTACAGTCGCAGGTTCGAATCCTGCCTCAGGCATTGATGTGTGTGATATCCTTAGGTTAGTTAGGTTTAAGTAGTTCTGAGTTCTAGGGGACTGATGACCTCAGGTGTTAAATCCCATAGTGCTCAGAGCCATGTTTTGAAAATTTCAGAAAAATAGGATGATTTATTCAAGAGAAAAAGCAAGTCAGTAATATGTCGGTCCAATTATGGCCCTTATGCAAGCAGTTAAGCGGCTTGGCATTCGTCGATAGAGCTGTTGGATGACCTCCTGAAGGGTATCGTGCCAAATTATGTCCAAATGGCGCTTTTGACTGTCAAAATACCGAGACAGTTGGAGGGACCTGTCCATAATTCTCCAAACGTTCTCAACTGGGAAGTGATCAGACACCTTTTCTGGCCAAGGTACGGTGTGGCAAGTACGAAGACAAGCAGTAGAAACTCTCGCCATTTTCAGGCGGTCATTATCATGCTGAAATGTAAATCCAGATGGCTTGTCATGAAGAGCAACAAAATGAGGCTTAGAACATCGTCGACGTACCGCTACGCTGTAAGGGTGCCGCGGATGACATCGAAAGGAGGTCCTGCTATGAAAAAAAAGACAACACCCCAGACCATCACTCTTGACTGTGGGGTCGTATGTCTGGCGACAGTCATGTGCTATCCCGCCGTCGACTGGGGCGTCTCCAGACACATCTTCGGCCTGGAATCTCCTGGAGCAGAACTGTCTTTAGTGATGAGTCCCACTTCGATGACCATCGAAGACGTGTCTGGGGACGCCCTGGACAGTGGTGGGGTTCCAACCTGACTGTCGCCCGCCATACGGCCCAGCAACCAGGGGTGATGGTTTGGGGTACCACTTCTTTTCTTATCAGGACCTTTTTAGTTGTCATCCGCGGCACCCTTACAACACAGCGGTACGTCGACGATATTCTACGCCCTGTTTTATTGCCCTTCGTGACAAGCCGTCCTGGGTTTTCATTTCAGCAAGATAATGTCCACCCGAACACGGCGAGAGTTTTTACTGCTTGTCTCCGTGCTCGCCAAATCCTGTCTTGGCCAGTAAGATCATCGGATCTCTCGCCAGTTGATAATGTTTGGAGCATTATGGGCAGGACCCTCCAACCAGCTCGAGATATTGGCGGTCTAAGGCACCAATTAGACAGAATTCGGCACGATATGCCTCAGGAGGATACGCAGCAACTCTGTCAATCAATGCCAAGCCGAATAACTGCTACCATGAGGATCAAAGGTGAACTAACGCGTTATTGTCTTGCTCAGTTTGTGAAACTCTTCCTCTTGAATAAATCATCCATTTTTTCTGAAATTGTAATCATTTGTTTGTCTGCTCACGTACATCACATCTACGGATTTACATCCCATTCGGATAATTCCTTCGCACTGCGTAGCTTTTTTTTCAGCGCGTATTTCTCAAGTGTATGAAACGCATGCCAAATAGGGCTACTAAAGAAAATTAAACGTATAAAAGATGGACACTACGAATGATCACAGGTTTGTGTGACCTATGAGAGAGCGTCATGGGGTTGCTGAACTAACTAAGCAGGCAAAGACTTGCAAAAAAAAAAAAAAAAAAAAAAACACAAAGTATCCCGTAGAAGCCTACTTATAAAGTTCCAAGAACCAGCTTTAAGTGATGACTCTGGGAATATACGACAGTCTTCTATATACCACTTCTACAGCTATAACGTAGGCGAGATTTAACTGTTTACAGTGTGCTCGGAGGCATTTCAGCAATCATTCTTTCCACCTTCCGTACGTGAACGGAAAGGGAAAAAGTGGTACAATAAGAATAACCGTCTGCAGAGTAGGGATGTAGATGTAGATGAAAGGTAACTGACAATATTTACTAATTCACTTTAGACGATCGTTTTCATTAAATGGCGCGCAAATCAACCGAGGTAGAGGATTTCGTCTTAAAAAATTAGAGTGATCGCACGTACACGTTTGGCAATACACCGATGAGTCAAAACGTTATGACCACCTATTTAATTGGTTGGTGATCCACTTTTAACACACAGTACAACAGCGATTCTGCTTGGCATGGATTCTTTAAGGCCTTGATATGTTTCCAGAAACATGTGGCACCAAATGTCAACTCACAGGTCACTAAATTCCCACAAATTACGGGACGGTGGTTTGTGAGCACGCAGCTGGCTCCCGATTTGTGTGCCAATAGGCACAGATCAGTGGCATTTGCTGGCTAAGTCATCAGTGTGAGTTCACTATCGTGCTCCTCAAAGTACTGTAGCACCATTCTGGTCTTGTGTCACGGAGAGTAATGCTGCTCGAAGATGTCATCGCCATCAGAGAAGACTTCAACCATGCAATACTGTTCATGTAGTTCACTGCTGTCACGGTGTCTTCGGCTACTACCATAGGTCCCACAGAAGCCCAACTCAATGCACTCCATAGCATAATCCTGCTCTCACCGGCCTCCATCTGTGGCGCAGTGCATATTTCGTGTAGCCATTCGCCTGGATACCGGTGTGTAAAGACCGAACCATCGACCTCGTGGACCAAGAAATGTGATTCATTCGACAGGCGACACGTTTCTATTGATCCACGGTGAAGAATCAGTGATGCTGAGCCCACTGCAGTCATAACTGACGATGTCGGTGGGTCAACACAGGAACACGTGCAGGTCGTGTGATGTGGAGTTCCATGTTCAAGAGTTGCCCCGAAACACTTGTGCCTGCACCAGGATTGTACACTGTCGTCAGATCTGCCACAGATCGCTGCCTGTCCCGGATTACACAGTGGGATATTCTGCGACCTCTCCATTCTGTGATGGGAAGTGGACGTCAAGTAATACGGCCTGCGCCTTATTCCGCCATCTTTCAATCATTTTCCATAGGTTTACTACAGTAGTACGCAAACAGCCGACCAGCTTCGCCGTTTCAGACATTCTCGTTTCCAGCTGGAGCGCCACAACAATGTGCCCTTTGTCAAAACCGCTTACATCATTGGATTTCCGCATTTGCTCTTCCGCTTACATTCCTTCGTCACTGCAAGTGCCCGCAGCACCACCAGGAGGCATTCAACCTCGCGATGGGCAGTGATCATAATGTTTTGGCTCATCAGTGTATGAAAGATTGTTTTGATGAGGACGAGGTAGAAGTAGCAAGTCATCCCTACTTTCTGCAGTCGTCAGATCTACCATTACGACCCGTGATGGAAAATCAATTAATGGTTCATTACTATCCCCTTCTTATCTTTCAAGCAACTGAGACAGTCTCATTGTGAAGAATAGCAGAGTATCCCGTACGACAGCATTCACGATTTGCATGTATCCGTTACCAGGAAAATTCTGTCTATTTTGAATGTGAAAGGAGGAGCGTCATCGTAATTAAGTGTGAGTCTATTATTTTATGCAGCACCTGTTAAAGAGACCTATAGCCTCAATGCAACTAAGTGATACCAAGATTCAATGACGTTCACACTATAATAATCACCTGTTAGCTTCAATCAATTACACAGACGTCAGGTATTCTGTAGTACTGAAAGCAAATTCGATGAACACGTCATGTAATATTTTCCTCTTTTTCATTTTGGCATTATGTTTCATAACGGCGACTTATTTCTTCGACTTCTTTTTTGTGTTTTATCATCTGCAATAGATATACCCTAACCCAGAGAAATGTATGTCTGATATTGACGGCGGCGATATCCTCTTTCGTGTTTCGCTAAGATAAATGTTGTGCTATTGTGTACTCAATCTGACGGGCTCGTGTTATTTAGCTTGTAAGGTGGGAAGGTGAACCAGACTAGGATCGAAACCAAACTGCGATGTAACCGTTGGATGGTACACTGAATGTGTTTTTTTGGCGATTCCTCATGTCGTTTGTGCAAATGCCAGGTAGGGCCCTAAATTCCGCCTCAGCATAGGATACACAAATAGTTAAAGTACACAGAACATTGTTTACACGATTCACAAACAGATGACAAACATGACTTTCCGCCCTTGGAGTGACTGATGACTGTGGCGTCTGATAGGGCATTTGGCTATTAAGTTAAATAATAAAATGAAATGTGCCAAATCCTGAAAAACGAACCCTATACTAGGATGGGGAAAAGCTAGGGAAAGATCGTATACTTATAGCAAATGAAGTAATAAACACTACAGATAGCTGTGCATAGAATGTCTTATTCTCCTCTGTGCAGTAGTAATTCTTTCCAGGCACAGTCTCCCTTTGGTCAACATAAAATGTGTGTTCCAGTACATTTCATGTTTCCTTTCGAATTAATAAATTATCCTAAGTTGTGCTATTACTTTTGACTAGCTGTAATTGATTAGAATGCTATGAGGACAATAGGCATCGACTGAGAGGTCTCACTGTGTGCCAGATGTAAAGTTCAGTGCAGTAGTAACACAACAGCCAGAGGCAAGGTATATTTCACCAGGGTAAAGATTGAAACTATTAAATATTTGCATACATTTTCATACCTTTCATGTAAGAGAGACACAGTAATTTCATCCAGTAATAATAGATAATAAATATTATACAATTATTACGAAATCATAAATATGTATAGTGAGACATGGACCATTTGAAATAGTAACTTGGGTTATAGGTTACATTTATTTCTGACTATGTTGTAATATGCTAACATATCACCATGTGATGTGCAGCTGCAATGTACCAATATATTAACATAACATAATGTAGCTACATGGAATCCTTGAGTTGTTGACCCTAGAATATGTTAATGATCAGTTAAAATTGTAATGGCGAATGTAGTATGACCTACTACAGCACATAGATATCGAGGGAAACCCCTCCCCCAGGTCATCCAGGAGAAAACTCCCACACCTTAGCAAATTGTGCAACTCATCACTAATGGTCATGTGATATATAATTGGTGGGGAAAACCTCCCTATCTCTCTCAGCCAATGGTAGCTCAATAAAATTACAGGAAATATAATGGACCAATAAGATTCAGACTCCATCTTCCTCCCTTATCATTCTTTATTATTAGATCAACTTCATCATGGGGTGAAATCAGGGTTGTTATAAAAAACAGAAAATTAAGGTTTGGATTATCAACAATAATTTTCTCTCTGTATAGGAGCCTAGGCAATTGTATTCTGTACTGACAGGGTTTGTAAATAATAAGACGGATATGAAAAATATAGTGAAGCGCCAAAGAAACAAAAATACAGAAATATGTAAACAGGCAGAATACGGCGATGCGGTCGACAACGCCTGTGTAAGACAACAAGTGTCTGGTGCAGTTCTTAGATCGGTTATTGCTGGTAAAACATTACATCTCTGACATCTCTGCAGCCGGAAAAGATCCTGAAAGAACGGGACCAATGTCAACTGAAGAAAATCATTCAACATGACAGAAGTGAAATCCTTCCGCAAATTTCTGCAGATTTCAAACCTGGTCCATTAACAAGAGTCAGCGTGCGAACCATTCAATAAAAAATCATCGATATGGGCTTTTGGAGCCAAAGGACTACTTGTGTACCATTGATGACTGCACGGCACAAAGTGTTGCGCCTAAACTGGGCCTGTCAACACCGAAATTGGACTGCTGATGGCTGGAAACATGCTGCCTGGTCGGACGAGTCTCGTTTCGAATTGTATCGAGCGGATGGGCGTGTGGGCGTGTATGAATATGGAGACAATCTCATGAATCCATGAACCCTGCAGGTCAGCAAGGGACTGTTCAAGCTGTTAATGATATGGGGCGCATGCAGTTGGAGTGCTATGGGGCCCCTGATACGTCTAGATATGATTCTGACGGGAGACACGTACGTAAGGATCCTGTCTGATCACCTGCATCCATTCATGTCTCTTGTACATTCCGATGGACTTGGACATTTACAGTAGCACTGTGTGACACTCCACACATCCAGAATTGCTGCAGAGTGGCTCCAGGAACACTCTTCTGAGTTTAAACATTTACGCTGCCCAACAAACTCCCCAGATATGAACATTATTGAGCATATCTGGGATGCCTTGCAACATGCTATTCAGACGAGATCTTAACCCTCTCGTAGTTTTACGGATTTATGGACAGGCCTGCAGGATTCATCGTGTCAGTTCCCACAAGCACTACTTCGGACATTAGTCAAATCCATACCATGTCGTGCTGTGGGACTTTTGTGTGCTCAAGGGGGCTCTACACAATATTAGGAAGATGTACTAGTTTCTGTGGCTCTTCTGTGTCTATACGATATATACATGGGAAACAGGGACCAGTAGCACTAGGTGTAGAAAAATCACACTCACAGACATAAACACAAACAAATACATATACAATATTTACAGGAACACATAGTGCACAGACTTTTACATAGTACAAACAATATATACAATACACACACATATTGTGCAATGAGGCACTCATACACACACTCACACACATGCAAACACACACACAACTGTGAAAATTGGGTCAGCCAACCATTCTGCGTGTACATACCTCAATTATTTACAAATAAATACACAGCCACATACTCAGTCACTCCAGTGAATATTATGAGTATGGAAGGGTGCTGATCCCATCCCCACAGATCAACTGTTTGTTGTCATGACAGGACAGCCCCAATTGCAGCTGCAGTGCAGGATGTAACTAATGGACTTTCAATCAAAAGACTACTTAGCACATAATATGTAGTGCTGTACTGACACCCTCGAGTAGGTACCTCTTGTAGTCTTCAGTCATGAGAGCCTTTGAGGCTCTACAGTGCACACTGTTAGCCCAGCTTTGAGTGGCAGCTATGTCTACATGGCATGCATACATTTTTGGTTGAAACCCCACGAGATCCACAATCTGGGAACCAATCGACTTGTCTTTCATCAGAGTGATAGCATTAATTTGTGATGTTATTCCAAAAGTATTACCGGTCACTTATCCAGATGGTCGAAGTCTTCATGATTCTACCTATTTATTTCCTATGGATCGCAATATTTCACCCAGAAGATGAAGCTAACAGTATCCATATAAAGTGACTTGGGATCGGCGAAGTACTGCTTCGGTAAGCCATAGTGAAAGTGATGATGCAAGTAGAGTTTCGAGAGGTCCAGAACATGCATACCGATACAGACAGGCTTTGTGAACTGCACTGAAACCTTGGCTACCTCCAAAATGACTAGTGCTTCATTGAAAATGGTAGCCTGTTTGAAGTTTGGCCTGGTGACATAATCTCTTGCGCCATTGGCCTTACATTGCCAATTATTGGGACATATTGTAAATGATTATTCACTGTGCTTTATAATGAAATACATTAGTACTCTAAGGATTAAGTTTCTAAAGCAGCTTAAGCTGCTCACTCATACAATTTTGTTGCAAAAATATTCATTGTGGTGGTATAAATTGTTTATTTAGCTGTGCTATGCAGGGAAACAGTGTAATGAAATTAGCTTACTGTTCACTATTCAATAAGCAGAAACTATGAATCAAATTTGCAGTTGTTATTATTGCATTAATTTTAAAATTATTTACATAAAATGTAATTAAAAGAACACTACTTTATTTGAAAAATTTAACTCAGCATGATAGATTCATTGAGAAAGAAGCTGATTTATCTAAATTTTAAGGCTTCGCTCCCATTAATTTGTATGTGGCAAAATGTTTACAAACACATGAGAATCTTCATCTTCGTCAGATATTTCCAATGCCAATAACTGCAGTTGTCAATGTTGCTGTTTCCCATCTCTATTAGTTCTGTGACAGCTAATTCTTTGGTGTTATTCTTAATCACGAAATAAAAACTCTGATTCAATCACTATTTCTCTTAAAGTGGACTGAATTGTAAGTGCATTAGATAAATACGATGTTTCCCAGTACAGAGTCCCAAAAATATATTATTCTTCTGACTTCATTTTCATTTTGAGCTTCATAGAGTTGAAAAGGTTTTTATACTTTTTGTGAATCGCAATCAAAATAATTACGATTAGTTGTACTAGTTCATTAATTTGTACAGTGCATCAACAAGATAGTATTTTGGTAGATAGAGGGATATGATCGTTTTTAACTTACTGCAGATTCTACTACACATTTGTTCATCCCTGCACTGCCCTTAACTGTTATAGAAATGCCAATAGCTATTTTTTTCTTGAGATGGTGTCACACTAGTGACAGATGTTGGATTGCTGCCATTCACTATCATGCCATGGTGAAATGTTGTCCACAATGCAACAAGTGAAAGAGTAGCTGTTGAAAAAAAGTCCCCACCTGATGTACTGGCAATATGGACACAAGCTACCTGCCTGGCTATTTTTAACTTACAGGATTTTTTCCTCATTGTGAATGGTTGAGGCACACCTTAGAAAAAATCCTAGCATCCACTGGTATTCAAACCATGAACAGATGCATAAAATAAGAATTTTACATTACTCAATAGAATGCCACTTGAGCTACTTGCATGTCTCTTAACTTCCACAGTAACACTGCTGGGGAAACATGCCCTACAGTTTAACATGGAATCCTAATCACATGACATCCTGGTGTATATTCACATCATTGAGATGTGAAGGTTAGGTTAAAAACAGACTAAAAAATATGTGTCCAAATGTGACTGGATCCACACCCTTTAGGATTCCATGCATCCGCTTTAGTGTTAGACCAGCAGACCTGACAATGCAATTCAATTCAACTTCTTGGTCATAACATGTAATTATACTTGTGTGTGCGTTTTAAAAGAAGTAAAAAGTCTTTATAATTAAATTTTTTTACTTTACATTATTTCTTATTACATTTCAATTTATGATAAATTCAAGTTTTAAGCGCATTTTTGGATAAGCCACTGCTTGACTCGCTTTTTAAAAGTATCCCCTGTCAGTATCTTAACTTCATTTGGTAACAAGTTATTAAAAACTACTTCTTTTACATGGGGGCTTTTCGCTGTTAAAGTTAATCTTCTGTTAATCATATAAAAATCTTTTGTATGCATTGTTTCATAGTTGCAAATATCCATGTTTCTTTTTGTGATCTTAGTATTTTCTTTCACTAACATTATAGTTCTTAGTATATATATGGCAAAAACTGTGAGAATATTGTGTCTAATAAATAAAGGTTTGCAAGAAGTTCCTGGTTTTATTTTTGCTACGATCCTCAAGACTCCCTTCTGCAGTATGAAAACTCTTTTAATATTAGTTTGGCATGTCACACCCCACAGAACTATTCCATAAGACAAGAAAGGATACGCTAATCCATAATATACAGTCCTTAGGGTTTCAGAATTAAGATATGGCGATAATCTTCTTAATACGTATAGACTCTGAATTATCTTTTTTCAGATACAATCAGCTTGCTGCTTCCATGAAAGTCGATCATTTATGCATAAACCCAAGAATTTGCAATCTGTGCAGGCCTTTGGTAGAATTTTATCACTCACAGTATTTTATCTCTTTGGACCACTTGGTTTAAAATGAACAATATTAGTTTTTATGTTTACTTTTAGTTTCTCTCTTTCAAAGTGAACTCTTGCCTTTTCAGTGAAGTTATGCATCTCTTCAACTAGGCTGGGCTCATTGTCTGCATAGCGGACACCAGATGTATTCTTTTTTCTTTTTTTATGATACATAACTGCCAAGGTCATCAGTCCCTAAGCTTACACACTACTTAACCTAAATTATCCTGGGAACACACACATCCATGTCCAAGGGAGGACTCGAACCTCCACTAGAACCAGCCTCACAGTCCATGAATGCAGCACCTTAGACTGCTCGTCTAATCCTGTGCAGCCCAGATGTATCATCTGCATACATAGTGATCAATTGCTTATTGTCAAGAGAACTTGGGAAATCATTTACATAGCATATAAATAGGTCTGGACCTAAAATAGAACCCTGAGGAACACCAAAATGTATATTTCTTATACTTGACCTTCTCCACTCCAGCATTTCTCCGTTAAAGTACATAATCTTCATGCACTGTTGTCTACCCTTTAAATATGTTCCTAGCAATTGCAGGAGATTTCCAGTGACACCACTCTTCACAGTTTTTGATAAGAGCACAGCATGATGTACTCTATCAAAAGCCCTTGAGATTTCTAGGAGCACTCCTGCTACTTGGAATTTTTCAATTATTTTTTTCAAGTACATTATGGTCAAATTGTACTGCTGCTGACGTTGTACATCGACCTCTTCTGAATCCATGCTCGAAATCGCTTAATTTGTCAGCATTGTTGTATGGTTCCAAATTTTTTTAAATATTATTTTCTCTGTCAGTTTGCTGATAGTTGAAATTAGGGCAATGGGTCTGTAATTCTGTACATGCTTTATTTCCTTCTTTCTGTGTATTGGTTTCACTACAGATAGTTTCAACTTGTCAGGGAACACACCGTCTTTGAGAATACAGGTTATTAAATGAATTAGTGTTTTCATTAGTTCATGTTTACATTTCGTCAATAGATATGCAGAAATTTCATCTAATGTTGCTGAGTTTTGTTTCTAAGGCTATCAATAAGCTGCAGAATGTCATATGTGCTTACTGTGGGTAGTGTACTGCAGTTATGTTTGTTACAGGACAATTATAAGTGCTATATACCCTGTTTTATCATTATCGACAGTATCTATGAAATAATTATTAAAAATATCGCTGAGTAGAAGAGGATCAGAGATATCTGCATTATTCACAGTTAAGTGTACATTATTAATTTTAGTTTCTGTTTCATTGTTTCTAATTTTATTTACAATAGACTAGCAAATCTTTGAAACGTTATCTGAACCTCGTAAATGTTGACTAATTCTTTCTGATTTTAATCTCCTGACTCCTTTGCGGTACTTTTATTTCTACTGCTTGTAGAGCTCTTTATGTAACTCTAAGTTAGTCAGTCTGTGTAAGCTATACATGTTTTCCATTTTTTTCTTTCAGATATTTTATTTTAAAATCTAATGGCACGGGTTTTGATTTTGAAGATTGATTTTTCTGGATGCTCACTTCATTAATGGGATGGCTCTATTTAAGTGCTCAGTCATTATTTCTGTGAACATGTTCCATTTATGGTTGACCTCAATGGTAGTCATAACTGATCCCCATGATTCCTGGCTTAAGCTGTGTCTGTTGTTTGCAGATAATATTCGCCTGTGCTTGTACATTTTTCTGTGTATGAATTTGGTACTGCATTTTAACACTAGTGTTTGACCTAAATTATCTGAGAAGTGACTATTTATTACGTCTGTTGAAATGATGTGGTCATAATTTGTGATAACATGATCAGTTGAACTACTATGTGTGTTAGCTATTATGGTGGGTACTAGTCCAAGAAGATCTTGAACCCCATAAGACAGGATACAATCTGTAAAACGTTTGCTTTCCTGACCATTACGTGAAGTGCTTATGTTCAGATCTCCCATTACGACAAGATTTACACTTCTGCAGCCTGACATTAATTTACTTAAAACTCCATCAAGAGATTTCAGAAAGAATCGAAGTTTCCACAAGGCTATCTATATACACCTATGACATAGAAAGGAACAGTGCAAAAAGTGATTTTCAGAACTGCAATTTCGAAATCTTTGTCTAAACAGAAACTGTTCCCCCATAGCACTTTTTCCGTGGTGGTTATGAAGTTAAATTTTCTTGAGTAGATGGCAACACCACCACCTTCATTGTGTGTTCTGCAGTAGAATGTATCCAGGTTGTAGGCTTCTAATGGGCAACATTGAATGTTGTTCAATGTTTTCTGGTGTTCTGTAACTATTACTACTTGTGGAGATAATCCTGTGATAAATGATTCAAAAGCATCTATTTTGTATCCTAAACCCTGTACATTATAATGCAAAAGTGATAAATTATTTTCGTGTGGACATATGAAACACATACAATTGCATCTGGTGTTGCGCTGGTGGAAGGTTTTATTGTCTTAATAGAACATCGCTCTTGTCCTGCCGATGTATTGTTTTACTTACCTAGCATTTCGTGGTTGATTCTCCCAAGTATTCGCTATTTTTGTCCTCGAGAGGGATGGCCACTGTAGCACAGCACTACACATTCAACTAGTTGGTCACTATTTCTTGGATCTGTTTTATAACTAAGTCCTTCCCTAGTCTGTTCAGATGTAAGCCATGAGATGTGTGGTATCTTTTTCCTACACAGCTTATGTCCACAAATGTAACATTTTTGAATCTCGTGCATATATGTAGGATCTGTTTATTTGCGCTTCGCACTTTTTTTTTATTAACACATGACCAGGCTGGCAAGGCATATCGATGTGGAACAGAGAAGGCGATCACATTTGAACTTCACAGCTCATGTAGACTTCTTTTAAGTGAGATCACTAGGTCTTTGATTCGTTTTTTGCTACGTCATTTCCTCCTGCTAAGAGCAAAAAAGTCGTTATTTGTTGTTGCTGTTTTCATGGAAGTCACTGCCTGAATTATTAACCTAGTATTACATTTAATAGTTTCTGGAGCCTCTCATTAACAATTCCGTTTCCATACGTACTTCACCCAATGTTCTATAGATTGCTAAGGCCATACCCTTGGACAAAAAGGAAGTCACAGACAACGTTAACAGTTATAGGCTTCTGGCAGAGCTTAGTGGTTTCTCAAAGATCTTTGAGAAGCTCTTTTATAATATGTTCATGTAGGTCATGGTTATGGTTGAAGGTGTCAATGAGGACAAAGTTCATTTCATTCAGTACACATGTTTACTACATATTTAGTGGCTGTAACAGTTTCAACTGACAAGTCATCATGAATAGTCCATAATTATTTCTTGGCCTTTCGCTGAGTCAAAGCATTCTTGGAGTCATCATTTCCTTTAGGCACTCACTAGGCGACTAAAGGACTTCGATGTAAACATTGTCCAAGAAATATTTATAGGCATTGTCTGAAATAAACTTTACAGCTCTTTTGTAATAGACGTCAGAAGTTTATAAATAAACATCATTGCTATCAGAT
This sequence comes from Schistocerca gregaria, assembly GCF_023897955.1. Taxonomy (NCBI): domain Eukaryota; kingdom Metazoa; phylum Arthropoda; class Insecta; order Orthoptera; family Acrididae; genus Schistocerca; species Schistocerca gregaria. The sequence continues at coordinate 45,155,333 of NC_064931.1, forward strand.
TACCAACAATGGCTTCAAGCAATTTACATACACAACAACGTTTGTCTGTGAGTACCTACACACTGTCCACACCGTCCTATAAGCCATAGATGTAAAGGAAATGGCTACTGCAATATTTCTGATTCGTTCCAAAGTTGGAAAGAGGGGAATTAGAGGTACTCCAAACGAATGAATTAGATCATATCTCGTAAAATGTTCTTGAGGAAGACATAACCACTGGAAATATCAGGAGAACAATAATACACTAGGGGTCTATATTAGATGCAAATTTCTTTCAGAATGCTTCAGAAGCGATGGTAATAATTCACACATTGAAGGTACAGGCCGAAGGTAGCTAAAAAGCTTCAATAAAGATGGGTCCATAAATCAACTGTTGCCAAGGTATCACATTAATTGGAACTGGGAGCAAACTAGGTAGTGCAGCATTTATGTTGGTATCTTAAGGTATGGGATCTACTATCTCTTTGTTTATCCACATGTAGCTCCTTCCCTTTAACCCTCTGTGTACGGTGCTGTACCAGCCTCACAATCAGTTGTAAACATGAAGGTACCATTGACAGAGGTTACAGAAATAAAGAGCACGCTGACATGCATTTTATGTATGGAAAAGCAAATGGCAGTGCCCTTAAGACTGCACGATTGTATGAAGAAGCTTTTCCTCTCTCCAGGCAGGCGTACATTTAGCCGTTACCTCAGCACCTTAGAGACACTGGGAGTTTTGCACATCATGTACAAGAAGGTAGACCCAGATCTATAACACTCGATGCTGAGGAAAGGGTTTTACGAATGGTACACGAATGTCTGAGTACTTCAAGAAGGAGGATTGTTACCTAAGAGCGTGTCCTGAAGCATAGCAGCGGATTTTAAATGGGCAAGTACTCTATCCATATCACCTCCAGCGAGTGCAAGCCCTCAACAATACAGACTTCCTTCCGAGAGAGAATTTCTGCCAATGGCTACAACAGCAGTGTGCCCTGAATCCCCTGTTTATAAGCAGTATTCTGTTCATGGGTCAGGCTTGATTTCCCCGTGATGCTAATTTTAACTACGATAACGGTCAGATTTTGGCTGATGTCAATCCTAATGCAACACACATATCACAACATCAGCAGCATTATTCATTGACCGCCTGGGCAGGACTAAGCGGAGAGCACATACTTGGACCACACTGCCTACCACAGAGACTAACCAGACAATAGTACATGAGGCTTTTGCGGACCATGCTTCCAGATGCACATGATAATGTGCTACTGAACCAACGCCTGAATATATGGTTCATGCATGATGGTGCTCCAGAACATTTTCACTTACGAGTGCAGCGGCTTCTACCTCAGACATATGATCAACATTGGCTAAGTAGAGGAAGGCCTGTACCATGGCCTCCAAGGTCTACGGATTTAAGTCCCCTGCATTTCTGTGTGTGGGGTCATGTCAAAAGCCTGGTGTACATTACCAAGATCAACTCTATTGAGGACTTATTGCGGAATTGTGCGCAAAGAATTCGCCCCACACAACCAAACTGTGAATTCCGCGTACTACTGTGACGTTTTGCGTCTGCTCCGTGAAAACGTGCGACGACGACGGCCCGAAATTTGGCGTCACGGGAACTGGCTGCTGCATCATGACAACGCGCCCTGTCACACGTCCTTGCTCATCAGGACCATTTTGGCAAAAAACAACACGGTGGTTGTACCCCACCCACCGTACTCGCCAGATTTGGCACCTTGCGACTTCGCGCTATTCCCAAAACTGAAACTAAAGTTGAAAGGCCGTCGGTTCGACACTCTAGAGAGGCATTGATAAACATCCTCAAAGAACAGCTCTCCCAGAAAACGTTTGACCAGTGGCAGAAGCGCTGGGACCGCTGTGTAAGTACGAATGGGAACTACTTCGAGGGTGATGGTGACCATTAGGTAAGGTTTCAAAAAAAGGCGGCACCAGTCCCGAAAATTTTGAATAGCACCTCGTATGTGATACACCTTTGAATGATGCTCGAAATAATATATAGCAAATGAGGTGCAGCAAATGTTTTCTGACTTATTTTGTTCTGTACTTTTAGACAAATCATTTAACAAAACATTTGACGAATATTTTTATATTTTTTCTTTTTTTCTTCCCTTCTTTGCTTCTCTACTTCCGCTTTTCTTCTGGCTGATCTGCTTCAGCTTGGTGGTGCAGGGTTTACTTGTAAGCATTTCCTACATCTCTCAGGGGGGTAGGTTTGTGTTGAACATCTTTATTTGTTTGTGTGTCATGGGTGTGGGCGGGCATGAATCAGTTTCCATCTTGGGTGCAGATTCCGTCGTATTTCGGATTGTTTTCTTTTTACATTTTTACCTTTCAAGGATGGCAATGGGTCGCGCATAGCGTTCCCTTGGCTGAGGCGGTGCTCTAAGGTGTCGTATCAGTGGGTTGGTGGAAGTTTCAGTCCTGGCATAAAATCGTCGTGCAAGCTGCTTATGTCTCTGCGGTACCTCCAATTCTTCGGCTGCTTCATGAATGTATCGGTGAGGAAACTGCGGGGGAACGTGGAAAACACGGCGAAGTATCTTATTCTGGAGCGATTGAAGGCGCTGAAGATGTGTCTTTGCTGCATTGCCCCATACCTCACAGGCATAGTCAAAGATGGGGCGAATGTACATCCTGAATATCAACAGTCCGTTGGCTATCGATAAGTCCGAGCCTTCGTTGATGAAGGGGAAAAGTGCCCCTATCCTTCGTGACACGTTAGCGCGGACGTCGTCGATGTGGCGCTTCCATGTAAGTTGTTTGTCCATGGTCACTCCTAGGTATTTAACAGAGTCCGTCCACTGCAGTTCGGTTCCATAAAGTCGGAGGTTCCGAAGATGTCGAAGTCGGCGAGGGCCAGGTCTCCTCTTGGTGAAGATGATGGTTTGCGTCTTCTGTGGGTTGAACCGGATGCACCACTTTCCTGCCCATTCCTCCAGGGCATAGCAGGCACTCTGCAGTCGTGGGACAAGGACTTCAAGCCATTTCTCCCTCGTGTATATCATGGTGTCATCGGCGTAAATGGCTTTGTCGACTCTTGGTGGTGTCGGAAGGTCCGATGTAAAGACGGAGTACAGGACTGGTCCGAGGACTGAGCCCTGTGGGACCCCTGCACGGATAGGTCTAGCCGTGGAAAGTGCATCCCCTACTCTGACCGCAAAGGTGCGTTGGTGGAGGTAGGCGGCAACGAGCTTGACGTACGCCCTGGGGAATCCGAAGGCGCTAAGCTTCCAAATGAGGCCCTGATGCCATACACTATCGAACGCCTTCATCACGTCCAGAAGAACAGCACCACAGAACTCTCCATTGTTGAAGGCTGACGTAATATATTCTGTTGCCCTAAGAATCTGCTGTGTCGTGGAATGACTAGATCGGAAGCCAAACTGCTCCGGTGGCAGAACTTGGAGGCGGTCCATGATGGTGTGGAGCCTCTTCAACAGGAGCCTTTCGAAGAGCTTACTGAGGTGTGGTAGCAAGCTTATCGGTCTGTAACTGGTGGGTAGTCGTCGGTTCTTCCCAGGTTTCGGGACAGCCACCACTATAGAATGTTTCCACGCTGCTGGGTACTTGCCCGTAGCAAAAATCCAATTAAAGATGGTTGCCAAGTGCACAATCGCGGTCCACGGGAGTTGTTTTAAAGTCCTTCCCGTGATGTCGTCGCAGCCAGGTGCTTTGCTGGCAGGTAAGGCCCGGATGCCAGCGTCGATTTCAGCAGGCGTTACTGAAATAACTAGCGTGTATATCTGTATGACATCCTTTTTAAAATAATTTCTCTGCTGACTAAGAAATAAATAAATATAATTATAAAAGACTGTCAATACTGGATTTTCACAATTCGATATTTATTAAAATTTTGATTATTTATCCCGTTCTGGAGAATAGTATCGGACATATACAGTAGGCTACTTATCAGTCAGCTACTGGCTTTCGATCTAAGTGTCGATATATCGATGAATCGATCAAATATGTTCACGTGACATCCATGTGTAGTATGTACATTATAGCAATGTTAGCAAAAATGTGTGTAAATAAAACGTTGCAAAAAGCTCAGACAGAAAAACGGCCCATGTCATGAAATAGTATGGCTTGATTTTTATTTGTGCATCCCTTTTCTGGTCTTGTATTAAGCCACTGCGCAAGTTGTTATGATGTCACATGTGTGTTTGTTGCATAGTTTACACAGAAGTAAGATATGAATATAATTTGTTTTTCTCTGCAGTACATTCTCCATTACAGATCTGCTCGCAGCCTCGTGGTTTAATAGCATTCATATTTCGACATAGGTACCACCACACCAACAACTGATTTGTTTCATCGCAAGGAAGGTTAAGCCGGTAAGTAAAACTTCATTTCATTGCTGTTGGTGTAAGTGCTTGCAGTAGTGATTTATAACGTGTTTTAACATTAGCGCCAACAGGATGTGGTAGTCTTGTGCAGTGTTAACTGATTTTACACATTTGTTCCATTTATAGATATCGTGTTTAAATGTCTTGGATACGGGAGAAAGGCCTAAATCTTTTGGAAATGGTGTGTGTGGACATTGTCAAATATGGGGGTGTGCCGAAGCACGTTGCGTTTATAATGGATGGAAACAGAAGGTTCGCAGAAAAAACTAAAGTGAAGAAGATAGAAGGACACACAAAAGGGTGAGTTTAGGTTAGTTGTCAGTATTGTATTACCTACGCCCGTATTGATCGAGTCGTAACAAAAGTATTTTTCCTAAACTTCAATTACCCATTAAAAAAAAAGTACGTTATAATTTTGAGTGACCCACAGAATAATCTCTTTTTATTGTCGGTGTTAATAATAAGAATGGCGTACTCTCTAAGTGTGAGAATATTCGTATCACACAATGCTTTTTGTGCCGTTTATACCTTTACTGAACATATTGTTTTAAAGTTGTAGTTGGCATTTCCATGATGGTTGTTAAATCAACTAGGCAATGTCTTCAATCCTGGATTTGGACGCTCTCTGACATCTATACATTTGTCAGGGTGTCTTCTTGTTATTTCACTTTTTACCATGAGTCTCTAATAGATTCCTAATATGTGCCACATCAGATTACGTTGGTGAAACTAATCCATATAATGTCTCAATCATCTCACTTTGTATAAGATTTTTATTTGGTGTATTTTCTCCTATTTGAACAGTTAAAATAGACATACTGAACTGAAGTTAACTGTCTGCCTTATTAGGTTCTTATTAAGTTTGTTTCCCGAGACCAAATTTGAAACTGCGTGTAATATGACCTCTGCCGTACCACAGTTGCATTGGTACTTGCTTGCTATGCAGGCTGAATCAATAGACTTAGGCTGTTGATGCCAAAGACACAATGTGGTATTGGCAATGAGAAGAATCATGTCAAACCAATGGTAGTCCTTTGGTTACCAGCTTGCTGAATGGTATGAGATGCATGTAGCCTTAGGCTTTTTTATTCCCCTTGATTAACCCACATTAAGAGAAGGTGATGCATTGGGTGGTTGTTGGAAAACCCTGTACATGAGAGTTTGCTGCATACTGCTATTAGAGATACCTTCTGAAGTTTTCCATTTTTTATGTTAGATGGTCCACAGTTCCAGTTTGTTTAAATTAAAGTATGGCATGGGTATTATTTACTGTCCTCACCAAGTGCACAGCCAACTTACTTCCCATCTTTCCCTTATCCGATGAAACCGATGACCTCATTGTTTGTTCCCCTCCCCCAAATCAACCAACCAGCCAGCTTACCAGTTTTGACACCAATCTCTACACTCTTCCAGTGTTGCAGTTCTCTGTCACGCAACAAGTGCATGTATATATTTTGTGTCAGTAGCCCTCTGGACTCATGGTATGTCAGTTATACATTACAAAAAAATTATTTTCATTTCCCTTTGCACTTTAAGTCAATAGTCTACTGATATAGTAACCTGTTACATACCTCTCTTCCCCCTGAATCTCAGTTGTGGGGGCTCAACTGATCTGTAGTATACATAGCATAAGGTGTAGATTATGTTGGGAGGTGAATCCAGTGAATGACTGTTAAATAAAGGTGTACATTTTTCCATGTCTAATATTTTCTCATTATGGGACACTGAGAAATACTCAATGACTTGTCAGCTTTGATTAGTGACATAGGAAAATGTGACAAACACTGTGAACTATATAGCGACTATAACATGATGTCATTTGGCAATTTTTTTCAAACTTGCTAAAGTACATAAAGTACATAATCAGTCAGTCACATCACATCCATTGGCTTTGACAATTCTCAACCAAACTGTCACCTTCCAACCAAACCTAGATCTTGGGCAAAGCTACAGATTAGTCTCTAGCGACATCTGAGTATTTTTACTATCATTTGTTGGCGAAGCCAACTCGCAACCAAACTGTAACCTTTCAACGCAACCCATACCTTGGACTAAACTACAGATCTGTATGTCACCGCAACCAGTTTGTTTGCTTTCAAATTTGTGGACTTCGCCTACAAAACTGTGAACATATGCACCAATTGAAAAATCAAAGGGTGGGGAACAATAACATAACTCCAGAATGAGATTTTCACTCTGCAGCAGTGTGTGCGCTGATATGAAACTTCCTGGCAGATTAAAACTGTGTGCCCAACAGAGACGTCGGGCACACAGTTTTAATCTGCCAGGAAGTTTCAATAACATAACTCCTATCTCCTGTTACCTAGTAATCGGTTTTGCTGCTGTAATGAGGTGTGTATGCACGAATGATTAAGCTTTCAGCTTGGCAAAGTGTTCAGAATTTCGTGGTCCAACCGAGCGAGGTGGCGCAGTGGTTAGCACACTGGACTCGCATTCGGGAGGACGACGGTTCAACCCCGTCTCCAGCCATCCTGATTATGTTTTTCGTGATTTCCCTAAACTGTTTCAGGCAAATGCCGCGATGGTTCCTTTGAAAGGGCACGGCCGATTTCCTTCCCTAACCCGAGCTTGCACTCCGTCTCTAATGACCTTGTTGTCGACAGGACGTTAAACACTAACCACCACCAATTTCGTGGTACATTAACCTGTTGCTCCTTATATTACATTACATTATTACGTATTAAACAACCTGAATCATGTTGCATGGATTCCACAGAAAGAGCATTGTAGAATGTAGAAAGAAGCCAAAGATGTACATTATATTTAAGTGCAATACGATAAAATGAGTTTATAAAATACTACAGTATTATAAAACAATGTATTAATTCCAATGTTCTCTGTGAAGCATAGCACAGTGATCAAAAAATTAATCATTCTGAGGAGACATCATACTGTGTAACACTGCCTCTAATCTTAATAATGGCTGGAATTTGGCAAGTATCTTCAGGTATGCCATACCCAGCTGAAACCATTCATCGATGAATGTATCCTCTGATGAAGATGTTGATTGCTATGTTTCACCAGCTGTTCAATATAATCTCTCACATTTTATTTGGGATTAAGATCAGATAGTCAAGCAGGCCAGTCAAGGTGTGAAAGCGTTCCTGAGTGATCATCAAACCAGGAAAGTAGGGTTGCAGTCCTGCGAATATGGCTACTGTCGTCTCATAAGATGAGAGAGTCTATGGCATATTCATTGTGGAGTTTCAGAACAAAGGTCAAGACTAGGTCACTGAGAATGTTGAAATAAACATTCTGGTTCAAGTTTACAGTAACATAAACAAATGAGTGGTTGCAAACCATAATCTTAAAATACTTCCAAAAGGTCACAGAACTGCCTGTGGCCAGATCTACACCCTCCACACAGTGCAGGTTAAATGCCTCAGTGGGTCTTTGATTCACTCAGTGCATTGCATCATTTGAAAGAGTTAAAAATCACAATTTGTTGGACCACACTGCATGTCTCCATTCAACTACTGTCCAATTTCTGTAATGTTTGGACCATTGAAGATGTTCAGCCTTATGTAACCCTGTGAACAATGCTCTTCTGTGAAATATTTGACTCCAAATGTACATCACAGTGTTCACTGGTGTTTACTTGCATTCTGTGATGACAGAAATTTTTGTAGGGTTTGAAACTGATTGTCATTGACACTTGTCTCTGGTCCTTGTAAGTTAGGATCTTTGTACAGTCACTGTTGTTATGCCATGTAACATGGTTATGAATGGTACACCAGTCTTTGTATACATGTTGGACAGTCCATCTCGATACGAATTTGTCAGCTTCATTCAATGAGTAGTCATAGGCACTTCAAAACACAGTAGGTATATTTTGGTGCTTTAACCCATCTTACTGCATGTATTCCATACAGTCAATTGCTGTATACACTGATCAGCCAGAACATTATAACCACCGACCTACTATCGATACATACCCATCCAGGCGATAGCTGTGTTACCTGGCAAGGAATGACTGCTAGTCAGACACATGCACAGTGTGTGTAGTATCGGTGAGAATGCTGTCTGTGTGTAGAATGTGGAAGGAATTTGACCGAGGGTAGATTGTGATCACCTGGGAGCTTTGCATGAGCATTTCAGAAACTGCACAACTTGTTGGGTGTCCAAGAAGTTCTGTGGCGAGTGTCTTCAGCGCATGGTGAAATCATGTCGGGATGTCGTGGGGTTGGGTGGCCACCCCTCATTACAGATGTTGGACGTCATAGACTGGGCAGACTGGTAAAACAGGACAGGCAGCAGACTGTGGCGGAACTAACATAAGAGTTTAATACTAGGCAGAGTACGTGTTTGAGCAGTCCTAATGATGGGCTTCTGCAGCCGATGACCCATGCATGTGCAAGTGTTAACACCATGACTGGAATGGGTTCAAATGGCTCTGAGCACTATGGGACTTAACAACTGTGGGCATCAGTCCCCTAGAACTTAGAACTACTTAAACCTAACTAACCTAAGGACATCGCACACATCCATGCCCGAGGCAGGATTCGAACCTGCGACCGTAGCAGTCGCGCGGTTCCGGACTGAGCCGCTAGACCACCGCGGCTGGAGACTGGAATGGGCATGTGACCATCAGTACTGGATGTTGGTGCAGTGGCAGTGTGTTGCACAGTCTTATGCTCCTGATACGTTCTTCATCACACCAAAGGAAAGGAGCGAATCTCTTGTCTTCCAAGAGAACAACGCCTTGATACAGCGACAGCTGTCCAGTGGATCTTGTACAAGGCACCATGATGGCCAAGGAGTGTCATACACTGGTTGCAGACCACATACTGCCCTTCATGAGGATCATGTTTCCTGATGGCAGTGGCATTTTTGAGCAAGATAATGTACCGTGTCACAAGGCCAGGAGTGTGATAGAATGGTTTGAGGAACACAGTGGTGAGTTCCAATTCATGTGCTGGCCCTCCGAACTTGTGAGATCTGTGCCCAATCAGTAACATCTGAGATATGATTGAACATGGTGACAGAGCTCATTGCCTCCCTCCCTGAAATTTATGGGAATTAGGTGACTTGTGTGTGCAGTTGTTAACTCCCTCCAGCAACCTACCGAGGTCTCATTGCTTTCAGGTTGTGGCTTGTTGCCACAGTTACCTCTGCCCAAGTTAGACATACTAGCTGTTAGGTAGGTGGTCATAATGTTCTGGCTGATCAGTGTACACACCATTTAACTCAGTCAGTGGTAGAGCATCACCTAACTGCATGGTACCTTCTACCTCATCTGAAATGACCAGCATGCTCTTTTAATTTAGTGTTTTGTCTGGTGAGCTTAAACTTCAATAAAGTTTATTTATTTATTTGAGATACATATTCCATAGATCCAGTATGGTGTGATTATGCGTAGATGTGGAATGAGTCAAAGCAGATACAATAATAGATATCGTACAATACAATACATACTGGTATATTACACATGGTAGATGAAGATAATAAACAATACAATACAATACTATACAAAAATACAATAGTGATAAAAAACAATATAGGTGCAATGACAAAGGAAATAGTGTGAATTACTACTCAAATTATTTATCTTTGCTGAAGAATTCATGTAAAGAGTAGAAACATTTTTCCAGCAGGAATTCCTTTAGCTTTTTTAATAGCATTTTCTTTTCTTTTAGACACTTTATATTACTCGGGAGTGCTTTAAAGATTTTTGTGCTTGTGTACTACCCCTTTTTGTAACAGAGACAGATTTTTCCGTTCACAGTGCCACCTTTTTGTCTTGTAATAATGATGGTATGCCTCGTTTGTTTCATATTCAGAGGAATTGATAAGTGTGAAAGCCATGAGTGAGAAGAGAGATTGTGAGGTAGTGGCTAATATACCTAACTGTTTAAAAATTGCGACATGAGATTCTTGCTAGAACACTACATATAATTCCATGGCACATCACTGAATGAAAGTAGCCGCAATATGCAGATTTTGATACATTGATGCCTCCAATTTTGGAGATTAACTGGATGTCAAATGTTGCTGAGCTAAGCTTTTTAGTGTTTGCTGTATGTGGAATTCCCAGTTGAGCCGGTCATCTATGTGAATGCCTAGGAACTTTGTGCACTGAATGCTCTGTAACTGTTGGCTCTCATGTGCAATTTTAATCTCTTCTGGGCTTATGTAACTGGATTGGAACTGCATGTAATTTGTTTTACTGAGGTTTATTGCTAGAGAATTTGCTCTGAATCAGTTCATAGCATTTGCAAGTGCTTGGTTGGCATTTAACTCTACATCAGTGGAGGTTTTGCTGGCTGTCACTATACTTGTCAGCTACAAACATTGTGATATTGCTAGCACTGTTTGAGGACAGATGTAGGTCATTAATATATATAATAAATGGGAGGGGACCAAGGACTGACCCTTCCGGAACTCCATGATGTACTGTTCCCCAGTCACTCTACCGCCTCTACTTGCAGGTTGTTAACACTTAATACTATGTTTTGTTCTCTGTCTTCTAAATATGATCTGAGCCATTTGTCCACGGATTCCATATTAGGCTGCTTTTCCCAAAAGTATTCTGTGATCGACGCAGTCGAAAGCCTTAGTCAGGTCACAGAATATGCCAACGGGTAATTTTTTTTCTTGTCGGGGCATTCTAAAATGTTATTTGTAAGTGCATAAATTGCTTCGGTTGTAGATACACTTGATCGGAAACCAAATTGTTATTTACTAATTAGTACAAATTTTTCTAGGTGATTGGCAATCCTGATGTATATTAATTTTTCAAATACTTTAGAAAATGTTGTTACAGGAGAGATAGGACGTAGTTGGAAACATCTGTGGGATCACCTTTTTTGTAGAGGGGCTTCACAGTAACATACTTCATTCTGTCAGGGAAGATACCTTGCATTGAATATATGAGCTATAACTTTAGTGAGTTGATTACACCTGGCTTTTAGCAGTTTGCTGGAAATATTGTCTACACCTGAAGAATTTTTACTTTTTATAGAAACTATGGTTTTTCTTACTTCTTGTATAGGTATGAGGGCCATAACATCGAGTATAGATTTAAGTGTCAGGAAGTCATTTCTGAAAGTATTTGTATGGAGTGTAGCCATGTATGGAAGTGAATCATGAAGTCATTTCTGAAAGTATTTGTATGGAGTGTAGCCATGTATGGAAGTGAATCATGGACGATAAATAGTTTGGACAAGATGAGAATAGAAGCTTTCGAAATGTGGTGCTACAGAAGAATGCTGAAGATTAGATGGGTACATCACATAACTAATGAGGAAGTATTGAATCGGATTGGGGAGAAGAGAAGTTTGTGGCACAACTTGACCAGAAGAAGGGATAGGTTGGTAGGACATGTTCTGAGGCATCAAGGGATCACCAATTTAGTATTGGAGGGCAGCGTGGAGGGTAAAAATTGTAGAGGGAGACCAAGAGATGGACACACTAAGCAGATTCAGAAGGATGTGGGTTGCAGTAGGTACTGGGAAATGAAGAAGCTTGCACAGGATAGAGTAGCATGGAGAGCTGCATCCAACCAGTCTCAGGACTGAAGACCACAACAACAACAACAACAACAACCTATCATGTCTATAGAGTTAGGGAAAAGTTCTTTCAGAGTTTTTATTGGCTTTTCTGAAGAGCCTTCGCATGCTGTTTTCTCAGCAACAGTTAAAAAGTGCTCATTAAAGATTTTAGCTACAATATCTTGATTTTGAACTAGCTAACCTTCAATGTTAAGAGCAATATTTTGCCTCTTGTTGGGGTAATTTGCACCAGTCTCATTTCGTATCACTTCACATATAGTTTTGATTTTATTAGTGGAGTTATTAATTTTTGAACACAGATACATACTTTTTGATTTCTGATTAACTTTGTTCAATATTTTACAGTATTGTTTATAGTTATTTAAAAGGTTAGGGTCATTTGATTTTTTTAGGCAATGTACAACTCTTTCTTTTGCATGAAATCCTAATTCCAGTGGTAATCCAAAGCTTGTTGGTGGATTTTTTTAGTATGGGTTTTATATATTCTTTTCGGAAAGGTACTTTCAAATATTAGAGCCATTTCATTACTTAAAGGGTTGTATATGGAATTGGCGTTTTCTACATTATATACTGGACCCCAGTCTACATTTTGGAGACGTGATTTAAAGATCACACTAGTTTAATCAGTATATTTCCTAGTAATTTTCCGGTTGGAACCACTATTAATATCACAAATAGTTGAATTGTTGATGGTTAGTCTTTGTCCATCATGGTCAGAGAGACCATGACAGCTACATCATCAATCTTGGTTATGTCAATAAATACATTATCAATTAATGATTTTGTTCATGAAGTTTCTAGTGGGAAAATTTACAGCAGAAGCAAGATTATATGAGGACATAAAGTTCTAAAGGTCTGTTCTGTCTTTGGAGTTCATTAGGAAATTTGCATTGAAGTTGCCAACAACTAGGACACCTTTACTGAATTTAATTATGTATATTAATAGTGCATCTGACTGTTTCCAAAAAAAAATGTTAACGTTACCTGTGTTGTGCTACTACTGCTATATAAGAACTATTTAAAGCCAACTCTATATCACACACTACAAACTCTTGATCTATACAACTGTTGATCCATCATGGTCAGAGAGACCATGGCAGCTATATCATCAATCTCATTAATTACACTGCATGTGATGCTGCTTCTGACATAGGTCACTACTCCACCTTTTTCTATGAATTTTTTACAGTAATATGTTTTATCTATAGCGTGTTTTTCAATATCTGACATAACATGGTGCTCACTAAAGCACAGAACATGGGCACAATCTATACCTTGTGGCTCCTGGATATTAAGAGTTCATTAATCTTTTTGCTCAGGTTACATATATTTTGTTGGTAAATAGTCAGATTTTGATTTCCAGAACCACTTACACATTTATCCCTAAAAAAGAAATATCAGTTGACAAAGTGGGTTTGGTATTTTTCACTAGCCATTTATTCAAGTTGGTCTGTTTCCATGTACTGGGAAGGATCGGCTTTACCTGGTGTTTTCAGCAGCTGTTTGTCCAGTATCATCTGTCTATACCCACTCCTGCAGTCTTCTTGTGTTGTGGAGCACTAATTCTTTGAAAATGTGTGTGTTTTGAGTATACATTGTTCCTAGCATTTGCGACGATTGCACAAATAATGGACACTAAGTGACTTTTTCCCCGCCGATTAACGTGATCGCCTTGAGTGGTGTAAAGTTATCTACTAAAATTTTGCACACTAACCATTTGTACATTTGCATAACAATTGCAAATTTCTGCATATTGACTGTTTGTATATGCTACTGACCTGCTAATAAATGAGAATTGAGGCAAGTCATACCTGTGTGGAATATCAAGAACAATGATGTTTGAGTTATTTAGGTGATTTAGAGCAGATTTTAAGGCATTAACAGCATGCAAACCATTGTTGTGTGAAAAGTCATTTGCACCACCACAGATTACAGTGAAGTCTTCCTTCATTGTCTTTTGAGAAATATTGTTTACAGTTGAAAGCACTTGGTCAAAACAAGCCCCAGGTTTAATAAAACCTGAAGCATTTACTTCACTGTTTACGCTTTTTATTTCATTTGCAGGGCCTCTAAGATGACTATCACCCATTAAATGTACATTTATTCTTCTTGCTGAATTTGTTGTGTTGGTTAAATTAACTGTTGTCTTGAATATTGAATTTACCTTGCTTCTGTTTACGAGTAATAGTTTTGGCTGGCGAGGTTCCACATTTTGCTTAATAACAGGGTTTTCTTTCAGATGATACATGATTTTGATCTTTTGTGGATAGGCCTACCATTTTTTGGAGCATCGCAGGAGAATTTATTATTAAAGATGAAATGTTCATGCTATGGTTAGTGTTACCGGTACACCCAGAATGTGATGGAATAATTGAAATGGCGACGGAATCTTTGGTCACTGTGTACACTTTATTTCTGGCGAATTCACTTACGCCCTGCTCGGCAGTTTTTAGTTTTCTATGATCATTTCCAAGACATTTGAGTCTATCAGCTAACAATTTGTTTTCTGCCAAGGATCTGCGAACAATTTCTTGCAAAGAATTGATAGTTTCAACTAGTTTTGCTTTGTCAGGGTGGACTTCACATGTTACACACTTACATTTTGAGCTGGATGATTTTTCACTGCAGATTGTGTGGGTGAGTGGGTGGGTGGGGCACTAGACTTGAAACTTTCTGAAGCACTTTTGTTGATCATCTTCTTGCTATTCATGCTGGATAACATTTGAAAATTCGAAATAACTAGAGGCACAAATTCACTAAACTTCTCAAATGCCACCATCTTGTAAATAGTGGAAGGGCATGGTCAACAAAAGTACCAAAGATGGTCAGAAAGACTCATATTAGATGTGCAATTTGTATATTGCACTCTGGACATAGTGTAAGCTCAATAATTTTATTTTTTGACTCTAAGATTGTTAGGCGTTTTGTGGTTGTCATATTTTCAGGCTCAAAATTTTCAGTTATAGTAACTTCTTGTAATGCTGGTAGACTGAATTCTTGAATTTACCATAAAAAGGGGCTGTCCTCACACTGCAGTCTACAAGAATGCTTCTTTGAATGCCAGTATTCCCTTTTCAGTGTTATACTATTAACCCAGTAAATTTTACCTTCCCTTTCCTATTTCAGATGTAGACTATGACTCATAGAACCTCAAACTGTGAAGAAACTTGATGAGAATTATACCATTGTTAAATCTTGTGTCTGAGAGAGGCAGTCAGAGTATCCTAATCCCTGTCAATACTGTTTCCTGAATAATGGTAAACTATCAGTTGATCAGTTTGTCATCGCCATTATACTATTGAATACAACTTGCACAAAGATACTAGTTCCTCCACTATTTTGCTGGAAGTTAGTGAACAGGGTAATTCTTACCAAATTATTCAACAGCTGGCCCTCATTCATTCCCTGACATCTGCTTCACAGTACGACTAGCCTTGCATTTCTTACTTTCTCCAAATTCCTACTGAACCTAGAGTACACAAACATCTACCAAAGTAATATTTTTTGTTTCCAATGACAGAACTGTCTGTTACTGTTCTTTCAGTTACACTCATATTTCATTTTATTGTTATCAGTTCTCATGTCTCACCCTCCCTCCATCCCCTATGCCGCCTCTCCACTCCAGTTTCTCCCAAACACAATAATTCTTTGGTGATGAAGGAGAAGTACTGTGAATGCAGGACATGAAGCGCATGTATTGGCATGGAAATGTTGTTATTGTGTAAGATTGTGTGCCATGTGATAGTGAATTAATCGCTCATTGGTAAATTAACCATGGTTTAAAATCAGTAAAATTATTTATTTATGTATTGATTTTTGCCTTAAATCATAGTGGAAAAAAGTTGAAATTTAGAGAACTTGATACTGTTTTTACCAACAAGTAAGTTTTGGCTACATAGCCATTGGGCAGAGATGAGAACTGAAAAGTGCAGTGTTTGAACCTAAAAGGTTCAGGAAGCTCATTAAAATCAGTGAAATTCTGTTTTCCAAGTAGAATCTATATCAGAAATATGTGGTGGTGGAGGTGCATTTATAACTGTAAAACATCTGTATCTACATTACTACTCTGCAATTCACACTTAAGTACCAGGCAAAGGGTTCTTGGAACCAAATTCAGACTATTTGTCTACCATTCCAGTCTGTAACAGTGTGTGGGGAAAATGAACATTTAAATGTTTCTGTGCAAGCTCTGGTTTCACTTATTTTATTATGATGATTGTTTTCTTCCTATGTAGATTGGCGATAATTTCACATTGAGAGGAAAAAGCTTGTGATAGAAATTTTGTGAAAAGCTCTTGCCGTGGAAGAACTTTCTCCCAGTATAACAGCAGTGTTCCATAGGTTGCTAGAGGAACAAAGCTTTTCTTAGTGATTGTAAAAAAAGCACAGGTCATTCATGTTTTAAAGATGGCGTATGTCACAGACATTGGTCTGTTGTAGAATTCTGGAGCAGGTTTTATGTTCACATGTTATTGCATTTCTGGAGACCAAAAATCTCCCCTATAGAAATCAACATGGGTTCCAAAAGTGACAACCATGTGAGAACAGGCTTTCTCTTTGTTTGTCCACATGACCCAGAAAGCAGTAAATACCAGCACCCACCTTAATGCCATGTACCTTCATTTCTGGAATGTTTTCTATACAGTTCTGTAGTACCAACTAACGAACAAATTACTATGTATGGAATATCAGCCTTCCTGTGTGATTGGATTGAAGAGTTTCTAGCAAACGGAACACAGCATGTCATTCTTAATAAATGTGAAACTTGATTTGTGTGTACCCCAAGGTAGTGTCATAAGACCATTACTTTTCATAATATATATAAATGATGCACTGGATAATACCAAAAGTTCCTTGAGGCTTTTCATAGACAATGCTGTTTTATATAGATAAATCAGACCATTAGAAAAATTGTAACGAAATGCAGGAAGAATGCAAAGGATAGACGTGTCGTGTAGGGGTTGGAAGTTGCCCCTCAAGGTAAAAAATATAATGTATTGGGCATAAATAGGCAGAAAGACTGGTTATTGTAAGATTACACAATTGCATAACAGTCACTGGAAGTAGTCACATCTATCATCTAGGCATATGCATTCAGAGTTATTTGAAGTTGAATGTCAGCATAAAACTAATTGCAGTGAAGGCAGATTCCAGTCTCAGATTCCTTACCAGAATCTTCAGGAAGTGTAGTCCACCCATAATGGAAGTAGCTTACAAAACCCCTGTTTGACCAATAAATTCAATATGGTACAGGTAGTAAGTGTGAGACTGTCACAGAGCTGCTCAGCCAACTCCAGTTATAGACACTGCAAGAGAGACCTTGTGCATCGCAGTGTGGTTTATTGTTAAAATTCTGAAAGTATACATACCTTGAAGAGTCAATCAATATATTGCTTCCCCCTACATATACACACATCAAACCGAGCAAGGTGGCGCAGTGGTTAGCACTCTGGACATTTGGGACAACAATGGTTCAATCCTGCATCCGGCCATCCTGATTTAGGTTTTCCATGATTTCCCTAAATCGCTCCAGGCAAATGCCGGGATGGTTCCTTTGAAAGGGCACGGCCGACTTCCTTTCCCATCCTTCCATAATCCGATGAGACCGATGACCTCACTGTCTGGTCTCCTCCCCCGACAACAACCTGACCAACCCAACATGCATCAAAAAAAGTTTCGCATCACCTCGGTTCTGAGAGTTCCTGAACCTGTACAGAAAATTGGAATAGAGATCAACCTAAACATCATATCTGCCCTTTTTATTGCGCATGAAAACCGCACATTAAATGTTGTACCACCATATTGCGAGACCTTCAGAGGTGGTGGTCCAGATAGTTGTACACACTAGTACCTCTAATATCCAGTAGCACGTCCTCTTGCATTGATGCACATCTGTGTTTGTTGTAGCACAAGTTCATCAAGGCACTGTTGGTCCAGATTGTCCCACCCTCAATGATGATTTGGTGTAGATCCCTCAGAGTGGTTGGTGGGTCACATTGTCCATAAACAACCCTTTTCAATCTATCCCAGGCCTGTTTGATAGGGTTCATATCTGGAGAACATGCTGGCCACTCTAGTCGAGCAATGTTGTTATCCTGAAGGAAGTCATTCACGAGATGTGCACGATGGGGGCACGAATTGTATTCTATGAAGACGAATGCCTCGTCAATATGCTGCAGATATGGTTGCACTACCGGTCAGAGGATGGCATTCGTGTATCGTACAGCTGTTACTGCACCTTCCATGACCACCAGTGACATACATCGGCCCCACATAATGCTACCCCAAAACAGCAGGGAACCTCCACCGTGCTGCACTTGCTGGACAGTGTGTCTAAGGTGTTCAGCCTGGCCGGGTTGCCTCCAAACACATCTCCGACGATTGTCTGGTTGAAGGCATATGTTGGATCCATCTGTATCATGCTGCATGGTGTTGTGGTTGCAAAGATGGACCTTGCCATGGTTGTCGGGAGTGGAGATGTGCATCATGCAGCCTATTGGGCACAGTTGGAATCATAAAACGACATCCTATGGCGCCACGAAAAGCATTATTCAACATTGTGGCATTGCTGTCAGGGTTCCTCCGAGCCATAATCCGTAGTTAGTGGTCATCCACTGCGGTAGTAGCCCTTGGGCAGTCTTAGTGAGGCATGTCATTGACAGTTCCTGTCTCTCTGTATCTTCTCCATGTCCGAACAACTTTACTTTGGCTCACTCTGAAACACCTGGACACTTGCCTTGTTGAGAGCCCTTCCTGGCACAAAGTAACAATGTGGATGCGATCAAACTGTGGTATTGACTGTCTAGGCATGGTTGAACTACAGAAAACACGAGCCACGTACCTCCTTCCTGGTGGAATGACGAACTCATCAGCTGTTGGACCCACTCCGTCTAATAGGCGCTGCTCATGTGTGGTTGTTTACATCTTTGGGCTGGTTTAGTGACATCTCTGAACAGTCAAAGGGACTGTCTCTGTGGTACAATATCCACAGCCAACATCTGTATTCAGGAGTTCTGGGAACCGGGGTAAGGCAACTTTTTTTTTTATATGTGTATATCGCGAAAAGACCGTGAACATCAAATTAGAGGGACATGCTCGCTTGAAGTTTTATTAATATGGGGAGAAATGACAGTGGTGCACTAAGCATCGTCCACCACACACCATAATGTGGCTTGCAGAGTGTAAGTGTGGATTTAAATATATATCTACCAATTTGTTCTCATTAGTGCAATGACCAAACATTTTCTTCTTTTTACTATTACAGTTTATATGTACTGATGTTTGTCTGCTAAAATACAGGACATAATTATATTTCGTTTCTCAAACACCAGAACAAACCATTATATAGTTTTTGATGTATAATGTTATTTATAAGACTTTCCATTCAGTTTCCTTTATTTAGTCATGTAAGACAGCTTCCCCCCCCCCCCCCCCCCCCTTCCCCCCTGCATTTAGAGTTCTGGAGATCAATCGTCAGGTTCTTAACATATTATTTCATCATTAATCAAAAATGGAAAGTGGGTGGCTGGGAACATTATGGAGGAGTAGAAGAATTTTGAAAGGGGATTTTCTTTCTCACAGTAGGCTTTCAATTCTCTATTTAGTTCATTAAAAAATTATCACTGAAAATAGATGTCATCCAAACTTTTTTATTCCATCTCTAGTGAATTCCCAGCCCACTCTTGCCACAACCCTTTTAATATCAAAGGATTTTGAGGGTAGCATATCAGAAGAGATTTTGATTTGCAATCACCTGCAACATTTTCTCCAAAAAGGAGGTACATTGGTTCTTGGCAGCATGAAATATTTGTGCTGTTTTTTCTCCAATAGAAATCAACATGCAGCTAAGAAATAATTTTGAAAATCCACTTGTTTCATCAAGGTTGAATACCTGATTTGCAGTATAATCTTTTTGTGTTACAGTATCTTTAATTGTGTTTTTAAATACTTCAGCTCCAACTTCATCTGCCACAACTGCCTTTCCTGACATTTTAATGTTGTGAAAATCATGATGCTGCTTGTAGTGATCAAACCAACCTGAGCTGGCTGAAAAGAGGTGCTGGATCGTCCTCTTCTTTCGTTACATCTGCATGCCAGTTCTTGGTTTGGAATAGAAACTCCAGGGGAGAGGCATGTACTGTTGGTTGGGCTGCTCAATTCATTGGCTAAACATTTTTTCCTTGCTTTCAGTCACCTCTGAGTGACATTTGGTCACTCTAGCCCCACTTGAGTTAGTTAAAGATTGAGAAGTTTTTTTAAAAAAAAATGGTGCATTGTCACAAATAGTTCTCACAGTGGATTCACTAAGTACCAAAGAACGCTGAACATCATGGTGATCCAAAACTTCTAACTTTGTTTCTAATGTAGAAGATCTTCATAGATGCTCCTTTCCCTCAATAGGCACACCTTCTTTAGTTTTAGCTGACATTTTATATACAGACTCTGTCAAGAACAACTTCATAGCTCAAGTGCCCAAAATTGATAATTCATGTCTCAAAAAACATGACACAAGATGCACTTTCAGCTGGATTACTGCAGTACTGCTTCTGCGTACTGTTAACAGACAGCAGCACAGATCCGCTTATGATGGTGTCTGTCTGTACGTGATTGGTTTCTATGTGAAGTTATGAGCTAGACTTTTAAATGTTATGAAAGAAAGGTGAGACTAGCATTTTATAAAAATGAGCGTCATGTTACGAGTGACAATATGTAAATTTAACAAGAAAGGAAGTGGCATTGTTTTCTAGACTATACTACTCTTCACTAGATTTTTATTGGAGTTATTTATATAGGTTTGGGGGAACTGCCCAAAAAATTTTCTTTGGTACCTCTTAGAAACTGTATTTGGCTGTCTTGTCAAAGGTATTGTGGCTGCCCATTGAACACCTTTTTTGAGCCACACGCAACTTTAGTGATGGAATAATGCAGGTAATTAATTATTCCTTACTGTGTGGAATAAAATCTATGTTATCCCACATTCATTTAATTTTAAAAAAGTTCACTTGATTCTTGATGGAAGTGATTAAAACGTTGGTTAATTTTATATGGGTACTAAAGAAATACGAAAACTTACGAAGAAACAATATTGTTGTAACCATGGGTGATTTAATGTGGCAAATGGAAGATATGATTGTATTGCAGGTCTGTTTGCCACAGGAATTTGTGATTAAAAAAAAAAAATCCTTCAGTTTTGTAAAGAGAAAGATATGAAAAGTCAGAAACACTTGGTATCGTCTGACAACCTGGAGGCTCTGTACTTGAGAAACCCCTGTGTACACTTCACACATTGTAGTTCAGAAAGTAAATAAATAAGATATTTATGAACAAATGCTACATTCTTCCACTGCAAGGACTCGTCTAATCCAGCACCAGATGTGCCATCTGATTGTGGCCTAGTGATGATAGCCATTAAGTTAAAACTATTAAATAAGTTAAGAAAATATACCATCCCAAAGTAGCATAAAAGTTCCAAAAAGATAATCTAGGCAGTGATTAAAACATAACTTAAGAGAAATGTAAAAGCACAACAGCTGAAAATGTGGAATTGGAAAACTTGGACACTTTGTGGTTCTTTCTGATACATAAATGTTGTCAATACGAAGACCAAGTAGACAAGATCAACTATACAAAGTGTATCATAATTAATTTTATTAACACATGCAGTTGAGAGCACATGATACTGGAAGCAAAAAAGGCTAGTAAACATGGGCTCTAAAAGGCATACCTTAAAAGCTACAAGCACTTGTTCATCTTCACTACTGTGAAACACACCTCGTCTATTGAATAAGTGCTCATAGCTGTTCAAGGTATACATTTTAGGCCCCATGTTTACTAGATTTTTAAGTTTTTAGTATCATGTACTTAGCGCTATATGCGTTTACACACTTAATTATTAAACACACTGTAGAAATACATGTTAAGTTAATAAGGAGAAAAATTAGAACAATAAAAAATGAATAGCTAAGAGACAGGTGTGCAATTGTGAAAAAACTGGAAAGCTTTACTTGATAATTTTAACGTGCACACAATTATAAACATGTGTGACACAAAAGAAAATGTGTTCATCCATATCACTTACTCACTAAAGTCAAATCATAACTGTGCAAACATTAGCATGAAAGTACTACTGTACTCACCTTTCTACTGATGAAACAGTAAAGAATGACACTGAGGTGAAAACGAGCTAACAGGCCCATCAATTACAAAAATGCAGATTGAGAATGCTATTCATGATGGGAAGAGTAAGAAGGAGAGGGGCTCGGATGAAATCTCAGAAGCACTATGTAAACTCTTTTACCACAGAAGCTTTACCATCCTTCAAATTTTGTAAAATGAGACATTATGCCACACTTTAAAAATAGTTATATGAATTCTATAATATTTGCCCAAGTTTGTTTACTAATTCACAGTTTGACTGTAGGAAATTTTTAAGTACAGAAGAATATACAGTTATGATAAAAATACTGGTGCAGAAAATAATATGATTAAAGGTAAACATGTCTGTCTCTGTATCATAATAAAGCTTATGACAACACACAACACGTTACAAAAATTGAAAGTGAAGTTGCTATAAATAATATCTGTAGGAATACTACAAGAAATGTCGCTGAAATGCTAAAATTAATTTTAAAAAAAAGTATGCAAGAAAAAGTTATCACTTTGTCATTTATAGTTTAAAATGAAGCAAGTACTTACTTTTGAGTATATATACGTACTCTGCAAGCCACTGTTGGTATGCAGTAGGGCACCTTGTACCACTGCTAGCCATTTCCTTTTCTTTTACACTCGCAAACAGAGCAAGGGAAAAATGACCAGCTATATGCCTCTGCAAAAGCCCTAATTTCATTTATCTTTGTGGTTCTTATGCAAAACTTATGTTGGTGACAGTAGAATTGTTCTGCAGTCAGCTTCAAATGCCAGTTCTCTAAATTTTCATCAATAATGTTCTCCAAAAAGAATGTCATTTTCCTTCCAGGGATCCCCAGTTGAGTTCATGAAGCATCTCCGTCATGCACATGTGTTGATCGAACCTACTGGTAACAAATCTAGTAGCCTAGCTCTGAATTACTTCGATGTCTTCCTGTAATTCAACCTTGTGTGGATCCCAAACACTCGAGCAGTACTCAAGAATGGGTTGCATTAGTGTTCTGTATGTAGTCTCCTGTACAGATTAACAACACTTTTCTAAAATTCTCCTAATAAACCAAAACCTACCATTCACTTTCCCTGCTACTGTCCTAATGTTCTCATTACATTTCATGTCTCTTTGCTGCGTTGCACCTAGCTATTTAATCAACATGACTGTGTCAATCAGTACACCGCTGATGCTGTATTCAAACAGTAAGAGATTGTTTTTCCTACTCATTGCATTAACTTACATTTTCATACTTTTATAGCAAGTTGCCTTTGATTACATCAACTAGAAATTATCTAAGCCATGTTGTACCCTCCTACAGTCATTCAATGATGACATCTCCCTGTACACCACAGCATCATTGGAAAACAGCCCCAGATTGCTGCCCACCCTATCTGCCATATCATTTATGTGTATAGAGAATAAGAGCAGTCCTGTCACACTTCCCTGAGGCACTCCTGACAGTAGCCTTGTCTGTGACAAACACTTGCCATTGAGGACAATGTACGGGGTTCTGTTACTTAAGAAGCCTTTGGGCCACACCCATATTGTGGAAGATGCCTCTCTGAAGACTGGGCATCAGATATGGAGCTAAAATGTTGAGTACATTTCGCGTGTAATGTTTCATAAAATTTAGTGAAGTGTATAGTAATGCAGACTTGAAATTGATCTTCAAATCCGGCTTACAAAATTTAGTGTCTGGTTGATACTACCGTATTTATGGACGGACGGACACACACACGTACTCACGCATGCCTGAATGTAAAAGTTACCACCATAAAAAAAGTTTGCAGCCTCTGTGGTGTAAATTTAGCATTCTGTGGATAGCACAAGTAACTGATATAGAAAATATGTGGTCAAGAACAATTTGGAGTTATTACTCACAATAAACAGAAGCAAAAGTAATTATTTTGGTCACGTCATGTGAAAACTAAAGTATCAACTGCTGCATTTGTGCACTGAAGGAGAAATAGCAGACCGAAATAAGGAATCATGGTTGCAGATTATAAATTGGTGGACGGATTGTGAGTAGCTAAATACATTCTGCACACAATTGTGGATCAAGATAAGATTGAATATGTGCTCACAAACCTACAATAATGTAAGGGGCAGTTAAATGAAAATGAGACCCATGGAAAAAAGTAAACCAACTGTTTACTATTTCAAAAGCAATCACCATAACTGCTAATACTTTGAGACAAGATGGTCAAGGCCTTCACGGAAAAATATGGAAATTGCATGGGGAGAGATCAGGATTGTATGGAAGATGTGTAAGTGCTTCTTAGCGGATCTTCTGCAGTGTACTCAAAACATCCTTGGCAACATGTGGATTCATCCGCTGTTGGGATCCTCCATACAGTCCCAATCCCTCTGCATGCAATTTTCATATTTTTGAAACCCTGAAGAAAGACACGCCTAGCCACCAGTTTGCTGCAGACGAAGAGGTACGCACCTGGGTACAATTATTGAAGTAATAAACAGTTTACTTACTTTTTTTCCATGTGTCTTGTTTTCAGTTGATTGCCCCCTTATAGATACATGTCTGAAGAAGAAGACGAAGAAGAAGAAGAAGAAGAAGAAATTCAGATGCTTAACTACTTGATGTCCCTACAAGCTGACTGTGGGTAAACATCACATGATTGTCTTACTGACTGCATTTTTGCAATTTCTAAGTGATGAACTACACTAGAAAACTATATCACAATTCATTTATTTTTCAAACATGCAGAATATTTAAAGATTTTGGTATGTTTCCAAAACTTGCTTTTACAATTGTAAAGTCGTTGAACTTCTGTTTGAACAGCTCAATAACGTATTTCTTCCAGTTCATGTTTTCACCAGTATGTACATCCAAAAATCTGTAAAGCACTATCCTATTTGTGGATGCTTGCTCATATGTTACATAAATTATTAAAGTTATCTTATTTGTTATACGGAAGAGAGTATACTGTGCCTTAGTTAAAAAATTAATGTGTTTTGATATGCAGAGAACTACATTTTTTCTTTCAAAATTATCATCAATAAATTTTTCTGTTGCTGTCACTCTTACAATTAATCATAACAATTCTGTTTTGCAAAAAGTACAAACTGTACTTCTTGCTGGATTCCAGCTATCAGCAATTGCTTATGTCTAGGGAGACATTTGCTATGTTCCTTGTAAAATTATCATACTTATGTTCTTATGTTATGCATAATTATTGTGAAGTTACTGATTTTACATTAGACCTAGTACATTCCTGTTTTCTTTTTATATTTAAACATTTCTGATGTCAGAAATTGCAGAGCTTGGGCAAATATTGTCGTAGTTGCATATGTCTTTTGGTTGAATTATTTGTGTAGCTTTTTCTTTGCTTTTTGTTCCTTCATATGACAGGTGCAATTGGTCTGGTGCTATCAGTGTATGAATGTGTGATGTTATATTGCACACACATATGTATGACCATCCCACTTTAACTAGAACCACTGTGTTTTTAATTTTCAACAATATTTTTTTTGGAATGCTTCCCCCAAGGAAAGCACTGGAAGAACGATGTAAACTTTTGCCTTCGGTTTCGAATGTGAGGATGTGACAGAACATTGTGTTCCCTCCCCCGCTCCCCTCTGACCTGTAATTATTTGTACCTAGTCATCCTCATATTCAGTTATTTCCACAAAATGCGAACATTTTACCAGTGGAAATTTAGTTCATTGAAGACAGTGAAACTAAAGCCCGGAGTTACACAAATATTGGGGCAACAGTAATAATAATAATAATAATAATAATAATAATAATAATAATAATAATAATAATAATAATAATAAAATAATAATAATAATAATAATAATAATAATAATAATAATAATAATAATAATAATAATAATAATAACTTTTCCTAAGGAATTTAACAGAATATGTGGTAATGGAAAAAATGTCAAAACTCAAAATAAAAGCATCTAACGGCTGGTATGACATATCATTTACATCACTTAATGAATGCAAAAATGAATTAATAAAACCAATAACACATCTAATAAACAGTTCAATTGGCCAGTGTACAGAAAGGGAGTAGCCATTGACATAAATAATTACAGGTCAATTTAATTAACTTCAACACTTTACAAGTTTCTTCGAAGGGTAGTTCTAGACCGTATGGAATCTTTCTTCTGCGAAGACAACCTATTAAACAACTCACAGCATGGTTTCCAAAAAGGACAATCCACAATAACAGCGGTAGCAACTTCTTTCCATGAGCTACTTAACAGACTGGATAAAGGAAACAGTTATTGGGAATTTTCTAGATTTGTCTAAGGCCTTTGATTAGCAACTTGTAGTATAGGAGGAGTAGCACTAAACTTCTTAGGTTCCTATCTCTGAGATAGGAGATAGTGTACTGAACTGTGTTCAAAGTAAAATCCTAACAGTAAAATCAGTGTACAAAACTCTTAATTGTGGCATCCCCCAAGGAAGTATTCTTGGGCTGTTCTTGTTTCTTGTATATGTTAATGACATATCACAGCCACAAAATCCAATGCTAGTGAACTAGAAAGCAATAAAGGGAACTCTGGACTGATCAAAGAATATCTAACAATGAATTAATTTGCATTGAATAAGGACAAGACTGTTGCAATGAGGTTCTTGTTAAATTATAACCAATCTCATACTGAGTAGCTGTGTACAGTTGAAATATCCAAGAAATATATGTTTTCAGGCATGGAAAGAACATATCAGCTACAACAGAAAAAAAGTGCTGCAGTATTTCCTTTCCAAGATGTCTCTCAAAAATAATGAATCCTCTTGTCCTTAAACAACTGTACTACAGGTTAATCCACCCCCATTTACAATAAGGGATTGAAATTTGGTGTGGGGAACCCACAGTCTACATGGATAGGATATTCAGGCTTCAAAAGAGAGCAGTTAGGGTAATTGCTAATACACTGAAGTGCCAAAGAAACTGTTGTAGGCATACATATTCAAATACAGATATATCCAAACAGGCAGAATATGGCGCTATGAATATGCAAACAGGCAGAATATGGCGCTGTGATAGCCAACACCAATATAAGACAGCAAGTGTCTGGTGCTGTTGTTAGATTGGTTACTGCTGCTACAATGGCAGGTTATCAAGATTTAAGTGAGTTTGAATGTGGTGTTATAGTTGGTACATGAGCGATGGGAGACAGCATATCTGATGTAGCGATGAAGTGGGGACTTTTTCCGTACAACCACAAGTGAACCGTGAATATCAGGAATCTGGTAAAATATCAAATCTCTGACATCGCTGCAGCTGGAAAAAGATCCTGTAAGAATGGAACCAATGAGAACTCAAGAGAATCTTTCAACATCACAGAACTGCAACCCTTCCACAAATTACTGCAGATTTCAGTGCATCAAAATGTGCTGCAAACATAACCATTAAATAAAACCTCATCAATATGGGCTTTCGGAGCCAAAGGCGCACTCGTGTACCCTTGATGACTGCACGACACACAGCTTTACGCCTGGCCTGTGCCCGTCAACACCAACGTTAGACTGTTGATGACTGGAAACATGTTGCTTGGTGGGCCTAGTCTCATTTCAAATTGTAATGAGTGGACGGTCGTGTACGGGTATGGAGATAACCTCAAGCTGGTGGAGGCTCAGCAATGGTGTGGGGCATGTGCAGTTGGAGTGGTATATTTAGATATGATTCTGACAGGTGACATGTATGTAATCATCCTGTCTGATCACCTGCGTCCATTCATGTTCATTGTGCATTCCGACAGACTTGAGGAATTCCAGCAGGACAATGCAACACTCCATACGTCCAGAATCGCTGCGGAGTGGTTCCAGGAACACTCTTCTGAGTTTAAACACTTCTGCTGACCATCAGACTCCCCAGTCATGAACATTATTGAGCATACCCGGGATGCCTTGCAACATGCTGTTCAGAAGAGATATCCATCCCCTCATACTCTTACAGATTTATGGACAACCCTGTAGGATTCATGGTGTCAGTTCCCTTGACCACTGCTTCAGATTTGTTAGTCGAGGTCATGTCATGTTGCAGCACTTCTGTGTACTCGCGGGAACCCCTCTGATAGAGGTACTCAAAGTACCCTTCGCGACACACCGTCAGGTGGCTTGCAGAGTATGGATGTAGATGTAGATTAGGCAAGTGTTCCAGTTTCTTTGGCTCTTCATAACATAAGCAACTTTTCAAATAGTCCATACAGGAATACTTGAAAAGTTGTAATGTACTGACTGTGAACTGTGAGTCATAACAGAGGTACAGATCACAGTCCACTTGATGCTGGAAGACCATTCTATAATAGATTGCCAAATAATATGAGGCAAATCCAAAAAAGTCTTTTTATAGGAAAATTGAAACAGTTGTTAACTGAAAGATGTTTGTACTCATAAAGAGTTCCAAGCTCCATTACTGTCAGTTATACTTTCGTATACTGCAGTATATTAATGGTGATTAATGTTTTATATAATAGTATTTACAGCAGCATCCCACCACACCTAATCCCTGTAACCCAAACATTCAAGTAATCCAAACATGAAAAATGTTAGTCTAAGTATGGAAAATGGTGCAATAAACTGCTGTACATACACACTATTTTAATTTATGCAATACAGTAAACATGTTTTAGAAACATGGGCAAGAAATCATTTAGTTTAAACAATGCATAACAATAAAAGAAAAGCTGTAAAACTTACTAAAATACAGTGGACATTTTATACCTAATTTTTAGATGACAAAAACTCATTGTTTTTTGGTGTAATGAAGACAGTCTGTTATATAATGCAAAGTTGCACTATCGTCTCAGAAACATCAAATCAGCAGGTGTAGCAGTGGACTGTGACATCAAGGGCTTCTGTTGCATCACTGTGTGGCACCAGCTCTTGTTTGTCGCTTTCAGGCTTCTTGTCACTTCTGTCACAGCAGTCCACTTCTTCCTGGTCTTGAGTCACAGAAGCAACTAAATCAGTGTCAGTAAGGTTCTCCACACATGCTCCATCCACTGCCATCCACTCATCTACATCTCCTTCACTATCTTCTTCACATCCAGGGATTGTCTGTATCATTTGTAGTAGATTTTCCTCTTCGTTTTCAACTATGTTGTCCTGAAATTCGAGAGATGTCCACAGTTTTCTCCACGATTTTCTGAAATATTCTGCCATGCCTCAGTGGCCCAATAAACATCATCCTTCACAGTGGTCTTTTTTATTTTGTCCACTAAAGGAATGCTATCATCTTGAATCAGCATTCTTAAAAATTGTTTTTTATAAATCAGTTTTAATGTTTCCAGTACACCCTGGTCCATCGGCTGTAGAAGTGGTGTAACATTCGGTGGCAAAAACTTTGCCACAATTTCTCTAATACATAATTTTTCAGTGCTGGGGTGAGATGGCGTGTTATCAATGAAAAGGATTGCATGGGGAGACAAATGATTTTCCTTAGAAAACCGTCGAACAGAGGGAACAAACTGGCCGTGAAACCATTCTTTGAACAGCTTACTATCCATGCATGCTTCTTTCTGGTTGCGATAATATATATACAATACAACTCTTACACGTGCCAGCCATTGATAACTAACATTACCGAGTGCTATGCGAGCCAACTGGCGGTGCACTGACCTCAAACACTTCATAGGTCTCAGCAATGCACGACACGGGCAGGGAGTGAGAGTGAGCCATTGTTCCCACACTTGTGCCCATTTGTTACCATGGTGTACCTACTTATCTGCTTGGTATACTTCCTTTTTGAAACTCATCACCATAATTCCGGCTAATCCAAACAAGGTCCAGTCCCAATTAGTTTGGATTAATGGGACTCTACTGTAGTGTGCTACTTGTATATATAGTGAAACCCCTATTTGACATTTTCGTGTGGTCCAGATTTAAAAAACCCAAAATGGAGAAAAATGTTAAAACCCCCAAAATACGAGTATGCTTTGAAAAGTTGAAAAGTACTTACATCACTGAAACTTTTTTTATTTTTCAGTGTAGTCTCCTTGTAGATTAATGCAGTTGGTCCAACAATGTTCCAATGCCTTGATCACATCTCAAAAATGAGTTTCCTCCAGGCCTGCAAAATAGTTGTCAATTCTATCACTTCTTCGTTTGAAGTGAATCTTCGTCTACCAAGAAAAATTTTCAGTTTGGGGAAGAGAATGAAAGTGTGACAGAACCATATCAGTTGAAAAAGGTTGGTGTGTCAACAGTTTGTACCTTAGTTCATGTAATTTTGCCCTGGTGATGGCATTTGTGTGTGGGTACGTGTCAAGAGCCATGGCATCCATCTTGCAGATAATTTTTTCATTTGTAATTCTTCAGTTAAAATGTGATATTTCCTTTCAGATGACATCTGGCAAGCATGAGCAATTTTGCCCACTTTCAATTGGTGATCCTCCATGACCATTTTGTCCATTTTTGCAATGATTTCTGAAGTTGTGACATATGTCGGCCTACCACTGAGTAGATCATAATCTAAGCTCTCCTGACCAAATTTAAATTCATTTGCTCACTTGGCAACAGTTGAATATGAAGAAGCAGAGTCTCCCAGTGTATACTGGAAATCAACATGAATGCCCTTTGCTTTCATACCTTTTTTTACAAAGTATTTAATCATTCCTTGAATCTTGGTGGTTTTTTTTTTTTTGTAGCAACAACAAAGCCATGTCACCGCCACAGCTCTCTTCCAAGACCACTGATGTTACACGTGTTTACAGGCAACAGTCACACATGAACAAGTCGTTGCACTAGTGCTGACCTCCCATGGCCATTCTGAGAACTTTTCAAACCACTCTTATATGAACGAAAACACATATATGATTAAAATCACAGTTGTCTCCAATACTTTGTATAAAATCTGTCTAAGTGAAGAAAATTAAATGTGCAACACAATTTTTATACAATAATTTGTGGTAATGAATTTCGTCAGTTCTCAAAACATCACAAATGTGTAATGGTAAGTAAAAACTTGTCAAAAATTGAGATTGGGATCTGGGTAGAAGGTAATCGAGCATGTTTTCCAACATGCTATGACTACAAATTATACATTCAGAACACGTGTTATTGAGAGATCATACTTTGTGGTCACCTAGAAAAAAGCAAAAATTCATAAAATTAACCCAAGACATCACAGCAGCCAAATGGCTAAACGATAAGCATAAATATGGACATTTGCTTAATGACACACTTTGTCACCATTGCTGTAACTGTTTAATGCTTTTCTTATGAGCAAGACTTCATATACTCACTGCAGGCTTGGTGAGAGAAACGGATGTGAAAGAATGAGTTTACTTCCCCAATTGACATTACAAGCTTATTAGAAGTTGTCTCAATGGATTTCTGTACAGTGTGTAAAATGTAAATTTGAAAGAAAGCACAGGTGCTACAGTTCCGCTTCATGCCTTCTTGTCACTGCTGCCAATCTTTACGAGCTACAGTGTGTGTGTGGTACAAAGTATATGCACGAGTAGTGTATGTAGTTGTCACAACTGTATCGTGTCAGATTTGAACACAAAGTACTTAAAATGTGCTATCGCAAAACCCTTTCTCTATTTCCGTGTGACATCTCTGTCATTGCATATTGTCTGCAAAAGAAGTATATTTTCAGAACTTCACAAAATACTTGCTGGCTATTGGGTGACAACAAGTCACTAGCCGATAAGTTTTCACGAGCCAGAAATGGTCTACATTTCCTTGATTATTACTGAGCATATTCGTTGAGGCTCAGTGTTTGAATTTAAGAGTTTGATGATTGAGAATGTTGCTGAATACAGTAAATCGGAAATACATGCAAAAAAATAAGACCGAGTTATAAGTGGCACAAGAAAGTGTGCTGGCTGGGCCCCCTTCATCATGCATTCATTTGGTCCTGAACACTTAACGTCAACTGCCTTATTTTTCCATTATTGCTGCAACCCAAAGGTAGTTGTATCATAATTGTGCGGTGAAGCTGAATGTTGTAAATTGTGTCGGCAACACCGATCATGGATTACATCAGCGTTTCCCCTCTCACATCTCCCCTCTCCACAATGGCCTAAAATTTTCCCGTAATTCTGCCACCACATGTGGTGCGAACCATCTGTCTTTTGAGCCGCTTATAACTTGTTCAGTCACATCAAATGTCAGTAGGAAGAAAACAGGACAAAGTAAAGGGAGACATTGAATAATAACTTAGAATTGAGGTAAACTTTACGAGGAAGAATTCTAAAATCAAGGAATTTTTAGCATTGTTATGGGGTTTTCATAGAGACTGCAAATTTATGCTATAGAATCGCAAAAAATGTAAATTGGAGAATATAAAACCAAAGTTCCACTGTATGAGTGGCATCGTATCATTTTTGTAAAGGTACAGAAAATGACAGCGTCCAAGACTGTAAAGTTATAATGGGCAAATATAGATTATTATTCTTGTTGTTGTCAGACTTGCATTTTTCTTTCTTGTATAGTAGGAGGGTATTCATGCATTATCTAGGAATAGCTGATATTTCTACTTTTTCCGAATATTTAAGTATTCAAATTAAATTGTGGCAGCTAGTATAGTGCCCCCTAAGTGTCATTGTGTTTGATTACCTAGAAATACTATTTCTATTCAAGGCTTTTTATTTTATAATCAAGTCATCATTTGTGATGTTATCCTTTTCAAAGGAAGCACAAAGAAGTTCTTAAAATATGGTACTCATGGGCTTGAGCAATGAACTGAATATGCAGGTCAGCCACTTCCATCTGTATAATTCAATTTTATCCATGTAAGAGTTGACACAGTCTTTGTATTTCACACTTTTTGTCACTGTATCATTCAGTAACAATGGAGAGCTAATATATATATATAAGATTCCAAGACTTACCAAGCGGGAAAGCGCCGGCAGACAGGCACATGAACAAAACACACAAACACACACACAGAATTACGAGCTTTCGCAACTGGCAGTTGCTTCGTCAGGAAAGAGGGAAGGAGAGGGAAAAATGAAAGGATGTGGGTTTTAAGGGAGAGGGTAAGGAGTCATTCCAATCCCGGGAGCGGAAAGACTTCCCTTAGGGGAAAAAAGGACAGGTGTACACTCGCGCGCACACACACACACACATATCCATCCGCACATACACAGAAACAATTCTGTGTATGTGCGGATGGATATGTGTGTGTGTGTGTGCGCGCGAGTGTACACCTGTCCTTTTTTCCCCTAAGGGAAGTCTTTCCGCTCCCGGGATTGGAATGACTCCTTACCCTCTCCCTTAAAACCCACATCCTTTCATTTTTCCCTCTCCTTCCCTCTTTCCTGACGAAGCAACTGCCAGTTGCGAAAGCTCGTAATTCTGTGTGTGTGTTTGTGTGTTTTGTTCATGTGCCTGTCTGCCGGCGCTTTCCCGCTTGGTAAGTCTTGGAATCTTTGTTTTTAACATATTTTTCCCATGTGGAAGTTTCTTTCTGTTTTATATATATAATGTGCCACACCACCTCCCTCTGTCCAATCTCTCCCCTGTACACACTCATACTCTGCAGCATCTCACTTTTGTATGTAATTTTTTGGATGTCGTTGTGGTTGTTGTGTTCTTGTTTGTTGTGGTTGTTACATTCTTGTTTTAGGATAGGCATTTGCTGATTATAACTAATTACTTTGTTTGTTCCTCCAGATTTGACAAGTTAGCAGAAACTCTGCAATGGTGTTTAGAACTTGGCATTCCAGAAGTTACAGTTTATGCATTTAGCATAGAAAACTTTAAAAGGACGGCAGAGGAAGTTGAGGGGCTAATGGATCTTGCAAGGCAGAAATTCAGACGACTGTTGGATGAGAAGTAATAATAATTATTTTTTCTCAAAAATATACATTAAGTAATTTATAAATTACAAATATTGATGATAATTTCCTTTTAATAGAGGGAAGTTAATGGAACGTGGTGTTCGAATCAGAGTCATTGGAAATTTGACACTCCTCCCTAAAGATCTTAAAGATTTGATGCAAGAGGCCATGCTTGTTACGAAGGATAACAGCAAAGCATTCCTAAATGTGGCTTTTGCATATACAGGTATGAGACTATTCTTCATGGTAATGGATAGTTCATTTCAAATTATGACAAGTATAATTATTTTAATAGGAATCCAATTCTGTATTGTAATATAACTGTTGATATGTGCTGCAACTCTTTAGGAAAGTAGCCCTGATGTTGCTGAAGAAATGAGATGGATTTTCTTTAAGAAAATTGTTCATGATGATGATTTCATGCCAACTACATTTGGACTGCAGAGTCTGACAAGACAAGCCAAAAAAAAGAAAAAAAAATTATTGGGCATATAAAATAACTTTGGGAGAACTTTTTTGGCTGATGACCACAATATTGCATGTACTACTCAAAACAAACAGAAAATGATATTCTGTGAGCACCAATTCTTTTATTGAATTGTGGCAAGTGGATTTACACTTCTTAACAATAATCTAAAAGAAACAGAAGAATTTTTCTTAGGATGATAGAAGATTGCCAACTGGTTTCGTAGATTTGGTAAACACATATTAAGAAAATGTCTTTATGATGCAAAAATGATAGGGAATCGTGGAAGAAAGGTGTATGAAACATACAATATTGAAGTAAAAGTTAGACGTACCGGATATCAGTCCTGTGCTTTTTTTCTTTCTGAATGCATGACACAGAAAATGTGCGAGTGTAAGTGCTGTGGAAAATATTGTCCTTGGAAGACCAGTGGAAATTATTAGAGGGCCATTAGAAAATTTGAGGATATTGGTAGATGGTGGATTGAAGCTGAACAGAATACATTATGTGGTATGTAATTAGGATCGGGAAGAAGCAAAACAGAACATGCAGCAATAGAGACATTTTTCTCCATTGTCTGCTGTGATAGATGATAAAAGTTGGTATGTTAATGCAAATTGCAAGCAGAGTATGTATAAATTATGAGAATGCTTGCAGCCTGTCTCAGAAATATGACACACACAGTTAAAATATGTAAGTAAAAGATAAATTGCTGCTTACTGTAAAGATGACATATTAAGTTGCTGACAGGCACAATTAAGACACTTGCACATCAGCTTTCAGCCCCCAGTCTTTGTCAGAAAAAGATAAACACACACCATTCATTCACACAAGCTAGCACACATCACGCATACATGAGTGCCAACTCTGGCATTCTGGTCTGAGCTGCTGGAGCTGCACTGGCTGTACATTGGTGAGAAAATACATTATGATAACTGTGTTGTGTTTTAATTTATTATGGAGGCAAACTTTTATGCTAGATTGACACCTTTTGGCTATATTTTAGTGCCCTCTTGGGGCTCACCACTCTTTAGTGAGTACATGCTTGGCAACCACAGGGCCACAGCCTTTGTAGCACTACTTCCTCTTTGTGTGCTGCAAACATAAACTTCGACTATCACTTACCTCCTCTTGGATGGTCCTTTTGGTGCAGACACTGCTTGGACTTGGTTCACGATTTTGGTCTTGATTCACTCCCAGCACTATCTTCAACTTCTGTGAACTATTATATGGCCCCTATTATTGGGTTTGACTTGCCATCTCTTCCAAATTTTACAGAAATGAGTGTTGTGCAGGGAAGGTCGCCCACTATGGTGTATGCTCCACCTCTGTGTCCTTCCTCCCTGTAACCTTCCTTCCTGTTGTTGTAGTACACCCAAAACCCAGCACGGTAGACATCCCATTGTGTGGTGGTACCCTCCTGACCATGCAGGGATCGCACTGTTAGAGCTTGTGCTGCACAATCCTCATGTATGCCATGGAGTATGTGCCCACTGGGGCACGGGGACTCCCAGCAGTGGATTACTGCCCAGGTAGCTGTTGCTGAAACCAGGTAGTGCCCATAGTGAGAGCCCTTGTGTGGCATGAGTGGCACCATCTTGGTTATTTCACACTGTTTGTTACATGGCCCCAGCAGTCCCTTCAAATGGAAAGGCCTCGTATGATGGAACGAAATGCGATCCCTACGCATTTCCTTCCCAGGCCACACCATGTGAGGAACATAGGACTAGAAGACAAGGAGAAAAATGCTCCCCCCAATACCTGATCTGTACCAGAATCGATTGGAACTCCTTTGTGGTCACAAAGTCTTTATTTTGTGTCAAGCACATTGAAGATTAATATGGGGAAATTGCAGCCATCTCTAGTGGAGCAGTTCCCTCCTGATTAAAATGACATCTCCTGTCCAGCAACAGGCACTACTGTCTTTTGAAAAGTTGGGTGACATTCCTCTGACTGTCACTTTCCGCAGGAGACTCAATATTGTCCAGGGCATCATCTTTCGCCAGGATTTTCTTTTACACTCTGACAATTGTCTGTATGCCAACTTAAAGTGACAGGATGTGCATTTCATCTGTCGTGTCCATACGGGACCAAGGGAAAACAAAGTTGATACCGGGACCTTCATCGTAGCTTTCGAGGGTGATATGTTGCGTTAGAGGGTCTGCTGGTGTGATGTGAAACTCTATGTTCCTCCTCATAAGAGATCCTTCAACTAGGAGTTTAAGATCTTGGACAAACTCATATATAAAGAGTCCAAAAAAAAAAGTGTGAGTAACTTAGTCCCATACAAATGATACAATCTTATGTTACAGCTGCAGTGTCATCACTTTCTCTGTTGACAATGCTTTCTTCTGTTGCACCTCTTACAGTGGACCCTCAGAGTTGCTGGCTAGTGCTTGTCCCTGAGGTGCTTGAGGGCCCATCTGGTGCATCCACCACACTCACTTTGGGACCATTGGCTCCCGCCTGCCATGGACACAGGTCCCCATCCCCCTGCCAGAGCCGCCTCATCCTCCTCCGGCTTCTCTAGCTAGGAAGAGGTCCATCGGGACTCTGCCTTCCACAGTGTCTGCTGGTTCAAAGCCAGATGCCAGCCAGTGGTTGAAGGAACCAGAGGCTACTGGCCGTCGGACTTCTCGTTCTTCCTGTGTCCCTGAAACCACTTCACCAAAACCTTCCAAGCTCTTGTGTCCTAAGGTGAAGAAGAACGACACCAAGGACAAAATGAAGTCCTCTAAAATAAAGGAAATTTCGGTGGCCCTCATGCCATCGGACTTTGCGTGTACTCCTTCTGTGCCCGAGGTGGAGTTCCTGGTGACCCCTGAGGCATCAGATCTCCCCAGACACTGTGCCACAGAACCTATGTCACTCTGGTACCACCCACACACTTCAGTGTGGCATAACGGAACTTATTCAGCCATTGATCTTTCCTTTTGTAGCCCTGGTCTTCTAACACCTATCCACTGGAGAGTATGTGGTGACCTGTGAGGTAGTGACCACTTCCCGACCTTCCTGTCGCTCCCTCAGTGTTGCTCCCTTGGACGCCTACTTATGTCTCAGCTGGTGGC
Organism: Schistocerca gregaria; assembly: GCF_023897955.1. NCBI lineage: Eukaryota > Metazoa > Arthropoda > Insecta > Orthoptera > Acrididae > Schistocerca > Schistocerca gregaria. The sequence goes on from NC_064931.1 coordinate 45,192,664, forward strand.
TGTGCATGACCCTGAGTCATAACCCCCCCCCCCCCCCCCCCCCTTTCCCCTGGTCGCTTCATGCTCCTACAGTATTCAGACAGTCTGATCCTCCAGTGGAAATGTTACGGATTTTTCCACCAGCTGGCTGAGCTATGGCAACTTTTAAGCACCTAAACCATGCATTCTATATTAACATCCAGGAAATGTGGTTTCTGGCACCTTGGACCCCCACACTTTGTGGCTACTGTGGTTATTTTAAGAATTGTGCTGACTACGAGAGGAAAGGGTGTCTGATGGAGTTTGTGGCTGTTCAGGTAAGGGCACATCAGGATTTTACCATCTGTAATGTTTATCTCCCTCTCGATGATGTCATGTCTCAGGATTTACTGTCTGAATTACTCTCTCAGCTCCCCCGACCTTTCCTAGTCTTGGGCGATTTCAGTGTCTGTAACCCTGTGTGGGGTGGAACAATGATCACTGGCCACAGTAAAGACATTGAAACTATATTGGTACAACTTGATCTTTGCCTCTTGAACTCTGGTGCCCCCACACACTTCAATGTGGCACAACGGAACATATTTGACCATTGATCTTTCCTTTTGCAGCCCTGGCCTCCTACCATCTGTCCACTGCAGAGTCCGTGAAGACCTGTGTGGTAGTGACCACTTCCTGATCTTCCTGTACCTTCCTCAGTGATGCTCCCTTGGATGCACTTCCAAATGGGTTCTCGGTAATGCTGACTGGGATGAGTTCATCTCTGCTCCTGTCCTTAGCTGTCCAATGCAAGGCAGTATGCAAGTGGCTATTTAGCATACAACGGCAGCCATTCTTTTGGTATCCGACTGAGCCATCCCCTCTTCCTCAGGATCCCATCATCGGAAGATGGTGCCCTGGTAGAGCCCAGAGATTGCCGTGGCCATCAGAAATCGTAGGCGGATTCTTCAACACCATAAGCAGCATCCTTCACTGGAATCCCTCATTGCCTTTAAACTTCTCAGTGCCTGCTTCTGCTACCTTGTAAAACGATGAAAGCAGGAATCCTGGAAATGGTACATTTCTACCACTGGATCACATACACTTCTATGACAGGTGTGGACAAAAATCAGACACCTCTATGGCTTCCAGTCCCCTGCAGGTGTACCAAGTATTTCCTTAGATGGTGCCATTTATACTGATCCAAACACTGTAACTGAACACTTTACTCTCACATCTGCATCTGAGAAATTCCTCCTCCCCCTTCCCCCTCCCCCCCTGTCCACACATTTCAGCTCCTAAAACAGTGGATGGAGCAAATGCATTTATCTGCAACCTAGAGCCATATAATGCTCCATTCATTGAATGGGAACTCTCCAGTACCTTTGCCCATTGCACTGATACAGCCCCAGGACCAGACTGCATCCACAACCAAATGCAGAAACACCTCTCAGTGGATTGTCAGCATCATGTCCTTACCCTCTTTAATCATGTCTGGCACGAGGATGAGTTTCCATCTCAGTTTTGAGAAAGCGCGATTGTTCTGGTACTGAAACTGGGTAAGAACCCCCTAGAGATGGACTGTTATCACCCAATCAACCATACCGACATTCTCTGTAAGCTGCTTGAATGCATGGTGAACAAGCGGCTGTGGTGGCTCCTTGAGTCGCGGGGCCTTTTGGCTGCATCTTGGAAGTTTTCGCAAAGGCCACTCCACTGCTGATAATGTGGTTCACCCGAAGTCCACCATCTGGACAGCCTTTGCACGTTGTAAGCACCTCATTGCTGTCTCTTTTGACCTATTGAAGGCTTATGACATGACATTGTGTCACCACATGCTTACTGCGTTGCGTGAGTGAGGTCTCTGGGGTTGACTCCCAATTTTGTCAAGACTTCTCATTGCACCGTATGTTCCGTGCTCAGGTTGGTGCTTCACTCAGTACCCTCTTATCCAGGAAAACGGGATCCCTAAGGGCTCTGTACTGAGCGTCCCCCTCTTTCTTATGGCTTAGATATCACACTCGTTATATGCTAACAATTTTTGCTTTTATTATTGCTCCTCTAGTATGGGTGTTGCTGAGCATCACTTACAGGACTTCATACGAAAGGTGCAGTTACGGGCTGTTACCCGTGGCTTTCGGTTTTCAACTTCCAAGACTCATGTCATGCACTTACGTTGTTGTGGTACTGCATACCCACACCCAGAGCTTTTCCTAGCTGATCACTTACTTCCTGTAGTTGAGACACAGTGCTTTTTGAGACTGGTCTTCAATTCCCAGCTGATGTGGCTTCCCCACATTTTTCTTCTTCTTCTTCTTCTTCTTCTTCTTCTTCTTCTTCTTCCCTGTGTGCCCCTGAATGCAGGTCTACGTGTCTGGCATGTAACAGGTGACAGGGTAACGTGTAATTCCCAGCCCTGGGTCGACAGGTAGGGTTTGCATGTACCCCCTGGTACAGGCCATTCCCAGGGAGAGGTGATTGCCTGAGCTGTAACCTTCCCAAATTGCCAATTGGTCCCCTTTGTCAGGTGTTTGTGAGGTGTGACCTGAGGTGTGAACAATCACCTAAGGCAGGTGTGCCGCCATCTGGAGGGGGCCCCCAGTTGGAAGGAGCATGCCATCGGAGATGCTGGAAATTGTGGGGGATTTCCTCATGATGAGTCAATCGTCTTTCCACTTAACGTCTACAAAACTTAAATGGAATGAGGCTAATGATTCGAAGATCCTTCCCACTGAATCACGGTTCCTCGTGGCCTCACATACTGAAGACGGTCAGTCCTTCACCATGGTAAATCCATTTATTATTCAGAAAGGTGTTGATGCAATTACTGGCCTTGTGAAATCCTGATTTACAGAATGACACTTTGCTTTTGGAGACCAGAATGGCACTTTGCTTTTGGAGACCACTTTTCATTCTCAATCACAACAACTGCTTGCTGCCTCGCTTCTCCACGGTTACCCTGTTCGTATCGAGGCGCATAGAACTTTGAATTCTTCCCGTGGTGTAATTTACATCAGGCTGCTTGATGGTGTAATGGAGGCCGAAATCCAATCTTACCCCTCTGGTCAGGATTTCACTGCCATCCATCATGTAATGAAAAAGGAAGATTCCTCCTTAGTGCCCACCCACACAATCTTTCTCACCTTTGATAGTGGTGCTTCCGGCCAAGCTCAAAGCAGGCTGTGAAATTATCACAGTCCAACAGTACATTCCGAACCCAATGCGCTGCTACCAGTGTCATTTCAACCACACTAGAATGTTCTTGTCGACACTCAGCCAAATCTGTCACCTGTGGTAGGGATGCACATGAGGGCAATTGTCCACCTTCTTTCCCACTGTATCAACTGCAATGGCAGTCATGCTGCCTCCTCTCAGGATTGTCTGGTGTATCTTGATGAGCGAGCTGTTCAAGAGATTCGGCCAAAGAAAAAAGTGCCTTACCCAGTATCTCTTAAGCTACCTCTAGTCACAAACCCTGTGTTCTCCTGTCTGGCACCTATAGTTCTGTTCTTGTTACCCCTCATTCCATGAAGGATATGGCCACATAGACATGCAACCTCCAATTCAGCTCTGAGGTTGTGAAATTGCCCAGTGTCAAGGTAGCTTCGCGATCCCTCCGTCCAGCTGTGCAACAAGCCGTCAAACTCTCACCTCAGGGGGCGAAGCCACTACCTACACAACTGGTAGGCTGGAAAGGACAGGAGAAGTACTCCTGTGAAGACTTCCTCCATCCCTCCAGCCAAACAATGCTTGAGACTTCCTCTAACTGGAAAGGCTCAAAGAAGTCTACCAAAGCAAATGGTCTTCTCCTTCGCCAACTTGAAGATCCTCTTCGATGGCGTTGCTACATGATACATTAGCCTGGGCGGCCTCTGTGTTGGCGGAGCGCACCAACAACCGTTTCAGTGTTGGACTCCACAGACTGACCACACAAGCAAGCTGATGCTTTTGCACACCCTGTGAAGCAGGATCCTTCTGCTTCTGTGCCCTGTAGTAGCAACTCTTCCCCAGCTGTCACTTGGCAGCTGCCGAGGTGACACCCCTACATCTCTTCCTCGTCATGACTCTCCTCCAATGTAATGTTCGTAGCCTTTGGTCCCTCAAAGAGGATTTATGGCTGCTTTTAGCATCACAGCATCCCCTTGTACTCTGCCTTCAGGAAATGAAATTACGTCCTCATGACCACTTTAAGCTTTCACATTTCTTACCGATTCATTTTTTGACCTTCCCCGAGGTCGGCATTCCTTCTCATGGGGGCGTCGTGCTGACCACCAATCTTCATGCTGTTGGAGTTCACCTTTTCCCTCCCCACCTGACATTTTCCCTCTGTACCATTTATGTCCCTCCATCATTCGATGTCACCAGGACAGACTTCCTTCAGATTATTGGGCAGCTACCTCCTGTTTTTGTTACTTGGCGACTTTAATGCACATCATCCCCTTTGGGCTTGTCCCAGGACCTGTCGGAGAGGTGCCCTCTTGGCTGACCTTCTTAACCAACTTAACCTCCTCTGCCTTAACATTGGCGCACTCAATTTCCTTTGCGACTCCTTGCACACCTATTCCCATTTGGACCTTCTTTTTGCACTGCCCAGCTTGCCCCTCATCTTGAATGTTCTATTCTTTCTGACACCTAATCGAGCGACCATTCCCCGTGTGCTATCCGTTTGCTGACTCCTACCCCATCTGTGTGCACACGCAAATGGCAGCTTCCTAAGGCTGACTGGCAGCTTTACTCCTTCCTGACGACCTTCAAAGAACAAGATTTCCCCAGTTGTGACAACCGGGTGGATTGTCTCACCAACATTATCCTTACTGCTGCAGAATGTTCCATTCCTCACACTTCCTCTTTACCACGTCGTGTCCCAGTCCATTGGTGGACTGAGGCATGCCGCGATGCAGTTCGCACGCAGAGATATGCTCTCCACGTTTTTAACCATCATCCACGATGGCAATTTGCATTCATTATAAACAGATGCATGCCAAATGTAATCGTGTTCTTCAGGATAGCAAACAGGCTAGCTGGATTTCATTCAGTAGTTCTTTTAACAGTTTCACCCCTTCCTCTGTCACGTGGGCCGACCTCCGACAGCTCTATGGGTCCGAGATCCTTTCACCCATTTCTGGTCTCAGTGGCAGACGTCGTTATCGTGGACCGTATTGTTATCTCCAACACCTTGGGCCACCATTTTGCGGAAATGTTGAGCTCTTTCCACTATCACCCTGCCTTCCTCTATTGGAAACGAGCAGAGGAGGCTCGGGTGATACCCGTCTCTTTTCCGAGTAATGAGTGCTACAATGCCACCTTTACTATGAGGGAGCTCAATCATGCTCTCAGTTCATCCCGATCCTCTGCCCCAGGGCCGGACACCGTCCACATTCAGATGTTGCAACACCTTTCTCTTGCAGGCAAGCACTTTCTGCTTAATATGTACAACCACATCTGGGCAGAGGGCACATTTCCTGGACACTGGTGTGAAGCCGTCACCATTCCTACACCTAAGCTCGGTAAGGACAAAAACCTTTCTTCTAGCTACTGCCACATCTCTCTTATCAGCTGCGTTTGCAAGGTGATGGAATGTATGATTCATGCCTGGCTGGTGTGGTTGCTTGAGTCTCCCCATTTACTGACAAATCCACAGTGTCAATTTCGAGCACAGCATTCTGCAGTTGACCATCTAGTTACTTTGTCCACTCATGGCATGAATGGTTTTCTGCAGAAATCCCAGACTGTGGCCATGTTTTCCTATTTGCAGAACGCCTAAGAAATGTGCTGGAGAACTGGTATCCTCCATACTCTTTACATGTACGGCTTCCGTGGCTGCCTGCCCTGTTTCCTTCAGGCACAAGATCGAGTTTTGAAGGTGCATGTGGGTTCTGCCTTGTCCGACACCTTCATACAGGAAAATGGTGTGCCACAGGGTTCCGTCCTGAGTGTCGTCCTCTTTGCTATCGCCATTAACCCTATAATATCCTGTCTCCCACTGGGCATCTCTGGCTCCCTTTTTGTTCATGATTTTGCCATCTATTGCAGTTTTCAATGGACCTGTCTCATTGAGCGGCATTTTCAACCCTGTTTTGATAGTCTTTACTCCTGGAGCATCGACAGTGGCATTTGCTTTTCCACGGACAAAACCATCTGTATGAATTTCTGGTGTCGCAAGTGGTTTCTCCCACCATTTTTACATCTGGGGCCTGTTGCCCTTCTGTTTGTTGAAACTATGAAATTCCTGGGACTCCTGCTCGATAGGAAACTCTCTTGGTCCTCCCGTGTATCTTACCTGGCAGCCTGCTGTTCAATGTCCTACCTGTCCTCAATGGTACTTCCTGGGAGTACAAACGATCCTCCTCCGTCCGTACCAGTCCCTTGTCCATTCGAAACTCAACTGTGGGTGCTTCGTTTAAACGTCTGCTGTCTCAACACTATCCACCATTGTGGCATCCATTTGGCCACGGGTGTCTTTTACACCAGCCCAGTTGAGAGTCTGTACGCTGAAACTGCTGAACTACCCCTGTCCTACCGCCGTGACTTTCTCCTCGGCAGGTATGCGAGCCATTTGTCTGCCATGCATGGCCACAAATCCTATGCCTCCTTCTGTGATGATTCCTTTGATCATCAGTATGGGGCTCGTCCTTCTTCTCTGTTGCCTCCTGGAGTCAAACGGCACTTGCTCTGGCGGCTTAACTGCACACTACCTGCACCTTTTCTGGTGGGTGTGAACCCTTCACCACCTCGGTTTTGTGAAATGGCCAGTGTTGAGCTTGGCCTTCATTTGCTTCCTAAGGACATTACTCCAGCCTCAGTCTGTCGCCTTCAGTTTCATGACCTTTGCATGGAACTTCGTGATAGTACTTCTTAGGTGTGCCTTCGTCATTGTCACCCATGTCTTTCGATATCGGCTTCCGGCACACTCCTCAGTATTTACAGCCGAGCTCATCGCCTTATATCAGGCCACGGAGTACATCCGGTGACACAGCCTTTTCAGTTGTGTCATCTGCTCAGACTCATTAAGTACTCTTCAAAGTCTGTGTGTGCTGTACACTGCCCATCCCTTAGTGCAGTGGGCCAGGAAAACTGTCACTTACTCACCCTTGGTCTAGCTAGTGTGATGCTTCTGTGGGTTCCTGATCACGTCGGTCTGCCAGGAAATGAGGTTGCTGACACTGCTGCCAAGGCTGCAGTCCTTGTACATCAACCTGCGAGTTCCTCTGTTCCCTCCGATGGTCTCTTTGTTGCTGTCTGTTAGGAGTTGGGGTGTCCCTTTGACATGGCAAATGGTCTTTCCTTCATGGGAATAAGCTCAGGATTACTAAGCCTCTCCCATCGGCTTGGATGACCTTCTCTCAGCCCTCCCACTGGGAGGTGGTTATTTTGACTCTGCTGTGTATCAGGCACTGCTTTTTTAGCCATCGTCATTTGATAAGTGGTGCTACCCCACCACCTTGTCCACATTGTGCCCAAGTTTCAACTGTCCACCACTTCCTGATGGAATGCCCATTTGTCATCTATTATATCAGTAGGACTGACATATAGTCGTTTTTTAACTCCTCTCTGTCTTCATGTTTTATAGTTTTGACTTGGGTGCGTATGACCCCAGTTGTTTCTTGAGCCCTAAAGCAAAACAAAACAAAACCGCAACCTCAATGCACTTCACTGCCTCAGTTACACTAGGTGGAGTGCAGATTGCTGTACCCTTTTGTGGCCCTACAAAGCCCAGATTCTGTACCGTCTTGATTATGGGAGTCTTCCGTTGGTTCAGCATCACCCACAGCATTGAAGATACCGGACCCCATTCATCATTGTGGGGTCTAAATTGTGACAGGAGCTTTCCAAACTAGCACTGTAAATAGCCTACTTGTCAAGGCTAGAGTCGCTCCATTACATATCAAGTGCCAACAGCAACTGCTGAATTACGCTATATGCTATCTCTTAGTTTCCCTGAACATCTCGGACATCATGTCCTTTTCCCTGAAAGGGAGTTCCACCTAACACAACAGTGACCCAGAACTGGGTTTAACAATTGCTGTGCACCTAAAGTGTCTCTGTTTGTAACTGAAACTTCCTCTACCATTTCCTCTGGTCAGGGAGACATAGCATCTTCACTGATGGCTTGTGCCCCGACGTTGGATTTGCCTCGAAGTATCCTTTAGTCCAAAAGATTTTGTTGATCCCACAATTGTTCACTGCCAGTTCTTGGCTGTCCCTGAGAAATATTCAGGTTCGGAAGTGGCATTTATCGACAGAACAGGCTTTGCATACACACATGCATGGTGCAGTGAACTCCACTCTCTGCTAGACAGCTTCAGTGTCTTCACTGCTGAATTGATGGTCATTAAACTAGCCCATACATATGATCATTCTTGCACTGGCAAGAGTATCCTACTTTGTTATAACTGCATAAGGGACTGATGGCATTGCAGTTTGGTCACTTTCACTCCAAACCAACCAACCATAGCCTTCAGGCTATAGACCAGTCAAACCAACCATAGCCTTCAGCCTATAGACCAGTGGTACTCTGCTCACCCAATTGTTACAGCTATCCAGGATCTTGTCTCTGACCTCCTTCAAGCTGGATGACGAGTCATTATTGTCTGGGCTCCTGGTCGTGTTGGGATTTTGGGAAGTGAACGAGCTGACCGGATGGCCAAGCTGGCCACCAGGATGCCAGTTCTGGAAATGGGGGTCCCAACCTTTGGTTGTTTATACACCGTTGATTGCTGGAAGTCTGGAACTCAGAATAGTCTGCCCTGCTCTCCCCAAAGAAACTGAGGACAATTGACAAGACCATGACCACGTGGCAGTCTCCCCTGCGTGTTTCTCACAGGGAATCCAGCATCCTCTGTCAGCTCAGTATTGGCCGCACTTGGCCGACCAATGGCCTCATTCTCCAATGTGAGGATCCCCTTCACTGCCAATGCAGAACCGCCTGATGGTGGCCCACTTACTCATAGATTGCCCTAATTTGGCTGCTTTGAGGCGGCATCTTAATCTTTCTGACATGCTACCACTGTTGCTAGCAGATGACGCTAAAGTGGCTGAACTGGTGTTACGTTTTACACATGAAGGTGGTTTCTGTTCATCCCTGGAAGGTTTGGCTTTTTGGCCTCATTGATTACCTGAGCAGTTGTGGGGCACCCCTTTCCCCCATCACTCATTCTCCTTCAGCTTCCTTGGCGGCTCTGCTCAGTGACCCAGCCTGGCCTCTAGCCTTCTCACCTTTTTATTCTCTTTATTCTTTTTCATTCCTCAGCTTTAATGCCTTGTCTTTGCTGATCTGTCAATGACTAGTCTGTGCTGTCTTTTTTCTGGGCTTTTATCTCTCTGATTTGTGTGTGTGTGTGTGTGTGTGTGTGTGTGTGTGTGTGTGTGTGTGTGTGTTTGTTTGTTTGTTACACTTAGGCTTTCCAGTAGTTGCCTTCTGCCTCCTTCCTTTGGTGACCACTCCTGGTTTTCCACATAACGGATGAAGGGACTGATGGCATTGCAGTTTGGTCACTTTCACTCCACACCAACCAACCATATTTTAATGTAACCCTCCCACAACTTGTAATCCAGTTGCCTGTTGTCTTTGTCCTTCTGAAGATGACTTAGGAAACCATGGTGAAGAGGTTTTAATAATTCAGGGTGTATATGACCCAGGACAACCTTTAACCCAAATGAGTACAGACTCATTTACAGAAATTTTTCTCTTATTAAAAGTATACAAAGACAATGCAGAAGAGGACAGGTAAGCTGATTTACCAAAGTCTTTATTTAAAAGTTCTGCCATATGGTAGGTACGATAGGCAATAATGTCTCTATCGACAAAACTTTCAAGTCCACCAACACTAGGTACTCCTGTGCATCCACGCACAATGGCTACAGTGAGCCAACCATTACCATGTGAGAATGTATTGTTAATGTCAACACTAAAATTAAGTCTACAACCACAGAAAACACAAGGTCCGTCGACAAGTGCAGTAGCAGCAACACTCTTCAATGGAATGCAATTCTTCTTGTCACCCGCTGTTGTGGCGAACTCGATGTTCTCGATGGTTTCATAGACTGTCTGTTTAGAATGGCGACGATTTCCCCTGTAAGGCATCGTGGTGGCATTCAAAGCAGTTGCCTCTGCAGCAGCAGCAGTGCGAATGAGCCTCTGCGCGGCTTTTAGTATTGACATTAACAATACATTCTCACATGGTAATGGTTGGCTCACTGTAGTCATTGTACGTGGAGGCATCCAGGAGAAAACTGGGAAAAACCGAGGAATTTTTCATTGTTTTTGTTTTCAGTTAAATTTTTGTAATTTTGACTGGCAAGAACCGATACTCTAACAAAGGATATTACTTTATCCCACTACTTCAGAATAATACTGCAGCAAAACATGAACGATAGGGGGCGGTGGGGACGAAAATGCAACTTAAATTGCAAAGGAAATGCGCCCTATACAGCAACAAAACAGTGCTCATACAAGTGTCTGCCAACAGCACAATGTGTCAAAGGCTTTAGGAAGACTATGCAATGTTCCGTAACAACAAATTGCCTCCGATGAGTGTGACGTCACAACTTTTTACATTAGATCGGTTTAAGCAGTTACGAGCGGGATCACGTGCATGCGCAGTTGAGTAATACCTTCTCCTGCTTCTGGCTACAGAATTGTTGCTGTTGGCTGTGTAAGCAGTCACAACAAGCAGCTAGATGCTACCGCGAAAAATTTTACTGGAGTGACCAAGCTGCCAGATACTTGCATGCGCAGGAGGCCCAGTTCTAGGGGGGGGGGGGGGGGGGGGTAAATTCATACTATTGAGCGGAAAAAACCTTGTTTCACAAAGCGACTAGCATCCAGCGCACGTTAGTCTAGCGATTATTCATTTGACTTTGAAACGCATCCCTGTCAATTTTTGAACACATTCTAAGTTGATTTCTGAAAGAATCATAAGTTGATTTGTGAATGCGTGCATAGTGTACATGATGTCTCTGTCAGGGGAATCCTCTTCACATGTAGAAACAAACTTTCCTACAGACGCAAGGGGCTATACGAGCTGAGTGGAGTAGGGCCGAAAGGATGAATGCCAACCACTTTCTGATTGGGTGGTTAATTGGGTTTGCGAATGATGAGTGTTGTTATAATTACTAGCTAAATCCATAGATTCAGACTACAGGAGTGGAAATAAACAAATCACAGGTAAGAAAGATTATGTATTACCTTCTCGGTGTATCCAAGAAAATGAAACCTTGACAGAAAATTTTTGGCCAGATCGCTATACTGGTAAGGGCCAGTTGTACAGTCCCCGGCTAGCAGCTGCTTTAAATTCTATTCTGGAAGAAGTGCGGAAAACGCATTGTACGAACATGTAGCAACGCCTAACCGGAGAATAATCGCGGGATAACTAAACCTGTGATTCTGGCAGAGTTAGTGGAGTTAACCTGTGAATAAGCTTTGACATTGGCAGGAATAGTTACAGAATTAGTGATAGCAAGACCGTTTCTTAGAACGAGGAAGGAGAAGAAATGATGACATTAAACAAATTATGGAACAATATGAAGATTCCAAGTTTGTATAAAAATTTCATACTGCTACTTTCCGATCTCTACTTGAGAAACTGGAGCATATGAATGAAGTGTGAAACTATTTCCTAATGTAAGGCTTTTCGCTTGTAGTAAGCCTAATAGGCATTTGATATTAGTACTTTGTGAATTATAATCTGTCGTTACAAAAAAGACCGTATGTGCCAAAACAGTCTCGTTTATTGGGTGTGTGTTATAATTGTTGCAGTATTAGACAGGCCTACTTTGTTTTATCTCGAAGAGAGTGACAAAATAGGTGTAATCAGATCGGGAAACTACACGTCTTGGGTCCTATTTGCATTAACAGCTTTTTCAGTATTAGACAACGACATTTCAACTTTTCAAAACTTTTGACGAACTTTGATGAGGTAATAGATTCCTTCGCAGAAAGGAAAGCACGCCATGTAAAGCTGTAGCACGATTAGAGTGAAAAAAAGTTCTAGGAGCTAAGGATTGAAGAAATGTGTATTGTCTTGCTTGTCTCTTGTCTTTACTGGGTTTATGTATCCTATATTTAATTTTATGTCACACAAAGCAGCAAGTTGTTAGCTGATAGGGAATAAAGAGTGCTAATTTTCTGAAGAATTTTTTTTTCCTTAAAAGAAAGAGGGACGGGACGTCAAACCGGCCGATTGTAAGCAGGAGAGGCACCAGGGGACATTTTAATTTCCACTGTCCTGAATATGGTTTGATTGCATCCATTACAAAATATACATGTTTCAATTCCACAGAGCGAAGTATAGTGATGTGTGATAGAAGAATGCTGTGTAAGGAGGCGAGGCACTGCCCTTTGGCACACATACGACCAAATAACATGTCTTACATTTCCTCGAACACACGTTTTATGCATCACTCTCTTCAGAAAGATGTCCGCTACAAAATGAACATTTTTTGAAAATTCAATTTTTTTTTTTTCTTTTTTTTTTTGACATCTTATCTCAAACACTCAAGGGAGTGGCGGAGTATTGCACCGGTTAGGAAATATCATAGATCCAGGGATGATGCGCAGAGCAGTCTATTTATAGTGGGGAAGTTGGTAGTCTCCACGTGACCCGTGTTTACATTTAGTGATTTTGCTGTTTCCTCTTCATTTACTGCTCTCACGTCAAATGAAAACAAAACAGATTTCTGATTTCCACCTTTCTGACAGTCGAGCATTAATTGCCTTGCAGAACAATGAAATTATTTTTGTCGGTTTGCTGTAGAAATCTTCTTATATTAATATTTTCTGCTGAGGCAGAAAATATGTTTGAAAGAAAGTGTTTAACTCCACACCCTGTTCGCTGCATTTCAAGTGCATGTTTTCAACTTTTAGTGCTTATGGCATTATGCCATAATACAGAACCAAACATGAGATAACACAGTACTGGTACTCCAGGAAAATTTACATCCCGTAAACCACATTGAAAAGCTTAATACCAGGTTGTGGCCTACTTAACTGGGAATATGAACATACGAATGTGCACATTTTAGTATGGGTCTCGAAATTTCCATGCTCTTGGAGTATCCTCTGATGTCTTGTTTCTTCTATGACATAATGTACGATCTTTTAATGTTTTACACATACGAACATACGGGCTCCCTACAACATTGTAGCTGCACAAGCGTGGTGACGCCTGTCATCTGGCGCTCTCTGGCAAACGGCGGAAACAAACTTATTTCTAACAGGTCACGGGATAATATTCCAAATGGTGGTTTGAAAGTGTTACCATCGAAGTACCATTCTGGCAGTTACAACGGAGCTATGTGCGATAATGTACGATGAATTTCTTAAATCGCAGAGTGTTTGACTCTCATTTAAAAATCAACTCTTTGATGATGAGCCATTTAGATGAATTTCGAGCCCAGAAGATCAGACATTTATGTCGTTATTAAAAATTTTACGGGGACATTTGTGTGATATATCTTAAATTGTAATACGCGCATAAAAGACCAACATTGTATGTGAAAGCTTAGCTTCTCTTGCAGCATATTAATCTTACAGACCAATATTATATGTGAAAGCTTTGCGTTTCATGTAGCAACACTATGTATATTAATTTAAACCATTAACTTTTTCTGTTTGTGCGTTCGCGCTACTTAACAGTGATGTTGCTATTGGCTGACTACATCATGTGTCCTAAGCTCTGAATACCTGCTGTCATCGGCTGGCGAGATCACGTGACATGAGCTAAGATTAGCTTAAAAAAGCGCATCGCAGCTCGATTTCAATGCTTCGGAAAGTAACATACGGTGTGTGGTGGAATTCGAATTTATACTTTCGTAATACGAAAATATGCAGCGTACATGTTGCTGCACATCAAACATCTTTCCAAAATGCATGTTTTTCTTCGTGTTTAGTTTTCTAAAGCTTTGGGAATTCTTCTCCCATGTAAAAACCATAATCATTCAAAGGGCTTATAAGTTATAAAGTTCCGAGAGAAAATATACTGTCAGTTAACAGGGAAAAAGTATGTTTTCACCCGGGATAAAGTGTATTTTTAACCGGGAAATCCGGGAGAAATCAAGGAATTTTTTTTCCTTGTCCACATATACACCCTGCAATTCTTCCAGTTTGCAGGTGATTGGTTGTTTGCAATTTGTACAAGAAACCCTCATTGAATAGTTAAGGTGCTGAGTCATCTGTAGGCACATAAACCACATCGAGAATGATGTTATCTTTCAGAAAAATCCTTCTTCATAAAGTCCCTCGCTAAGACCATTGCAGGAGTACATGTTCCGGATTTCCTGCCGATACAGTTCTGCTGCATTACGGATAACGGGAGCATCACAGTGTGCAATTGAAATTGTGTGACAACTGAAAACAAACTCCAAAATTGAAGTACATGGGACAGTGTGATTCTTGTGGCCAAGAGTCTAAATTGCTCATAGGTTCACCTTCAATTCTGACAGTATGTGGACCAAATGCAATGTTGCACCCAGCCATTGTGAAATGGTGCAGACAGTTTGACCAGTGCCACACAGGCGTGAGTGATACTGATCAAGGAGGAAGACCATCAACATCGATCACAGCAGACAATGTCGAGTCAATTGAGGAACTGATTTGCAACAACCGCAGATTTTCCAGCATGAAGACATTCACGAAGCAGTTACAAATGACTCTGTGACTAAGGGGTGGATTTCAATCAGAGGGGAATTGAACGATTGGTAGAATGCTTTCACCATTGCTTGCAGAGACTTAGTGACTATGTTGAATAATAGTGTCATGTGTCTGTGTCTGAAGTGTAGTGCAGCATTCAGTTAAAGTTTCTTGGCCTGCCATAGTAATGTGTAACTTACTTGTATAAGTTCCCTCATATATTTTTAGTGGATGTTGCGTACATTTTCCTGTACAACTCGATTCTTCTTTCAGATTTCGTACATTACATGCGCTAGTTCAGCATCTTTTGTTCCTTTGCCTTTTCTGAATCCAAATTGGTTTTATCTTAGGCAGTAGTTTATTTTAAGCTTATATAATAGAATTTTTAAGGATTTGATAACATTGCTAAGGTTCAGTAGTTCGAACAATCATTGGGATGTTCTTTCTTAGATGCAGTAGTTACTACTTGCAGTGTTCTACTTTTTTCTGAAATCTACTTTTGGTGTTCCATAACAACCACAAATGACTCAGTACAGTTCTTCCTTTATTTCATGTTGGGAACATGTAGCCTATGTGTTGAAATATTTGTAAATAGTTGGGAATTCGCAGCAATTCAGATTTTATTGTTGCTGTGAATCATTTCCAGAAATCCATTATGCATTAAAAACACTGTGTTTGAAGTGAAATGTCTTTGACAAAAACTGTTTAAATTTGTGTAGGTGGGATAGGTTTGTGATTGT
Source organism: Schistocerca gregaria (assembly GCF_023897955.1). Classification (NCBI taxonomy): domain Eukaryota; kingdom Metazoa; phylum Arthropoda; class Insecta; order Orthoptera; family Acrididae; genus Schistocerca; species Schistocerca gregaria. Next base: position 45,207,988 of record NC_064931.1, read on the forward strand.
AGTTTTTCACATGTTTAGCTCGAGATGAAATGACAGCAGCTGTAAAGCACATAGTATCCAATGTGGAAAAGGAGATGTTATTGCCATGTGAAGTGGACTACAAGATGATTGGGGAGTGTCTTTATACAAACGGAAGCCCAGACCCCGATTTACTGATAAGAACATCAGGTGAAGTGAGATTCAGCGACTTCCTTCTCTGGCAGGTTAGTAGAAAATATAACCTTCTCTTTGTCCTTTCACATACAATTTGTAAAACTTTTATGGTGTTCGGTCATTGTTCATTTCCTATATGTTCAGTGAGTTGTATTCACTAAGTGTGGAATACACAGCAGTAATATTGCTATGATGTCCTGCTGTATCTGTCAGTGAGCTAACACTGTGACCAGTTGTGACAAAGCTGTTAATGAGCTGACATGAAGACATATCACAGTAAAAGAAAGAAGATTGGTGAGAAGTATTTTGGTATATTATTTTTTGAGGGCTGACATCTGAATCAGTACTTTGAGGAGATTTTTCTCTTGCTTGGAGAAGACTTTCCACACTACTCTGTCATATTGGTGAAATAAAACCAGCATGTCTCATTCCCCAATTGAGGAAGGCTTGTGTCTGCCTGCATATGCAAATTATTCAGGGCATTGGCACCCAGACTAATACCCGACTCGAGTAACAGAGGCATAACATGAAGTGTAGTTTTGGTAGATGAAGAGTGACTGGATATAATGGAAATTTTTTGAAAGGTAAAAAATGTTGCTACATTGTACAATTTTCCCTTAACACTTTGTAAAAAGAGTGAAACATTTCTTGGACATTATCATACTCACCTTTCCACTTGCAGCTGCAATAAGTGTGTGTAAAATCACAGAAGTGATAGAAGGATTGTGAGGGCAGGGAGGCTTGTTTTCTCTTACATTATCATCTAAGCAGGCATGACTTGCTGTGCCACGTCTGTTAGAATGTGTGATCTTTGAAGGCTATTCTTATTTACAAAATAGTTGTTTTTTGGTAACTATCATGAAACTGTACCCCCACAACACATTTTTTAGATGTCAACTGATTCTTCAGTGACTACGTGGTAGAATATCTTCATAATTAGAAATGAAGTGCACAAAATTGTAGATGTTGTACAGTAGTTTTTGACTTAAAACGCCAGAACTATCATCTTTGAAGAGTGTACAGTTCTGGAAAACAACACTAAATAAGATATTACGCAGGAACCATACTCTCCACATATAATATTTTTTTCCAATATAGTTCTCTAGTACAATATCCCCTTTGACGACAATAGTCTGTTGTAGTCTTATCTGTATCTCTAGTCTGCCAGACACCTTACAGTATGTGACAGAGGGTGCTATTCCTATTTCCGTTCCAGTCTCAAATGGTTTCAGGAAGGAAGATTGTTGGTAACCCTCATGTGAGCTTGAATGGCTCTGATTTTATGTTCATGATCTTTTCACAAAATGTACATAGGAGGAAGCGAAATATTGGTTGACTCTTCTAGTAACACACAATCTCAGAATTTTAGCAATAAACCACATCATGATGCAGAACTTCCCACTTGCAGCCTCTGCCACTGGAGTTGGATGAACATCTCCATGATGTTTCTGTGTTTATTAAATGAATCTATAATGAAAAACACTGCTGTTCTTTCCATCTCCTCTCTTTCCTCTATCAATTGTATGTAATATGGATGCCAGACTGATGAGCAATATTCAAGTATAGGTTGAACGAGAGTTTTTACGCTACCTCGTGTATATGTGGATTCTTCGAGTGAATATCAGTGTGGCATCTGTCTCACCTGTCATTAGTTATATGTGGTTGTTCCACTTTAAATCACTCCATATGCATACTCTTGGATGTTTAATGGGTGTGACTTCTTCCTGTGAGTGTTCTGCAGTTGTGCAGTCAGACAGTAATGGGTCCTCATAACTATTTATGTGCAACACAGTACATTTGTTTATGTTGGAGTCAGTTGCCAATCCCTGCACCAAGATGTGTATTGGTGAATGCTGCTTCAGTTCCCAAAAAGGGGCATGTTCCACATAAATTCAGCATCTTTACACATTTTTATCCATTGAAATGATAGGCTGAAAGTTTGCAGTTGAGTGACTTTTCAGCAATATCAGTTAATTTATCTGTTGATGTCAAGAAATATGCAACCAAGAATATCACAAAAATGAAGGTTCTGGCATCTTGAATATAAGGGTTGTAAAGGTATTCCAAGGGATGTACATTACTTAAAGGTCTTTGGGCAAAGCTAAGCACCAGACCACATGCAAATATTGACAAAGACCTCAAGTTACAATCATAATTGGAGCTGATGTAAGATATTATTTCTGGCTGGCCACACCTTGTATCCGATCATCTATTCGAGTGGTCTTTACCCACTCCTTCCATTTGAACAAGTTCGTCTAGAGGCAAATTGTGCTAGGTTTGACTTCCTCTTCCTTTTTGCTGTTTCATTGACAGGTCCAACAACCTGTTGAACAGATAGTAATTAATAGTCTATTCTTATTTCCACATTGACTATCAGTAGAATAGAAACAACTGCCTCACATTAGCAGATTAGATATCGTGTTTGCAGTGGCTAATTGTCAAGAACACTTCAATATTTCCTTAGGATCAGTGGAGCAGTTTAACTGAACTGTAAGAATGCAATAGATTGAAGTGTGATAGGTCACCATCCTTATCGTTTGCATAACATCCATAAACTACAATGTAAAAGACCCAAGAATATGTTTACAATAGTTTGACTAATCACATCCTACAGCCAGAACCTGGTATCACTGTTGTCATGATTTTATTAGTGTTTGGAGATAACAAACGGCTTTCACATACCACACACTGGCCACAAATGCTGTGCTTGGCATACATTTACATGACGAAGAACTAGATGAGGATATACAAGTAAAAACAAATTTTTTGTCAAAAGCTGTAGTAAATAACAAGAAAATCATCTTTCAGGGAACTATTGGCTCTACTGGAATGTAGTTAGAGCTGCACAGTTGGTAGTACATGATCAACCCAAGGTAGGTGTTGGAGTTTGTTAATTATATGTGCCAGGTTAAGATTGCATATGGGACTGAGGCACACAGTATCTAGATCACAAAGAAAGAATAATTCCATATCAGCCATGTACTTTCTTTTGTGTGATAGCCTAGCCCTGATACTACTACACATGCCTTGAAAATTATGGAATGGAAAAAATTATTTTTGTAGTGCAAATGCAGTACAGTAGGAATTTGCCCACTTTGTACTGATATTGGAGTTGACAATGGAAGCCAGCAAAATGTAAAATGAAAGAAACAACTGGTGCAAAACACATTTAGGTGGAAACCAGGGAATAAATATACACAAAAGATGATGTATTGTGCTGCCTCAGCAAAACATGAGACTGTAGCCACAGGAAACACTGTATCTTTGTTGTTGAGACTTCCAACATTAATTTGGTGTGTTCATAAAGATTGTGTATAAGTCAGCTGTGTAAATATAAGCCAATAGTGTATAGTGCGGGAATATGTTAAACTTGTACAAAGTCTTTAGATTAATATGTGAAAAAAATGAAAAAGACAAAAGTTGAAGGAAAGAAGAAAGTAAGCTTCATGCAAAGTGTGACAGTTAAAAATTTGATATGATAAGTTAATAACCAATTTTGCTACCTTTTTGTGTTTTTGGCGAATAAGAATTTTTCTGAAATAGTTGTTTCAAGATATTTCTCATGTATTGTATTTTTCAACATTTTCCACTAACAGTGATTTTTCTTGTTCCGCAGATCTCAAGTTCCAGTGTATATTTTACGAATGTACTATGGCCAAACTTTAGCATATGGAATATGCTAGCAGCAGTATTGTATTATCAAAGGCATTCCCCTAGTTTAGTTGGTGTAAGAACTGCAGAAAAGAAAATAAATGTAGGTGACTCTAAAAGTGTGGAATTTTTTGGAGGAGTCTTTAATGTACAAAATTCATCACTGGTAGCTGCTAGTAACATATAATTCTGTCAAGGATTAGATGTGGTTACCTCTTTGATAAAAATTTTATTCAAACCATGTTTTTCACTAAACAGTGAACTTCTGATGTAATTGCTATCCTGTAATTTTACAAGTGGTGTAATTTGGAATGTGTATGTTCAAGATCATCATTACTTTACAAAAAAATAATTTATTGAACTGTATGCCTAAGATGTTGTGTTATTTAATCATTTACATTTATTTGCCAAGTTATTAAAAAGAATGAGCCATATTTTCTTTTCTTTATTTTACTTTTCCTCAGAACTACACAGAAGTGACAAAAGTTATGGGATACCTCCTAATATCATGCTGGACCTCCTTTTGCCTGGCATAGTGCAGAAAATTGATGTGGCACACACTCAACTAGTCATTGGAAATCCCGTGCAGAAATATGGAGCCATGCTGCCTCTACAGCCACCCATAATTGCACAAGTGTTGCCAGTGCAAGATTTTGTGCACGAACTGACCTCTCAATTACGTCTCATAAATTTTTGATGGGATTCATGTCAGGTGATCTGCATGGCCAAACCATGTCGAAACTGTTCTTCAAAGCAGTCGTCAACAATTGTGGCTTGGTGACATGCTGCATGTCATCCATAAAAATTGCATAATTGTTTGGAAACATGAAGTCCATGAATGGCTGCAAATGGTCTGAAAGAGCTGAACATCCAGAGGACCCAGTCCATTCCATGGAAACACAGCACACACCATTATGGGGCTACCACCAGCTTGCACAGTGCATTGTTGACAACTTGCATCCATGGCTTCATGGGGTCTACACCACCCTCAAAGCCACCTTTTACCAACCAAAACTGGGACTCATCTGACCATACCATGGTTTTTCAGTTGTCTTGGGTCCAACCTATACAGTCACGAGCCCAGGAGAGGCACTGCAGGCAATGTTGTGCTGTTTGCAAAGGCAATGGCATCAGTCGTCTGCAGCTGTAGCCAATTAAACAGATTTTGTTGTACTGTCCTAACAGATATGTTCGTCACATGTACCACATTGATTTCTGTGGTTATTCCACGCAGTGTTGCTTTTCTATTAGCACTGACAACTCTACGCAAATGCCGCTGCTCGTGGTCTTTAAGTGAAGACCGTCAGCCACTGTGTTGTCCTTGGTGGGAGGTAATGCCTGAAATGTGGTATTCGTGGCACACTCTTGAACTGTGGATTGTGGAATATTGAATTCCCTAACATGAATCACCTGAGTACAAATGAGAGCTCTGCCAATGCTCTGCCTTTTTATGCCTTCTGTACATGATACTACTGCCATCTGTATATGTGCATCTCACTATCCCATGACTTCTGTCACCACAATGTATTGACTCCATCAAGCCACACACTACTTGCAGCTCTTTCTCTACTTCTTCCCATCTACTAATGCCTATTGCATCACTCCATGTAATATGGTGTAGTGATAGTCACTGATCTCATTTTTGTATGTTTCAATAGTATGAACGGAAATCATGTTAATTCAGTACTTTTTACAGCACAAAGTTTCAGATTGACCAAAAATGTTTGCTTTAGAATCTGTGAAACATATTTGATACTGGTTTACTCAATAATTAATTGTAAAGAAAATCTTCATATATAAGCAATAGATCAAGTGAGGTGATGAGAGCTTAGCATACAGGATTCTCATGTGTGAGGACTTCCCCATCAATCCATTCAGATTTATGTTTTACATTGTTTTGCAAAATTGTTTAAGGTGAATGTTGGGATGTTTCCAGTGAAAAATGAGTTGTTGTTTTCTTTCTTTGACCTTGTCCAGTCCAAGCATGTGCATCATTCCTCATAACTGACAGTACATTATGTTCTAATCTTCCTTTTTTCATTGAGACCTAGGCCTATTTTTACTCTTGTGAAAATATATAGTACAGCTACAATGTAAGTTATCTTCAAATGACATTTGTTAGATTTTCCAACAGTTTGACATTTTTATGTACTGAAATAGCATCTTCTTGGTTTGATTTCTATCTCCCCCCCCCCCCCCCCTTCCCCCCACTCATCCTCTGAACACACTTCTCCCCCAAGTTTTCCCAATTTTTTGAAAAGTTTGAATGTAATGGCATTATAATGTTAAGAGTGATACTATATTTTTATGATTGGAACTATTAAATACCAAATGATAACCACTTGAAACTTATGCTGTAATGATTTTGTTACCGATAGTATCTTTAATGACCTCATTGTCGACGGGAGTCTCCTCCTCCTCCTCCTCCTCCTCCTCCTCCTCCAGCATAGCATCTGCATCTTCTGTGGTGCATGCCTTGTAATAGAGCTCCTGGGAGAGATTTTATTTATTATGTTGTGCTGCGGCCAAGTACATAATAATTGTAGTTTTTATACTGTTTTTTTGTGAACCGATATTTGAGTCATGTGGAGAACCATCTAGGAAATTACTGTGCCTAACAATCTATTAATCTTAATGGCTGCTTAAGAGAGACACTAAAATATGTGACTGTTTATAACCTAGTTGATATATCAGAGTCCACAAATCTGATTGACTGTTGTTGTTTTTTTGTGAAACGAGCAGCTGCTACACTTTTGAAAACTGAGTCTTAGTGAAACTGCCTATTTGAAATTATTTCCTGCACAAACATAACTGAAAATAATCTGTATTGACATCGAGAGTATCTTACATTACTTGATAGCGTGACTTATTACATGAAAGGATATTCTATGATCACACCTTCATTTTCATTTTATTTTTCCTCCATTTTCTACTTAATGCAATGTGTCAGGAATAAGTTTTCTGTCCACTCTCCCTGATACAAAGACATCGTTTAGAGTACTGTTTTACATGTCACCATTTTTGGCTCAGCTGTAAATTGCATATCAGTTCAGTATGAAAACAATGACTGCATCACTATCAGTACTTTGTTTGTTAAAGGATTGTTTTACAATTGAAATGTCAACTAAATAAAAGGAAAACATTAGGTATATATGCAGGCATTTTGGGTACCCACAGGTGTTTAATAGGGAGAGGACAAGACAGACAGCCAGCCAGCCATGGCATTATTGAGGAAATCATCTTGCCAATTGCCTGAAGTGAATTACAAAAAACAATGGATAGCTTCAATCATTTTGAATGGACAAAGCATGAGCCTCTATCCTTCCAAATCTGAGGCCCACTGATAAAGTACAGTTGGCTGCACAATTTTGTTTTTGCTCCGCGAGTGGCATGCCATGGTAGTGGCATGGAAATTTCAATGAACACCAGGACTTCAGACATGTACTTGCAAACAAACATACAGTTAAAGATGTAACTCTTTTTTGAGATAATAATTAAAACTTTGACTACCCTTAGTAATTAAGCAACCATAACACAAAGCAGATGTGAAGCGATAATGATCATGTTTCTCTTCAGTATTTAGTGGCTGGCTAATCGTTGTATCAGTCAGTGTGCAGCAAATATTTTTCAGGGTATAGTTGACAGCTTATTGCTATAAGGAAGTAAAGTGGATGAATCTGAGTTGTTTTTATTTTTATTCCAATTCAAGCAAATTTCAATTACTTGTTGGTTAGTTATTTGTTCAACTGAAAAGATTCATGATAAGCATTATGATGTGGGACGTGTCAACAGAATAAACCCAGAACACACATATAAAACTAAATTAAGATAATAATATTTATATGGTTGTGTGTTCGCTATTTTTTAAAATGGCCATCTTTTCTGAAGAATTCCTCAGTGGTATAGGAGTTGTTGATAAACCTCTTTAATCTACATTATAAAACACTTCTGTTATTGGTCAAGACATAGGTACAGTGTCAAAGAGTGTTGTAGCTGCTTAGTTCACCCCGTTCTATGCCAAGGTTAGATTCATTACTGTGTAATGCAGATAATTTTACCTTCTAGTATTGTTCTTGTGAATATCTTTGATAATCTCAAATTTCAATGGCTTATTGATAACAAATTTCACCGTTGAATCAATGAACTGTGAGGCTGTCATTACCAGCTGCTGAAAGAGATACCTGCAATGTGTATGCATGTGAACTCCACACGTAATTCTAATTACTTTCTTTTGTGGAATGAGTACTTTTGCCTAAGTGAGGAGTTACCCCAGAATATTAACCCATAAGACATCAGTGAATGAAACTATGCAAAATATTTTAACTTACAGACTGATGGCAAAACTAGCCAAACTTAACTATTTTAGGAGGTGTACTATATAATATTTCCAATTTCAGTTTTCATCAATATGCAGACCTAAGAATTTACCATTTTCTTCCTTGTTTATTATTTCTTGTTGGTATAGTTAGATGAAAAGGAAGTGGGATATTTTTGACAGTACAAAACTAGATAAAGTGCATTTTCTCATAGTTTGAAGTGAGGCTAGAGTAACTTTCTGCTGTCTATTTCTTAAATAACAACTAAACCAGGCATTTTTTGAACTACATATTCCATAAAAACTAACTTCTCTAATAGAGTATTATGACTGAGCTGATCAAATGCCTTCAATAAGTCGCAAAAGGAATCATTTAAAGATTTTGTTATGTGCTCAGTAAATGTATGAATATCTGTCTCAGTAAAACAGACCTTTTGAAATCCAAACTGTGATTGGCTAAGTATCCTAGAACTAGACACATGGTTTACAGCTCCAAAAAGTAATTAATTTAAAGCAATGAAATATTGGGAATACATTTGTCTAGATAACATATTTAAGTGATTAACATTGCAGGTTCACAGGTTAATGTAAGTGTGAGATAAGACATCGCAAATGTGAAACGCTGGTACATTAATGACGAGTGTAACCACCAGACTGTTGAATGCAAGCATGCAAAAGTGCATGCATTGTGTTGTACAGGTCCTGAATGTCAGTTTGTGGGATAGAGTTCCACGCCTGTTCCACTTGGTCAATCAATACAATTAATACTGTTTGTGAATGATGCTGTAGTTGTTGTCCAATGATGTACCATATGTGCTTGATTGGAGACAGGTCTGGTGATTGAGCTGGCCAAGGCAGCATGTCAACACAATGTGGAGTATGTGGTGTTACAACAGTGGTATGTGGGCGGGTGTTATCCTGTTGGGAACACCCTCGGTAATGCTGTACATGAATGGCAGCACAAAAGGTTGAATCACTCGACCGACGTACAGTTTTGAAGTTAGGGTGTGTGGGATAACCACGAAGTGCTCCTGCTGCCATACAAAATCACCCCAGACCATAACTTCAGGTGCTGGTCCAACGTGTGTAGCACACAGACAGGTTGATTGTAGGCCCTAAACTGGCCTCCTCCTAATCAACACACAGCCATCACTGGCACTGAGGTAGAACCAGCTTTCATCAGAAAATGCAATTGACCTCCACCTTGCCCTCTAATGAGTTCTCACTTGACACCACTGAAATCACTAATGCCTGTGGTGTGGGGTCAGTGGAATGCATGCAATAGGGTGTCTGCCTCGGAGCTGTACTTGAAGCAACCGATTTGTAACAATTCGTTTTGTCACTGTGGTGCAAACTGCTGCTCAAATTGCTGCTGCAGCATCAGTATGATGCACCAGAGCCTTACGCTGAGCATGGTGGTCTTTCCTCTCAATAGTGCCATGTGACCATCCACAGCCCAGTCTTCTTGCAACTGTACTTGCGACCGTACGGTCTCGTGACCACTGCATCCAACAGTCGTGTACAGTGGCTACATTCCTGCAATGTCTTTATGCAGTATCACAGAAGGAACACTCAGCATCTCATACCACTGTTACATGACCTTGCTCAAACTCCGTGAGTTGTTGATAATGGTGTCTTATCACCTTAAAGGCATTCTTGATTAACATCAACTGACCGTGTCTAGTCTCAAAGGTAACTACTGTTCATGACTGTTACAGTGTCTATTTAAAGTAAACCTGGTTTGCATCCTCATAGTGAAGCTACTAGCGCTAGTCTTATGTATCTGGTGCAAAATCTGAATAGAAATATGCCTACCAATTTTCATTTATGTCACACATCTCCTCCTTGGTGTTGCATTTTTTCTATAAGTGTATTATAGGGCCAACACTTTTTAATGATTTATTGGAGATAATATTCACCGCATCGGAAATTTTACTTTTTGGAGTCAGGATGATCCTCCTCATTTCAGGTGGGGATGTGAGACTAATTTTTAATGAGTTAAATGTTCTGTGTATTGTTTTTCAGTGTACTGTCTTTCTTTCTCTTCTGAATGATTTGCGTCAAATTTCCTCACCCATTTTTGTAAAGTAATTATTAAAAATATGTGCTACATGTGAACTTCTGTTTACAAGCTCCCATTCTTTTTAACAGAAATAATACCTTCTGTGGCTTCTTTCCCAGTCTCTCTTTTAGCAATGTTCCATGTTGATCTATTTTATTATCTGATCTGTCAATACCAGACAAGATGTGCATACTCCTGGATTTTTTTCAGATTTTCTTAATATGATACAGTACTTTTTACAATGAAGTATTTCTGGGTCATTGCTTGTTGTGGCTATTTGATATAAGTTCTTTCTTCGTTGTGAAGAGACTCTTTAGACCTGTAGTGATCCAACATTTATTTAATGACTTGCTGTTATTGCATTTAACTATATGTTTAAGAAAACTACTTTCAGAAATGGATGCAAACTCATAAAGAAATATGCTAAATTTAGAGATAACACCAGGTTCATTGTAAATTCCACCCGAGCCCACTAGCGTTTAAGCTTTCTTTAAAATAATCAGCTGTTTTGTCGTCAATCAGCCCCACTGTTTTCTTAGAGTGTATCTGAATTGTACATGGAGCTAAATTGTATAATGTGACTAACTGTGCATTGTGATCTGGTTTACCAGATGATGTTAAAGTATCTCTCTTACTTCTGCTTGTTGAGTGGATACATTATTTATAAGTGTACTCTGTTGTGATCAACTTTGGTACGATATGACTGATGCCAAATTATGTGGCCAAAGGCATCTTTAGATCACTTTTCCTGTCAGACCCCTTCAAGAAATTTAAATTACAATCACCACAAATTAATAATCATTTCCATCTGTGTGACAGCACACAATAACTTATCAACATTTTTCATAAAAATTTCCCAACTGCAATCACAAATATTACATTTCCCAATAACAACTCACAAACACATGCTTCTATGTCCTGATATATTATGAATTTACTTATTTCTACATTTTTGTATTCTTTTTGGTTTATAAATGTCGCAACTCCTCCTTTATCCATGTCAGAGCTACATAAATATGCAGCTAAATTATAATCACTTACAGTTAAGATTTTCTATCCGTGTGTTTATATGGTATCCAGATAGATAAATGATATCAGTTTCTTTCCAAGTACTAAGGGCTTGCAAAAAATTAGAAACACATTTACTTCATTTTTTACTCCACCAATATTCTGGTGAAACAAGTTGATTTCACTTTTCCCTCTATTATTATGAGATGAACTGTGAGTCTCTGTCAGTTTAATGTTATTGCTGTCTGTCTGAGTTTGACCTACTTTCAATGTCTTACTTGACCTCAATAACCACAGAGATTTTAGTGTGCTGTCTCTCCCCCCCCCCCCCCCCCCCCCCCCCCAATCCCTGCCCCATATGTTTTCTGCTAATAGATCTGATAACTTGTCCTTACCCCTTCTATTCAGGTGAATGGCATAATAAGTATATCCCCATCTTCTTGTTGGTAGGTTTATGGAGGTGTGTGGCATTAGATGTTTATGCAGGGATCATGTAACTTGTATAAATAATGGACCGCTGATTTATGAACATGGTGATGATGTCCAGTAGCGACCCAGATGGTTTCTGGACGATTTGTATCAGGTGAATTTGGTCGCTGGAAAATTTACATGAACTCATGATAATGCTCATCAAACCACTGTAGTACTGTTATGGCTCTGGGACATGGACAGTTATACTGCTGAAATATTACATCGCCGTCGGGAAAGGCATCGAGCATGAAGGAATGCAGGTGGTTCGCAGTTATCAACATGTCTTCAATTACTACCACAGATCCGATGCAAGTGCATGAGAATGTATCCCAAAGCATAATACTGCTCCTAACAACCTGCATCCATGGCACTCTGCATTTTTCCAGCTGCTGTTCACCTCGATGGCGAGTTCTACGTTTGACAATCTACGATGAACGGTGTGCTCCAAAACACGTGTGCCCACCAGCAGTGTGCTCTTTTGGCAGACATGCCACAGATCACCATCTGTCCTACTTTGCAGAGCAGCCAAGCCTCCGAACACCACGTTCTGTGAAGAGTCGTGGACATCCAACCGTGTAGCACCTAGTGGTAGTTTCACTGCCCTTCTGCCTCTTTCTGTAGATGCTCATGACAGTAGATCATAAACATTCAACTAGCTTTGCCATTTTTGACATACTTGTTCACAGACTCTGTGCAATAATAATCTGCCCTTTGCCAAAGTCTCTTATCTCAATGGATTTCTCCATTTGCAGTCCATATCTTTGGTAGGGTGAACCACCGTCTGTGTCTGCTCCGCTTACATGCTTCTGTGCATCACATGCCTACAACACCATCAGGTGGCAATCAACGTGACAGTGGGCAGTGGTCTAAATGCTTTGGCTTATCAGTGTATGTCTTGCACTTAACTCAAATAAAAAAGAACCGTTATATTTGGATTCTTCATTTCTGTAACCTTAGTGTCTATAGTTGCTTGACAATAATTATAGGTATTTAAAACTACTAAAACTGTGCACTTACTATATCATGAAATTTTTTCATTGATTTAAAATGATGTCAGTGATAGCATTCTTGTTGGATTTCTGCTTACATCTGGGAGTGTCATCTCGCTGCATATTTTCCAGGAATTCCTGCTTTTGACACTGATGTTTTGGTCTGATTTGACATTGATTTGCAGTGCTACAAATTTCTTGCTGTAAAACATGACAAAGTATTGTGTAACTAGTGTTTATTTACATTCTCTTGGCTAAAAGTGTGTCTGTGGGCACAGTAGTGCAGAGACACTATCAAGTGCAACAGATGTACTGGCAGCATGCCATTGCCAACTGCACTACATACCATCTTCTATGTTGTGACTGCCAAGGCGCTCTGCCTGTGTAGTCTGTCCAGAGAGACATGCAAAGTCAACCTCACTAGAAACTACAAAAGAAGTTGAATGTGTTGAAACCCCATCCCCTCACCTCCACCACAGAAAAATGTATTAAACCCAGTGTCAACACCAAAGTTAAGGTGCATGACTGCTCTGTACAATATTCTTTGGTAGGGGAGAAACTTCATCTCTAAGAAATCAAGTGCAGTTACCAGACAAGTTTTTAGACTAAAGTCAGTAATAAATTTCCATTGCAGAAATATAGAAACTCTGCCTCCCCACCCCCAAATCGTACACTTTCTGAGCTCTCCACATACTGGAGATTCTGAAATAATTACACAAACTTTGCCTTTCTACTTGTTAACAGTTTCATGTGTGAGGGGAAAGAAAGATATACTAGCCATTGTGGAAGTTAAAAGCAGTTCTCAGCCAGGATGCTTGGCAAGTTGACTTATCCTTGTTCCATCCTAAGTGACCCCATGATCAGAGTAAACATTATTCTACAGAAAAAAGACCTGTCTAAGTGAATTAGAAAGGGTGCATTTCTTGAACCAAAGCATCATAGGTATAAGAATAGTAAAACTAAGACCTGGTTTTGTCAATGTAGTCTCCAGCTACATTCTATAACCTGGTTTTGTCAATGTAGTCTCCAGCTACATTCTATCACCATGCCCTATTTCTAAAGATCTCACTTATTTCATATTTGCACTGGGTGATTGCATGGTAGGTGACTTAAACATGGGGAATACGTACTTTGTCGATCACATCACCAACACCAGGGCTGCAGAGCTTAAGGAAATCCATGTCGGTTTTGCACATTCAATTAAGGGAACAGTTGTATGTGTTCACCAACTAAGCAGGACACACTATTCTCAACATACCCCCTGCTCTTCTCAAATCACTCCCCCGTGCTCTTGTTGCTAAACAGGTGAGCTTTGGCATTGATATTTCCCTACTGTTTTTTAATTCAGTATTAGGACCATGTAGAACCAACAACCAGACAATTAAACTGTTAACCAATACTGACTGGAACAAATTCAGAAGTGCAGTTGAAACCAGCTGCCAGTCTAAACACATTGAAACCATAAATGAACTGAACCACTTCAATAACAGTATTCTACAATCCATTTATACAATAACTGCTTAAGTGGTGCCAACTGGACTATCAATCCATAAAGAGCAATGTATGTCTTCTCAGATTCTAGGTATAATCAGAACTAAGAGACAGACTTACTGCTGCTTCTGCATGAACAGATCTCTATTTCTGGAAACAGAGCAGCATCCTCCATAATGCTTGAGTGTGACAAGAACTCAGCCACTATTGAGCACATTGCTGGCAACAACAGTGCTAAAACTAAACAAAAAATTGAAGGAAACTACTAGCACAAACACTATCTCAATAAGCCCCTACCTAATGACACACAATAACTCGACCACAATGACCAAGAAATGGCTCAAGTATTCAACGATCAAGTGTTTAATGTTCATCAGCAATCCACAGACCCAAATTTTGACGGTGGTTATATATGACAGATGCAATTGAGCACTCGCCTTGGTCTATCTGAAGATCCTCACTTACATATGTGAGAAAGAACTCTTAGAAGCTCTAGCAACAGGGAACTAAAAAGAACTACTCAGCAGAATGAAATCGCATGGAAAATATTACAAATGTCAACTCAGATTCTCATATGCTAACTGTTTAATGTGGCTTTATTTTTAGAAACGGTGCCAACCCAGTGAAATGAAATTCATACCATTGTGAGATGCAAGCCTTGACTTGTAAGTAGTCCTTCAAATTACTATTCATATCTGTATTCTGTGTGATAAGAAAACTGTATGAGGCTGTGTTAAACAACATAATTCACAATTTAAAAGATGAACTCAAAATTCTTGCCACAGAATAAATTAAGTTTTGCTGTAGCAACTCTGTTTTAGATCCCATCATTATATTGGTCATCGACATTACTGTCGATCTCAGCAGAAGTGACTGTCATGGTACTGCTCCTTGATACTGAGAGGGCCTTCGATAAGATCTGGCATAACACCCTAATTTATGAGCTGTGCCTTTGGCTTCCCTGCACACATTGTGACCATCATCAGATCAGTACTAATGGACATGACTGTGAGTGTTGCAGTGGGAAGATAGCTATTGGACTCGTTTCCTCCTGCTGCTTGAGTTGTTTAGGGTGATAATCTCTCATATAAGCACCATAGTCTTTACATGGCTGACATACTTCACCTATCCAGACAGAATGTGGCTCTGACCCTATGTCCCGATGACACCGTGTATTGGTGCCCAGCTGTTTCCCTCCTTGAGGTTAAACACGTTGAGGAATATCTGTCGAGACTGCAGACAAAAAGATCTGAGAAGTGTTTAGAACTAAACTTTGAAAGAAGTCAGCTGCTCATGTGGCATTGTTCATAAATTAGTACAATGCTACCAACTCAGTACCTAATCTGTTTGGTGAAGAAATAGTCTGTCAGGTCTGCAAAATATTTACGGGTAGCACTTAATGATAACCTGTTATGGAAACATGTTGACAAGACAATTAAAAAAGCAGAGACAAAGAACAAAACCTGCTAGTATTAGTAAAACTATTTTGGTGGAACAAGCCCACAGACTGCTGTCTATGGCCACAACACTTTTGTTGTCAAGTCAGTACGCTGTTAAGAATGACTTGCCACTTTCAATCATAAGCATCTCACACTAACAAGCAGACTACTTTATTAAATACCAGGGGATATTATACCCCTAGCTGAGAAAGTCACTAAAGCAGCAGGTAGGTATGAACTACAATGCATGTAAATGGAAGGATCCATCTAAAAAATATTAGGAACACCCGTTCCTCAGTTTAGCTTAACCTATTATAAGTAACTTGAGTCTTCATAGATGCAGCTGTCAAAAAAGATTTCCCTAAGGTAATACATTTCTTTGACAGTCTAACAAAAAACAGGTGCCACCACAAAAACAAAACAATAGGTAAGGAAGTGAGACAGAAGTAAAACTGAAAAAGCACAAATTAAAGAAAAAATGGGCCACCCCGAAGAGGATTTTTCTGATGGTTTTCTCCAGTCTTGATGCAAATATTGAGATAAAAAATACACCAGACAATGAAACAGTAATGCTCAACACAAGATTTTTTTCAACAGTTCTGTAAAAATTAACATGTCATATGCAAGAAATAAAATGTGCCAGAATTTTATGCAGAACATGTAAATGGAGCCATATTTCATTCTCCAGTTGCCTGTATCGCTAAATCAACTTGTTAATTTGGGTTCTTTTTTTTTTAACTTACAACTGAAGAAGCCCAGTGCTATTGATGGATCAAGTGGCATGTAATGATGGGGAAAAATTACTTAACCTCTGAGCTTAGTGTGGAATCTGTATTTGTTGGAATCCTTCCATAGTTCAGTTTTATTTCTCTGGTATTTGGTGTGTTAGTATGGGTTATAATGGTTTAACTGAATTGCTTCCTACACATATACAACAGTTTTCAGGAAAATGTGTGTGGTGTTGACAAGTATTGTATTCATAGTTGTGCAGAGGTTATTTCATAAGTCCAATGCTGGTGTTTGGTTTGTGATGTGCAGTAGTTGTATACTGATATCTGCTTGTAAATCTCCTATATTTAATTTAAGATGGATTCTAAGATCTCCAGTTGTGTATGTCTGAGGAATGTGGCTGATGCTGAGTGTTTTGCTAATTATATTGCTCGCCAAGTTGTCCTTGAAAACAAATAGCTTGTACTGTTTTCACACATTTGTTGGCACTGCTATCTTATGGCACTCAAAAGAAATCTAACTAAAACTTGGTCTAGATGTACCTCTTCAATTTATATGATTTGCAAATTATTTTCTGATTAAGAAGCTGCAGTGTTTTTAGTCATTGGTATCTGTTTTTAATTGAATTTATACACTGAGAGAAATGGGAAGTATTACACCATGAACATTTTAATTGAAGCTACCAAACTGGTGCTCCAGTAATTCCATGCCTGTGGAATATGTTGATTAAATTTTCATCTTTATGAAAGAATATTTGCCCTGCAGAAAGAAGCCATTCTCACTGATGAATGTTGTGAGTACATTGTGGCTATTGGCTGTGTCTAACAATATTGGAACTTTTCATATAGAGATTGCAATAGAGCATGCCCAGAGGACATATGCAGCTTATTGCCATCTTTCAAACTTTGACAGAGGTCAAACTGTTGGCATGAGGGACATAGGAGAATCATACTTACAGATTGCACTACTGTAGTGATCGACTCAAGACAACAATGGGACAAGAAGAGTAGGCACATATCCTTCCAGGACTACACTGTGAGAGAATCATAGGAACCTTCAACTGGCTGTGATGAACACTTGGATGACAACAGCTGAAATTCAGATAGAGGTCACAGGTAGTTTATCGTGAGCTGTTGGGAAGAGATTACTCGAAACTGGATTGAGATCTCAAGTTGCCATGTGTCGTGTACTACTGACACAGTACCACAAACGGAGACTTGCACATCGTAGATCGAGAGTCAACTGGGATGCTGATTAGCATTCTGTGAAGCTCAGTGATGACTATTTTCTGCTTGTGGTGGTCATACAGATACCAGTGTGTCCACAGATGACTTGGTGAAAAGTCACAGGAAGCGATTCTTGAGATCTGTATTCCTCCAACTGCTGGAATCGTGGGGGAGATATTGAATGTGACAACAGAACTGATGTGGTAATCTTTAAATGGATGCAGTATGCTCACAAACGTATGGCAGAAAGGGTTGATTGTTTTTATAGCTTTGATGGTCAGGGTTCCAGGGGGCATATTCCAGCAGTATACTGCAATGCTCCTCTCTGCAGCTCACAACCACACACACCTTGAGGAACATGCAGATCTTTGACTGGCCTGAAGCCCTCATAATTTGTCACCCAAATATCATATCTGGGTTGTAATGGGAAGAGGTATACTTTGATAGCGGCCTTCAGCCAGCAATCCTCATGAACGGACAGAATTTGTTTTGAGCATGGCACTAAATTCTTCAAGATGACATTTGGATACTGTCTGCTGCCATGCCATGACAAATATGAGAGTATATCCATGCTTGTGGGAGTCACACCTGGTACTGATGTTGATGATACACATCAGTTCTGAAAAGAATGGAAGTTTAATCATTTAATGCATGTTATGTGATGAACATCTCCATAAAGTTTGATAAATATCGAATTGGTGATTCCCAGTGTTAATATGTCCATTCCCATCAGTGTATATAGTTCGAAGCTCTATTTTTTTGGTAAAAGTTACATTAAGACATGTCTAATGAAAACTTTGGAAGTTGATAGGATTTCATGAATATTGCATTGGTCAGAGTGAGTGCTTCTGCTAATTTTCTGTGCAGGTAGCTACTTTTCAGAAACAGTCACATGCAGACTATGTTACATCTGCTGCAGCTGTGTGAGAGGCATTCATGTGTCACAACCATTTGTGGTCATCCTTCCCTTCCAAGTGACTCTCCAATGTCTACAGTAACAAGATCAACTGAACACTTCATTCAGGGCATATCCTATCATTGATATGTCAGTACAATCTTCAAGCTAGTGCGAGGAACCTATGTACTGATGTGCCTGTCATCATTCTCAGTTTGTAATTGAGGTTGTAGTCAAAACTGTCACTTGCACCCCAACTATTTAAGATCTTTCTGCAAAGATCGTGAGTCACTTTTGACATAGCTTTTCACTGCATTTGGTTGAAAAGTACTAATCACTAGGTGATTGTTACTCAAAGATTTCTGTACTGCTAGTTTCACACTACTACTAAATTCCTTTACTAATATGGTTTTTCCCGTGATGACTAAGGCGCCGAAATTATTGCACGTGTGTTGACAGAATGTACAAAGTGCTATCCAAAATTTTCGGGACTGGTGCTGCCATCTGTTGAAATCTGTACCTTTGGACTAATGGTCACCATTACCCATGAAGTAGTTCCCATCTGCACATACATACCAGTCCCAGCTCTTCTTCCACTGGTGAAATGTTTTCTGGAAGTCCTGTTCTTTGAGGGTGTTTATCACCTCCAGCAATGCTTCTTGAATTCTCTCTAGAGTGTCGAACCAATGGCTTCTCAACTTGAGCTTCAGTTTTGGGAATAGAGTGAAGTCGCAAGGTGCCGGGTCTGGCGAGTACGGTGGTTGGAGTACAACTGCCATGTTGTTTTTTGCCAAAAGGTCCCGGTGAGCAAGGACGTGTGACAGGGCGTGTTGTCATGATCTACATCTTCGTCCACATCCATACTCCACTAGCCACCTGACAGTGTGTAGCAGAGGGTACTTTGAGTAACTCTATTGGTTATCTTTTCTATTCCAGTCCCATATTGTTCGTGGAAAGAAAGATTGTTGGTATGCCACTGTGTGGGCTCTAATCTCACTGATTTTATCCTCATGGTCTCTTTGCAAGATATACGTAGGAGGGAGCAATATATTGCTTGACTCCTCGGTGAATGTTCTCGAAACTTTAACAAAAGCCAGTACCGACCTACTAAGCATCTCTCCTGTAGAGTCTTTCACTGGAGTTTGTCTATCATCTCCGTAATACTTTCGCGATTACTAAATGATCCTGTAACGAAGAGCGCTGCTCTCCGCTGGATATCCTCTGTCTCTTCTATCAACCCTATCTGGTACGGATCCCACTCTGGTGAGCAATATTCAAGCAGTGGGTGAACAAGTGTACTGTAACCTACTTCCTTTGTTTTCGGATTGCATTTCCTTAGGATTCTTCCAATGAATCTCAGTCTGCCATCTGCTTTACCGACGATCAACTTTATACGATCATTCCATTTTAAATCACTCCTAATACCTACTCCCAGATAATTTATGGAATTAACTGCTTCCAGTTTCTGACCTGCTATAGTGTAGCTAAATGATAAAGGATCTTTCTTCCTATGTATTCTCAGCACATTACACTTGTCTACATTGAGATTCAATTGCCATTCTCTGAAACATGCGTCAATTCGTTGCAGATCCTCCTGCATTTCAGAACAATTTTCCTTTGTTACAACCTCTCGATACACCACAGTATCATCTGCAAAAAGCCTCGGTGAACATCCGATGTCATCCACAAGGTCATTTATGTATATTGTGAATAGCAACGGTCCTAAGACATTCCCTTGCGGCACACCTGAAATCACTCCTACTTCAGAAAGACTTCTCTCCATTTAGAATGACATGCTGCATTCTGTTATGTAGGAACTCTTGAATCCAATCATACAATTGGTCTGGTAGTCCATATGCCCTTACTTTGTTCGTTAAACGACTGTGGGGAACTGTATCGAACGACTTGCAGAAGTCAAGAAACACGGCATCTACCTGGGAACCCGTGTCCCTGGCCCTCTGAGTCTCGTGGACAAATAGTGCGAGCTGGGTTTCACACACTCGTCATTTTTGAAACCCATGCTGATTCCTACAGAGTAGATTTTGTCTCCAGAAAAGTCATTATAGTCGAACATAATACGTGTTCCAAAATTTTACAACTGATCGACGTTAGAGATATAGGTCTATAGTTCTGCGCATCTGTTCGACGTCCCTTCTTGAAAACGGGGATGACCTGTGCCCTTTTCCAATCCTTTGGATTGGTATGCTCTTCTAGAGACCTACGGTACACTGCTGCAAGAAGGGGGGTAAGTTCCTTCGTACTCTGTGTAAAATTGAACTGGTATCCCATCAGGTCCAGCGGTCTTTGCCCTTTTGAGCGATTTTAATTGTTTCTCTATCCCTCTGTCGTCTATTTCAATATCTACCATTTTGTCATCTGTGCGACAATCTAGAGAAGGAACTACAGTGCAGTCTTCCTCTGTGAAACAGCTATGGAAAAAGACATTTAATATTTCAAGCTTTAGTCTGTCAATCTCTGTTTCAGTACCATTTTGGTCACAGTGTGTCTGGACATTTTGTTTTGGTCCATCTATCGCTTTGACATAAGACCAAAATTTCTTAGGGTTTTCTGCCAAGTCAGTACATAGAACTTTACTTTCAAATTCGTCGAACGCCTCTCGCATAGCCCTCCTCACACTACATTTTGCTTCGCGTAATTTTTGTTTGTCTGCAAGGCTTTGGCTATGTTTATGTTTGCTGTGAAGTTCCCTTTGATTCTGCAGCAGTTTTCTAACCTTTGTGGCTCTTTTCCATCTCTTATGATCTTGGTTGGCAGCTTGATGCAGCAGCCAGTTCCCTTGATGCCAGAGTTCAGACCATTGTTGCCGCATGGTTTCACAGAGCTGTCACAAAAGTCACAGTAGTACGTGGAATTCACTGTTTGGTTGGGTGGGATGAATTCTTTGTGAACAATTATCTTGGTATCAAAGAAAATGATAATCATGCTCTTCACTTTGCTCTTCACCTGTTTCGCTTTTTTGGATCTTGGAGAGCCCGGGCTCTTCCACTGGACGACCATTGCTTTGTCTCTGGTTCATAACCATAAATCCAGCTCTTGCTACTGGTGATAATCTGTGACAAGAAGGTTGGATCATCAGATGCAGTCTGACGAAAGTCCATCCACACTTCAACACACTGTGCCTTTTGATCAGCAGTCAAGATTCTTGCCACAAATTTTGCGGCGACTCAATGCATGCCCAATTCATCAGTCAACATTCGTTGACATGTCCCGTACCCAATACCCACTCCATCCACAAGGTCTTGAATGGTTCAGCATCGATCCGAATGAACCAATTGTTTAATTTTGCCAACAATGTCTGGCATTGTGTGGCTAACAGGCCTTCCAGTGTGAGCATCATCTTTGACGTCTGCACAGGCAGCTCTGAACCAAGCATGCCACTCAAATACCCGTGTACATCTTGTGCTGTAGAGTGAGACTGAAATTAAGTCAAAGTCTCTCTTATGTTCTTTGTCTCAGAGATGCTATTTCTATTACCCTAGCAGGAAAATCTCTGTGGAACTTGGAAGGTTATTAAAAAAAAAAAAAAGACAACTTACTCTTTGAGTAGGTCAGTGAGGAATTCAGGAATAAAGCAATTGGTAGCACAGTGTCTGCAAGGGAAAAAAAAAGGCCCTGATTTTAAGTCCTGGCGTAGCATATAATTTTAATCAAATGAAACTATATGGTTGTAGAAACCTTTTTGAGTCTCAGACATCTAAGATATATTCAGACTGAAGTGATGGATGATAATTTGTACCAAAGTTAGTATTTGAACCTGGGTCTCCCACTCACTAGGTAGATGCAGTGCCTGCCGCTGTGGCCGAGCGGTTCTAAGCACTTCAGTCCGGAACTACGCGGCTGCTACAGTCGCAAGTTCGAATCCTGCTTCAGGCATGGATGTGTGTGATGTCCTTAGGTTAGTTAAGTTTAAGTAGTTATCAGTCTAGGGGACTGATGACCTCAGATGTTAAATCCCATAGTGCTTAGAGCCATTTGAACCATTTGAGCAGATGCACTAACCACTACACCACCCTGGCACAATGGCCTTCCATAACCACATGGACTATCTTAGCTTGTCTCCCTCCTCAATACAAATTCCCATCCACACCTCAGCCCACACGGTATTCTCCCTAAAGTCAAACAGCGTTGCAGAGGCTCTCCAATCGTACTGCAATAGCATCTCAGCACTGAATGAAACAGTGGTTCCTGCCTGAAACCCAGGCATATGTGCATATAGGACGTCAAACGGGCCAACTTGCAGCAGGAGAGGCACCACAGGGCATTTTATTTTCCACTGTGTATACTTTTACAAATAAATTCAGAAAACTTTGTCAGCATGACCAGGAAGGATTCAGGATTCACACTCACAGTGCAAGTTCAAAAACATAACAAAATAAATTTTTCTTACATGTGAAATTTCATCATTTTTTCACTTACTAATGGCTGCATTTGTTGCTATAGGTACACTTTTCTTCATAAGTAAGAGATAGTCTTCGGTGAATTTTGCACATCATACAAACCATACTCTCAGGTATATGAAACTCTAAAATTGTTTAATTTATGAAAAAAATGAATGAGCTATTACATTTTAAACTTCATGTTTAGAAAAAAATTCAAATTTTATAGTTAATTATTTCAATTTTTACTACAGTTTTTAATAGACTGGGAAAATAATAGTGTTTCATTTACCCATAGGTATGGTTTGTATGCTGTGCAAAATTCATTGAAGAATCTCTCTTACTTATGAAGAAAAGTGTACCTATAGCAACAAGTATAGCCTATAGTAAGTGAAAAAAATGATGAAATTTCACATGAATTTGTTTTTATTTTGTTATGTTTTTGAACTAGCACTGCTATGAATCCTGAATCCTTCCTGGTGATGCTGACAATGTTTTACAAATGTATTTGTAAAAGTATAGACAGTGGATATTGAAATGTCCTGTGGTGCCACTCCTGCTCCAACTTTTTCAAGAATCAAACATCTATGACGTATGTATGCAGACTGAAGTGGTCAGCGAAAATTAATACCAAGGCCAGGATTCAAAACTGGGTCTCCTGCTCACTAGGTAGATGTGCTGACCGTGCAGTTGTGCAAAGCCACTGGGCCAGGATCACGTAGTCGTTAATGCATTTGCCTGGTGAGCAGGGAACCTGGGTTCGAATCCTGGCCTTGGCCTTCGACTACTTTCCATTATCCTCGTTTTGCTTTTGTTGATGTTCATCTTATATCCTCCTTTCAAGACACTGTCCATTCCGTTCAACTGCTCTTCCAAGTCCTTTGCTGTCTCTGAGAGAATTACAATGTCATCGGCGAACCTCAACATTTTTATTTCTTCTCCATGGACTTTAATACCTACTCCGAATTTTTCTTTTGTTTCCTTTATTGCTTGTTCAATATACAGACTGAATAACATCGGGAAGAGGCTACAACCCTGTCTCACTCCCTTTCCAACCACTGCTTCCCTTTCATGCCCCTCGACCCTTATAGGTGCCATCTGGTTTCTGTACAAATTGTAAATAGCCTTTTGCTCCCTGTATTTTATCCCTGCCACCTTTAGAATTTAAAAGAGAGTATTCCAGTCAACATTGTCAAACGCTTTCTCTAAGTCTACAAATGCTAGAAATGTAGGTTTGCCTTACCTTAATCTATTTTTCAATTAATATTTCAAAGATATGCAACATAAAAAGGAGGTGGATCCTACTCACTGAATTCCAAGGAAGGACTGAGCCAGTTAATTCCATTGTGAAAACTTGTAGGTTAACAGCAAAATGTCAAATACATTAGTATTGCATACTAGACCAACACATTGTGCAAAAGTCTTCATCATCCCTTTTAATGTGGTACGACTGAAATGTAAAGCAATATAAAAGCATTAAGGCTCTTAAACCACTTGCTTGGAATTCAGTTACTTCCATGTTACAGTAAGTACCCTTTTCTTTTATAGGGTGGGGTTTTGAATGTATCAGATTTTTGTGAAGGGAGGTAACAGGTTGAAAAAGTTTAGAAACCATTGCTCTTTGGCTTGTGCAAAAATATCTACATAACATCTCACTCAGACAATACAGCGACTAAATTATCTTTTGGCTGCAAATATATCTGTTAAAGTTAAAGGTGAAATAATGAAGATACACAAACTTCAGACAAGAAACTCATGAAGTTTATTGTAAACTTCCTTGCATCAACTAAATAAAGAAGTAGTCTTCATCTGGTAATGTTGTAATCACCTTCACAATGAATTTATACGTGAAGCAAACAGTTGAGACATTAGATATTTATAATAACAAAAATAGAATGTAAGCAAGTCATTCACATTTTTCCATATACATCCCATTGTATTTATCCATAATGACAAGCCCATCTCCACTAAATATGCTCTCACTAGAGGCACTTGAGGTAGCTGTACACATACTGATACTGCTGTTAGAGAAAGATAATAACTTATGACAGCCACTACTCTTCGAAACATACAGAATTATTTTATGTAGAACCTGTGTAAAATTCTGCAATCGTATGCTATCTATTCAGATGAGTGTAGGTTCTCTTCTCCAGTTTAAGAGAAACTTCTTTTTTCCTTCTACACATTGTCTAACCTTTAGATGTTGGAAGGACCTTTGCTGTTTGATTCATATTTCTGACACAATAATAATAATAATAATAATAATAATAATAATATAATTATAATAATAATGATATTGATATGCTATAACCCAAAATGGGCTCATGACAGGGTCTTGCACTGGACTATCTGCATAATGCTGCATTTGCTGGTCAGACACGAGTGGATGTTAGGGATGAACTACAGATATTTTTGACAGATTCTGGTACACCTGCATTCTTCGCCTATACATTGGTGGAGACGTGACCTTGAGACCGTCAGCTGCAATTTTTGGAACACCTGATCCAGATTTACTAACTGGGTTCACATGAGTGGATTTATGTAGCAATGGGTCAGGCTACATTCAGAAACTCCATGAGTCTTTCAGTGGTTCTCATATGACAGCGAGTTCTGCACTCATGCACAGAAATTAAGGATAATTGCAGAATTTGGTGCCCCACATAATGTGATACTACACAAAACTGGCACTAACAGCATAGGCACATAGGGAACACACACAACACAGATCTGTAAATCGACAGCATTGGTGATAAGTTGAGACAGCCATCCCGAAACACATGTGTTACAAAATGCCACTGTTTCTTGCGCATGTACTATGACTTCAATATGGGATATAATCACCATGCACATTTCACAGGCCGCACAATGGGTTGGCATACTCTGGATCAGGTGGTCAAGCAGCTGCTGCGGTATAGCCTCCCATTATTGCACCAGTGCCTGTCGGAACTCCTGAAGTGTTGTAGGGGTTTGAAGACGTGCAGGAATACATCGACTGAGAGCATCCCAGATGTGCTCGATGGGGTTTAGGTCTGGAGAACAGGCAGGCCACTACATTCACCTGATATCTTCTGTTTCAAGGTACTCCTCCACGATGGCAGCTCAGTAGGGCCATGCATTATCATCCATCAGGAGGAAGGTGGAACCCTCTGCACCCCTGAAAAGGCACACGTACTGGTGCAAAATGGCATCCCGATACACGTGATCTGTTACAGTTCCTCTGTCAAAGACATGCAGGAGTGTACGTGCACCAATCATAATCCCACCCCCACACCATCAAACCATGACCTCCATACAGCTCCCTTTCAAGGACATTAAGGGGTTAGTATCTGGTTCCTGGTTCATGCAACATGAAAACCCAGCGAGAGTCACTGTTCAGACTATACCTGGACTCGTCTGTAAACATAACTTGGGACCACTATTCCAGTGACCATGTACTGTGCTCTTGACACCAGGCTTTACGGGCTCTCGTGTGACCAGGGGTCAGTGGAATGCACCTTGCAGGTCTCCGGGCGAATAAACCGCGACTGTTCAGTTGTATGTAAACTGTGTGTCTGGAGACAACTGTTCCACTGGCTGTGGTGAGGTCCCAAACAAGGCAACCTGCAGTACTCCATGGCCATCTGCTGGCACTGATGGTGAGATATCGGTCTTCTTGTGGTGTTGTACACTGTGGACGTCCCGTACTTTAACACCTGGACTTGTTTCCTGTCTGCTGGGATCATGGCTGCTGGAGACTTGGCATACGGAGGGCTCGTGCTACGACCTGTTGTGTTTGACCAGCCCCCAGTCGCCCTAGTAGTCTAACTCTCATAACATCATCGATATGTGTTCTTTGAGCCATTTTCAACACACAGTCACCATTAGCGTGTCTGAAAACGTCTGCACACTTACCTGCTGCACCGTACTCTGACATGCACCAACACACCTCTGCATATGTGGACTGCTGCCAGTGCCACCGTGCAACGACTGCAGGTCAAATGCACCACGTGGTCATACCCCAAGGTGATTTAAACCCACAAACCACCCACCAGAGCATTGTTTCACCATGTATTAGCATTATCCTTAATTTATGAGCATGAGTGTAGTTGCTTCCAATATGGTGAAGGAGTGGATCACTGACCACATCAAAAAACTTGTAGAACTGTGTCCCAAAAGACCTGGGTTATGGAAAATGACCCAGGAACATTACATGAAGAAGAGTATAAAAAGTAGGGTGTATGAAGAGATTGGTGAAACATTTTTAGATGATATTCCAATTGTGGATCAAAGTGTAATAAAAACTTCGTTAAAAATTTGAGATCAAGATTCATAAAAGAGCTCAGAAAGGTGGAGTCTTTAGAAAGAAGCAGAAAAGGAAAGGGTGAATTGTATAAACTAATAAAAAATTTCTTGTACTATGTTCATTATTGTATTATTATGGTACATCCATTATTTTACATTACGAGATATTTTTCTTTACAAACAATCAAGAATGCCCTGTTCCTAGCATATCTAATCTTCATGATTCTCAGAGGAGTGTAGATGATTCAGAAAAGAAATCCTCATGTGTGGCTAGTCATTCTCATCTTCCCAGTGCTGTCTGTTTCCTTGTTGCAACATGCCCTGTTTGACACTCGGAAGTGGCTGGTTATCTTTAATGAGCTATAGGCCTCGACGACACAGTGCGGCTCATTCACTCTGTTCCCGGTAGATTTGAGCTTGAGTAGGCACAATGCTCTAGGTGAGACCACAAACTTCTTGCAGTCTCACCATATGTGGTTGCTTACTACAAGAGCTGATGCGGATACTGGTTATTTTCACGTGGGACTTTCTGACTGATGTCTTTTGGAAAAATTCAGCCACTATGTATTTAGAGGGTAGGATGATGATGAAGCATATTGTTGAAACTGGTTGCCAGTATACTGATAATGAAGTGCTTGTGGTTTAGAAGAAATAACACGTGACACTGACAAAAGTGCAGAAAGGTTTATCGTAAAAGTAATTACTACTATTACTACTACTACTACTACTATTACTATTACTATTACTACTACCACTACTTCTACATCTATTAAAGAAAAATGAGGAGGTCCATCCTTCCTTGCCTCCTGTGATCGGCCACCACTGCTCTATTTGATTTTGTTTTTACACTGCTTGACAACTGATAAGAAACAGAGACATTGTTGGACACAATAATCGCAGATAATGATTGACGATATGAAGCACAGTACATTCGTAATAGAGGTGGGGTGGTATATGAGACACTAGGGTTATGTATCAATCCTCTTGTGGTGTGGTGATCCATTTACAACCTCCAGCATAGTGTAGCATAGCACTTCCACTTTCAGCGGTCTTTTTTTAATTGTGAGATGAAATTTATGGACACGCACTTTACTGTGGCCACAGTAGTGACACTTTGACTGTATTTGAGCTGTCCAACTGCTTGTCCACGATTGTAAGCACCTAAATGATGTTTTACATGCATGTTGTCATGCCAGACTGTGCACTAATCAGTTCCACAACCACCTTCGTCAAACACTGTACTGAATGAACTGTTGAATGCATACAGAGGGTTTATGCACAGGTTTTGCTGCAATAAACATGTCTCACCCTCTATATTTCCTTTTGCTATCATTGGTTGGGTGTTCTATGGCAAGTTTCAGTTGTTCTGTAGCATCTGACAGTTGTTCCTTGTCAACTGTTAATGATTTCTTAGCATTTGTCAAACAGTGTATATATCTGTGTACTTAGCTGACCAAAAATCCTGTTCATTCTACCACCAAGCTTCATTATTTCCACTGTATCTAACTTTGATGTATCCATTTCCCTTCATAAACTTTCTAACCTACCCACCTCATTCAGGGATTTAACATTCCACTGTTGAATACATAGAATGCCATTTTTGTTTTTCCTGATGACAACAACCTCCCAAAATAGTCTCTGCTGGGTGCTCCAAATGGGAAACTGTTTTATCTCCAGAATATTTTACCCAAGAGGATGCCATCATTATTTCCTCATAAAGTAGAGTTGCATGCCCTTGGGAAATGTAGAGTTATTGTGATCATTTCTTAGCTTTGGTTTCTGATAATAACTGGATACCAGTTCCTAAGAGTTTAACTTGTACACAACAGCACTGAAGATGATCACTATGTGATTGAAAATCGATTTTGCTATCAATAAACCATCAATATTATGGCCAACGCTGACCTTCCTTCCAAAATCCCTCCATTGCGATTGCACCTATAGTACAGCTATCTGGATGCAAGCCACCTCACCTCAGCTAGATCTATGGTTCATGGGGATTATCTCATGAAAACTGCAAAGTTATTGCACAACAGTGATGTGTACAATTATGGAACCAAAGTACAAACAAATATCCATCAAATTTTTTCCAGAGCATCATCCTATCAGAAAAATGTTATCCACCATGGTGTCACATTATAACACATTAGCACATCTGAAGGAAAAAAATTGCTCTACAGACATTTTAAAAACCAACTAAAGGCTTGCCCAATAAAGCACAGTTTTCGTTTGGTGCAAGAATTTCTAATTACAGACAAACAGTAATTATTCATCACGTATGACTCAGTCAACTAAACACAGACTGTAAGAATGTTTATATAATTTTCCTTTTTTGTTTATATGGTATGTCATGTTATATTATGTTAATTTGATCTGCCCAGTAGTGGTTGTACTCCCTGTACTGTGTGGTAAAGCTGGACTAGTAAATATATTATACAATGCAAAGAGTGAAAGACTACTGGTGTCTGTTCTGTTATGAGTTGTACAGCTATTACAATGCATGTAGTAACTCAAGTATTTACATTGCCCAGTTTACTCGTATGGACATACTGAAATGTAGATTAACTCTATGTTGTGTATGTAATAGAATATAGTAACATTTGGTGTTAGAAATATGGTTCTGTTATAAACAGTTTAGCTAAATAGAGTGTCTTGTTCTTAATTATATGCAATTACGTATACTTCCCTTTATATATAAAGATATTGTCTGTCTGTGAGAAACTGGTTATAAACAGAAAAACTGTTACAAGAAATTTAAAAGAAAATAAATGAAGAGTTCTTTCAATCTCTCTGGTTTTGAAACAAAGCACTGTTGGAATTTTAAAAATACTTTTTCGTTCTCATGTATACCTCATATGCACAAATATTGACACATTTGACTCCTGTATGTTGTAGGTTTTTAGCATTCAAAAGTTTTTTTGTGTTAGTTCACTAATAGAAAATATTAATTTGTGATAAGAACAAATGCTAGTTGTGGAGCTCGGTGGATTCATTATTTGGCATGGTTATTTGTCAGGTTTTTTCATTCGTATCCAACCTCATATTCAGATATAGGCAAAGCGAGTAAGTTAATTAAAATTCATATGGATGTTAGAGTTTAATAGGAAATTTACAAAAACTAAGGAACAAATTTTAAAATTTTGTGATGGACAGGTATATACAAATTGTGGCTGTTAACTGAATGTACTTTGTTCTAAAGCTCAGCTGCCAATCACCTTTTTCTATATACTTGTCTACTGCTTAATGAATGTCCTCTTTGGTGAGAATTGTTCTGTCTTCAGATATTTTAATTTGAGCAAAAAAATTCATTATGTACTATACATATGGAATTTTCTGTTTTACTGACGGCAGGAGGAAACTGGATTAGGAGACATTAGGAAATAAATATAAAAAACATTAAGCCACAGAAACTATTAATGTTTTATGTAGTTTACTATTTCAAAAACTCAATGAAGTACATAATTTGACGGTATCACATGTTAGCATTTGCTGCCTGTACAACTGGAGAAATATTTTAACTGTTTGTCATAGTCTCAGTGTAGTAATAATACTTCACCATTATCATTACTTGAATCTCCATTAAAGTCTCCACAAAGACCACATGTCTGGAAACTATATAATGCTGGAATGTTGACTGCCATAAAATGACCATTATACTGCACCCACAGCTGTGTGGTTTTTGATCTTATTTCTATAAGGCCATTCTCATGGAGGGTGAGCCTAGAAAAGATAAAAGTGTGCAATAGTCAGGAATTTCACAAATATACATATTTCTTTATCACAAACACAATCTATTGAGCCATTTAAAATTGAACAATAGAAACTTCAGGTCTTTTTAATTGTGCCTGTCTCCAACTGGATGTGTCATTTAAAATTGGTTACTTATGTCCTGTTGACAGCTCAACACCTCTACTATTCAATTAGGAGAGAGGGAGAGAGGGGGTGTGGGAGTGTGGAGAGAGAGAGAGAGAGAGAGAGAGAGAGAGAGAGAGAGAGAGAGAGAGAGGTGGGGGAGGGACAGGGGAGTGACTGGAGTTCCAGCCTGGATGGGAAGCTAATATAGCCATTCACAACTGTCTAATTGCAGATCTTGCATGTAGTTGTCTTTTTCAATAAAATTCATAATGTCTTATATCACAGATGATACTTCATTTCTTACAGCACTGTACACAGTCATTTTGTTAAAAAAAAAAAAAAAAAAAAAAGCATTATTCATTTGAGATGTTGGCATAATTACACAATGCAGCTTGATTTGTGTTTTTCGGATGAATTTCCATGCTCAGTGAGTTCAACAGAGGTTTTAAGTGACCTCCCTCTATTTTCAAACCTTCCCCAGTCCATCCCTCTTTCCTTCTTGAGAGAGGAACCAACAGTTGCAGAAGCTAGAATATATATGATGGTAGTATCTGTTCCCAAAAGAACAGTTACCGTTACTGAGTGTGCAGCTTTGCTAGAATGAAATGATAATTAAATGGACACCCCACTGCAACCAGGCAATAGTTTTTTTTTTCTAGAATAGTTTTTATCTTCCTATATATATATATATATATATATATATATATATATATATATATATATATATATATATATATATGTGTGTGTATTGGCAGTACTTAAAATTTTGCCCATTAGAGATACTGTAAGCCATCCTCTCTCCTTGCAGTTTTATAGTTTTCTCAAGCAAATTTTGCTTTTGATACAACTGACTCTTATAAAGACAAAACACCTATAATATAACATATAACATATGTGACAGCTCTTAAGGAGAACTAAAATTAGAAAGCTAGGCCCACATCTTCACATCTTTTAAATTTATACTTTTGTTTTGATTTGTGCATATATATATTATGGAACTGCACATGTTAAAAGTAAATATGATAACCAAACATAATTATTCACTGTAACAATTTTCAGTGTGTTTTTTAAAACATCCCTTGCATATTTTCCTACAGATAAAAAATCATTTTCTGAAAAACACTTACAATAAATTAGTGGTATTTTAGAAAATTGAAGCAAATTTGCAGCTTATAATGAATCTAAGGTTCTCCTGTTGTGTAACTCACACAGGTGATGTTTTTGGTGAAAATCAAAACGTACAATATGGGTCAGCTTTCCTGAAGATATACAGGCTAAGTCATTACATCTACCACAATTTCTACAGTCTGCTCCAAAACACTATTTAGACTTAGTTTATGTGTTGGTTAGCTGGATCTTCTGTTCCCATTGATTAAATTGTCTGTGATATGTTTTTCTGTAGTATTGTTCAGAACACCATCACAATGTGTTCTACTTTTGAATAAACAACTTTATGTTGCCTTAGTTCACTGCGTTCCCACAAGATGTGTGTGTAATTTAGCATGATCATAGATTTTTAGGTAGTGAGAATCATGTTTCACTATGACATTTCTAGCACCATTCTTCATCTAGGTAGCTTATCTGGCCAACAAAATTTCCTCCACAGCTGCAAAATTTGTGTTAAAATACTTGGAATAGAGGGCTTTGTAATGCTGGAATGGGAACAGCAAGGGGCTCAGTGAGTAAGGACAATGATTAATGATGGCTGAGACCAGGAGGGTTATGGGAACATAGGATATATTGCAGGGAGAGTTCCCACGTGCACAATTCAGAAAATCTGCTGTCAGTGGGAAGAGTCCAGATGGCACAGGCTGTGAGGCAGTCATTGAAATGAATAATGTCATGTTGGGTGGCATGGTCAGCAATGGAGTGGTCCTGACGTTTCTTGGACACAGTTTTTCGGTGGACATTCATGTGGGCAGACAGCTTGTTGGATGTCATTCCCATGTAGAATGCAGCACAGTGGTTGAAACTTAGCTTGAAGATCACATGACTGGTTTCACAGGTAGCCCTGCCTTTGATGGAATTGTGACCAGATTGGAGAAGGAGATGGTGGTGCTGGTATGGAAGAGACTTCTTGGTATGGAATGGGTGGCAGCTTTCAAAGTGGAGGTATTGATGGTGGTTGGTAGGTTTGATATGCACAGAGGTACTGATGTAGCCATCTTTGAGGTGGAGGTCAACATCTAGGAAAGTGGTTTGTCGAGTTGAGTAGGAGCAGGTGAAGCGAGTGGGGGAGGTGTTGAGGATCTGGAGGAATGCTGATAGGGTATTGTCATCCTCAATCCTGGTCATGAAGATGTCATCAATGAGTCTGAAGCTGATGATGGTCTTGGGATTCTGGGTGTTTAGGATGGCCCATGAATGGTTGGCATAGGATGGTGCCATGCAGATGCCCATAGCCATACCCCAGATTTCTTTTTGATAATGTCTTCAAAGGAGAACTAATTGTGGGTGGGGATGTAGTTGGTCATGGCAACTAGGACACACGTTGTTGGTTTGGAATCTGTCAGGTATGGGGAAAGGTAGTGTTCAACAGCAATAAGAGCAAAGGCATTAGGGATGTTAGTGTAAATGAAGATGGCATCCGTAATGACAAGCTGGGCACCATGTGGTAAAGGAACAGGAACTATAGAGAGCTGAGGGAGGAAATGGTTGGTATCTCTTATACAGGAGGGTTCGTTGTGGGTAACAAGCTGAAGATGTTGGTCTACGAGAGCAGAGATTCTCTCAGTGGGTGCATGGTAGCCAGCTACAATGGGGAATCCAGGATGATTGGGTTTATGGACTTCAGGGAGCATGTAGAAGGTAAGAGAGTGGAGAATGGCAGGAGTGAGGAGAGAGATGGACTCTGGGGAGAGTTTCTAGGATGGGCCTACAATTTGAGGAGAGACTGGACAACCTGCCGCATTTCTGGAATGAGGTCACTGTGACAGAATTTGTAAGTGGATGAATCTGAGAGCTGGCAGAATCCTTCTTCCACGTAATCATTGTGGTTCAAAACCACAGTGGTGGAGCCTTTGTCAACAGGTAGGAAAATAAGGTTGTGATCAATAGGTGGTAGACAGCAGTTCTTTCTGTGGGTGTAAGGTTAGCTTGGATTTTGAAGGATTTGGGCAATAACGGTGAGACAATGTTTGATGTTAAGAAATTCTGGAAGGTTAACAGGGGGTGATTGGGGGCAGTGGGGATGGATCACAGCTGGAAGGAGGAGAGCACTGAGTCAGGCAGGGTTCAACATGGAACTTAGCTTTAGTCTGATTGGTAGGGTTGGTGGTGAAAAAGTTTTTCCACTGTAGGAACCAGGAGAAGGAGCAAAGGTCTTTAACAAATTCAGTGTGATTGAATTTGGGAGTGGGGCAAAAGGTAAGGCCTCTGGAAAGGACTGATACTTCTATGCGGTAAGATTTTAGGCCAGAAGTTCAGCACTGTGTTTTTGGGTCTGTTTAGGTTCTGAATTCTGTGTGGTGGGGGAGACAGTTTTTGAGGGTGGGGTACATGTGTCAGATTCATCCACATACAAACCCTGACACAGTGACCCCATTCCAGAACTCCAGAAGGTTCTCCAGTCTCTCCTCAAATCCATAGGCCCATCCCAGAAACTCTCCCCTGAGCCCATCTCTCTCCTCACCCCTACCGTTCCTTGCACCCGTACATTCTGTATGCTTCCTGAAGTTCATAAACCTAGTCAACCAGGATGCCCCATTGTGGCCAGTTACTGTGCCCCCACTGAGAGAATCTCTGCTTTTGTAGACCAATATCTTCAGCAGACTAACACTTTCAGTCTATTACCCACAACCTACTCCCCTATACAGGGTGTCTCATTTATCTTGACCACCATAAATAACTGTTTGTCCAGATTCAAATTACAAAATGTTTCAAGCCAATGTTCTTTAGCCATCAGGGAGACATCGATCAGCATGATTGATTGCCTTTGTTGTAGCTTTGTTTTTTTACAAAGATATGAACAGCGGTATGACTTTTTCAAATGGCACCCTGTATTTTTTTTCGGTAGTTCATTTCCTCTCCTAAACACCTATTCAAAAATGTATCACAGTGTAACCTTCACTGAAACACAATGTCATTAATTACATAACACAACATTGACATGACGATCCCAGCACTTAGTACAGGTACTTGGGGTAACGGAACACATCCATGTGCTGACGTTGACAGAGGACAAATGTAAACATAAGTAGAATGCACACCTGTCATTCTGTCAACCATTGTCAGTTGAAGAGTTGTGTGAGTAGAATGTACACCAACGAAGAGAAGGTAGTAAATGCTACTCATCGGCGGGGAATGTAAGTTACCAGAACAGTAATTGCAATACTGTTTTCTTATGTACAGATACATTTAGTACAGTAGTTTAGTCCTTTTAAATACTGTAGTGTAGAGTAGGCATACAGTAAAAGCTGTCCTTCCTACAAACTGCATCGACATAACATCTATTTTATTGTTGTTGTTGAAGGTAGGCGAAATATTACAGGGTAGCGGAGCTGTACAGAGAGCGATATCCTGACAAGAACCCACCTTCCCAGTGGATGGTTTTCTCATCTTGTTGCAACACTTCAGGAAACAGGAAGTTTCAACCCACAACAACGCAATTGTTGTAGCACTTGCTCAGACGAAGCTGCCGAAGTTACTGTTCTTGCTTCCATTGCTATGAATCTGCTTGTGAGCATATGGCAGCTCGAACATGAGATTGGCATTCCTAAAACCAGTGTACATCATAATCTTACATGTCACTGGCTCCATCCTTGCCATGTATACCTACATTAATAATTGCATGGGAATGATTTCCAGAATCGTGTACAGTTTTGTCAGTGGGTGCAGGAGAAAATCCTTGCCAACCTGAACTTCTGCTCCAATGTTCTATTTACGAATGTTACTTCTCAAACAAAGGACAGGTAAATTCAAGGAACATGCATTATTGGTCCAGTGAAACCCACAATGGCTTAGACAGGTGGAACATCAGTGTCAGTGAAGAGCTAACGTCTGATGTGGGATGCTTGCTACTACAATTATTGGCCCTTATTTCATCAATGGTAATCTAAACGGCACAGTGTATGCCAACTTTCTCAGATGAATTCTTCCTCCTCTTCTGGATGAAGTGCTGCTAAGAACCAGAATGCTTATGTAGTATCAACACGATGGATGCCCAGCACATAATGCCTTGTGTGCACATCATGTTCTGAACTGAAGGTATCCTGCCAGATGGACTGGTTGAGGACGAACATTTACTTGGCCTGCTATGGATCCTGATTTAAATCCTCTGGACTTTTTTCTTTGGGGATGCATTAAAGAAATTGTCTATCACAATATTCCAACAACTCCAGAGGACATACAGGAATGTATTGTGCTTGCTTGTAATTCTCTTCAGCAGACAACACTGGAAGCAGTAAATAATTCTTTCATTCAATGAGTGCACCAGTGTATCGGTATCCAGGGTCACCACTTTGCGCACTTTTGAATGTTCTACTCCTGGGAAGTGGTACTGGAGAGTCAAAGTCAATTTTGTGTTATGTTTTTACTTGGTTTTCATTTGCTTCCTCACAACTCCAGCAAGTGGATGAGTTTGTGATCCCGGGCTCAAAGTCATTGTTGCCATTGTGTTACAATGAATGGTACACTGTGATACATTTTTGAATAGGTCTTTAGGAGAGGAAATGAATTACCAAATAAAACATACAGGGTGCCATTTAAAAAAATGATGCCGCTGTTCATATCTTTGTAAAAAACAAAGCTACAACAAAAGCAATCATGCTGACTGAGGTCCGCCTGATGGCTAAAAAATATTTGCTTGAAACATTTTGTAATTTGCATCTAGACAAACAGTTATTTATGGTGGTCAAGATCAATGGGACATCCTGTATAAGAGAGACCAACCATTTCCTTCACCAACTCTCCAAAGTTCCTGTTCCTTAATCACATGGTGCCCCCTGCTTGTCACTGCTGATGCCACCTCAATTTACACTAACATCTCTAATGCCCTTGGCCTTGCCACTATTGAACACTGCTTTTCCCTGTGCACAAAGGATTCCAAACTGACAATCCCCTTCCAAGTTGCCATGACCTACTACATACTCACCCACAATTACTTCTCTTTTGAAGGCATTACCTACAAAGAAATCCGGGGTACAGCTATGGGCACCCGCATGTCACCATACTATGCCAACCTATTCACGGGTCGCCTATAAGAATCCTTCCTAAACATCCATAATCCCAAAACCCTCACCTGGTTAAAATTCATTAATGACATCTTCATGATCTGGACTGAGGGTGAGGACACCCTGTCCACATCTCTCCAGAATCTCAACTACTTCTTCCCCATTCACTTCACCTGGTCCTTCTACTGAACAAGCCACCTTCCTTGATGTTGACCTTCACCTCAAAGACAGCTACATCAGCACCTCTATTCATATCAAACCTACCAACCACCAGCAATGCCTCCACTTTGAAAGCTTCAATCCGTTCCATACCAAGAAATCCCTTGCATACAGGCTAGCCACCTGTGGCCATTGCATCTGTAGTGGCAAGTGATTCCTTTTGAAATATACTGATGGTCTCACTGAGGCCTTCACAGACCTTAATTATCCTCCTAACATTGTACAAAAACAGATTTTCCATGCCTCATCTCTCCAATTGCCCACCACCTTCCAAAGTTTCATTGTCCAGCCACAGAGGAGCATTCTCTTCATGACTCAGAACAACCCGGGGCTGGAACAACTGAATCACATTCTCCACAAGGGTTTTGACTACCTCTCACCCTGTCCTGAAATGAGGAATGTCCTATCCACTGTCCTTCTCACCCCTCTGACAGCAATATTTTTGCCACCCACTGAACCTACACAATATACTCGTCCATCACTACACAACACCTACTCCCAGCCCTTTGCCTTCTGTCTCATATCCTTGTAACTAGAAGCAAGACCTGTCCAATACAGCATCCTACCGCCATCTTCTCTAGTCCAGTCACAAGCATCACCTATTCCCATTAAAGGCATAGCTACCTGTGAAACAAGTCATGTGATCTACTAGCTAAGTTGCAACCAGTGTGCTGCACTGTATATGGGAATAACATCCAACAAGCTGTCTGCCCACATGAATGTCCACCCATAAACTGTGTCCAAGAAACAGCTGGACCACTCCATTACTGAGCATGCCAACCAACATGACATTCTTCATTTCATTGACTGCTTCACAGCCTGTGCCATATGGATCCTTCCCATCAACATCAGCCTTTATGAACTGCACATGTGGGAACTCTCCCTGCAATATATCCTATGTTTCTGACCCTCCTGGCCTCAACCTTCATTAGTTGTCATCCGTACTCATCAAGCCCCTTAGCTGGTCCCATTCCACCACTACACAGCCCTATATTCCACCAAAGCACCTTCAGTCTTTTTACTTCCTTCTTTTCCACCTCGTCCATCTGCTTACCTGAGTGGTAACATTCTTGCCTAACGTGCAGTGGGCCTGGGTTTGATTCTCAGCTGTCTTAGAGATTTTCTGTAGTCATGGACTGGGTGTTGTGTTGTCCTGATTATCATTTCATCCTCGTCACCAGTACACAAGTCGCCCAATGTGGCATTGACTGAAATAAGACCTGCACTTGGCGGCCGAACTTCCCCAGATGGGGCGTCCTGGCCAATAATGCTACATGATTATTTTTTTTCCCACCCTACCCCCTTGCTGCCATCCAACCTTCCAACTGCCCTACCCTCTCTCTAATGCACATTGAAATCCTCTTTGTAATTCATTTCCGTGTTGGAGGGGCTAGATATGTCAAATGATGATAACTCACACAACGTTGAACAACTACACATGGTAATCACTCAGGCCAAGTGTTAACATTTTGTGCTCTAAACAAAACAGTATCACAATAAAATAATGTGAACTTAATGTGCATCTACAAGTAAATAACACTTTTCTTCTTATCAAACAAAATGACACAGAAGAACTAAAACAACTAATTTGTAAAGGAATCCATGCAAAGAAAGCTTTAGAGCTTCAAGAGACTCAACTTACGAACACTGAATCTGATAAAAAAGTGCACTACTGATTCAACTATGTGGGCTTTTTTGTGAGGGAACACTCAGTAATAAACAATAAAACTAATATAATTTAATTCATTGAGGCAAATTACCAAAGTACTTAAATGATTATTCCAGAAACACTCCCTTTGTGATTTACATATAATACTTCAAATGTTCAAGACAAATGATTAATGTTCAAGACAAAAATATGAATTTACTTCAAATCATGTAGCTCCAAGTCATCAGGATAATAATATTGTCCACTTTTTGCAGGAACTGCCTCCCCATTGACAGTTATTTCATAGTTTCCTTCTGTTGTAGGTATAATTTCTGTGCAGTACTCCCAAGCATAAATTCTTGCAGCCTGTAAATGAAAGAGGGAAGAATTATTGCTTTGTCAACATGTACCAGGTGGTTATAAAAACTTGATGGAGTTCCAAGTGCTACAGTGTGGGTTGTATACATCATAGGATACTGAAACATTGTCTGTGTGTTCATTAATTGGTGCGCTTGTGGAGTATGCTGAAAAAATAATAGTTCCACTTTCTGCCATCAGCTGAAAATATGGCTCTGTAAGCAGTCAGAATGTAGCGTGGGTGCAGGAAAAGTGGAGAAATGATCAGACACATGATAATGATGGTTCTAGCACGTTTGTTAGGACATGGTCACAAATTACAACATGTTTAATATGGTCTCTTGACTCAGCAACATGCTGCATCCATAACACAGCACAATTGATAGTTAGTCATAGAAAATCCAGTGTAATCGGAGTGATATGTTG
The DNA here is from genome assembly GCF_023897955.1 of Schistocerca gregaria. Lineage (NCBI taxonomy): Eukaryota > Metazoa > Arthropoda > Insecta > Orthoptera > Acrididae > Schistocerca > Schistocerca gregaria. Next base: position 45,247,770 of record NC_064931.1, read on the forward strand.
AGGTATGCTGTCCTTTGTATCAGGAAGAATCTAGAAACATCCCTGATAGATACGATCTTTCAGATATCTCCACAACAATAAGTCCACAGATTTAGATGCAAGACCTGGAAGGTCACATATCCTGAAATTGCCTAGAGATAATGCAATCATTACCAAAGGTTTCTCGAAGCAAACCTCTTACCTGGCTAGCGAAACATGGTGTCACCACATCTTGTGTGAAAATAGTGGTGCGGACACAGTTGTGTTCTTGGAAAGCTGGAATCATGTGTTGCACAAGGCCATCCTTATAATGTGCAGATGTCACTATACATCTAACAGGTCCATGAGGTGTTATCTCCTCAAAGACAAATGGACTGAGAATGAATGATCTTGCAAAAACACACCATACAGTCACAAAAACTGAGTGTAGTGGATGTACTAGCACAATATGTGGTTCAGTACAACACCAAATGTGACAGTTCTGTGCATTCACAGCACCATGTAGGGCAAAATGCCCCTTGTCTGTCTAAACAATATTCCTCAGCGAGTTGTCATCCATTTCCATGTGTGCCAAAAAACTATGAGCAGAGTCATGGCATTTGGTGTGAATTCTGAATATTGTAGGAATACCAGTGTAAGATGTGCCAAAAAATAATTTTGAACTGTTGCTCAGGGTAGAGAGGATTTCTATGACACTGTTTGAGCACTGGCTGCAGAATTTGAGACATGGGCTGCTTGGTCAGCTATAGCTACAGCAACTGCCATGGGAATGGGTCACTTCTCTCCCCCTGTTGCACCTAATTCACCTGTTTCTTCAAATTTCTTGATTATATTCTTTAGCTCATTTCTTGACATAGGGTCTCTTCACAGCAGCTTCTGTCAGTGATATTCCTGCAAAGCAGCAATGCTATTGCTGTTGTTCTGATATAACGACTTTACCAGCAGTGCACATTCTTTCTTCTCAGTAGCAATTGCTTTCACACTGAAAACTTGAACCTTCTTGATCCTTTACACCAATAATCACTTCAAAAAAGAAATTAACACATGTTGCCAAGCAACAAACAGCATACTGACATCAAAACAGGAAACGTTACACATTCTGACTGCTTACAGTTTCATATTTTCACCTGCTGGCACAAAGTGAAACTATTATTTTTTTCGGCATACTCCATGAGCGCACCAATTAATGTTTTACCTATGATGTTTCAGCATCCTGTGATGTGTACAGCCTGCACTGCAACACTTGGAACACCATCAATTTAACCGTAACTGTCCAATATGTACAAACATGGAAAATAGTTTTAAGGTGAATATGATCCTTACGAGCGTTACTAGTGATTGTTTATTCTGAAGTGATAAAGTACAGCAATATTTTAAAAACACCTGAATATTATGCATAAAACATTTATAATGAAATGAAAGAGGTCACAACAGCTGTCTTATGTAATACATGCACTGATGTACTCATATTGCAGTTTCAAAACACAGTTGATATGAAATCTTAACAGACTGACATATCTCCACCATTTGTACACAGTAGAGCAACTTATATTTAGTTTTTTCTTCCAGCACAGTTTAAAACCAACAAAAATAAGGAAGTACAACCACTCACACTCAGCTGATGCCTGATAGACACATACAAACAGCATTAAAAACCAAATATGACTTACATACATGATAACTTAGAATCTTTGCATCAAAATTCTTCAGAGTAACAACCAACTATACTCAGTATCACTAGATAGCATCATTAGAATCGTTTTTTGTTGTTCATTGTAAAGTATTACCAGAGTTTTAGTTTCAGGCAATTTCTTTATTAATATAGCAAATCTTGGGGCTACGTAACAATGCGCTGCAGCCAAAGTGTAATTTTCTGTCAGAAGGATGGTGTTTGTAGCATTGTCCATTGTATTGATGAGGTCAGAAGTAATGACACAGGAGCCTGGAAAGATAAACATATTTAAAATAGAGTACAGCTTGATATTTATAAGGACATTGTTGAGATAAGGAATCATAAAACTGTGAGCAGATTATTTGTTAAAAGATAACAACATAAGATGCAAGACAATATTGTAAAAAAGGCATCCATTTATAAAATTGTATGGAACAGTAAAAAACCAAGTATTTCTCCATTATGAACTTGAAATTTTGAGATGGACATGACGCTATAACTTTACAGTAATACAAGTATCTCTCCACAAATTTGTAAGAATGCAGAATCTCACATCCATTAACACTGAATAAAATGCTGTTGGGCTTTCAACCATGTTAAAATACTGTGAACCTGGTCAAGTGATCATTGGCCATTTCAAGAGGAATGATTTCTGATGAGCTGCTGATATGCTCTTGTATACTATTTCTGGAGGATATGATTTAAGGTTGCTGGTGTACAGTATCATTCTTGCCAAATGCAGCAAGGAATGTATCACAGTGTACATATCTATCAGGTGATGATGGCTGACAGAACACAAGGACAAATCAATGTACATTGATCTTTTCCAGGTGCTACAGCAAAGGCATTCATAACATTTGTGGTGGACAAGGACATCTAGGAAGGACAAGGATCATATTTTTTCTACTTCCATAGTGAGTTGGATGTTACTGTTAATGCTGTTGAGATAAGATGTTCCAGGAACTCTTCCAGTTTTACAAGACTGTGGACCCAAATGAAGAACAATGCATTGACAGAAACAACTATCTTTAATGAAGTCATATCTAAGGAAATATCCTCAAACCTATCCATAAAGGGTTTTGTAGCTGATTGAGCTAACAGGCCTCCCATCACAACACCATCCATCCGGTCATAATACTGGCCATTATCGAAAAAATAGGATGATATAAGAGTGTGTCTCAAGCACAACCATGCCACTTCCAAAGAACTGGGATACTAGGTCTAAAGAGTCTTTGATGGGCACATTTACAAACAGTGCCACCACATGAATACTGACCATAATGTCACTCTTGTTAAGTAAAAAAATGATAAATTCAGATTATAAAACTGGTTAACATCTTGATATGATGTGCACAGTGACCCACATGTGGAGCTACAAGATTTGCCAAATACCTCACCGGGTTTGTATGTCATTGAACCAATGGTTTACACAATGATGAAAGGGCATCCCACCCATGTGGATCTTAGGCAGTGCATAAATACACTATGTGGGGGGGAGGGGGGGGGCAGATTGGGTTTAAAACCCCGTCAACATCAAGGTAATTACAGATGGAGCACAAGCTTAGATTTCATAAAGGATGGGGGAGGAAATTGGCCATGCCCTTTCAAAGGAATCATCCTGGTATTTGCCTGGAGTGATTTAGGGAAATTACAGGAAACCTAAGTTTGGCCACCAGAATGCGGCAGCCTCCTGAATGCATCAAGTGCACTAACCACTGCATCACCTCACTCAGTACACTGCGCTCTATAGTCATAGTCATGTGTCAATGTAACTTTGCACATGCACACACCATCATCTAGTATGTAAATCACTAGAATTACAATTCTCTTTGACATGTATAATGACCATCAGAGTGCATTTGTGTTGTTCATGTTTAGTGTTGTTACCAGACCTGGTAGGATATGAACAGCACCAGATGTTGACTGATCATTGTGAAGGACATGGAGGGACTGCGTATTTGACCAAGACAGCATTATCAGTGCCTGATCTTGTTTGAAAGGGATCTGACTGAGGCTTTCCATAGGCTGGTTGGTAGAACTGCACAATATAAAGATTTATGAGACATTTGGATGTGACAGCATCTCAGTGTTGGAATTTATGGGAACATGAGGGTAGGCCTGACTACCACAAGAGAGTATCACTGTATTGGGCACCAAGCACATTATAAGCACTTTATATCTTTGACTGCCATCCAGGAACAAGCAAAGAACTGCTTGCAACATTCTGTGTCATCCCACACTTTGGCCTGGAGACTAGCAGCAGCAAGATGGGGGAATTGCCATCCCATGGGTAGGCTGCAATTGACACCACAACACATATGGGTGCACCAGAAGTGATCCCATGAGTGGAAAGCTTGGACTTCCAATGAATGGCATCACATTGTGTTCACTGATGATTCATGGTTCTGCACTTTCCTGGACATGGGTAAAGGTCCCATTATTTAACTATCTTGGAGAGGCACAGAAGTGTTATTTCTAGCATCATGGTGTGGTGAGCCATAAGGTACAATTTCAGGTCATGGCTAGTGTTGATTAGGAGTACTCTGATGGCACAAGAGTATGTCATGGACATGTTGCATCCTCAGGTGTTACCTCTCCTGGAACAATAATGTGGTGCTATTTTTCAACAGGATAATGCTGATCCATACATGGCCCATGTTTCTATGAACTGTCTACATGATGCTGAGATGTTCCTGTGGCCAGCAAGATCCCCAGATCTAACACCAATAGAACATGTCTGGGACCACTTCGGATGTTAACTCCATCTAGGATATAAAGGACTAGTTGTGACAAGTGTTGACCAGCTGATCTTGAGACATGATACAATGGCTTAATGACACAATTCTCATCTAGAACAGTGCATGAATCCAAGCCAGAGGGGGTGCAATGTTATATTGGTAAGTGGGCTCATACTGCTAAGTTCTTCAGAAATTTGACTAAATTTTGTAATCACTGGAATAACATCATAAATGCTTATTAAAATATTCCATGCTATTATGCTGTGACCAGATGAATTTCTTATTGACGCATGTTGTTCAGTTTCAATAAGAAATTCAAGCAATCACAGCATAATAGCCTGGAATATAAGGGTGGCATGTCCAAATACAAAAGTTTGCATTTCACAGTAACATCACATACCCGTTCAACCCGTCAAGTTTCATTTAGTGTCCTCCTCCCCTTCTGAGGTGCTTCACTTTTTTATGAGGTGGTGTGGTAGTTTGTCTTGGTGAGTGAGGGAGAAGATGCTTGAACCAAATTTTCTTCCAGTGACGAATACATAAGAAGCTCAAATGTTATTTTTATTATGATCAGTGATGGTGTCACTTCAGGACTTTTGGTAAGTGTCCTTATCCACTAGTGTGTAGATATTCATATCATAGTCTGTGTGTTCCACAATTACAACTGCATTACCCTTGCCAGCAGGAAGAACCACAATGCTTTTATAATTGCATAAGGTGTGCAGGGCATTGCACTCAGCCTAGGTCACATTTGGTGCTGGTGGCTTTGCTTTCATAAGGATGTAGCTGATTCCATGATGTAATTCATCAGCCATTTCATTGACAAACTTACAGGCTGCTTGTTCAATGCCACTTATTATTCCACAGACAGGGAAGTCCCTCAGCCCATGGCAAAGGTACAAAGATATGCCCTTTTTTAAAATGAGGACATGACACCTGCATCTATGTCTCTCACTGCCAAATTGGTGACAGTGTGTTCAGAGGATCTACGGTCTGCACCATGTCATTGTGAAAACCAGCTAATTTCCATTTCTGCTTCTCCATTGTTTGTTTCCTTATTGACATTTTTTGGGAAACCATAGCCTTGTTGGCCTAGTACCAGTCGAAGTGACATCCCTTGATAGTTGGAGACAGAAGGCCATAAGAGCACATCCCTTTACATCCATCTGCTTCCTGTTGTGTTAGATACTTTCTTGTAGTAGGATGAAGCTGGCATGTTGAAAAGTCCTTCTGGAGATGGTGGAGTCATTGTGGAATCATCTTTGTGTCACAATAGCATAGCAGGAAGGATAGTGAATTCAATAAATTAGTCTTCTTCACACACAGTTTTTTTCATATATTATAAGTTGCACCACACTTCTTCCCCTTAGAGATACATAATGTAAAAATGTTGAATGCATATACTATGCAGTGATGAGAGCATTGTAGTTCCTCTTGTTGACACACATTATTATGGAACACATGGACTGTGATGCATGATAGTGGATGAAGATGCTTACTGGAAGATCTCACACGGTACAATGATGAGAATAATACAGATCCCATCTGAGCTTCTTACCGGCTCATAGCTAGAAGAAAGTGTGGTAAAGCATCTTCTCCCTCAGACACCAAGATCACCTGTTATTCTTGCTCTACCTGAGATCCATAGGGATGGGATGCTCTTTCACCTCATATCCACCAGTGGTTCACCAATGTACAAACTGATGATGTACTTAGCCAGCTTCCTTGCTCCACATGTAGGTCACTGTGCACATCATATCAAGATGTCAACCAATCTTATCAGCTGAATTTATCATCTTTAACTTAACAAGAGTGACATTACAGTTATTTCTGATGTGGCGGCACTGTTTATAAATGTGTCTATCAAAGGCTCTTTAGACCTAGTATCCCAATCCTTTGGAAGTGGCATGATTGTGTTATTGAGACACACTCTTATATCATCTTATTTTTTGGATAATGGTCAATATTATGACCAGATGGGTGGTGTTGTAATGGCAGGCTTGTTAGCTCAAGCAGTTACAAACCCATTTATGGAAAGGTTTGAGGATATTTCGTTACGTACAACTGCATTAAAGCATAGTTGTTTCTTTTGATATGATGATGCCACATTCATTAGGCCCCACAGATGTGAGAAACTTGACAAGTTCCTGGAGGTGACATTGTTAGAAACTTGTTACATTAGCCAGAGGGCTCTTAGATGATCAATGCCTGTTGCTAGTTATCAGGAGCTCCAACATTAGGCACATAATGGAACCCCTTAGGAAGATAGGGTTCAGTGCTGGAAAGGAAACTAATTAGACTTGATATGTCTGCCAGGGGACCTCATCCAAGATGTGGAGGTAGCCTTCCCTATGGCTGTTGAGCATGCATGGTGCAGTTATCTGCAAGTTGTGGCTCATAATGGCACCAATGATACTTCGAGTGGGTTCTTAGGCCATCCTCATTTCATACAGGTGACTGGCATAGATGGTGAAGGCTGTTGGCAGGATGCAAGCAGAGCTTGCAATTTGCTCCATTGTACCCAGAGTTGATTGAGCTCCTATGGTTCGGAGTCAAGTGAAAGTTCTCAACCAAAGATTCTGTCAACTTTGTGATGGTCTTGGATGCAGATTTTTAGACCTGTGTTATTGGTTGGAGAATTGTAGGACTCCACTTGATAGGTCAGGGGTGCACTACACAAAGGAAGCAGCTGTTCAGGTAGTAGAGTACTTGTGGAGTGCACAAGGAGGTTTTTTAAGTTAGACGGTAGTTTGAGATATTCTGATGAACGCTCGCCATTCAGTTCACACATAGGGACATCAGACCAAGTTCAGACACTTTGATTGTCAAAGACACTTTGACTGTCAATATTTTATCTGTAAATTTTCAAAGTGTTCATAACAAAGTTCCAGAATTTACTGTGCTCCAGGAAAGTTCTCATATTCAAACGATCCTTAGGACAGGGAGCTGGCTAAAACCCGAAGTAGAAACCTCTGAGATATTGAGACAGTCATGGAACATTTATTGGAAGGTGAGATTAGATATCAAAGGCAAGGGAGTGTTCATTACAGTTGACAAAAGTATTGCCTCTATTGAGGTTGAAATTGAATGTGACAGTGAAGGTATCTGGTTGCATATAACAGGTGTAGGTGAAACAAAGTTAATTGTTGGATGTTTTTACTGGCCACCTGATTCTGCTGTAACAGTTCTAGAGTCTTTCAAATTAAGTCCACAGCCAGTAGTTCATAGAAATCCAGATCACGCAATACTAGTTGGATGTGACTCTAACCTACTGAGTGTATACTGGGACATCTATGCATTCATTGCAGGGGTACAGACAGACAAACAGTCTGTTTTCAACATGTTTTCCAAAAACTGTGTTGAGGAGCTAGTTCAGCAGCCTACACACATAGAAAATATCTTAGACCTTGTGGCTATAAACAGACCGGACGTTATTATGGTGCCAGTATAGAGATGGGGATTACTGATCATGATGTCATCATAGTAACTATAGTTATAAAAGTTTGTAAATTAGTCAGGAAGGGTAGGAGAGTGTTTCTTCTACAAAGAGCAGATAAGCAGTTGTTAATATCTCACTTAGACAGTGAATTGCAATCAATTAATTCCAGTGTGATGTACATAGAGGAATTATGAGCAGAGTCTGAACAGATTGTAAATTGTGCTCTGGACTAGTATGGGGCTAGTAACTGGATTAAGGATGGAAAAGAACCACCATGATTTAGCAAAGACATTCAGAAATTTCTGAGGAAGCAAAGGCTGTTGCACTCTCAGTTCAAAAGGAAGCATGCAAATGACGACAGGCAAAGATTAGTAGGGGCTCATGCATCTGTGAGAAGATCTATGTTTGAAGCATACAGCAGCTACCATTGGCATAATTGAGCAAAAGATCTTGTTAAGAACGTGAGAAAATTCTGGTGCTATGTGAAATTGCTAAGCTGGTCTAAGGCTTCCATCCAACCACTTATTGACCATTCTGGTGTGACACTTGAAAATAGCTAAACAAAATCCAAAGTTTAAAGTTCCACATTTAAATCACTCACACTGAAGAACCATACAAACATACCAGCATCTGATGGTTCAAATGGCTCTGAGCACTACGGGACTTAACATCTATGGTCATCAGTCCCCTAGAACTTAGAACTACTTAAACCTAACTAACCTAAGGACAACACACAACACCCAACCATCACGAGGCAGAGAAAATCCCTGACCCCGCCGGGAATCGAACCCGGGAACCTGGGTGCGGGAAGCGAGAATGCTACCGCACAACCACGAGATGCGGACCCAGCATCTGAGCATTCAACTGAGAGTTGAAAACAAATAAGTTGCCAGGTCCAGATGGAATCCCAGTTTGGTTTTACAAAGAGTACTCTATTGCATTGTCCCCTAACTTAGCTTGCATTTATAGCAGCCCTCTCAGCAAGTGTGAAGTCCAAAGTGACTGGAAAAAAGCACAAGTGACTCCTGTACATAAGAAGGGTAACAGAACAGGCCTGCAAAATTATAGATCAAGATCCTTAAAATTGGTTTGCTGCAGAATTCTAGAACATATTCTGAGTTGTACATAATAAATTTCCTAGAGATTGAAAAGCTTATGACCACGAATCAGCATGTTGGTTTGTGGAGTATAGATATAGATGTAAAATATTATCTACAGTAGCACTTTTGATACTCTGAAAATCGTTTAGTTCAGATCATTTCATTCCTTGATGTTATATGGGGTAATATTTTTGGGCAATTAACTCAGAATTGGAGCCACACATTAGTAAAGCTGTCTTCAACCTGAAGGCTGATTTTAACACCACAATACTTTACTTGGATGGCCTATTGAAGGTTGCATGCCCTTTCTACAACATCTGAACTGGTTTTTCAAGTCAATTAGGCAGGAGAGGGGAGGGGGAGGGGGAGGGGGAGGGGGGGGGGGAGAACTGCAATTTGAAAATTGGACGTGGACTCCATAGCATGGTGCAGCTTCACATTTTCCATCTTAACAGATAGACAATGTCTTTGAATTGAGTGGAAATTGAACCATAACCCTTCAGACTTATCTTTACTACTGAGCCACAATGAAGCCATGAATTGTGTTACTTCATGAACTTTAGCTTTATTATGCAGTATTTTACATGTTATCACTAAATTTGCTATTATGATAATTTTTATTTTCTTGGGTATTTTGCAACTAGTGAACCAAGTATTTAAATTTAGTGGTAGTTCCTTAGGAATAAGTGAGGGTGTCTCATGGTAAGTAGTTCAAATACTTACTTCTGTGGGTATTTACCCCTTGTAATTACAGAACATGACACTTGTTTTGCAATATTAATCTTTTCTTCTCTAATACATTTCATATGTGATCAATCTGTAATCTGTATCTTCTGATGCATCCTCACCTGCTTATGATAGCTATATCTATGAAAAAACCCATTTCCTTGTAGGGTAATCCATCTGGATCTTACAAGAAACAAGTAGGCTTTATTCTTTGTTTCCATTCCTGCACATTTCAGTAACCTCATTAACACGTGTACAGGCTTCATTGTCTTTTTTTAACCCATCATCTATGTGCAATACCCACTATAGTTTGCCACCAGATGGGTCCCACTAACATATTGACAGTATTGTTCAGCTGTGATGTTATCTGGTTCCAATTCTTACTCTTTTTTATACTACTCTTGCTACTTGTGAAAGCTGGTACTTGACTCTTCTCCACACCTGCTAGCATTGGATCTCTCTCAATGTAGTTTCATGGTGATGTCTAAGCCCTTGCGTAGGATGTTTCATTTTTCTAATTCTCTCCATTCCTTATACCCTCTTTTCCTCTATACCCTCTATTCCTTATGCCCTCAGCAAACAGTCTTATTCCTGACACTACTCCATTCCCAGCATCTTTGATATAAATCAGAAACAGTGATGGGCCTAATGAACTGCCTTATGGTACACTTACCTCTATTGCCAATACCTGGGGACATAAAGCCACACACCCTCACTAACTGTTTTATATGGTGTTTATGTGCTGTTACCCAACTTACTACTCTTCTATGAGTCAGGTAGTTAAATTTTGTTAACAGTATCATGTGATTTACCCTATCAAAAGCTTTGGAGAAATCTATGGCTATCCAGTCAAATTCTCCTCTCCTGATTCCTTTATATCATGTGAGACACCATCTATCTATGGCATACATGAAAACCCTACTCTAAATCTATGCTGGCCTCAACACCACTACGCAGTCTTTCTTCTTCTTTTTGTGAACACTCTCTCATCTGTCTATTGCATGACCTGTTTAAGTATTTGACATATGATGAAGGTAATGCTAATCAGCCAACAGTTTGTGCAGTCCTTACCCATTCCCTTCCCTTTCTTCTGTATACAGTTTCTTTCCATCCATGTGGGAGCACGCAGATACTTACATGTAAGTCAAATTGGGATCTTAGATAAGGTATCATTACCCAACTCATGACCTTTAGAATCTCCCCACTCCTGCCTTCCTTGCACCTGATACCTTAAGACAATTTATAGGGGTTGGACAAAGATTTAAAAGCTCAACAATGCAACATATTATAATGCCTAATATGGTGTAGAGAAACTGTTACCATTCCAAGTGGCTTTCATTGGTCTTAGAATAGGTAAATACAGGTCCTGTATGGTTTTCATGCAACTCTTATTCCATTCTTTCTACAAAATAGTGGCAAGATCAGGTAACAAAGATGGAGGTGGATAGTGATTATGCACCCTTCTCTCCAAAGTAGTAAACCAAGCAAGGTGGTTCAGTGGTTAGCACACTGGACTTGCATTTGGGAGGATGATGGTTCAAACCTGTGTCTGGACATCCTGATTTAGGTTTTCCATGATTTCCCTAAATTGCTTCAGGCAAATGCCAGGATGGCTCCTTTGAAAGGGCAGGGCTGATTTTCTTCCCTAATCTGATAGGACTGATGACCTCACTGTTTGGTCCCCTCCCCCAAATCAACCAACCAACCTCTCCAAAGCAGATCACAAGGGCTTAATAATATTACAATCTGTTTGTGTGGTAGCTAGAAGAGCTGTGATGATTCATCCTCCTCCTCCTGAAACCAGTCCTGGATGCCCCCCAGGGGGCTCGTGGTCCTTTCATGAGTACGTGCATGGTGAGCACAGGGCCCCGAGCTATTGCAGCCATCTTTCTTCCCAGGCTGCATTTCCTTTCTCTTCCCCTTCTTTCCTGTCCTTGCTCTTTCCCCTCCACCCTCTCCTCTCCCTCTCTTAGTGTTCTTGTTTATGTTGGCGCACTATCCTCCTGGTTATGTTGGCTTTACGATTTGGTTTTGTTGAGTAATTACCTCATTCTTTTGACATCCTCTGGTCCCCCATCTGGGGTTTGACCTCCATTACTAAATTTCTATTCCATAGTGTGAGCCATTTTGGGAAGAGCATGTTACCTAGTGTCTCCGGCATGTGCCCTCCTAGTTCCTTCCATCTTTTCCTTCACATCTTTGTCTGATGCTAGGGTACATAGCCAGCATGGTAGCCAGGCTGTATTGTGGGGTCGCTATGTACCCTTTTGGTTGAGCCCCCTGGAAACACAGGGATCACACTTCTGATACCTGAACTATGACCTACTCATGTAAGACTAGGAGTATTTGTTTGTCATCCTGGAGCATTGGAACTGCCGGCAATGGCTGCCATGCCAGATGGCCCTTGCTGTGGCTGTGTGGCACCCATGAGGAGAGCCGCTGATCAGAGTGGATGGTATCAGAGCAGACACTATGCAAATGAAATGCATACGGGTGCAGAACTCTGGCTGTTTTTCTATGGTCATCTCTTTGAATGGAATTGATTCTTTTAGTGCTGCTTCTTCTGACCCTTCGGCCTTCGCTTCGATGGCTACCCCGTGGGGAGGGTCAGACTTGTCGGCTAGGGGTGAAACCTTTGTCCCGCTATCTGGATACTTTCACCAATAGCAAACCTTTATTTTTTGTGGAACACATTGAAGACAAGTTTGGTGAAGTGGATTCTCTGAGAAAGATGCGGTTGGGTTCATTGTTGATAAAAACTGCTTCAGCTGCCCAGTTTGTGGCCCTTCGTGCCTGTGACCATCTTGGCACAATTCTTGTGTCCATTACCCCCCACGTCTCTTTGAATATGGTTTAAGGTGTAATTTTTCACAGGGACCTCATGCTTGAAACTGATGAGGAACTAAGGGACGATCTAGGATGGTGGGGTGTTCACTTTGTTTGGTGTGGACAGAAGGGCCCGAAGGACAATCGTATTGATACTGGTGCCTTTATCCTGGCCTTTGAGTGGGATACCCTCCCTGAGAAGGTCAAGATTATGGTTTATCAATGTGACGTGAAGCTGTTCATCCCACCACCTATGAGCTGTTTTAAGTGTTTGCATTTTGGACACACGTCTTCCCACTGTTCGCAGACCCCTCTCTGTGGTGACTGTGGGTGTCCACTCCACGAGAGGAGTCCCTGTGTTCCCCCTCCTTTGTGTGTTAATTGTCATGGCAATCATTCTCCATGTTCACCGAATTGCCTGGCTTATAAGAAGGAAAAGAAGATGCAGAAGTATAAGTCCCTTGATCGTCTAACTTACACTGAGGCTTCTAAGAAGTATGCACTTCTTCATCCCGTATCAATGATGTCTAGCTATGCTTTATTTACATCTTCATCCCTTCCTCCCCTTCCTTACCCCAGTCCCAAACCACTCTCCGCCCCCTCCCCTGCAGTTCCCACACCCACCCCTCTGGGCGCCGCTCCCCCTCCCCAGCCAGAGAAGTGTCTCACTTCTTCGGCGTCTGCCAGTCAAGTCAAGGGTGCCCCTCCTGGGACCCCCTTCCTGGCACCTTCGAGGCCAATGGTTTGCTGCCACAGGACGACTATGAGAACCATGGTCTGTCATTCCTAGGTCACCCACTCTCTTTCTTTTCCAGACCTTGCTGCAGCTGGCTCCCTTTTGCAGCACAGCTCTCCTCGATCTCAAACAGAAAAGAGGAAGAAACATAAGTCCCAGGACAAGGAGCCTCTGCTGTCGCCAGAGGTTCCATCCCCACCTTTGCAACCTGACTCTGACCTGCTGTTCATGGATGTCGCCCCCTCCTTGTCAGTTACGGATGGTGACCCGGCGGCATGACTGGCTTTAACCTGTCCCCCCCCCCCCCCCCCCCTCCCCATCTGAATCATTGTTGTGTGGTTATCCAATGGAATTGTAATGGATATTACTGTCACCTTCTGGAGCTGAAATCCCTTATTTCATTTTACTTTGCAGCTTGTGTGGTTCTATAGGAATCTCATTTTACTGATGATCACTCGCCAGCCCTCTGTGGGTTCCGTTCTTTCTGTCGAAATCAGGTCAGCCCCCTGCGGGCCTCTTGTGGCATTTGTACGTTGATCAATACAGACATTGCTAGCATATGGATTCCTCTTCAAACTACATTGGAAGCTGTTGCTGTTAGGGTCCACCTGGACTCTGGGGTCATGATTTGCAATCTTTATCTCCCTCCTGACAGGACTCTTACACCTACTGCCTTAACTACCCTTCTTCAGCAACTTCCTCCTCCCTTCCTCCTTCTTGGGGATTTTAATGCTCATCATCCGTTGTGGGGCAGTGCATTTCCATCTAGTTGGAGTCTTCTCATAGACCAGTTTCTTGCAGACCATGACTTGTACCTTCTTAATGATGGCTCGCCTACCCATTTCAGTGCTGGTCATGGTACCTTTTCTGCCATTGATCTTTCTCTTTCTTCTCCCTCCCTCTCCCTTCATTACACTGGTTGCCACACGACGACCTTTGCAATAGTGACCACTTTCCATTGATTCTCTTGCTCCCTCCCTGCTTCCCGATGGACAGGTTACCTCGTTGGTCTTTCCAATTTGTCGATTGGCCTCTATATACTGCGCAGGTTGTTTTTTATCCCCCTTTGTCAGGTTGTATTGATGATGTCCTATGTGATGTGTCTGATGTGATTGTTCGCACTGTTAGCCTTGCTATCCCATTGCTCATATGCTCACCTGGACCATTTCACTGCCGGCACGTCCCGTGGTGGAGTACGGCCATTGACATTGACATCTGTGATCTTACAATGAACTTTTTACTGAATGGGAACTTCTTTCTGCACTTTCTTCTTCTCATGATATGGCCACTGGCCCAGACTCCATTCATGACCAACTGCTTCAACAGCTCAGTGTTCCCCAATGACAACATCTTCTCTGGGTGCCTAACCGTATTTGGCTCCAGGGTGACTTCCCTTCTCAATGGAGGGATAGGATCATGGTTCCCACCCTTAAGCCTGGTAAGAACCTGCTGTTTGTCAATTAGTCCGGCAAACTTTGTTTGCAAGTTACTTGAATGGGTGGTAGCCCGTCGGCTCAATTGGGTCCTCGAATCTCAAGATATAGTGTTCCCTCACCAGTGTGGCTTCCGAGAGGGATGGTATCCAATTGGTCACTTACTTCGCTTGGAATCCGCAGTCCAGCAGCCTCTTTCCCTGCACTGCCATTTGGTTGCAATATTTTTCAACCTTCGCAATGCCTATGACACTGCTTGGCGCCATCATACTTTTCTTACACTTCTTCGGGGCCCACTCCCTATTTTTATCTCCCAGTCCCAGTTCCATCAATCATTCAGTGTTCGGGTTGGTACTGTTTTTAGTTCTCCATGGACCCAGGAGAGTGGCATCTGACTGGGTTCCGTATTGAGTGTACTTCTTTTCCTGATTGCTATAGATGGACTTGTGGCCTCTGTCGGTCCTTTGGTCACCCCTGCTCTGTATGTGGATGATTTCTGCATTTGGGTTAGTTCTTCTTCAATGGCCTCTGTGGAGCAGCAGCTCCAGGGTGCCTCTGCTTACACCCTCTCAAACGTGTTTCAATTCTCTCCTTTAAAATCACAGGTGCTCCACTTCTGTCACTGTACTATGGTCCACCCCGATCCAGTGCTCTACCTCGATACACAGTGATTACCTGTGGTCCCACATAGAGATGGGTCATTTGCAAACTAACAGGTCCAAAGGAACGGTTCACCAAGATGAATGGAACAAGCGAGGAACGAATTCCAAGGAACAGTTTTTCATAGTTCACATCGGTCCCGGCTTTCTACTTATAATTCCCGGGAATGGGAAACGGTCGGTCTTGTTCGTGAGTGGCACATTGGCTGGTCTTGTTCCAGCCTTGGTCCTGTTCCCGTCTCTTGGCCTCGGTCTCGTTCGGTCAGACTCATCCTTCTTCGTGTGGCCACTTGTTGCAGTTCCACTGCTGACTGCTCATAGTTCAGTATTGAGTTGTTGTTGTTTATTTCATTCACTTTGCATGCATATTCTAGATCTGTTTCAAACCTTCTTTGAACTCTGAACTTCTGGTTCTTTTTATATTCTATTCAGCCTCCATGACTGATAATTAAAATGTATTTTATAATTACGTAAACTACATAAAAATTACGTGGTATGTAATACATACATCTTTTCAGGTAACAAAATGGCTTATCAGCTTACTTCACTATTTCGATAAACATCAGAAGAAATACTTGTAAAAAGGGAAGATTTTTTTGTCATTATATATGCAAAAGATGAGCATATGAGCGTGGGATAGCAAGGCTAACAGTGCAAACAATCACATCAGACACGTCAGAAGAAATACTTGTAAAAAGGCAAGATTTTTTTGTTATTATACATGCAAAGGGTGTCATCACGGCAGACACGAGTGGCCATTTTCTGTCTTCTTTTGATCCAAGGTAAAAGAGTGTGTTCATTGTTATGGAAGGCAGACCAGCTTACAACCGAATGAAGCCTGCACTTCATAATTGAGTGTATGATGTCACATTTTGTAAAGAGAATATGATAACTCCTATAATATTATTTCAGTGGCACAGGGTGGTGTAGAAAAAATCGGCCTCGAGTACTAGACTGCTCATTGTCACTTACCGATCATCATCTATTGTTTCAAAGTTGTTTGCATTAGCTTATTTGTTATTTCTTCACTGCCTAATTATTACATGTTTATCTATTCTGCTTGTAGCAGTCAAAAAATCCTTTGTAATTGGCAAGCAGTCTGTACTCAGGGCCAGATTTTCGTGCACCACCTTATATTATTTCACTGCGATCAGCCACATAACGCTACAGATGGCTAAATGAGATATTTTGCAGAATCACAAAAGTTACAAGTGTGTGAGAATTCTGTTATAAATAAAACTTATGTACTCTAGGGGGGAGGCAAATCCCCCCTCTTGGTGCCTGCCATCTTCAGTTACCTATGCTACTAATTTTCAGTTTTTCATACAGACCATGTACCAAGCACAATGATCAGTGAATGAGTAAAAATAAATGGTTCCCGAAAAGAGTGATCACCAGTGAACTAGTTCCCAAGGATGAACGACTTTGCCCATCTCTAGTCTGACAGTCTCATTTCCCGGGTCTTCTTTACGACAACAAGCTCACTTGGATGCCTCATATCAGACTTCTGAAAATAGGATGTTTCTGTAAACTCGATGTCCTTCGCTTTCTTGCCCACACCTCTTGGGGTGCTGAGAGTTCCACTCTTCTCTGCCTTTATCGGGCTTTAGTGCTGTCTTGCTTGGACTATGGTTGTCAAGTTTATGGTTCAGCTGCTCCTTCCACACTGTGCCTCCCGGATCCGGTCCACCATTGTGGTATCCGTCTGGCCACTGGTGCCTCCCCTGTTGATAGTTTCCTGGTTGAAGCTGGGCTCACCCCCTCTTTCTGTTCGGCAGCCCCAGCTTCTTGTTCCTTATGAAATCTCTGTCCGTTCCTCTCCCATTCATCCTTCCTATTCCATCCTGTTCCCAGACCAAGGATGTAACCCACCTGATTCCCGCCCTCGGGCAGGTTTACCGGTTGGGCTCCGCCTTGCGTCTCTTCGCCGTGATTTTCAGCTTCCTTCTTTGACCTGTCTCCCATGTTCCCTCCCTAACACCCCCCCCCCTCCCCCACCCCTCTTCGTTAGTTCCTTGGCCCCGGATTCGGAAGGATCTCCACCGAGGCCCAAAAGATTCTGTTCCCCCGATGGTGTTCCGTTGTTTTTTCTGCTGAATTCTATGGGAGTTTCAGGATGCTGTTGTTTTTTACACCGATGGCTCTAAATCTGGTGATCATGTGAGATATCCCTTCATATCCTCTGTTGGCATGGAAAATCATCTCCAGCCAACTGCATGTGGGGTGTTTACTAGAGAATGGATGGCAATTTCCCAGGCCTTTACATTTATTAAACAGTCGCAACTCAACCGCGTTTTGTTATGTACGGTCTCAATGAGTGGCCTTCAGGCTGCTGACTGGTGTTTTTTCCTGCCATTCCTTGGTCTTGGCCATCCATGATCATCTTGCTGATCTCCACCATGCTGCTTGTTCCGGTGGCTTCCTTTGGGTCCCTGGTCATGTGGGTATCCCAGGTAATGATCTTGCTGATCGTTTGGCTGGCAGAGCAGTCACTTACCCCCCCTTTTCTGTAACCCCTCCTGCGGCGGATTTACGGCTTCATATCAAATCGCACTTTGCACCATCATGGGCCACCTCTTGGGAGGGTACCTCCCTGTCTAATAAACTTTGTGTGCTTAAGGTGACACTTTTCCCATGGTGTTCATCCTTCCACTTCTGCTGAAAGGACTCAACCACCCTGTATCATCTCTGTATTAGCCATACCATGCTGCCAACCCACTTTGTGGTTGTGGAGCCTTCCAGACAGTAGCCAACATTTTGGTGGACTGTCCCCTTCTTTTGGCTCTGTGTACTAAGAACAGTCTTCCCCACATTTTACCTTTAATATTGGCAGACGATTCCAGGCTGGTTGAACTGGTTCTCAGTTTCCTCCATGAAAGTGGTTTTTCTTTTCAGTTCTAAGGTTTTTAATCTCCCTCTGGAGTAGGGGCAGGGCGGTGAGGGTTGGGGTGTCTCCTACTGTAAACTGTGTTTGGAGATACCTGACTTCCCTCCCTGCCCAAAATCCTCTTTTCTCTCACATTTGCTCTGTTTTTATCACTTTTTAGATTTGGTTAGTCTCCTTTTACATTACGCACTTTTACATTCTAAGAGTTGGACGTTTTTGAATAGCAGGTGGTCTTGCCTGTACTGCATCAGAGGTGGGATATTTCCTGCCTCTAGCATAGCCTTTGGGCTGCCCATTTGCTGACTTCCCTCCTTTTGTTTTCACCAATGGCAACACAACTGCACTTTTATGTTTTTTTAGCCCTTTAACTTTACCGTGATGACTCTTCTGAGATGTAAATCTGTCTGACTAGACCACCTTTGAAACAAGGGATTGATGACCTTTCTGTCTGGTCCCTTCAGCCTCAATCAACCAACCAACCAATCCTGGATGATGTATGCTGTGTGAATAGGGGACCTGTCATCTTGGAACATAGCATCACAATTGGGGAACATACATTATACCATTGGACTGACCTGATCAGCCAAAATAGTCATATAATCCATTACAGTAATGTGACCTTCCAGAGCATTCATTTGGCCAATATAATACCGTTACATGGATGCCTGAACCCTACCATGTTTCATTTATGGAACATAAACTCAACCAGAAGTTGTAAATGGTGTGCAACAAGTTTCATCTGTCAAAATGACTTTCTTCTGTTGCTCAATAGTCCAGGTTTTATGCATTTGGCACCACATCTTCCTGTTACAGGCATTTGCATAACCAGAGAGTGATTTTAAAATTTCAGCTTGCCCTGCAATTCCCGGCTTATGGAGCTCTCTTCATGTTGTTGTGATGCTCAGATGGTTTGCAAGTGTAACATTCAGTTCTGCAGTGACTCCTGCTGCTATCATCCTCTTTATTTTTCATCACTAACCTCATCTTTCATGATCACTCAACATATACTTTTGTCTGCATTATGACTTAGCAGATGATGTTTTTCCTGTTTCCCTGTATGCAGTAGAAATCATCAATATGGGTCCTGTTGAAACATCCAATACTTCAGCTACAATGGTTACAGAAGCACCCACCATAGGAGCACGGATAATTTGGCCACATTCAAATTCACTTAACGCTGACATGATGAACTCACAACTACACAGAACACTGTCCTGACCATGACAATCTGTAGACATGGCTGACATGTACATTTCTATTCAAGCAAGCATTTCTCATGGTGTTTCCATGTTTTTAACCAGCTCCTGTATATTTCCCTATTATTATGTGTACCTTAATAATCATATCCCTCTCTTATCCCTTCAGTTTTCCTCAAACATATGCCTAACTGTATACACTATTGTGCTGCATTCATGGATAAATACACTGCCCTACAAAAAAAAGTGAAGCAGTCAGAAGGGAGGAGAAAATGAAATGAAGCTTCACTGGCTGAGGGGCAATGTGTAGTTATTTCAGCAATTACACAATCAATTTAAATTTATGAAGAACTTAGCATTATGAGCCCTTGTTGCAACCTGTTGACACAGAAGCACACACTAATTTGATAGGGAAGGGTGTCATGAAGACATTGTATCCTCTCCTGAGGAAAGCTCTTGTAAATGGTCTTTGATCTCCTAGATACTGGCACTGGGTCAGAGTTGATGTCCGATCTGATCTAACACATGTTGTACTGGAGACAAAATTGGGATCTTGCTGACCACAGGAATATGCCAACATCATGCAGACAGTTCATAACAACCTGTGCTGTCAGATAATCATTCTCCTGTTGAAAAATGCCACCATGGTATTGTCACACGAGAGATAACACACAAGGATGCAGGATATCCGTGACATAAAGTTGTGCCACCAGAGTTCTGGCAATCACTGCCAGCCGTGATCTGATGTCATAACCAATGTTTCCCCACCATATGATGCCAGGAATAACACTGTTGTGCTCTCCAGATCACTGGAAGAATTGTACCTCTTCCCAGGTTGCTCCAATACTCATTAACGACAGTTGTACAGAGTAGTGCAGCACTGTGATTCATCGATAAACACAATGCAGGGACATTCACAGTAGTCTGTGCTTCCAGGTCACGACACTGCCCTAAACACTGTCATTTGTTGTGTGATGTAAATGGTAGTGTACACATGGGATGGTATTTTCCTAGCCCTGCTGATACTAGTCTACAACCGAGGGTACGGAATGACAAAGAATGTTGTAGAGAGGCCATTACTTGTTCTTGGATGGCAAGTATAGATGTGAAGGCTTTGCAGTATGCTTGGTTCATAATACAATGATCATCCCTTGTAATGGTCAGACGTGATTGACTGAAACCTTGATGATGAGTGTGCCTACCATCATGCTCCCATGCAGGCTGCCATAGGACTATAGTCACATCTGGATGCCCCCTAAATCTGTATATTGCATGATTCATCCAGATGGCCAAAGGGAGGCCTACAATGAGGTCCCTTCCAAATTAAGTCAGGTGCTGATAATGGTGAACAAACAATTGGTACTTCCATGTCCTTCACAGTGATCGCTCAGCATCTGATACTGCTGATGCCCCTTATATATTATACCAGGTCTGGTAACAATACTGAACAAAAACAACTCTAATGCACTGTGGTGGCCATTAAACCTGTCTCAGAGAAATGCAGCTCTAATCATTTACATACCTGATGAAGGTATGTATGTCTATAAAGTTACATTGATATCTGACCTTGTCTTCTGCATGCCTCTCATTTTATGTCAGGGAGTGTGTTTCTGCTTTT
Organism: Schistocerca gregaria; assembly: GCF_023897955.1. Lineage (NCBI taxonomy): Eukaryota > Metazoa > Arthropoda > Insecta > Orthoptera > Acrididae > Schistocerca > Schistocerca gregaria. Next base: position 45,268,779 of record NC_064931.1, read on the forward strand.
TCTTCACTAACTGATTATTTTTCTTAAATATTTGATATTGTCCTTTACATTGTTTTATTACTTCATTTATAGCCAAATATATTTCTCCACCCCTCTTGGTGAGGTTTTTCCCTAACTACCATCTGTTCCCCAAATCATATTATTGCTTCATTCTTAACTATAATTAAGTCATTCAGTGGGGTTTTTGGATGATTTATGCCAACCTAGCTCTTCCTGATCTTGTTGTTACAGTAGTCTTCAGTCTGAAGACTGGTTTGATCAAGCTCTCCGAGCTACGAGGGTTGCCCAGAAAGTAATGCACTGCATTATTTTCCTTCAACAATTCTTTATTGAACATAATGAGAACTGCACACATGAAAGAATACACACACTATTTTCCCACATAATCTCCATCTTGTTTTATGGCCTTCTCCAGTATGAAACAAGGTCACGTATGCCCTGTTGGTACCAATCGCTGCCCTGATGGTGGAGTCAGTGCTTCACTGTGTGAATCACCTCCTCATTGTCCTCAAAATGATTTCCAGGAATGGAATCCTTTAATGGCTCAGATAAGTGGAAGTCCAAGGAGGCTAGGTCAGGGCTGTAGGGTGGATAGGGTAACACTGTCCTACTCTGTTTTTTGATATTTTCAGCAGTCCTCAGACTTGTGAGGGGCCAAGAATTATCATGTTGCAGCAAAACGTCTCCTGGGTTACTGTGGCACCAAAGTCACCAGAAGTGCATCTTGAGTTTTGTTAATGAGTTGACATATGCTGCTGAATTAATGGTACCACCTCTTGGCGTCACATCACTGAAAATCACACCTTCGAAGTCCCAGAACACGGTGATCGTCACATTACTGGCCGAAGCGTGCATTGAATTTTTTTTTCTGTGGGGATTGGGAATTCCTGCCATTCCAACAACAGTCATTTTGTTTCAGAATCAAAATGATGAACCCAGGTTTCATCACCTATCACAATATGGAACAATATTGCCTCCCTCTCAGTTTCAAAATACTGCAACAAATCAAGACAATTTTTTTTCTGTGTGATTTGTGATCCACTGTTAGACACTACAGAACCCATCTTGCACACACTTTTGAATATCCAAGAGTGCAGACAATTGCATCTACACTTCCTTTGCTGATTGACAGATGCAGCACCAACTGCCAAGTCATAATGTGTCTGGCTTTGCAAATGACAACATCAGCTCACTGCAACACATCAGGTGCGACAACTGTGGACAGTGTGCAAATCGTGGTTCTCTGCTGAACCACCTTCTGATGACCTCACCCTCCACGCCCAGTGACTAACTGTACTTCTGTAGACAGCGGATGCTCCGTAGGCGTTAAAGAAGCAATTGTGAATACTCCCCACAGTTTCTTTCTGTGCAGTGAGAAAGTCATTGGTGGCACATTGCTTGTAACATACATCACCTACAGGCACTGTTTTGAAACTATCCTGCAGCTACACTATCTGTCAAAAATGACAGAAACTTAGTGCATTCACTCAGGAGAATTCAAATAATACATACAAGGTTGGCGCCGGTGGCGACACCTACAGGGTGCTGACATGAGGAAAGTTACCAACCGATTTCTCATACACAAACAGCAGTTGACCGGCATTGCCTGATGAAACATTGTTGTGATGCCTTGTGTAAGGAGGAGAAATGTGTAACATCACATTTACAACTTTGATAAAGGTCAGATTGTAGCCTATCGCGATTGCGGTTTATCGTATCAAGACATTGCTACTCGCGTTGGTCGAGGTCCAATGACTGTTAGCAGAATATTGAATCAGTGGGTTCAGGAGGGTAATACGGAACACCATGCTGGATCCCAATGGCCTCATATCACTAGCAGTCAAGACGACAGTCATCTTATCTGCACAGCTGTAACGGATCATGAAGCCATGTTTCGATCCCCAAGTCAGCAGATGGGGATGTTTGCAAGACAACAACCATCTGCAAGAACAGTTTGATGACATTTGCAGCAGCATGGACTGTCAGCTTGGACACCACGGCTGTGGTTACTCTTTGACACTGCATCACAGACAGGAGCGCCTGCGATGGCATACTCAGTGATGAACCTGGGTGCACGAATGGCGAAACGTCATTTTTTCAGATGAATCCAGGTTCTGTTTACAGCATCACAATGGTCACAGCCGTGTCTGGTGACATCACTGTGAACGTACATTGGAAGCGTGTATTTGTCATCGCCATACTGGCGTATCACTCGGCGTGATAGTATGGGGTGCCATTGGTTACACATCTCAGCCACCTCTTGTTCACATTGACGTCACTTTGAACAGTGGATGTTACATTTCAGATGTGTTACAACCCATGGCTCTACCCTTCATTCAATCCCTGTGAAACCCTACATTTCAGCAGGATAATGCACGACCGCATGTTGCAAGTCCTGTACGGGCCTTTCTGGATACAGAAAATGTGCGACTCCTGCCCTGGTCAGCACATTCCCCAGACCTCTCACCAACTGTAAACGTCTGGTCAATGGTGGCCAAGCAACTGGCTTGTCACAATACGCCAGTCAATACTCTTGATGAACTGTGGTATCGTGTTGAAGCTGCACGGGCAGCTGTACCTGTACACGCCATCTGAGCTCTGTTTGACTCAATGTCCAGGCGTATTGAGGCCATTATTATGGTCTGAAGTGGTTGTTATGTGTACTGATTTCTCAGGATCTATGCACCCAAATTGTGTGAAAATGTAAACACATGCCAGTACTAGTATAATATATTTGTCCAATGAATACCCGTTTATCATCTGCATTTCTTCTTAGTGTAGCAATTTAAATGTCCAGTAGTGTATATTTTCTCTACTTTGACCATCATCAGTCATTTTGCTTCCCAAGTAACAGAACTAATCAATTCCCTGTTGTGTCTCGTCCCCTAATCAAATTCCCTCGGCATCCTCCCACTGCTCTCCTATTTCATTTGACTACATTTCGTTACCTTGTTTTACTTTTTGTCGATGTTCATCTTATAAACCATTTTTACAACACTGTTCATTCCATTTGACTGCTCTTCCGAGTAAATAAAATGTCGTGCGACTGGGGCCTCCTGTCAGGTAGACCGTTTGCCAGGTGCGAGTTTTTCAATTCGGTGCCACTCCGGCAACTCGCATGTCAGTGGGGATGAAATGCTGACGATTGGGACGACACGAAACCCAGTCCCTGAGTGGAGAAAATCTCCAACCTGGCCGGGAATCAAACCCGGGCCCTCGGGACTGACATTCTGTTGTGCCAACCGCTCAATTACTGGAAGCGGACTGCTCTTCCAAGTACTTTGCTGTCTGTGATGGAATTACAGTGTAATTTGAAAACTTCGAAGTTTTTATTTATTATCACTGAAATTTAATTCCTTCCTTAAATTTCTTCACGGTTTCCTCCATGTCTCGTTAAAAGTACAGATCGAATAACATTCGTTGTCTGTATTTCAGTTTTGTATAACTGTCTTGCTACCTTCCTAACACAGATACCCTTTTGTGTCCTACAACTTGTAATAGCAGCCTGGTTTCTGTACAACTGGTAGATAATTTTTCACTCCCCATATTTTATCCTTTTACCTTCAGAATTTCACGTCAACATTGTCAAAAGTTTTCTTTAAATCTACAAATGCTATAAATGTAGGTCTGTCTTCTCTTAACTTATCTTCTAAGATAAGTTGTAAAGTCAGTATCGCTTTACTAGTTCCTCCGTATCTCCAAAACCCGAACAAATCCTCCTCAAGATGGTCTCTACTAGTCCCTCCGTTCTTCTGTGAATGATTCATGTCAGTATCTCATAAGCGTGTCTTATTGAACTGTAGTCCAATAATGTTCTACAATGCACACCTGTCAGCTCGTGTCCACACAAAATAAAGTAGTCTTATAATACATGGCTCTCCCATATATCTCTGTAGTGTTTTAACTAGGAACAAGACCGAACACAGGGCTGTAAAAGAGATACAATTTATGTGGTCATCAAGTGATATCAACAAGAGGAATACAATGAAAGTAGTTTACATACCTCAAATACATTGGATAACTGAGGGCCTGGAGGTCTGGCATGTCCTTAGAAAGACACTATCCATGTAAGGTGTCACTTTGTGTTGTGCCGTGCACACACAGCATACCTAATAATATCGGTTGACGATGAGGCTGCCCCTGGCAGCTGCCTCAGGTAGTTGCGGACATGCCATCTGAATGTTGGCGTGGACTACGATTTCCGTAGTGGTCTGACTTACATCCACTGTGGACAGTGGGTGTAGTAACCCTTGCAGGGGAAAAGACTGGGTATTGCCATCTGCAAGAAATCCCTGTTCCACTCAGACTGGCGTATACGGATGAAAGTGAGTGGGACAAAGGTACCTCTGCCACCTGCAGACTCCAGGGTGATCGGTGGAACGGACACCGACAGGGGGACGGGAGCACGATGGGCATCGGAGTGACGGTCAACAATGGCAGTCAGTGATGGTGGCAGACTGGAGAGGAGATGCCCTAGTGATAGAGAGATCTGGCTTCCATCCTCAGTTATGGTGGGATCTGCTCAGCACAGTGGGAGGCACTGGCACTGGCTACAGGGAGCAAACCCATCATTAGTGCCGATGAAGCCGCAACCACCAGGATAGATGGGGACGACAAGGTCTGCTCGACCCCTGGAGTGGCCACAGACCACGGAGAATGAGGAGTCGGGACCACTGCCCTGGGAGGATTCCCTATGCCCATCCTGGTATGCAGCTCCTTCAAGTGGCATGCCACAAATCGATATTCAGTGTGAAGCATGAAGGTGTGGTGACTGTGCTGGCTGTGCATTGTGGCCTAAACTCAGTGCTCAGTGAGGGCACTGTCCAAATAAAGCTGCTACTGTTGAGGGATGCCTACTGGGCAACAAGAGGTTCAGCATTGTCTGCAGCTGATGGCTGTGCAGGAGCTTGGTGGGTCTCTTGGTACCAACTGGTGTCCACATACTTGTGCATATGCATCTTAAATGTTCAGACAACATGTTCTACTACATTGTTCAGCTGCAGATGAAAGGGAGAATATCTTTGACATAGCCTTGACAGTTGCACCTGCTGTCACAGATGGATGATGAACAATATAATGAAAGTGAGAAAAAGCAACTGCCAATAACCAGAAAGCATGCGAAAAAGGATGAGCAATCAATGTGGACTCTTTCTCGAGGCTGTGTGTCTAAAAAAGGACAAGCAAAATCGTGTGGTCTATTTCTCAAGACATGTAGGGACTGGCCATGGTGATAAAATAATCTGAAGCACTGTGTGATGACCCAAATATTTGTGGCAGGCCATGACAAGGTGTCCAACCTCTTGATCTATGCTGCCCAAAACACATAGCAGTGTGCCAACAGTTTTGTGTGAAAGATTCCCAAGACACTGATGGAATACATCTAGGATCTCCCAACGTAGAACCACTGGAACCATGATGCATGGAGTAAACTCTTCCATCAAGAGGAGTATAACACCATCCAAGAGGGAGGGGCAATGTTGCAGTGTATAAAGTTTCTGAAGCAGGTCCAATGCGTGGCCTGGTTGACAGTCAGACCACCTATGTTGAATCATGCTTGTTACTTGCTGGCATACTGGATCCACTACCACAGCAGAGGGAATACAGAAACTGATGATGGGGAAGCCATTCACTATGTACTTTGCTTCCATATCCAGTTAAAAACTGAGCGAGGTGGCGCAGTGGTTAGCACACTGGACTCGCATTCAGGAGGACGACGGTTCAATCACGTCTCCGGCCATCCTGATTTAGGTTTTCCGTGATTTCCCTAAATCGCTTCAGGCAAATGCCGGGATGGTTCCTTTGAAAGGGCACGGCCAATTTCCTTCCCCATCCTTCCCTCACCCAAGCTTGCACTCCATCTCTAATGACCTCATTGTTGACGGGACGTTAAACATTAATCTCCTCCTCCTCCAGTTAAAAACAAAGCAGTTCCTCCAGGTTGAACAAGAGGTCAGGGACTGAGGGGAGCCGGGGAGCCGCATCTGCATTCACATTCTGTGACGGAGGATTAAAATGGAGCTCATACTTGTACCAGAACAAGAACAGAGCCCAGTGATGCTGATGATGAATGGCTTTGTCCAGTAAGGATGCTGGTGGGCTGAACAGAGAAACCAAGGACTTAAAATCGGTAATTAAATGAAATTTTGCACCATACAAGAACATATGAATTTTTTAAGGTGCAAGAGCTTCTTTTTCATCTTGAGAATAATGTTGATGAACCAAGTTGAGTGTTTTTGACACATGGGACTTAGGCTATTCAGAGTCATCTGAATAGTGATGAGCCTGGACTGTCCCCACCCTGTACTGGGACATGTCCATGGCCAAGACCAGATACTTGGTGGGTTGAAATGTTGCAAGACCTGGTCCAGAGCAAAGATTACCCTTAAGCTGTACAAAAGCATGCACACAAGTTGCAGTCTAAACAAAAGGAGCATTTTTTCTGAAGCATCAGACACAAAGGGTTGGTAGCAAGAGACAAAGGGTTGGTAGTAGCAGCTGCTCTTGCAAATAAACTTGAGACAGTATGCAACTTTGCCAACAAATGCCTGAAGTTCTCATAGATTAGACAGCTGTAATGGTGGTGACATGCTGTTCCATGGGGTACATGCCTTGCTGGGATATTTCATGACCGAAACAAAAAATGGAAGGCTGCAATAGTTAGATTTAGTGAGATTATATCTGAGACCCATGGCCTATAGAACAATAGACAAAGAATGGAGCTTATGTAGGTGATCATCTGTGGTAGCACCCATCATGATGTTACCATCAAGATAGTAAATGCAATGGTGGATAACTACTGTAATCTGTTCTGAAAAATATATTGAAAAATGGTAGGCACACTAGTGACCACAAAAATTACACATTGATACTGATGTATGCAAAAACGCATATTAACCACAAGCAACTGTTTCAAAGCCTCGTCCATCTATGGTAGATGTCAGCCAAATTGTCTTCTGAAAAGACACTTGAGGAAATTGGTCTAATGACTCGCAGAGCTGTTAAACATATCATATTCATCTTAACCTGGTCATGTAAACTTGCTGACACTGACCACACATGAAAAAAGTCAGGGCAGGGAAAGGGTAAAAGGGTGGTATGCACTGAGAAATATTTGCACCACCTGACCCTGGAGCAAACAGGTCCAAAAGCTAAGAAGACAAGGAATCCAATTCCTGATAAGACAGTTGGTCTGACACCAGATGCACTGCATCAGCGATAGAAAAACCAAAAGTAGCAAAGCAGTCTAACCCAAACAAATTTTCAGTACTCACATAATTAACCACCAAGTACATAACAGAATGGACTGCTGACAACTGACACACAAACTGTGCTGGCTATGAATTGGCTGAGAATAGGCATCAGCTGTTTGTTATAGCTTGCCAACTGATGCTTGATGCGTGCCAGCAGTGGGGACCCTATCCTGGCATATGTCTGTGAGTTGAATAGGGACACAGTGACCCATGTATCACCTTACGGCTTGTCTATTACCTCCACTTCAATGGAAAGTTTTTTCTGGTGTACAGACAATGTTGAACACAATGATGAAACAGCATGAATATGATTCCTTGGAGGGGGGGGGGGGGGGGGAGGGGGGAGGTAGAGATCAATATACACCACTGCTATGTGAGGTTTTTTTTTTTTTTTTTTTCATTTTCATGCAAGAAGTCCAACATTTGGGCCAAGCTGCCTGCTCATTCTGTGCAAAACAAGAGGGGCATGAAGGAAGTGGCATTCTCTGTTCCTGCTGCCAATTATGTGTTTGTCCATGTTGGTCCAGTTGGCCTGTTTGTGCTGTGGATGCCACTCCAAGTCTCTAATTGGTGGCTTGTGGTGTGGGAGACCTTGAATGAATGTGCAGTGTTCTAACGTAGGGGTCCTCAACTTGGAGGGCATTTTGATGCATTTCCTTACCTAAGATTGAATGAATGATTGCTTCTCTGTCCACGGTGTTCACATAAGACTCCTGAGATGCAGCATTGATGAACCCACACTAACGATTGAGGCTGTGAAGCTTGGCTGCCCTAGCTTGATATGATTGCTGTGGCTGTTTGTGACATTGGTAGAATTCAACACACAGAGTATCCACATGTGTATGCTTGTGGTGATAGGACAGCAAACTACACATATCACCAAAAGAAAGTGACACTGGTTCTTGCAGAGGAGCAAACTGGCACTGTAAGTGATACACACAAGGGGGTGTTCACAATAAGAACAGAGCCTTACAGACCTCTAGGTTGACCACACATAATGTAACAAAATGTTGGCAAAGCTGCTTCTCGTAAGTGTCCCAGTCTTCCATGGATTCATCATAGGGGAGGGAACAATGAGAGGTGAACAACCAGCAGCTGAGCCATAGTCAACCTAGCCAACAACTGTTCCAACACAACTGTATGTACCTGCTGTTGTTGAAGAGTGAGTGCAGCGAAGCCTTCATGGAAGTGGCAAATGGCAGAAAACCTACAGCATCTCAAACACATGAAAATTTGACCTTCAGTGTTGTCACTTGTGTTCTAACTAGGAAAACAAGGAACCACAGCCGTAAAACAGATACAATTTTTTAAGTTATAGAGTGACATGAACAAGAATACAGTGCAAGTAGTTTACACATCCTGAACATATTTTACAACTGTGAGCCTGGAGGCCTATGCATGCCTTTCTAAAGACACTATCATCAGGTGTTACTGGTACAGTGCTGTGTGTGCAATGTGGGCAGTAGGTCCAGTAACTTGTAGGTTACTACAAGTATATCTAAGTTTGTCATCTACTCCAGGGACCTTATTTGACGTAGGTCTTTCAGTGCTCTGTCAAATAGTTCTCATAGTATCATATTACTCATCTCATCTAAACTTACTTTCTCTTCTCTTTTTATTCTATTGGTTTCAAGTACATTATCTGTGTATAGCCCTGCTATATATTCCTTTAAAGTTTCAACTTTGACATGTCTGCTTAGTACTGACTTGCCATCTGAGCTCTTGATATTTGCACAGCTGCTTTTCTTTTCTCCAAAGATCTCTCTAATTTTCCTACAGGTGACATATATCCTTCTCTTAGTCATGCATGCCTCTATGCATGCTTCTACAGCTTTGCATTTGCTCTCTAGTCATACTTGCTCAACCATTTTGCATTTTCTGTCAGTATCATTTTTTAGACATCTGTATTTCCTTTGCTTCCTCCCTCTCCTCCTCCTCCTCCTCCTCCTCCTTCTTCTTCCTTCTTCTTCTTCTTCTTCTTCTTCTTCTTCTTCTTCTTCAACAACTTCTTCCTTACCTTTTGTCCCACATTCTGATCATGTCTGCTGTCCTGACTCTCTGTTATCCTTTTATCTGATTTTGGACCTGACCAGAGTGCATTCCTGAGATCTTGAGATTTTCATGTTGGATGCCAAGACTTTCTGCCTAGGTCATCCAACTGGCCATTTACCATTTACTCTCAAACTAAAATCAGTCTTTGCCACTATTGTTATGAATGCTCTAAGAACATGCCCATACCGTTGTACATGGTTTTTTCTTATGTGTTCTACAATTGATGCTACTCCTTATAACTTACAACCATGAACATTTGCAACTTGATCATGTAGTGTTAATCCAGATGATCATCTATTCATCTTTGTTTCCATGACAGCAAGTTGTTGTTCTGCTTCTTTTGTTGAAGGACAACATTTAGCACCATGCAGTGGAGCTGAACAGATTGCAGACAGGTATACTTTTGAATTGTGCCTGTTTGGAATCTTCTGGCCACAGAGTACACCAGTTACAGAATGCCATTTGAGTCAAATGCTGCTGAGATGGTTAGAAACTTCTGCATTGTTGTTTCCATGAATAGCGATTGTTGACCCTAATGATATCTGAGTCATTTAGATCTGTGGAGGGACAATGTGTTATCTTTATGTTGAGTCCTAGACCTTCTTCTGCAAGGCAGTCATTCCAGGCTTGAACTTGCCAGTGCAGGTCAGTCTTATCTTCAGACACCAATAACACATCATCAGCATACGTAATGTCATTACCCTGTCTTCTTTTAGCACAAGTAATAAGAAGTAGTGAGAAAGTCACCGTTAAGTATTGCATTAGCAGCCGCAGGCTAGTGGTTGCAGTGTGCTGACATGTGGTCAGAATAACACGCACATAAGGAGACTGTGAGATGAGGCTATCCACACTCAGTGTAAGACTGCACCACACAGTGATGACAGCCATAGCTGGAGGGTCAGTGTCAACACACCAGGGCAAGTCTCCTGTTAGGGGCAATGTGACAAGAGGGGCCAGGTTTTAGGGACACAAATGCACCTCAGATTTAAAGTGGAGGTACTTTCTTTTGCTGGAGTCTGCCAGCAGCACCACCATGACACCAGGGCCATGCGAGACAGTGAGATGACTAGGCGTCACCAGTAGCAGGGTTTGAGACTGGGCTGCACCTTCCAGCACTGAATTTGTCATGGGAATTAGTGCCACAGCCCTGCCAACTTGCTTTCTGTGCTGGCTGCCACTAGCAATGAGTTCTCCATGGGATTTAGTGCCTCAGTATCAGCTATCACCTGACACCTTTCAGAGGGCAGTGTGTTGAATCCTGCACACATCAGTCTCTGCCGACGAATACGTGTGGAACTGAGGGGACACTCCAGGTGCTGTCGCCAACAGAGTAGTGCACTACTGACATCACAGATGTGGCCTACAGAGGCCACTGGCTGCCCAGGGGCTTGCTGTCAGCAATGTGAGGTGCCTGTGCATGATCCTCCCACTAGGGTGGAAGCTGCTGCCTGTACGTCACTACTGATCGGGCTCAACAGAGTGAGGCATATTTTGCCTTGCTGAGCCACAACAGAGCATGCACTGAAGTTGAATAAAGCATTATTTATTGTAAGTCATGTTTCTGCTGGGCCCTCTGGCCCCTCACCACCACCATTCACCCCACCGAGCACAACTGTGCTCTTCAGTGTGGTCTCTGGGGAGCCAACATCATCACAGTCAGAAGCAGAGTGTGTGACACCCTCTGCAATGTGACATCTGAATCACAGCCTACAATAGTATCATTTGGCTGAGTGAAACTGTTTTTGTTCTTCTGTGGTGACAATCAAGGAGATGAGGATTATGGGGCATGATAATATTAGCATTACTTTTTTAAAACTGGAGGTGGCAGTGGAGTTATCAGTATATAAAGGTAATTATAGAGATGAGTAGTTGGAACCTCTGCATTGTATACAATGCAAATTGCTTGGGTGTTCTGCCCCTTGTGTCAAGTCTGTAGCAATTGTTTGCTTTACGTGTAATTGTTGTGGGTACATGGGTAAACAGTGTAGTGTGTCCAATGACTAGGCAAAAGAAGTAGGTTGGTACTACAGGCAGCCATAGAGTGTTCTGTCTGTTAATTGTTGGATTATTATTTCTGTGTTGTTTTTGGATTATTAATTCTAAATCAGACATGCAAGGTGTCACAAGAGAGGAGGAGACTATACAATCATAGGTAAATCAGGTAGCTCAATTAAGGGCAGATAAAATGGTTTTGGATAACAAACTAGCTGAGAAAAATGAGGAGATAGATTTGTTAATATCACAGACTCTAAGAATGGATTCAGGTGCTTCTAACATTGTTTCTCCTTTGTCTGGTAGATCATCTGAGGTTGCATTAGCATTTGTGGTGGATCTAAAATGATCAGCTTACATGAGGGATTTGTCAGATAGGCAGTTATTACAGATAGCAAGAATATGTTTAACAGAATTGAAGTTTTTTGTACAGTACACAGGGCTGCTGTGCAAGGCAGTGACCTTTGGTCAGCTCAGACGAACATTAGAATGAAGATATAGGAAGCAGAACAATGCATGGTTTCTCTGTGTACAACTGAGTGAGGTTTCCAAAAGGCATAATGAAGTAATAGAAGACTTTGCAGATAGAATTAAAGCTAAATGTTAATACATATGAGTTAACATGTAATGAAGAGGTGAACGAAGTGTTGCTACATGAAGCTGAGCAGTGAGTGCTTCATGCATTCATAAGAGGTTTAGCACTAGAGAAGTCTAGGAGGGTGCACATTGGGGTACTCCATGCATCAGTTAGATTTGCATTGGTGTATGAGGAAATTGGTGTATCAACAGGTGTCAGAGATCAGAGAAATGCATTTGTGTTGAATGTAAAATGATTTATTTCTGGATGTACAGGGTATGTACAGAGGCAATGCTGCCAGTCCCAGGGTGTGGACTCCTGATGATTTAATAGGTATGATGGTAAGGGTGATCTGAGGGAGTAAGAGGTACCTGTTAAACTTAATACAGAACCCTAACGCCACCTGTGGGAGTTCTGAGTAAAATGAAATCCAGTGAAAACGAATGCAGAGATGGAATGTGCTATAGTGGGTGTGATAGGTGGTAGGGAATATAAAGTTTTATTGCACACAGGTGCGCATGTGTCAATGGCCTCAAGATATAGATAGGTGACATTGGAACCCACCATGTTACAAGTTGTGTGGAGTAGAGGTTAGTGATATATGACCCTTGGGGTCAGTAATAGTCAATTTGTCATTTAAGACAACCAAGTTTAGGCACTATGTGGGAGTGGCATCTTAGGTAAGTGAGGGCTACAGCATGATCCTAAGATTAGACTTTCTGCATCAACATCATGCTGTAATTGACCTTTGATGAGATGCATTGGAGCTTAGTGGGAAGACATTCCTGCTAGGGGAAGGTGTTGTCAATGTTGATCTGTCGTGAGTATGTAGTATATAGGACAATCCAGTTAAACTGTGAGCAATGACATTAAGGCTTAATTCACATGATTGTGTGTTGAGTGGCACCAGAAAGCCACCATGGGTGAATGTGTGGCCTGTTGCTCCAAGTGGTATGTTATGTATAGAGGAGGCACTGGAGGATGCAGTGTGTTGTTTGGTAAGATGTAGTATCATACATGTGCAAGAGAGGGATTGAGGCAAGGTAGTACCAATAAATGTGGATAATCTTGGTACTGAGGAGATTAACATCTACATCTACATCTACGTTTCTACTCCGCAAGCCACCCAACGGTGTGTGGCGGAGGGCACTTTATGTGCCACTGTCATTACCTCCCTTCCCTGTTCCAGTCATGTACTGTTTGCGCAAAGAACAACTGCTGGAAAGTCTCCATGCATGCTCGAATCTCTCTAATTTTACATTTGTGATCTCCTTGGGAGGTATAAGTAGGGGGAAGCAATATATTCAATACCTCATCCAGAAACGCACCCTCTCGAAACCTGGACAGCAAGCTACACCACAATGCAGAGTGCCTCTCTTGCAGAGTCTGCCACATGAGTTTGCTAAACATCTCCATAACGCTATCACACTTACCAAATAACCCTGTGATGAAACGTGCCACTCTTCTTTGGATCTTCTTCTCCTCTGTCAACCCGACCTGGTACGGATCCCACACTGATGAGCAATACTCAAGTATAGGTCAAACGAGTGTTTCGGAAGCCACCTCCTTTGTTGATGGACTATTTTTTCTAAGAACTCTCCCAATGAATCTCAGCCTGGCACCCGCTGTATCAACAATTAATTTTATATGATCATTCCACTTCAAATCCTTCTGTACACATACTCCCAGATATTTTACAGAAGTAGCTGCTATCAGTGTTTGTTCTGCTATCATATAATCATACAATAAAGGAACCTTCTTTCTATGTATTTCCAATACTTTATATATTTTGTGAAAAGCAATGGTCCCATAACTCTCCCCTGTGGCATGCCAGAGCTTACTTTAACGTCTGTAGACATCTCTCCATTGAGAACAACATGCTGTGTTCTGTTTGCTAAAAACTCTTCAATCCAGCCACACAGCTGGTCTGATACTCCATAGGCTCTTACTTTGTTTATCAGGCAACAGTGCGGAACTGAATCTTTCACCTTCTGGAAGTCAAGGAAAATTACCTGGGAGCCTGTATCTAATATTTTCTGGGTCTCATGAACAAATAAAGTGAGTTGGGTCTCACACGATTGCTGTTTCTGGAATCCATGTTGATTCCTACAGAGTAGATTCTGGGTTTCCAGAAATGACATGATACATGAGCAAAAAACATATTCTAAAATTCTACAACAAATCAATGTCAGAGATATAGGCCTATAGTTTTGCGCATCTGCGCGATGACACTTCCTGAAAACTGGAACTACCTGTGCTCTTTTCCAATCATTTGGAACCTTCTGTTCCTCTAGGGCCTTGTGGTACACGGCTGTTAGAGGGGGAGCGAGTTCTTTCACTTACTCTGTGTAGAATCGAATTGGTATCCTGTCAAGTCCAGTGGACTTTACTCTGTTGAGTGATTTCAGTTGCTTTTCTATTCCTTGGACACTTATTTTGATGTCAGCCATTTTTTCATTCGTGCGAGGATTTAGGGAAGGAACTGCAGTGCGGTCTTCCTCTGTGAAACAGCTTTGGAAAAAGGTGTGTAGTATTTCAACTTTATGTGTGTCATCCTCTGTTTCAATGCCATTATCATCCCAGAGTGTCTGGATATGCTGTTTTGATCCACTTACTGATTTAACGTAAGACCAGAACTTCCTAGGATTTTTTGTCAAGTCAGTACATAGAATTTTACTTTAGAATTCACTGAACACTTCACACATAGCCCTCCTTAGGCTAACTTTGACATTGTTTAACTTCTGTTTGTCTGAGAGGTTTTGGCTGCATTTAAGTTTTCAGTGAAGCTCTTTTTGCTTTCGCAGTAGTTGCCTAACTTTGTTGTTGAACCGTGGTGGGTTTTTCCCATCCCTCACAGTTTTATTTGGCACGTACCTGTCTAAAATGCATTTTATGATTTCCTTGAACTTTTTCCATAAACACCCAACAATGTCAGTGTTGGAACAGAAATTTTCATTTCGATCTATTAGGTAGTCTGAAATCTGCCTCCTATTACTCTTGCTAAACTGATAAACCTTCCTCCCTTTTTTATATTCCTATTTACTTCCATATTCAGGGATGCTACAATGGCTTTATGATCACGGATTCCCTGTTCTGCACTTACAGAGACAAAAAGTTCGGGTCTGTTTGTTATCAATAGGTCCAAGATGTTACCTCCACGAGTCAGTGCTCTGTTTAATTGCTCGAGGTAATTTTTGGATATTAAGCTGTTGAAAGAAACATTGTTGGCTGTATTAGGGATTCCAGATGAGGGAGATTGCCACAGTAAATATGTAGGTTGTAAGAGGGCACAGGAAGCTGCTAGGACTGTATTTCATGAAAAATTGAAACATTTGAAGGGGACAGAGAGGATACGGAGAGAGGACCTGTTGCTAAAATTTCATGATCTCTCTCTCTCTCTCTCTCTCTCTCTCTCTCTCTCTCTCTCTCTCTCTCTCTCTCTCTCTCTCTCTCTCTCCCTCCCTCTCTCTCTCTCTTTTTGCAAGAGTCATTGCCTGATGCACCAGTAACACAACACTGGATTCTGACAGGGAATGAAGCACTAGCCTATCAAGGACCAAGCACAAGATCTGTGACCAACAAATGGTTGATGGTATAACAGAAGAAAGTAGTAGCACCTGTGAGGTGGGAATTGAAATTGTACAGGAGAATTCTGTGTATGGTTTCAAGAAACATCAATTCCCTTGTGACTACCACTATTTAAACAGTGAAACTACGTCAGATGCCTACCCAGTTCTGAACATTATAGAAGTGATTGACAATCTTGGGCAATGCAGGTACTTCACAACAATGTACTTGAGGACTGGACACTGTCAGTTAGAAGGGACTCTGGAGAATAGAGTAAAAACTGTTTTCAACACCTTGGGGACACTATCAGCATAGAAGGGTGCTGTTTGGGTTAAAAATGCACCAGGAACATTCCAGCATTTATTGGATGGAGGACTAAAAGGTTTGAAAATAAGACAGTGTCTGGTGTAACTTGATGACATAATTGTCTTTTTGAGGCGTATGAAGGAGTGTAAGCAACAACTGAGGGAGTGCTCAAGAGGTCACATGCAGCTTATTTGACACAAAGTACTGTGAAATGTCACTTTGCACTAGAAGAAGTCACCTATTTAGGCCATGTAAATAGTAAGGCTGGTGTGAAAACTGATACTAGATTAGTGCAAGCACTGCAAGATTTTCCAGTACCAGGAACAACCAAGGAGTTACAAGCTTTTATGAGTCTTGCAGTTCATTACAGAAAGTTTTTGAAGGGGTTTTCAGATATTACATGACAATTTACACAGTTGTTGAGGAAGTCATAGCAATTTCAGGGAGTATTTGTCAAATTAAAGAAGGTGTTAACATTGAGTCCAATGTTGGTGTTCCCAGACTTTTGGAAGGAGTTTACATTTTGACATGATGCACTGAACCATACTCTTTGACGTGTTTTGAGCTAGAAGGTCAGTGGTAAGGAACGTACTATTAGCTTTGTATCAAGTCTGTTGAACAGAGCAGAGAAAACTTATTCTACAACAGAGAGATGCTTAGTTTGGTGTATGGAGTAACATAGTTCCTGTATTATTTGTATGGAAGGAATTTCAAGGTAGTGACAGACTGTGCTACTTTGAAGTGGTTACTGGGTTTAAAGGACCCATCCAGTAGACTGATGAGATGGGAATTGGAACTTAGTGAATTTGAGTGCAAAGCAATCCTCAAGCCAGGGAGGAAGAATAGAAATGCATTCAAGTTAAGCAGTAAAATAGCTGTAGAACAAGCTCTGGGTCAGGACCTTGCTGAATGGCATTTAGCATAGAGCACCAATCAGGAATGTAAACAGTTTAGTAAACAATAGTAGTCTAGCAGACAGGATAGTTTTTGTGTATTGAAACAAAATTAGGACCATAGGTAGTTGTGACAGCAGAGTTGAAGCAAGAAGTACAAAATGAAATGCATGATCATGTTATGGAGGATACAGGGCAATGAATCAGAAAGCAGTTGAAAAGTACTAGTGGAAGGGAAGGAAGAATAATGTAGACCAGTACATCAGTAATAGTGCAGAATGTGTGCAGTGTGCAGATTTGAATCAGAAGCAGGTACTATTGCAGATGTTGCCAGAAGCAATAGAACCATTTAGTTTCATTGGGGTGGACATGTTAGGGCCATTCAGCTGAACACCAGCAGATAATCATTTTTGCTGACCCGAATAGACCATTTTTCTCATTACATCAAGATGATGCCGATGCTGGATCAACAGGCAGTTGAAGTCATGCTAGTATTTGTTAATAGGTGGGTACTGAAGTTTGAGGTGCCAGAGACAATAATTACAGACCAGGGGATGGACTCAATGTCAGACCTGATAAAGGAGTTGTGCTGGTTATTAAAAATAAAAAAGTTAAGAAATAAACCACTTCATTCTCAATCAGTGGTGTAACTAAAGTTTTGGACCCCCCCCCCCCCCCCCTGCAAATAAACATTATGGGACGTGTATACTAATATGCCCTAAAAGAACAAATATGAAAAAAATTAGATGGCCACAAACCACAATTCAGGTAAAAAGTGAAATAAACTCACCAATTCATGCAATCCTGGTACAAAAAACAATCCCTTCAGTTTTCTAAAGTGATGCTACATGCTAAAGCAAACCTATCTTTCCAGTTCTCCTACACTCAGCACTCAAAAACTCTTTGACAATGTCACCCAAGTTAAGAGAAGACATGTTGCATGTTCATTTCTTAGAACTTCTAAAGCTCTTGATCTGGACTCAGATATTGAGTTTCTAATGAATGTTTTGATTTGATTCAGTTTATAAAACAGTCTTTCTGCCATATCAGAAGTAGCTGCAGAGTCAACTATAACTGAAGAGCTGTTCAAACATCAGCAGTACTACTTGCAAGAAAAAATATTTTTAATAAACAAAACTTTTGTGAGATGTTTAACTGAGAACATTTCCTTTCTTTCTAAACTCTTTTGATATCAGTATTTTTAGGCTAATAAGTGAATGTGAAAGATTTATGGTTACATCTGGTACTTGCTTTCTAACCAGCTTTTCTGTTCTTTTATGAATATCTTAACTTTCTAACTTAAAAAGATGTACAGGATGTAAGAAAGGAAAAAATCATTAACATAAGCTGGTAAAATGTTTGTTTAATGGTCGAAGTAAAACATCAACAGAAGCACAGAAAACTGTGACTTGAAAAGATTTTAGTGTATCCACAATTCCATGATCTGTAGGAAGCTCATCTATTCTTTTTTTCATTTTAGGAGTACATTTTCAGATCGACTTATGGTCAATGCTGCAAACATTCACTAATACTTATGCTTCTTGTACAACAACTTAAGAATTGTTTCTTAGGGTGACTAGATTGTTTCCTACAGTTTGAAGAAGTTGAGAGGCATTATATACAGGGTGTTTGGGGAGGAAAGGTCAATATTCCAAACAGTGATAGTAGAAGTAATTGTGAACAAAAAATATTATATGAACATAGGTCTGCAAATGCTTTGTTAGTAAGGTATGGGTATTGAAAGGAACTTTAATTCTACAAAATTGATGTCCACAACGTGAATGTATATGCAATACAACTGGACCATAACGTGATTTTCTTGCAAACAATGCACAGGTACATGCCATGTTTACACTTTTGGCTTCCCTCTGACAACCATGCCTCCATCCTTGCTACCCTCCCTGTTTTCCTTTCCCTGTGGCTTCATAATCTGGGTCGTCAGTAACTGAATCCACTTTCCCTTCTTCCCTTTCTTTCCGCTCTCTCCTCCCTGATGAAGGAACATTTGTTCTGAAAGCTTGGAACGTAAATTTTTGGTTCTGTTTTTTGTGTATCTATCGGCTGTACTGAGCTGAGGTAAGTACTGGCCAGCCGCTCTATCTCTTTGTTAGTATTTGTTTCACATAATAATAATAATAATAATAATAATAATAATAATAATAATAATAACAATAACAATAACAATAATTTTTCCCTTGGAGGCCCGGGAAAAGAATAGGCCTCCGGTATGTTATGCCAGTCGTAAAAGGCGACAAAAAGAACAAACCACTAATAGGGCTAACCCCCCTTTTAGTGTGATTAGTTGGTTCAGGACAGAACTAAAGAAGCCTCAGACAAGCGCCGTCATGGTTGGTGACGACGCTTGAAACCTATGCCCGCCCAAAATGGTAACGACACTGCTAGCCAACTGGAAAATGATTTAAATCCAAATAGAGGTGTTTTGCAGGATATGCTTCCTGCAACCACACTAGAAGGAAAACAAAGACAGAGGATGAGATGTTCAGATGAAGTTAATTGACACCTCATGTTCTGTTATTACCAAGCAACAAACCTAGGAACCAACACAACTGGATACAGATCACAAGTATACACAACATTTATTACCAGATATCCAGAATTAAAATTTTTAACAGAACAACTACTATCTGATCAGATCCATGTAATAATAAAAAAATAACAGGATACCCCAGTCAGAATTAGAAAACATCAAACAACAAGTACAACAAATACTGGAACAAAATAATGTGCAATCAGAAGAAGAAGAAAATACAGTAATGGACTCAAACATCCCAGAGCAAACAAACAAAGAACAAAACACATCAATTAAACACTCAGAGGAAAATGAAATCTTAAGACGGCCACCAGAACAAGCACAAACAGAACACGAAGTGACACACGTTAGATATAGAAGAAAAATTTCAGCTGACATATATAGAATACAAAGACACAAATACAGACATTAGACCATTCTTGCATAGACTGCCAAATAACCCACAAGTCGAAACAACAATAAAAACTATCAACACAATCGTACACAACAAAATAAATGAAAACACAACTATGGAAGAGTTACAACTACTGGTTTATATAGGAGCACTCACTACACTAAATATACATACTAGGCAGAGTTCAGAACCAACCAACAAGCAGAAGAAACCCACAAAAGCAGCATGGCAACACAGGCTACAGATCAGAATAGAAAAACTGAGAAAAGACATCGGAAAGCTAACACAATTGATGAGAAATGAAACGTCAGAAAAAAACGAAAAAGGTTAGGTAAAATCTCACAAGAAGAAGCGATAGAGCAATTAGATGAAAAGAAGCAGTGGCCAAATGACTTAGAAGATAGTGAAAATAGAAGGAAAGAAAACCAAACATTCAACACAAACAAAAAGAAATTTTACCAGACAATAGATAACACACACATTAAAATAGACAATCCACCAAACATAACAGACATGGAACACTTCTGGAGCAACATATGGTCAAACCCAGTACAACATAACAGGCATGCATGGTGGATACAAGCAGAAACAGACACATACAAGATGATACCACAAATGCCTGAAGTGATAATTTTGCAACATGAAGTCACCCAAGCAATTAATTCTACCCACAGTTGGAAAGCCCCTGGAAAAGATAAAAATAGCAAATTTCTGGCTAAAGAAGTTCACTTCAACACATTTACATCTAACTAAATTATTTAACAATATGAATATAATAGAGGGGAACATTCCACTTGGGAAAAATTTATCTAAAAATGAAGATGATGTGATTCACCAAACAAAACGGCTGGCAGGTCGATAGACACACAAACAAACACAAACATACACACAAAATTCAAGCTTTTGCAACCAACGGTTGCTTCTTCAGGAAAGAGGGAAGGAAAGGGAAAGAGGAAAGGATGTGGGTTTTAAGGGAGAGGGTAAGGAGTCATTCCAATCCTGGGAGTGGAAAGACTTACCTTAGGGGGAAAAAAGGACAGGTATACACTCGCACACACACACATATCCATCCTCTTTGCCATTACAAATGTCTACTTGTGTAAGTGCGGATGGATATGTGTTGTGTGTGCGAGTGTATACTTGTCCTTTCCTCCCCCTTTTTTCCCCCTGAGGTAATTCTTTCCGCTCCCGGGATTGGAATGACTCCTTACCCTCTCCCTTAAAACCCACATCCTTTCGTCTTTCCCTCTTTCCTGAAGAAGCAACCGTTGGGTGCAAAACCTTTAATTTTGTGTGTATTTTTGTGTTTGGTTGTGTGTCTATCGACCTGCAAGCCCTTTTGTTTTGTAAGTCACATCATCTTTGTTTTTAGATATAAATTATTTAACATTTACATTGCAGACCCATACACATTCCCTGATGCACTTACACAAGGAATAACTTATCTGAAACCTAAAGATCAAGCAGACACAGCAAACCCAGCAAAATATCGCCCCATAACATGCCTACCAACAATATGCAAAATATTAACTTCAGTCATTACACAGAAATTAATGACAGATACAGCACAGAACAAAATTATAAATGAAGAACAAAAAGGCTGTTGCAAAGGAGCACGAGGATGTAAAGAGCAACTGATAATAGATGCAGAGGTGACATATCAAGCTAAAACTAAACAAAGGTTGCTACACTATGCATACATTGATTACCAAAAAGCTTTTGATAGTGTACCCCACTCATGGTTACTACAAATATTGGAAATATACAAAGTAGATCCTAAATTGATACCGTTGGAAAACCACACTTAATATCCAAACAAATTCAAATAATATCACATCACAGCCAATACAGATAAGCGTGGAATATACCAAGGAGACTCATTAAGTCCTTTCTGGTTCTGCCTTGCTCTGAACCCACTATCAAACATGCTAAATAATACAATATTACTGGAACATACCCACACAACATCACACATTTGCTATACATGGATGATCTAAAACTACTGGCAGCAACAAATCAACAACTCAACCAATTACTAAAGATAACAGAAGTATTCAGCAATGATATAAATATGGCTTCTGGAACAGACAAATGTAAGAAAAATAGCATAGTCAAGGGAAAACACACTAAACAAGAAGATTACATATTGGATAACCACAGCGACTGCATAGAAGCGATGGAAAAACCAGATGCCTATAAATATCTAGGATACAGACAAAAATAGGAATAGATAATACAAATATTAAAGAAGAACTAAAAGAAAAATGTAGACAAAGACTAACAAAAATACTGAAAACAGAATTGAGAGCTAGAAACAAGACAAAAGCTATAAATACCTATGCTATACCAATATTGACCTACTCATTTGGAGTAGTGAAATGGAGTAACACAGACCTAGAAGCACTTAATACACTTACACGATCACAATGCCACAAATATAGAATACGTCACATACATTCAGCAACAGAAAGATTCACATTAAGCAGGAAGGAAGGAGGAAGGGGATTTATCAACATAAAAAACCTGCATTATGGACAGATAGACAATTTAAGAGAATTCTTTCTAGAATGAGCGGAAACTAGCAAAATACACAAAGAAATCACTCATATAAATACATTGGCTACACCACTGCAATTTCATAACCACTACTACAACCCTTTAGATCACATAACATCAACAGATAGGAAGAAAGTAAATTGGAAAAAGAAAACACTACATGGCAAGCACCCGTATCATCTAACATACAGAATACCCCAGAAGACATGACAATGTATCAAAAATAATACATCAACAACTTGCCATACAACATAAACTAATAAAACAACATGTCCCCACATACAAGTATACACCACAAAATGTACTGGAGAATGATGAATACAAATTCTATTGGAACAGAACCATTATAACAGATAAAACAACACCACATAACAAACCTAACATCATACTCACCAATAAAAAGAAGAAATTAACACAACTAATCGAAATATCCATACCCAATATAACAAATATACAGAAGAAAACAGGCGAAAAAATTTAAAAATACATCCAATTGGCTGAGGAAGTCAAGGACATGTGGCATCAGGATAAAGTTGAAATTATACCAATTATACTATCAACTACAGGAGTCATACCACACAATATCCACCAGTACATCAACGCAATACAGCCACATCCAAACTTATATATACAACTACAGAAATCTGTAATTATTGATACATGTTCAATTACCCGAAAGTTCCTAATACAATATAACATATACCGTTCAGTTAAAAGGAAGTCACGCTTGATCAAGGTCTGTGTCACTTTCCATTTTTAACCAGACGTCAGGTCTGAGTAAGGAAAGATAATAATAATAATAATAATAGCAGTTAAATTATTTTTTGGTCTTAGTGTCTGTAGGCAAAGGTCCCTGAGGCTCGTATGGCTCATTACTATTAATTTTTAGTTTAGTTTCTTAATTCAGTTTACCTTGAAATAATCCTCTATCAGCACTCAAAGGTGAACTTTGCTAGTTGTCACAGCTATGATAGTGTCCTCTATGAACTTGCAGTCAGTCAGAATCTCCCATCACTTTTTGCAACTGTATTGACTTACACTTACTTTAAATTTTAAATTTTCAGACTTTTCTCCTGTTTCACTTTTGTTACAAATTTTACTACATATCTGTTCTGTGCATGTAATAATCGCTTGATTGAGGATTGTATCTGTCTTCATTGTCTTTTTAACTTCTTTGTATTGGCAGGCTTTTAATTTTCTCTTTTGAGTCCCACTTAAGTATGACCCTTTTCTAGGCATTGTCATTTTAACTTACAACTAACATTTAATAGCAGCCCATAAAAGAAAAATGAGCAATACATTTTGCATTACAGCGTGTGCAGCATACATGAAGAGAAAAGAAGCTGCAGTACACAGATAACTGATATTACACAATTTTAATATCTGTGTTATTTTATATTCGCATTGTAACACTGCATCCAGCACAAATAAACAAAGACTTTAAGTGATTGTTTATAGGAGAGCCTATTGTCAACAACTGAAGAAAACACACAGTGAAGGAGGTAGCACTTTCTAGAGTGTTAGCTGGCATACTAGTCACTGCTAGTGCAGAAAAATAACACTGGCAGAATCCGTGTACTGTGTGCAACACTGGCCACCACATGCAGTAGCATTGCTGTTCACCTTAAACAAGAAATGACACAATGACACACTTCTATTCAGTTCTCCTTAAAGATTTCCCATCGCTAAATTGAATATAAGAACACATTTTTAAATAAATCACTTAAGTCAGTTTGGATCCCCCTGGTCCCCCCAAACCAACACTGTGAGGTCTGCAGGGCTGTTATTAATGCCATGGTCCTAAAGCTAATGGAAGGATGGAATGAGTTCAGCAGACAGTTGCTAAGATGCTTAGGTGTTATGTGAATGCACACCATTTGGATTGAGACACACATTTATCCTTTGTAGTGAGTACGTACAACTCAAAACTACACACTAGCACAGGGTTGTCACCATTTGACATGGTATGTGGTAAGAAGATACCATTGCCATTCAACATGATTAGATAGAAAGCAGGCAGGAATGGAGAGTCAGTCTGAGAATTTGCAAGCAAATGGAACAAAACAGCAGAAGCTGCAAGGAGGTTAGCAGAGGTAAATAAAAGAACTATGGAGTGACGGAAGAAAGGGGTTGACACATGGTGTTGACCATGGGTGAGCTTTAGCAATGTCAGAGTTGGGTGGTCACCATAAACCAGTCTCGCGAGGTCACAGTGGGTCGAAGCACATGCATTGTGCAGTTTGTTCAAGGGTAAAGCAGAGGGACATCTATGCAAAAACGTAGTGATGGCACCACATCCATATTTTCAAAGAGAGGATTTGCATTGGGTGTACTCAGTATGTGATAGTGTAGTAGTGGTTGCCGGTTGCTAAGAGCAAGGAAAGCTCATGGGTGCAAGACATTTGGAGTTACAAGACAGTGGATTTTCAATCAACAGGGCTATATGTGATATCAAGGGGCCTACATTTCATTTACTAGCTACAATGACAGGATTTATTCCACTAAATGTAACCTAGCTGAAGGTGTACTGGCCAAATGAACCTCTAGAGATGTCCCAACAAAACCTTACCTTCTAAAGTGACATTTGGGAACCAGGACTGGATCATTCACTAAGTTGGATGATAGCCACACAGGAGGGCCAGATCACTGCAGAGAAGTTGTTGCAACAGGTGGAACAGTACTGGGAGAGTAGGGGTCTGGTAACTGTGACCATGATCAGCACAGTTCCTGGTGTCATAGTGACTCTGATTATTCTGTGTCTAATATTTATATACCTGAAACAACAAGCCATCCAGACCCAATTGATGAGTAGCTCAAGTTCCTGTGGACTGGATTCCTTGAGTGAGGGATGAAAAATAGATTTATGAAGTTGAATATTAATAAAATAATTGCATAGTAGTTAAGAATAGCCAGTATAGTAGCATGTACTTGTTTTACAAGTTAAGAGTAAAGGTATTTTCAATAGAGAATTGGGCTAAAGTGAGGCCTTCTAAGCTTGGTCTTCTCCATGGGGGAGGGGAAAAGGGGAGGGGGGGGGGGGTGGAACAATATTGTAGCACAAGTAATAAGTAGTAAAAAAGCCACTGTGAAGTATTGCATTAGCAACTGCAGGTTTGTGGCTGCAGTGTGGTGACATGTGGGTCAGAATAACATGCACCTAAGGGGCTTGCAAGAGATGCTAGCTGCATTCAGTGAAAACTTGTCCTGTGCAATGGTAATAATCACAGCAGATGGGCTGATGTCACCACACCAGGGCAGGTCTGTTATGAGTGATGTGATTAGGTGTCAGGTATTAGTGGAATAAATGCCCTCAGAGCAATATAAATATGTCTGAATTTTGAGGAAGAGGCACTACCTTTCACCAGAGTACAGCAGCACCATCACAATGCCAGGGACACACTGGACGGTGAGATGACTGGGCATCACCAACAGCTGTATCTGCCAGTGCCAGCAGTGAGTTCCTCACAGGACTTAGTGCCACAGCCTCACCACCCTCCTGTCTGTGCCTGATGCCCCCAGCACTGAGTTCCTGTGGGACTTAGTGCCTCAACATCAGCCATCATCCAACTCCAGCCAGTGGGCAGTATCCTGAGCACAACAGTCTCCACATACTGCTGTGGTGAACGCATGTGGTGCCGAGGGGCCACACCAGGTGCCATCAGCTTATGGAGAATTATTACACCACTGACATTGTGGCCATGTTCCATAGATACTGCTAGCCACCCACAGCTCTGCTGTCAGCAGCACAGGGTGCCTACTCAGCATCCTCTCACCAGGGCAGAAGCTGCCACTCATATGTCAGTGTTGGCCAGGATCAACAGAGTGAGGTGTGTTATGTTTCACTGAGCCATGTCAAAGCACTTACTGAAGCTGAATAAAGTATTATTTACTGTAAGCAGTATTACACTAGACCCTCTGGCCCATCACAACCACCATTCACCCCACCAAGTGCAAATGCACTCTTCAGTACAGTAATGTCCAGGATACAGTTTTCTGCAGATCTCTTGTGACTGTATCCTTTTGCCTGATTCACTTGCTGCATTTTTATCTTTCCCCTCTTTGTCAATTAAATTCAATATCTCTTGCATTATCCAAAAATTTTTATGTGTCTCATCTTTTTGCTGGATTGTTCCTCTGCTACCTTTCCCATTTTATCTCTCATAGTTTCCCATTCATCTTCTATTGCATTTCTTTCACCTGTTTCTGCCAGTCATTACCTAATGCTTCCAGAAAACTCTCAACAACCTCTAATTCTTTCAAATTTCGTGGACCTATCTCCTTCACTTCCTAACATTCTGAAATTTCTTCAGTTCAATTTGTTGTTCATAAGCAGTAAATAATGTTAAGAGGCCATATGTGCCCCTGGAAACATTTTGCATTTTAAAATCTGGTTTTGAAGCCTTTTTGTAACTATCTGGAACCATCCAATATCTTCAGACCTCTTCCATGTATATAACCTTCTTTCAGGATTCTTAAACCAAGCAGCTGCAAATACTAAATTATGCTCTGTGCAGTAGTCTACCAGATGACTTCCCCTTTCATTGACCCCCCCCCCCCCCTCCCCCTGGTCCATACCTCATACTATTTTTCCTTCTCTTCCTTTTCCTGCTATTGAGTTATAGTTTATCATGACAATTAAATAGTCTGAATAGTTTCTTTCATCTCATTATACTTTGTTTCAATCTCTTCATCACCTGTGGAGTAGTGGTAGGGGCTGGTCCTGTATTTACTGAAGCTATAAAAAGTTTTCACTGTGTTGTCCATTGCAGTTTACCCACATTTCTATTTTATTATCTACTGTTAAACTTCTTGAGCATTATCTTTATTTGATTTTGTACTTATAACCTAGCACTCACCTGGACAGAAGTACTGTTCTTGCTGCCACCATACCTCTCTAATTCCCATATCTATATTCAGTCTATTCATTTCCACTTGTAAATTCTCTAACACACCTACCTTATTAAGTGATCTAATTTCCATGCTCAAATATGAAGAGTACCAGTTTTGTTTTTTCTGATGAAAATATCTTCCTGATCAACCCCCACCAGAAGTCCCAAATAGGGGACAGTTTTACTTCTGTAATATTTTATTTTACCCAAGAGGATGTCATAATCATTTAACCATACAGTAGAGCTGTACATCCTCAGAAAAAGTAATGGTTGTAGTTTCTCCTATGGGGCTATTTTAGCTCCAGAATATTTAATGTAACTGGGTGCCATCATCATTTAACTGTATGGATGAGTTATATATACTCAGGCGAAGTAATGACTGTAGTTTCTGTTGTGATGCTAGACACAACCAATAGTGTGGCCACAAACACAGGTTTATTTGTCCACATTAAGGTGAACAACAAACACAGAAACAATACAATAAGCAATGGAACACCATCTGAGGACAAAGTCAGCTGGTCCAATTCTGATTTCACTTGATTGGACAAAGCCACTGGAATGGGACACAAATACAAAAAATTGAAGCTGCACCATAGGTTTCAATGAAATAAAACTATTGGCGCAACCTAACCCATTCAAAAAAGTGACAAGAACTCAGAATATAGACAACCTAAGTGCCGGTAAGAGATCTGGTTGGAAATGCAGTGTGCTGCATTTGCAGTGGAGAAATCAAAACCATTGAAAGACTGAACAAATTGTCAGCACCAGCACCATCCACAACCAGAAAAGTCAGGAAACAAACCACAGATTTATACACAGTGGGAGGTATAAATTGCACCAAAAGTGGGAGATGTTGCTTGTTGTTAACTCACCAAACATTGAACAATCAGAGTTTCCAGGTTCACTTAAGTTCAGCAATGTCACAGCTGCAGCTACATCTACTTGTAGTCTGAGCACTTTGCCCATCACTCGCACATCTCTAAACAGTTTGTTATTACTTTTACCCACTGGAGACATTCATTTAATGCCCATGTCTATATCATTGACATCGGTTTGCAGTAGGGTTTTGGAGCATATACTGTATTCAAACATTATGAATCACCTCGAAGGGAATGATCTATTGACACGTAATCAGCATGGTTTCAGAAAACATCATTCTTGTGCAACACAGCTAGCTCTTTATTCGCACGAAGTAATGGCCACTATCGACAGGGGATCTCCAGTTGATTCCGTATTTCTAGATTTCCGGAAAGCTTTTGACACTGTTCCTCACAAGCGACTTCTAATCAAGCTGTGGGCCTCTGGGGTATCGTCTCAGTTGTGTGACTGGATTCGTGATTTCCTGTCAGGAAGGTCGCAGTTTGTAGTAATAGACGGCAAATCATTGAGTAAAACTGAAGTGATATCAGGTGTTCCCCAGGGACGCATCCTGGAACCTCTGCTGTTCCTGATCTGTATAAATGATCTGAGCAGTTCTCTTAGGTTGTTCACAGATGATGCTGTAATTTACTGTCTAGTAAGGTCATCCGAAGACCAGTATCAGTTGCAAACCAATTTAGAAAAGATTGCTGTATGGTGTGGCAGGTGGAAGTTGACGCTAAATAACGAAAAGTGTGAGGTGATCCACATGAGTTCCAAAAGAAATCCATTGGAATTCGATTACTCGATAAATAGTACAATTCTCAAGGCTGTCAATTCAAATAAGTACCTGGGTGTTAAAATTACAAACAACTTCAGTTGGAAAGACGACATAGATAATATTGTGGGGAAGGCAAACCAAAGGTTGCGTTTCATTGGGAGGACACTTAGAAGATGCAACAAGTCCACTAAAGAGACAGCTTACACTACACTCGTTCGTCCACTGTTAGAATATTGCTGCGTGGTGTGGGATCCTGACCATGTGGTATTGACAGAGGACATCGAAAGGGTGCAAAAAAGGGCAGCTCGTTTTGAATTATCACGTAATAGGGGAGAGAGTGTGGCAGATATGATACACGAGTTGGGATGGAAGTCATTAAACCAAAGACGTTTTTCGTCGCGGCGAGATCTATTTACGAAATTTCAGTCACCAACTTTCTCTTCTGAATGCGAAAATATTTTGTTGAGCCTAACCTACATAGGTAGGAATGATCTTCAAAATAAAATAAGAGAAATCAGAGCTCGAACAGGAAGGTTTAGGTGTTCGTTTTTCCCGCGTACTGTTGAGGAGTGGAATGGTAGAGGAATAGTATGATTGTGGTTCGATGAACCCTCTACCAAGAACTTAAATGTGAATTGCAGAATAGTCATGTAGATGTAGATGAAGGAGAGGGCTGTGAACAACATGCAGATGCTGTCTGTCCTTTCTTCACACTGTTATTAGAAGTTGCCTGGTGCTTATAGCACACAGTACTGTATTGCAAGATGGGAGTACTGAGTGCAGCTGCTGTGGTAATTGTTATTGTTGTCTGTCATGTCACTGTCTAGTGTGGAATGGAGGCTGCACTTGTATGGCTGCCACAGCTAGGAACAGGAGACACCATGATGATCTCACACGAAGGCTCAATCTGAGTACCAGCAGCTTGAGATGCTTTGAAAGATTGAGCAATATTCAGCAACTCAGCCAAATATGGATTCTTGGACTGTAGTGGGTGCTGGCACACCTCCTTGGCAGGAGCCACATGAATGGTAGCATCATTACCACAGAATGAGGATAGGAATCATGATAAGAATCAGTAACAAAGTGACATTTGTTATTGAGGCCATAGTGTCCAGCCACCCACATGCTGTATATCTGGTGGGCTGTTTATGACAATGATAAACCTCTACAGGTGCTGCAAGTAACCTACACATTTTATCAAATGAAAGTGATGCAGCTTGCTGGAGCAGAACTAACTGACACAGCAACTGGCAGATCTGAGGAGAAATGCAAGAAAGGATTAAAGCCTTACACATGTTTCCATCAGTGACACCAAAGGAAATGTTGCCCAAGCCATTTCTCGCAAACATCCCAGTGGTTGGGTATGCTGATGGTGTGAGAGACTGCATAGTCAATGTAGCCAACAAGTTTGTGACAGCAACCATAATCCTGCTGCTGCTTGAGGGGAGATTTGAGCACTGCCTCCATAGACATGAAAACCAATGGGACAATCAAATAAACCAAGCACATGGAACTGAACACCACACTTGTTGCCAATTATATCATAATGCCAGACACTAAGAACAAAAGTTTATTTATCCACATTCAAGTAAACACCAAAATAGAAACAGTACAATAAGCAGGAAGGGCACCTGCTGTACTGTTCTGATATGGAGGGGAGCTCCAGTAGATGGTGCAGTGGGTGCAATGCAATGTGCATTAGTTGGGGCAGATTCCATTGTTGGAGTCTTTGAGTGTAGTGTGCCAGTGGCATGGTGCCTTGGTGTGTATTCCAGTATGATGTACGGAGTTTCAGCAGTTTCCCCTTGCTTTCAGCGATTTGCAGTACCAGCACATCAATGCCGTGTTGGCTGATGTTACGAGACCAGATCAGTTAATCATCTAGACTATTGCCCCTCCCACTAATTCAGACAGCTTCTCCATAGACGCCCCTTCATAGTGGTTATGCCCATCAAATGGCTATGTGTATAGTTAAGGTACACAAGCCATACCACCACGACAAGATGTACGGTTCGTGCGGGGATCTCCAACTTACTCTTCTTAATTTTATTCTTCTGGGTATTCAGCTGAGTTGCTGCTTCCATTTTGTGGATGATATTTTCGGGGCTGGCCCAATCATAGTCCAGGCAGTGAGTTCACATTACAGCACAACTCACATTACCTGGAGAAGATGACTGGATCAGTCATCAAAATGTTGTGCATAATGGCATGACGGAAACATCAGATCAGCTAAACAGCTAGAAGTACACTATTAATCACTAACTGAAAAAAAACCTGAGAATTCACTTATTCTTATTCATAATAACTATTATTTTCCTTTTTTTCTCTGCTCCAGTGTAATATGAACTTACTGTGCAACCCAATGTTAAGTAAATGGTAGATGGTACTTCCAGTTGTACCTCATGTTAGTGATGCGGCCTGTTCCATTTGCACATGGAATGTGGGAAGAATGAGAGCTTAAACATCTCTCTTAATTCTGATTCTTGAAAAATTATAAGTAGAATCTTTCTGATGCTCTCACATATGTGAAATAAGACTGTGATCATTTGTGCTGTTTCTTGCATATGTTCAATAGTCTCTGTTAGTCCTGTTTGGAATGGGTCACACACACTATAGGAATATGCAAGGATAGCAAACATTGGTGTTTTGTATGAAACCTCATTTGTAGACTCAATGCATGTTCCCAGTATCCTACCAATCAACTGATGTCTGCTACCTCCTTTATTTACACCTGAGCCTGTGTTATCATGCCATTACAAACTACCAAACCCAGGTATTTATGTGCTGTTGTTGTTGTTGTTGTTGTTGTTGTTGTCTTCAGTCCTGAGACTGGTTTGGTGCAGCTCTCCATGCTACTCTATCCTGTGAAAGCTTCTCATTCTCCCAGTACTTACTGCAACCTACATCCTTCTGAATCTGCTCAGTGGATTCATCTCTTGGTCTCCCTCTACGATTTTTACCCTCCACGCTGCCCTCCAATGCTAAATTTGTGATCCCTTGATGCCTCAGAACATGTCCTACCAACCGGTCCCTTCTTCTTGTCAAGTTGTGCCACAGACTCCTCTTCTCCCCAATTCTATTCAATACCTCCTCATTAGTTATGTGATCTACCCATCTAATCTTCAGCATTGTTCTGTAGCACCACATTTCGAAAGCTTCTATTCTCTTCTTGTCCAAACTATGTATTGTCCCTGTTTCACTTCCATACATGGCTACACTCCATACAAATACTTTCAGAAATGACTTCCTGACACTTAAATCTATACTCAATTTTAACAAATTTCTCTTCTTCAGAAACACTTTCCTTGCCATTGCCAGTCTACATTTTATATCCTCTCTACTTTGACTATCATCAGTCATTTTTCTCCCAAATAGCAAAACTCATCTCCTAGTGAAGTGTCTCATTACCCAAACTAATTCCTTCAGCATCCTCTTTTCAAGACACTATCCATTCTGTTCAACTGCTCTTCGAGGTCCTTTGCTGTCTCTGACAGAATTAAAATGTTATCGGAAAACCTCAAAGTTTTTATTTCTTCTCCATAGATTTTAATACCTACTCCAAATTTTTCTTTTGTTTCCTTTACTGCTTGCTCAATATACAGATTGAATAACATCAGGGACAGGCTACAACCCTGTCTCACTCCTTTCCCAACCACTGCTTCCCTTTCATGCCCCTCGACTCTTATAACTGCCATCTGGTTTCTGTACAAATTGTAAATAGCCTTTCGCTCCCTGTATTTTACCCCTGCCACCTTTAGAATTTGAAAGAGAGTATTCCAGTCAACATTGTCAAAAGCTTTCTTTAAGTCTACAAATGCTAGAAATGTAGGTTTGCCTTTCCTTAATCTATTTTCTAAGATAAGTTGTAGGGTCAGTATTGCCTCATGTGTTCCAACATTTCTGTGGAATCCAAACTTATCTTCCCCAAGGTTGGCTTCTACCAATTTTTCCATTCATCTGTAAAGAATTTGCGTTAGTATTTTGCAGCTGTGACTTATTAAACTGACAGTTTGGTAATTTTCACATCTGTCAACACCTAATTTCTTTGGAATTGGAACTATTATATTCTTTTTGAAGTCTGTTTCATACATATTGCTCACCAGATGGTAGACTTTTGTCAGGACTGGCTCTCCCAAGGCCGTCACTAGTTTCAATGGAATGTTTCAATACATTTCCAATCTCCCAGGGCCTTGTTTGGACTCAGGTCTTTCAGTGCTCTGTCAAACTCTTCGCGCAGTATCGTATCTCCCATTTCATCTTCATCTAAATTGTCTTCCATTTCCATAATATTGTCCTCAAGTACATCGCCCTTGTACAGACCTTCTATATACTCCTTCCAACTTTGTGCTTTCCCTTCTTTGCTTAGAACGTGCAGATAAGCTATTCCACCTCACATTAGATTGAGGGAGGAAAGGAGGAGCAGTCACATGGCAAATGCCTTGGTGGGCACAGAAATCGTGGAAGGTCTGAGACACAAACTGTGGTCCATTGTCCATCACAAGCTTATAAGGCAATCCTTCACAGAAAATAAATTTGAGTGGGCCAGAATTGTAGCCACGACTGACATGAAAGGACAGTGGAAAACATATGGAAAGTTTGAGAAAGCATCAACAACCAACAACCAGTAAGAATTTAGGAAGGGTTCAGCGAAATCAACATGTACACATTCCCACAGATGCTGCAGTGTGGGTCACGGAAAGTGCATCACCTGCAACAACGTCTGTTGTGTAGTTCACTGAGAACAAGCTGCCAGGCCAAAACACATGTCGACAGGGCAATGACTTGGTACATGAGACTTCCCAATGTCTGAGATGTAGGAGCTGAAGCACATCCTACCACAGGGCAGCCAGAATCACAA
Source organism: Schistocerca gregaria (assembly GCF_023897955.1). Lineage (NCBI taxonomy): Eukaryota > Metazoa > Arthropoda > Insecta > Orthoptera > Acrididae > Schistocerca > Schistocerca gregaria. The sequence continues at coordinate 45,302,303 of NC_064931.1, forward strand.
TTCTGAGCAACAGACTGTCTGTCGCTATGATAACAATATCATCAAACATCAAAAGATAGTGACAAAGGCCAGCCGTGCAGAACGTGGTGGGCAACTTGGCACAAAACTGGATGAGCAGCAACAGCAGCTGTGATCTAGGAGTCCATAATAGGAAACCCTTCCACTGTACTGTGGCCCTCAACATCTAAGTCAAAACAAATGAGCTCATCCTCATCAAATGTAGGATCCGACCCCATTGGAAGATGGGACAGCACATCAGCACTGGCATGCTGTCCTGTTGGCTGAAAATTTATATCATAGTTGTAGTGACAAAGAAACAAGGCACAACACTGAAGGCAATGTTCTGCTTTGTCAGGCAATGAGGTTGAAGGATTAAACGACAAAACCAAGGGCTTGCAGTCTGTAATGAGCTAGAACTTGCTCACATATAAAAACACATGAAATTTTTTGCAGCACAGACAAAGGCAAGCACTTCCTTTTCAACCTGGGAGTAGCACTGCTGAACAGAGTTTTTGATGCATAAGCTATCGGACATTCATAACCATCCCCATAGCAATGTGCAAGATTGGCCCCAAGGCCATACTGAGAAGCATCTGTAGCCAAGACCAGGTGTGGCCAGGATGTAAGGTAGACAAACAAGGAGCAGAATGTAATTTAGATTTCAAAAACATAAATATGTACTCATAGACCGATATCCACTGGAAAGGAACATCCTTGTGAAGCAGTTGATAGAGACGATGGCCCTATGTGACCACACCCACAATGAATTTGTGATAGTAGACAATTTTCCCTAAAAATTCTTGGAGTTCTTTGACACTGGAAGGAAGAGGCAGAGCTGTGAGATGATGAAATAAAGGCTTTACACCATCCTGAGATATCTCAGACCTCAAACACACAATTGATGGCTGAAAAAAGTGGGACTTGGCCAGATTGCATTACAACCCTGCAGTATGTAAGCTGTTAACAAGGAGTATGAGTTGCATAAATGCTCTTTCATGTATGTACCCATCACAACAGTGTCATCAAGATAGTTGATGCACCCCGTAGCAGACATTATCAATTCTTCAAGAAAATATTGAAAAATCACTGAGATGCTAGACATACCAAATGGAAGGTGCTGATATTGGTACAACATTGTAGTGTGTGTTAATTATATGGAACCTTTCCAAATCCTCATCTAACACGTAAATAGGCTTCAGATAAATCAGTTTTACAGAGAAACTGTCCCCTGGAGAGTTTGGCCAATAACTCATCCTGCTGGGGCAAGAGCAGGTGTCATTGATAGACTGGGCATTAATTGAAACTTTAAGGCATCCGCAGAATTGAAACTGACCATTCTGTTTTTTAACAATCACAAGTGGAATTAGACTATTCACTTGATGTAATAGGTTGTATGACCCCCACATCCTTAAATTCTCACCTTTTTGCAGTTTCTTCAGTTTTAATCTACATTTCATAACCGATACAGTCCCCATCTGCCCCTGGAAATTCTTACAATTTAAAACATGGTTCCTAAATCCCTGTCTTACCATTATATAATCTATCTGAAAACTTCCAGTGCCGCCAGGTCTCTTCCATGTATACAACCTTCTTTTATAATTCTTGAACCAAGTGTTAGCTGTAATTAAGTTACGCTCTGTGCAAAATTCTAGCAGGTGGTTTCCTATTTCATTCCTTACCCCCATTCCATATTCACCTACTACTTTTCCTTCTCTTCCATTTCCTACTATCGAATTCCAGTCACCCATGACAATTAAATTTTCATCTCCCTTCACTATCTGAATAATTTCTTTTACCTTATCATACATTTCATCAATCTCTTCATTATCTGTGGAGCTAGCTCCCATATAAACTTATACTGCTGTGGTAAGCGTGGGCTTTGTGTCTGTCTTGGCTACAATAATGCATTCACTATGATGTTCATAGTAGTAAAAATAGGAGTGTGGACTCCTATTTTTTTTATTCATTATTAAACCTACTCCTCATTACCACTATTTGATTTTGTAATTATAACCCTGTATTCACCTGATGAGAAGTCTTGTTTCCCTGCCACCAAACTTAACTAATTCCCACTATATCTAACTTTAACCTATCCATTTCCCTTTTTAAACTTTCTAACCTACCTGCCCGACTAAAGGATCTGACATTCCACACTCCGATATATAGAACACCAGTTTTCATTCTCCTGGTAATGAAGTCCTCCTGAGTAGTCCCCATCCAGAGATATGAGTGGGGGACTATTTTACCTCTGGAATATAACCATACAGTAGGGCTGCAGGCCCTCAGGAAAAATTACGGCTGTAGTTTCCCCTTGCTTTCAGCCATTCACAGTACCAACTCAGCAAGGCTGTTTTAATTAATGTTGCAAGGCCAATCCAGTCAATAATCCAGACTGCTGCCCTCGCAACTACTGAAAAGGCTGCTGCCCCTGTTCAGAAACGACACATTTGTCTGGCCTCTCAACAGATACCCCTCCACTGTGGTTGCACCTACGGTATGAGGGGAGGGGGGGGGGGGTAGAACTCATTATAATAGTTAATAAATAAGACTGAAGTAAGTCCCGAACCCTGAGGAACTCCCAAACGCACTGCAAGTGCCAATAACAAAACTTTATATACACTCCTGGAAATTGAAATAAGAACACCGTGAATTCATTGTCCCAGGAAGGGGAAACTTTATTGACACATTCCTGGGGTCAGATACATCACATGATCACACTGACAGAACCACAGGCACATAGACACAGGCAACAGAGCATGCACAATGTCGGCACTAGTACAGTGTATATCCACCTTTCACAGCAATGCAGGCTGCTATTCTCCCATGGAGACGATCGTAGAGATGCTGGATGTAGTCCTGTGGAACGGATTGCCATGCCATTTCCACCTGGCGCCTCAGTTGGACCAGTGTTCGTGCTGGACGTGCACACCGCGTGAGACGACGCTTCATCCAATCCCAAACATGCTCAAGGGGGGACAGATCCGGAGATCTTGCTGGCCAGGGTAGTTGACTTACACCTTCTAGAGCACGTTGGGTGGCACGGGATACATGCGGACGTGCATTGCCCTGTTGGAACAGCAAGTTCCCTTGCCGGTCTAGGAATGGTAGAACGATGGGTTCGATGACGGTGTGGATGTACCTTGCACTATTCAGTGTCCCCTCGACGATCACCAGAGGTGTACGACCAGTGTAGGAGATCGCTCCCCACACCATGATGCCGGGTGTTGGCCCTGTGTGCCTCGGTCATATGCATTCCTGATTGTGGCGCTCACCTGCACGGCGCCAAACACGCATACGACCATCATTGGCACCAAGGCAGAAGTGACTCTCATCGCTGAAGACGACACGTCTCCATTCGTCCCTCCATTCACGCCCTAAAAGAAATATCTCAGAAAAGCAGCATTTGGGTAATTGTCTGTAGGCAGCACATCCTGTCCCTGGCACAACAAAACCTCAAATTTTGCATCACACACCCAGTTCAGTGAGTACTTTTATGTTCACTAGACAGCAGAAACAAAATAGATTACATGCTGAAATAATCTACAAAATTGAAAATACGGTGAAATCCCATAACTATAATCATAATTTTTCATTACGAACAATGTCTGAATTTATGTTAGATTATCGGAAATGTTCATTAATTATAGCACATCGAACTGCTCTTCCAGGTAATGTATCATCTCGATACATCTGCTGTCCAGGTAGCACTGGTTCGTTGTCTTCAATGTTGGGGCCTCTCTCATCATGTAACTGATTTAAAAGTCAAGAAATTTCAGGTTCTTCTGGTGGTTCTTCACTGCTTGTACTCCTCGCAATATTATGCAAGACAGCTACGCAAGACGAACCCACGCGAATTGTAAATGGTTGCGAAAACACACTTGACCTCTTAGCCACAAACAATCCAGAGCTGATAGAGAGCATCATGACTGATACAGGGATTAGGGATCACAAGGTCATTGTAGCTAGGCTCAATACCATTTCTTCCAAATCCATCAGAAACAAACGCAAAATAATTTTATTTAAAAAAGTGAATAAAGTGCCACTAGAAGCCTTCCTAAAAGACAATTTCCATTCCTTCCGAACTGACTATGCGAATGTAGACGAGATGTGGCTCAAATTCAAAGATATAGTAGCAACAGCAATTGAGATATTCATACCTCATAAATTGGTAAGAGATGGAACGGATCCCCCGTGGTACACAAAAAAGGTCCGAACGCTGTTGCAGAGGCAACGGAAAAAGCATGCTAAGTTCAGAAGAATGCGAAATCCCGAAGATGGGCTAAAATTTACAGACGCGCGAAATTTGGCACGTACTTCGATGCGAGATGCCTTTAATAGGTTCCACAACGAAACATTGTCTCGAAATTTGGTACAAAATCCGAAGAAATTCTGGTCGTATGTAAAGTACACAAGCGGCAAGACGCAGTCAATACCTTCGCTGCGCAGTGCCGATGGTACTGTTATCAACGACTGTGCCGCTAAAGCGGAGTTATTGAACGCTGTTTTCCGAAATTCCTTCACCAGGGAAGACGAATGGAATATTCCAGAATTTGAAACACGAACATCTGCTAGCATGAGTTTCTTAGAAGTAGATACCTTAGGGGTTGCGAAGCAACTCAAATCGCTTGATACGGGCAACTCTTCAGGTCCAGATTGTATACCAATTAGGTTCCTTTCAGATTACGCTGATACTATAGCTCCCTACTTAGCACTCATATACAACCGCTCGCTCACCGATAGATCTGTACCTACAGATTGGAAAATTGCGCAGGTCGCACCAGTCTTCAAGAAGGGTAGTAGGAGTAATCCATTTAACTACAGACCTATATCATTGACGTCGGTTTGCAGTAGGGTTTTGGAGCATATACTGTATTCAAACATTATGAATCACCTCGAAGGGAACGATCTATTGACACATAATCAGCATGGCTTCAGAAAACATCGCTCTTGTGCAATGCAGCTAGCTCTTTATTCGCACGAAGTAATGGCTGTTATCAACAGGGGATCTCAAGTTGATTCCGTATTTCTAGATTTCCAGAAAGCTTTTGACACCGTTCCTCACAAGCGACTTCTAATCAAGCTGCGGAGCTATGGGGTATCGTCTCAGTTGTGCGACTGGATTCGTGATTTCCTGTCAGGAAGGTCGCAGTTTGTAGTAATAGACGGCAAATCATCGAGTAAAACTGAAGTGATATCAGGTGTTCCCCAGGGAAGCGTCCTGGGACCTCTACTGTTCCTGATCTATATAAATGACCTGGGTGACAATCTGAGCAGTTCTCTTAGACTGTTCGCAGATGATGCTGTAATTTACCGTCTAGTAAGGTCATCCGAAGACCAGTATCAGTTGCAAAGCGATTTAGAAAAGATTTCTGTATGGTGTGTCAGGTGGCAGTTGACGATAAATAACGAAAAGTGTGAGATGATCCACATGAGTTCCAAAAGAAATCAGTTGGAATTCGATTACTCAATAAATAGTACAATTCTCAAGGCTGTCAATTCAACTAAGTACCTGGGTGTTAAAATTACGAACAACTTCAGTTGGAAGAACCACATAGATAATATTGTCGGGAAGGCGAGTCAAAGGTTGCATTTCATTGGCAGGACACTTAGAAGATGCAACAAGTCCACTAAAGAGACAGCTTACACTACTCTCGTTCGTCCTCTGTTAGAATATTGCTGCGCGGTGTGGGATCCTTACCAGGTGGGATTGACGGAGGACATCGAAAGGGTGCAAAAAAGGGCAGCTCGTTTTGTATTATCATGTAATAGGGGAGAGAGTGTGGCAGATATGATACACAAGTTGGGATGGAAGTCATTACAGCATAGACGTTTTTCCTCGTGGCGAGACCTTCTTACGAAATTTCAGTCACCAACTTTCTCTTCCGAATGCGAAAATATTTTGTTGAGCCCAACCTACATAGGTAGGAATGATCATCAAAATAAAATAAGAGAAATCAGAGCTCGAACAGAAAGGTTTAGGTGTTCGTTTTTCCCGCTAGCTGTTCGGGAGTGGAATAGTAGAGAGATAGTATGATTGTGGTTCGATGAACCCTCTGCCAAGCACTTAAATGTGAATTGCAGAGTAGTCATGTAGATGTAGATGTACCCACAATGATTGACATTGCTTCCTGTGGATTACATCTTATTCCTACAGATAATATGGGAAATCTTCTCTTCCACATACCGTATTTTCTCTCAACAGTGTTTCTAGTCTTAATATGAGACCTGTTATATTGATGCTCTGCTTCATTTTGAGGATTTCATAGTGGAGGTAACAAGTAGGATTTACATGCATAACCACTATCTCCCAATAAGTGACCTTGTGGTATTTCTTCATTTTCAAATTGAGCTCTGCGAGTGCAGTTGAGAAATATGGTACTGTCGTGCACAGAGCCCAGCCATCGAGCGACAATATCTCTTATTAACAAATTGTGATCACTAATGTTTTGACAGTTAAAGGAAAAATATGATTTCCTATTGCGGAAAAATTCAGCATTATGTCCTCCAGGAGACTGAATTCTTATATGGGTACAATCCAAGGTACCAAGAATGCCAGGAAATTGGTCCAATTGACTAAAACCATACATCACAGAGCACACTTCTTCTCTTGCAGGAAATTTTATAAAGCAAGGAGACAGTGATGCTATGATGTCTGATACATCACTGATGATTCGTTGTGCTGTTGTATGATGTATATTACTGTTGTCCCCAATAAGAATATTGAATGCACCTGTTGCATATGCACTTAAAGTAATCAAAAGTCTGTTTATCGGAGAAATAGGGTTATTCCAATCAGTAGGAAATTCTAACCTATCATTAATTTGATTTAATAACCACCACACTGTTTCTTTTGACAGACGAAATCTCTCTTCAAACTTCCTGTCACCATAATCTTCAAAAGGGTTTCCCCTTTCCACAATCACTTCAACACGATTTCAGTCACGATTTAAATGGTCAAGGTATAACAAATCTTCCTCAATGCCATCCATAACATCAAAACGCGCCGCCATATTAATAGCGTATGCTTCTAAAACCGTGGTTATGTCGAGTAAACCGGGAAAGAGCCTCGGTTAAATATAACCGCGGTCGATTCCCTCGTTTAACTTAGATCGATGTTGGTGCACCAGAATACTGCGCTGACCAGGATTATATATCGACTTAACCGCGGTTAACTGTTAATCGAGATTGGTGCACTTGGCCATAACTGCACAGTTCGATCACATCGGGTACACAGACACCGAGACGTCGCCTGCGTCCTCATCGCCAGTCATCCCTTGTGATACTTCGTGGAGTGACAGTCACTGCACATGTCCACAGATGCATCATTTCTGCCCCCTACTCACCAGTTCCAGCCCAGAATCTCCTGCCACTGCTGCTCTCATCAGCTGTGGTAGCTACTGCAGAGGCCACGGATGTGTCTACGGTTGCCCTGAAGCCTGCATCAGAGGAGCATACTTTTCCCAAGAAGGGAGGGGTTCTATAACCCTGTACACGGAAGCTGGATACATGTGTGACATCAGGTCACTGGTGTGTTACAATTCAAATAGTGAACCAAAAGTGACTCTGTGAGCCGGTTACCAGAGGCTGCCTGTGATGTGTCACAAGGCTAGGGCACATGGCATGACATCCACTGCGCCACCTACTGGAGCCCTCGTCTACATAAAGACACTGCAGCTGGTGTCTTTCTAAAATTGTCTTCTACTGCTTACTGTACAGTTTGTATGTTCATCATTTACTTGAATGTGGATAAATAAACTTTTATTCTTAGGGGCCCCGCTATTGGTTGTGTCTAGTATTAAACTGTAGGGGGGAGGGGGGGAGGAAAGAAAGAAAAGAGAAGGAACTAATGACATCAGCTGCATTGGGACTCAGCAGTGATAAGTGGAAATGTGTGCTGGACTGGGACTTGAGCCCTGGATCTCCTGCTTTCCTACTCACTGGGCAGCTGCATTAGCACTGCACCACCTAAACACAGTGTTTATCAGAAATTTGTGGACTATCTTGGCACACTCCCTGGCTGACTCAAATTCCAACCTAGTGGCACCTGCTATAGTCCCTGTCCTTGTCCTCCATGCTTGCTAAGTTTATATTCCTACTGGAGGTTGAAGGTACTGAAGGTTGCGGATTCACTTCCCATTGAGGGAAATAAGTAATAAGAAGGCATGGCGTCTGTTCTTTTGGATATGTCTGAATGAACGGGCACCACACCTTCAACCCTTCCTTCCCTGTGAAGGGGTTAGGAAGAGGGGTATCTATTTCTAAAGGGCTCTCAGACCTATGACTAATTACTATTCACAGTCATGTGAATGAGTGGTAAATGGTATCAACAAGGGATAATAGTACTTGAGGTACATTTGGTGTCTTTGGTACAGCAAGTAACTCATCCTGCTCCTGAGCACAGAATACACACAGGGGCAGAGTTGTTGTTAGTGCAATGTTTTACAGAATAGTAAATAGTAACTGTTAATTAAGCTTGGTGATTCTATTTTAATTTCTGGATCTGCTATGCTCCGAGGATTATAGGTTCCCATTAAGAACTTAGGTACTTAACACTTAACAAAGTGATTTCCTTTATGACAGGAGAAAAACCTAGCACTAAATTATGGAGTAAATTACTTATTATCTGAAGTTACTTGGAACTTTTGAGCCTCAGACTTTTTTCTGTGTTTATGATTAGTAAGAAACACACATGACAGACTCAAAAGAGTGGCCATTTATGGCAAAGGCAGACTATTTACACTGCTATTGAAGCAAGGAAACTAAGTGTAACATGATATGGTAGTTATAGTAGGCACAAAACAAAGTATTACACAACACTGGTTGACTTTGTATGAGCAATGCCTGAGTCACAATCATGTAGTTTCAAGCACTTCCTTAGAACAAACTGATCAGTGATTAGAGGAAGAGGTGAAAATATTGCATCAATTACATTGGGATGAGGAGAAATAGTTTTCCAAACCAGATACTGCTGCTGTAATTTGTATAATGTGCAACTCTAACTAACAATGTTTGATTTTTCTACAAAATATATTATGAAAGACACTTGAAAACTTCCAAAAATTCTCAAAAATATACCTGAAACCAAATTTGAAGCATTTTCCTTGACTAGTTTATGTTCTTTTTTTTTGCAGAAACAGTATAGGTAAACTTAATTGTGGTATGAAAATGTAATTCACTGAAATGAATGTAAGAAATGCACCACCCTGGAAACTACAAAAAAAAACCTAAATTTGGGTGGCCAGATGGGGATTTGAATTACTGCTCTCAAGAGTACAAGTCTAGCATCTTAACCAATGTGCCACCTCAATTGGTATGAATGGAACAGAAGACAACAGAGCACTGCAGTGGTCTTCACTCAGCTGTAGTGTGTGATAGAGAGGGCAAACAGACTTAACATAATTTTGCAGAAGAAGTTGTAGTAAACTAAACTAAACTACACTGCAAAATGATAAAGCAACCTAGTGCGCCATATATGGCCATGTGGGTCTCACTTGACTGTTCCTTGGTTGTGAATCTGCACTCTGTTCAGCCTCAATGCACTTTTCTCTCACCCTACTACACCTTAAACTGTGTTTTACGGTAGTACACCACCATGCTTCCTTATGTGTGTGGAAAGGACAAACCACCTGTTGGGTTGCAATCAACAAGTGCTCACTCACATGAGGACAAGTGAGGGAAGTGAATGAGGGAACTGCCAGTTTCCTGGAGTCAAGTCATGTGGAAAGTGAATGGTGGGAATGAGTGCCACTCACTTGGCTTTGCCACACAGATGCAATGCTGTAATAGAAGTGTAGTTCATAAATGAATACTTCCAAATTGATATAAACTGGATACATGTTTGTTTATCTGATTTCCATGATTTTTCCACATTATTTCAAATGGTTCTTACAAATAGACCATAGCAGACATCTTCTCCTTAACCTGCTTACCATTAAAGTTTCTGAAATTGAGTAAGTTCTTATGATGTATGTTTATTATTATTATTATTATTATTATTATTGTTATCATTACAGCTCTAATTTCCATTTTTATCCAGAAAATTCATTGATAGTGATTTTACTATTCAAAATTTTTTAAAGTTTGTTAATATCATGATGTATTCTACAAATCTGTGCCATCAACACAAAAGTCCAGCTGGGGGACAGGGAGGGATCACTTTGAAATGCCATCTGCTGGTAAAAAATGGCACTATTTCTCCAGCAATATTTTCAGTACATTTGTCCCATAGCTTATTTACTGAGTGATAGTGTGACACCAGCTGCTGTTGTGATGAGCTACTTTATTTCGTTGGCAGAATGAGTCATTGTAGCAGATACTGGTTGTTCAACATCTTAGAAATAATATTTTTTTATTATTAAAAATGTTCCACTTCTCTCTGCGCATTTCTCTAAAAACCACAATGTCCTACTGGGAATAAATTTTGAGTTTTAGTTCTTGAACTTTTTGATCACTCAGTACAAAATCTGTCTGTATTTCAGTTGTAATGTTGTGTTGCAGATAAGAAATCCTCCTCATATTTCTTCTTCTCTTGTTCTTCTTCATCAATGAAAATAGCTTTTTGTTCCAAAAATGTGAGATTTCACAACCTTTACATGTTCCTGTTGACTGGATGAAATGTGTCATTGCAAAAGCTAGTTCTACTTTACATACTGCAGCCACTATGAATCATCAGTTTATATTACTTTTTCATGAAATAGTACTCTGTAGAGGCATCATCTCTCATTTTCTTCACTGGTTTTGTACCCATGACTCCTGTTATTTAGACCTGTCACTTTCATTATTGGAGGCTGTGTTATTAACTGATAATTCTAGTGGACTGGACATTCAACTGTGCATTTATAGTTTCTTTTGTCCAGCATACTGAGCAGTTTTCTCTTGAAATCAGTCCAGAATATTTGTTGTTTTAATTTTGTAGAAGTTCCTCCAGTTTTCTGTTTACTCCTTATCCCGAATGTGGAAACATTTACTATTAAACTTTGAGAATGAAGAATATTTATTAGCCACTGGTCATTTTGCAGTGAAATGTGTTTTGTTATTGTTACATAAAAGTACTGAATGTAATAATATGGCAGATTAGAATAAAACATCTGAAAACCTAATTTTATCATGTATGTCTCAAAGAGGTCTTTAATGTTGTGTAATGAATTCTCTGATAGCTAGATGTACAATTTTACTTTCAAATTTCTATGTAGCATAGACTGAGCAGTGATTCTTGCTCCTTCTGTAGTGCTAAAAGAGATAAATATCTGCTTATGGAGAATAAAGTGTTCTCTTAAATTATTAAATTTATTTCTGAGCAGTTGAATTTATTATTTTTGAATAACTGTGATCAGTTTCAAACCAAAGAAGGCTTCATTGGTGTATTCAATGTCTGAAAATATACCAGGTCATCATAAAGCAGCACAACAGCATTGCCATACCACATGGTGCTGCTTTACAATTAAGTTGTACACTTACAGATGCATAATACTTTGCTTACCACACTATGTGCCTTCTGGGCTTTCATATCAATGGAAAATGGTAAAAAGTAATAAATACTGTTGATTGGAGATAGAAAATGTCAATAAAAGAGAATAAATTCTTTCTATTCCCGGTCATAATCAGAGATTGACAATTTGTGATACATTCTGAGTGGTCTCCCTCTGTGCAAATTCCCTTTTTTGGACACCATGTGCCTTGGCATATCTGAGTTAGCCATAACTTTAATTGTATGTAGGTGAACCTTCTCCCAGTCAACAAGTTATTTAACAGAGAGCAATGAAACATATGTGTACAATTGCCCTATTCTAAGCCTGAAAGAAAAAGAAGACAACTGTGATCCATATGACAAGTCTTGTAATTTATACAATCAATTTGCTATATTTAAAATGTTTGTGAAGTGAGAGGAATGTCTCCATACAAGCAACATACTTGTATGTAATGTCTTCATTCCACTGTAGGTAATATATCTGAGAGTATTATTCATATTTGAATATCTAATGGTATCATTTCAGAATTTTTATTCCTAATAAACTTAGCAGTTTGATATGTTTTAATTTTAAATGTTAGTTTTGAAGCCAGTGATATTACTTACCAATCCACCCCAACTTCAGGCCCAGCTGCACATGCAGTGGGAAGTGTGTATTTATAAGCCATGGCTCAATATGTGGCTTCAGATGGGGTATAAGAAAATCATCATCGCTGATATACAATGTAACATCTGAATGAGGACCTTCTGGTACTTCAATTACTATTTTTATGGTGGAATCCAATTTTTTTAATAGGAATGATTTTATCCATTGAAGTGAAGAATGATTATCCTGTTCAGCAGCAACTGTCTGTGAATTGACCTACAAGTAAAATGACAGAATGTAAGAAAAAGTAAAGCATCTAAATTTATGTGAAATGTGCAGTTTGGCAGAGCCTTCCTGTGGAGAAATGAAGATTGACAGGTTCTTTTCTGCCTGAAAATTAAAACAAATTCCATTTCATTCCCAACTACACACATCAAAGAATGTTTTGCACCATCCCGGTTCCCAGAACTCCTGAAGATAGACATTGACTGTGGATATCGTATCACAGACACAGTCCCTTTGACTGTTCGCAGATGTCACTAATCCCAGCCAAAGATGTAAACAACCATGCATGAGCGGTGCCTATTAGATGGAGGGGGTCAGACAGCCAATCAGTTCCAGTCATTCCAACAGGGAGGAGGTGCATGTCTAGACAGTCAATACTGTGGTTTGATTGTGTCTGCATTGTTACTTTGTGCCAGGAAGAGCTCTCAACAAGGGACATGTCCAGGCATCTTGGAGTGAACCAAAGTGATGTTGTTCAGACATGGAGGAGATACAGAGATACACAGAGAAAGGAACTGTCGATGACACACCTCGCCCGAGGGCTATTACTGCAGTGGTTTATTGCTATCTATGGATTATGGCTTGGAAGAACCCTGACAGTAACACCACCATTTTGAATAATGCTTTTTGTGCACCCACAGGACATCATGTTATGACTCAAACTGTGTGCAATAGGCTGCATGATGCACAACTTCACTCCAAATGTCCATGGTGAGGTCCATCTTTGCAACCATAACACCATGCAACATGGTACAGATGGGCCCAACAACATGCTGAATGGACTGCTTAGGATTGACATCATGTTCTCTTCACTGATGAGTGTCACATATTCCTTTAACCAGACATATATGCCGCTGGTGGTCATGGAAGGCGCCGTAACAGCTGTATGATATGTGAATGTCATCCTTCGACCAATAGTGCAACCATATTGGCAGCATAGTGGCAAGGCATTAGTCTTCATGGATGAAAATTCATACCCTCATTGTGCACATCTTGTGAATGTCTTCCTTCAGGATAATGACATTGTTGGGCTAGAGTGGCCAGCATGTTCTCCAGACATGAATCCTATCAAACATGCCTGGAATAGATTGAAACGGGCTTTTATGGATGACATGACCCACCAAGCACTCTGAGGGATCTAAGCCGAAACACTGTTCAGGAGTGGGACAATCTGGGCCAACAGTGCCTTAATGAACTTGTGGATAGTATGTCATGATGAATGCAGGCCTGCATCAATGCAAGAGGATGTGCTACTGGGTATTAGAGATATCAGTGTGTACAGCAATCTGGATCACCACCTCTGAAGATCTCACTGTATGGTGGTAGAACATGCAATGTGTGGTTTTCATGACCAGTAAAAAAGGTGGAAATGATGTTTGTGTTGATATCTATTCCAGTTTTCTGTACAGGTTCCGAAACTCTGAGAACCAAGATGATGCAAAACTTTTTTTTTATATGTATATATATAAAGCAGAAGATTAAACTCTATTTGTTGTTGTAAAATTTAGAAGTAAAGCAAACAGTGGGACTAGTGTATTTTAGGCTTCAAGTTTTAAATGATTTGTGCAAATTCCAGAATTCAGTGTGCCATAATTATGGAGGAAAAGGTAGAAAAACAAGTTTACTGCTGTAAATGGTACTACAGAAATGGAAAGGTCACATGGAACCTGGAGTCAAGGGAACCATAAGAAGGCAAAGTGAAAAGTTCTTCATCTGGTAGTGAAAGTTTGCATTATTCAGATAAAAATCCACTACTTGATGTATATATACATTCTTGGGATAACATGATATTGATATAATTGTGCAAAAAATGACGATGTCCAAGACTGTAAAGTTAACATGGACAAATAAACATTATTAATATTATTATTGTTATTATTATTTCCTTTTTCTCCAGTTTGATTCAGTAGCTTATCATTACTTATCTGATCGACTAATCTTATCTTCAACATTATTCTTTAGCACAAAATTTCAAAAGGTTTCATTCCCTTCTTGTCAGTACTGATTATCATCCACATTTTCCTTCCATATAAATTATTCCATAACATCTGCAAAATATCCATATATAACTGCTCCAAATTCAAACTGTTTTCCAGTCACAAATATGCTTAGATAGTGGAATAGATGAAATTCAGAGGATGCCAAATCTGATGAACTGGAGCTTATTTCAATAATTTGCACTTAAATGCAGCAACTTTTCCATGGCCAAACCACCTTCACAAGTAGGCACACTGTTCAAAGAAAAAGGATTTTTTTTTACTTTGCAACAAGGTCCTCTTCTCAGGCTTTTTGATAATCAGTTGATCCATAAGACTTATTTTGCATTTGCCAATTATAGCTTTAACCTTTTCAAGATAATTAATAAGAATAATTATGTTTATTGCCCAGGATATGCTGACCATAACATTTATGCAGATGAGACTTACTACGTATTTTTGGTGCGAAACTAGTACTTTGAGTGCTTTGACCATTTTGGACAGCTCCTCATTCTGGATGAAAGTAAACCTCTCAAAGAATCAGTCCCCACCTGGAAGGGTTAATGACTAGAGACTCACTGGAATCTGTAAACATAAAGTGCTGCAGATGGATTGGAGCCCAGTATGAAGTTAACTCTAAATTTTATTTATTCGTAAATGAATTCTCATCCTTCTTTGAAGAAGATTTTCAGGAACGGTTTGTTAGAAACAATACTTTGACAACCCTGAACAAACCTTGGATCACAGAAGTAATTAAAGAATCACACAAACTTTGTATTTAAGCCCACAACAAAAATTGGTCACTATAAAATGTGCTGTAAGATCTTAAAGAAGTTGATACAAAAAAATTAGAAGCATTATATTATGAACAAGAAAATGATGTCTCTAATAATAAATGGAAGACTAGTTGACACATTGTTAGGAGGGAGATGGACAGGAACAGAAGAACTTTAGAAGATTTCAAAATCAAACATGAAGGAAATCTTGTATGCAATCCTGAAAAACATCATTTTAGTGGTCAAGCAGCTGCAACCCAAATTCCACATGGTGAATATAATCATTTACACTGGTTGTTAAAATATTTTTATTAAAAATCACTACTGCTTTCACATCAGTAGAGACAATGTTTTTAAAAATCTATCACCTGATCATGCATCTCTACTCTTGTGAAATGGATAGTGACTATTTACTAAAAGTATTTTTAACCTCCAGTGCAGAAGATTTTATTCACTAATCCTGGAAACATAGTTAATACTTATAATCATTGCTCAATACAGCAAACAGTCAGTGAATGCAATGTTTCCTGATGGAATCTTACATGATAGCCAGTATTTTAAACACACACTACTTGTCAGTATCAGAACAAATAGGCTTCAAGGGCTCTGTTTATGAAATCTTGAGTCTTATGCAAAATACTATCACCAAAAATATCAGTAAAAGTCATATCAGCTCTATCATAGTACCTGTAATTGAAAGAACAATCATCTCTCTGAAGAATAAAAATTCCACTGGAGTAGATGAAATTTCTAGCAATTTCTTGAAACACTGCTGTGCTTCTGTAAGCAAGGAACTGTGCCTGACAGACTCAAATATGCTGTTGTGGAACCCTTCTTCAAGAAAGGTAAAAAATCGAAGTTACAAATTACATGCAAATTTCTCTCCTGGCTGCGTTTTTGAAGATACTAGAAAAGCTCATGTATACAAGAATTTAGATAGATTTAAAAATCTCAGCAAAAGACAGTTTGGTTTCTGAAAGTATATTTCAACTAAACAAACCATCTATGTTTTATAAATAAAGTTCTGAAGTCTTTAAATGAGAAAATGGTGACAGCAAGATTATTTTATGATTTATCACAATTCTTTGACACTGTGAACCATCAAATACTATTAACAAAGCCAACCTTTTATGAATAAGTGATGTATCAATTGATGGCTACAGTCATACCTCAAAAGTAGGAAGCGGAAAGAAGTATTAGACAGCATGGTGATATGTTTCATCAGAATGAAGAATTATCAAGTATGGAGTATCACAAGGATTCATTATTGGTTGTTTAATGTTCCTAACATTTATTAGTTACTTACCACAATGTACAAAGCTACAGTTTTAACATGTATTCATATGACACCAACATTATGATTGATTGTTATACATGTGAAAGTCTTCAAGGATTTATTAATAATATTGTCATTGATTTAGTAAATGGTTTAGTGTCAGTGAGTTCTCATTGAATGTTAATAAAATTAACTACACTCAGTGAAATGTAACTGCCAAAACAGAGGAAGAACTATGTGCCACAAAGACAACAGAAAGTTGTGTGAATGAATGTGTGGGTGTTTTTCTTTCTTTTCCTGATGGGGGCTGTGGCCAAAAGTGATCATCTAAGTGTCTTTTATTTGTGCATGTCTGCTACTTTACATTTAATCTTTATGTTAAGTAGCAATGTATCTTTTCATTACATTGGAGCCCATTCAATAATATTTTGTTGCAAATGGAGTCCAACAAGCAGACATATTTAAGCTAAAAAGCATAATACTTGTTTATTAATAATAAACAGTGATTCTTTTGGGGCTGTGTGGACATCTCACAAATAATATAGAATGCTTTCGCATAAATTGGGTTGACTAATCTACATTTTATTTTTTTACACATATGGAACAAATAGATATTATGATGGTATTAAGATAACACATAATGTTTTTGTGATGTAATTCTTAAATTTGCTTGTGGTGGCCAGTGCAAGAATTCATACAATTTTCACATATTCAATTATTGAAAATATAATTTATAGTGGCAAAAGTTACACTTGTTTATCTCAATTTAATTGTAGGCTAGTAATAAGATAATCTATAATTTCAAATAATGTTGATATAAGGTGGCATGTTAATGATTAATATATTATGCTGTTGTATTGTTTTGATTTGAGATTTTACAAAAAATATTGTATAAGTATGATTTGGAAAATGGCTTCAATGTATGCCAAAATGATATTATCAGTTGTAGCTTTGAAATAAAGGTTGCAGCAAAAATTAAATATTCATACATTACTGGTACTAGTACCTGGCAAATTTAAAGAACTAAAGATTTTTCACTACTTACATTTGTAATTTAGAAGTATTAGACAACGTAAGTCTTCCATATTACATAAGAAAGGAGAATAATTACTTAGGAAATAATAATAATCAAGTATCTTATGTTTTGGTTAAGGTTTATCAATAAATTATGCAATAAGGGTTATTGGAAGACACCATTTCATTGTGCTTTACATGTTTCAGATAGTTATATTTTTCTATGTGCTGCATCAATAAAATTTCAAGTGCTACAAATTATTATTTTAATGAGCTGAAATCTCTGTTTATTGCATATTAATTGGTAGTGTAGTTTCAAAAGAGAATAATAGCTAATATTTAAATATTTTCATTGCACCATTGTTATAGTATTTGCCAGTTAGTCATATACTTACATTTTCAAGTTCAAAGGAGGCTGTGTATCTACGAAGTATGCCCATTGAAACTGATGATCTGTAGCAGGCTTCTGTGAGAGGTGTTTGATTTCCCCATTCCAGTTTCAGCTCTTGTTTCTCAATAGCACATTGTGAATGGGGCCAAGCATCAGCATTTCTTGCCACAAGAAACTCACCACTTAAATTTAATTTTAAAGTTAAATCATGATCTGAACACCCCATGCCACCATGGGTTCCAAAAATCACTTTGAAGTGACCAGTGATGTTTTCTGATGGACTAGTTAGTAGAAGCTGATGTGCGTTTACAGCTGGAGCTAGAATTTCGCCATCAATACAAACCTGTTGAAACAAAACATAAAATGAGACATATCTGGATGATGTTTTCTGTGCATAGATACTTTTCTGTTGAGTACTCTGACCTGGACCTCGAGCTACAACATAACAGTGCACTGGGACAAGAATCCTTGTAATCATAGTTCCAGTACCAATCTTACTGCAACAAAATATGAGTGATGGTCAATAACCTAAACAATAATAGCCTAGTTAAAGCAACTATATACTACACATACAGTTTTGTACACTTTGGTAGTAATTCCATGTTACTTAGAAGGTCTACATTACTTTATGGATGGCAGCTTTGCCATTAGTACTATCTGTGATTTAAAGTATGACCTAGGTGTAACTTATGTTAACTTCCCCCATAAATAATCTTACTACGTATTCTCAGAAATGGTGTCTAATAGTTGTAAACCTACTGCAGTTTTACTCACACAGTGATGGCACATTGATGTAAAGATGGAAAACAAGTAATAAATGAAATGTGTATTTTATATTTAGTTTTATGTTGGTATATAATTTTAGTAAAAAATGCTTTGTACATGAACTGTATTTTGTATTACAGTACTACATTGTATGGGGGCTTGTTTTTCAATTTCCTATTACATAATTGTTAATTGTCATCCTTTGCTTGCAGCAAAACCAACCAATAAGGTCAAATCCTAGTTCATAATTCTGTAAATGTTGACTAAGTAGCTTTCCCTTAAAACTAATTCTATTCTACTTATTGTATGGCATGAACATGTTAATGTATGTAATGTATTATGTCATCGATATATCACAAATTGTCCAGTTTTTATCTGTTGGTGCAGGCAGCCATCCATGACAATTTACAGCGTACTGTTTCTTTTGTATTCAATTTGTGTGAACTTTGCAGCTAGGACTACTTAGTGTATACTACTTTGATGTTACATTTCTTCAGTTCATTCCAATGTTAAAGAAAGTATGTCCCTGCTACATTAGTTGTAACTGACGTCAGCCAGTGTAAACCATGATCTGGTGGCAACTCTCAGCACTAGGTTTCGTTATGCTCCAAATCCAGATGTCAATAACTCTGTTACTGCCACTGCCACTGTAGCATCCAAAATGTGAAATAATTTGGGTGAAGGTCACTGTTAAAACAGGCTAAGACATGGTAATTGGATGTCTCTATAGGCCCCCTGGCTCAGCAGCTGTTGTGGCTGAGCACTTGAAGGATAATTTGGAAAATATTTCGTGTAGATTTCCCCACCATGTTATAGTTCTGGGTGGAGATTTTAATTTGCTGGATATAGACTGGGAGACTCAAACGTTCATAATGGGTGGCAGGGACAAAGTCTCCAGTGAAATTTTTTTAAGTGCTTTATCTGAAAACTATCTTGAGCAGTTAAACAGAGAACCAACTCATGGCAATAACATATTAGACCTTCTGGTGACAAACAGACTTAAACTATTTGAAACAGTTAACGCAGAACAGGGTATCAGTGATCATAAAGTGGTTAATGCATCGATGATTTCAGCTGTAAATAGAAATATTGAAAAAGGCAGGAAGATTTTTCTGTTTAGCAAAAGAGACAAAAAGCAGATTACAGAGTACCTCACAGCTCAACACAAAAGTTTTGTCTCAAGTACAGATAGTGTTGAGGATCAGTGGACAAAGTTCAAAACCATCGTACAATATGCGTTAGATGAGTATGTGCCCAGCAAGATCGTAAGAGATGGAAAAGAGCCACTGTGGTACAACAACCGAGTTAGAAAACTGCTGCGGAAGCAAAGGGACCTTCACAGCAAACATAAACATAGCCAAAGCCTTGCACACAAACAAAAATTATGTGAAGCGAAATTTAGTGTGAGGAGAGCTATGCGAGAGGCGTTCAATGAATTCAAAAGTAAAGTTTTATGTACTGACTTGGCAGAAATTTTGGTCTTATGTCAAAGTGGTAGGTGGATCAAAACAAAGTATCCAGACACTCTGTGACCAAAGTGGTACTGAGACAGAGGATGACAGACTAAAGGCCAAAATACGAAATGTCTTTTTCCAAAGCTGTTTCACACAGGAAGACTGCACTGTAGTTCCTTCTCTAGATTGTCGCACAGATGACAAAATGGTAGATATCGAAATAAACGACAGAGGGATAGAGAAACAATTAAAATCACTCAAAAGAGGAAAGGCCGCTGGACCTGATGAGATACTAGTTCGATTTTACACAGAGTACACGAAGGAACTTGCCCCCCTTCTTGCAGTGGTGTACCATAGGTCTCTAGAAGAGTGTAGCATTCCAAAGGATTGGAAAAGGGCACAGGTCATCCCCTTTTTCAAGAAGGGATGTTGAACAGATGTGCAGAACTATAGACCTATGTCTCTAACATCGATCAATTGTAGAATTTAGGAACACGTATTATGTTCAACTATAATCACTTTTCTGGAGACAAAATCTACTCTGTAGGAATCAGCATGGGTTTCGAAAAAGACGGTCGTATGAAACCCAGCTCGCACTATTTGTCCACGAGACTCAGAGGGCCATAGACATGGGTTCACAGGTAGATTCCGTGTTCCGTGACTTCCGCAAGGCATTCGATACAGTTCCCCACAGTCATTTAATGAACAAAGTAAGAGCATATGAACTATCAGACCAACTGTGTGATTGGATTGAAGAGTTCCTAGATAACAGATTGCAGCATGTCATTCTCATTGGAGAGAAGTCTTCCGAAGTAAGAGTGATTTCAGGTGTGCCGCAGGGGAGTGTCAGTTGCTATTCACAATATACATAAATGACCTTGTGAATGACATTGGAAGTTCACTGAGGCTTTTTGCAGATGATGCTGTGATGTACCAAGAGGTTGTAACAATGTTAAAATTGTACTGAAATGCAGGAGGATCTGCAGCGAATTGACGCATGGTGCAGGGAATGGCAATTGAATCTCAATGTAGACAAGTGTGATGTGCTGCAAATACATAGAAGGATAGACCCCTTATCATTTAGCTACAAAATAGCAGGCCAGAAACTGGAAGCAGTTAATTCCATAAATTATCTGGGAGTATGCATTAGGAGTGAAAAGTTGATCATTGGTAAAGCAGATGCCAGACTGAGATTCAGTTGAAGAATCCTAAGGTAATGCAATCCAAAAACAAAGGAAGTAGGTTACAGTACACTTGATCACCCACTGCTTGAATACTGCTGAGCATTGTGGGATCCGTACCAGATAGGGTTGATGGAAGAGATAGAGAAGATCCAGCGGAGAGCAGCGCACTTTGTTACAGGATCATTTAGTAATTGCGAAAGTGTTATGGAGATGAAGAGACCATGAGGATAAAATCAGAGAGATTAAAGCCCACACAGAAGCATACGTACAATCCTTCTTTCCACGAACAATACGAGACTGGAATAGAAGGGAGAACCGATAGAGGTACTCAAGGTACCCTCCGCCACACACCGTCAGATGGCTTGCGGAGTATGGATGTAGATGTAGATGTAGAAACCATGAAGCAGCAAGATCTATGCTTTTATCTTGTTTGTGTCATGTGTACTTAAAGATGAACATACTTTATGACAGAACACCTGACATGCCACTGTAATGCCTCAACTTTTTTATGGTCCATTTTTATTTTAAAATTTTTACTTGTTAGAGGCATTCATTATTATATGTTGACTTTGGATTGTATCCTTTCATATGAGCAGAATTTTATAGAATTGTTATTTTACAACATATTGTATAGTACTCATGTGACAGAGTGGTGTAAGCATTGTATGATGTATTACCACTGCCCAGTTTTAAATTCCTTGTCACTGAGCCATTCTGTATGCCCTACTACATTTTTTAGTTTTCGACTATAATCATGTAACCTCAACTTATTTTCTTTTCAGGGATCAGATGATGACAGTTTATATAGCTGAAACTAGTAATCCAGTAATTGTGTTAACATAGTGTTCTTGGAAAATAAGCTGGTTTTCAAAAGAAAACTGCAGTACAAAATTACAGCTCACTTCCTGCACTGGATGATCTTGTCGGGTAACCATTCAGTGCAATTATTGTCTTCCAGTAAAAGTGTCGTTTCTGTTCACCTCATTGCATATTCCTTGTAATTACCTCCTGTACTGCAGTGTACTGCACTGTAGAAGTTTTTCAGTGTATGATACAAGTTTCATTGGGCTATGTTACTTGGCAGTGGCAAAGCATGTGAAAGTTACTTTTGTCCTTAAGTTTTTCCTACCAGTGTATATTGCAGATTTAATACACCTTCCAAGTAATAATTAATGTCACATGCAGGACACTGGTTAAGTAAAAATTAATTTTACAACTTTTCATTTAATTAACATACATCACAGTGATATTTAGTGCCATTTTGATTGCATCATTTGTTTTAACTCTTAACTTTGTGTATTTGTTCAGTATTTTGTTAAATTTTGTTTCCCTTCTCATTAGGTACCTGATAAACTTTTAGTTTTAAATTTATTAATTTGTGTCCCTTAACCATAAATGGTCTTTTATATACATGAGGATGCTCATAGCCTCACTGTTGAGTGCCCTTAAACCATCCACTCATCCACTCACCCACTCACCCACCCACCCACTCACTCACTCACTCACTCACTCACTCACTAACTCACTCTCTCTCTCCCTCTCTTTCTCTCTCTCTCTCTAAATAAATGATGCACTAAATCACAAATGCGTCAGTTATAATGCAAGCTCAGCAGCTCAAGAGATAATAGATCATGTTATCATACTGACTGAGGACAGAAATTACTGCACATCTAATGCTGGTGAGAAATGGGGGTACTGTTCAGGATGGCTAGGCACTGGTGGAGAGACTGTGTTGACACAGGACATATCAGACAAAAATAGTGGGAGTGGGTGACTCTGTGCATTCACAGAGAAAGATGACTGACATACTATTGAAAATATTCCCCCCCCCCCCCCCCCCTGTGAACAGGGAGAGTTCTGTTTCCTGACAGTACTGGAACTATGGGAAGAAGGCTGGAAGATAATGGGCTTTTATGCTGAAGAGCTGCTATAAAGCAATGCTTGACTGTTTATCATAAGAATATGCGGACTTTGACTTGAGCAGAGTCATATATTATGATGAAAATATATTTTCTTCTGTTGTCAGATTCGCAGTTCAAGTGAGATATAAATAAATTGATTGCATATAGTATCATAAATGCAATTGTATTATATAAAAATAGCTTTATGTTATTGTAGTGCAGAACATGCACGGATGCATGATAAAAAATATCTTTCGTGTTTTAGGGCTACACTTGTTTGAGCTTGGATTTGTTAAATGAATGTCTTTGTTGAATTTGTGAGCAGTTTTGTTAATAGGTGAACAGTTTTAATATTACTAGGAGTAATAGCCATTTGAAGAGCATTTTGATTTGAAGAGTTTCATCCAAAAAGAGAGAATTGGATGCTTTTCTGTTGGAATTTGGGACTACATCTTGGCCCAGGGACAGGGTCCCTGTAAAAAACTGATGGCCTTCTTATTCGAAAGGCATATGTTAAAATTCTAGAATACATAATGAAGCCAAGAGTTGAGCTGCTGTATCATCAGGGAGACATCTGTTTCCTGCAGGTACGAACAGCAAATAGCGCAAAAGTTTGTTTCATAGTTTTCATTCATTCATATCCTAAAGGCTACTGCTTGTCAGAGCTACCACTTTACTCCATCATTTGGTGTTCTCTTAATGCCACCTACGTAGTTGATGCACTCTGTTCTAGTCATGATGACCTGAAAGCACAGTTTCCTTTGTCACCCTAATAGTTTCGAGCCCCATATGTTTTCACTAGCTTCGTTGATGAGGATGGTGATGTGTCTAAAGATGTATCAAATGAATTGCATCTTCTGTATTTTTATTTTGTCCACTAGCTTTTTCCCCACAGCTCTGCCAGTGTATGCATTCAACACAGATGTTGAATACACCTCGTACTCCTCCTCTCTGCGACCACCTCTTCTCCCTCTGTCTGTTCATCTCATTCTTCTCCCACTCTCTTTGTCTATTCTGTTGACCTCTCTCTCTGCACATATCTACCTCCCCCCTTCCTCTGATCATATCCTCCTCCCCCACTCTCTTTCCATCTCTGACTCCCTCTCTTCCTTTTCCACCTACCCAACAGCCCTCAACACCTTACCTTCCACTTGCCTCATGCCTCTCCCCTTCCTCCCCTGTCTCTGTGCATTTCCACCTCTCCCTCACTCTGTCTGTCAGCTCCGTTATCAATCGCAACCTGTCCCCAATCACCCTCATTGGCACGTGTATCCTGCGATACATTTCAATAAAGTAGAAAAGTGCTACTCCAACGACACACCTATCATGCAGGCCATGCTACATATCAGGGGCTTGAAAATCATTTATTTGCTCCTGGTCTGCAGGCCACCATGCAAAGCACAATGATAAATCAGGCTTATACTACTTCAACACAACATGCCTGTCATACAGTGAAGCCTACATGTTGGGTCCTGAAAACCTGTTTATTTATATTTCTTTTGCTTCCTGTAGTGCTTTGAGATATTCGTTATTATTTCCATCCTTATTTTTCTGTTCTATTTCTCCTGTAAGTAAATTACTGTAGCTACCAGAGAATTCTCTGCTTGACTCCATTTTTCATAGACAAGTGAATCCCATACAACTGATTTTGCATTGTATTAATATATTTCATCTTTTATATGTTAATTTGTTGGAATGTCTTAGTCGTAAATGCTTGTTTTGTTGTTTCTTCTGTTTTTTTGTATTGACCATCAACAGGGTGTTGCAAAAATGACCGGTATAGTTGAAATGGCAATAAAAACTAAACGAGCAGCGATAGAAATACACCGTTTGTTGCAATATTTTTGGGACAACACTACATTTTCAGGCGGAAAAATTTCGAAATTACAGTAGTTACAATTTTCAACAACAGATGGCGCTGCAAGTGATGTGAAAGATACAGAAGACAATGCAGTCTGTGGGTGCGCCATACTGTACGTCGTCTTTCTGCTGTAAGCGTGTGCTGTTCACAACATGCAAGTGTGCTGTGGACAACATGGTTTATTCCTTATAACAGAGGATTTTTCTGGTGTTGGAATTCCACCACCTAGAACACAGTGTTGTTGCAACAAGACGAAGTTTTCAATGGAGGTTTAATGTAACCAAAGGACCGGAAAGCGATACAATAAAGGATCTGTTTGAAAAATTTCAATGGACTGGGAATGTAATGGATGAACGTGCTGGAAAGGTAGGGCGACCGCGTACGGCAACCACAGAGGGCAATGCGCAGTTAGTGCAGCAGGTGATCCAACAGCGGCCTCGGGTTTCCGTTCGCCGTGTTGCAGCTGTGGTCCAAATGACACCAACGTCCACGTATCGTCTCATGCGCCAGAGTTTACACCTCTATCCATACAAAATTCAAATGCGGCAACCCCTCAGCGCCGCTACCATTGCTGCACAAGAGACATTCGCTAACGATATAGTGCACAGGATTGATGACGGTGATATGCATGTTGGCAGCATTTGGTTTACTGATGAAGCTTATTTTTACCTGGACGGCTTCGTCAATGAACAGAACTGGTGCATATGGGGAACCAAAGCCCCATGTTGCAATCCCATCGTCCCTGCATCCTCAAAAAGTACTGGTCTGGGCCGCCATTTCTTCCAAAGGAATCATTGGTGCATTTTTCAGATCCGAAACGATTACTGCATCACGCTATGTGGACATTCTTTGTGAATTTGTGGCGGTACAAACTGCCTTAGACGACACTGTGAACACCTCGTGGTTTATGCAAGATGGTGCCCGGCCACATCGCAAGGCCGACGTCTTTAATTTCCTGAATGAATATTTCGATGATCGTGTGATTGCTTTGGGCTATCCGAAACATACAGGAGGCGGCGTGGATTGGCCTCCCTATTCGCCAGACATAAACCCCTGTGACTTCTTTCTGTGGGGACACTTGAAAGACCAGGTGTACCGCCAGAATCCAGAAACAATTGAACAGCTGAAGCAGTACATGTCATCTGCATGTGAAGCAATTCCGCCAGACACGTTGTCAAAGGTTTCGGGTAATTTTATTCAGAGACTATGCCATATTATTGCTATGCATGGTGGATATGTGGAAAATATCGTACTATAGAGTTTCCCAGACCGCAGCGCTATCTGTTGTTGACAATTGTAACTACTGTAATTTCGAAAGTTTGTCTGCATGAAAATGTACTGTTTCCCAACCATATTGCAACAAACGGTGTATTTCTATCGCTGCTCATTTAGTTTGTATTGCCGTTTCAAATATACCGGTCATTTTTGAAACACCCTGTATTATCTGTGACTATAGGCCTACTTCTGAGATAGTGTGAACAGCTTGACACACATAACTTTAGTACCTGATGTTTTTTTATCTATGCTGATATATATACTATATTCCTCAGCGCCATTAATTTAATGTTCTATTTTTTTAGCTGTTACTTTGAATTTCCTCTTTTGTATTGAACTGAATAAAACCCCATTGTCCTTTTTCTTTTCTGAATTCACAACTATTATTACGTTGTCAGAAAATCTGATGCATTGTATTTTTTTAACACTGAAATAGATATTCATTGTTCTTTCTCATATTAACATCGAATAAAAATAGTTTATAATTACATTACGTTGCTGACAGTAGACATATTTGTCAAGTTTTCTTAAATAGTTCAAATTGTCCAATGTTCTACATATCTCAGTTCGATACCAAATTGTTTGTATCTAATTGAACTGTTCAGTCTTATTGTGGCATTTGGGCTATGACAGTCATCACATGATGGACTCAGTAAACACCATTCTTAATAAGACTCTTTAATCTAGTCCACTCAGTTATGATAGGACTTGAATTCTTAAATGCTATAGAAAATACTAATACAGAGTGCTGATTACTAACATGTTATTTAAAAATAAATGGATTAAATAAACAGATAATTTATTTACAGGACCACAGCCAATCCACTAAAGCAGAGCTGTTCAAGATTGGTTTCAAGGCCAAAACAGAATAAAACTAATGGTATTATGATCCACAGTCACCAGACCTCAACAAGATAGGTATCGAAATCATTGCTGTGTGGACCTACAAATGCAGGTGTCCTTTGAATGAACATAGAAAACCCTTTGTGGGAGATAAAACATCATTCTACACTACTGGAATCAATGCCGTGATGTCTTGAAAATTTCTCAAGTACTCAGCCAGGTAGTGTCATCCAAAAGGTGCAATATTTCGGCAGGCCGACTTCTTGCCATGGCAAGAAGTAGGCTTGCCAAAATATCGCGCCTTTTGGACGGTGCTACCTGGCTGAATTCCCAAGAAATTTTAAGATTTCTGTACGCCAGGAAAACCTCAGATCACAAATCAATGCCCTGGTGCCTTTGAGAAATCTTTCGTACTGATTGTGGATAGGTTGGCTATTAGCAGTATACCCTTACACAAAATCTATGCAATTAATCTTCTGATAATCAATCAAGTATTGCAGCTCTTCAGCATTAAAGTCCATTACCTTTCAGTTTCCTTTCCACAAGTCTTTCACTGCCAGGAATTCGGGAAATCTCTCACAAAGCACAAAGATTGTGAAATGGTAGTCCACATGTATTGACCAACAGACATCACTCATCTCCCTCACTCCATGCAATGGCTGTGTGAGTGTGTGTTCACATTTGTGCATTGTATGAACAAATATAATTAAGATTGAAAAGAAATGCAACAATAAGATGGCATTCAATAACACCATGAAATATTTTAAATTTGTGGGGAGTTACTAAATTAATTTTTACTCAATCTGTGTCCAGCACACAAAATTAATTAAATCATTGGAGGATATATTAAGCCCAATATCTCTAGTGCAGGCAGTGCACTCTTGAAGTCATGACTTACGAAAAGTGCAGCAAAAAAAGTGTGCCATACCACTGCAGTGTGGTTATGATAACTAACCGAGGAACAATGCTACAGATGTTAAAATATAAACTGAGAAACATTGTCTTGGTTCAGTATACAGCAAGCAGACATCACTATCTGCATGTTCTGTAAGTAGCCAAAACGAGTTTTGATTGACAGATCAAATAGAGCAGGTGGGAGTGCTATCATATTGTCAAGTAGAAGAAGGTGTAATTAGATGAGTGATGAACACTAACTTCACTTAACAAAGGTTTATTCAGCACTTAAACATACAAGAGCACTGAACAAACAGCCTCTGGCCATGACACATACAGAATATATACAGCTACAGAACATTAGAGTACAATGATTCTTGACAATTGTGGATACTTCTAGGATGTACTCAAACTGAATATAGAAATTAAAATTGTACAGTCCAGGTGAGTTTTGAACTCACAATCCTCCATGCAACAGTTTAGTATCATAACCACTACACAACAGTGACTGTGCTACTCAACTTCTTCTGTGACATTGCACCCTCCTTAAAAGAACAGCGTCTTGTTGTTACATCATCCTAGTCTGGGAACAAGTCATCGGTTTTGCATACTCTGACTCCTGATGACTGATTCTTGCCCTGGCAGTGATCTTCTTAGAACTTCTTTTGCCGCTATGCTACCTTTCCACTTGTTGCCTGTTGCTGGAGCTTTGAATATACCCTGGGTTGCAGGATCCTTGCAGGGCCTCATTCAAAGGATATGGACCGTATCTCTGATCTTTCATTGTCTTGTGTCGGAGTCAAAATCTTCAACTTCATAAGTAACATCAGACAACTGTCTTACAACCTTATAAGGTCCAAAGTATCACCTGATGAGCTTCTCAGAGAGACCAACATTCCGAACAGGAGTGAAGATCCAGACAAGGTCACCAGGCTGGTAGACAACAGGGTGGTGGCTTGCATCATACCTTCGGTGATTGTTCTCTTGAGCCTGCAGCATGTGCAATCAAGCTAACTGCTGAGCTTTCTCAGCTCTGGTTAACACCTGGCTGATGTAATCATAATCCATGTCATCAGGATGTAACGGAAACACAGTGTCCCTCATCGTAGTCGCCTCATGTCCATGCACCAGGAAAAATGGCATAAATCCTGTGGTGCCTTGTTTGGCAGTGTTGTAGGAAAATGTCATGAAAGGTAGCAGCTCATCCCAGGTGCTCTGCTCAACAATTATGAACATTGATAGCATGTCGGCCAAGGTCTTATTAAGGCATTCAGTAAGCCTGTTAGTTTGCAGATGGTAGGTAGTCATCATGTGATGAGTAATGTTGCACCAACAGTTCATCTCTGTCATAAGATTCGATTGAAAAACTTTCCCTCGATCCGTAATTAATGACCTTGGGGCACAGTGTTTTAATACAATGTCTTCCATGATGAATTTGGACACCTTGGATGCTTCAGCTGTCTTCACAGCTCTTTTAATGTCATAGCATGTAAGATAATCAGTGCAATCAATAATTCATCTATTGCCACTAGCAGACATTTGAAAGAGTCCAAGGAGGTCAATCTCAACACACTGGAAAGGCATTTTGGCTGGTGGAATTGGTATGAGTCGGCCAGTGAAGGCTGAATGATTTCATATTCTCTACCTTGTTGCGAATTATTTGATGTTCCATTGCTGACACACTGTGTGCTCTGTGGCTTATTCAATGATGGTCTCCAGTGCTAATCCAGTGCTTCACCATTGATTTGTCTACTTTGAATTCAGAGAACTCATGAAGCATGTAGCTTCTCCTGTTGTTCCTTAGTGGGATCTGGTGATAATCAAGCTAGAAGATCTTCTCTCATAGTGGTAGTGCCAATTTCGCCCACAGACACAGCATGGGAGGTCTCTATGATGTTGTTCTTCAGTTAATGGCTCAGTGTTTGCTATGCACATGCGCCTTGAAAGGATATGCAGTTCTCGGCAACAGTTAACTATCCATAATTCAATGGATCCATTCTTAAACAAGATGACAGAGGCTGGGATGACCAAGTTATTCTTCAGTGGTATGCTTTTCCTACATTCCACTACAAGTTTGATGGGTTGATGCATGGCATGACACATGACACTTACCTTTCTAGTGCTGACTTAAGGAGTGATCACTTCATCCAGCACACACAGTCTCCACACACTCGGATGTGCATCTTACTGTCCACAGTATGTCATCTTGTCTAGCATAATTGTCGAGCAACCACAATCTATAATTACCTAAGAAGCTTTCAAAAAGTTCCATCTGAGGATGACGTCATGACTACACTCTTGTAAGATGGTGAAATTTGAGGGCTGTGTATGGCCACTTATACCCACACGAATGACACATGTTCCTGTAGGTTTTACATATTTCCCATTAGCCACCTTCAGCAGAGATGTTTTGTTGCCAATGAATGCGGTTTTCTGCAACTGGTGATGATACTTCTTTGAAATGACTGAATATGATGCTCCAGAGTTGACAAGAGCTTGCACTGGTCAGCCATCCATGAGAATATCGACATAGTTTCCTATCATTTTTGTAGTGATCAACGGCAGAGGATTTTCCTCTTTGGCGGCATCACCTCCAAGGTTGGTCACACCATTTACCTCCAGGTTGCAGCAGGTAGGTGATTGTCTGGTGCTTCTAAACGGCGATGGAGACCTGGATCAGCATATGGGGGAGCGTAATCTCCCATGGCTAGTTTGTGGCAATGGTGGCCTATGTCATCCTGCACCCACGTCTTCTTGTTCATATTCATCATCCCGGAATTGGCATTGGCTAAGATCAGTTTGCTGTATTCTGGCATGGGCATCATCAAATATCTGCTGCCTTTCTTGACACTAGTACACCACATCTCCGGGTCGCTCGCAGTGGAAACAGTGCACAAACAGGTTCCTCGTGCGGCACTGTAGGAATGTAACTCCTCCTGGGTCTCAACTTTTTCACCGTTTTAAAGGGGAATGAAGGACAAGAGATTGGGTTCAATGTCTGTTCCACTTCCTCCCTTATGACCTCTTGAACCTTCTCGGTGTTTTGCTCACTGTGCAATCCAAGTACCTACTGAACTTCCTCTCTCACTATCTGACGAAGGACACTTGTGAAATCAGTTCCTTCCTCCATCACAGATTCAATATGACATTTGAAATCTGTTCAAACGTCTTGCATGTGCATTGTCTCAATATACTGGCACCATTTTATGAAGTTGACTGCCGTCGGCACCTCCTTCAGTAGCAGGGATTGATATTTGTCCTCAGCAACACCCTTCATGAGATGTGCAACATTATCTTCCTCCTTCATTCTAGGATCCACTATTTTACACAGCTCCAAGACATCTTGAATGTTGGATGCTGTAGTCTCTCCTGGACACTGTGCCCTGCACTTCAGTTTATCTTCAGCCATGCACTTCTGTCATTGTGTGTTGCCAAAATACTTGCCCAGTTCCGCCTGGAATACTTCCCAGCTTGTGAACTTCTTCTCATTGTTTTCATACCATTGCTTGGCAGTGACCTCCAAGTAGAAAAATACGTTAGCCAAACACACGATGTCATCCCATTTGTTAAATTTGGTTATATGTTCATATACCTTCAGCCACTTGTTTGGATCTTGGCCATCATCACCAGATGACCTGGAAGGCTGTCTAATGTGGTGGCACATAGTTACTGTCATCGTAACATCCTCTTCTTCTTCTTCTTCTTCTTCTGTCTCCAATCGATTGCAACCTGTCGAATATGGCTCGAACTCGGGTTTCTCACCACGTAAATGGCGGCTGTGTTGTGGCATGTTGGAAGCCACTGTGTCATTGATAATATGCGCTATCACAAGTTCCGATACCCAGCATCTCTATCAGAATAATGTCATGTAGAATAAGGTGTAATTAGATGAATGACAAACACTAACTTCACTTAATGAAGGTTTATTCAGCACTTGCACATACAAAAGTGTGGAGCAAACTGCCTCCGGCAAGGACACATACAGTGTAATATACAGCTGCAGAACATTCGAGTACAGTGATTCTTGACATTTGTGGATACTTCTAGAATGTACTCGAATGAAATATAGAAATTAAAGTTGTACAGTCCAGGTGAGTTTCGAACTCGTGACCCTCCGTGCAACAGTTTAGTATCTTAAACTCTACACCACAGTGCTACTCAGCTTCTTCTGCAACAATATTATTAAGTCATCAGAATATTAACTAGTGAATGACTGTCCACTCTATTTTGCTCCCATAAAAAAGAACCATCTCACAAAGTACTATGAGGTGATATCAAAATTTATGCAACACACAGAAAAGAACTAAGGAACTTTTCAGCACTTGGTAGCAGCATATAAGTAAATAATTTTCTGAGGAACATATCAGTAATCCCTCCTCTCATATCATAAGATGTGTTTTAGTACAAGTGAGAAAAATAAGCATTTTAGGGCTCTGAAGCATAATACGACACCAGATTCTTATTGTAGTCCTGACTGGAAAAGTTGCAAAAAGTAGGGAGCTCTACATTGTTTTGTACAACAATCTGTTTCTGTCCATGGATTCCTACAAATTGCAGATTCTTATTTGAGAACTTTCAGACACGAGTTCTTCTACAGAATGAGCCCTATGTTATTTTATTAATTATGGCATTGGGAACATGCAGCAAAGCAGAGCTATCCCCGACAGCAGCGGATACCTTTGTGCATGTCTTCATGTAGCACTGACTGCCAGCTGCGCTGGAGCCATGTATCAGCGAACACAGCTGTCAGAGCAATTCAAATATAATTCTGTAGGTTGTGAGGAGGTGGATTGAAAGGAAAATTATCATCACTTTCCAAGTCATATTCAATTGAAAATAGTGTATTACTTAAGTTAGTAGAGTGTTTTGGCATTTACATATTAATAATTCTCATTCAGATATTCTGATAGCTGAAAGGACTTGTTAGTGTTAAACTAACAGGAACCAAAATAAGCTCTAACTACAAGGACTTGAGAAAATAAGTATAGACAGTGTCCTTCACTCAGTTTGGTTATCTCTGTTTTAGGCATACTGCAAATAAAAAATCCTATTCATAAGGTGCCTTCAGCTTTTCTTGGAAAGGCAGTTATATTGCAGTCACTGTGAGAAGATGATAGTGGAGAACGAGTTAAGTGTTCAACATGCCCTTTCAGAGGAACCATCCCAGCATTTGCCTGATGGGATTTAGGAAAACCACAGAAAACCTAAATCGGGATGGCTGGATATGTGTTCAAACTGTCACTCTCTCGAATGTGAGTCCAGTGTGCTAACCACTGCACCATCTTTCTCAGTAAGCAGATGATAGTAACAACTGCATAATTAGAATGGTATGGGTGTTCAGTGAATGTGGTGGTGTTACACTGTACAATATGTTAGTGGTGGCACACTTAATCAAACACTGATACCTAAGGAAAAATAGCAACACAGCATTTTCACTCTTAGAAGCAACAAATCTGCTTAAGCTCTACCCATTTCATTCTGCTCTGCAAGCTAGCATACACTATGCTCTGATGTGTGACTAGGGACAACTCCCCTGCTGCACCACCTCTTGTTTCCCTCAGTAAAAGTCAGAGAATGGAACCAAAAACTCCTAACCTTTGAAGAAAAACACCTGTAGGTATGCTCAATAATACGTGTGTGGTGTATGCGAGGCTGCCCCTGCATTGTTCGACTACTGCACTTCCTTCTATGTTTAGCAGACCAGGTAAGGCCCCTGCTTTGCCTATGAAGTTGTTAGTATACAGATGAGGCAAGGTACTGTGTACAGCTGACCTACCAGTAGCTGCCACAGCATCCAGGGCCACCAATTTTACCACTATGTGGCCTGTGAGTTGCAGCACACAGGGCTGAGATCGGTGGGCACTATTTTACATTTGTAGTCATATGCTCATGTGGTACTACAGCAGATACATAGGTCCATGCTCTGCTCAGAGGAAGTGAGACAATGCCCTAGACTCTGCTGGATCAAGAACTGCTTCAAGTCTTGCAGTGGACGTGGCCTACCATGACTCCTGTTGCTCCCACTGCCCACCAAGTTGTCATGTCATCTTCAGCATGAGCCACATCTACCATCATGCTTCCCACAGCTGCTCATGAGGTATCACTTTGGCACTGTTACCAGTGGCTGCCCACAAACTCTTTTCTCATAGGACTGTGCCAAACTCTCTTTCCTGTTCCTCAAGATATTGTCCAGGATAGATAGTTTTCAGTTACCAAATTGTGAAGATACTCTCTCTCAGAAGTGTACATTGTTTAGTTACTGTAATAAACAGTTGTGCTGTAAAAGAGTGTTTCTTCACTCCTCATGAGATGATGGAAGATTAGTGACGAGTCTGCAGACATTTATATAAGGATCTAGGGATATTCACAGTAGATTCTCAGTATATATACTCTCTTATGAAATTTGTTATTAACAACCAAACCCAATTCAAAAGTAATAGCAGTGTGGATAATTACAATACTAGGAGAAAGGATGATCTTCACTATTCAGGATTAAATCTAACTTTGGCACAGAAAGTGGTGAATTATACTGCCACTTAAGTCTTTGGTCACTTACCAAATAGTATCAAAAGTCTGACAGATAACCAACAAGTATTTAAGAAGAAATTAAAAGAATTTCTGAATGACAACTCCTTCTACTCCATAGAGGAATTTTTAGATATAAATCAATAAAAAAAAGAAAAATACCAAACAAAAAAATAAAATAAAGAAATTTAAAAATGTTGTTATATTAACTTAATTATGTTGTTAAATTAACTTAATTATGTCATGTATTGGAAAATTTGACTCATTCCACATCATTACAAAATATCGTATTCATGATCTATGGATTGAATATTAATCTAATCTAATCTAATCTTTGCATGTTATAGTGCCTTCATATCTACTGGACTGTGGTGGTTTCCCCTCTGCTCATCTGCCAAAAAACGTTGGCAGCAAGGTAAAAAGTTTAATCTTTCAGTCTGTTTTAGAGTTTTTTGTTGTGTATTAGTTCATTCTACTGGAGCAGGCATTCCGTTTTTCAAGTTTTTATGAGTGGATTTGAACCCAGTGATTTTTGCTTGTGTACTAGTTCATTCTGTTAGGGCAACATGTCATGCTTCTTGTGTTGTTCAAGACTGTAGGCAGTGATGATCATTGCATTCTGTGATTTCTACATCATAGCAAATCTTTCAATCTATGCCCATTCATGAATCAAGTTTCTTAGTAGCTGCTGTCTTTTCTGCATAGCTGAGGCATTTCCTTCATGTGTTGTATGAGTATGAATTCTCTCAATTGATCCTGTTGGTCAATGTTCGAGTTTCAGTTCACTGGCAGCCTATCTCTGTGGAAAGTTTGAGAGTCATTTTGTCTTATCATGTCTTTTCCACCATTGGAGCTGTCTTTGTCTCAAGTCATTCAGTTACAGCAGCAGAAAAATCAGAAACTGCTGTGGGGTATCACTCAGCTCAGTGATGCTTTGGCTACTACAGCCACATCTCAGCATGCTGCTCCCACGTCTGCACTGACTTTTGTGTGTTTGATGGTCAGAATGAAGAACTGGAACCTGCACTGTCAACATATGGAGTTGCACTTTATGGCCTACCACATATGTGGTATGCAATGAAGTGAAACTTTTCTGGACAGTACAGGTGCAGAAATTTTTTGATTGTGTTGTCAGTTTTTCCCAGGCTCTCATCTCTCATGGAGTATGAATAGTTAGTGGAACAGTTAAATGTGCATTTTTGTTTTGTCAGTCACCTCCAGCAAAGCAACACATGTGCCATATCCTTAGTTAATGCCAACAGTCCTTTTCATAGTGTTTGACTGAGCTTGCTCATGAACAGTGACCAGACTGTGCGTCCATGTATTTCGTGTGTGGCAAGGTGACCTACTTTCAGTCAGGTTGTTTACAATATTGTCATGCCATGCGGCACTCTGTTTTTTGCTCCCAGTATTTTATGGTGGTAGTTCTGCCATCTCTGGGCTGCCTTGCCTTTGATGCTATCATACACCAACTCTCTCATTGTGGGTGTCAGTCCTGTCAGTGGTGGCCATCACTCCTCTCAGCATCCCTTCTGACAGCTCGGATTCAGTCAGAGCCAGCCCCAGTGTTGTTGCCATACCTGTCTGCAATGACCTCAGCCCTGTTGTCAGTTCGGACATCAATGCTAGGTTCTGTCTGTGAGAGCAAAGATAAATTTTGGCTGTAGCCCAGAGCTGTTTATTGCTTCTGCCAAATTGACTTAACCCATTATTGCTGTTGTCCAAATTTTGTGCAAATATATATTTGACTCAGCAAGGCATTCTACAGCTTCTACAGGCTGACAACTGAAAAATTAATGACCTGCTTATCACCTCTGTAATGATGCAAACTTCCCAAGAAATCACAAATAAAATTTCAATCACAGCTTCATACTGGGATATGGATAGAAAACAAAGTTAAATCCATCTTGTGTAGCTGTGCATAGTGATGTTGTAGTTTAGTCAAACACATACTTACAGATAGTAGCTGCAATTTTTCATGCAACAAGTAATTACTGGAAATAATAATAGTCAACATAGCTTTTGTCACACTTAATCTTGGCTGCTTCAGTATCATTTTTATCTTGTAATGATTCTTTATGCACCTCATTTTGTAAATAATGTTTTTAAATATTATATGACACATTAGACATTTCATTTCAATCATGCACTGCTGCTTTTGAAACACACCTAAATCAATTTGAAAATGATATCTCTTGTATTCAGTATAAATGTGAATGAAATGACTTAAAGAACATAGACCTCAATTCATTATGTGCTAATGATACAAACATGAAACTGAGTTCATTCTTGTGATTATTACATTCATTCTGCAAATAGTTGTTTACCAGAT
The DNA here is from genome assembly GCF_023897955.1 of Schistocerca gregaria. NCBI lineage: Eukaryota > Metazoa > Arthropoda > Insecta > Orthoptera > Acrididae > Schistocerca > Schistocerca gregaria. Next base: position 45,339,108 of record NC_064931.1, read on the forward strand.
ATTACCATCTAACAATGGAAACTCTGTGTTGTAAAGTCCTTCAGCAAGGTCCGAGCAGGCACACGGGGGGAGGGGTTTATTAGTTATTGGGAGCTCCAACGTTAGGCGGGTGATGGAGCCCCTTAGGGAAATAGCGGAAAGGTCGGGGAAGAAGGCCAGTGTTCACTCTGTCTGCTTGCCGGGGGGTCTCATCCGAGATGTGGAGGAGGCCCTACCGGCGGTGATAGAGAGCACTGGGTGCACCCGACTGCAAATTGTTGCTCATGTCGGCACCAATGACTCTTGCCGTCTGGGTTCAGAGGTCATCCTCAGTTCGTACAGGCGGTTGGCGGAGTTGGTGAAGGTGGAAAGCCTCGCTCGCGGGGTGGAATCAGAGCTAACTATTTGTAGTATCGTTCCGAGAACCGATCGCGGTCCTCTGGTTTGGAGCCGAGTGGAAGGCTTAAACCAGAGGCTCAGACGATTCTGCGGAGAGCTGGGGTGCAAATTTCTCGACCTCCGCTATCGGGTGGAGAAATGTAGGGTCCCCCTGAATAGGTCAGGCGTGCACTACACGCCGGAAGCGGCTACGAGGGTAGCGGAGTACGTGTGGAGTGCACATGGGGTTTTTTTAGGTTAGAGAATTCCCTCCCTAGGCCCGACAAGACACCTCCTGAGACGCGGCAAGGCAGGAGTAGGCAAAATGCAACAAGGAATAACAATATTAATGTGCTAATAGTAAACTGCAGAAGCGTCTATAGAAAGGTCCCAGAACTGCTCTCATTAATAAACGGTCACAACGCCCATATAGTACTAGGAACAGAAAGTTGGCTGAAACCAGACGTAAACAGTAATGAAATCCTAAACTCTGATTGGAATGTATACCGCAGAGATAGGCTGGACAGTGAAGGGGGAGGCGTGTTTATAGCGATAAGAAGTGCAATAGTATCGAAGGAAATTGACGGAGATTCGAATTGTGAAATGATTTGGGTGAAGGTCACGGTTAAAGCAGGCTCAGACATGGTAATTGGATGTCTCTATAGGCCCCCGGGCTCAGCAGCTGTTGTGGCTCAGCACCTGAAGAATAATTTGGAAAATATTTCGAGTAGATTTCCCCACCATGTTATAGTTCTGGGTGGAGATTTTAATTTGCCGGATATAGACTGGGAGACTCAAACGTTCATAACGGGTGGCAGGGACAAAGAATCCAGTGAAATATTTTTAATTGCTTTATCTGAAAACTACCTTGAGCAGTTAAACAGAAAACCGACTCGTGGCGATAATATATTAGACCTTCTGGTGACAAACAGACCCGAACTATTTGAATCAATTAATGCAGAACAGGGAATCAGCGATCATAAAGCGGTTACTGCGTCGATGATTTCAGCCGTAAATAGAAATATTAAAAAAGGTAGGAAGATTTTTCTGTTTAGCAAAAGTGACAAAAAGCAGATTACAGAGTACCTGACGGCTCAACACAAAAGTTTTGTCTCAAGTGCAGATAGTGTTGAGGATCAGTGGACAAAGTTCAAAACCATGGTACAATATGCGTTAGATGAGTATGTGCCAAGCAAGATCGTAAGAGATGGAAAAGAGCCACCGTGGTACAACAACCGAGTTAGAAAACTGCTGCGGAAGCAAAGGGAACTTCACAGCAAACATAAACATAGCCAAAGCCTTGCAGACAAACAAAAATTACGCGAAGCGAAATGTAGTGTGAGGAGGGCTATGCGAGAGGCTTTCAATGAATTCGAAAGTAACGTTCTATGTACTGACTTGGCAGAAAATCCTAAGAAATTTTGGTCCTATGTCAAAGCGGTAGGTGGATCAAAACAAAATGTCCAGACACTCTGTGACCAAAATGGTACTGAAACAGAGGATGACAGACTAAAGGCCGAATTACTAAATGTCTTCTTCCAAAGCTGTTTCACAGAGGAAGACTGCACTGTGCTTCCTTCTCTAGATTGTCGCACAGTTGACAAAATGGTAGATATCGAAGTAGACGACAGAGGGATAGAGAAACAATTAAAATCGCTCAAAAGAGGAAAGGCCGCTGGTCCTGATGGGATACCAGTTCGATTTTACACAGAGTACGCGAAGGAACTTGCCCCCCTTCTTGCAGCGGTGTACCGTAGGTCTCTAGAAGAGCGAAGCGTTCCAAAGGATTGGAAAAGGGCACAGGTCATCCCCGTTCTCAAGAAGGGACGTCGAACAGATGTGCAGAACTATAGACCTATATCTCTAACGTCGATCAGTTGTAGAATTTTGGAACACGTATTATGTTCGAGTATAATGTCTTTTCTGGAGACTAGAAATCTACTCTGTAGGAATCAGCATGGGTTTCGAAAAAGACGATCGTGTGAAACCCAGCTCGCGCTATTCGTCCACGAGACTCAGAGGGCCTTAGACACGGGTTCACAGGTAGATGCCGTGTTTCTTGACTTCTGCAAGGCGTTTGACACAGTTCCCCATAGTCGTTTAATGAACAAAGTAAGAGCATACGGACTATCAGATCAATTGTGTGATTGGATTGAGGAGTTCCTAGATAACAGAACGCAGCACGTCATTCTCAATGGAGAGAAGTCTTTCGAAGTAAGAGTGATTTCAGGTGTGCCGCAGGGGAGTGTCATAGGACCGTTGCTATTCACAATATACATAAATGGTGGATGACATCGGAAGTTCACTGAGGCTTTTTGCAGATGATGCTGTGGTGTATCGAGAGGTTGCAACAATGGAAAATTGTACTGAAATGCAGGAGGATCTGCAGCGAATTGACGCATGGTGCACGGAATGGCAATTGAATCTCAATGTAGCGAAGTGTAATGTGATGCGAATACATAGAAAGATAGGTCCCTTATCATTTAGCTACAAAATAGCAGGCCAGAAACTGGAAGCAGTTAATTCCATAAATTATCTGGGAGTACGCATTAGGAGTGATTTAAAATGGAATGATCATATAAAGTTGATCGTCGGTAAAGCAGATGCCAGACTGAAATTCATTGGAAGAATCCTAAGGAAATGCAATCCGACAACAAAGGAAGTAGGTTACAGTACGCTTGTTCGCCCAATGCTTGAATACTGCTCAGCAGTGTGGGATCCGCACCAGGTAGGGTTGATAGAAGAGATAGAGAAGATCCAACGGAGAGCAGCGCGCTTCGTTACAGGATCATTTAGTAATTGCGAAAGCGTTACGGAGATGATAGATAAACTCCAGTGGAAGACTCTGCAGGAGAGACGCTCAGTAGCTCGGTACGGGCTTTTGTTGAAGTTTCGAGAACATACCTTCACTGAAGAGTCAAGCAGTATATTGCTCCCTCCTACGTATATCTCGCGAAGAGACCATGAGGATAAAATCAGAGAGATTAGAGCCCACACAGAAGCATACCGACAATCCTTCTTTCCACGTACAATACGAGACTGGAATAGAAGGGAGAACCGATAGAGGTACTCAGGGTACCCTCCGCCACACACCGTCAGGTGGCTTGCGGAGTACGGATGTAGATGTAGATGTAGAAACAACACAAGGGAAAGATAGATTGCACACAGCAAAAAGATGATACATTGAGTAGCAGACAGGCACAACAGAAAAGACAGTTGCACATTTAGCTTTTGACTAAAGCCTTCTTCAGTAAAGGAAACACACACACACAGTCATTCACACAAGCAAGCACACCTCATGCACACTTGACTGCCATATCTGGCAGCTCAGACCATCTGCTATGCGACTGAAATGGTAGACCCTACACAAGTTCTATGTGTTACAATTAGTTGAGTATTCAGCTCACTAAAATCCTGCTTACAGGGTTCTGAAATATACTGGCAAGTAGTTATTTGATTAAACAGGTGCTAAATTCTAAGGAAAGGATGCAGTTAAAGTCATATTGCACAGACAGCAAGACTAATGTTCACAAATCACTTGCATTATCTTGTGTAACAAGTAAGAATGTGTTACAAAATTTCAGTTTTTGACTGAAAGAGGGTTATTTTACAAGTAAATTACAATTTCTCTCATCTTTTATGTTAAGGGAAACCTGCTTCTTTCTGACTTAGTCTCTACTCCAGCAATGACAGAATGATCACATTATTGATTCCTCATTAACTATGCACTGCTACTACTACTACTACTACTACTACTACTACTACTACTACTTTAACCAGCAGCCAATGAGGGAAAAAGGTGCAACTGACTGCAGATTGTGGTGCGCATTGGAACAAATGATGTGTGTCATCTGGGCTTCAAAGTCATACTCAGATCATTCCAGCAACTGGCAGAGAAGGTTGAAAAGACTAGCTAATGCATAGAGTTTCAATGACACTCATAATTTGCATCATTGTCTCCAGAACTGATGTTGGTCATTAGGTTATGAGTTGAGTGCAAGGACTGAACAAGAGACTTTGAAGACAAGCTGGGCTCTGACTTCCTGAACTTTTGCCATAGAGGTGAGAACTCTAGGGCACCCCTAATTGGGACATGTGTGCACTACATATCAGGGGATACTACCCAGGTAGATGACTGTGTGTGGGGTGCACACATAGTTTTTTTTAGATTAGGCAACTCTCCATCCAATCCAGATAATGACAGATGCAGGAGACCCAAAAGTATCAGTGTAAGATCGAAAGAAATGCCTCCCACAGCCGAGAGTATTAAGAATACTTATAGTTAACTGCTGAAGCATTCACAGAAAAGGACCAGAGCTTGAAGCGCTCAAGAAAATCTGTGAAACTCAGATAATACAAGGTGCAGAAAGCTGGTTGAAATCTGAAATTGATAGCAGTGACATTTTTGGGGAGCATTTAAGTGTAAATCAAAAGGATAGGCAAATGAGAACTGAGGGTGGTGTATTTTTCACAGCAGACAAGAAACTCAAATCCACTGAGATAGAAATTGGAACTGCATGTCAGAGTGTTTGGGCAAGACTCAGTATCAGTGGTGGGCATTAAATGGTAACTGGATCCTTTTATTTCACACCAGATTCACCCCCTGATGTAACCAAAACTTTAGTACATAAGTTCTCCAATCATGCTACAGTCATCCATGGAGACTTTAATCATCCAACAATTAATTGGGAAAATTACAGTTTTGTTAGTGGTGGGTGTGATAAGACATCCTGTGAAACATTACTAAATGTCTTCTTTGGGAACTACGTAGAACAAATAGGAACCACACTCATCATGGAAATATATTGGGTCTAATAGCAACAAATTGGCCTGACCTCTATCAAGATACACACATCAAAGCTGGTATCTGTGGCCATGACACAGTTGTGGCAACAATGATCACCAAAGTACAAAAGACTATGAAAACAAGCAGAAAGACATATATGTTCAGTAATTTAGACAAAAATCAGGAGTAACTTGAAACTTTCAGCACACGGAAGGAGCATGGGGATAAACTATGGCTCAGGTTTAAAACAATAGTTAACCATGCACTGGGTAGATATGTATCCAGTAGAACAGTTCATGATGGGAGGAGAAATTCATGGTGTATGGTCACTGTAAGGAAACTTCTAAAGTAACAGAGACTACTGCATAATATGTATAAAGCAAAGCATAGGACTATAGATCAGAGAATTGCTGAATGAAATGCGTTTACCTATCAAGAGAGCACTGCATAATGCCTTCAATGACTATCACAGCAGAATACTGTCAAATGATATTTCACAAAACCTAAAGAAATTTTGGTCATATGTAAAGGCTGTTAGTGGTACGGAAGTTGGTGTCCAGTCCCTAATGAATGAAACAGGAACTGAATTTGAGAGAAGCAGAGCAAAGGCCATAATGCTTAACTCCATTTTCAAATGTTCCTTTACAAAGTAAAACCCAGGAGAACTGCCCCATTTTAATACTCAAAGCACTGAAGAAATGAATGAAATAAGTATAAGTGCCAGTGGTGTTGAGAAGCAGCTGAAATGGTTAAAACTGATTTAAGCTCCAGGGCCCGATAGAATCCTTGTCAGATTCTATACTAAATTTGTGGCTGAGTTAGCCTCTCTTCTACCTATAATCTATCGTAGATCCCTAGAACAAAACATTGTGTCCAGTCCTTGGAGAAAATCACAGGTCACACCCATCTACAAGAAGGGTACCGTACTAGAAATGGTCCATAGAATTACCGTCCAGTATCCTTGAAATCTATTTTTTGTAGAATCTTAGAACAAATTTTGAGCTCAAACATAATGAGGTAACTTGAAAAGAATGACCTCTTCAATACCAACCAGCATGGATTCAGAAAACAGTGATAATGTGAAACCCAACTTGCACTTTTCTCACATGACATGCTGAAAGCTTTGGATCAAGGCAGTCAGGTAGATGCAGTATTTCTTGATTTCCAGAAAGCATTTAACTCAGTGGGACACCTACACTTACTATGAAAAGTATGATCATATGGGATATCAAGTGTAATATATGACTGGATTGAGGATTATTTAGTAGCGAGGGCATAGCATGTTATCTTGGATGGAGACTCATCGTCAGATGTAGAAGCATGTTAGGACCCTTGCTCTTCACGTTGTATATTAATGTATTAATGACCTAGCAGACAATACTAATAGTAACCTCAGACTTTTTGCAGACAATGCAGTTATTTGTAATGAAGTACTATCTGAAAGAAGCTGCATAAATATTCAGTCAGATCTTGATAAGATTTCAAAGTGGTGCAAAGATTGCCAACTTGCTTTAAATGTTCAGAAGTGTAAAATTCTGTACTTTCCAAGATGAAAAAAGGTTGTATCCTAAGACTATAATATCAATGAGTCAATATTGGACTTGTTCAAGTTGTACAATTACCTGGATGTAACACTTTGTAAGGATATGAAATGAGATGATCACATATGCTTAGTCATAGGTAAAGCAGGTGATAGCCTTCAGTTTATTTGTAGATTTGTAATCAGTCTACATAGGAGACTGCCTACAAATCACTCATGTGACCAGTTATAGAATACCTCTCAGGTGTTTGGGACCCATAAAAAATAGCACTAACAGGGGATATTAAACATATACAGAGAAGGGCAGCTCAAATGGTCACAAATTTCTTTGATCTCTGGGAGAGTCTCACAGAGGTACTGAATTATCTAAACTGAAAGACTCTTGAAGATAGACATACACCATGCCAAGAATGCATATTAGCAAAATTTCAAGAACCAGCTTTACGTAATGACTCTATGAATATACTACAATCCCTTACATATCACTCACAAGGATAAGATTAGAATAACTATGTCATGCACAGAGGCATTCAAACAATAATTCTTCCTGTGCTCCATATATAAATGAAATGGGAAGAAATTGCAATAACTGGTACAATGGGATATGCCCTCTGCCATGCAACTCATGGTTGTTTGCAGAGTATAGATGTAGATAGATGCAAATCCTGCTGGAAAAGTGTGTTTAAAATGAAATTTTTTCGTCCTCCTGTAATTTAATCGAAAAGTACTGCAATGAAATTACATAATGGAATGGTAAGTATCCCTTGTATTTATACTGTAGTGCTGGGTAGATTAAAAAAGTAGCTTTTCATAGTCATCAGATGACTAATGGAGTCTCCTAACCTTCACTGATTATTACTATATTATAATTTATTAGTTTATAGGTGCTTTTTTGTCTCTTGTTTTCACAATTTTTTATGGTGGAGCTGAAAGAATTGAAACATCAGAGATTTGCCATACAGAATATTTGTATGTACCATAAGTATTCATCTTCAGGGCAACAACAGAATACCCAGTCAGTAAGGCAGATGGCAAGACCAGTTAATGTATGTATAAACCTGCATCCAGTGTCATAATTTATGAGGAATCCACACTGTGTGGAGGGAATAGGTATGAACCACTGTAAGATATACTATTATACTTGTTTATCACCTCCAAAATTGTGAAACAGTCTGCTGTGAAAGAAATTAAGTCACTGGCAGAAAGATGCAAGCTCAGGGCATTCTGCTGTGATCAATTGGCATATAATGGGTCTATGTTGTGTGAAGGGTGCAGAGGTGTTGACACTGTTCATCCACTGTTGAGCAATTCCTTTACAGGTAGAAATTTAGTCTGGGTTACAATCTCACATAGTGGCAGTTTAGCATCAAGAATCAGTGATGTATAGATAGTCTCAGCAGATTTCTAAACTGTCTGCCCATCTGTGCTGTTGCAGTAAACCTTGATAATTCTCTTATGAATAATGTGATAGCCTAGTGAAGTAGTTCATATGCAAGCATCAGTGGCTATGTTAATGACAAATTGCACTGACTGGGTGGTGCTACATAGAATCTCAGAACTATGTTCAGATTGGAGAACCTGTTGTATTTTAGGTTCTCTATGTCTTAAGCATACTGCAAGTTGAAAAGCTCTTCAGCATCAGAACTTTTCACTTGTATTGACAAAGTATCAGCAGCAGTTGTACTGTAATCATAATGAGTGGTTGGTACTTGTCATCCTTCAAGTATTTGTTGACTGAATGACAGTTTTGCTGAAGTATGACTTATTCCAGACATTACTTGCAGTGATTCATATTGGTTATTTCATGTTTCAATAACAATTGATTGTTCTTCTGTGTCGGCAGAAGCTGGAATCAGGCTAACATTAGTATACATTCACCAGTTTCATTTTCAATGGTTTTTTGAGCTCACTTTTTTGGTCATTGAGTATGGTTTTCGACCTAGTAGTCTTTCTTGATTTGGAACCTTTTGTTATTTACAGGTTCCTTAGTCACCCTGTGAATGTTCATGTTTTGCAGTCAATGCTGTGTTGTTGTCTTTTCATTTATGTGCCTCTCTTTTGAGGATAGTGCCAGTGACAGCAGCCTCAAGAAAAACATTTTCTAAGACCATAATTATAAATAAGCTGTGTTGCCTACTCTTAATATTCAGAGTATAACCACTGGAGATTCTCCAAAAACGTGAATGATCTCTGGTAAATGAGCTATTTTGATGCCAGTAAACTTAAGTGTTAAAGTGGAAAGTTTATATTAATCTCTCTGGTGTGTACCATATCTATGTCTTTGGTTGGTGTCATAAAATAAAATACATGTGTCTTATTATAGCAACTACATCATGCATATGCTTTATGTTGTGCCCCTTAGTTCTTTCTTGAAGTTTCTGCAATAGGTTATGGGCCCAGTACACGATTCAAGAAAGAAATTGAGTACTGAAATTTTACATTTCAGAATGCCAGAAACGCATTAGTGTGTGTTGTGTGCTATGCGCAGTTTGTATTGTATATATGTGAACAATTTCTGCACGTTTCTCTTGTGGAATTTTTGTGGTTGTAAATATGAACTGTTTTATGGGACTGCAATGGATTTTCATGGCATAGAGAAGCTGTGTGGGGCTGAAAATTGGACTATTTGGAAGTTTGCAGTATGAAATTTATCACGTGTGTGTTGGTGATGTAGAAAAACTGGTGGCTTTGCCAGTGGATGCAACATTGGCACAAACAGATGTGTTTAATGCTCCGCTAAAAACATGGGACAAAGGTGATCGTGCAGGAAGTCAGATTATTGTTAGAACTGTAGAAGCAAAAGTCATGGCATTGTTGGTTGCATGTGAGAGTGCATGAGATATGTGGGACGAAGTACATGCTGTGTTTGAACAGAAAACAAAGCAAGCTGCACATTCTGTTCAGTCAGAATTCTTCAATTTTTACATGAGTTCAGTCGATGTCATGGTGACACATTTCACTCGTTTTGAAAATTTCATTCTTCAAATATAGCAACTCAATGCGAAACCCTTATGAATCATCATTAATGGTGTGACTACTTGACACACTACCTGACAGTTATGAAAATCTGCGACAGTCATGGTTGGCAAGATCTGAAGATCAACAAATACTAAAACATGCACATGTTAACTTCTGATGACAGTTGTTGCGCTTGTTAGAAGCAAGACAAGGTAGTTGCTCTTTTCACTACCAAAGCAAACATTAAAAATGCAGACTGCACCACTATTAGGAATTTTGTTTCATCAAACTAAATATTGAAAGCCTACAAACAAAAAGAAGCTCAAATGTTTCAGTTGTGGTGGATTTGGCCACATTAAAAAAAAATGTCCAAATGTGAAACACAAACAAAAAACCATCCACAACCAAAATTAAAGTGATTTGCCTGACCAGGCTTTCATTGGTGAAGTAATAAGTGCAGTAACAATTCTCTGTAAAGCTGTAACTTTAAGTAACATAATTTTGTAGGTAATGTAAAATAATCATTCTTCTGTGTTCTTGTTTACTGTTTTAGACTCCTGTAAACTGTATATTTGTATTGACTTATCCCATATCAGTTGTACATGCCATTGTACTGATTTGATTTACAGGACAAATAAATAAATAAATAAAAAGGACTCATGTGTCACTGATTGTGGAGCAACGAATCACATGGCTAAGAAATTTGAGAAGTATACATCATTTACTAAGTTTGCAACACCACTGCAGATATGCATGGGTGATGATTCAACTATGAACACACTAGGAAAAGGAACTAATTATTTTGAAGCTTTTGTTGATGGAAAATGGAAGTTATGCCATATGGATAATGTTTTGTATACTCCAGAAGGGTGAAGAACTCTCTTTACTGTATCATCTGCTATGAACAAGCGATTAGACTTTTATTCATCAAAAGACAAGTGTGAGTTCCTAAATAATGGCATTGTAAAAGCATGTGCCATACATAGTGGCAACTTATTGAAGATGTTGATTCAAGTGACAAAACAAATTCAGCCTTGTGATCCTGAGGTAAATCTTGTGTCAAATTTGGCATGAACACTGAGGTCTTCAAAACAAACATCATGTCCAAAAATTCTTGAAGCAGTATTTTGTTGAAGTTGAAGATTGTGGCGAAGAATTTTGTGAGCAATGTGTTAAGGGGAAGCAGCATTGCAGCAGTTTTCACTTATGACAGCAATATGCCACACAGCCTGGAGAAGTGATTCATGCTGATCTGTGTGGATCTATGGAGTGTAAATCACTGGGAGGAGCAGTATATTTTCTTTACTTCTCTTGTGACTTTTCAAGATTACACATGATATATTTTCTCAAGGAGAAGTCTCCGACTGCAGAGAAGATTGCAGAAATGGTAAGCAATGTGAAGAATTTTTGTGGTCAAAGACCAAAAGCATTTCAATGTGATGGTGGAAGAGAATTTGATAATACTGAAGTTAAATATATGATGAAATTAAATGGCATACAACTCGTCATCACAAATCCTTATACTCCAGAGCAGAATGGATGTGCTGAGCGCAGTAACAGAACAGTTGTGGAACTAGCTCGAACCATGTTGCTAGCTTAGAGCCTGCCAAAGTTTTTGTGGGCAGAAGCAGTAAACACAGCTGTTTATGTGTTAAACAGAACTGGTAGAAGTCGTGTGCATGGCGAAACACCTTATGAGGTATTCACTGGAAAGACAATACAGCTAAATAAACTTCATGTTTTTGGGGTGAAGTGTTTTGTTCTTATTATGAAGGAAAAGTGAAAGAAAAGGGATCCAAAAGGAAAACCAGGAGTCTTCGTTGGTTATTCTGATGGCATTTATGGCTTTTGAGTGTGGATTGAGTCAGAAAAATGGATTATTTGGAGTAAGGATGTTGTTTTTGAACCTGAGAAAACTGGTAGGACAATGGTGTAACTCACAAGTGAAACAGGCAGTGAAGAATTGAAGAATCATGAAGATGCAAGTGTGTTTAAAGAACCTACAAAAGGAAATTCTAGTGAAAGAGAATTGAGAAATAGGCAACAACTGAAGAAACGAGAGCACCTTATTGAAATTATGCTGGCTGAAATAAATGAGCCAAAGAATTATACAGAGGCTATTAATTCTGTAGACCATGAACACTGGAGAAGAGCAATGGAGGAAGAAATAACTTCATTGAAATAAAATGCTACGTGGACTTTGGAACCTCTGCCACCAGACCGTAAGCCTATCACAAACCATTGGGTTTATAGAATTAAGTGTAAGGCTGATGGTAAAATTGATCACTATAAAGCAGGACTAGTGGTTCGTGGATTTTGTTAACAAAAAGGTATTGACTATAATGAAACATTCAGTCCTGTTGCTAGATACGATACAGTTAGAGCAGTTGTGAGTGTTTCTGCTAGTGAGCAACTTCAGTTGGCACAGGCTGATGTAAAATCTGCTTCTTTGAATGGCTCCATAAAAGAAGAGATATATATGGATCAGCCTGAGGGAATGAGTGATGGAACTGATTGGGTATGCAAACTTCATAAAAGTATATACGCACTGAAAAAATCTCCAAGGTGCTGGAACCAACAGTTCAAGGACTTCCTAATAAACCTTGGGCTTGTGGAAAGTAAGGCAGATCTGTGTTTGTTCTATTGAGAAAACTGCAATGAGAAGTTGATGGTAGTTTTGTATGTTGATGATGGATTAATATCTGCAAGTAAGAAGAAGGATATTGAAGTTTTCCTAAAGGAAATTCAAGATGAGTTTAAAATTACTGTTGAGCTAGTAGAATATTTCTTAAATATTAATATTGTATGTCATGATAATGGATCAATAGAGATTAATCAAGAAAGTTCTGCTAAAGATATTCTTACATGGTTTAACACAACAGAGGCAAATCCTGTGTCAGCTCCAATTGAGCAGTATCTGCAGACAAATGAGTTAACCAGTGATAAACCAACTAATGCTCCGTATTGAGAAGCAGTTCGCTGTCTTATGTATTTAGCATTTTCACTCAGCTATGTGTCAAAATTTTTAGAGAATCCCTGAGAAAATCACTGGTCCGTGGTAAAAAGAATCCTAAAGTATATAAAAGGGTCAATGTCATTGGGCATAAAATATGATGCTAGCCATGCAAACAGAACACTGGTGATATATACTAATGCTGATTATGCCAGTGATCCAGCAACCTGTTGCTCAGTTAGTCGAATGGTTGCAAGACTTTGTGGGGGAGCAGTTACCTGAGCTAGTAAGCGGTAAAATTGCATATCACTGTCAACAACAGAGTCAGAGTATGTGTCTGCCAGTGAAAGGGCAAGAGAAGGAATATGGCTATCTAAGCTCTATGAAGAAATTTCACCACTGGAGAGTGTTCCTGTTCTTCATGTTGGTAATGCAAGTGCTATTAAGCTGGCCAAAAATTCTGAATTTTACAAGAGGTCAAAGCATATTGATGTTCACATGCACTACATCCATGAGAAGATTCATGAAGGTCACCTAGCCATTGAGCATGTACCAGGCAATCAGCAAGCTATAGATATTCTCACCAAACCATTGCCACATGTCCAGCTTAAATATTTAAGATCATTAATTGGAATGTGTTAAGTACTGCATTTAGCAAGGTAAACATTTAGGGGAAGTGGTGAAGTGAAATGTTCATATTAATCTCTCTGCTGTGTACTATATCTGTGTCTTTGGTTGGTGTCATAAAATAAAATACATGTGTCCTGTTATAACAACTATGTTGTGCATATGGTTTATGTTGTGCCCTTTAGTTCTTTCTTGAAGTTTCTGCAATATTAAGACAGAAAAATGGAAATAATTGGGACAGCTATTGATTTATGATGTTTAGTCTACAGTCGTTGCATCAAAACACAAAGGTTCTGTCATGCAGAAATTGCAACTAAGCTCATCTTTTACGTTGTGACTTATCTGTCCTAGCCACCACTGGGGCAATAAGGAGAGACAAATACTGGAGCTCATTGTTAACTCTTGAGGTAACAGTGTCACCTGTAAAGTAAAAGCTGCCTTGGTTCACAGTTCCTCTCTCACTGAAGATCAGATTTTTATCTGTTCTGTAAGAGAGCTACAAGTAGCTAGATTGAAAATCAACAAGGAAAATCTCTCCGGCAAAAGTTGTCTCACAAGTTCTAGTATTCCACAGTGTAAGGGTGAAAACTTGTGATACTGCACACTTGATAAAACCTCTTTCCACCTCTGCTGACAGTTTTGGTTTTTGTGAACATACAATTTGAGTTATGAAATACGAAATTTACTTCAGTATGACACAGGACAGCAAGGAAAAAAGACCATTTTGAAGTAAAAATGAGTAATGACTTATTTATTCATGTCAATATTGCAGTGCTTGTGTTACAAATATTTTAAGTCTTATTAAAATAAACATTCATTTTAAGTTCATTGTGGTAAGCTGTAATTCATTTGTATTAGTGTAGTGAATATTTTACTAGGATTCTGAACACAACAGTAAACATAAAAGAGAAATTAATCATCAACAATATATTCTCTCACATGATCTAAAACAGAAACAGTCTGAGAATGCTCAGGTAGTTCACTGATTCTACACCTGTAGACTCTACTGCTTCTGAGCTAAAGATGTCATCAAGCCAGATTTGAAATGCATATTGGTCCAAAGAGGCATTTTCTTGATGGTTGTTTGATAAAGAGCAGAAATGCTAAACATGTGAGGGAACAGGATTAGAGTAATAAGTGCATTACGGTTGACTACCCAAACAAACTCCTGGTTCATTTTGATTGTGACATAAGCAGAGTGAGTTAATGTGCAGTTGCAACACTTGATGCAGTTTTGTTGATTGTTTTCCTAACACTGTGACCAAAAGATGTCTCAGTTGTTGGCAACAAATGCCAGCTGTGATGGGCACTCCTCTTCTAATGCGCAATACCATTTTTGAGCCACCAGATGAAAAGTATTATGTTCATGCTGCCCTATGCTCAAGCATATGTCTTTCATTAGGGGTCAGTAATTAATTTCTTCTTAAGAAGTTAATGTTAATGCATCATAACTCATCACCTGTAACAATATTTCTTTGGAATGCTCAATGAATGAACTAGTGATGTTCAGGCAAAATGCTCAATAGGTACCTGTTTGATTTTTTGCTTTGAATTAGGGCATTCAATACTCAAACACCTGACTTATGAACATTGTCAACTGAAGTAAAATGTCACATAAATGTTAAATGGCTGTGGTTCATCACATGTGTCAGACTTTGTAAGTGTGGAAAATCATTCATGTCAGAACAATCTTTCTTGAAACAAGAAAGTTCTTTTTTGACATGTTTTGCCCAAAGGTAGTCACCTCATACATAATACAAAGTCTTTGAGTTGCTTCTACTGGTTTCACCCCACTATTAAACCCAAAGCAAACAATATCCTGCAAATATTCGTCCTTTTTCCACATGCAACTCTATTTTAAAATGAGTGAAGAAATTTTATAAGTTTCAAGTATGCAAAATCTGATTAGGAAACTACAAGACAAATACTAGAACTTCAATTAGAAAATGACATTTGACAAATACACCCATAGTGCCATGCAACATTCACCTCGTCGGACGGTGCCTGACATCAGGCAGCTTATGACACGCAGCTGGTGGCTGGTGTACATTGTAGGATGAGGAAACTCTGGAGCATAAATTGTACTCACCTTCATGCAGCCATGAGCTGTTTTGTGGAATCATTTTTGGGAGCTTTTGCTATTACTGATGGGTTATAAAGTGAAGTGAATCATCTTTGAGGTTCCATCAGACTGTTACCTTTAGCAGGCAGCTACAATGCAGTTTAAAAAAATAAAGCTACGGGTCGACTTGAATTTGCAACTGTGTGTCTACATTGTGCGATGTTTACCACTCAACCACAAGCAGATACCTCTTTTAAAGGTCAACATTCCCTCCAGGCACTTCTGCATTCTACAATGTTACCAGATTGTGCATAAGGCTGGATTTAAAATTTTGAAAGTTAAACAGTTTTATTGGTGCCTCAAGTGAATGACTTGGACTTGGTCTCTGTACTGACTAACCAGCAGCCAGATATTATGTCTAAGGTTGAACAATGGAGTTAGAATGTAGCTGAGTTAATCAAGAGATTCAATGAAACATTTTTTATACTTAGATGTCTTCCATTGTATGGGTCTAAAGATGAAGGTACCACCCAGTTTCCATGATTTTAATGCTTACTGCCTTATGGAATTATCTTGTGTGGTGTTGCAGCAAAATTAGTTAATATAGTAATTCAGAAAATGTGATAAATGAGATTTTTGAATAAAGTAGATTAATGGACATCTTGCAAAGGCCTATTCAAAAATGTAGAATTCTGACTCTTCAGAATAAATTATCCCTTGCATACCAAAGAAGGGGTGGGGGTACTCTGTGCTCACCTTTTGAAAATATCATAATCTAGTCTGGTACTTCATATTTTTAAATTTTTGAAAATTATATTGTTTTTAATGATTTCTTATATCAGATTCTGTAGCTGTTTTAAGCTTTTCTTGTGAATGTGACTTTTTTGCAACAAATGTCATATTCAAATTTTCAGGTTCAGGACTCTTCTTATACATCTATATAACTTTAGAATGTATGTTGTGAATGAGAATCAGCAACAAAAATGAAATTTGTATCTTTTAAAAAAATTTATGGTGGTAATGAAGTACCCCTCCACTCAGTGTAAACATTAATGCACTGGTATTACTAAGATTGTGCTATAAGATATTTTCAGGTTCTGTACCTTACTTATACATCAGTACCTGTTTAAAGAGTATGTTGTTAATAAAGTTGAAACACATCCCTTAATTCTATTTGTAGCTGATAATAAAAATAAATTTCAGATAGACTATAAAGCATAAACCACAATACAAGATACAAAAATAAGGTATGTCAGTTGTCTCCATTATGTGTCGTTTAGGTTATTTTTATGATCAATTACACGGCTGCGAGTGGTACACCATTCCTCAAAACATACTGGACAGTCCACAGTGACAGACCTACAGATCAGACAGCTTCATTCACAGCATGGTGGTAGGCATGTCCAAAAATGATAGCTTCTTTCTAAAATTCTTTCATATCAGCATGTCAACTCAACTTACTGCACTAATTCCATATATCAAACTGGCATATGCACACAAGTTCACTGCCATGACTTTGTCCTTGGTGGAGGGACAAATAACTACCTAGTAATGGTTCTACTCTGTCAACAGCACTCCACAGACATCAGTGCATTATTTCAAGTGGTGACAACAATTTCTTTGTGAATTTCATGTATCTTTCATAGTGTATAATCCATGGATATATATTGCCCAGTCACATTAATATATAAGCTTGAATAACTACCTTTTGCAGTGCAGATTGCTGCAAGACATGCAGGAAGAAAGTCAACGGAGTTCTGGAAGGAATGTGGAGCCACGGCAACTCCAGTGCCACGGCCATTTGCAATAGGTTTCTCAGTTGAGGATCCATGTTGCAAACGGCCTGATCAAAGTGGTCCCAGAGATTCTCGAACGGAATTAAATCTGATGAGTTTGATGGCAGAGGAGTACAGTAAACTCATCCTCACGCTCGAGCTGTGTCACACATTGTATTCTCCTGCGGACAGATGCCATCACGTCATTGAAAAACACACTGCGTGTGGGGGTGGACGTGGTCCCCACAGATAGTTGCATACTTGTGATGATCCACTGTGCCATTCAGAATGATGAGATCATCCAGAAAATGCTATGGAAACATTCCCCAGACCCTAATGCACCCCAACCTCCAACATATACCCTTCTGATAATTGCTGCAGGGTGTTTGCCATATGATGGAGAATAAAATGTGATTCATCTGGAAAGGCCACCTGTTGGCGCTCAGTAGGCATCCAGTCGGATTATTGGTGTGCAGATTCCAGACTTCATCACTGATGAAAAGCAGTCAGTGCGGGTTAACGAACTGGGTAGGTGCTCGTTGAGGAGACCTGTGTTACTGTCGGTAGCCCCTCGGTTCATCCAAGTTCTCAGTTGCTCAATAGTTGAATGTCTATTTGCTTGTACTCATCTGTGCAACCATTCTTCACCACTGAAATCTACCACTTGTGGTTGCACCAGTTTTGCTTTGGACAGTGCCATTTTGCGACGAATGGTATATTTTAACTGAGGCGACATGTCAACAGTTTACAGACTTAGCTGTTTTGGAAATGCTTCCACCCTTGGCCTGAAAGACAATGATCTTGCCCTTTTGGGCAGCAGCTAAATCACTCTGTTTCTCCATTACAACAATGACTACATTTTTTTCCACTGTAAATGATGACAGCCAAACAGTTGCAACTGTTCGGCTGTTATCATTTATTATGAAGATTTTCAACAGTTGCTGCTTCAGCCATGTTTAAAATTTTGAAAGTGCACTGTTTTTTGCATCCCCCAACATACTTTATGTACCCTCCACTTCTAGTCCTGCCACCTGCCATCTGTGTATGGTTCTTGCTTCTTTACGCCAAACAGATGTGGTTGTCACATTAATGTGACTGGGCTGTGTATGAGTATTTCATTTAATTAACACTGTTTATTGTAAAGCATTAAATGTGCCTTATTAGCAGTATTATATTCTGTATATACCATAAATATCATCTGAAACATGACATATCACTTAATTCTTATTAATAATTGGCCTTTCCCATGTCTCATATACCCCTGTACAGAAAAAATGGGGAGAATAAAGAAATTTATAAAATAAAATCATACATATGAATGAAGATGTATAATTCAGTGTAGTTGTAAAACTAATGTATTTTCAAAAGGAGATGAAAAGTGTTAAAGCTAAATGTTAACAATAATAAAATTGTTATGATATAGAAATTTCTGGCAGAATGTAAGTAATTTAGGAGTGAAGGTAATAACTCACTGAATAGAGAAAGTGTTGTCAACAGGCACACAGAAAAGAACAAAGCTTTGCTAGTTTCTGGACAAATCCTTTTCTGAGTTAGAGTACACTTACATATACATATACGTATGCTCACACACACATACGTATGCACATGCACAGACCCATACATCTATATTGTACTGGCTGTGTAGACAGTACCAGGACTGCAGTTAGGGGCACAGACTGGGGTGAGGGGCTGTGCTGGGTGGAGTTTGTAAGGGGAGGAAAGAGGCGTGGAGTGGGAGGAGGGGATGGGCAAAGGTAACTGACAGCTTGGAGGGAGGCAGCAGTTGTATGAGATAGGAATACAGGAGGGAGAGACAACAGTTGCATGTCACAAGAATATAACACATGGACACTAGAGTTGGTGAGTTAATGCAAAAATGGTTCAAATGATTCTGAGCACTATGGGACTTAACATCTGGGGTCATCAGTACCCTAGAACTTAGAACTACTTAAACCTGACTAACCTAAGGACATCACACACATCCGTGCCCGAGGCAGAATTCGAACCTACGACTGTAGCAGTTGCACGGTTCCAGACTGGAGTGCATAGAACCGCTCGATCACACCGGCTGGCAGAGTTAATGCAGTGCACAGTGATGGTGAAATGGAGGAGTTTATTGAGAGGGGAAGACAGAAAAAGGAAAGGGGAAACTGTTGGTAACAGCATGTGGTTGCAAGGGGTTTGTGGAGAGTGAAGCCTGGATGATTATGGGAACAAAGGATGCTGCAAGCATAATCCCTGCCTGTATAGTTCAGAATAGCTGGTGCTGGGGGAAGGATCCAGATGGCATGGGTTGTGAAGCAGTCATTGAAAGTGAGTATATTGTGCTCAGGTGCATGTTCTGCCACAGTTTTATGGTAGCAATTCAGTCAAATGGACAGTTGGTTCATGGTCATACCACATAAAAGTCTGTACAGATATTGCCACAGAGCTGGTATATGACAAGGCTGCTTTAGCAGGTATCCCTGCCTCTGATGTAATAGGATAAGTCTGTGATAGTACTGGATTGGGACATGCAACCCTATCCCACCAGAAGCAGGGCCACCTATGAAAGCAGCCATGCCATATACCAACTCTGCTGCAATTTTTGCACAGCATTTTATGAGGGCATAGCCACAATCCAACTGGCCATGTGTGTGTGAATTGTGCATGTATGAACGTGTGTGTTTTATTTTTCTAAATGTCAAGAAGGACATTGTCTGATGACTTAGTCTACTTTTAAATGTATTCAGATGTGCTTGTCTGCTGTGCAATGCCTCCTGTTTGTGGTGAGTAACAGTCTATCCCATTTCATTGTTATTACTCTATCCTAGATTTTTCATTGTTGGAGTTTAATGTTAATTTCGAGACACTATCTTTTGAAGAGGTCTCTGTATGAAGCACTCTGACTCTTACTGTTTGAGAACTGGATTTTAATTTAGGATTAAATTACTTTATTTGAATATACAGTTGCTTTATGGGTTACCTTTTCATCTCTTCTGTTGTTTACCGTGTCCATCACTTGACTTTTAATTTCGATTTTGTCTGTACCATGGTTTTCTCCAGTGCTAAAAGAAAATTTGATTGCAGTTCCAAAGGTGAGATTGCTATTACTTCCTACTCGGAAGTAATGTGTTTCTAACATAGTCACTGGATTGTTGATGTGTCCTTGGCCAAACAGTTCAAGCTACAAAAAGAAGTGTCTGCATTATTAATTTTAATAGCGAGATTTTTCTGACATAATTATGCCAGTATGATGATTGCACAAGTGAATACAGCTTAAAGCAAGATTAAAGTTTTATTTTTTAACTGAACAACAATTATATCATCAGAGATTTAGCAAATATATTTTGTGCATGTAGCAGAGGTTATAAATATATCATAAAATGGAAGAATAGTTCTCAGCATACAAGAAAGATAAATATGGACTGCACCAAGTCAAAGCTATTAGCACTTTATCTTTTCTCATCTCTGAAAATTGTTTACCAAATCACTTATCAGCAACCAAAAGAAGAAAGATTATGAATTAATATCACATAAACATGGTGGTCACTGGAGATGGACCATAAAATCAGTTTGAACAGGGATAGGGGTAGGAAAGTAGCTGTATATTTCTTTAAGGGTACCATTCTAATAATCACTTGGAGTGATTTTGGAAAACCAGAACAAACTTAAACTTGTTTGTATGATCAGATGGAAATCTGATCCCCTTGCATCCAAAATACAAATTGGCTCTGAGCACTATGGGACTCAACTGCTGTGATCATTAGTCCCCTAGAACTAAGAACTACTTAAACCTAACTAACCTAAGGACATCACACACATCCATGCCTGAGGCAGGATTCGAACCTGCGACCGTAGCAGTCCCACGGTTCCAGACTGCATGCCTAGAACCACGAGACCACCGCGGCCGGCAATACCAATTGAATCACCAGTGTTTGTTATTTGTAAATTTTCATTTTTTATTACTTTATGTTCTTTTTTCACATAATGAAGGTAACTTATCTACAGTGAAGAATCTTAGTTATAATAGATGAACCAGATAGAGGTTAGGGACATTTATAATTTTGTAATACTGAAAAGTATGGATATACATAAGCTGGAACTAAAGTCAGAAAAATTCATATTGGCACACTTAAGGTGCTACGACAAGAAAATGCTCTATAGAAAATTATATTGATTTAAGGTGAGAGACATGTGGAGATATAAATAAAACAATGAGGAAATATAATTTTTGCAATAATGAACGATAGTCACATGACTACTATCCAAATATGCATAGTTTTTATTTTAAATATATTGTGCTTTTCTTTTGAATACTGTGTGCCTAGACAATGATTTCAACTTCAAACAAAAATAATAATGAGTTACCAGTAGAGAATCATGTAGGAAATTTCAAAGACTTAATAATTATGACTTCCAGGGTTGAATATAAATTTACGAGCTTTTGAAAATCACTTCCAGAATTTTCGCCATTAAACCATCAAGTCTGTAAATATAAACAGATAAATAAGTAATATTTTCATGGAGAGGAAGAACAAATGGCTGTGTAACAGTAAATAATACTGGATAAATAATTTGCAGTTAATTAGTTTGTGGCATCTTTGGCGCAGTGCTCCCTATCTTTGATTCTGATCTCATTGAACTGCTTTGTTCTTTGACTCACTTGGCACACAACTTGTGTACTGCCATGTTTTGTTCTTCTTGCTGCGAGTCTAATAAATGCATCTACAATATTTAAGGTGTGTTACTACCAATCAGTATTACATGATAACCACATCGTCATTGTATAATCGCAAGTTATTTTGTACTTATCTCCATCATTAATGGACTTCATGTGATAGCCCACGTTGTCTTCAGAACAATGGATTAACTGTGCTTGTGAATATGAGTGGTCAAGTGTACCTAATGTACATTTGGTTAAAAGTGAACAATTATCTACACCCGTCAAGTGCAACAGCTCAACAATGTCACATAATAGACAGTACACGCTATCTAATGACATCATGGACGATCACCCGGTTACACCCGGTTAAAGATGTCTCGGTCTACCCCTGAACTACGCACTCTCCTTCAGTTTGGTTTGATTTGCTGACAAAGTTCCAGAACTGTGATTCAAACATTCCTATGCATGGGGTTGCACTTTCTTATATTCACAGTGTCACTTATCCTATCATTCGTGACCTACACCGCCTGTCACGGACAACTCCTCCATCACTGTCAGTTGGTGCACCTGCACCTTTGGTTCCAAGCCCTGCCGGCAGAGGCCAGCGTGCTCTCCTTGGCACCTCAGCTGGTAGTCAGGATCTGCCACCTAGTGGCCTACAGGAGGTACTGCCTCCAGCCTCCCGAAAGCAGCTGACCTCGCCTGAACAGCAGCCCGAGCAGCTCCCCCCCCCCCCCCCCCCCCCCGATACAGCCAGCTGCAGCCCCCTCTCTCTCCACACTGCCTCACCTCCCAGCCTACCCACTGTGCTGGTACCATGCTACTTACAGGGATGCCACATACAACTGTCACATGCCTTGCGCCTACCAGAATGATTCCGCCGGGCACGTTTAGGCACCACGTCTCACCACGTTCCTTCACAGCACCTACGTTCCGATGCTGCACCACTCAGTTGAGCAGTGTGATGCCTCCACTCCACTGACTTGTCATCGGGCACTTGATTTCTTTTCGACCCCAGGGCTGACGTCAGTGTTATCGCGGTCAAGCACACTGGCAACATACTTTCAGCTGCTAACCTCACTTTGATCGCTGCAAATCATTCTCCTATTGTGGTCCTTGGCTCCATCAAGATGCCGCATTGCCTATTGCTAGTCCACATCTTCCCTTGGACTTTCCATGTCACCAACTTGGATGAACATGTGATCAGATTGTACTTTCTACACCATTACACACTTTCATCAGACCTGCAGGCCGCTGCGCTCCGCCACACATCTGGTTCTACTGTTCTGTGCTCGAACAAGTTCAGCATGACTTCACTCTCCGCCTCCTTGGCTACACTTTCCATGTGTGCATCTCTGCTCGAGCACATTACTCCACACCCAGAATGATGCATTACGCAACCACATTGCCTCTGCTTCCACTGAATTGTCGTACACATCGCCTATCTGCAGAACCACAATGAGGTGACCCAGCACATGCCTCTACTGTGTCTTCTTACCAATCTGCTGTCATTTTCTCACTGCCATGGACAAATATATAGGATGCAGCTCCATGCTCTGCTCCTGTACCGCGTCTTCCATCACTGACTTCAACCGACGCACTGCCTACGCCTCCCCAGTTCAGCAAGGTTAGTGAACTGACATTGCCTGCGGATCCCTTCCTGACCCCTCTTGCCAACCTCCCTTCACGAGTATTGGCCATCAGTAATGACACTTGTCACAGGATTCACACTACAGACAGCCCACCTGTACATTATAAGGCCATTGCCTTAATGCTTCCAAACTTCTGTGCACCAAGGAAATCATTCAGGATCTGTTGGCTTCAGGTGTGCTCCACCCCTCTGATAGCATCTCGTCTTCACCTATTCACCTTGTTCCTAAAAAGGATGGCACCTTACACATGTGTGGGGACTACAGGCCCCTTAATGTTTGCACCATTATCAATAACTACCCCATTCCTCACATCCAGGACTTCACACAATTACTACATGGTACCGATAGAGGTACTCAGGGTACCCTCCGCCACATACCGTCAGGTGGCTTGCGGAGTATGGATGTAGATGGTTCTAAGATTTTCTCTGTTTTAAATTGTTTCAAGATGTACCATCAAATACTTATACATCCGCTGGATATTCAGAAGACGGCCATCATCACGCCCTTCGGCCTATTTGAATACTGTTACATGCCTTATGGATTGAAAAATGCTGTGCAGATGTGGCAGCAGTTCATTGATCCCATTTTGCTACCTCTGCCATTTGCTTACGCTCACATAGATCTTTTGCTCCTCTGGTGAGGAACATCAAGTTCACCTCGATGCAGTCTGTTCGGCCCTCACTGCCAATGGCGTGTTGATCAACCATGTTAAATCTCAACTCTGTTCCACATCTGTAATGTTCCTAGGCCATACTGTCTCTGTCGATGGCCTCCGACCAACCAGTTCTCGTGTCAAAACCATACTTGATCTCCCTCTTCCTGAAGAGCCGTGAAGTTATATATGTTGTGTCACTGTTTTTACTCTGTAAATGAATACTTATAACAGTAATCTTGCTGTTTGTGTTACATTGAAAACATTGAGCAATATAATACATTAGGATACTATAGGCCTATGTTAATATATGTTAACAATTGACCCTCATGGATGCCCTCTCCAGCAAAAACACCACTGGGAAAGGGAAGTTGGACTGTACCAAACCTATGCTCAGTGCACTTGGTAACATTAAAAATGCCATCGCCAAAGTTGTTACACTCGCCCACCCTGACCCTGAGGCCTGTGTTTCGATCATGACTGGTGCCAGTGACTCAGCTGTGGGTGCTGTTTTACAACAGCACACCACCGACTCAACCCAACCGCTCCACTTCTTTTCCAAGAAACTGAGTAAGAGCCATTGACCATGAGCTTCTCACTGTGTACGAGGTGGTTAAACACTTCTGTAGTGACCTTTCATGATCTACTCAGATTACAAGCCTCTTGTGAATGTTATTCATAACCTGGCTAAGGACCTTCTGCTGAGGCGTTTCCACCATATGGACTACATCTGTCAGCACTTTTCCGATGCATGCTACGTCCGCAGCACAGAGAATGTTGTGGCAGACTACCTATCCTGCTTCTGTGTGCTAACTGCACCACTGAACTTGGAAGAGCTCACCTGACTTCAGGCTGAAGACGACGATATACAGCAATTAATTTCAGACAACGAGTCTTTGCTCTCTGCCAAACTCCACATCATACACGAGTTGATGACCCTGATGCTTTGCGACATCTCTAGGGGCACACCCCAACACCTGGTCCCTACTGCTCTTTGGCACAGGATCTTTATTCCTTTTCCCAGTGTAGCCCACCTGGGAACATAAACCACGATGAGGCTGGTTACTGAGAGCTTTGCCTGGTCCAGCATGAAGCATAGCAGTCACACTTGGACCTGTGCATGTGTACCTTGCCAGCGTAGCAAGGTCGGCAGGCATGCTTAACCTTCATTAGGCAAGTTTGACATTCCGAAAGGACACCTTTGGCACGTCCTCATCAATATCGTTGGTCCCCACCCCCCTTCTGAGGGGTACAGATACACCTTATCAATCTTCAACCTTGTAACCCGCTGGGTCGAGGCGGTCCCTCTTTCCAATATCACGGCTGAAACCATTGCTTATTCTTTCATATCTGAGTGGGGTCACATGATTTGGCTGTCCTCTTTCCCTCTGAACTGACCAGGGGTGACAGATTGAGTCCGTCCTCTCTCCAAAACTGTGTGAACTTTATGGTGTTGCTAAATTCCACACTGTGGCCTGCCACTCGCAGATGAATGGCCTGACTGCATGGTGGCTCCGCAACCTCAAGACCGCGCTTATGTGCAACAGTGGCTTATGGGGCTTGGGTCCTTCTGGGCATCCGCTCAGCACATAAAGAACACTTGAATGCATTGCTCGCTGAGATTCTATACAACGAGCCCCTCCTTCTTCCAGCAGAGTTTGTGGAGGACTCACCATTGGCTGATACTATAGATCTTCTGTCTCTGGTTGAACAGGTTCATGCACACATCGCATGCCTCTGCCCCTCCCTACCACACCCTCATTCCAACCATCTGTGTTCATCCACAAGGACCTTGCATCTTGTGAGTTTGTGGTGCTGTGTGATGACTCCTTGTGAGCGGTCTTGCAACCACCTTATTCAGGCCCTCACCAAGTGTTACATTGAGGTATGAACACATTCGTAATTCATCTACATGGACGACCACCGACCTTGTCTGATTATCACCTGAAACTGGCGTGGTCACTCTCCAACCTGCCTTCTGACACTTCCAATCTGCCTTCCGTCACTGCCACTCTGCCTCCTGATGCTTCTGACCTGCCTCTGACTGACGTCTCTCTGCCTATGCAGCAGTTGGTGGCATGCGACTCTTGCAGTGCAGTTTCTGATGTGCCTACTTCTCGCACTGGCCACCATCTACAACTGCCGCACTGGCATGACGGCTACAATTTCAAGTGATGAAGCTTTCCTCCACTGTGCTCTGCACTACTATGGTGGGGGACAGTGGGCAGCAGTAGGGGGGGGGGGGGGGCTCTATGGCGTCTCTGGTGGAGAGCTTCCTATCTTTGACTCTGATCTCTTTGAACTACTTTGTTCTTTGACTCACTCAGCGTGCAACTTGTGCACTGCCATGTTTTGTTCTTCTTAAAAATGCATTTATGATATTTAAAGTGTGTCATTACCAATCAGCATTATGTGATAACCACAAGTTAAAAAAGTAAAAATTGTATCAAAATGGTGATTATGTAAAGCTGAATAAAAAATAAAATATCAAACAGTTTCTACACCATTAAAAATGTTTTAGTTATCAGAGGTGATATGAATCTGTTCACCAACATTAATGTCTTTGATTATTTTCAAGTCACCCATAACATCTCTTCAAAAGTATTAGCAAAATGAGGGGGAACCAACTTGTCTTTAATTCCCCAACTTCAGAAGGTTTGCTATGCTGCTACATTACAAGACCAACCACTTAACAAAATGCTCACTCCTCATCAATATGCTAGTATACATATAGTGCTGGCTCATCATTATGTACAGTGTCTCTATTTCAAACATGATTACAGTAGAAGCTCGGCTATCTGACTGTCAATTCATCGACTCCTCAGGTTATTCTACCATGTGTCCAATTATCCATCTGTGCTCCATGCCAATGTTATTACTCAATTTTATCCCTTTCACAAGTGTCCATCTGAGTCACGCTCCTCAAGATTTCTGAGTTGTCATTAAGAAGTGTAAGGGACTCCAAAAGACTAAAAATGGCTAGAAATTAGAAAAGGAAATGTGTTGTGTGTACGATCAAACAGAAACTAAGTGTTCTGTAAAGGGTTCACAAATGTGAGCCAGTTACTAAATTAGCCTCTGAAATGGCTATTGGAATACCAACCATTAAAGAATGGAAAAAGAACTTGAAAGATTGAAGCTTTTTTGTTAACTGTAGATGGTGAAATTCTTTAAAAACTACAAAATTATTGAAATAATCAAAACTCGGATGGTGCTGTGTGGGTTTGGTTTTCTCAGGAAAGGTGTAAGGAGACCTCATTATCAGGCCCTAAAATGAAAGAAGAAGCTATTCAATTGCACCCAAAACTGGGTGGTGAGAAAGGTGTAGTCCTGGCATGTGGAGGTTGGCTTCATGAGTGGAAAAGTTGTCATGATGTTAGGTAAGTTGCTATTTCAGGTGAAAATCTTTGCAATGATGATGTTGCAACTAAAGAGGTTGTTGAAAATTTTGAAAAAAATGGTGTCATAAAATAAACTAGTAGCTAATCAGTTACACAACATTGATGGAACTGGGATGAACTATGAAATGCTCCTTCAAAAACCCTTGCCTCAAAGAACAAACTGTAAAGTCACAAGACTAGCGAAGGACAGGATGGCCATTGCAACATGCAGCAACCCAAGTGGTGACCAAAATTGCTATTGTTTGTAATCACCAAATCTAAGAAACCAAGAGCCCACAAGAAACAAACACTTTGGCACTTCTTGTTGATTAAAAAGCTAAAAAAAGTGCTAGGATGACTGATAATTTGTTTAAAGATTGGTGTTTTGATGCATTTGTTCCAGCCATTAAAAATACTTAAAATAAAAAAGACCTACCAACCTGTGAATTTTTATTACTAGCCAATACCCCAAGCCAATCCTCAGAGTCTGAACTTCAACAAGGTGACATGATTGTTATGTCTCCACTCCCTCACATGACTTCAGTAATCAAACAAATGGACCAGGGTGTTATTAAGTGGTTAAAACAATGTTACGAGAGGAAATGCATCAGTGCTTTGTCAAAGAAAACGGCAGAGGCTTGTGATCTTTTTGAAGCAATGAAAAGCCTATCTGTTCTATTAGAACAGATAGAATTTATACATTCATTCAAGAACTTAAGGAAACTACTCTAACCAAGAGCAAGAACTTCCAGAACGTAATGAGTCAGATGATGCAGCTCCAGTTGATGATTTGCAAACTCTTTGGAATGATATCCAGCGCCCTGATGTAAAGGAATGGGTAGCAGAAAGTGATGGTGCTGCTGAACTTGAAAATGATCAGATCGTTGCTCCTGTTTTGCAACAGTATAGTGTCAAGCAAGAGGAGCCAGATAATGAAGTATAGGAAGAAGCCATAAAAGATCAGCCACTCTGCAGCAAAGGATGCATTTGAGACTGCCCTCAAATGTTTGGAACAAGGCCAAACTGCTACTGCTATGGACATATTGTGGCAAAGAAGGGGCATAATGCAGCTGCAAAGGCATGGTTTAAGCAATTAAAACAAAAAAAGACACTTTACAGTTTTCAAAATAAATTATCAGTTTATAAAATTTTCTGTTTTCCTTTCTCTTGGTTATAAATGCCATTATTTATTTAATTTTGATTTATTAGATTGTGTTGAGCTCTGCAAATGATTTGTTTCATTCTCCTCTGGTTATCCAACCCTTTTAGCATTCCAACCACTGACCAGTCCCAAAATTGGTGGTTAATCGAGGTTCTACCACGTATCCTTATATAGCTGCAGATTTGGTTCGACAATGATTTTGATGCTGGTCACACAATCAGGAGGAGTGACATCCAGATGTACACCCTGTCATCCAGAATTAGGTTTTCCACAGTTTATCTACACCATTTTAGGCAAATACTAGGATAGTTCTTGGAAGTCTCTTTGGGCTTGCTGCTGGAACCTAAAATCAACTCCAGTTAATATTTCAGCAATCCAACTGTCCACCATCTTCAGGAGAACACTGCTTCTGCTGATGAGTCCTGCTGAGAACTGACACCATGCTGCAAATCGGCATCCTATGTAGGCCCCTGTACTGTACACGGCGCATGCACTGCCCATCACCATTGCTGCCCTCAAAGAGTTGGCAGATGGTGCTACACTTATCAGAACACCAGCAGCAATGATATATTGCACTCAGATGTGGGATAGTACAGGATTCCACATCCTACTAAGACGAAACCCATTGTCTCTATTAATTAAATAATCTGTCCAACTAATTTCAATTGCCTCTTTATAGACAGTGTTCCAAAAACTGGAAGTGTTGGCAACTATCACTGTTTCATCAAATTTCATACTGTGTTCCTCTTAAACAGTGTTCTGCTAATGCTGATTTTTCCAGCTGTTGTAGCCTCGTATGATGATGATGCTCCGCACACAGTTTATGACAGGTGTGTGGAACATCGCTGTCATACGAGGCTGACAGACATGACTAGGAGGACCAGCCTGACCCACAGAATTTCAATGAGGCCCACAATCTACATTATTGCCCACAGTAATGATAATTGTCTCCTTGCTTCTGAATTGAGTAGAAGGCTTGAACCGGAGCCTTCAAAAGCCCTATGAAAAGTTAGGCAGTGATTTCCTAGACTTGCACCACAGGTGTGAGAGCTGTGGTGTCCCACTAAATGCATCAGGTGTGCACTATACAACAGAGGGTGCTACTCAGGTAACTGACCATGTGTGGGGTGCACAAAAGGTATTCTTCAGATTAAATGATACCTCAAAGTAAAGAAATTCCTCCTACCTCAATCCCAAATAAAACTAGTGATCAACTGCCGAAGCATTTGCAACAAAGATCTAGAACAACTGATAACATTGTACCATATTTCACATGAAATTTCTGGGCTGATAGGTTGTGACTGATGTCTAAAACTTTCTCCTAACATTTCACCTCTGACTGTGGGAGACATCTTCAGAGGTAAAGTGGGAAACTGAAACCAGAACTCAAGGGAACACCAAATAAATAGGCTGCGTAGAAGCCACCACAGTCCATCACATGACATCAGCTATGAGATTATCTCTAGCAATGCGAACATTCTCAACTGAAATTAATGCTGGCATTACCAGAGATGATCTTGTAGCCAACATCATGTGATAGACTGTGGAGCCCTTTACACTGCCTAAATATTTGGCACTCCCTTGAGTTCTGGTTTCAGTTTACTGCTTTACCTCTGAAGATGTCTCCCGCAGTCAAAGATGAAATGTTAGGAGAAAGTTTTATACATCAACCACGGCCTATTAGCACGGAAGTTTCACATGAAGTCCGTACCAGCTGTGAGAGCCAACACTGTGTGATTATTATATAATATGTTAGGTTTTCTTCCCATTTTAATCACATGTGGTATGTGGGAAGAATGACTGGTTAAATGTCTCTGTACATCCTGTAGCCTAATCTTGGCTTTATATTCCGTACATGAGCAGTACATTAGGACTGAAGGATATTTCTAGATTCTTTGCTTAATGCTAGTTTTTGATCTATGGTAAGCGGACATTTGTGCAGTAACTGGCAACGGTGTTCAAGAGTCTGTCAATTCAGGTTTTCCAGCATTTCTGTGGCATTGTACTATGAGTCAAACGAAAATGCGACCTTTTGTGCTACCTTTATCATACATTCAGCATCTCCTGTAAATCTTATTTTGTATGACTCCCACACACTTGAGTAAGATTTGAAGATGGGACATAGAAGTGTTTTACCACCAGTCTCCTTTCTAGGCTAACAGTAATTTACCAGTAACCTGTCAATGAACCAAAGCCCGTTACCTGCCTTGCCTATGATTGGCCCTGTGTAATCATTCTTTTTAATATCCACACAGATTTGTATGCCCAGAAATTTATATGGATTGACTTATTACAACTGTGACTCATTGATATTGCAGTCATAGAATAATACTTTTCTGTATTTTGTGAACTGCACAATTTTACATTTTTGTACTTTTAAAGGATGATATTAATCTTTGCACCTCTTTGAATAGGACTGGATATTTGTGCAGCTCTATTTCAGATAATACTCCATTACAGGTTCCTACATCATCTGCAAAAAAGACTGAGGTTACTGTGAATATTATCTTTCAGATCATTAATATAGAACATGAGCAGCAAGTGCCACAGTACATTTCCCTGGTGCGTGCTCAAGGTTACTTCTACTTCCTTCAGTGACAGGCTTTGCCCTGTCTGTCAAGAGATTCTCAGTCTATTCACAAATTTTGTTTGATACAGCATATGATTGTACTTTTCATAATAACCATTGGTGAGTTGTGAGTTATTGACTTAAATGCTGTAATGCATTGTTGGAAGCTGTGGATAAGCAGCTCTCCTCTGGAACTGGGTGGAGGAGCAGGCGATGAATGACACAGATCAATTGATATGGGACTTTATTGTCAACCTTCATCAGATGTAGTTCAGCGTACCTGAAACAGATAGACTGTGGACAGTGGGAGATGATCCTCAGTCCTGAATGCATTGGTACGTACATACTCACATAGGTGTTCCCCGCAGAGGGTACCGGGCAGCTCTGCTACTACTGCATGGTGGCAGATGATGGCAACAGGAGGTGACAGGAGGTGCAGCAGCGAGATGGAGTCCCAAAATGGGGGCTGGGCAGTCTGGCATGGTTATTGGTTTGTGGCTCGGTGGAGTCAGTGCCATAGATGTGGCAACAACTGGCACAGGCTGTGGATCATTGGATGGCCCATATGTGTCAAACAATGATGGGCTGGACCTATGGATTTAAATACTGATTCCCTATGCTGATGGTTATGGAAAAGCTGTGTTTTGGAGTTGCACTGAATCATGCGGAGTGGGGACAATGTCTGAGGCTTGGCGTAACCAGCAGTAGGTCAGTCAAACTGCTGACATCCCATCCTCCACTGATTGCATAAGTAGCACATCTGCTGACATTGCAATGTTAGCAGGGATGTTGGCCAATGGACTTTGGCCTGGTTCCAATTCTGGGCAGCTTTCCAGGGTACTAGGTTCTGAGCCAGTACATTTCCTGTCTTTTTTGGATTAATGCAATCCTCCAGTTTCCTGTTTTGTTGGTCTGACTAAAATAAACACTTAAGCATCTATCATTGTTTCTACATTTCCTGTGTCCTGACTGGACTTGGAGTGCCACACCTCTTGTGTAAATTTCACTTTTGAATGTTCCTTTTTATCTTTTAATTTTACATTGTGTACAGGATCTCTCTGTTTCAATGTTTACACACTAAGTCTGTCTATCCCTAGTTTTATTTCCACTACTTTGATTCACTCACCATGTGTGACTCTCTGTTGCTGACATGACCACTGTGGACCCACAGGTTAAAGGAAGGTAAATGTGAGATTTGTGCAAATCTGAGGCTGTGGCGGCATCACACAATACTTATTACTATCAAAATTATGCAAGCAGTTTGTAATGTTATGTGAGCCTCACTGCCCCTCTTGTTTGCCTAATTGGTGTCTGATTTTATTCTGAGCAGCTCAGTAATGTATGTAACTATCGTAAATGTAAATGTGATTCAAAAAGTACTTGAAGTGAAGTGAAGCGCAGCTGGACAGCAAGAAACGCTTTAGTGCGCAATCCCCGCAATAACAGTAGTAGTGAATCTTTGAGTATGGACTCTAAAAAAAAGACAATTGATTTATTAAAACAAAAGAGGACTGTTAATCTGTATCTTGTGGAAGGAGGATGTGGTGCTAGGCAGCTGCTCAGAACATATTCTTACATTTAATGAACATTAATATTTTAGTGATAAAACTAAGTAAAGTATGTGTAAGAGTTGCCAAACATTTATGTATACAAATTTTCTGGAAGTGAAGGATAGAAATATCTTGTTTTTGGAAAAGAAGGTGAACTTCATTGTCATTGCCATCTATCAATTGACAGAATTGTAAATGTACAAAGTTCACTAAAATACAGGAAAAGAAATGCATTCTCCATAGTTTTTCATTCAATAAGTAACAACCTCTCATAATTTCTTAATTACAGTAAATGGATTATGTTCTTGTTCAATAGTATGGTGCTGAACTCCACTGATCAATTTTGATGTAGCAGGACATGTAGTTTGAAGGAAGTTTGTGTGCTAAGCAATCTCATTTTCTTACGAAAAGCAGATTGCTGTTTGATCTTATTTACTTACAACAGTGGTCCCTTAGGTATGAAAAGCTATGAAAACTTGGGCTCAAAGCTATCCAAAATATGGCCAGACACTAACAGAGTTGTATTTTAAACCTTAAAGAACAATAACTTCCTTCAAATTGTAATACGATACCAACTGGTCCAGAAGCTGATAATTCAAGGAGCCAGCAACCAAAATTCAGCTACCAGTTATGACTTAAAGTAAAAATCTCAATCAAAAATCAATCTCTCTCTCTCTCTCCAAACACATATGTAAATATTCATAATATTATTAAAAAAAAAGTCATTTGATAAGTTGATGTGCTGGTCCCTATGGTTATGTTTGGTATGATGCATTCCATCATCAGGTGACTATTTTGTGGTGCTGTCATCTGGTCCAGGGTATTCAGTTGGGTGTAATGGGGCCTTCAGCTAAGCAAAGTTTTCTCTGGCCAAAATCTCAAAGAGTGGATCAAATATAGTCTCCCATGCTACTGATCAGGTGTGGATGGTGAGACACTCATATTCACAACCTTTAATGTTATCTGTATCCATACCATCTGCCTGATCTCTACTTGTGTATTGATTGTGTTGGCAACATAGTAGTGGAGTGGTAAGTATTCCTCCCCTATGGAGGTTAACAGTTCTAATGGGGCCACAAGCTCAGCTCAGCTCAGATTTTATGAAGGCCTTCTAGAAAGAGTATCTGAGTTAGATGGCCATGGATGATGTGGATGAGTGCTTTATGTAGTTATATAGCTTCAGTGCATATGTTGATGATACTTTTAACTAGAGTGCATAAAAGCTTCAAGATGGTTGACATTTTTGAAGTGGTCCCTGAAAACACGTAAGTCGCGATTCACTGCGTCCACTGATTTTCATACGTGAGTCATGAGGGTGGTGGCCATGGTATGTAACTGGAGGTGGGGTTTTGCTCACCACATCTTTTTTTTGAAACTTGCAAGGTGTGTGGTTTGCACTTCGAGGGTACCCTGGTTCCCTTCTATATCTGCCTGCACCTACTGAAATCCGATGTTTATCCTTTCAATGTCTCACACTTCGGCAGTGCTGAATACTATCTTTTTGAGTCTGCCACCTGTGTCTAACCACCTTCTTTTTTGTCAAGCCTGTGGAGCCAATTTCTGTGGTTTGGCACAACTGCTCCTGCAAAGGTACAAAAGCTGATCGTAGAAATTGATGTACTGTTTGAGTATCATTCAGTCTTGCCCTACCTTGCATCAAGAGTTGTAATTTCCTGTAAGTATCCTCAAGTTTCTAAATTTGATTTTCAGCTGTCCATACATCAAAATCCAGGCTTAATGTTCACTGGTGTTCTGACATCACTACATATAGCTGCTGTATGAAAGGTACCCTAACACTCAAAGGTCATACCTTGATAGTTTCTGCCACTTTGTATTTGCCCCATAGACTCAGGGACACCACAACCAGGATGCCTCTTGCTCTCATGCTCACCTTGCTTTTGTGTTTGTCAGCTGGAACTTCCACATATATCCTCTGCTCTCCATAAATGGATAGTGGGTAAGGTCTGGACAACATGCTATGGGAAGACGCAATTCCCTGTCAGCTTACTTGTCGCTTTCATATTCAAAGAGTTTCCTCAAATCCTCCAACATCTTTACTGACTAAACTGACCTATAAAACATCTGTTATAAATGGTCTTCAACCCTTAAGTGAAACTCCAAAGTGTGTCATCTATACACTCATTCTCGCTCACTGCCAATATACTTCCAGTCTGCTTATTTACACTCCTGGAAATGGAAAAAAGAACACATTGACACCGGTGTGTCAGACCCACCATACTTGCTCCGGACACTGCGAGAGGGCTGTACAAGCAATGATCACACGCACGGCACAGCGGACACACCAGGAACCGCGGTGTTGGCCGTCGAATGGCGCTAGCTGCGCAGCATTTGTGCACCGCCGCCGTCAGTGTCAGCCAGTTTGCCGTGGCATACGGAGCTCCATCGCAGTCTTTAACACTGGTAGCATGCCGCGACAGCGTGGACGTGAACCATATGTGCAGTTGACGGACTTTGAGCAGGGGCGTATAGTGGGCATGCGGGAGGCCGGGTGGACGTACCACCGAATTGCTCAACATGTGGGGCGTGAGGTCTCCACAGTACATCGATGTTGTTACCAGTGGTCGGTGGAAGGTGCACGTGCCCGTCGACCTGGGACTGGACCGCAGCAATGCACGGATGCACGCCAAGACCGTAGGATCCTACGCAGTGCCGTAGGGGACAGCACCGCCACTTCCCAGCAAATTAGGGACACTGTTGCTCCTGGGGTATCGGCGAGGACCATTCGCAACCGTCTCCATGAAGCTGGGCTACGGTCCCGCACACCGTTAGGCCGTCTTCCGCTCATGCCCCAACATTGTGCAGCCCGCCTCCAGTGGTGTCGCGACAGGTGTGAAGGGAGGGACGAATGGAGACGTGTCGTCTTCAGCAATGAGAGTCGCTTCTGCCTTGGTGCCAATGATGGTCGTATGCATGTTAGGCGCCGTGCAGGTGAGCACCACAATCAGGACTGCATACGACCGAGGCACACAGGGCCAACACCCGGCATCATGGTGTGGGGAGCGATCTCCTACACTGGCCGTACACCTCTGGTGATCGTCGAGGGGACACTGAATAGTGCACGGTACATCCAAACCGTCATCGAACCCATCATTCTACCATTCCTAGACCGGCAAGGGAACTTGCTGTTCCAACAGGACAATGCACGTCCGCATGTATCCCGTGACACCCAACGTGCTCTAGGAGGTGTAAGTCAACTACCCTGGCCAGCAAGATCTCCGGATCTGTCCTCCATTGAGCATGTTTGGGACTGGATGAAGCGTCGTCTCACGCGGTCTGCACGTCCAGCACAAACGCTGGTCCAACTGAGGCGCCAGGTGGAAATGGCATGGCAAGCCATTCCACAGGACTACATCCAGCATCTCTACGATCGTCTCCATGGGAGAATAGCAGCCTGCATTGCTGCGAAAGGTGGATATACACTGTACTAGTGCCGACATTGTGCATGCTCTGTTGCCTGTGTCTATGTGCCTGTGGTTCTGTCAGTGTGATCATGTGATGTATCTGATCCCAGGAATGTGTCAATAAAGTTTCCCCTTCCTGGGACAATGAATTCACGGTGTTCTTATTTCAATTTCCAGGAGTGTACTTCTAAGCAAACCACATTTTAACAAACAAAAAATGTACTGCACCATGTAGCATTGAATGTTTTCCTTCTAAATTAAATTAGATATGCTACTGTTTACTATTATTGCACATAAAATTTTACTGCAAAGTCTTCTGACCTAATACCTAACTACAAATGTTTCCTTTGAGCATCTTTCATACAAGCAACACAAACACAGTCATAACCATAAGATGTACTTACAAATATCCTCAATTAAAAACCTGGCCAGCTTTGCAAGGGTAGCATTAAGTATCTATGGCCAGATGAATCATGTGGCATAGCATATTTTATTTTCAGGCCACTGCATAGAGTTATGGACAAATTTTGTAGAACTGCAATAAGTAATTGAATATCATCACCTTTGTACAACTTAAGTGATG
Source organism: Schistocerca gregaria (assembly GCF_023897955.1). Taxonomy (NCBI): domain Eukaryota; kingdom Metazoa; phylum Arthropoda; class Insecta; order Orthoptera; family Acrididae; genus Schistocerca; species Schistocerca gregaria. The sequence continues at coordinate 45,375,781 of NC_064931.1, forward strand.
TAAGCAGCATATGGCATGAGAATTGTCTTGAGACATGAATGTTACATGTTCCTACTGAGTTGGTGTTTGGAATGACATCTCATGGCAATGATGGGTGCACATCATGATGTAACTAATATCTTCACAACCAATATAAATATTGTATGTGAATCATAAGTACATATGTGTGTGGGTAATTAAACATCTATTGGAGGCTGGCTAACATGGCACAAATAAAAGGAAAAATATGAAAAAAAACATACATGGTGTACATGCTGGGATAATGCTACAGCACTCTTCTTGTGAACTTCAGTATATACAATGATGCACTGCTGAGACTCATTGGTGCAATTCTGTGTCATGGACTTTTTATGGGAGACTTCTTCATTGTGCCATGCGAAGAATCATGTCCATATCTAGATTTGATTCAATAAATGCAGAAGGCTGAAAGTTGAGTCATCTGCTGCACTGTTCAAAGAACATACTGTATGTAATGAAACAAAGTTGCTGAAGTTTATGGAGCAGTTTTCCTGAAAATGTATTACTTGCAGCATAAAAAATGAAACACCACTTATTCTGGATTCACAGTTTTTCATTAAGCAGTTTTTCTCAAATAATTGAAGGGAAACTACTGGTTAAGGATATTTCATTAGCTAAAATTGCAAGTCTCATATCGGAGGCTGATGATGACATAGTATGTTTTTGTTATTGGTCATATTTATTAGGATACTTCAAAGTTGAGTAATTCACTGCCCATTGTTCAAAGAATTTCCAGTTAATTAAGATTGCACATAGTGATTGCTAATCTGAGGGAAACAGAGACTAACAGTCTGAAATTGTCATCATATTTTGAAAAGGTTATCTTCACATCACTGAGAGGGGAATCCCATGTCAAAACACGGAGTGGAAAAAAGTGTCCCAGCTGAGATTCAATCACACAACCTTTCAGTTCACAGCTAAACATGCTATCCCTGGACTACCACTTCAGATGTGAATTGGGTTCCACTTGCTGCATTCTCAAGGCACTGCTGCAGTCTTGAGTTATGGTGTTTGTTTGCTACGTGACAATGACATCATTTTACAATGTAACTTCAATTCATCATAATTCAGACTATTTGTACACAATATTTAAAAATTATGTACAAAAACCTTCCTCATGAATCAGTGAATCCCTGCAGCAGTTCCTGAGAATAGTCTACATATACAGACAGACACACACAAGTGATTTCAGTTTATATATAGAGAGATAATAAATTAGTAAACACAAAGACCATCCTGTGGCCTTAAAGCATATGTATGTGTTGGAAAAATTGTAGGTACACCATGTTTCAGTGGCTTAGTTCTACCTTTCCTTCTCTTGTTCTCTCTAACCAATAACCTAATGAGCTGTTGCCAACTGTGGTAGTGCTTCCACTTCACCCTGAAATGCATGAATCCTTCATACATGAACAACTGTGGTTTTGGCCAGGAATTTTATATTAACACTAACTGGGGATGTCGTTGCAACTACCTGATAAGGTCCTTGATACTGGACAATGAAATTCTTATTTTTTCCCCTTGGAACATGAGAGTTCAATAGCATTATCCACTGCCCGATGTGGTACTTAGGCAATCTGCCTTTTTTATTGTGGATGCTTTCCTGTCGTTCTAGAGCCTTCTTACTCATTTATTTTATCTGACACCATTACCTTTAATAAAGTTCCAAACAGATGATGTATCCTCTCTTGGAGCATGTTGACACAATTCAAAAGGTGAAGGCATTTTCTAACCAAAACCAACCTAATAGAGTGAAATGCCTATGTTTTATGGATTTTAGAGTTGTACATGGCCATAGAAAATTGCAGAAGGGTTTCCCAATTATTGTGATTACTATTTACATAATAACTTAGCATTTTACTTAATGTCCTATGAACTATTTCCATTGTGCCATTTTCTTGTGGGTGGAGGGCACTAGTTTGTAACTTCTTTGTGCATAACAGTTTATATAACTGCTTCAACAAGTTGGGTGTAAAGTTCCTGTGTTGGTCAGTTATTATCATCCCTAGTGTGTAAAATTTCAATAACTGCTGGTTAACCAAAGCTTGAGCCACTGTTTCTGCTTACTGGTTTGGTATGACAAACATGGCCAAGTAATGTGAGCAGTGATCAATTATGTTTAATAAATATTGATTTCCTGTTAGTGTTTGAGGAAACTGACCTATTGAAATAATGAAAATGCCTTTTATGTGTCAGGCAGTCTTCGAAACAGGATTTGATGATGACTCAAGTTTGCTTTTTGAGTGCAAGGAATGCGTCTTTACACAGTGCTCATTATTTTTCACAAAGTGGCACTCCGTGGCTCATCATCTTGCCAGCTAAGATGGAAATGTGGGCTTGTCTCTCCCATAAACAGGTTGTCACAACTACACAGCTGCCACATCATATTGTCATGTAAAGTACTCCATCGTTGGAACTGTATTGTGCTTGTTTCATGAACCGCTGATAGCTGTGATAAATGACCTGTCTCTGTGATGTTCTTCTGTGCTTACTCCAATTAATTGTATGGCATGTAGTTTGTGATTTAACTATGAGATTTTCACAAACAATGCACAACCTCAAAATCAAATTCACTTAGCCATAAGGCCCAATGGGTTAAACAGCTGATTGGATCTTTTGATCCCAGAAGCCACTTTAGTGCTGCGTGATATGTTATGACCTTAAAATGCCTCCTATAAAGATAGTAATGAAAATAAGTGACATCAATAATTAGTGTGAGCATTTCTTTTTCTGTAGTTGAATAGCTTTTTTTCTGCTTTATTCAGTTTTCTGGAAGCATAGCTATGGGGCATCCTTCCCAATCGACCACTTGGCTTAGGACACAGCCTATGGCATGATTGTTCAATCACACAATAAGGTAAACTGTTTTTGATAGACAGGAAAAATAAGGAAAGGACCATCTAAACACTTCCTCACATTCAAGAGTCCAGTGAAATCTTCCTTCTTTTTTTAACAGATGTGTAATGTGTTGTGATACCTTTGAAAACTTTGGAATGTTTATTCTATAGACATCAGTGATGCCAAAATATGATTGGACTTCCTGTACTGTGCAAGGCATTGGAAAAACCTTCATGTCTTGCACAAGTTGTATGTCAGTGTGTACCTTGTACAAGCCAATAATGTGGCCTAAGTAGTGTACCTTCCACAATACAAAGTAATTCTTTTGTAAACTAAGGCCAGTTGCTACATGCAACCATTCAAATACTTCTCGCAGTCACGACACTTGCTCCTGGATGTCCATGAAGAATACTATTACGTCATCTATGTAAGCAATGCATTGCTTTGGTTTCAAGGCACATATCTCCCCATCTAAGTGCTGGGAAGTTGCTGGTGCATTTTTCTGACCAAAAGGCATCCACCAGTACTGGAAATGAACAAAAATGGCATTTAGGCTGATCTACTGGTACTACTTCTGACTTATTGTATCCACTACCTAAATCCTGGGTGGTGAAATAATGGCATTGCCCCAGGTTGTCTAAGGTTTCTGTAATATTGGGTAGCCATTTCTGACCACACACTAATTTAGAAATCTATAATCACAGTAGAACCTATAAGCCATTTTCCCATTTGAAGACTTCTTCAGAACAATTACTTTTGGTGCTGGCCAGGAACTAGTACTTTATTCTATAATTCTATCCCAAAGCTGTTGATCAATAAATTCCTCCATCACTGGTTGTAAATAGTGTGGGACTCAGTATGGTTTCTTGTATACAGGCAACACATTCCCAATGGGAATTCTGTGCTGCACTAGAGGTGTAGCTGGCAATGGTCCAGGTGAGTTGCATAGTCCTGCAATAACATCTCCATATATACTCTATCATGCAATGTCTTTCACCTTATTGCAGTTAAATCAACAGACTGTCCTATAATTGTCTATACTGATGGGTACTGCCATCAATTGCTTGCATGTAGGGTAAACTATTGTACAAAACATTGTGCTTGAGGTTTTGATGTGATGTTTAATCAGGAAGTCTAGACCAAAGACGACATTGAAGCTAATGCTCATGGAAGGCAGAACTTGCACACACTCAGAAGTCTCTAGTACCAGTTTCTGAAACTGTGGAATTAAGAGAATACACACTATTAGCACCCGCACCACTTAATGTACCATGTGGTGGAGTCAAATTCACTGTAGCCAATATTTTCGAAGAAGAAACTGACTAGCACAGTCGTCATGGTGTAGTGGTTATGATACTAGACTGCTGCATGGAAGGTTGTGAGTTCAAAACTCACCTGAACTGTAAAATTTTAATTTCTATTTTCAGTTTGAGTACATTGTAGAAGTATCCACAAATGTCAAGAATCATTGTACTGGAATGTTCTGTAACCGTATGTGTTCTGACCGGAGGCAGTTCGCTCCACACTCTTGTATGTGCAAGTGTTGAATAAACCTTCGTTAAGTGAAGTTAGTGTTCATCATTCACCTTCTTCTGTGTGACATTATTCTGGTGGCGATGATGGGTATTGGAACTTGTGACAGCGTACATTATCGATGACACAGTGGCTCCCATCAGGCCACGACAGACCTGCTGTTTAATTGGCGAGAAACCCAAGTTTGAGCCATATTCAACAGATCGCAGTCTATTGGAGACAGAAGAAGAAGAGGATGTTATGATGACAGCAACTGTGTGGCACCACATGAGACATACTTCCGGGTTCTCTGGTGATGATAGCCAAGATCCAAACAAGTGGCTGAAGGTATATGAGCATATAACCAGAGTTAACAAATGGGATGAAACCGTGTGTTTGGCTAACGTATTTTTCTACTTGGAGGGCACTGCCAAGCAATGGTATGAAAACAACGAGGAGAAGTTCACAAGCTGGGAAGTATTCCAGGTGGAACTATGCAAGTATAACAGAAGTGCAACGCTGAAGATAAATTAAAGTTCAAGGCCAGCGACCAGGATAAACTACAGCATCCTACATACAAGACATCTTGGAGCTGTGTAAAATAGTGGATCCTAGAATGAAGGAGGAAGATAATGTTGCACATCTCATGAAGGGTGTTGCTGAGAACATGTATCAAGCCCTACTCCTGAAGGACGTTTTGACAGCGGACGAGTTCATAAAATGGTGCCAGTATATTGAAACAAAGCATCAAGAAAGAATTACATGCAAGAAGTTTGAACGGCTTTCAAATGTCATATTGATGTCTGTGATGGAGGGAGGAACTGATTTTACAAGTGTTCTTCATCAGATAGTGAGAGAGGAAGTTCAGAAGGCACTTGGATTGCATGGCGAGCGTAAAACCGCGTAGGTTCAAGAGATCATAATGGAGGAAGTGGAACAGACATTGAGCCCAATATCTCGTCCTTCATTCCCTTTTAAAAACAGTGGAAAAGACAAGACCCATTCAGAGTTACATTCCTAGAATGCCGCATGAGGAACCTGTTTGGGCACCAAGGAAGACTGATGTCTGGAAGTCCCAGGATAACCAACCAGTATGTTTCAACTGCAGACGACCAGGTCATGTGGTGCACTATTCTCGAGAAAGGTGGTGGATATTTGATGATACCCACACCAGAAGACAGCAGACCAATCTTAGCCAACACCAACTATGGGATGACGAAGATTAACAAGAAGATGTGGGTGCAGGATGCAAGCTAGCCACTGGAGAGGACGCTCACCAATCTGCCGATCAAGGTCTCCATTGCCGTTTAGAAGCTCCAGCTGATCATGTAGCTGCCACAACCTGGAAAACTAAAGGGTGTGACCTTCCTTGGAGGTAAGGCCACCAAAGAGAAAAATCCTCTCCTGTCGACTCTACAAAAATGATAAGAAAATAGGTCAATATCCTCATGGATGGCTGACCGCCCTAGCTCTTGTGGACTCTGGGACATTTTATTCAGTCATTTTGGAGAAGTACTGTCACCAGTTGCAGAAAACCATCTCTGCAGAAAAACATCTCTGCTCGAGGTGGCTAATGAGAAATATGTAAAACCTACAGGAAGATGTGTCATTCGTGTGGGTATAAGTAGCCATACACAGCCCTTAGAATTCATTGTCTTACAAGAGCGTTGTCATGACATCATTCTTGGATGGGACTTTTTGAAAGCTTCTTAGGTAATTATAGATTGTGGTTGCTCAACGATTATGCTAGACAAGATGAGAGACTGTGGACAGGAAGATGTGCATCTGAGTGTGTGGAGACTATGTGTGCTGGATGAAGTGATCATTCCTGCATTCAGTGCTACAAAGGTAACTGTAATGTGTCATGCCATGCATCAACCCATTAATCTTGTAGTGGACTGTAAGAAAAACATACCACTGAAGAATAGCTTGGTCATCCCAGCCTCTGGCATCTTGTTTAAGAACGGATTCAGTGAACTGTGGATAGTTAACTGTTGTCAAGAACCGCAGATACTACCAAGATGTGTGCATAGCAAACACTGAGCCCTCAATTGAAGAACAGCTGAGCATCATAGAAACCTCCCATGTCGAGTCTGTGTGCTAAATTGACACTACCACTATGAGAGAAAATCTTCTAGCTCAACTATCACCACATCTCACTAAGGAACAACAGAAGAAGCTACTTGCCATTCTTCAAGAATTCTACAATGCTTCAATCCACAGGCAAAGATAAAAATTAGATAAATCAATGGTGAAGCACCGAATTAGCACTGGAGGCCATCAACCAATAAGCCAGAGAGCATACTGTGTGTCGGCAACAGAACATAGAATAATTCGTGATGAGGTAGAGAAAATGATGAAGAATGACATCATTCAGCCTTCGCAGAGCACATGGTCATCGCCAGTGGTTCTCACCAGGAAGAAGGATGGCAGATGGTGCTTTTGTGTTGATTACAGGTATCTTAATAAGATAACTAAAAAGGATGTTAACCCCCTTCCACAAATTGACGATACACTAGATAGTCTGAAGGGGGCTAAGTTTTTCTCAACCATGGATGTGTGCTCGGGGCACTGGCAAATCGAAGTAGATGAGGCTGATCATGAGAAAACTGCATTAATCACCCCTGAGGACCTATATAAGTTTAAGGTAATGCCATTTGGTTTGTGTAATGCACCAGCAACTTTTTAATGGATGATGGATAATCTTCGAAGTCACCTGAAGTGGACAATGTGTCTTTGTTATATAGACAACATTATAGTATTCTCAGAGACATTTGATGAACACATAAAAAGACTGAGGGCCGTTCTTAAGTGTCTCCAACAAGGCAGACTGAAACTTAAACCAAGAAAGTGTCTCTTTGTAGCAAAGAAATCAAAATACTTGGACACCTTGTGTCAAATGAAGGTATGCGGCCAGACTCAGAAAAGGTGAGATCTGTAAGGGAATTTCCTACTCCTAGAGATGTGAGAAGCTTCCTCAGATTACGCTCTTAGTACAATTGTTTTATCAAAGACTTTTGTATCAAAGCCAGGTGACTCCAAGAGCTGTTAAAAGCCGATGCTAAATTTATCTGGGGTGGTGGTCAACAAGATTCTTTCGATGTGCTGTGGAAGGCTCTGACAACTGACCCTGTGCTTGGTCTGTATGATGAGAGAGAACCTGCAGAACTACACACAGATACCAGTGGGTATGGGATCAGTGCTTTTCTGGTGCAAATTTCAGATGGAAAAGAGAAGGTTATAGCCTATGCTTGTAGGATGCTTACAAAAGCCAAGAGAAACTACTCAATTACAGAAACAGAATATCTTGCTGTGATCTGGGCCATGCACAAATTTCGACAGTATCTCTATGGAAGGCCATTCACAGTTGTTACAGACTATCATTCACTTATCTCATTGACAGGTCTTAAGGATCCAACAGGACGACTCGCCAGGTGGGCGCTACATCTTCGAGAGTATGACATTACCATAGTGTACAAAAGTGGAAGAAAACACCAAGATGCTGACTGTCTCTCAAGAAACTCTGTGCAAGACCATCAAGACTTGATGAAGATAGTGACTGTCTCACTGCACTCCAAGATCTCTCTGCTGAGCAGAAGAAGGACGCCAAGATATCTCAAATTATGCTTGCCTTAAATCAGTTAGAGGATGTGTAAGGACAACTTAAGGTAATTAATGGATTACTTTGCAAGAAAAACTTTGGTGATTCATAAACACATGTGCTTGGATGTTCTACAGAAATTCCATGACACACCTGAGGCCGGATGTTTAGGATTTATTAAGACATACAATAGGATCTGCAAGAGATTTTTCTGACCGGGTTTATTTAGGAGTGTCAGTCACCATGTGTCACACTGTCAAGAGTGCTAAAGGAGAAGGGCAGTACCTCTGAAACCATCTGGCTGACTCATACCAATTCCACCAGCTGAAACATCTTTCCAGCATGTTGGGATTGACCTCCTCAGATGATTCCCAACATCTGCTAGTGGTAATAGATGGATTATTGTTGGCACTGATTGTCTTACATGGTATGATATTACAAAATCTGTGAAACAGCCAAAGCATTTGAGGTAGCCAAATTCATTGTGGAAGACATTGTATTGAAACTCTGTGCACCAAGGTCATTAATTACAGATCAAGAAGTTTTTCAATCGATTCTTGTGACAGAGATAAACTGTCGGTGCAACATTACTCATCACATGATGACTGCCTCCCATCTGCAAACTAATGGGCTTACTGAACACCTTAATAAGACCTTGGCTGATATGCTATCAATGTTCATCAATGTTGAGCAGAGCAACTGGGATGAGGTGCTACATTTCGTGATATTTGCCTACAACACCACCAAACTAGACACCATAGGATTTACGCCATTTTTCCTGGTGCATGGGCATGAGGTGACTTTGTCAATGGACACTATGTTTCCATTACATCCTGATGACATGGATGACTGTATCAGCCAGGTGTTAACCAGAGCTGAAGAAGCTAGGCAGTTAGCTCGACTCTACATGCTGCAGAAAACGATTGCCAAAGGTATGACGTGAGCACCTGCCCTGTAGTCTACCAGCCTGATGACCTCATCTGGATCTTCACTCCTGTTTAGATGGTTGGTCTCTCTGAAAATCTTGTCAGGTGCTACTTTGGACCTTATCAGGTTGTAAAACAGTTGTTTGATGTTACTTATGAAGTTGAAGATTTCGACCCCGACACAAGATGACGGAAGATCAGAGATATGGTCTACATCCTTTCTAATGAAAGCCTATAAGGATCCTGCAACCCAGGGTAAATTCGAAGCTCTAACGACAGGCAACAAGCAGAAATGTGACCAAGAGCATAACGCAAGGGAAGCTGTAAGAATATCACCGCCAGGGCGAACATGAGTCATCAGGAGTCAGAGTATGCACAACCAATGGCTCATTCCTGGACTAGGAGGACATAACACCGAAATTCTGTTCTCTTAAGGAGGCAGCAATGTTGCAGAAGAAGGTGAGTAGCACAGTCACTGTCATGTAGTGGTTACAACACTAGACTGTTGCATGGAGGGTCGTGAGTTCAAAACTCACCTGAACTGTAAAATTTTAATTTCCATTTGAGTACATTGTAGAAGTATCCACAAATGTCAAGAATCATTGTACTCAAATGTTCTCTAACTGTATATATACCGTATGTGTTCTGGCTGGAGGCTCTTGTATGTGCAAGTGCTGAATAAACCTTCATAAAGTGAAATAGGTTGCAATAGGTACTGGGAGATGAAGAAACTTACACAGGATAGAGTAGCATGGAGAGCTGCATCAAACCAGTCTCAGGACTGAAGACCACAACAACAACAAGAAGTGAAGTTAGTGTTTGTCATTCACCTAATTACACCTTCATCTATGTGACAATATATTCTGGCCCAGCCATGGATACCTGAGCCCCTGTATCCAACAACTTTCAGGACCCTCCTCTTACATAGACGAATTAATAGATGTATACTACTGATTTTGCACTGGGGTGACCCATGGACAAATTTACTGGGAGTGTTTTATAGTGGTACTCCCTCCCCCTTCTCCTGTTCTGTTTAATGCAGATACATGAATGTTATCTTGATTCCATCATCTATATTCCTGTGGATATTTCTGCACAGAAGACCCCACAACTCTAACATTGTGGATTCCTACAAAACTGCTGAACTTGAACCATTACATATGTGCTGGAAAACCCTACAAATTTTAAATGAGCTACACTTATCAAGTGATAATCGCTCTAGTTCTTCTAATTTTGTGGTAATATGTAAACTATCAATAAAGAAAAATATCTTTCTCAGATTTACCAGAAAATCGTGCTCCCGGTGAGGCCTTACCAGTGTCAAGGGTAAGTGGAGAAGCACCAAAAGGTGATCCTCAACTTCTTTCACCCTTCAAATGATTTACTTTTGTACTTAAAGCCCCTTTATCAGCTCTAAGCTCAGCTAACTCATCCAGCAAATGTTGAATTATCAGTTGGATTGCTACTTTCCAATCAACAGATATTTTGATGACTACTATCACCATAAGTGTATAATATACCGAGACAGAAAGGGATGGTCAAACACAACCAGACAATGCCAAAAAGAAGAAACTTGTCATCAGTACTTACTTGGAAACTTATGCTGAATGCTACTGCTGCCACATCTTCTTCCCTTCTAATCCCCATTGGATGACAATTTACAGCTGTACCAGGTCTTTTGACACCAATATTGTAATGATATATTGATGGAAGACCTGCGCAAGCAGCTCTCTGCTGGAGGTGGCTGGAGGTGCACATGATGAATGCAGCCAATCACTGGATATAACACTTTTTGGCAACCTCAATCAGACATAGTTCAATGTATCTGAAACTGACAGACTGCAGATAGCGATAGATAATCCTTAAATCCAAACATGCCAATACGATGTGCTGACACAGCTGCTGCAGGAATGTGGATGGAGGTGTGGCAGCCATACAGAGTGTGGCTGCCATGGCCAGGCATCAGGTTGTGGTGTTTGGTTTGTGGCCTGGTGAAGACAGTGTCATAGATGTGGTGATGACTGGCACAGGGCTTTTCATCATCAGATGTTCCAGGTGTGTCAAATGATGACAGGATGGACTTGAGATTTAAATTCTGATTCCTTTGCTGACATCTGCAGAAGAACAATGTTTTGGGGTCACATTGAAATGTATGGAGTGGGGAGATGATGTCTGAAGCATGGTGTGACTCCAGTATATCAGTCAGGCTGCTACTGCTGCATGACGTCCACACCTGTTGCAATATGGGAGCATTGACTGAAGAAGGGGTGTCTCTGCTGACATTGCTACATTAGCAGGAGCATTGTTCAATGGACTGTGGCCTCGTTCCAACACTGGATGACTTTCCAGGCTGCTAGCCTCTGAGCTGATGCAATGCTTTTCGGAAGTCAAGAAATACTGCATTAACCTTACTCCCATCATTCACAGCATTCTGGATATCATGTGAGAAAAATGCAAGTTGGGTTTTGTAACAGTAGTGTCATTCTTTTCAATTCAATTCATTATTTTTGAGCTCAGAATATGTTCTATGATTCTACAATGGATGTTTCTGACATGCCGAACTATGACTGATCAAAGTGTTATATCAAGTGATTGGTTGCTTTCATCGCCCACTCCTCCACTCACCTCCAGGAATGAGCTGCTAGCCCACACCTTCTGTCAACACATCATTACAGTATTGGTGTCAGAAGACCTGCCAGAGCTGGAAATGGTCATCCAATGGAGATTAGAGGGGAAGAAGATTCAGTAGCAGTGGCATTTAGTGCAAGTTTGCAAGTAAGTACTGATGACAAGTTCCTTCTTTTTGGCATTGTCTGATTGTGTTCGTGCATTCCTTTCTGTTTGGGTATGTTAAACACTTGTAGTGGTAGAAGTGATCAAAATACCTTTTGATGAGAAAGTAACAACCCAAGGGATAATTAGACATTTGCCAGATGAGATTGGATGGTCATTTTGTGGATCATGTCTGCTGTCCTTCTTTTATATAGATGTGACCTGTGCTTTGTTCCAAGGACTGACCAAAGTTTTTCATTGACAGATCCATGACATATTATGCTTAGAAGACTACATTGGGTGCAAATTCTGTATAGAATGAGGGGCATTTGATTGGACACTGCACCCTTGTTTAATTCTTGTAATTTAATCAATTTTTCAATGCTACTGACGCTGATATCACTCATTTTTGAATGAGTGCAAGAATTAAATGGATGAAATACCTCTGTGTCTTCCTTTGTAAGAGAACATTTGAAAACAGCTTAAAATTTCTGCTGTAACTTTGTTACTCTCAATTTTGGTTCCTCTGACTTCCGTTAGTGCCTGGCCACTGACATAGGTGTCTCTGACAGCCTTTACATATGACCATAATTTCTTTGGATTTTGGAGAGATATTTTGATAATATTCTGCTGTGGTACCTGTCAAACATGTTACACATTGGCCTTTCAACAACCAAATGCCTTTCATTCATCATCCTCTGTCTACAGTCCTATGCTTTGTTCTACACTTATTATGCAGTAGCAGTCCCCCCCCCCCCCCCTCCCACACACACACACACAGTGACTGTTTACTATAGAGGGTCCATCCCAGTATGAAATGTTCTAGTGACTATCTACACAGTGCTTGGTTGCCCATTCTTTTAAACTTAAGCAACAGTTCCCTACAAGCTCCTACCCAAATGTAAATAGTTTGGACTCCTCTTTGGGGTATGTCACAATTTTCATTCTATCTAGTTCATCAAAAATGAAAATCTTCTTGTTTGCTTTAGTTGCACTTTTTAATGTATTAAACATTTTTATTACTACTTCCACATGCTCACTGACTCCATGTCATTGAGGTCAAGTTCATTTGTAGTCATTAGATCCAATACATTTTCATCATAAATGGGCTTATAAACTATCTATTCTACATTGGTTTCAGTGAAGGCATTAAGTACCAATAATGTTTTACAGAATATGTTGTTACAGATGATTAATGTCTCCTCCAACAATGACAGTAAAATTGGCAAACAAACAAACTAGTGAGCTGAGATTTCCTCTTAAGTTTTTATTACATGTGAATGTGAGTCTGGAGGCCAACAGAAAGATCAGTTTATTAGTTTATGCCCTCACTTGACCAAACAATATCATAAATAGCTCCAGTTTCTCTTTTCGTGTATTTTATTTTCTTGTCTACCACAACAAATATATCACCTCAATTCACCATTAGTCTGTCCTCTTGATTCACACTTACATTGATCCTAAAAATCAGAGTGTTTTCAATTTTGCATTTTAGCCAGTTCTCTATACCTATTAACATGTGAACCCCACTGCTTTTTTACATTTCTTCAAACTCTGGGATTTTGTTGTGAATGCTTTGGCAGTTGATCAATAGGATTTTAAATGTCCTACCTGTAGGAGGGGGGGGGTCTGGTACCACGCGCCTCAGAATTTGAATCCCCGCCAGACGTCATGGACGTCGAAGACCCCTAGAGGTCTCTGCATCATCGTGTCATAAGCTGTGGGGGCATGCATGTACTGGCCTGCATGTAGAGTAAGGGCGCTACAGTGGAACATGTGGTTCCAGCAGCCAACAGCGGCACCCCCGATACAATATTTAAGAGCTGGCCTCTCGTTCTGCCAGCAAGTCTAATCGTTGCGTGAGTCTTGACACATCGCCTCGACAAGACAGTGTGTTTATCTTACTTTGATCTCATTAATCGTGGACATCTTGGATTCATTTGGTTGTCTCTGTCACTCCACTGCATCTTGCATGTTGTCGTCATAAGGTCTTTCTCAATCATCCATCATTGTTTCATGTCTGTCCTTTCCGTTCATTTGTTTGTATACGGGCTGCTCTCTGTTAGGTTTTGCCATGGTTTCTCAGTCACCCCACCACTGGAAATGTCACAGTCACAACAGGTTACAACAGGAGGCATTTCTTTGGGCTTTACATTAATACTTTGGTGCCTCCTACAGCTATTATTATTTGGGTCTGTCAGATGGTTTCCATATCTAAGGAACCCTTGTGTGCATTGCGCACACAATCTGTCACCTGGGTATCACTTTCTAATGCATAATGTGTCCCTGAGCCATTTAAGGGGATCCTGCAGTTCTATACCATATGGTGGAAGTGCATGATTGTGTATTGAATATCTGTAATCATAATATATAAAATAGAATGTGCAAATCCAAATAAATTGAAAATAATTTTTTGTTTAATATATTTGATATCATGTTGTATGCTGCTTTTCACAATGCTCAGTGGGTAGAAAAATGATAAATAAATAAATGAAACATTAAGTAAAATATTTGCTGTAGAAGGTTTGCCCAAAACAATCATCTCAGATGATGATCCTCAATTTTTCTCTCATCAGCGTTAACTCTTTTATTTACAAAATGGACTCTACCACTCTAACATAAATAACATATATAATGTTATATAATATTTACTATGTGTATCTAATTTTATTTTTTTATCTCATAATATTAATAAATTGTACAGAAACACATGCTTCAAAGAGGTAGAGTGTGTCATTTAAATTTTTCACTGGTATTACAACTGTGTATATGACACCTATCTATGTGAAACGTGTACCCTGCATATGTTTTCTTATCATACAGGTTTTGTGTTCAAGAAGAGTTTGATTAGTGCCTCCATTAAGAGGAATGGTTTTCTTCACTCTGCTATGCTTGCTTGCTTCTCGCACACTAAAAATGACATGCTTCTGTAATCTACAATGATGAACAAGTAAGTATGCTATTAATTCTACATCTACATCTACATCTACATACATACTCTGCAAGCCACTGCACAGTGCATGGTGGAGGGTATGCTGTAATACTACCAGTTGTTTCCTTTATGGTTCCACTCACAGATAGAGTGAAGGAAAATTGAATGTCTATATGTTTCCATATGAGCTCTAATTTCTTGTATCTTATCTTCATGGTCCCTACATGAAATTTATGTTGGGGGCAGAAGGATCATTCTAAAGTCAGCTTCAAATGCTGGTTCTCTAAACTTTCTCACTAGTGTTCTTCAAAATGAATGTCTTCATTCCTCCAGGGATTCCATTTGAGTTCATGAAGCACATCTGTAACACTTGCATGCTGATCAAACCTACCAGTAACAAATCTAGCAGGTCACCTCTGAACTCATTTGATGTCTTTTTTCAATCTGACCTGGTGTGGATCTGACACGTTTGAGTAGCACTCATGAATATATTGTGCTAGTGTCCAATAAGCAGTCTCCTTTACAGATGAACCACACTTCCCTAAAATCTACCAATAAACTGAAGTTGACCATTCACCTTCCCTACCACAATAATCACATGTTCATTGCATTTCACATTCTTTGACAATGTTATGCCAAGTTATTTAAATGATGTGACTGTGTCAAGCAGGATGCTACTAATGCTGTATCTGAGCATCATGGGTTTGTTTTTCCTACTCAGCTGCATTAACTTACATTTTTCTACATTTAGAGCCAGCTGCTGTTCATTTTGTCGAGGTCATCCTATATCATCCTAGACTGACTGATCTTTGATACCTTCCTGTACACCACAACATCATCAGTGAACAACTGCAGATTGCTGCACACCCTGTCCACCAGATCATTTATACAAATAGAAAACAGCAAGGTCCTATCACACCTCCCTTGGGCACCCCTGATGTTATCCCTGTCTCTAATGAAGCTTTGCCATCAAGGACAACATACTGGGTTCTATTATGTAAGAAGTCTTTGAACCTATTCCATATGCTCTTACCTTCTGCAGTGGGGTACCATGTTCAATGCTTTTCGGAAATCTAGAAATATGGAATTTGCCTGTTGTCCCTTCATCCATAGTTCACAATATATCATGTGACAAAAGAGCAAGCTGCATTTTGTACGAACAATGCTTTCTAAAACCATGCTGATTCATGGAAATGAGCTTTTCAGTCTTTAGGAAATTTATTACATTGGAAATCAGAATATGGCCTAGAATTCTAGTGCAAACTGAACTTAGGGATATTGGTCTGTAATTTTGTGGGTTCAATTTTTACACTTCTTATAAGCAGGAGTCACTGCACTTTATTCCAGTCACTTGGAACTTTGCACTGGTGGAGTGATTTGAAATAAATGCAAACTAGGTAATGGGCCAATGATGTAGAATACTCTTTGTAAAACTGAATTAGGACTCCATTTGGAACTGGCAGTTTCTTTATTTTCAACTCTTTTAGTTGTTTCTCTATGTCAGGGATGCTTAATACTATGTCAGATGACAGTATGTTTGTATGATTCTTGTTCATGAATGATTTCTTAAATGTGGAATTTAAAATTGTGTCCTATCTTCTGACTAAATTGGACACAGTATTTTTAAATGACTGATTTTACAACCAATGTTAGTCAAAGTGAATTCCAAAGAATGACTCCAAAATTTTATGCTTTAATGATTTATTGTTCCTTTTCTTCTATTTTTAGAAATTTAATTTGCTGTAGTCTGTATTAGATTTAAATTTAACATAGTCTGTATCTAGATTACTGCCACATATAGTAATGATTTATTTAATTTATTGATATTGTTTTCAGAAATAAATCACTGCTGCCTCAGAGCTAAGGATGCTATGAGATTGATTGTTTTGTTTATTTTGGATTTATATACACCTTACAGATTCTCACAATTTTAGATCCTTTTTCTTTCAGGACATTTGTCTGTTAATTTGCAAAGCATGTTTCTATTTAAATACAAGTTATCTTTGATTTATAGATTGTATGATTTATCCATTGAAAAGTTTTTTATAGCATTAATAACTATAAATTTCCTTTTGCTTGATGTTAATTATCTCTATTTGGCTACTTTCATTATTTTAGTAATAATGTCTTAAAGCAGTACAGCTTTAAATTTTAAGGAAGTTTCATTATTTTTCTGTGTGTTTTCTTTTGCTATTAAAGATTTACTGATTGCTGTACTTTCTTATATTTTTTCATGTATATTGTGACCAAACAGTAGCTTTTTCTTTATTCTGTTAACAATTTATGGGTATCTTCAGAAAAAGTTCAATCTGTTGCCAGAAAGAGGAGGTTGTTTGCTGTATCTTGATAGCAATGAAACATCAGAGGAATTATTATTTACTTGAATATCAACCAAGAGAGTAATTTTACATACTAAACTTCCAGTGTTGTTGACTTATGCAGTTATTAAGAGAGATATATGTGTCAGTGGGATTTTTGAACAACGTTCCAAACTGTATGGGGCAGGGATGCTACTGTAATATGATATTTGTGAATCTGACAGGGAGCCAACACAGACTCAGTCATCCTAAAATGTCCCCATGATCAATATATACTGTTCTGTATTAGTTATCTGCATTGTAGTGAATTAAGTGCCACAGAAACAAATTGATGACTTAAGAGATAAAGTTTCATTTCTTGGTGTGTACACAAAACACCCAAAAATTTACACATCTAGGACAGCTATCAGAATGCAGAATGCTATCATTCACCATATGATCATTAATTTTGTAGTGTAATTATTTGAAACCATCAACATTACAAGTGAATGCCATTACTTAAAAAAGTTAATCAGTTAGCTCTTTCAGGGGGTTTTAGTTTTCACCAGCAACTGTGCATTTTTGTTTCAATTTGTAAGAAATGTGGTGAATATTACATATGACCATTAAAAATTCATTATTCAGTTCTACAGGAGTGTTAAAAGTTAATTTTTTGTGGCTCTGTACATAACTCATCACAAAAAAGTAAGATGATATGTTATCAGAGAAGGAATTTTTACCTTTATAGTTTCATTAAAAAGCGAGACTAGTTCTGCTTTTATCCCACAACTGTCAGTTTCTGACAGCAAAAATGTATTACCTATATATTGCAAGGTCTCTATAAGTGTCTCAGTCAATGGAAAGACCCTGTAACAATATCATAAAAGAAGAAAAGATGTAAGTTTATGGGCTGTGGATACTGAGCATCAGAATTATACTCCATATCTCTATAATAATGTAAAAACATAGCATATAATAACTAATCTTTATGCAGTGTACATGCAATAACAAATTACCAAATAACCAGTGCTTTAAAATAAATTGTATTAAAAATATTGCATTTCATTACTCCATTTTGGAAGTTTTGAGAGAAGAATATTTTATAAATGTAGATTTCCAATTCAATGCAATGTACTATTGGTGAGTTTTTAAATCCACAGCAACACATGAAAATCAGTGAAAATAGACATCCTATCTGCAAGATTAAGTTCACTGAAGTTTATTACAGTGGAAGCTTGCTTACCAATCACCTCTCATAACACACAATACACGTAACAAGGAAAACAAATTGTAAAAAAAGATTTGCTTCACAAGTAGTGTTTCACATGAATGATGATGATTTAGTGTGACATCACCAGCCATTTGCATGCGGTGGGGGAAACGTTAAAAAATATGATAACCTTTCATTGTCAGCAGTGGCTTATGAACAATATCATTAGTATGTACTGTAGTCTGGGTATAGTGGTCTTTCTGCTACCGTCTTAGTGCAGTTTGTGATTATACATCTTTCTAAACTTTTATTCACAGAGTGTTTTTTGTGTGGAAATTTTAATAACCTTCATAGAAATACCCCCAAAGATAAAGTTGCAGGAAAATGACCATAAGACAAAGAAAATGAGCTTAGAAATGAAACATAAAATCATTGAAAAACGAGAATCTGGTGTGAGTTGCTGATTTAGCATGCAAATATAATAAGTCTACATCAACTATTTCCATTATTCTCTGGAAAAAGAACAAGATTAAGGAGATAGATGCTTCAAAGGGAGTGACAAGAGTATCTAAAGAATGGTTTCATATTCTGGACAATGTCGAAAGGTTGCTCCTTATATAGATTAATGAAGAGTAATTTCTAGGTGATGCTATTAATGAGATCATCATTTGTGAGAATGTGGGAATGATTTTTGCTGACCTCGATAAGAAGATGCCAGGATCATCAGTGGCCAAAGGAGTGTTCAAGGAAAGTTATGGGTGGTTCGAGAAGTTTAAGAGAAGAACCAGCATCCATAGCATTGCGAAGCATGGTGAAACATTCAGCTCCAACACAAAGGCAGCAGAGAACTTCATCAGCAACTTCAAGATGCTCATAGATTCTGAGGGTTATCTGCCACAACAGGTTTTTAATTGTGATGAGGTGGGCCTATTCTTGATAAAGATGCTGAAGCATACCTTTATAAAAGCAGTGGAGAATGCATTGCCTGGTTACAAGCTAATGGAAGTCTGTCTCACACTGCTGTTCTGCGCAAATGCAAGCAGTCACTTGAAAATTAAAATGCTGCTTGTTTACAGTTCAGAAACTCTGTGAGCCTTCAAGAAGTGTAACGTCCAGGAGAGCAGGTTAAATGTAATGTGGAGGCCCAACAACAAGACTTGGGTGACATGTGACCTTTCTTGTGATTGAATCAATGAAGTGTTTGGTCCTTCAGTGAAAAAATATTTGCTTGAGATGAATCTGCCACTCCATATCTTGCTTATTATAGACAATTCTCCTATCCATTATCAATGCCTACAAGACCACCTCCTTGAAGAATTTCAATTTGTGAAGACCCAATTTCTGCCTCCCAACACCACTCCATTACTCAAGCTAATGGGTCAGCAGATTATTTCTAACTTTAAGAAGCTCTGCACTAAAGCACTCTTCGAGCATTGCTTTGAATTGACTGAAGCTACCAATCTCACTCTCAGAGAGTTTTGGAATTATCACCTCAACATTGTTGCCTACATCAAGATGATTGAATAGGCATGGGATGGGGTTACCAAGAGAACTCTCACTTCTGCTTGTATGAAGCTCTGGTCAGAGAACATTGTTGAATGTTTGAGTCAGTGCCTGTGGACCCTGCAGTCAATGGGATGGTGTCTTTGGCCAAGATCAGAGGACTAGAAGTGGATAACAATGATATCAATGAGCTTGTGGAAGATCACAGCCAAGAAATGACCACCAAAGAGCTTATGGAGTTGCAGTGTGTTTCACAGCAGGAATTTGTGGAGAGGAGATCTTTAGAGCAGGAGGAGGAGGAGGTAGTAACTGCAAAGCAGCAATCTTCTGGCACAATAAGATAAAAGCTGAAAGCATGGGAATTGGTTGTATTGTGCACTGAAAATCATCACCCCAATAAAGCAGTGGCTACTTGCACAACAAATTAATTTAATGGTAATACTGTGTTGTGTTTTCAGCAAGAGTTGAATCATCAGTAGAAACAAATAACTATAGATAGCTTCCTAGTAAAAAGAATTGGTTATGTATTGTGAATAATACAGTATGTATAATTTTCTTTTAATAAATGGCATGAATAAGGTTAAACTTTTATTACTTTTTATGTGTTCATTATCATATTTTACATTAATTTATGTGTGATAAATTGTTTCACATAATGAGTGTTTCATACTATGAGTAAAATTCTAGAATGAATTATGGTTGCTATGTGAGGTTCCACTGTACTGTTAATTAACCAGGAAAATTTCTAAACAGAATAATTATATATTCTCACACAGTTTATTTGCAACAAAGTAACCAAATAATCTAGGAATGTATTTTTGAAAATTGTGTCTATAATTTTCAGCTGAGCTATGTAATAACTATTTGAAAATACATATGGCTATAAAGTTTCCAAATTCTTTGTAGCAACACTCTCAGCCATTGCATAGTCATACAGAAAAAGATATGTACACTGAACATCATTTGTTCTGTGTGAAATAATGTGCATAGAATAAACAATAATTGTCATAAAAGTGATACCAAATCTCAGGCACCATGATGATAAAAAAAATTAGCTACAAGATTTAATTTTACTGAAATACTGAAACTGTAGTATAACTATGTGCTAAGCAGATCTTATTTTATTCAAGATAATCTGTTATATACATCAAATTGACTAGATGCTTGTATGCATGTATATCTGGGATCTCCTCCCCAACTGCTGGATTGATTTCAACCAAATTTGGCACAGAAACAGCAGGATTCTAATGTCAACCAGTAGAGTGGTAACATGCAGGCACCCCCTAGTAAGGTGCAGTAAAGCTGCTGCATTGAATGGAGATCGTATTGAAAAACAGGGTTTCATAGTTGAAGGAGTGGGTAATAATATGGTATATTGGAATCCTAAGTAAAACAAACCTGTTTTCAGAAAAAAATTATATTACCCATTGAATGCACTCTGTACAAGCTGTCTTTGTGAGAAGCACTCTGGAAGGAGAGCTCATGTCACCTCACCTGGTGGGATCCTGTTACCTCTGAGCACCTACAACCTTGTGTCTGCCAGGACTCATTCTGTATTGCACTTGCATGATGGAATGTTTGCTGTACCAGCCACTATCCTTTGACAACTTGAGCTTTGATTTTGAACTATGTACAGGCATTAATATTGGCTGGCTATCTTCTTTTTGTGTGACACTGAAAATATACAATATTGTTTTACTCTGTGTTTCTCTTGTCTCAGTGTAATAAGCCAAATGAATTGTGCTCATAATTACAGACTTCTACAGTAGTGATGAGTCTTTTCAAACTCTCAGTGAACCAAAATATTGGAAACCATGGACTTTGAATTGATGAAGCAGTGACTCCAACAACAGCAGGAACAGCAACTTCTTGATCAGCAATTACTGGAATGAGGGCAACAGCAGTTGGTCTTACTACAGGAACAAATAACGGCATTATCTATAAGGATTCATACATCTTCAGCAGTTCCACTGTGCTTTCTTTCTGGTTGGCACTGATGATTGAGAAACATACTTATGGCACTTCCAGTATCACTTTAATGACTACAAGGTAACCTCTTCTGATCAGCAACAGTCATTTTTTCTTTTGTTGATTTCCACTGTTTGTTGGGTTTGCTCCGTAAGCTGTTTCCCACAAAACATCTAGATAGTTTGTCTTTTGCTGAACTTTGTAATCTGCTGTTGGATAATTATGGGTGCATTTGCTTGCTTGAAATTTCACCAGCATTGTAAACAACTATGGAAACTGATGACGACTAGGCCACCGACCTTTAGGGCCTTATTCACCATTGTGCTTTTGTGTGTTCCAAAGAACCATGTTGCTGATTGTATGCCAAGTCCTTGATTTGGGACTTGCCTCACCAACATTTGTCTGAAAAGGAAGTCCACTCCCATGCTTTACAGCATGCTGATTCATCCTTAGATGAAGTCCTTAAAATTCTTCAGGCTTTTGAATTCACACAGGGAACCAAAAGCCAGTGGGAGGCTCAGTCTGCAGTGTTATCTGTCACCACCACTGCAATGGTTAACACCACCTCTCAATGTAACCAGAAGTCACATGCTCATGTCAGGTGCTCCAGTAAACATGTTATGCCATACCAGTCAGTGACTTAGAGGTATGTGAATTTGATGATGACACTTCAGACTGTCTCCAAATGATCTCTGTTTCCTAACCCAATTTCAGAATCTTTTCTTGGTTCTCCATCTCGACTGAACTCCACTTTGTGTCGTCAATATTTTGTCCTCAGTATTTTCTCTGACTCCCTCATTCCCTCTGCTGCATCAATTAGCTACTTGCTTTTCATGTGGCATTATGTGTCACATTACTTATGTGTGGCAGCCATCCAATGCCCAGAATCTTGGGTACAATATGTTGTTTGGTTCTCCCGTCTCATCCCCCATGGGATCTCATCAGAGCTCTCTTGCAGAAGTAGTGCTCTCCACTAAAATACTGACCCATTCTGCAATGGGTCAGTCTGTCAAACTGGTAATCATGTTACGAATGAATGGCCTGGAGGTCCTTTTTCAGATGGATACTGGTGCATCCTCTCCTTTTATGAATATTACCTACATTACGTTATGTTTTTCCTTGCTACAGCCTTCTTGACAGATAGTAATGACATGTGATGGCCATGAGATATGTGTGAAAGGTGTTTTTGCTATGGAAGCCTCATATAAAAATGTTTCATGGAAACTGTCCTTTTTGGTTGTTATTTCAGGTGATGTGGAAAATATCTTTGGGTTATATGCATTCAAACAGTTTGGGTTTCCCATTTTATGTCACTGGTGACTTAACTGCATCTTATTTGTATCTGTTTACCCCTGTGTTACTTTAAGCTGCAGATCTAGTGATAAAAGCTCATTTAAAACCAGGCTCCTTGCCTTATGTCTCGTGGGACACCCTGATTCCACTCATCTTGCAAGACACAGTTATGGTGGAATTCAACTAATTGGAAGCCCTCAAGGTGATTATCCCTGTCTCATCCAGCCACTAGCTTTACTTTTTGTAATCATGAAAAAACTGGATGGTCCCTCCACCTATTTGTTGATTTTAAGGCCATTAATGTGCAGGTCACTGTTGATATTTTTCTCATTCCCTGCCCAGAAAAACTGTTTTCCATGTTAGAAAATGGTGTCTGTTAGACTAAGGCCAGTTTGTCAAAGGCATAATTGCAGTTGCAATTGCACACAGGATTTCAGGATCTGTTGGTCCTCAGCACACTCTTTGGCTTCTGTAGGAGTCACAGTCTCCACTTTGGTATTTCTAGCAAGCCAGGTGATCTTCCAGCATTACTTGGAGCAAATGATACAGGACATTCCTTCATACTACATGTCTTTAAATGATAGCATACTGATAGGGGTCTCAATGAATGAACACCTACAGGAATTGCAATCTTTGTTTTCTCCATTAACCAAAGCTTGTCTCACATGTAACCTTCACAACCGTAAATTTCTCCGTTGAGTACTTTGGGGTTAACATTAGTCAACAGGCCATCTGTCCTACTGGACACATGCCTGTGTGACAGAAAACATACCCAGGTCTTGGAATTTCATGGAATTGCAATCCCTTATGAGAAAAATTAGCTATTATGTCCATTTCATTCCCCATGTTTCAAAATTGTCGTATCTCCTCAATGCATTGCGGAAAAAGGGGTTCCATTCTGGTTTCTTCCAGAGCATCACACAGCTTTTTCCTCTCTTTAATGAACCCTCAAATCGGCACCATGTCTCATCCCATTTTCACTGTGGAAG
This sequence comes from Schistocerca gregaria, assembly GCF_023897955.1. Taxonomy (NCBI): domain Eukaryota; kingdom Metazoa; phylum Arthropoda; class Insecta; order Orthoptera; family Acrididae; genus Schistocerca; species Schistocerca gregaria. The sequence continues at coordinate 45,399,637 of NC_064931.1, forward strand.
GCTCTTCTTCTTGACACAGATGCCACGCCGCATGGAGTTTGGGAGGTTGTGTCCCACAAGGAGGTGGAAGACTATCAACATCCTATTGTGTTTGTGTCTAAGATATTCAATTCTGCCCAATGCATCTACTCACAGATTGATAAAGAGGCGCTGTCCACACCTATCTATATGACATCAAGTTCCAGCTGCTGCTGACCATAAACCATTACTGACACTGTTTAGACCAAGTTATAGCCTCCAGGACAGTACAAAGGCAGTGGAATTGGACATTGTTTTTATCAGCCCATACCTGTGACATTCTCTATAAGCCAACCAGCCACCACTCGAAAGGTGATGCTTTGTCCTGGCTACCTGTTGGCACCAATCCAGAATTTCAAACCCTGGAAGGCATTATCTCTCAGCTGGATCTGAATTGTACATTGGCTCTGCACAATTTTCCCCTTGATGTTACATTAATGATGGTCCAGACAATGCCAGTGTCTACTCTTGACACTGTGACTAAATGTGTTAAGTGGGGGTGGCCACCTCATCTCTCAGCTAAGAACGAAGGTCAATTGAAATTTTTTTCTTTTTTCCTTCCAATACTGGCTCGCCCTCGTTGATTGTGTTCTCCTGCTGCAAATCTGAACATGAATGGCCTTGGGCCATTATTTTCCCAGCTCTGTGCCCTCAGGGTTCTTGCACTCCTACACATTGGTCACAGTGGCATATCCCACATGAAAACCCATGCTGCCATGCCTACTGCTCAGCCTACTACAAGGACATCAAGACCATGGTCTGGTCAGCACCATGTATGCTCAACAGCAATCTGCACACTGCCGAGGTGTTCCTCTCCTTGCCCCCGTCGAGCCCTTGGCAGCACCTCCACATAAACTTTGCTGGTCCCTTCTTATGTCAGATGTGGTTGGTTGTGGTAGACTCACATTCCAGATTTATGCATACCTAACCTATGGGTTCCATGAAAATGTGATCAAGCCCCTTTCACACATTTTTGCCAATGAGGACCTCCTGCAAGCCATCATCTCAGGCAATGGCCTCGGGCTCACCTCCACCCAGTTTTCCAATTTCTGTGAAATGCACAGGATAGAACACCTTCTTACAGTACTGTATCACCCCCAGTCCAATGGGAAAGTGGAACAGATGATTTTGAATTTCAAGAGAAGATGGGGCCCTCATACAGTTCACACCATAGGACAATGTCTCACCTTATTATTGGTATCCTATAGGCCTGCCCCAATTGCGGGGAAGAGCCTGGTCAAATTGCTCTGTGGATGGCAGTCTCGCACTCCTCCCTCTCTGCTCTTACCCCTGAACCATAATCTGTTCTGGTCTCCAGTCTGTCACCAATACTGTATTCGTTCCCTAGTGTCAGCCTAATTATTTGGATGCCATCTGACATACAATACTGGCCATCATCCAGAATGTGCATGACTGCCAGATGTATGAAGTCACCAAGAGGGTCACCTCTGGAGATGCCATTAGAACAGTGGTGCCACAGGATGGCATCAGCATGCCTCTTTGGTCTGTAAAACTAGTTCCCCTAGCCTTGTCCACTGTAGATGACGCCTCTCCCCTGCCACCAATGCCAGGCCCCTGGTGAACTGTTAGTTATGGATTGGGCTCTGATGCCCCACCTTCCCTGTTCCAGGGTCTCCAGCTGCAGACCTGTGGTTTCTCTGGTGACAGCCCCTGTGCAGTTGGAAGTTGTTGAGATGGAGTTGCATGACCTTCTGGGTTCTGCAGGCCCCAGGGTCCAACTCAACTTAAGCAGTGGTGCCCTTGAACCACTGTCCACCAGTGGCACCCCCACATCATCACTGAAGTTGGTGCAAGTTTGGCTTCCACGTCTATGCTCACTCTCTGGAGGGAGGATGTAGTACCAGACTCCAACAGAAATGTCTGCTGTCACAACTATTGATCAATTGCTACCTCCAGCCTGCACCACTGGGTGGAGCTGCAATCTACAAGATGTCTCCACAAGTAGCACTTTGGGAAGAGTCCGTACACCCAGAGCTCATGGCATTTCACCTGGTACGACCCTATAGAGTCTCCTTTTATTATTGTAAATGACGATTCAGCTTGTGTGTGAGGATTTGCTAACTGTGATAATTATGTGGCTGACAGTAGTGGACCAGTGATTGTATACCTATTGCCAATATATTAGGTGTTCTGCGCACTTGAGTTACACCATGAATGTTGAATCAGATAGTGTACATGTATGGAATGTGATTGATACTGAATTGTGAAGAGAAAGGGCAATAAAATTCAAAGTTGTCATCATGACATTGCTGTTGAGACACCCATTAAATTATATCATCTACTCATTTCATTAAACACAAAGTCAATTTTCAAGTGGTGCAGAATCTATAGGAGATGGATACTGCAGATGGAGCATGCAGTACAGTTAACACTGTATCACATCTCCATTATGAGAGCTGTCCAGCTTCACTATTTGAGTGTACATGTGGAGTCCCTCTGACCATAAATTAGTGTTTTTTTATTATTTATTTATTTTTGTTTTGTTTTTCTTTTACAAGTTCTGCTGACACACCTAGAGATTCTGTGGTTCACTAGAGACTGGATTAGGAACTAAATCTAATATTCATAATAACATGCAAATTACTAAGCTATAACTGAAGCCTGTGACCTCTGATGATTGGCTGTAACCATGTGCCTCCCATGCAGAAGACTATTTCTCTTGCATTCTCACTTGATAGAATTTTCACTATGCTTATAACTGCAGACTTCTACAGAAGCTGTAGAGAGGTAGGGGAGGAAGTGGAAAAGAAAGAGGGGGAGATGGAGATGGAAAGATAACAGGGGAGAATGATATGGTCAAAGGGAGGAGGGAGGAAGGTATTTTCAGTGACACAGGGTGGAGGAAATGGAGGAGAGAGAGAGAGAGAGAGAGAGAGAGAGAGAGAGAGAGAGAGAGAGAGAGAGAGAGAGAGGAGGGGGAGGAGGAGGAGGAGGAGGAGGAGGAGGAGGAGAAAATGAAGAGACAGAGAGGGGGGAGGAGGAGGAGGAGGAGGAGGAGGAGGAGGAGGAAATGAAGAGACAGAGAGAGTGGGAAGGAGGAAATACACAGATTGAGGTGGGTGGATGAGGTGGACAGAAGGAGGGAGGAAGAGGTGTACACAAAGATGGGGAGTAGGGGGTGTATCAATTTATGTATCAAACACATACGTGGGTGAAACTGTGGGATAAAGGCTAATATTTTGATTATACAGGGAGAACATTAATAAAACCAACAAAATGCAGGGATGGATTCCTGACTGGAAATGGAGGAAAAAATGTTCTATGAACATGTGTCCGAAAAAGCATCATTGCTATGGTAGAAGGAACTGATGAATGAAAGTTCCTCTGATCATGTGCCATGTGATCCTTGAGTGTTGCAGGCTGTATGATTGACACAGCATACTGTAAGCAGCAGAATAGTATGGTATTCATGTTGGGAACAAGCTGAGGTGGTGTTTGTGTACAGACAAGCAGATGGAAATGCTTGAGGGACAGCACAGCTATACCAAAACAAATACCCACACAGACACCAACCACATCACACAACATTTCAAGGCCTTTTGGGCATGCAGGGAGGTGGCAGATCATGCATACACCAAATTTGGAGGAATGGGTTCTACAAAATACTGAAACAAACCCTAGGCAAGTGGCCCACCCACATGATGCAAGCCAGAGTACAATTATGTGTATCCTGCATGGAAGGATTTTGTTCACAGTTTTTGCACTAGACCATCTGAATTATGGGATTTCTGTTATTAGTCCTCTTTACTGATGAACCATTCTAGTGATTACAGTATGGTGTGTCAATCACAGAGCCTACAACACAGAAGAAACACACAGTATATGGACAAAGGAAATTTCATTCATTAGTGCCATCTACCATACCAATGGTGCATTTGTGGAGACATGTTCATAGGATCTTTTCTCCTCCATTTACAGTCAGGCAGTTTGTTGGTTTTATTAATGTTCACCCTGTATGAGGAATAATAGATAAAAATATAGCTTTATCCAGATATGATTTAATTAATAGCTATTGTTAGTAATATAATGGTGAAAAGAACAGAGATTATTTTCAGTACTTTAGAATTAAAGGAACCTACTCACTGAAAAGTAGAAGTGTTCAGCTATTGTTAGGCATACACAAAAGAAAGAAAAATTGTTAATGTTATTTTTCAGCAGGTGGTCTGGTTGTGGAAGTGGTAGTGTTGGGTGGGGTGGGTAGAGGGGGAGAGAGACAGGAGGCAGGGAAAGGGATTAGGGGTGGGTGGCTAGTAGCTGAGAGTGAGGCAGCCAGTTTGCCAGTTAGGAATGCGGTAGGGAAGGATTGCATGTATGCAGGCTGGCACGATTGTAGAAGCCAGTGGGAAATGGCACACAATAAATGTGATGCGAGGATGTGAATTAGAAGGAGGTGACATGATGGAGGAAGGAAAAACTGTTGGGTGAAGGGTATGGGGGCTATGGGTTGCTTGAGATTGAGGCCAGGATGATTATGGGAGTGGAGGATGTGCTGTAAGGACAGCTCCCATCTGTGCAGTTTGGAGAAGCTGGCAGTGGAGGGAAGGATCCAAACAGCTCAGGCTGTGAAGTAGCCATTGAAACTGAGCATGTTGTGCTCAGCTGCATGTTGTTCCACAGGATGGCTGACTTTATTCTTGACAACAGTTTGCTGGTGGCCATTCATCCTGATGGTCAGCTGGTTGGTAGTCATACCAAGATAAGAGGCTGTGCAGAGTTTGCACCAGAGTTTGTATATGACATGGATGCTTTCACATGTGTCCTAGCTTCTGATGGAGTAGGATAAGCCTGTAACAGGACTGGAGTAGGAAGTCTGAGATGGATGGATTGGACACGTCTTATACCTGTGTCTTGCAGAGGGATATGATCCCTGTGGCAAGGGGTTGGGAATGGGAGTGACACAGCAATTGACTAGGATGCTGAGCAGGTTGGGTGGTTAATGGAACACCACTTTATGAGGCGTGGAAATGCCCTATCCCTCATGAACCTGGTACTGCAAAAACAACTCTACATGGGAAAGACATCCCAGACATTCTCTCTGCAAGATACTTTTACTGTGAAATTATCACTACATACACAACATCTCTCAAAAATGAACCCTTCTACTGCAGCACCTGGCGGATCATTCCAGACATGACCTCCATAAATTGGCTAATCCACTGTCAACTGTCAACATATCCCCCCCCCCTTGGGACACCACTATCTATCAATACTCAATCTTCTCACAGTGAAACCCCTTGATAATGTCTTGTAGCACCCAGACCCTGTGTAGCTGACCTCTTGCTTTTACCACATCTTTCAAAACTCCTTCTCAACACCCCACAAAACCCAGAATTCAAGTAAATCCAAAACACTGTTTTTAACTCTCCACCAAAAGCCTCAATCTCACAGGAGTTTCAGTTCTATTCAAAGGCCTAACCTTCAGTCCTACCTCCACATTTAACCATGCTGGACTTGTCATAGATGTACTCTCCTCCTCCAAGTCTTTACAGTGGAAATGCTGCTTTGCCACCAATCCCTCCAACTAAAGCCAACCTAACCCCAACACTGAACCTTTCCTCTCCCAGGGCATACCACCATCCAGCCAAGGCCCTTCCCCTCCCCCACCCAACAACCCCCTAGTCAGCTTCCAGGAATTCTGTGCCTCCAACTTGGCCTGGAAATCCTTTTCCAGGTCAGTTTCTAAGAACACCAACCTTTCAGCAGAAGAAAGAACAGCCATACACTACCTCAAAACAAATCATCACCTAATCATACTATGTACAGACAAAGGTTCCACCACTGTCATTATGAATTGCAGTGACTACCTGGCAAGAGGCTTTTACTAATTATATGCCTCCTCCACTTATAAACTCCGCCAGAGTGGTCCTATACCAGAAATCTAACATAACCTCTAATCCCTGTCTAAATCCTTAGGCCCATCCCAGAACCTCTCCCATGAGTCCATTTCCCCCTTCACCCCAGTGACACCCTACACACCCACCTTCTACATGCTTCCCAAAACTGTCAACCCTAACAATCTTTGTTGCCCCATTGTGCTCCCACTGAAAGGATTTCTGCTCTCGTTGACCAACACCTCCAACCAATTGCCTGAAATCTAGCCTCCCACATTAAAGATACTTACCACTTCCTTCACTGACTTTCCACCATCCCTATGCCTCTACCTCCTGGATCCCAAGTCATCACTATTGATGCCACCTCCTTATACAGAAACATCCTCATGGCCATGGCCTCAGTGCTCTCTCATGACATCCTTCTGACTCCAAACCCACCACCTCATTCCTAATACAACTTATGAAGTATATCAAGATCCATGACTACTTTTCCTTTGAAGGGTACATTTACATACAAATCTGCAGCACAGCCATGGGCACCCACATGACACCCTCATACACAAACCGTTTTCTGGCTCATCTAGAGTAAACCTTCCTAGCCTCCCAAAATTGCAAACTACCCAGAGTGGTTCAAGTTTATTGATGATATCATCACGGTCAAGACATCCTGTCCACATTCCTTCACAATCTCAACACCTTTTCTCCCATCTGCTTTACATGGTCCTCCTCAACCCTTCCTGGATGTTGACCTCCTTCTCTCTGCTGACTCCATGCACACCTCTGTACTCTTTAAACCCATTAACTAACAACAGTACCAGCATTTTGACAGCTGCCCTGCCTTCCTGATGAAAGAATCCCTGTCATATGGCCTTGCAATCCATGAATGACATATCTGCAGTGACAAGAACTTCCTTGCCCAGTGTGCTTTACGCCTCACAAAGGCCTTCATACACAGTTAGTATCCACCAAACACAGTTCACAGACAGGTTTCCTGTGCCATATCCTCACACACCCACAATCCTCCCACCACCTCCAAGAATCAACTGCAAAGGAGTGACCCCCTTGCCACCCAAGATCACCCTGGGCTGGAACACCTGAAACATATCCTTCGATTCTCTTTCATCATGCCCTGAAATGAAGAACATTCTATCCACCCCTCCTAAAGTCATTTTCTATTCCCCACTCAACCTACACATCATCTTTGTCCATCCCTATGTCAATCCTATTCCCAACCCTTTTCCACAGCGATCACATCCCTGCAGCAGACCAATGTTCAAGACCTGGCCAATCCACCCATCCAGAACCTCCCAGTTCTGACACAGGCTTATCCTATCCCATCAGAAGCGGGGACACATATTAAAACAGCCATGTCATATACCAACTGTGGTGTAAAAACTGCACAGCCTTTTATCTTGGTATGACTATCAACCAGCTGTCCACCAAGATGAGCAGCCCCTGCCAAACTGTTGTCAAGAACAAAGTTGACCAGTTGGTGACACAACATGCACCTGAGTACAACATGTTGAATTTCAACAGCTGCTTCACAACCTGAGCAATCTGTTCCTTCCCCCCACTACCAGCTTCTCAGAACTATGCAAATGGAGTTGTCCTTGCAACCCATCCTCCACTGCCGTAATTTTCATAGCCTCAATCTCAGGTAACCCATTGTCCCTGCTCCCATAACATAACAGTTTGCCCTTCCTCTATCCTGTCCCACATTCTGATTCACACACCCACATCACCTTATGTGTATGCCATTCCCTGCAGGTCGCTACAGTTGTGTCAGCCCATATATGTGTCACCACTCCCTCTTGCATTCCTAGCTGGCCAACTGGTCACCTCCCTCTGAGGCACTAGCCTTCCATTCCCAATGCTCTCCCTGCCTCTCATCTCCCTCTTCCTCTACCCATCCCACCCAACTCTACTTCCACCACAACCAGTCCACCTGATAAAAAATAAGGTTGGCACTGTTAGTCTAGCTGACACTGACACTATATAGTGGCATAGGTGTATGTGTGTGTGTGTGTGTGTGTGTGTGTGTGTGTGTGTGTGTGTGTGTGTCTGTGTGTCTGTGTGTCTGTGTGTGTGTGTGTGTGTCTGTGTCTGTGTGTTACATATTCTACTTCTACTCTAGCTCATCACAGGATAACTTGAGAAGCTAGCAAGTTTCCTTTCTCTATAGTGTGTGCCTATCAACAACTCAATGCCTCTGGTTTTCAGCCAGTGGTCTTCTTTAGTCCTACAACAGATATTAATTTTGTATTGCTGTACTGTTACTTACTGGTAATTTTTCTTAATGTTCTGAAAGGCTCTGACAAACATCCATATATTTGGGGTGTTCTTATTTTCACAGTGATGAAGTGATAGCAGGAACTTGGATCCCATGATTTCACAGGGAATAACTAGAGGTAAACCCTGAAATCACAAACAAAACTCACAGTAAGTAAAATATTTTATAAGAAATTGAGACTATGTGAAATTACTCCTAATTGGTGCTGAGACAATTATATGTTGTGAATGACATACATTTCTCTATTTGACATAAACCAATAGGATGATATTTTTGGTATCTAACTGTCATTGTGCACATATTTGACTCTCTTGTTTTATCACCCCCATCAGAAGACTTACTCCTCCTTAGGCGCTTTAAAGTCTCCAGAAGGAAAAAGAAAGATGAAAAATGATAACCCAAAAACCATAAGAATACAAAATGAAAAAGGACCACTTTAAATATTGACAAATGGTGTGTTCAAAGTATAGGTAATATGAACTGAGGACTAATCAGTTCAATAGTAAAAAATCCATGAAAATTGTTCTGAATGACAGAGAAAAGTAATTATACAAGGTATTAAAATGGTTGATAATTACATACCTATTTACTATTGACTAGGTAGTAAAAAAATACACAAACGTACATTTTTGGAATGTAAGGATTATTCAAAATATGTTAAAAATCAACAGAGGCTATGAGACAGTTATAAGGGTATCTGAAGCAACAGAAGTCAAAGAAAAAGTAAATGGAGACTTCTACTCAATGTATCAGGAGTTGTAAGACACCAGAGATAAACACTTCATAGCATCATTCAGCATTAATGTATGAAACCTTTTACAGAAGGTCTGACTCTTTGTTAGTATGTTGATGAATTCCAGCACTCCATTCTCAGATTAAATTTTATAGTAAAGAATTATAATATGGTAATCTCAATAAAAGTAAAGTTACAGAACTCACAAGAAAAATGTGTATCAGAATCAAAATATGTACACATAATTCTACTGGGTGATTAGAAACATCTGGAAAGCTTGTAAGACTGTTGCATGGTAGGTTGCGCTGAAATATAATTGTTAAGAAAAAAAACAAAACATTGTGCCATTTTTGAGTTAATTATCATTGAAATTAGCCAATCAGGTCATCACATACACAAATTCAAAAATTCCAGTAACCTGCCAGAATCAACATCACCAAATGTGTTTTTTGTTTGGTTTCTTAAAACCAAAAAAGAGAATGATACAGAAATTGGACATGGAATGGTAGTAAAAATGAACCTGAGCCAAAGGCTGAGCAGTCTCATGGACTATCATAAATACTATGACACCTGACACTAATTGTATTTGGCAGGCTGTTTGAATTTGCCTGCACAACAGCTGGACTGGCTATCTCAATGGTAATTAACTCAGAAATGGTACAACATATTGAATTCTTTTCTTAATGACAATTTCTCAGCATAACCTACCCTAAAACACACTTACAAGCTTTTCAGATTGTTTCTGACAACCCTGTATAATAGAAAGAAACATTCTTTTAAATACCTAGGCTACATAATGTCCTTTCAAGGTGGTTCAGTGCTACCATATAGTCACTTTTTCTTGGAAATGATGCATCCATTCTTTTTGGGTAAAATTTATTTGAGACAAAGTGATAAGGGCAAGGAAAATGATGAACCTTGCATTACCTGGTAGATGCTGTAAAATGGATAATGATGGTATTGGTTTAAGGGAACTCTATGACATGATTATCAGTGCCCTGGCGAATGGAGGAAATTAATATAATTGGAAATAGCTCTCAAAACTTGATTTTTTTTGTCGAATATGCATTTTTATCTGTTTTCTTGATATTATGTAAGAACACTTCCTGGAGTTAGTGATTTGGTCAATGATTGAAGATAGAAAAAGAAAATTTATAGAATTATGCATGTTTTTTTTTAACATCACAGTTAATATAAAGTTCTTTCTTACACATTTAATCTTCAGTAAATTTTAATTACAATTTTAGTACTCATAATGAATTATTAGAAAGCAGTACATTTTATCTGTTTCCATTGATGGTAATTTTTGGACTGCTGTCCATCATCTTCTAAGCGCAACTGTGCTTACATTGTGCCCTCTGCATTTGGATGAGATTGCCAAGATTTGAGAATATTATATTTCATATCTTCTTGCATTGCAGTACACTGTTGATGCACAATGTCTTTAATGTATTCTCAAATGGAATAATTAGGGTATGTGAAATCTATTGACTGTGATGGCCAAGTCACTCATTCTTCTCTTCCACTCAATCAACCAGAAAAAATTGATTAAAATTATACTTGTCTACCAAGGAAAAATGTGCTGGACACTGAAAGTAAAACAATTAAATTAACTGCTATGTTACCAAAGGAACGTCTCATAGCAACTCTGTTACTGCCTGTTGCAGAAATTCAGAGTACTGCTTTAACTGTTCATACAAATATAGGGTTCAATGATCTTATCATGACAGTTCCACTCCAGTTATATATGCTCCAGATATACTGGTTGTATTGCTCTCAAAACCAGTGAGGATCTTCTTCTGACCAATAGTCTGTATCATGAACATTTACCATGAAGTTAGATTCGAAAGTGGATTTATCAGTCCATAGTATAACAGTTGCAGACTCCAGATTTTGATTTCAAGCCACATGCAGAAAGTAGTTCGTGTCTGGAAATCATCTTCACTTAATGCCTGTAGTGGCTTATGAGGAGCAGAGCTGACACATCTAGTGCAGGAGCTCAGATTTCTCTTTTACACACAGTATTTATTTTAGTTTCTGCTTTTTTGTGTAATTATACCAAGAAGTGAATTGTATCAAAATATTTTACTCTGTGGATTAGTGTTTACTAACTCATTCTAAGTTTTTTCATGTAAATTTAAGTGCTTTAGCTTTGTAAGAGCTGATTTTAGAGTACTGTTTGTAAACAGGTGGATGCTGTGTTGGCCATCGTTGACATGCTTCAAGCTGCTGCCCTAAGCTTCACTGGCATTGGGGCTCCTGAGATGACTTATTTGGCAGCTCTGGAGCCAATAGTGTTGCCTGGGGTCTCCGATGCTGCTGCACCTTCAACTTGGCTTGTTCTGGCTGATCAAGACTTACTTGATGGTGATTGGTGAATAGTGGCATCGTCACTAATCTCTGGGAAAAGTCAGATGTGCTCCTATGTCTTAAAAATAAGTTTGATGTATTGCCTACTGCTGGAAGTATATCCAAGCCAGCACAGGATGCCTTCGTGTTGGGACTGTGGCTGATCTTCCTGAGAGGTCTAGGCAAGTGCAGATGGTGGGATTGCTTGTCACTGGAATCTTCAATGTTTGGTGAGAGATTGTGACCCTCAGAGAAACAGATGGAGTGTCCAGAAAGAAGACTAGTGTTCATACTGCATACTTGGTGGGGATGTTGTTTGAGATGTGGAGGAGGCTCTGCTGGCAGTTATTGAGTGTCTGTTGTGCACGTGGCTGCAAATTCTCATTCATGTGGTGAAGAATGACACCTGCTCCCTGGGTTCAGATGAGGGTTCAGTTCCTACAGGAGGCTGGCTGCTTTGGTGAAAACATCTAGCCTTACTAATATGGTGAAAACAGAGTTCTCATCTTGCAGCAATGTTCCCAGAACCAATCACAATCCTCTGGTTTTAAGCTGAGTGAAAGCTTAAACCAGGGGCTCAGAAAATTCTGTGACAACCTTAGATGCAGATTTCTTGATCTCTGCTACTCTGTGGGGAACTGTATGGCTCCCTTAAAAGGTCATGTAGTCAATACACATAGGAAGTGGCTACTAGGATAGTAAAGTACATGTGGATCACACATGTGGATTTTTAAGGATAGAGAAACCCTCCACAGGCCCACTAAGATACGCTCTGATTACAGACAGAGTACCATTCCTCATAGCAATTTGGAGAAAGAGAATGTTCATATGGTATTACTTAACTGCAGGAGTGTTCATGGAAAGGACAGAGAAATCACTTCACTGGCCCAAAAAGATGCATTCTGACTCCAGACAGGGTGGCATTCCTCATAGCAATTTTGTGAAAGAAAATGTTAATACAGTATTAGTTAACTGTAGGTGCATCCATGTTTCATGTTTATTTGTTAGTCATTCAGCATGTTTACTATGCAATTGGCTTTGTCAAAATACATTTTACATATTTCATATAAGTATAGTTGTTACTAATTTTTACATTATACATTATGCATTCATATACATACATCTTTTTTGTAGTTAGTAATTTGTACATTTTACTCACATCATCATTTCACATATACATAAATACATATAAATACATAAACTTCTTACTAATCAGACAGTTTCAGAAATATTAATTATACAGTTTTACACATTTAGTTAATGATAGTTACATTATTTAATTGTTTATACATTCCTTCCAAATTACTTCCTAGATATTCTTCAATTGAGTAATATGCTTTATTTTTGAGCCATGTGTCATATACTGAAGTGCTCCTTACAGCTTTCTCATTGACCCAATCCTTGTAAACATCATTTTTTTTTGCCATTTGAATACCTAGTCTATACCTGATGAATTACTCATAACTGAAACCCATATTGCAGCTGGGACTGAAACAATGCATAGCAGCAAAGCATCAATAAACTTTCACTGACAGAATTTCTTAGTTTATACAGCAGAAATATTACGTGTGCAAGTTTGCCTGTCAGATAGCTTATATCATCATCCCATGACAGCCTTGGGTCAATTTTTAGTCCCAGTAGTTTGACACTGTGATTCCCTGCTTTCTGTACGTTCAGATTAAAATAAATTTCCTCTGTTTTTGTGTTCATTAGCAATACACCACACCCTACATTTTTGAAAAAGTTCACTATTTTTATTTACCACCTGTTGCATACTCTCACCTGTGGAGATCATGGTCATATCATCAGCATATAAAACATTATTGCAGGCTATATAGTTTGAGACGTCATAAAAATAGATAATGAAGAGGAAGGGTCCAAGAACGGAGCCCTGTGGAATTCCTCTCTTAATTTTCATTACATATAACCTTTCATTGCTCACATACAGTGACTGTTGCCTGATATTCAGGTATGACTTAATTAAATTAAGTGGTTTGTCTGCAATACCATAATATTCTAAGTTTTTAACAATTATGTCATGTGATACTGAATCAAATGCTTTGCTTTAGTCTATGAGTGTTGTACAGGTGGTCAGTTTCATTTCAAAAGCGTTGTAGATTTCAGTTACAAGGCTTTCAATAGCTTTCATGATTGACTGGTTAGTTCTAAATCCAAACTGACTGTCATTAAGTAATTCATTGCTCTCAAAATACATGTAAATCTGTGTGTGTGAGCAGCTCTCTATGATTTTGGCGAGTATAGGGACAATTGATATTGGTCTATAGTAATCTGCCAGGAAGTTTCATATCAGCAAACACTCCACTGGAGAGTGAAAATCTCATTCTGGAAACATCCTCCAGGCTGTGGCTAAGCCATGTCTCCGCAATATCCTTTCTTTTAGGAGTGCTAGTTCTGCAAGGTTCGCAGGAGTGCTTCTGTAAAGTTTGGAAGGTAGGAGACGGATACTGGCAGAAGTAAAGCTATGAGTACCGGGTGTGAGTCATGCTTTGGTAGCTCAGATGGTAGAGCACTTGCCCGCGAAAAGCAAAAGTCCCAAGTTAGAGTCTCGGTCGGGCACACAGTTTTAATCTGCCGCTGCAGAGTGAAAATCTCATTCTTCACCAAGGATATTACTTTCAAGGTAGAGTAGAGGAGTTCCAATTTCCTTAATTATAGCCTTTATTACCACGTTACTGAGTCAAAAGTAGTCTTCTGTTCTAGAGTTGCTCAACTTGTTTACAGAGTTATTTATATCTGTAGCAGTTATTCTACTCCAGTTAAATCTTTTATCTGTTTTATTCTGTGATTGTAAAACAAAATCTTCTGCATCAGTTAAATCATCACTTTTTGGTACCTGCGCATTTAATGAATTTATCAAGTGTTTGTTGAGAGTTTTGCAATTAATTGAATTACTGATTTCTTCTTTCCCAATGTTTATCTCACTTTTAACTATGTTCCAGGCAGCTTTACATTTGTTTTTATAATTTAAAATATTCTCATTTGCTTTCATTTTTGATGCTTTAATTTCAGATTTGAACATTTTTCTTAAGTTTATTTATCGTTCTTGTTTTTTTGACTGTCTTCAGTTTTGTCCTTCAGCATGAGTAGAAGAATTCTAATTTTATTGAGGTGGAGGGTGTACCATTTTTTGTGTGTTTTAGTTTATGCATATTGCTATGCTTACATGTCTTAGTAATAAGAGGGCAGTTGCTGTCTAATGTATTTTTTATATTGTATATGAATAGGTCTTGGAACTAGTCTTGCTTATAAATGGTAACAATGCCTACACAGTACTAGGGACAGAAAGCTGGCTGAAGCCAGATGTTAACAACAATGAAATTCTAAACCCAGAATGGAATTTACAGATTGCTTGGAAATAAAGTTTCAAAATGCTGTAAAAATAAACCACTTCTCAAAATGACATTAAATTTAAATAGACTATTACTGAAAAAGGAAGAAAATTTATGGAAACAAAAACAAAATGAGAATTTTATCATTAAATCACACTGTAAGTGACAGAATATACAAAATAAAAGCTGTATACTACACAGCTGTTCCTTAGTTAGCGCCTGAGATGCCGTGTGCTGCTGGTAAACCTCTTTTAAAAGAACAGTGACTGTGAACAAGTAGCTCTACAGAAGTTTTGAACACTCAAGGTACGAAAAAAATCATTGGTCTAATATCTGCCAGTGACCTGGAGAAAATGATTATGAAATTTGAAAAGGCAGGTTCTTCTGAAGTGCAACACTGCATAGGGAGGAAATCAACCAATGCAACATCAGTAGAAGATGTGGCCACATTATTGCAGGAGGGCTTAAGTGATGGTGTGCAAACCTGCAATGCATGCGGAATCACCTGAATTTTGCACATGCCTGTGAGTATGGAGCATAAAATTCTACCAAACGTCCTGCATTGCCGGCCATACAAAATTACTCCTGTTCAGAAGTTGCTTCATGCTGACTTACCAGTATGACAAATGTTTCTCTAGAATTTCTTGCTCACATGGAAGGGGATACTGAATGGTCATGGAGCATTCTGTGGACAGATGAAGCCCATTTCCATCTGCAAGGACATGTCAATACACAGAATTGTAGAAAATGGAAAGCAGCAAATCTGCCTGTACATCAACTTGTACTACATCATCGTGCAAAGGTAACTATGTGATGCAGGTTGATGGCATCATTTATTGTAGTGTCATATTTTTATAAGCAGATGGGTTCCGCAGGTCGTTTTATCTGTATCATCACTGGTGAATACTATGTGGGTCTTTTGCACACTACTGTTGTTCAAACCCTTCAAGAGGATGGATGCATTGGTAGGATAATGATTATGCAAGGTGGCACTCCTCTGCACATTGCACAGCCAAATTAAGTAGCTGCTGCAGAGACATTTTAGAAATGCTAGAATTATCAACTATAATTTCCCTACATCTTGGCCATCCAGATCACCTGATTTTAATCCACATGACTTCTGGCTGTGAGTTTACCTGAAAGATGCTGCATTCAGAGTTCCAAATACAAACAGAGCTGAATTGAAAGCACACATTGTGCACTCAGTCCATTGAAGAAACCTGTAGCTCAATAAACAAACCCCCTGAAAATGCACTAAGTATTATGGACAGCTGCTTTGAAAGGTTTCCCCCAGGCACCTTCACTTTCACAGAAGTGAGCCCAAATAATATCCTAAAAATAGTGGAAAATTTCAAACCTTCAGTTAGTGTTGATTATTATGATATGTCATGGAATTTGTCGAAAGATGTTATTGATTGTGTGATTTATCTCTTAACTTTTTGTATTAAGAAATGCCTAGTTGAAAGTAAGTTCCCCGACATACTAAAAATTTCTAGAGTTGTGCCGATATATAAAAAAGGGGAAAAGAACTGTCCCACTAGTTACAGACATATATCCATAACCGCAGTTTTTTCAAAAATTTTAGAAACAATTATGTATGAGCATGTTAGTGTCTACTTGGGTAAACTAACTATAATTACTGATAAACAGTTTGGATTTAGGAAAGGTAAATCCACAACAAATGCAATGGACTCCCTCGTAAAATTAGTACTAGATGTGTTCGAGGCTAGGGACTACACCCAGGCTACATTTTGTGACCTGAGCAGAGCCTTTGACTGTGTAGAGCATGACACTGTGCTGAATAAGCTAGTTTACTATGGTTTTGATGACAACAGTATAAATATGTTAAAGTATTTTCTAGAGAACCATCAACAAGCTGTGTGCAATTGTAGGAAGAAATCAAATTTGGTTAATGTTAGGTACAGAGTGCCTCAAGGGTCAGTGCTTGGACCTTTACTGTTTATACTAATGATTAAATTCTCACACAATATCCTATGCTGAGGACACAACTTTTATACATAAAAACTCTGATCTAGGTACACTGAAAACACTGACCGAAAATACCCTTGCTCAGTCCTCATTATGGTCAAAGCTAATGGCTTCTTACTAAATGAAAACAAAACCCAGACACTTTACTTCAGCCTCAAAGAGATTCCTAATGAACCTGAACTAGAAAATGTCAAATTTTTATGTGTTACTATTGACAATAAATTGACATGGGAACCACACATTAAAAATATATTGGCTAGGCTTTCAAGAGTTATTTATCTAATTAGAAATTTAAAAAGACATGTTCCCAATGACTATGTGAGATCAGCATATTTTGCCTTCTTCTTCTTTGCCTGAATGCCTTATAGAAGTAAAGGAACATAGCATCTACATGTGTGATGGGTTCTACCGCTCTCACTGTCTCATGGATGAACAGAGCGAGCTGGGTCCACGCAATTGTTGTTTTTGGAACCTATATTGATCCCTACATAGGAGATTTTTGGTGTCTGGAGATGTCATAATACATTAGCATAAAACAAGTTCCAAAATTCTACAACACACAGACAGCAGAGATACAGGCCTACAGTTTCATGCACCTCTTCAATTAATCTTCTTTTTGCATACTCTCTGCACTATCACAGTTGTATCCTGTCAGATTGAGTGGCCTTTGCTCTCTTGAGTGATTTCAGTTGCTTTTCTATCCCAAGATCACTTATTTTGCTAACAACCATCCTCGCATTAATATGACAATGTAATGAAGGCACTACAGTATAATCTTCCTCTGTGAAACAGTTTTTGTAAAAGACATTTAGTATTTTGGGATTTTGTGTGTCATACACCATTTCAATGCCATTATGGCAACAATGTCTGGACAGATGGCATAAATCCATTTAATGAAATAACATCAGACTAAAACTCCTTATGATTTTATGCCAAGTCAGTAGATATAATATTATTTTCAAATTCATGGAACAGTTGATGCATGGCCCTCCTTATCGAAAATTTGGCTTTATTTGGTTTTTGTTTGTCTGTTAGGCTTTTACCATGCTTAAATCTGCAGTGAACTCTCTGTGCTTTTGTACCAGCTTTCTAATATGGCTATCAAACTACAATGGAGCTTTTCCATCCCTTACAACTTTGCTCTCCACATATATATCTAAAGTGTATTGC
This sequence comes from Schistocerca gregaria, assembly GCF_023897955.1. Lineage (NCBI taxonomy): Eukaryota > Metazoa > Arthropoda > Insecta > Orthoptera > Acrididae > Schistocerca > Schistocerca gregaria. Next base: position 45,417,388 of record NC_064931.1, read on the forward strand.
ATAATGCTCTTGAACTTTGTCAATTAATAACCAATTTTGTTACTGCTGAAGATGAAATTTTTGTGCTGATCACTTGGATAATCTGAAATCTGTTTCTTGTCACCCTACCTAAACAGATAGTTCCTCATGCCCTTCTTTGTATTCCTGTTTATGGCTGTAATCAGTAGTGCTGTACTGGCCATAAAATCACCAATTCCATGTTCTGTGCTAACTGGGTTGAAAACTTCAGGTCTGTTTTCCACCAGCAGAGCTAAGATCTTACCTTCACTAGTCAGTTTTCTGATTAACTACTTGAGGCAGTTTTTGATTAAGGCAATTTCACATGGTTCCCTGCCACTACTACCGGCCCTAATCACTTGAGCCTGGCAGTTTATAGCTGGTAATTTGAAATATCTACCTTGTATTACAAGGTATTTATGTATGATGATCTCCAAGATTCCATTCAGATGTCCCTCCACTACTTCTCCCGAGGCAGGCGACCCATAAAAGTATCTGATAACCATGATTTATCCATCTTTAACACTTGTTTTCACCCAAATTATTTCACATTCAGAATCTGTACGACTCTCACTACATGTTACCATATTTTCATGGCAAAAACACATCTTCACCATCACCATTCAACCTATCGTTGTGATATACAGGGTGGTTATAGTTAAAGTTCCAGTTTCAAAATTCTGTAGGAGGGAAGTGATGCTCAGAATTACATCAATTTGACAAAAAATTTCCCACTTGATGGTGCTGTTACTGTCATAATATAAATGAGTTCATCTGCAAATTACAGATGAATAGCAACATGATGGCTATAGTGTGAGTTACACATTAAACCAACCATAGTGTGCAGTGTGCATGACTCCACAAATTTGCCATTGAACAGTTTTGGCACTGTTAGTTAGGTAAGACAATTCTCCATGGCAAGGTCATACTACCTAGGATGAAAAAAAACAGTTTTTAACTGGTTTGAGGCAATAAACCACAAAAAATTAACAATGAAATTGGTTTTTAACTGTTCTGAGATCAAAAGCCACTTAAAGAGCAACAATGAAATTGGTTTTTAATTGTTGTCCACCACTTCCTGCCACAAACTGAAACTGAGAAACAGCATGTTCCATAACAGATCAGAGTGTTTCAAGGGTCACATTCATAATGTGTTGATAATAATAATAATAAAATTCTATTGTCATTCAGCTGGTTACAGCAATAGACAAAGTCAAGAGCATTTATTTCTACATAAACTACAATATTGATGTAAATTGGTTTACATAAAATAGGTACACATTAGAATGCAGTATTTTCATCTTCAAAAAATTCATCAGTGTTGTAAAACGGATTGTTCATTAGTAGCTTGTATAATTTAGCTTTAAAAATATGTACAGGCAGTTCTTTAATGTCAGCACTTAGTCTATTAAACATCCTTAGTCCAAGAACTAGGTAGGAGTTCTGTGATTTTGATAATCTACTATATGGTACATCTATAGATGTTCTGTTTCTAGTATTGTGGCTATGAATATCGGTTCTCAACACAAAATTAGATACATTGTTTCTAATGCACAACAAAACATTGCAGATGAATAAGTTTACTACTGTAAGACACTGCCATTTAATAAAGAGAGGTTTACAATGTACTGTTTTATCAGAATCTGTGATTATTCTTATTACTTTCTTCTGTAAAAGTAAAATATCATTTACATGACAGCTACTACCCCACAGTAAGATTCCATAAGAAATGATGCTTTGGAATAAGGCAAAATATGCTGACTCACATAGTCATTGGGAACATGTCTTTTTAAATTTCTAATTAGATAAATAACTCTTGAAAGCATAGCCAATATATTTTTAATGTGTGGTTCCCATGTCAATTTATTGTCAATAGTAACACATAAAAATTTGACATTTTCTAGTTCAGGTTGATTAGGAATCTCTTTGAGGCTGAAGTAAAGTGTCTGGGTTTTCAGAATGAGATTTTCACTCTGCAGTGGAGTGTGCGCTGATATGAAACTTCCTGGAAGATTAAAACTGTGTGCCCGACCGAGACTCGAACTCGGGACCTTTGCCTTTTGCGGGCAAGTGCTCTACCAACTGAGCTTCTGTAAAGTTTGGAAGGTAGGAGATGGATACTGGCAGAAGTAAAGCTGTGAGTACCGGGCGTGAGTCGTGCTTCGGTAGCTCAGATGGTAGAGCACTTGCGCGCAAAAGGCAGAGGTCCCGAGTTCGAGTCTCGGTTTTGTTTTCATTTAGTAAGAAGCCATTAGCTTTGTCCATAATGAGGATTGAGCAAGGGTATTTTCGGTCTGTGTTTTCAGTGTACCTAGATCAGAGTTTTCATGTATAAAAGTTGTGTCATCAGCATAGAATATTGTGTGAGAGTTCCTACTAACTTTATTTTACCATCTCTTTCAACAGACAGTTATCATTATTTTCTGTAATAATGTCTATTCAGTAACTATTTTGGGTATTCTCCCATTTTCAATTAACAGCACACTAAAAAGTATGTCAATGCATGTTCACTGTTCTGAAGAGGATGTCATCTTAATATCAACCTTGTTTACAAATACCTAGTGCTGGTTTTAGGCTGAAGTGAAAGAAGCAGCAACATGGGGCTACAAGCTGAGAGGGGCACCAAGGTGCCACAACTATAATATTTCTATACAGGATATACCACATTTAATAGCAGCCACTTGAGGTGTCAAGTTGGCTGAAATTGTATCAGGAAAAAGAATGGGAGAATGAGGGCTCGGTGGTGGTAGTGGTGGTGGTCGTGGAGGGGGGGGGGGGGGGGGGAGTCAAATGATGGGTCACTTCTGTGAAAAAGTCTTCTTGAACTGGCTCTTTATACATCGTGTGCATAATAGAACATTGTTACTATTTATTAAGTTACTGTCATGATTGTGGTTCTCAAGTTATTGAAAAATAAGTTTCTTAACAATACCGATGAAATATGATGTGATTTTTGAAAGGCTGTCAGGAAGGAGTATTAATAATGTCTGGCTACAGTTGCACATGGATTGTCATGTTCTGATCATCTTTGAATACCTTCCATTGTTGGACAGCGATTCCAAAATCATAACATTAAGCTCTGGGCCACTTAAATGATGTTTTCCCTCTGAGTCTTTAACTATATAGTTTCTGTCCTGACAACTGATCTTTATGCCACAGATTCTGCTAAAACATGTTGATTAGATTAGATTAGATTAGATTAATACTTGTTCCATGGATCATGAATACGACACTTCGTAATGATGTGGAACGTGTCAGGTTAATGAAAAATGTCTGTACAAGATATTACATTACACAAAATATTGCATGACATAATGCTTAAGTTAGTTTTTTTCCCTCCCTTAATTTATATCTAAAAATTCAGTCAATGAGTAGAAGGAGTTGTCATCTAGAAATTGTTTTAATTTATTTTTAAATGTTGGTTGGCTATTTGTCAGGCTTTTGATGCTATTTGGTAGGTGACCAAAGACTTTTGTGGCAGCATAATTTACCCCTTTCTGTGCCAAAGTCAGATTTAACCCTGCATAGTGAAGATCATCCTTTCTCCTGGTATTATAGCTATGCACACTGCTGTTACTTTTGAACTGGGCTGTATTATTAACAACAAATTTCATAAGTGAATATATATACTGTGAGGATCCCTAGATCCTTAAATAGATGTCTGCAGGATGACCGTGGGTGGGCTCCAGCAATTATTCTGATTACACGTTTTTGAGCAATGAATACTTTTCTACTCAACGATGAATTATCCCAGAATATGATACCATACGAAAGCAATGAATGAAAGTAGGCATAGTAAGCTAATTTACTGAGATTCTTATCACCAAAATTTGCAATAACCCTAATAGCATACGTAGCTGAACTCAGACGTTTCAGCAGACCATCAATGTGTTGCTTCCAGTTTAACCTCTCATCAATGGACACACCTAAAAATTTTGAAAATTCGACCTTAGCTACAGACTTCTGTTCAAAGTCTATATTTTTTACTGGAGTTGTGCCATTTACTGTACGGAACTGTATATACTGTGTTTTATCAAAATTTAAAGAGAGTCCATTTGCTGAGAACCACTTTATAATTTTGTGAAAAACATCATTTACAATTACATCACTTAGTTCTTGGTTTTTGGATGTTATTACTATACTTGTGTCATCAGCAAAATGAACTAACTTTGCATCTTCATCAACATGGAATGGTAAGTCATTAATGTATATCAAGAACAGTAAAGGACCTAAGACCGAACCCTGTGGGACCCCGTACTTGATAGTCCCCCAGTTTGAGGAATCAGCAGTTGTATTAACATTACATGAACCACTTATTTCAACTGTCTGCATTCTTCCAGTTAAGTATGAATTAAACCATTTGTGCACTGCCCCCCTCAAACCATAATGATTTAGCTTATCTAAAAGAATTCCATGATTTACACAGTCAAAGGCCTTTGAGAGATCACAAAAAATACCAATGGGTGATGTCCGGTTATTCAGAGCATTTACTATTTGATCAGTGAAAGCGTATATAGCATTTTCTGTTGAAAAGCCTTTCTAAAAACCAAATTGACATTTTGTTAGTACTTTATTTTTACAAATATGGGAGGCAACTCTTGAATACATTACTTTCTCAAAAATTTTTGATAGAGCTGTCAGAAGAGAGATTGGGTGATAGTTGTTGACATCCAAAATATCCCCCTTTTTATGCAATGGTTTTACAATGGCATATTTCAGTCTATCGGGGAAAACACCCTGCTCCAAAGAGGTATTACATACGTGGATGAGAATCCTACTTATCTGTGGGGAACAAGGTTTAAGTATCTTGCTGGAAATGCCATCAATTCCATAAGAGCTTTTACTTTTCAGTGAGTTTATTATTTTACTGATTTCAGAGGGAGAGGTTGGTGGAAATACAGTTGTTTCAAACTGCACCGGTATGGCCTCTTCTATTATAAGCCTTGCCTCTTCTAGTGAAGATCTAGATCCTATTTTCTCCACAACATTTAAAAAATGATCATTGAAAATATTTCTAATTTCAGATTGTTTGTTAGTACACTTGTCATTCAGTTTTATGGCACTAAAGTCTTCCTGTGCTCTTGGCTGCCCTGTTTCTTTTTCAATAATATTCCAAATTGCTTTAATTTTATTATCAGAGTTACTGATCTCAGACATGATACACATGCTTCTGGACTTTTTAATAACTTTTTTTAGTACCACACAATAGTTTTTATAATATTGAACAATTTCGGGGTCAGTACTCCCCCTTGCTGTTAGATACAGTTCTCTCTTAATGTTGCAAGATATTCTTATTCCTTTAGTTAGCCAAGGTTTTTTATATGTTTTCTTGGAATTATGTTTCACTATTTTCTTGGGAAAACAATTTTCAAATACCCTTACAAATGTATCGTGAAATAAGTTATATTTCAAGTTTGCATCGGTTTCCATATACACTTCATCCCAGTCTAGCTGCTTTAGGCTTTCCTTAAAGTTTGCAGTATTTATATTGTTAATTGAATGCACTGTTTTGAAATTCTGATTTGATATACTGCATGGAGCTATGTCATGTACTGTAACTAGCTGTGCACCATGATCTGAAAGACCATTCTCAACAGGATAAGCATTTATGTCTTTAATCATACTGAAGTAAACACTGGCATCAAATGTTAATGAGTTCTGGAGCTACAGAATTTAAGACATGGTGCATATTTCCTATGTGATCAAAAGTATTCGGACACCCCCAAAAACATACATTTTTCATATTAGGTGCATTGTGCTGCCAATTACTGCCAGGCACTCCATATCAGTGACCTCAGTAGTCATTAGACATCGTGAGAGAGCAGACTGGGGTGCTCTGCAGAACTCACAGACTTCGAATGTGGTCAGGTGATCAGGTGTCACTAGTGTCATATGACTGTATGTGAGATTTCCACACTCCTAAACATCCCTGGGTCCACTGTTTCCCATGTGATAGGGAAGTGGAAATTTGAAGCAACACATACAGCACAAAAGTGTACAGGCCACCCTCGTCTGTTGACTGACAGAGTCTGCTGACAGTTGAAGAGGATTTTAATTGTAATAGGCAGACATCTGTCCAGACCATCACACAGGAATTCCAAACAACATCAGGATCCACTGCAAGTACTATGACAATTAGACAGGAGGTGAGAAAACTTGGATTTCATGAAATTACCAAATATCCAGCAATGGTTTACGGTCACTGCACAAATTGGGAACCACATGGAGCCCACCATTCATTGGATTTCATGGTTGAGCAGCTGCTTATAAGCCACACATCATGCCGGTAAATGCCAAATGAAGCCTCTGGTGGTGTAAGGAGCATAAATATTGGGTGATTGAACACTGGAAAAACATTGTGTGGAGTGATGAATCACAGTAAACAATTTGGTAATCAGATGGTAGGGTGTGGGTATGGCGAATGCCCAGTGAACGTCATCTGCCAGTGTGTGTAGTGCCAACAGTAAAATTCGGAGGGGGTGGTGTTATGGTGTGATTGTGTTTTTCATGGAGAGGGCTTGCACCCCTAGTTTTGCATGGCAGTATCACAGCACAGGCCTACACTGATGTTTTAAGCATCTTCTTGCTTCCCACTGTTGAAGAGCAACTCGGGGATGGCGATTGCATTTTTCAACACGATCAAGCACCTGTTCATAATGCACAGCCTGTGACGGAGAGCTTACATGTCAATAATTTCCCTGTAATGGACTGGCCTGCATGGAATCCTGATCTGAATCCTATAGAACACCTTTGGGTTGTTTTGGAATAGCGACTTCATGCCAGGCCTCACCGAATGACATCAATACCTCTACTCAGTGGAGCACTTTGTGAAGAATGGACTGCCATTCCCTAAGAAACATTCCAGCACGTGATCGAATGTATTCCTGTTAGAGTGGAAGCTGTCATCAAGGCTAAGGGTGAGCCAACACCATATTGAATTCCAGCATTACCGATGGAGTACACTACAAACTTCTAAGTCCTTTTCAGCCCGGTGCCTTGATACTTTTGATCACATAGTGTATAAGTCATACACACATTTGATGTCTCTAAATGAATGGAACAGCATTTTTTCCTTTTCTTATATCTATTTATTCCAGGATCAACAAGATTATCTTAACTGAAATCTTATTTTCATATATTAATTCAGTTTATTACATGCATTTGTAATCTAATCTACTTGTAACATATCATATCTTACCTGGATAGTATCACTATGGATTTTAGATATATCTTTAATTGTGTCACAAGAAGGGCATGATTCCCTTAATAGCTGCTCATTATTTTCCCCAGTAACAATTGTTGTTCGCCTCAAATGTGCCACAATGCTGACTGTGGTACCTAATCATAAAATCAGAAATATTGAATTAGATATGTGGGAAACTGCAGAAATATTTCAATGTTACTCAGTGTCAAACAAAACAAAAATGCTTGAATTATAGCAGTATATTGCTTACAGGGTTCCAAATGTCAGTTAAAATCAATGACTGTAATGATCACAAATTGATATAACTTCCCACTGAAGATTCTGTTGCATTATTTTGTTTTGCTCCTGCGACATGTTAGGAAAAAATGTTGTAATTAAAAATTTTCTCTATTATAGTTCAATATATGAAAAAGACTTCTAGTAAAATTTTCATGTTTTGGTATGACTCTTTCATATGCTCACTATGCTCAACTGGAATAGAAGGAATCTCATTACCAATATGTAAAAGTACTGCTTTTAAGCTGAACTTTGACAAATCAATAAAGAGTCTCCAATCATCATTGTTGTAATTAATTCTGAGAGCCTTCATTAGACAATTACACATGCCACAAGACTATCTTGCATGTTAAAAGAAGGAGTGAATTGTTGCTCTCTTCTGTGGTAGAATGAAACATTTACATTGCTTTCCAGAAAATTGTGTTGCTGCAATCTTGATGTTAAAATCTCAGCCTTAGCTTTAGAGAGCTCCAAATCTCTAATAAGGTCACTTAACTCATTTTGAGACAATTTTTGTGGATCATCAGTTGATGATATATTTGGAAGAAACTCTGGATCTTGTGAGGTACATGGTTCACGAAATTCAGAATCCCCATCAGAAGTAATATTGTACTCTGTCAGTGGTTCAGGTATTGGCAATCCTTTCCCATGCAAAAATGGGCATATGGCAGATTTAATGTTAGGATGGATCACTGTCTGCTTCTTCTTCTTCTTCTTCTTCTTAGATATTCCCTTCTTGACAGAAGGAACCATACAAAAGTAGCAGTCACTGACATGGTTAGTTGGCTCACACCAGATCATGGGCACTGCAAAGGGCATTGAACGTCTTTTCCCTTGCATCCAATTCCTGAGGTTGCTCGCACAAGTGTTGCAGATCACATGTGGAGCCCAGGATTTATCATGATCACCTATTTTTGACCCACAATAACAACTGTAAACTTTTTTAATTAATGGATTTATTTGCAGTTTTTGTGAAGCAAATGTAACTTCTCCACACACATAAAAAAATGTGTCAGCACTGCTAACACAAACTTGTGGCATTTTTGTTCACTTCAATAGCAGTCAGCTTGAACAACTGGTAGTTAATCTGGAAACAAACTGAAGTTGAGGAGGAGGGAGACAGAAATATCAGTAAAACTGGTATCAATATGTTTATATCCAAAATATTGTGCACTAGTAAGTCCAGGGGCAATAATATAATCCATTATTGCTAGTTACTATGACTCTGACAAACCATTATAATATTTGATTTACTTAACATAAAAGTCTGTTATCTCACCATAATAAAACAGTAAAAATGAAAACTAGAGCTAATTTTGAAATTGTCTTTGTGATATTTGTGATCAGCACATTAGAATTGATAGGAATTAGCTATTTTCATTCAATTTACATTTTCATTGTTGTACAGTGAAATTAATGGCTGAATTTAAAAATTTAAAATGTTGCCATAATCTATCCATTAAGATGTGAAGTCTTACATCAAAATCTTAACACAATAATTCAAGTATTATAGTTATAAACTGTGTATCTGTCTTGAGGCAGTGTGACTGATGGTAAGCAAATACCCAGGATTTATTCATCCAGCATCATAATTGCAGAAGTATTCCACTATTCCTTCAACATATCCTGCTGCACATAGATTGTGTAAAGCTATGATTTACAGGTTATACAGAAGAGATGCACAAACTGTATACTCAGTGTTGAAGCACTCTCACTGTGAATGTTCAGTGCAAAGGTGCCCATATGGTAGTTTGTGGGGTGTTGGGGGGCACTAGACCTGGGAGTACAGATTATTTATAATATTTTGGAAGAAAACTTGTAAGTAGCCATAAAAATTTCCAATTCTAATCTTGTTAAAAACTTACATAATATCAACTTTTAAATCATTTTCATGAAAAAAAATACCTGACTACACTATTTTTTTTCCCCTTTCTATAAGAGCTAAGGCGGTATGGGCACCCTTGGCTCAACATTAATATCTCATTCTGTTGACAGAATGATTGATACAATTTTAAGTGCCTGAAGCATATTTTGCACCTGATCATAATTAATAATATAAGCTAGATTACTGTTGACTTTCATTACTGGCTGAATGTGATTGGTTTCTTTATGAATGTGTCAACTAAGAATTATTGATACAATAAACTGTTTTCCAGTGTTATCATATCAGTTCCACTCATAACATTGCTAGATTTAAATATCACTATTGGGAAAAACTGTGGGCAATTCTGAAATCAGATACCAAAAGAATTCATCACAATTTAAAAGAAGCCTTGAAGCAATGACTCTCATATACAGATAGCACAAAGAATAAAGCGAACATCAACGACTATTATCCTGACAAATATCATTAATTTAATTATGAAATGATGATTTCATTTTTTCATTAAAACTGATATATCAATGTAATTTATTATATTAGCATTTAAGATAAATTTACAAGTTCTAAGCATTAAGGAGTTAAGACTGGAGAGTGTTGACATACCTGTATATCCAGTAAGATAGTAAGTTGCTGACTTTTGTGGCTGGAAAAATTAGTGTTACACTAAGCTTATCCAATAAAGAGCTATCAGGCATAAGGGAAACTTGAAAGGAAGTGCCAGTATGCTTTGTCAGCATCAAAGGGCATAATTTTAGCATGCAAGTGAATTCAAACAGTGCACAATGATCAGGTTTCAGGAAATAGGTTTTCCACACAATTTTGACATATTTTCTTTTACAAAAGTGACACATCTGAGGAACTGATGTGCAGATGAGGCTTGTATGAAGTTATTAGTGATACTATACTGTGGAATATGAGAACAGCATGAAAAAGATCTTCAGCCGTAACAGCCTATACATTACCATTGACAGTGGTGGGTCATTGCTGGAACATTGCAACCACTATGGAGCTCTCATTACATTCAGTGGCATTCTGTAATCCTATGGAGAGCTGTGTCTAGGATGTTGGACTAAGTCAAAATTTACATTTTACTTAATTTTTCCACATAGTTGATAAAAGAAATTACTTTGTTATGAAGTTTGTAACTTACCTGCCATATGTTCAATAAAATGTGAAGAAAGAAAAGCTATAGTGCATCATCTGAAGACAAAAAAATACATTCTGGCACAACAGCAGTGTTATAAAAAGAGAACAATTACAACTTTCTTTGTGAAGAAGCATACATCTTATGAAGAAGCTATGAGTGCTGAAATAACAACTATTTATCAATGTGTAAGACATGGCCCTAGCTACAAGTCACTGGATTGCCAAATGAAATTGCATCATTCCTTGTTTCCAGACAGTAATATTGCATATATAAATTTGTGTGGAAGAACCAGTCAACAGCTATGTCAGAAAAAGTGCACAGCCAATTCAGACAAGATGTAGTCACAGGCAAGCTTCATAAATCCTTTTATTTTTCTGTGTCTTCAATTGCTTCAAACTGAGGAAATATAAAAACTTTTCATTATCCACATAAAACTTATAAGCCAATAGGCTGTGGTCATTGGATAAATCTCTCCCCTGACATATCATCTCCGACTGTGGGAGATGTACTCTGAGGTAAAGCAGAAAACTGTTTTACTGCTTTACCTCAGAGGATATCTCCCTCAGTTGGAGATGAAATGTCAGGGGCAAGTTTTATACACCGACCATGGCCTATCAGCCTGTAAGTTTTAAGTGAAAACAATACTGGCTCTGAAATCGTACATTGTATGACTTTCATTGTGCAGTTTAGTACTTTCATGTCAATCACAGGAGACATCAGAGATTGCTAGATTTTTATGAATACTCTGAAGAAACCCACAAAGAAATTTTCCATGCCATAAAGATCATTACAAAATCTATAGCCTTTCATGTGATTCAAGATAAGTGAATATAGTGCTCACAATGCTGCAGTGAACTATGGCAAAAATTCAGTTTTTGTCTTGCTGAAAAACAAAAATCTAACCTTTTGAGAGCTGACTGCAACTTTTGTGGTACCATTAAGCATGCAACAACATCCACTACCTGATATGTTCCAAAATGCCACCCATAAAAATGTGATTTTCCTCGGGCTCCTATTTCAGGTTCTATTGGTGGGGTCAACTGTTTTGGATAGTCCTTGGGCTAGTAACCATTTGTATGACTAAAAGAAGATTCATATTAGTGTCAGTCTCCTACAGTACAAGGTCAAAGTATGACTAGTACACACTTCCTCCTGCTTAGGCAAATGGAGCAAATGGCACCCAAACCCGAGGGCCCAGTTCCCCCCTCCCAATTTCCCATAGCTCTGAGTCAAAGGCTATAATAGTGTAATCAGGTGTTTTTCTTTCTAGAAAATGATTTAAAAGTCAGACTTACACAGGTTTTTAAAAGGGTCAAACGTGGAACTTTTTTATGGCTACTTACAAGTTGCCATTTACCTTCCTAAACACTAAAAATACACCATACCCCCAGGTCTAGGTTCTACCCCTCACCACCCTCCCCTCCCACTCCACTACAAACTATCATGTGGGCACCTTTGAATGGAGCAAATTATTTGATTCTTTATGAATTTGATGTGGTCTATGATGGACCTCAAGGGGGTTATGGAAGCAACATTATTTCATAGGAAATTTCTCAGAAAACCTTAAAAAAGGCATCTTTTACCATTTTTTTCTGAACAAAAGAGAGCCATAATTTTTGAGATATATTCCTAAGATCATGATCTTGAACAGTTTTGAAAATTTTCTAGTAACATTAGCCATTTCCAAGATACATAGTTTCAAAGTTACGCTACATCTACATATAAAATATGGAAGCAAAATACACTTTGAAGTGAAATCTAAATAACAAATAATCACAAAAAATTCTCAAAATTTAGCAGTATATTCCTTGGATGTTTATCTAGAAGTACCATCTTCCTGTTTTCAACAGTCTTTATTAGTTCATGGTCTGTTCCTTAGAGAACCCAAAAAAGCATTTCTTTACCATTTCCTTGTATCATAACTGAGCTATGGGTTCTAAGACGGCTATGTCTGAAATTTTTGTGATATATTCCTAAGATTCTGATCTCAAACTACTCTGAAAATTTTATTGATATCTTTATCCATTTCTGAGATACAGAGGTTCAAAGTTACCTTGCATGTGCACGTAAAATATGCACATAAACTCTAGTGTGAGGCACAATCTAAATAATACAAGGGACAGTCCAATTAAAAACCAAACACCTTCCAAAACAGAACTGTGGAATGGTTCAATTCAAAAGTAGGCATCACAGCCATTAAGACATTTATCCCACTGGGAAAAGAGACGGTCAATTCCTGTTTCACGGAACATGGTCAGCCACTGATGGATCCACAACTGAACCAACTCTTGAACTTCCTTGTCCTACTGAAACTGACATCCACTCTTCAGGTTGCCAAAGATATGAAAACCATATCATAAAAGAGCTGGGCTATGGAGGATTTGCAGTTTTTCCCAACAAAATTACTGAAATGTAGCCTTCATCTGATTGGCAGAGTGGGGGTGTAATTTTGGAACAGGATGAGTCTGTCAGACAGCATTCCTGAGTGTTTTGATTTTATGGCACAACACAGTTTCTGCAAAGTATCTTCATAGCACTGCACATTGATTGTGGTTCCACACTCAAGGTACTCTGAGCAGAGGAGCACAGCATTCAAAGAAAGTCATAATGACCTTACCAAAACTTTTGTGAAAAGCTTGGGATTTATTTGATGGGGGATATGATGTGGGATGTCTCCATTGTTTGCTTTACCATTTGTCTTCATGCTGTCAGAATTCTGTCAAATGGAATCATCATGTTGCATAATAATGCCTGCCCACCACACTACCAACTGGGTAAAGGCTATACTTCAGCAATTTGGATGGAAAACACTGCAACAAACTGCATACAGCCCAGATTTTTCAGCATGTGATTTTCACATCTTTGGCAGTGTGAAGAAAGACATGCATCGATGTCAGTTTCAGTTGGAAGCTGAAGAGAAAAGAGTTAATGCAGTTGTGGATCTGTCAGCGGCTGACTGCATTTTATGAAACAGGAAATGATCTTCTCTTCTCCCAGTGAGATAAATGTCTTAATGCATGTGGTGATTACTTTTGCATGGAACCACTCGATGGTCCTGTTGTGCTGGGTGTTTGATTTTCATTTGACTGACCCTCATAAATTAGCACAGAAAATTGCTCAAATTTTAACATTTTGTTCTGTATTCATTTATCTAGAAGTGCGATCTTCCCATTTTCAAATATATTTATCCATTATTGAGAAATACCCCAACAAAATGGTTTTACAGTACCAGAACTCAACCACAGATTCCATGACAGCAATGCATGGCAAATATGTGTAATTTTTATGATATATTCCTAAGATACTGATCTTGAACAACCTTGACAATGTTCTTGATACCTTTATCCATTTCTGACATACAAAGCTCAAAGGTACTGTACTTCAACATATAAAATACACACACAAATTTTTTTGTGATAAAAAAATGTAGTTTATGAAGTGAGGCAAAAATATATTTCAAAAGTGTGGTAGCACAGAAAAATATGCTGTAAAGTGTCTTCATTGTCATCTGGAAACCCTATGCTGTAGTACTAAAGTAGATGCAAAATTTTTGTGCATGTAAAATCCAGTCTGAGTTATAAAATGAATTTTGCATAATTTCAATTTCACATAAATAAACTATCAAAATTTTGCAGACCCATAAATTTCTTTTCACATGAGTGACATGCTCTGATGTGGCAGGGTAAATAAGGAGAAAATGCTTCCCCTGGATCACAAAAGAATGGAAATATTCTCTATTTAAAAGATTGACTGAAAAGTGGGATACCAGCTGCCTCATTCTACCTTCGTCAAAACCTTAAATTTTCCTAAAAATTTTGGCATTTATTACTTTTCCATCACTTTCCCACTGCCACCACCTCCTTCTCTGTCACCATAAAAAAGTGAACATGGAAAAAGTTTTGGAAATTTTTTTAAAGGTTCTGAGGAAAGTAGAATGAGGCAGCTGGTATCCCACTTTGCAGTCAGAGTCTTTTAAATAGAGAGTGTTCGCCTTTCTTTATGATCCTGTAGGAGCATCTTCCCCTTCTTTTCCCTGCCACAGCAGTTGGGCTGAATGAGTGAGTGAGACTGGGCAAGTGGGAGTGGATGGTTATGAGTAATTTACAGTGATGGACTAGTGGGTGTGAGTGAGCTATGGTTAGGGGAGCTTGCAGGAGTGAGAAGTTAGTTGCATGTTAAAAAGAGTGTGGATATGTTTGCAAACCAAAACGTTTATGAAATTTTATAAAGGTGCTGACAAAGGTAGAATCAGGCAACTGGTACCCCACTTTTCAGTCCAAATTTTTTAAGCAGAAGCATATTCCCCTTTTTCTGCTCCATTAGGAGCATTTTTCTGCTGGTAAATGACACTGTAAATCATGGTCTTAAAAGATTTTATTATCATACAGAGACATTGGATCTCTATAATGAATTTGCTTCCTCTACATTAAATTTTCAGCCGCTGTGAGGATTTTCATAGTTTGTGGAGGCAGAGTTTAAGGAAATATTGTGCTACATCTGTACAAGATGGCTCTCACTACTTCCTGAAACTGGGGGAATTGGCTTGCCATCAAGTCATATTTTATTTCAAAGCATAAGGAAGGTTAGTCAAGATTGATTTGACTGTTATTGACATAAGATGGGGGAGCATGATGATGAAGAATCAGAACATTCTCTTTGTGAATGCTTGATAGATTTTCTGCATTATATTTTGCTCCTGTTTGGAACTGCTGTTAGAAAACTGGAAAACACCTCAATTATTTCTGTTGAGTTGATCACAAGAATAAGGGACCTTAAGAGTAAACTAGACAGCAGGAAACACAATAAATTCTTAGGAAAGATAGTTCATGGAATCCTAGATAAAATGCCTAAATCACAGAAGTTGAATTTTGAAAATAATACACAATCATTATTATCACATTGCATTCATTATTCATCCCAAAACTATAAATTTTCTGAGAAGAATATTTTCAGTCTGCTTACAGGTTTTTTGCTTTAAAGAACAAGAAGATTTTCACCTGTGATGGCAATATGTTTTAAAAACTTCCAACAAACTGGATCTCAACCTGGTTGAAGATTAGTTATACAATGAATTCTTTGATTTCTGGAATGCATACACTGGACTTCATAAAAGTGAGGCAGAAGATCAGATTTGGGTAGATTTCTTTAAGCAGCAGATCACAACTGGCTCTCCAGTCGGCAATTACTTAGACTTATATCATGCATATTGTCAGTTCCAACTCACAGTCAGAAGAAAGAAATCAGATATCCATGACCTTAGTGAGAAGAGAAATTCAAATAAAGTGAACTTTTCTGAAAGTTGTGGTGAAATCTTGAATTTTATGAAAGAGAGATATGACAGTGAAGGACTATTTAATGCAGTGAAGATCAACACAAAATATGCATAAATACAAAACAGTGATCACTTAACTGTTGAAAATTTTCTTCAATTTTTTATCTCCTTTTTATCTTAACTTTGAACTGAACTTGTTATATTGCCTGCAGATGTTAATTTAAAACTTCATTTCATGTTTAAATGGAAAATTCATACATACCAAATAAGAATGAAAGGGAGAAGACTTTCTTTTGTTCTATTTTTATGTTAACACAATATTAAATTAAATTTTATATGTTGAGATATTATTGGTTATATTACTTATGTATTTTTAGCAAGCTATTAGCATTTTCTTTGTCCACAGTTTTTAAGAAGCTGTCCACACTCTTCATTCATATGAGCTGAATAACAGACCCCGCCCCCCCCCCCCCCCCCCCAAAAAAAAAAAAAAAAAAAAAAACTTATCTGTACTCACTAGTGATCAAAAATGTGCAGAAAAAACTATTTATTTTTTATCAAAACAACTATAGTATAATCATGCATACTGCAAATTTAGCAGAATAAAGATGTGACATTAATTCTAGGCAGTGGGTTTCCAGTTAGGTTTGTGGCCCATCAGTAGTCCCAAAACATTTTCTATTTCTTGTATTTCAATTTTTTGAGTACACTATAGCTTTTGAATTGTGCACACGCAGTTTTCTCAAAAATTTAGTATACTACAGAAACATTTATTTTCTTATTATGAGGAGAAATGTAGGAAGATATTTCTCAAACAGGTGGAAATCTTTAGCACGTTAAACAATTACTTTAAAATTACTTTCTATTTCAAAACATAAGTAATGACAGGCACAAGTCCAAAAAAGTAAATGGTTTTACACACACACACACACACACACACACACACACACACACACACACACACACACACACACACACCCACACACAAACAGCCACACAAACACGCGCGCACGCATGCGCGCGCTCACACAGACACACACACAAACATGTATTGGAGAGAGATATGTCTGGCAAAAATGAACTGACAAATAAAAACCGAGCAGTATGGGAAGTAATTAAATAAGTGGCAAATAAAGTATCTCACAAAAGGAAAATATCCCACGGGGAGATGACAACATAAAAGTTACTTGTCCCCAACAGACTGAAAATATTTTCAGGTTTACGTGCACATGCAGTTGTCATAAGCACTTTAATACTCAGTGATAAGAAAGGCAATCTCAACAAACAGCAAATTAAAGTGCATTCATGCCTCTCCTCAATCTACATTGATGAAACATCTACAAATGAAATCTTTCACATTGCAACAATTGAAAAATATAATCCCAAGAAATTGATAGCATTCTAGACTTCCTGGTAAATCAATACATTAGAACTGTTTCTGTAACTCATTTTTTCTGATAGTTTTATTTCCTGATTGTCATTATCAGGCTTCTGCAAAATCACAGGTAAAATAATGCGAACCTTTAACCCTGATGTCCATTGTCTTGGCAGTGCAGTTTATGACCTCTTATGGACCTGAATATGGTGGGGCAAGTGTGACCCAGACGGTGTCATTGCAGAGAAAAACATATATGCATGATAGGAGACCGGGGAAATATAGGAGAGAGTATGGCTAGAGGGTGGGGATCATGGAGGGAAATGTTTGCAAAATGCGTTCGGATCTGGCTTATGAAGCTGGGAACTGGGGTGGGAGTGTCAGAGGGGGGGAGGGGGGGGAGAGGGGGTTGGTTGCAACAGCTCCCCATAGACGGACTCACTTGTGATGCCCTTGCTATGTGGTTTGTATGATGACCATAGGCTGAGGAGTACCCATGCGAGGGCCTTGGTCCAAAGGCTTTCATGACACTGCAGTGCTGTCTTCAATGTGTGCTGCCACCTTTCTACCAGTCCGTTTCCTTGGCAGTGGTAGGCAGTCATGCGCTGTTTGTTTATACCACACAGCTGGCAGAGGTGAGTGAAGAGTGCTGATTCAAACTGCGGGGCCTGGTTGGTGGTGACGGTAGTGGGGCAGCCAAAGTGGTAAATCCAGGAAGAAACAAAAGCGTTAGCCACAGTTTTGGCAGTTACCCTCATGTGATATGCACCACTACAATGCCCCTCCTGGGCGAAAATGTTCTCAATCAGTTTTCGTCCATAAGATATTATTTTAGAAGGGAGACTGTAGTTACTATATGATATTAAGACCAGTAGCCTAGCTGGCATGCTACTGTGGGATTTCAGTTGGGTTGTAGGGCAAGGAATACACACTTAATACTGTAAGACTCCATATATTTCATATTGGTAAGTACAAATGTCCACGTTACAGCAAGTCAGCAAGTCATACAGCAAACTGAGTAAGCAAAATGGTGCATGCTATTAGGTTAAAGAGTGGAAGATCTTGTGATGGTGGAGACATTTTGTTCATACTTGGTGATGCCACACATTACTAAATGCGTAGCCAGTGTCTCTATTGAAGTTTTTGTCACATAGTCTAATTTCCAATCCTTCTCTAATCACAGAGTCCCAATAGTTTGAAGTATGGGCCAGAATTCTCATATGTAATAATGTAATCTTGTGTTTATTTAACAGGCTGTGCTCAGCCACCACTGATTTTTCAATATTCCTGTACGTCAGGTGACACTGATGTTCACAACCATGATCACCAACAATCTGCATAGACTGCCCTATGTAACTGCTGCCACACTTGCAAGGAATGTTATAAATCCCTGACACTCTCAGGCCGAGATTAACTTTAACATGTTGCAACATTCCCTTTATTTTCTCAGGTAGGTAGAGCTTGGTCTGAAACTTCCTGGCAGATTAAAACTGAGACTCGAACTCGGGACCTTTGCCTTTCGTGGGCAAGTGTTCCACCATCTGAGCTACCCAAGCATGACTCACAACCCGTCCTCACAGCTTCAACTCTGCCAGTACCTCATCTCCTACCTTACAAACTTCACAGAAGCTCTTCTGTGAACCTTGCAGAACTAGCACTCCTGGAAGAAAGGATATTGTGGAGACATGGCGTAGCTACAGCCTGAGGGATGTTTCCAGAATGAGATTTTCACTCTACAGCAGAGTGCAAGAGTCTCGGTCCGGCACACAATTTTAATCTACCAGGAAGTTTCATATCGGTGCACACTCTGCTGTAGAGTGAAAATCTCATCCTGAAATATCCGCCAGGCTGGGGCTTAGCTATTTGTTCGCAATATCCTTTCTTCCAGGAGTGCTAGTTCTGCAAGGTTCCCAGAATAGCTTCTGTGAAGTTTGGAAGGTAGGAGGCAAG
This sequence comes from Schistocerca gregaria, assembly GCF_023897955.1. Lineage (NCBI taxonomy): Eukaryota > Metazoa > Arthropoda > Insecta > Orthoptera > Acrididae > Schistocerca > Schistocerca gregaria. Next base: position 45,436,491 of record NC_064931.1, read on the forward strand.
GTACTGGCAGAACTGAAGCTGTGAAGATAGGTCGTGAATCATTTTTGGGTAGCTCAGTTGGCAGTTAGCCGGCAGCGTGGAGTAAAGACGTAGTGTGGTGTGCGCTGTGCTGTCTTTGCTTCCACATGGTATGTCTTGCACTTGCTGTAGCTTAAAGCTCTGTTTATAGAACACTTCAAGAAATAATGATTAGTATGCAATGATGGCCCAACCAAGTAGAAAAGATACATTGAAACTTACTTTTGATCCTCAATATGCTCGACCCAAGTCGTCTGAAGTAGACAATTGGTTAGAAGAAGATGTGAAGCTTTCCTTAGATGATATAATAGGGGTCCACCTGTTGACTGTAGCTTATGTTGTGTTTGTAAAATTGTGTAGTGCTGAGTTGTGCGAGAAAATAGTTGAGTCTTCTGGAGGTGTCAAGAAATTTAAGCATTCTGATGGAAACGTTGATGAAGTCACCGTTGCACATGCTGGTTTCAGCATTTGCACAGTTCGAATATTGGAGTTGCCTTTTGAGATTACTTCAGTCTGGAACTGCGCGACCGCTACAGTCGCAGATTCGAATCTTGTCTCAGGCATGGATGTGTGTGATGTCCTTAGGTTAGTTAGGTTTAAATAGTTCTAAGTTCTAGGGGACTGATGACTTCAGATGTTAGTCCCATAATGCTCAGAGCCATTTGAACAAAGTATTGAGAGAGTGTGAACGCAAATTTAGCTCGTACAGTTCTGGCACTGACTGGTAGCTGAAACACACCAAACCTAAAATATGGAGGTTTTCATAAATTACTCAAATGACAAAAACTTTTGGTACAAATCAACTATAGAATTATACTTTCACTTTCTAAGGGACTTGTACAAGTCGAATGCAACAGTCCAATTAACAATATCAAAGCAAAAATTTTGGCACTTTGGCATAAACAACTGGAAGGCTACCAAATAAGGTCATGTGTCCAGAATATAGCATAGCACAAGGTCACTTCCATTTATCATGTCATTTGTGAAAGCAAAAGGGTGTCTTGCAAGATATTATCTGAAATAACAACTGATGATCTACGGAAGCAAAGTAGAGATTAAAGAGGTAATCGTATAGCATTTTGAATCCTTAATGTCTAGTCAACCAATTGACGAACAGCTTCAAGATGAGTTAATGATCAACTTCAAAGGCAAAGTATGCCATGAGGAAGCACAAACTCTCATCTCGGAAGTGACTGAAGAAGATGTCAAAGAAGCTATATACGGAAACATGAAAAATAAGGATCCAGGGGCCGACGGAATACCAGCAAAATTTTATCACAAATTTAGTGGCCTTGTAAAAGCCAAGCTTACTCTCCTCTGCAACTAACTACTAAACACTGAAAATGACATCCCAAAAGAAAAAATGGTTCAAATGGCTCTGAGCACTATGGGACTTAACATCTAAGGGCATCAGTCCCTTAGAACTTAGGACTACTTAAACCTAACTAACCTAAGGACATCACACACATCCATGCCTGAGGCAGGATTCAAACCTGCGACCGTAGCAGTCGCGTGATTCCAGACTGAAGCTCCTAGAACATCCCGAAAGAATTTCATGATGGACTCATAGTGTTAGTGTCAAAAACTACCAACATGAAAACTGTAAACGCTCTGAGGCCTATTACACTTTTAAACAGCGATTACAAAATCTTTGGTCGCATCCTCACCCACAGGCTGATAACCACAATGACCAGTGTCACTGGCCCTTATCAAAAGATTGTGGGCAAAGATAGGAAAATTCTCCAGATCCTCTGTGATTACAGGGACCTAATCTCAATGGCTGACATCTGCAAAATAAAATGTTCACTCATCTCACTTGACTTTGATAAAGCCTTCGACAGGACTAATCATCGTTTTCTCCTTTAGAATATGTGCACAATGGGCTTACCACTTAGGTTCATTGCAGTAGTAAGAAGTACAAGTACATTAATAAACAACTCAGCCAGATTTGTCATCAATGGACACATTAGCACATTAGCCACCCAACTGACGTCATCAGCTGCATAAGGTGAGGGTGTCCAATGTCAATGGCACTCTTCGCCATCGCCATCAAACCCCTGCTTGCCTCCCTTATGAAAAATCTATAAGGACTACAAATACATGGAGAAAAGATCATGTGCAAGGTGTAAGCTGATGATGTTGGCTTTCTAGTCGTGAATGACACTGAAGTAGAGAGTGCACTACTAACAGTAACAAAATATGAACAGGCATCTGGTGCAAAACTTAATAGATTTTTAACATCAGCTGTGGAATGGGGACGCAAATGCAGGGTCTGTTACGTGAGCTTGTAACCATGAAATGTCTCGGCATAGATTTTAAAAGAAATATCAAGCACGTTATTGCTGCACATTATCGAAAATTACTTAACAACATACATGCCTCTGTACAAGCACATGGTATTAGGAAACTCGATGAACTTCAGAAAGTAACAGTGGAAAATGTATAATCACTTGCAAAGTTAATTACGTAGCACAAGTTCTGCCACCACGTGCGACTTTGTCTAAAAGCATCGCATCTGCACTAAGACATTTTGTGAGCAGTGGATGTATTTTTAAAGTCAAATATGAAATTCTGATGCTCCGTACAAAATGTGGTGGGTTAAATCTCACCAATGTCAGCAAAAAAGCGCCAGCACAAGAAACAATGTAATGAACCAAGTGGTACCCTTGCTGCACATTTGTTAAACAAAATAGCTCCTGCTGACATCAGTGCACCTATAAATGTCCAACAAATACCCAACGGACTATACCACTTCAAATAGGTACTTTTTAGTGGAATACAGCTACACACAGTCAAGGATCCCTGAAAAAGACACCATCTACATCTACATCTACATCCATACTCTGCAAGCCACCTGACGGTGTGTGGCGGAGGGTACCCTGAGTACCTCTATCGGTTCTCCCTTCTATTCCAGTCTCGTATTGTTCGTGGAAAGAAGGATTGTCGGTATGCTTCTGTGTGGGCTCTAATCTCTCTGATTTTATCCTCATGGTCTCTTTGCGAGATATATGTAGGAGGGAGCAATATACTGCTTGACTCTTCGGTGAAGGTATGTTCTCGAAACTTTAACAAGGGCACGTACTGAGCTACTGAGCGTCTCTCCTGCAGAGTCTTCCACTGGAGTTTATCTATCATCTCTGTAATGCTTTCACGATAACTAAATGATCCTGTAATGAAGTGCACTGCTCTCCGTTGGATCTTCTCTATCTCTTCTATCGACCCCATCTGGTATGGATCCCACACTGCTGAGCAGTATTCAAGCAGTGGTCGAACAAGTGTTCTGTAACCTACTTCCTTTGTTTTCGGATTGCATTTGCTTAGGAGTCTTCCAATGAATTTCAGCCTGGCATCTGCTTTACCGACGATCAACTTTATATGATCATTTCATTTTAAATCACTCCTAATGCGTACTCCCAGATAATTTATGGAATTAATTGCTTCCGGTTGCGGACCTGCTATTTTTGTAGCTAAATGATAAGGGATCTATCTTTCTATGTATTTGCAGCACATTACACTTGTCTACATTGAGATTCAATTGCCATTCCCTGCACCATGCGTCAATTCGCTGCAGATCCTCCCGCATTTCAGTACAATTTTCCATTGTCACAACCTCTCGATACACCACAAGATCATCTGCAAAAAGCCTCAGTGAACTTCCGATGTCATCCACCAGGTCATTTATGTATATTGTGAATAGCTACGGTCCTATGACACTATCCTGAGGCACACCTGAAATCACTCTTACTTCAGAAGACTTCTCTCCATTGAGAATGACATGCTGTGTTCTGTTATCTAGGAATTCCTCAATCCAATCATACAATTGGTCTGATAGTCCATAAGCTCTTACTTTGTTTATTAAATGACTGTGGGGAACTGTACTGAACTCCTTGCGGAAGTGAAGAAACACGGCATCTACCTGTGAACCCGTGTCTATGGCCCTCTGAGTCTCATGGACGAATAGCGCGAGCTGGGTTTCACATGACCGTCTTTTTCGAAATCCATGCTGATTCCTACATAGTAGATTTCTAGTCTCCACAAAAGTCATTATACTCAAACATAAATTATACAACTGATCGACATTAGAGATATAGGTATATAGTTCTGCACATCTGTTCGACTTCCCTTCTTGAAAACTGGGATGACCTGTTTCTCTATCCCTCTGTCATCTATTTTGATATCTACCATTTTGTCATCTGTGCGATGATCTAGAGAAGGAACTATAGTGCAGTCTTCCTCTGTGAAACAACTTTGGAAAAAGACATTTAGTATTTTGGCCTTTAGTATGTCATCCTCTGTTTCAGTACCATTTTGGTCACAGAGTGTCTGGACATTTTGTTTTGATCCACCTCCTGCTTTGACATAGGACCAAAATTTCTTACGATTTTGATGCCAAGTCAATACATAGAACTTTACTTTCGAATTCATTGAATGCCTCTCGCATAGCCCTTCTCACACTACATTTCGCTTCGCATAATTTTTGTTTGTCTGCAAGGCTTTGGCTATGTTTATGTTTGCTGAGAAGTTCTGTTTGCTTCTGCAGCAGTTTTCTAACTAGGTTGTTGTACCACGGTAGCTCTTTTCCATCTCTTACGATCTTGCTTGGCACATACTCCTCTAACACATATTGTATGATGGTTTTGAACTTTGTCCACTGATCCTCAACACTATCTGCACTTGAGACAAAACTTTTGTGTTGAGCCAAATCTTCCTACCCTTTTCAATATTTCTATTTACGGCTGAAATCATCGATGCTGTAACCGCTTTATGATCGCTGATTCCCTGTTCTGCGTTAACTGTTTCAAATAGTTCGGGTCTGTTTGTCACCAGAAGGTCTAATATGTTATTGCCATGAGTCAGTTCTCTGTTTAACTACTCAAGGTCGTTTTCAGGTAAAGCACTTAAAAAAATTTCACTGGATTATTTGTCCCTGCCACCCATTATGAACGTTTGAGTCTCACAGTCTATATCCGGCAAATTAAAATCTCCACCCAGAACTATAACATGGTGGGGAAATCTACTCGAAATATTTTCCAAATTATCCTTCAGGTGCTCAGCCACAACAGCTGCTGAGCCAAGGGGCCTATAGAGACATCCAATTACCATGTCTGAGCGTGCTTTAACCGTGACCTTCACCCAAATCATTTCACATTTCGGATCTCCGTCAATTTCCTTCAATACTATTGCACTTCTTATCACTATAAACATGCCTCCCCCTTCACTGTCCAGCCTGTCTCTGCAGTATACATTCCAATCTGAGTTTAGTATTTCATTACTGTTTACGTGTGGTTTCAACCAACTTTCTGTCCCTAGTAATAAATGGGCATTGTGACCATTTATTAATGAGAGGAGTTCTGGGACCTTTCTATAGACGCTCCTGCAGTTTACTATTAGCACGTTAATATTGTTATTCACTGTTGCATTTTGCCTACTCCCACCTTGCCGCGTCTAAGGAGGCATCTTGTCGGGCCTAGTGAGGGAATTCTCTAACCTAAAAAACCCCCATGTGCACTCCACACGCACTCTCCTACCCTTGTAGCCACTTCCGGCGTGTCATGCACACCTGACCTATTCATGGGGACCCTACATTTCTCCACCTGATAGCGGAGGTCAAGAAATTTGGGCCCCAGATCTCCCCAGAATCGTCTGAGCCTCTGATTTAAGCCTTCCACTCGGCTCCAAACCAGAGGACCGCAATCGGTTCTGGGAATGATACTACAAATAGTTAGCTGTGATTGCACCCCACGAGCAAGGCTTTCCGCCTTCACCAATCCCGCCAACTGCCTGTACAAACTGAGAATGACCTCTGAACCCAGACAGCAGGAGTCATTGGTGCCGACATGAGCAACAATTTTGCAGTCAGGTGCACCCAGTGCTCTCTATCACCGTCGGAAGGGCCTCCTCCACATCTCGAATGAGACCCCCCGGCAAGCAGACAGAGTGAACACTGGCCTTCTTTCCCAACCTTTCCACTATTTCCCAAAGGGGCTCCATCACCCGCCTAACGTTGGAGCTCGCAATAACTAATAAACCCCTCCCCCCTTGTGCCTGCTTGGACCTTGCTGAAGGAGCAGCCACATGTCCACTCACAGGCAGAGCGGGCGATGCCACACGGCCAGCCTCCACATTTACTCTCCACCTTGTGCACCGCGAACACCGCTGAACCCACCACTCCCCTTGGGGAGAGGGTGGCCCAACCGTGCCCAGTACCCGCAAAGATGTCTCGACAGCAGGGACAGTGGGTGAAGCATGTAACACCTGGGGTGTAGCTTGCGATGCACCAGACTCCCCACTGCCACTACACTCCGAGGCAGCAGCCTGAAGACAGCTGACCACGGCCATCAACACGTTCAGCTGTTCGCGAACAGTGGCCAGCTCCTCCTGCATCCGTACACAGCAGTCACACATCCTATCCATCCTAAGGAATCAATTTACTGAAGAGGGTTAATCATCTTTTAACTACACTGCTAATTCACTAAAGGTGGCTGTTTATTGACTAAACTGTGGTTGATAGCCACTTCTTGTAGAAAACAATGAAAATAGCACTACCTGTCACTGGACTGTATTGAAAACAAACACTAGCACTACGGGCACTATGGTTGACTAAAGGGACCCTCTCTGACTGTATTCAAAACAAACACAAAATCTATGGAACACTATTAATAGCATTCGACACTTAAAGCTTCCTAAAAGCAAAAAACTCATGGAAGAAGAAGTGACAAGTAAGAAAAATACAGTTAATACTTAAATTAAGGTAGCTTGCTGCACAGCAGACGTGAAGCAGACGGCGGTTAGGACGACACTAACACTACTGGCACTATGGCTGATTAAAGGGACTCTCTCTGACTGTATTCAAAACAAACACGAAATCTATGGAACACTATAAATAGCACTTCACAATTAAAGCTTCCTAAAAGGAAAAACACACAGAAGAAGAAGTGGCAAGTAAGAAAAATACAGTTAATACTTAAATTAAGGTAGCTCACTGCACAGCAGACGTGAAGCATGAAAGTGAAAGAACTTTAGAATAACTTGATGAAAGACAAACCCAGAAAGGATGTAGAATGAAAGTATCCTTGTTATAACTTGGAAACAATATGGGAAAATATTCACTGCAGGAACCTGCCAACATATATCAAATCAACAGGAAAATTACTAAGAACTCTAAACTTCATTCTATTCGATTGGCTGAGTCACCACTGTGTACATTATGTAATATACCAGATACTGAAGAGTACAGATTGTTGTGTGACAAGGTAAAAGACATATGGCTCTACATGAGACAAAAGTTAGTGTGCGTCACCAGAACCATGCCTAACACTGTTATGCCTGCTGCATTTTTCTACCCTGACAATATTACCCTAAAAAAAAAAAAAAAAAAACCACGCAATCAATTGGTTGAAAGGCCAAATGGTGCATTACATCCTAACAAAAGAATCAACCAATAGGGAGGATTTCCGGGTACACCTTACAACTGAGCACCACAAGTTGATGTGTACTAAAAAATAGAAAGAAAATTATGCAAATTTTTTAACTAAAACAAAAGAAGTGAGTAATTTACATTATATAGCTAACAGCCTATTAGACAAATAATTTTTGGTTAAAGTTTCTGCTTCATGTACCAGTAGGAGGTTTTCTAACAGTAAGTAGACAGAGAAGATCATCAGTACAGACCAGTTAAGCCTTTGTGTATATATTACTTTGGTTTGAGGGAAGCAACAACACAGTGATTAAACTGACAAATACCCTATATTTAGTTTTTCTTTCTTTCTTAGCTTTTCTTCGCACAAGAAGGCATATTTATGTTAATTATGTATAAAGTCAAGCAGCCGAAGCCTACTTTACTTTGTTACCTTTCTGAAGAAGAAAATTTTACATATCAGCAATAATGAGTTTCCTTCTTTCCAGTTTTCCATGCACTGAGAAAGAAATTTATAGATGCAGTCATGTTCCATAACAACACACACAAAATTTTGAGCTTTCGCAACCGGCGGCTGCTTCGTCAGGAAAGAGGGAAGGAAAAGGAAAGATGAAAGGATGTGGGTTTTCAGGGAGAGGGTAAGGAGTCATTCCAATCCCGGGAGTGGAAAGACTTACCTTAGGGGGAGAAAAGGATAGGTATATACTCGCGCACACACACATATCCATCCATACATACACAGACACAAGCAGTATGTCTGCTTGTGTCTGCTTGTGTCTGTGTATGTGCAGATGGATATGTGTGTGTGTGTGTGTGTGTGTGTGCGAGTGTACATCTGTCCTTTTTTTCCCCTAAGGGAAGTCTTTCCGCTCCCGGGATTGGAATGACTCCTTACCCTCTCCCTTAAAACCCACATCCTTTCGTCTTTCCCTCTCCTTCCTGAAGAAGCAACCATCGGTTGCGAAAGCTAGCAATTCTGTGTGTGTGTGTTTGTGTGTTTTGTTCATGTGCCTGTCTGCCGGCGCTTTCCCGCTTGGTAAGTCTTGGAATCTTTGTTTTTAATATATTTTTCCCATGTGGAAGTTTCTTTCTATATATATATATATATATATATATATATATATATATATATATATATATATATATATATATATATATATTATTTTCAAGTCATGTTGCAAACAAAAGGCAACAGAAGGGCATACTTAGTTTGCCATTCAGATGAAGTGCATTTCCACATCATCAAGTTACATTCTCTCATTAAAGGTGGAGAAGCCGGGCCGATAAGACAAAAACTGATGAGCATAAAGGACGGGTTGATGGGGAGGAAGGAGACCCAACAAAAAAATGAAAGAAAAAAAAAGTTGGTAGAGCACTTGCACAGGAAAGGCAAAGGTCCTGACTCTAAGTGTCAGTTCAGCACACAGTTTTAATCTTCCAGGAAGTTTCGTATTAGTGCAAACTCTGCTGCAGAGTGAAAATCTCATTCTGGAAACATCCCCCAGCCTGTGGCTAAGCCATTGCTCTGCATTATCCTTTATTCCAGGAGTTCCAGTTCTGCAAGGTTCGCAGAAGAGCATCTGTGAAGTTTGGAAGGTAGCAAACGAGGCACTGGCAGAATTGAAGCTGTGAGGACAGGGCATGAGTCGTTCTTGGGTAGCTCAGTTGGTAGAGAACTTGCCATCAAAAGGCAAAGGTCCTGGGTTCATGTCTTGATCTGGCACAGTTTTAATCTTCCAGGAAGTTTCATATCAGTGCACACTCTGCTGCACAGTGAAAATCTCATTCTGAGAGCTTGGTCTGATTACTTGACTATTTATGACACCACCTAGATTCTTAGTTGTTGCACTTAATTTTCATAAAGATGAGTTACACTGGTGGAAAAAAATACCAACGCCAAGAAACAAGTAATGTAGAGCAATGAAATTTCATGAATACATTTTTGTAGGTAACACACTGAAGTGATTGCAACATCACAGGTTAATACAAGCCCCAGATAAGCCACTGCAAATGTGAAATGCTGATACATTAATAATCAGTGTAATGACTAGAATGTTAAATGCAAGCATATAAATTGACATGCTATGAGCCAGTTGAACACTGAGTTAAGTAGACTGCTGCTCACTGAAATGAAATCTCATGTGAATGCAGTTGCTGTTGCAGCCACTGGGAGGTGATGATGCACTAGACATGGCCTACACATGAGTAGGAGAGGAAAAGATAGGTTGGCTGAACTTCTTACAGAAAATGTATGCGAGGCCACTGTCACACAAAGCAAGATCCCTCTGGTTACTGATGTCTGAGAGGTACTTATTCACATCAGAATCAGGATTCAGGCACCCTGTTTTGAATGAAATCAAAATAACGAAGAGGCCAACAAATGCTTAATAATGCACAGAAAAGTAAGCATGTTGTCATTTGGAAGATTTAAATAGCTCTGAACAGAAGGACATGCTGTACCTATCTGAGCTCCACAAAATCACAGAGTTAGATATGCTTCATATAAAAGATTACATATAGAACTAATATGGAAAAAGGAGGAGTTGCTACATATATTACACAAGTTGAAAAACACTGAGAGTAGTAGATTTCGTAGTTAGCACAGAATTTGAATTAATATTGAAAAATAGTTCACTTTTAACTGTAGTTAACTTTTAACTGTAACTGTATATGGATCCCCATAGAGAAATTTTGAACTCTTTATAAGGAATTTATATTCCTCACTACGCTATCTGTCAGACAGCAGCAAGCAGTTAATAGTCTGTGGTGACTTCAGTGCAGATTCTTTGAAGGATTCTAATACGAAAAATCATCTGGAAACCTTATTTGGAGCCTACAGTTTGATCTCAGTAATTGACCTTCTGGCAAGGGTGAAACCTAATTGATTATGTTTTCTTTGGTGAAGCTCATAGCAAGAAAATAACTGTTTACCCATTACCAAATGCTCTCTTTGATCATGATGCACTGTTAGTTAGAATAAGTAAGACAGTGCCTTCCAGTACTGATATTCCTCATGGAAATCAGTTAGAATAACTAATGACACCAGAACAAATGTTTTTAAAAAGGCCTAGGAAAGACAACCTTAGATGAAACTTATAATGAACAAAATGCTAACATAAGATTTAATCTCTTCCATGATAAATCCATAGCAATATTTGAAAATACCCCTCCAAATAGGCTAATCAGAAAGGATATTAAATAGCACCATAAAAAGCCATGGATCACTAAAGGGATAAAAGTATCTTGTGAAAGGAAAATGGGAAACACACTCACACCAAAAAAAGTTTTGCCTCACCTCAGTTCCGAGAGTTCCAGAACCTGTACAGAAAACTGCATTAGAGATCAACATAAACATCAATATGCCCTTTTTATTACTCATGAAAACCACACATTGCATGTTGTACCCTCATATGGCGAGACCTTCAGAGGTGGTGATCTAGATTGCTGTATACACCGGTACCTCTAATACCCAGTAGCACATCCTCTTGCATTGATGCATGCCTGTATTCATTATGACATACTATCCACAAGTTCATCAAGGCACTGTTGGTCCAGATTGTCCCACTCCTCAATGGCAATTTGACATAGATCCTTCAGAGTGTCAGAGCAGTTGGTACATCACACCATCCATAAACAGACCTTTTCAATCTATCCCAGGCAAGTTCAATAGGGTTCATGTCTGGAGAACATGCTGGCCACTCTAGTTGAGCAATATCATTATCCTGAAGGAAGTCATTCACAAGATTTGCACAATGGCGGCATGAAGAGGAATGGCTTGCCAATATTCTTCTGATATGGTTGTACTATCAATTGGAGGATGGTTTTCACATATTGTACAGCCATTACAGTGCCTTCCACGGCCACCAGCAGCGTTCATCGGCCCCACATAATGCCACCCCAAAACAGCAGGGAACCTCCACCTGTCTCCACTCTCTGGACAGTGTGTCTAAGACGTTCATCCTGATCAGGTTTACTGCAAACACATCTCTGACAATTGCCTGGTTGAAGGCATATGTGACACTCATTGGTAAAGGAGAGCACGATGCTTATCCTGAGTGGTCTATTTGGCATGTTGTTGGGCCCATCTCTACCATGCTGCATGGTGTTGTGGTTGCAAAGATGGACCTCACCATGTATGTCAGAAGTGAAGTAATGCATCTCGCAGCCTGTTGTGCACAGTTTCAGTTGTAACATGATGGCCTGTGGCTGCACAAAAAGCATTATTCAACATGGTGGCATTGTTGTCAGGGTTCCTCCAAGCCATAATCTGTAGGTAGCAGTCATCCACTGCAGAAGTAGCCTTTGGGCGGCCTGAGCAAGGCCTGTCATCGACAGTTTCTGTCTGTATATCTGTACCTTGTCCATGTCTGAACAACATCACTTTGGTTCACTCTGAGACACTTGGACACTTCCCTTGTTGAGAGCTCTTCCTGGCAGGAAGTAACAATGTGGATGTGAGTGAACCATGATATTGACCATCTAGGCATGGGTGAACTACAGACAACATGAGCCATGTACCTCTTTCCTGGTGGAATGACTGGAACTGATTGGCTGTCAGACCCCCTCCGCCTAATAAGCGGTGCTCGTGCATGGTTGTTCACATCTTTGAGCAGGTTTAGTGATATCTCTGGACAGTCGAAGGGACTGTGTATGTGATACAATATCCACAGTCAACAACTATCTTCCAGAGTTCTGGTAACTGGGGTGATGCAAAATGTTTTTTGTGTGTGTATTTGTTGGCAAGAGCAAGTGGGGATCCTACAGTAGTTGTGCACTACAAAAACTACTCAAAATTTCTAAGAAAAGTAATTAAAAACTCAAGGAACATGTATATCATATCATAAATCAATAATTCTGAGAACAGACTTAAGCCTATGTGGAGTGTTGTGAAACATGAGACAGGACAACCAGCCAAAGGACATGTTAACATAACTATTGAACTGGATGGAAGGGCTATAAATGGTGAGTCACAGGTAGAAAATATATTTAATAATCATTTCTTAAATATACTAGAAAGTGTATGGATTAATAGATGAAAAGAAAAGTCATGGCAGTATGCTGAAAGAGCAATTCTGCAACTCTTATAAAATTCAATCATATGAATGTCTCAGCAACTTCTCCTTCTGAAATTAAGAATATTTTATGTTATTTCAGAAATAAAAGCTCTTCTGAGTTTGATAGTGTTTCCAATAGAGTATTAATGATTTGTTCCTTTTCTTATCTGAAATATGTAATGCATCATTAACTCAAGGCACTTTTTCCAGAAAGACTGAAATATACCTTTGTTAAATCCCTCTTTAAGAAAGGTGATACTTACTGACCTGTTTTGCAACTGACCATCATTTTCCAAAATTTTTGAGAAGGTGATGTATTATAGAATTGTATCTCAACTGGGCAATAATAATAGCCTCAATAAATCACAGTTTGGATTTCAGAAGTGTTGCTTTCCTCAGAATGCCATTTACATACTCGCTCACCGAATTTTGCTGGCACGGAATAGAAAAAATAGCACTGATTGTTATTTTCTGTGACCTATCTAAGGCAATTTTCTGTGTGAATCACAATATCCTTCTAGATAGACTGAACTGTTATAGGATTGATGCTATAGACTACCAACGGATAATGTCATACCTAACCAAGAGAATGCAGAATGTTGTACTTAGTAATTCAACACATGTAGTCCGGGGTCATCACTCTGATTGGGGAGGTATCACATATGGGCTTCTCCAAGGCTCAAACTTAGATCTGTTATTGCTTCTCATATATATAAATGATCTTCCATCTAATAGACAACAGTTCTTCGTGTAGAGAATGTGAAAAGCATCTGATGAAGAGTATTCTGTGTATCAAATGCAACTACTGATTACACAAAAAGTGCGCAAAAGTAAATCTAAAGTTCATCAGCGATGATTTTCCGTGGATGTGTCATTGTTGTTTACGTGACAAAACTGCCGATCTTGTAAGTGAAGTTGATACAAAAAATGAAATTATAAAGTAACTATAAAGTGACATTGAGGCATTAAAAACTGAAATTTTGACCATCAAGAAAGAAAACGATACATTAATACAAGAAAAGAAGTCCTGTATGTGTAAAAGCCATCAAACAGAAAAGCAAGAAGATCGCGAAAATACGAATGAGCGATCAGACCTTAAAAACCACAACATTTCAAGTGTTCTTGTTGATGTCTCAGTAAACTCAGTAAGCCAAAAACTGAAAGATAAATTTAAATGGAAGGTGGTGACATACAGCAAAAGGAAAAACAAGGTAACAGATACACAACAAAAGGAAATTGGCGATTAACTGCTGAAGAATATCGCTGTCCCCAATTACAAGATCGATGTACGACCTGGAATTAGAACGCAACAACTCGGTAAACATTTTAAAAATATGGTAAATGCAAGACAAGATACTACAGAACCAGATTCTGAAACCAGACATAACTATAAGGGGTGTTTATACATGTTGGAACAAATTTGTTAAGGAGCAGCAGTGAGGAAGAAATGGCAAACAAAACAAGAAACATGATTCGATCTGCAAGAAATATGTATGCAGGATCTCGGCCGATACTTAGCAGAATCATAAACAGAAGGTTGGTGGGTGAAAAATGTATCGCCAAAATAAACTGTGCTCTTAAAGAACAATGTGATCATCTTGGGGCAATTTTTATAGACCCAAACAATTTCTATGTGAAAACTCACTAGCGAAGGATGGCTTGCATTTAAATAGACTGAGGTCTGTAACGTTCAGCAGAATGTTTGCTGATGTCTGAAAATCATTAGAAGTAAGGGAAACTAATATGGCCTGAAGGGGATGAAAAATAATACGCTCTAGCTGGAAAAGAAAAATATAAGCACCATACAAAAAAAGACTATGCTAAAGAATTTGCCCCAGAATACAGCTCACAACATGTAAACCAACAAAAGAAAAATTACATAAAAGTACTTCATTAAAATATTCAATACTTTGGTAACAAAAAATTAGAAGCAGAAGTACTCCTGTGTGAAGTAAGACCAGACATATTATGCATAAGTGAACTTGGACTAACTGAAAGTAAAATACATAATGTTGCAATAAAGGACTACAAACTAGCTAGTTACTTCTGCAGATCTAAATATAATGGTGGTGGCGATTGTATATATATTAAAACAGGTACTCCATCAAAGAATGTAAACAGTGAAGCCGTTACATTGCCCATAGCTATAGAAAAAGACTTTGAAGTTACTGACAAAGTGACAGAGGATTTTAGAGTATTTTGTGTGTACAGGTCGCCATGTGGCAATATTAGCATCTTTCTGAAAAAAAATTCTAGCTTATTGAGAATGAATATGAAGATAAATCTTATTATATGTGGAGGCTTCAACATTGACATGGGAAAAGACACAAAAATAAGACAGGATTTTGAAGAATTGTTAATACAGCATAACATGAAAGTAACAATAGCTGCACCAACAAGAGTGACTTCACAAAGTGAGACAGTTATTGACAACATAATTACTGATATGAGTAACTATGAGTCGCATGTAGTTCATACAGAAATATCTGATCATCATTGACAACTAATCAGCTTTTGCAGAAGTAATGACACAGTATCAGAACCAAAACAAACAACCAAAGAAATTAGGATCATCAGTGAACAAAATATCAACATCTTTAGACCAATGTTAAGTAAGGAAACCTGGAGTGAAGCCCTACAGGCCCAGAGTGTAAATGAAAAATATGATGCATTTATTTCAACAATTAAGTACCATTTTAATGTAGCATTTCTCAAAGTAAAGAGACAAGAAAGGCAGCAAGATCAAACACAGTGGATTACCAGTGAAATACTAGAACAGCAAAGAAGCTGCAGGATGTGAGATGGATGGGCGAAGCTGAAAACTATAAAATGTTAAAAAAGAAGTATAGAAAAAAAGAGAAGCCAAAGCAAGAGCAATTGACACCACCATAGTGAACTAAAAAAACAAGGCAAAGGCAGCTTGAAATGAAATCAATGCTAAAAGAAAGGAAAAAGATGGGTCAAACAAAGAAGAAGGTGTTAGGTCAATTAAAATAGACAACACAGTGGTCCCAGATGGTATGGAAATAGCAAAAATACTGAATAATAACTATATCAGTGTAGTAGAAAACTTAAAATTGAAAAGAAATAATCAAACACAGAAGGGTATTAAGGTACCAAAAAGATCATGCAGTGCTATGTTTATAAGACCAGTCACGGAAGATGAATTGCGGGAAACTATGCACAAACTGAAGTCCAAGAAATCAGCTGGTGATGATGAAATATCAAATCATGTAATAAAGCTGGTATGTGAGGAGATAATAACACCACTGCTGAACATAGCAAACTGTTCTTTCAGAGATGCAATTTTTACAGAAAACTGAAGATAACGAAGCTAGTGCAAGTCTACAAGAAATGGTATAAAGATGATCCCAACAACTACAGACCTGTTTCACTGATATCAGGTTTCTAAAAAATCCTAGAAATGCTTATGTATACCAGATTAGTTACTTATTTGGACAAACATAACATTCTCATGCCCTCACAACATGGTTCAGAAAGAGTAAATCTACAGAATCTGCAATTGCCAGTCTAACACAATACATTTTACAGTCCTTGATGAGAAAAAGCTTGTCTCTGCAATGTTCTGGATATTTTGAAGGCATTTGACACCATTGACCATGAAATGCTGATACAAAAATTAAGCAACTATGGCATTCAAGGGCAACCTGGTGAATGGATAAAATCACACTTGTGCAACTGCAAGCAGTATGTATCATTAGGAAACTCATACCAATCAGAAACCAAACCCATCAAATATGGAGTGCCACAGGGTTCGGTAATGGGGCCATTGTTATTTAATGTGTTTGTTAATGATATAGGTGTTGAGGAGGAAGAAAGAAAAATATTGTATGCTGATGACATGACAATACTAAATAGTGACCAAAATATGGAACAGCTTGAGAGAAGAGCATACATATATGCAAATGTCACAGCTCAATGGCTGTTGGAAAATGAAGTGGTTATAAATCTAAAAAAGACTACGTATGCAGTGTTTGACAACAAGGAAAAGGACATGGATTTTGAGGTTGATGGAACAAGGCTGAAAGAATTAGAATCTGCTAGATTCTTAGGTATTCTTGTGGATAATGAATTGAAATGGAAAAAAATATATTAATAATGTCTGTAAGAAACTGAGCTCTGTCATATTCTTAATGATGCATCTATCACAGTGTTCAGTGAAGAACCTTCTGTGTACAGTGTATCATGGACTTTTCAAACCATACTTACAGTATGGAGTGACTGTGTGGGGAAACTCAAACAAACAAGAGACAAAACGAGTGTTCACATTACAAAAAAAAAGCAATTAGGACCATTTTAAGAAGAAAGACCTCTGAAACATGCAGAAACTGTTTCAAGAATTTAGGTATCTTAACTTTTTCATGGTTGTATACATACAACTTTTTCATTGTTGTATACATACAAAACAACAACCTACATCACAAAAGGTAGTGAGGACTGGATTACAATTGCTAGTGTATACATCCACAATACAAGAAGGAAGAATGAAGTACAGAGCATACCCCACCGACTGGCAATGCTAGAAAAATGACCCCAGTACTCTGGTATCAGACTACTAAGAAGTCTGCCCAAAACCCTGCAAGATAGTGTACTTCACAATGACTTTCCAAAGAAACTTAAAGACTATCTCATTGAAAAAGAGTTGAACAGTGTTGCACAATACTTATGACATTAAATTTGTATATATTGTTATTCATTATCAGTGATGTAAAAAGGTAGAAAAATAAATTATAATGAATGTTAATACTTTGACATGTCCTATATTACACGTACATTTACTGTACACAATGTAATCTTACAGGATCAAATAAAATTCAATTCAATCCAAGTTCTTTTTGCAGATGACTCTAATATTGTACTCAGTTCCAGTGCTCATTCAGCAACACAAGCTATGGTAGACAGTATTCGTAAAAGTATCATTGACTGGTTTTCTGTGGATGGTCCCACTGTCCATTTTGGGGGACAAAAATGCAACCTGTTTAGTTGTGCACATGTAGGGGTACTATACTGAGGGATAAGTCAGTAAGTTGCCATATTTTCATTCAATAATGTCCCACAGAATAATGTTCTGGGGTAACATATCTTTAAGAAGGAAAGTCTTTATTGCTCAAAAACCTGCTGTAGGAATAAAGTATGGTGCTGACACATGAGCATCTTGTTGACATCATGCTTAATGAGTTAGGCATTTTGACTTCTGCTTGAAAGTATGTTTATTCCTTCATTAAGTCAGTTGTAAATAATCCAGTGCAGTTTGAGACGAACAATGATGTACATAATTACAGTGCCAGACAAAGAAATGACATTGATTATATTACATTAAAATTGTCTACAGCACAAATAGGAGTGCACAATGCTTCAATTTTTGATCTCTTACCCACTGATAAAATATGTCTGTTAGATAGTGGTTTAAAATTTGAAAATAAGCTGAAACAGTTTCTACTTTACAATTCCTTCTAATCTGTAGATGAATTTGTATTGCTGAAATGTATAAAAGGTGATTGGTAGGGATTACTAACTCACAACTCTATGTCTTCTTCCTTTGTTTTTTTATTTTTATTTTTAAAAACATAAAAAAGAACTTGTAAAGGATTAGCATGTAGGCATATTTACACAACAGTTAGTGACATGAAAATAAGATGACTCATTCCACATAATTACAATTTATCATGCAAATAATGCATGGAACATGAAACTAAGTAACTAACTTACTAACTAGCTGCAAAATGGAAGTCACACTATGTGTTGATCCTGCTGGCTTGTTGATTGGCATCACATCTTGGTTTTCTTGACAGTAATGACTTAATATCTTTGACTGAATAATCATTACTTCTGAATACCATTGGCATATGATTCATCTCAGAGCTGAAATACTCCTTATCCAAAGTAGTCCTGTCTCTGTGTATTATGGTTTTCAGCACAGCTCTCTTCTGAACTGGATAGCGAAATCTACACCCACAAAGATACATGTTTGTATGTGTGGCTGAGTCATCCATCTATTTTCCAGTTGACCAACACATCGAAGAAAGGCAATGTTCTGTCCTTCCACATCTCCACCATAAATATTATGTTTAAGTGCATACTGTCCATACTGTCAATGAACTGCTGCAGTCCCTCAACACTATATGGCCAGATTAAAAAATGTATTGTCAACATAACTGAAGTATCAGGATGCACAGGGGGAGGGGGGGGGGGGGGGGGGGGGAGAGCACTATTAAATGCTCATTCTTCAAAATTCTCCATGAACCGATTAGCTATGTCTGGTGACAGTGGTGAATCAATGACTGTCCCATCAGACATTTTGTAATAATTTCCACCATACAAAAATATGTGGTCACCAGGGTGTATCAAAAAAATGTTAAGATCTCAGGAAAGGAATGAGCAGCGAATAGTCTTAATGTTACTTCTTCTGGTACTTTCATAAAAAGGAAGACCAAGTTGAGGAAGACCCTATCATCACATGTTTGATCACTAAAGACGTTTGATAATTTTTAATATGATGTTTGCAGTGGCTGACTATATGTGCTAGTAATTGAGATATATCTTTTGCCTCCCTGCATCTAGGAGAGCCAATTCTTCTAAGTGGTATGCCATCTTTGTATATTTAAGCGGACCATATAAACTGAATGGCCTAGGTGCTCTTGGCCTCAGAGTTTTCACAAGTTTCTCAGAGGGGCCAGAGTTCTTTAATATGTCCCCTGTCTTCCTGCTCAGTGCTGATGTATCTCATTTCAGAATCTAAGTGCACTCCTTCAGTAATGGACACACTTTAATACGATAATCTCTTGCACTGAGGATACACCCATTGTCAGCTGCTAAGACAATTAATTCTTCATATTTTTCCAACAATTTCAGTCTCTGTCTCTCCATCTAGCTATTACTGGAGTTAGGGGTCCTGGTTGTCACTAAATGCCAGCCAATACAAAGCCATATCAGTACAGTTTTTGACATTTTGTATCACAATATACTGTTGCAGAACCTCCCAGTACATAGCACTAGAGGTATTGCACGTTAAAATGGGCCTGCTTGTACCTAACAAACAGAAACCAGAAAATAGGAATAGAACATGGGCTAGGAAAACCATTGGAACATATTTCTGAGATGCAGAGACTCTAAAAAAGAGGAGTTCCCAAATGTTATGCTCAGTAACCAATCGTTTCTTTTCCATATGTAAATGAGTTGGAGATGAAAAATGAGTCACAAAAAGATGCCTTGTTTGCAGATGATACAAGAATCCTTCATACAGCAAACACCACAAATCGCTACAAGAAGCTGTACAACTGGCTTGAGGGAGAATTTGATGCATTAGACTTCAAAATAACTGATAATGGCACTGAATAAAATACAGCTACAGCCTGAGTTTGCCCACCAATAAAACAATTTTTCACTGTGTATGAGTTATATGCATTGCCTCATTCTGCATCACTCTTCAGTACATAATTATTTCCTGGGTGTAACATACCTACCCATTCAGTTACTTTCTTTACTCACAAAAGAGCTGTGAGAGCAATGCAATGTGCCTGAAACAATATATTCTTTTCCAAATGTCTTCAGTCCTCCCAGTCCCCTGTATATATTACCTTGAAACTTACAAGTTCCACAGCCAGTCAGTAAGTACACTCCTGGAAATGGAAAAAAGAACACATTGACACCGGTATGTCAGACCCACCATACTTGCTCCGGACACTGCGAGAGGGCTGTACAAGCAATGATCACACGCACGGCACAGCGGACACACCAGGAACTGCGGTGTTGGCCGTCGAATGGCGCTAGCTGTGCAGCATTTGTGCACCACCACCGTCAGTGTCAGCCAGTTTGCCGTGGCATACGGAGCTCTATCGCAGTCTTTAACACTGGTAGCATGCCGCGACAGCGTGGACGTGAACTGTATGTGCAGTTGACGGACTTTGAGCGAGGGCGTATAGTGCGCATGCGGGAGGCCGGGTGGACGTACCATCAAATTGCTCAACATGTGGGGCGTGAGGTCTCCACAGTACATCGATGTTGTCGCCAGTGGTCGGCGGAAGGTGCACGTGCCCGTCGACCTGGGACCGGACTGCAGCGACGCACAGATGCACGCCAAGACCGTAGGATCCTACGCAGTGCCGTAGGGGACTGCACCGCCACTTCCCAGCAAATTAGGGACACTGTTGCTCCTGGGATATCGGCGAGGACCATTTGCAACCGTCTCCATGAAGCTGGGCTACGGTCCCGCACACCGTTAGGCCGTCTTCCGCTTCCAGCCTGCCTCCAGTGGTGTCGCGACAGGCGTGAATGGAGGGATGAATGGAGTCATGTCGTCTTCAGCGATGAGAGTCGCTTCTGCCTTGGTGCCAATGATGGTTGTATGCGTGTTTGGCGCCGTGCAGGTGAGCACCACAATCAGGACTGCATACGACCGAGGCACACAGGGCCAACACCCGGCATCATGGTGTGGGGAGCGTTCTCCTACACTGGCCGTACACCTCTGGTGATCGTCGAGGGGACACTGAATAGTGCACGGTACATCCAAACCGTCATCGAACCCATCGTTCTACCATTCCTAGACCGGCAAGGGAACTTGCTGTTCCAACAGGACAATGCACGTCCGCATGTATCCCGCGCCACCCAACGTGCTCTAGAAGGTGTGCGTCAACTACCCTGGCCAGCAAGATCTCCGGATCTGTCCCCCATTGAGCATGTTTAGGACTGGATAAAGCGTCGTCTCATGCGGTCTGCACGTCCAGCACGGACGCTGGTCTAACTGAGGTGCCAGGTGGAAATGGCATGGCAAGCCATTCCACAGGACTACATCCAGCATCTCTATGATCGTCTCCATGGGAGAATAGCAGCCTGCATTGCTGCGAAACGTGGATATACACTGTACCAGTGCCAACATTGTGCATGCTCTGTTGCCTGTGTCTATGTGCCTGTGGTTCTGTCAGTGTGATCATGTGATGTATCTGACCCCAGGAATGTGTCAATAAAGTTTCCCCTTCCTGGGACAATGAATTCATGGTGTTCTTATTTCAATTTCCAGGAATGTATATTAGATCTTACTGCCTCTGCCACAAATAATGCTATGCAAATTTATGACTCTTCCACACAAGACAAAAAGTATTTTATCATTCTCACTGTTCAATAAACCTCTAAGGGCATTCTTATTATATTGTAACTTCTGTTCAGTATCAGAATTTCCAGAAGAGATTAAAAACAAGAAGGTGCAAAATCTCCTTCTCCTATTATTCTTTCCAGATAAAATCAAAATTCATTTATTGTTATTTATTGTACTCTATTTGGTATTTTTATCAGTATATAAGAGTATAAAGGGGCAAGGGGGAGGGAACATACAGGTTCATGTACACATTCACTCCAACTTATTATAAACAAATGATATGTTCCACAATCTGAAAATATTTTTGTACGAACGAAGAATTTGTTGGTGTGTTCAAATATTTTGTTAGCCACCTTTACAGCAAGGGGACTGGTACCATTTTTTATTCCCATACTTGTATCATCTGCAAAAAGGTCAGTGCATGTGGAAGGTAAGTTATATATATTGAAAACAACAGAGGACGGGAAACAGAATTGTGCTGTCCACAAGGTCTCATTGCTTTAAATTTTGAGTGGTTATGGTTATGTTAACAACATGGAACTGAGAAACTCTGTTTTCTGCCATGATGATAACATAAAAACCATTAACCTGACATGTGTGCTGTCGTAGCATGGGGATATTATGTTTCACATGGTCTAAAGCTTTAGCCAAACCACAGCATACTCTTAATGGGAATAGTTTATTACTAATGATTGTACTACATCATCTGTCAAGGTAAACATAGCCTATTTTGCTGTTACTAGTAGCCTAACATTTATGTGGAAACATTCGTAATTTTCAGAGAAGATGTTTACCTTCATCTGCAACTACAGATACTTGTTTATGTTACAAAGTTTGTCATCCAGCTTAAAAATGGACATTGGTACTTGCAATGGAGATATAAAGAATAGTCAATTCTTGAATATAATTAATAATATGATTGGAATTGCATAAATTCCTCATAAAAATAGCAAACAATATTGCTAAAATCATAGTGTACTTAATTAATATTTTTATATGGAGCAATAGTCAAAAATGTTTGAACTTACCAGCTCGTTGGATTGATCCTAAATTGAATTTCAGTGGCCTTATTGACAAGCCAAACCAGTGGTGTACAGGTAAGTGTAACTGATATGTAAAAGATCTTCGAGTTGTGTGCCACAAACTATTGATTGGATTAAATGTTGTCAGGCTGGCTCCTATTGTAGCTGAGTACCTATACAAAAATGAAATGATTCCACAGTACTGTTGATTTGAACACAAGATGATATGTGAATGAAAGAACAACTTTTCTACGAAAATATGTAATTAAAATGGTGTTAATTAATGAACAAAGTGGAAAAGTGGGAACATGTAGTTCTCATAACTGAATATTTTGTAGCATGAATTTTCTTTTAGTCGTAATTTCCTTTGAACTGTACTGAAACTTCCAGAGATTAATTTTTTTATTTTACACATCTAGTTCCACAGCACCAAGCTAAGAAAATGATCTCCATGGTCATGGAATGAATCAGTACATGAAATTCACACAGGTAAAATAAAATGTAGCCATATACTATGCAGGTGACAAGCTGTGAGTATATATTACCATAATCAACAAAATAACAGGGAATATAGCTTAATTATCTTGAGGAACTCCCTGACAGATTAGGAGGAGTGATCCACAAGGAAATTCTTCAATTTAGACTTGCATATTTGAATGTGTTTAGATTAAAGCTAAGATTTTTTAAATTCTTGTGTTAGCTTGCTGGAAATGGATGAAGCAGAATTCTGCATGCCTTTCTGTACAAGAGTCAAGGAAGTGCTATGCAAATGCAGATTGGTATTAACTGTGTAAAAGTTGCTAATTCTTGAGAATAAGTTCATATTGTTAATGACAAATGACATTAAAGAAAAAAACACTACTGGCCATTAAAATTGCTACACCAAGAAGAAATGCAGATGATAAACGAGTATTCATTGGACAAATATATTATACTAGAACTGACATGTGATTATATTTTCATGCAATTTGGGTGCAGGGATCCTGAGAAATCAGTACCCAGAACTACCACCTCTGGCCATAATATCAGCCTTGATGCACCTGGGCATTGAGTCAAACATAGCTTGGACGGTGTGTACAGCTACAGCTGCCCTTGCAGCTTAAACACTATACCACAGTTCATCAAGAGTAGTGACTGGCGTATTGTGACGAGTCAGTTACTCGGCCACCATTGACTGGACGTTTTCAGTTAGTGAGAGATCTGGAGAATGTGCTGGCCAGGGCAGCAGTCGAACATTCTCTGTATCCAGAAAGACCAGTACAGGACCTGCAACATGCGGTCATGCATTATTCTGCTGAAATGTAGGGTTTCGCACGAATCGAATGAAGGGTGGAGCCATGGGTTGTAACATGTCTGAAATGTAATATCCACTGTTCAAAGTGCATCAATGCGAACGAGAGGTGACCGATACGTCTAACCAATGGCACCCCAAACCATCACGCCGGGTGATATGCCAGTATGGCGAAGACGAATACACGCTTCCAATGTGCGTTCACCACGATGTCACCAAACACAGATGTGACCATCATGATGCTGTAAACAGAACCTGGATTCATCCAAAAAAATGACTATTTGCCATTCGTGCACCCACGTTCATTGTTGAGTACACCATCGCAGACGCTCCTGTCTGCGATGCAGCATCAAGGGTAACTGCAGCAATGGTCTCAGAGCTGATAGTCCCTGCTGCTGCAAATGTCATCGAACTGTTCGTGCAGATGGTTGTTGTCTTGCAAACATCCCCATCTGTTGACTCAGGGATCAAGACGTGGCTGCAGGATCCATTACAACCATGTGGATCAGATGCCTGTCATCTCGACTGCTAGTGATACAAGGCCATTAGGATCCAGCACAGTGTTCCGTATTATCATCCTGAACCCAGCTATTCCATATCCAGCTAACAGTCATTGGGTCTTGACCAACACGAGCAGCAATGTCGCGATATGATAAACCAAAATTGTGATTGGCTACAATCCAACCTTTATCAAAGTCGGAAATGTGATGGTACGCATTTCTCCTCCTTACACGAGGCATCACAAGGACATTTCACCAGGCAACACTGGTCAACTGCTGTTCATGTACGAGAAATCGGTTGGAAACTTTCCTCATGCCAGCACGTTGTAGGTGTCGCCACCAGCGTCAACCTTGTGTGAATGCTCTGAAAAGCTAATCATTTGCATATCACAGCATCTTCTTCCTGTCAGTTAAATGTTGTGTCTGTAGCACGTCATCTTCGTGGTGTAGCAATTTTAATTGCCAGTAGTGTATATATTGAGAGGCCAGTGTCATAAGTCCCAGAACCCTGAACAAGGGCCAGCAAGAGGTTCATGAACTTACACCATATATTGCTTGAACTGCCCATTTCTGAATCAAAAATACTCGTTTTGAATGGAGATAGTTACCCCAGAACATAATGCCATCTGTCATAAGTAAATGGAAAATAAAAACATAGACTAATATTCATTTTGGACGCTCACTTACATCAGATATTGCTCTAATGGTAAATACAGCAGTATTTTTGAACAAAATTCTCAATGTGGATTTTCCATTACAGTATGCTGTCTGAAGACCTAGAGACTTGAATTGTTTAGAGTCACTTATCATATGCCCACTCAGTCTAATCAAAATGTCAGTTTTAGTTTAATTGTGTGTTCATGACTGTAAAAACTGAGTCTCACTACGATTTAGCATTAATTATTTTCTACAAGCCATGAACTGCTGTGTTTGATACAATGCCTATTTTGTGCTCAACATCCTTCACTATCAAGCTACTGCCACCAGAAACAGAAGTACTTTAGAATCATGTGTCACATTTATCGGGTTCTCCTCTGTTTGTTTCCTGCATCAGCATTTACATACATACTCTGTAAACCACTCTGAAGCACATGGCAGAGGGAATTTTGGATTGTACCACATGTTAAGATTTCCTCCTATTCTTATTTCATTTAGAGCACAGGACAAAAGACTGCTTAAATACTCCCGTGCACTATGTAATTAGTTTTATCTTGTCTTTGTGGTACTTACAGTAGTGATATGTAGGGGGTTCAAAAATATTTCTATACTCTTCAATTAATTCTGTTTCTCAAAATATTGTAAGTAGGCTTTTGCATGATGACTGGTATTTGGCTTCAAACATCTGGCAATTCAGGTTTTTTAACATTTCCATTATGCTCTCTCATCATTTCAATAAATCTATGGGCATGTGTGCTGCCCTTCTCTGTATACCTTCAGTATTTCCTATTAGTCATATTTATTTATTTATTTATTATCATCCAAATTATCACATTTGTGATATAGGATTTGTCAGGATACATTTCAACAACTATATAATATCTTTACAATTTTTTTTTCTATGCTCAATTCATATGAATCTATCTTATGTGCAATACAATATACAACTAATAAGTGTTTTTATAACATAATTTCTTATGTGCTTGACAGACCTATTCCCTGATGTTGTGATTTCATTTGTCACATTTATGATATCATATATTCTTATACAGTTGATCAGAGCTATTCACTTACACTGTAGTGACATTTGTTAATCGTGTGGTTCTTAATCTTCTTATGTGCTTGACAGGCATATTCACTGATATAATTTCATTTGTCACATTATGCCTTGATTACATACATGTTTCTGACTTTGGGTCCTTGTTACAGCTTGTAAGTGGAGATCTTTACATTGCTGTGTATCGTAATTACGGTAGTCTGTATTGGTTTTCATTTTGTCCTGATTTCTTTTGATCACTAACAGTCATTTTAGAATGGAACTGTTAAACTTTCAATGCTTTAAAAATGGGCCTACAGTGTGTTTGAGGTGGGCTCTGGGTCATTATCTGAATACTGTGTTTTAGTAATTTGAAAATCTCATTTAGATGACAATTTGTTTTATACTATCCCATAGGATGTAATGGACTGAAAATAGCCAAAATATACAAATCTGGTACAGTCATTACTACAAACTCTTGAAATTATTCTAAGTACAAAACATGCTGAATTTAGTTTTTGTGCTAAGCTCATCACATGGTCCTTCCAGTTTATCTTCTCATCAATGTGCATAACCAGGAATTTTGCACACTGTACTCTTTCAAGTTGTTTGCCCTCCATGGTGGGATTTATGTCATCATGTTCACTTATTTTTCCATATTGCACATAATTAGTTTTTTTGTATTCAGAGTTAGCTTGTTTGCACTAAATCATTTTTGTATATCATGTAGGACATGGTCCACAGTACTGTGCAATGAATGCTTCATATCACTAACTATGAACTAGTATCATCAGCAAATAACATGATTCTAGCTTTTCTTTCTGACACCTGAATATCATTAATGTAAATGAGGAACAGCAAGGGGCCTAATACACTTCCTTGGGGTACTCCTACTGTGACCTCCTTTGGATCTGATCTTAGTTTAATTATTCGGTTAATATTTGGTGCTGTAATTTCAACCACCTGCATCCTGTTTTCCAGATACGACTCAAACCACTTTCTTACTGGTCCTCTGATACCTATAGCTTCAAGCTTTTCCAAAAGTATGCTGTGGTCAACAGTGTCAAAGGCTTTTGATGGATCTAGTTTTATCCCGACTGCACTTTTTCCCTCTTCCAATTTACTGATTATTTCTTTTGAGTATTCCAGTACAGCTGTTTAGGTACTACTCCCAGCTTGAAATCCATGCTGATTACTGTTTATCAGATTGTGGATATTAAGATAATGTGTGACTGTATATTTTATTATTATTTCTAAAACCTTGGAGAATGTTGGGAGAAGTGAGACATTCTGTAGTTTGCCATTTTAAGCTTATCATCCTTTTTCAACAGGGGAACGACTTTAGAAATTTTCAATTTCTGTGGAAACATGCCCTCAGCCATTGACAAGTTAGCTATGTTTGCCAATGGTTTCGCTATATGATTAGCTGTTTTCTTTACTAGTATTATTGGCACCTCATCTACTCTAGCTGACATCTTGGACTTCAGACTTTTAATCACTTTTAAAACTTCTTTTTTGTTTGTTGAGACTGCCATCATACTGCTGGCAGCCATGGGTGCTGCTCTCTTAATCTGCTCCCCAAAATTCCTGCTTAATGTCTGGGGTATATTTAAAAAGTAATTATTTATATAATTAGGCATGATATATTTATCTACCATTTTATTCTCCTTATTGTTTAGAATAATTTCTTTGTCTTTGATAGGTACCACAGTTTCTTTTCTCACAATTTCCAATGCTATTTTAGTTTTATTTCTGGACTGTTTTATTTCCATGTCATTACTTAGTAACTTTGCATTTGCAATTACTCTGCGGTATATTTTCCTATACCTTTTTACAAATTCTATAAAATCAGTATCTGCACACTCCCTCAACTTTGAATTGAGATTTTTATGTTTTCACATGATTCCTTAATGCCAAGAGCCATCCAAGAATTTGATTTTATGTGTCCAGTCAACTTGATTCTGGTCAGTTTCTTTAGAAAACACATCTCAAAATTCATAAAATAATTCGATGCAAATATACTATATGCCTCATCTGTACTTGTTTGTTTCATAACATCTAACCAATTTTCATTTCCTAAGATACTTATGAACTGATGACAGCTGTCCACAGAGAAGTTTCTTTTGTAAATATTATTTATACTTTTATCTTCCTTTGACCTTAAAGGGATTTCAATGGTGAGAGCATTGTGGTCAGACAATCCTAAATCTATGTTTGTTACCTCTATGTCAGTTGTTGACATATTTGAGAAAATGTTATCTATGAGGCTATTGGAGGTGTTTGTTGTTCTAGTTGAATTGTTTATGTGTGGTGACATGTTGAAACTCTTTAATATGCCCAAAAATTGCCGTTTTTGTTGACTTTCAACTAGAAGATTAAAATTGAAATCACCACATATTTGATATGGGTCCCATACACTTTACCAGTATTGTAATATTGTAGCACAAGTGATTTCTAAACAAATTCTTTTGTAGACTGATTGCATTTTCCCAACATCCTGGCAATGAAACAGACTACCACTTACTTTACCTACAATGTGATGCAAGGAAAACTTTGTTTCCAGTATCTCATTACAGAATAATTAGTTCAATTTATTATCTCAACCACCTATGTCACAGTATAGTACTGAGAATACCTGCACATTAGCAAAAGTGCATTAATTCAGAAAAAAAGTTGCCTTTTTTCAAGAAACAGATTCAATTTACTTCAATTCAATTCAATTTTTAGTAATGAACACTGATTGTCAGTTGACATGGAATTAATGCACAAATATACTGGCAAAGAGAATTTCATCTGCATGTTATGTTTTTATGCTCCTATCTCTAGTGTGTAAGTGCCAGTACCTATGTGGCGAGAATTCTTAAACATCAGAAAAGGGCCATAGAAATAGCAACTGGACTCAGTGTAATGAAGTGTTTGAAATTTGGGTATCGTTACTGAACCAAAAGATTCACCTGTCAATCTGTTCTACACATTAAGAAAACTATTTGTATGTCAGAAATATTGCTATACAGGATCATGAAAGAAGAGCTAGTTTTGACTTACATTTACCCAGGAAAGAGAAATGAAAAACATTAACAACATTTCATATGAAGTATTAAAATTGTATTATAATTTGTCCAGTGTGAGGTGAAAAAAAACTAAAATATATTTATTTAACATCGCAATTAAAATGTACCTTTTAAATAATACAATTAATAACTACTTATAAAAATAAGCGAAAGGATTAGTAAAAAAAAGTGACAATTAACACACTTTTGTCACAGCGTAATAGATGTTAACACTGAAACACTTTTTACAGTGCAATAATATACACAAGGTTGCCAGAGCATAATACTAATGTCTGAGTTCTATATTTTACACATCATGAGAGAATGATGACTCATTTCCTAGACAGGCAAAGGAAAGATGTGGAGGTGTAACAAAAGCACAGCAGTCATTGTCATGATCAAATCATCTGCAAGTGAGTGTGATGTGTGCAGGGAAAAGTGCTGAGAGACTAAATGAGCAGTGTACAAATTTTTTTTCAAGTTATTAAGATAACTTCTTACATGCACACACAAACAAAAGGGAATTGTACATTAGATATAACTGAATGAGGCAGTCCATTTGTTAATACACTTATCTCATATTCAAGAAGTTGGAGACTCATGTTCTTTCCTATATTCTGATTTAGGTTTTGCTAAATCACTTCTGGCAAATGCGCTATTTACTACTCAGTCCTGTCTCAGGTTTTGTCTTGCACTACGATATGTGTACAAATGTATAAAGAGTGAATAAATTATAGATGCATCTGTGTAAGCAGATTTGGCCAACATGTGTCTTGTATAAGGAAGTGTTGTATGCCAATGGAAAGGCAGTGAAATGAAGAAAGTTTTCTGCAATGACAGCAACCAAATTGCAGCACATTTGTATCTGCATATAGGTGTCTGTGGGCAGGCAAGTTCATCCATCTTATTATGGAGGATACTGACTTTGCAAAGGTATGCAGGAGTGTTGCAGAGGACTCTTTAAATATAACTGATGACACTCCAGCCTACAGTAGTTAGCTCATTACAAGAGATCTGTACAGTTTTTATTATCTTATACCAATAACAATTCACCTGTACCGTCTTTAGGAAGTGCAAGCACATCGTCTCTGGACTTCCTACACTGAGAGTAGTTGGTAAATGAGTTTCTAGAGCAATGTGCATGAAACCACCATGTTCTTGTTTACACCTCTCTGTATTACTAGCTCTAAAGAAGTGCTTTGGGGTCAGAACCACCTGTATCCCCTTGGGGTGGGAATGAAAACGGGTTGACATTGAAGCATAGCTCAGACACACCTGGAGCATTTCAGCCAACTGTGTTAGTTGCACATATCATTATTTGTATAAAAATATTGTGAGAGTAAGATCCCATACTAGAACTATGGGTGGTAGTCTGGATGAAAAAGGCTGACATAAAAATGTTCAAAAATAACCTATTGGTATTTATTTACTGTATTTAGTTTACTTGGAATACTTTTAAAAGTATGCAGTGTAATTTGTCTCTTATTTGTAGAGTTCACTGTGTCAAACAGGTGCCAAGAATGAGTATTGCAGTGAGCCAACATGTCTTGGAACTGAAAAACAAGCCACACAGCTGAGTACTATGGATAAATTTAACATCCTCTTTGGAGTCATATAGTGTAAACCAGCAGAGAATCAGACATATATGTGTGCAATATATGTCATTTATGCATATGCTCAATATTTTCTCCTAAGCCCCTGGATAGATTTCTACCAAACCTATTACACCTGTTACTATCTAAAAAGGTGCCTGTGTGTGTTTGGTGGTGGTGGTGGAGGGGGGGAGGGGGGAGGGGGGAGGAGGAGGGATGAAATGGTTAGAGAGAGGGGAACAGAGAGAGAGGGGAGAAGGTGGAGGAGTAATAGAAGATTGCAGAAAATAGATACCTGGGCAATGCTAGCTTTTTCTCTTAGTTTTACATATACATTTATAAGTGGTGGCATTTTTGACAGCAGATTTATAATACAACAAAAACTCATTTACATTGGTGAGTGGAGCTGATCAATGCAAATATGCTGTGATTGTATGATCCTGTGTTATCAGTAAGTATCTCATTCTACTTTATGTACTTCCTGACTGACTGAATGAAGTTCTACACAAAATGTTCATTGAATGCATTATTCACTAGGAAAGTTCTCCAAGTTCACAACTAGTGGTCAGACACTTCAAACAATAAAAACTGTCAAATATCTAGGATTATTCACTCATAATTGATGTGTGTATAATGATAACATAAAATTATTTGTAGCAGTTCCCTACGATAGAATGAGAGTAGTGGTAAAATTCTACTAATGACATATATCGCAATATAGCAAGAACATGCATGTATCTAACTAGATAACTGACTAACTAGAAAATTTTATGTTGAAAATTTGGCAACTTTTGTCATTTCAACATGATGTCTGGGCAACAATACATGTGAAACTAATGGAATTATTGTCCTGGTGTCATATGTGACATTAGCTTATGACAATGAAGTCAATACTTGCATGGAAATGATGTCTAAGATTACCACAGGTGCTAGGATTCCTTAGCATGTAATACTACTCATGATGGATTACTGTGCACACTATTGTGATACAGATATGACCATGGGAGACAAAATTTTGAACAGCTCCTGTAAAGAAATAGATAGGATAGGCAGGGGCAAAGGTGCACAAGATGCAAAGATATGAATCTAGTGTTTTACCCATTTGTGAGTGTACTGTGGCAGCCCTGAATCTTCAGTTGAAAGCTTTTATGGGAGAAGAGACAAGTATGTCATGTTTTTGGTTTGCACTTTGAAGCTTTTGAGATATGATGTGAGTTAGTTTTTTGGAATGTTCAGTCTAAGTATTTACCTTGTAGTTGATGGCTATCTGTCTGCTATAACAAAATGCCAATACCTCGCATGTAAGTGCAAAACCTAACTCGTGCTTTAAGCTTAGTTGTTAGTTTAACAAGTTGTCACATGTGGCAGCTGATGCCAGTAGTTCAGAAATCAGTACCATGTGTCATAGGTCCTATGAAATAGCTGGGACAAATGTCCCCATGCATACTGTTGCTCCAAAATGTTTGTCTTTTAGTACTTCAGTTTTAATACTGAGTTTGTAGGTTTATTTAACATATTTAATGCACCTTAGTTTATACAGGGTGACAAGTACTGAACTACATGAAAAAAAAATGTAAATTTGTTAGAAACTATGGCATGCACACATTTTATTCAACATGTAAACATCACTATAGATATTCTGATTTAGGTTATGACATGTTTGATATGCCTGCCATCACTGGCAGTGATGTGTCAGAATATCAGTGCTGTCGATGACCTCCTTAACAGTTGTTCACAGCTCAGCAATGCTTCTGGGGTTATTACTGTACACCCTGTCTTTAATATAGCCCCACAAAAAGGAGGCACATGTGTTCAGATCTGGGGAATATGGCTGCCAATTGAGGGCCGTGCCAGTGGTCCCTGCATACCCCAGACCAAGTCTCCAGGACATCGAACACTCTCCTGCTTCCATGTAGTCGAGCTCCATCTTGTGTGAACCACATCTTCTTGTAATTGGGGTCATTTTGGATAATAGTCATGAAATAATCTTTCAAAACCTTCATGTACCATTCGGTAGTCACCGTGCCATCAAGGAATATTGCACTGATTATTCTGTGACTGGACACTGCACACCACACAGTCATCCGTTGAGGCTGAAGAGACTTCTCAATGGTGAAATGCAGATTCTCATTCCTCCAAATGCACCAGTTTTGCTTATTGATGATCCATCCAAACGAAAGTGTGTTTCGTTGCTAAACCAAACCGTATATATGCATATTAGTTCGCATCATGCCCCATTGCCAACCGTGCAGCTTGAACATTCCAACGCAAACTGCTCAGAATTTATGACTATTTTATTTCATATAGTTCAATAATTGTCACCCTGTAGTTCACTATTTCTCATTGACTGATTCAGTATTAATAAATTTAGTTCATGTTACAGAAACTATGAGAGAAAAATGTTCTCCATATTGGTCTCTTCTAAAACAGAAGAGGAAACTAAAAAGCTAATAGAAAATGGATCTCTAATTGGAATTGCTGCTAGAATGCTTGGATGTAATGAATCTACATTATATGAAAGACTTAAGACAGGCTATGGAGTGGCACCATTGGGATGTTTCAAAACTGTTTTTTTCTGAGACAAAGGAAACTGAAATGGGAGTGCATCTATGAATATGGAGTCTATGTTCTATGGCCTTACAGTTAAACACTTTAGCATTTAGCATATCAGTTTTCCAGAAGTAATAGTGTGAACCACCTATTTAATAAAGAAACTCAAGTGGCACGGGAAAACTGGGCTTGATTATTCATTGCTTGTCATAATTAAAGTTTAAGGTAACAAGAGAAAATCACTATTTGGAGGGAAACGGTTTTCAATAAAGCACAAACAGAATATTTTCAAAAACTGGAAACTTTGCAATCTAAATGCAATTTTAGCTTCATCGACTCTCTAATGAAGACCAAACAGGGATACAGACTTCACCGGGAAAACTGTGGCAAGAAAATACTGAACAGTAATAATACAATGTGTTTCCTTGAGTTAAAAGTGCTTTGTATTTAAATTAGTGGTATATTATTGCCATATTTGGATATTTAATATGATCACAATAATGGTAAAGATTGTGATGATGGTGGTGATTTTGATATTCTAATACATTATACAAGTTAATAATAGTAGTACTGGACAAATACAGAAATTCTCCTTTAGTCTGTTAAAATCATAATAATTTATTTTTGTGTGGAGTTTTGGGCCATAACAACAGATGTTTACTTCAGGCCTGGAGTGAAGATCTGTTTTCTTCATTTGTAACATTTTGTTAAATATAACTTTAATAATTATATAAACATTCTTCAATTTATGGTATCATGTAAAGTATGATCCTAGGTGTATTGTGTACAGTTTTCATTGTTATGTAACCAGAAAAGCAAAAGGGAAAAGCAGAGTGTTGAGTGCACACCTTTGTCCCTCCCCCTCCTACCCTATATGTTGCTATGTACTGTGCTGTAGAGTAACATTATTGTT
This sequence comes from Schistocerca gregaria, assembly GCF_023897955.1. NCBI lineage: Eukaryota > Metazoa > Arthropoda > Insecta > Orthoptera > Acrididae > Schistocerca > Schistocerca gregaria. The sequence goes on from NC_064931.1 coordinate 45,470,703, forward strand.
GGTTTACTCTCTGTTTTGCAAATTTTCAGTATCTGTTTATGTGCAATGATAATATCCTTCCATATCAGAGGTCAAGCCTAGATACTAAGAGGAAAGAGAATACTTAAATATGTTGTCAACAGTGAGTACCATGAAAAGTTCTATTTGAAAACATTAGCATACTTTCATCAATACATGCATTTGCATTGGTACACAGGTATTCTCTTTGCAATACAATCACAAGGGTAATTGTGATAACAAGTGGAACCAATCACCCTGTAACTAGCCACTGGGGACCAAGAGAAGTCAATATCTAAAGGCTCAGGAAACAGTCCTGATACATTTTTCGATGTTTATAGTTAGAGTCTGATTTTGCTAAATGAGAACAAACTGCATGATCCCTAAGATGATAAGAAGCAGAAAAGGTCATATGGACATATGGTAAAGGTGCACTCGAGGGAGGTACAACCACTTGAAAGTTGCGACAAAAGGTATTGAACATTGTGCAGTAGGCCACCTGTGTGGAGGAAATAGGGATGAAAATTCAAAACTTAATTTTTTTGGATTGGTGTCAGTAATTCAGCTCATTGCTGTAGAGAAAGCAACCTGTTTGTCATCCCAAAGTGTGACATTGAGCTCAGCAGTGCTCCCACAGTGAAGTTTGCTAATGGATGGATGCAATGGCAAAATCTCAGTCTCAGTCTTTGATCAATAGGAGTGCAGGAAAGGATCACATGGGACCTCAGGTGTTCACAGTCAAGGGCCAAGGCAGAACAACTTTGCTGTCTTGGCTGCCAGCTTCCAATTCACAATCACATCCCTCTACTGCTCCCTAGATTCTCTCTAGCAATTTGTCCATAATGGCCCCTCCAAACATATGTTGGCTTCCCAGGTGCAAAACATGCATCCTTTAAAAATGCAATAAACACCAATGAGTTTTTACCAGATTTATACTTATTTACCAATGATGGAACTATATCAGATGTCCACCTATCTGTTACTTTCACCCCATCCTACAAATCTAGTGTCAATGCAATACGATAGTTTTCACCTTTCAGTCCAATAATAGTTGCCATTTCACTTTTGGACACTGTTATGAATGTGTGTACCATGGAAGGAAGCCGCAACTCTTTGCACCCTGTAGCCACCTCTGCCCTGCATTAGCCTGTGTGGCAGATGTGGACTTGGTCCATGCCACCCTGCACATCTTGCTGATGTTGGTCACCCAGCACCAGCACTTATGTTGTGCATGAGCACAGTTGTGCTGGCCACCATGCCTCAAGCCATGATAAGTCCATTTCAGAACTGGGCCTCCTCACTGCTGGCTAGCAGTCTCTCTTCAGCTCACTGCCTGTTGCTACCATCTATGCTCCTGGTGTCAGGCCATGCTCAATGTCACTGACTCTTGTTCCTGTCACTGCTGTGAGGATCCAGGTGTTGATGCTGGGCTTATCACCACCTCACTAGTACAATGACTGTGCTGCCACCTAGCTGAGGTTCACAAGTCCTGCTCCAGCATGATGCCCTGCTGCTGCTGTCTCTATATGCTACAGCTAATGTGAGTATTGCTGTCCTCTGCCTTTTGCCTTCTGCCATCTGCCATAGACCTACCAGTGACTGTTCAAACCAGCATAGCAGCACAGACAGTTAGGAACTACTTTCCCTGCAAACAGCAATTTTTACTCTTACTGAAGTTACAGTAACTGTTAACTGTTAAGTTTTAAGCCCGTCTTGTGTTTGTAACTATGCCTCTGACACACTCCCAGAAAGCAAGTGCTGCTGAAGACAGTAATATGATGTTGTTGGAGCTTTGCAAGGACATGTCCATATTATGACTATGAAAAAGATACAGTCAGAGGAGCAGCTTGCACAGCTGTGATTACAGACTGTTTCTCTGAGGTGGAATGTTGGCATCTAAGTCACTCTTGAGAAAACTAAAGGGGCCTGAAGCTAGCGGAAGTTACTCTCATTCCATCTAGCAAAAATTTGGTATTACTGTTTGAAAGTTCTGATGCCATTCTGATGGACAAACAAATCAATTTTATGTCCACTTTATTTCTACAAGTGTGTAAACTGTTGAAGACTGAGAAGAGGAGAACCACCCTATTCCACACCAAAGCCAATGGCCGTGTTGAAGACACCCATAGCCACCCATAGAGCTATTGCCCAAATGTTATCCTTTTATGGGAACAAGACATAATGACTAGGATCATTATCTGCCATATGTTTTGTCTGCCTATATCAGTCAATGGGACATACTATTTATGAGGCAGCATATAGCTGCCCTTTCTCCCTTTGAATTAGATAAATTACCTCAGAGTGTTGATCTGAGTGAAATAAAAAACTTAGCATGATGACTTAAAATTATCTGAAGAAAAGTGCAGCAGCATAATTTCAGGGTGGCTTCAAAGCAGATTTAAAGAGACAAAAAAGAAGTAGTGTTACCTGATACTGACAAGATGACTGGGTTTTGTTGCAGAATACAGCCACTGAAAGAAGGAAAACTAAGATGTTCTCTCCTGCCTATGAGGAGCTCTACAAAATCCCATAGCTGACAACACCTATTAATGCTGAAATATAACTGGCAGACAACTCCGTAATTTTTCATTTTGACAGACTGAAACCATACCACAAGAAAGTCATGCCACCTGTATTAATAGAACAGTTATTTTAATCTGCCTGATACAATATTCATCACTGTGCTTGTGAGGAAATCTTGTACTTGTGTCATGGCTATACATGTTTTTTTGGCCCACTGAGTTTTGGGACACAACATGTAGCTCTCATGTTGTTGTAACTACTGCATTAGATCACCCAGAGAAAGGAGATAAATGTAATCCCTCATGATTCAGTAAATAACAAACCATGGCGGATTGCAACATCACTTTGGTGAAGTGGCAGTTCCAATGGATAACATGTCACAGTAAATTATGCTCAGTCACTGTATGCTAATCTTGTTTCTTTACTGCAGGATCTGCAGTTTTTCCTAGCAATAAATGCCAAATACTCTTACTGTCTAGACCAGTGTTCATTATTAAGAGAATACATACAGGGTGTCTCCCATGATTTCCCTAATCACAAATATTTTGTGTGATGATATATGAACATTTTCTTTGATCCACAATGAGTTTTTACATTTGGGGCAAATGGATACTGTTTCATATCACTTCTTCATGTATAATAATTATAAATATGGTTATTGCCTTGTACCTTTACTAGAATGGTTATCTCTATTTTTATTCCTTTTGCATCTCCTCAAAGGCTGATATTTGCCCACTAAGTGCATGTTCCTTGGAACATGCCAGTTGTCATGGTAATCATGTGTTTTGCACACCTTCTTGTTACCAACTAGATAGTGTGACTTATGACACTAACTGACTTTAAGGCATACTGTATGATGGAACTAACATTATGTTTAGTAGTACTGAGTTGTACTTTGCACACAAAACACATACGGCACCTGACTTTGAACTCATCATTTTTATATGTATACCCAATTTGTACATCAAATGGTACATTATTGTATGCCACCTGCCTATTATTTACATTTGTGTGTCATACCAGTTAATATTTGACCCATAATATTTGTACTGATTTAAAGAGTACATATTTGTAAGAATCACAAACCCACATATAAACAAATAGGAGAAACATATCACATGAGGAACAGCACATCTAACATTTCCACCATATTCGGGCATTCAATAAATAAGCAGTCCTGTAGATACCTGACCTTTCTGCATTAGAGAATATGATTATTGCCATTGGGGCAGTGAGGAAGGCACCGGCAGGGTTGTTTACTGCCAACACAGCTACCTCCATGGAATGAAATTGGATCTATGCCTCTACACCTCCTCATCTTCCTCCTCTCATCATTCAACCATCACTCTGGTCAATGCGTGAAGATGTATGCACATGTAGACACTACCTACCAAACCCACCCATGATTTTTCCTCTGTGGCCACCTTCTTGTGTATGGTATTTAAAATGCATCAGGAGTTCTATCTCACCATCCATAAAAAAGGCAAAAGTTACATTTCATGAGTTGTGTATGGCATGTGAGTCTGCATAATCCAGTTGACCTAATAAACACTAGAATTCTACCACTACACTTCTAAAGGAAACTGAAGTTCAACACGTGTAGTAGGCAGATACAGGGTCTCTGTACTGACTGGTCACTTATTTATACACAAAAGGAGAATTCTGTCCACTACCACAAATGATGTCACATCCATAAACAAAGGGAATTTTAACATTACAAGTCAGTTACATGGAGCATACTGTATGGAACTTCCTGGCAGATCAAAACTGTGTGCCGGACTGAGACTCTAACTCGAGACCTTTGCCTTTTTAGGCAAGTGCTCTACCATCTGAGGTACCCAAGTGAGACTCATGCCCCATCCTCATTGCTTTACTTCTGCCAGTACCTTCCAAACTTTGCAGAACTAGTACTCCTGAAAGAAAGGATATTGTGGAGACATGGCTTAGCCACAGCCTGGGGGATGTTTCATATCAGTACACACTCCACTGCAGAATGAAAATCTCATTGTGGAAACATCCCCCAGGCAGTGGGTAAGCCATGTCTCCGCAATATCCTTTCTTTCAGGAGTTCTAGTTCTGCAAGGTTTGCAGGAGAGCTTCTGTAAAGTTTGGAAAGTAGAAGATGAGGTACTGGCAGAAGTAAAGCTGTGAGGATGAGGCATGACTCATGTTTGGGTAGATCAGATGGTAGAGCACTTGCCCGTGAAGGGCAAAGGTCCCGAGAATGGGTCTCGGTCCAGCACACAGTTTTAATCTGCCAGGAAGTTTCATATCAGTGCACATTCCACTGCAGAGTAAAATCTCATTCTGGAAGCATATTGTATAGGTCCTCACAGAATGTTAATGTTGCATACTGTCCATTATTTAAATCTGCAATGAGCTATATTATGGTCTCCTGGCAGAATAATTCTGAGTTCACACTATGTTTATGATGCAAACACAAGAGACTTGATTAACAGTGCAGTACTTGTCCAACTAAAAAATCAAATGTAATAACTCTGATTAAGCTACTCTTTCTGTTCCTTGCTTAAGCCCAGGAGACTTGTACCATCTCATTATAAAGAAGGAAACAGACACACATGCACACAAACTATTGGCTCCCTACACACACACACACACACACACACACACACACACACACACACACACACACACACTCACGAGACATGAGGGTTGGTATGAACTTATGAAAATTACTCTGTCAAGATTCCGACAGTGTGAGATGAGCTTTCACAGATTGGCCTGTGAGTAACCGTCAAGCCCTCTATGCTGGGATTGTTTGGCAAAGAAGGCTTATATAGTGAACTAGCTGCTGTGTTGTGATCAACTGGACACAACCTGATCATGTGCAGAGAAGCAGTTGTGGCATGACCATGTTGAAGAGGGTCACTCAATGGGCTATACGATCTTAACACTTACAGGCTAAAGGATTGCATTCAAATTCAGTAATTTTGTTTGCAATGGAATGGGTAACAACAGCTATTTTCCATTCATATGATTGGGTTGACTAGGGATTTCCTTGTTTCCTTTCACCTTAGTACATTTTGGCCTATGTTCAATCAACCCCTTTACTATAACTTCAGCTACTGACATGCTTATTGCACTCATTTTATTAAGTAATATTTTATGCACCTACACTATTGCATCAAAAGACACCATTAGTAAGGTCCTGATATTAGTGTCTATAACAAATCTTATTTTCTATGTAATCTGGGGCCATTTAGCATTAATATTATGATCCTGGGTATTTAATGGCAGTTAAGCCAAGTTAACTGTTGCATAGCACTGTTTCACAGTGTGTGCCATGTGGAATGGACTTTGTGCTGAAGCTGTGCTGGAGTGTGCAATGACAGCTGTCATGACCAACACAGATTCGCCATGACCCAAGCCTCTCTCTCTGCTGCTCTGAGCATCCTTCACTTGCAGAAAAGCTATGCCTCTTAAGACTTTTATTAACTCCTTGTGAATGAGAAGAGTTGATATGCTTCTCTGCAGACATTTTCCTCACACATAATCAACACATGTCAATTTTTGGTCTTGTTTCCTCATTAATGCTTGCACTTTTGATATTAAATGTAATAATAGCCTGCATCTCAGTTGTTTCCAACACAATTCTATTCCACGTTGCAAGCAACTACTTCACAGAGACTCTCCAAGAACTCAGTATCTGTAAAGTAGAAGGCATTACTGATGCAAGAAACTACCAGAATTTTTTAGCTGCTGCCTTGTCAAATAATCATAATACATCTGCACACGAACAATATGTGCACTATTATCATGTGTCTCATTTGATCCTCTCTTTTTATCTTGTGTTGTGTTATTGCACTCACTGGTTGCACTGACTAGGACTTTGACTACCTAATTACTTGATTCAGTCACATTCTTTTAAGACAGACAGCATACTACTGATTAGGTTCTCCATTATCTCTAAATTTGTAAAAAACTAGTTTTTTTATGGAAGATCAATAGAACATTGCTCAATGGTAGGAAAGGGTAACTCTCAATCATGCAACTGTAAAACAAAGACATGTCTGAGGCCTTGCCTATTTTTACACATGTGCTGATGGCACTACCAGCCATCAGTTATCTCCTACTCAGGGTGTGAAGGATGATCCCACAGCCAAACTTAATTTTTTCATAGCTGCCTGTAATCTGCACTAAACTTTACTGGAGCATTAAGGCACATCTATTTCATCTCACATCAGCCATGCTTCTGGGAATGGAATGCTATCTTATATCTTGCTCACTACCAATGGACTAGGAGCATGCTCCACAGTTCATTTAATTGAGACCTCATCTGAAGGATCTGAAGCAGTAGAAATTTTGAACTATGATGATGGTGGTTTAAGGATTTCCATTCACATTATTTCTGGCAGGGACACTGAATAACAAGAATACACTGGCAGATAAAATAACCCCATTAATAGTTTTAACACTGTAAAAGAAAGTACACATGAACATGACTCCAGTTCTTCTTAAGGATGCTTGGATGTCCTCAAAAAACACACTAGTGAAGGATGGCTAGCAGGTGTTAATTTAATGACAAGATCTCTATTCAAACCACCTCCAACTCATCTTGCAATGTGATATATTGTTGTTTTGCTATTTGCTGTATTAGATATATTGCTGTGTTTGTGACTAATGTATATTTTTCCTATGTTCAGTTGTGCTTGCTGTATAACATCTGCCCTGTACAACATGACTTCCTTATGTAAGTTGTCATTTTATGTTACTTTGTACTGACTGTTGCCTCTGTGTCCTGTATGGGGCATTGTACTGTTGGGCAACTCCTGTTACTGTTATACTAGCTTACATGAGATCCTTCTACTTTATTCCAGTTAGTGACTTCTCAGTGCACCAAATATCTTGGTATGGAAAACCAACATCTCTGGCAGCTGTGACTGTCCTTACCTTACTATATATACTTTATTTACTATTGCAGTATCAAAAGGATATTCACTCTAAACCCTAGGGTATCAGTGGAGATCTTTTCATGCTTTGGGCTGCTGATAATTAAGACACTTAAGTGAGTACAATATGTTAATTATGCATCATGTCTAAAATCTCTCAGTTCCATATCTCTTGTGTGTGAGTACACTAACATACTCATAAACCCTAGGGTAAGTTAAGTGGGTACAATATGGAAATTATGACTCATGTCTAAAACCTCTCAGTTCAATACCTCTTGTGTGAGAGTACACTAACATACTCATATTTATGGACTAATTATTGTTTTCAGGAATCACAGGATATTTGCTGACAATCAGTCTGGTGTCACGTATGTCTGACTTGCTCAGTTTCTAGCACCACAGTGTTGCTTTGTCATAGATGAGGATGTTGGACAATTACACCATTTCAGTCAGCCATCTGTTCCTGTATGATTGTTGAAATGTATTTGTGTGTACTGCTAATTGCATATGAAAAGAGGGTGTCCACATTTGGTAAAGTGATTTCACTCTTAGTACTGAACTCTCGCCAGCATAATATGATGCGTACCAATGCCCTTACCTACCCTCCCCTGTGAACTCCTGTCTGTAAATGGTGTGAAGAGGGAGGTACATTGCCTGGGCCACTATGGGTCAAATGTATGACCACACTTTTCAGTCCTGTTCAGAATGCCCTTTCCAATTTATCCACAAAATCTCCCATCATGTTAATTCTAATGTACAGTATTCCTTTCAATGAGCCTAGCATGAGGTCAACAGCACTAGTCTTCCTCTAACTTGTGTCACAAAACCTGCTTAGTGATTGTGCATAGGAGTAGAGTTTTCTCGGGTTCTCTGCCAGACCTTTTGCTTAGGTATGTCAGTGGTAGTTATTGTATTCTTCATGTATAGATATTTTCACAGATGCTCAAATCTCTACTAACCTTTCCTACTCATCATTTGTGCATTCTCTTTTGAACTGAGAGTGCAACAGCCTTTGCCTCCTCAGAATCTTCCAGATTTTGTTATTAAACTATGGTAGGTCTCTTCCATTCTTTATCTACTTACCAGGCACATAACTCTCCAGACCACAATTTACAACCTGCTTGAACTTTGCTCATAATCCATTTATGTCCATCTTACTCTTCCATTGATCTACATCAACCCCTCTACACCCATCTTTACTCTGTAAATGAGATGCTAACAATTGCTTATCTGCTCTGTCTAGCAGAAACACTCTCCTAGCCTTCTTGACTGATTTATTAACTTTCATAACCATAGTTGTTATAATGGCTTCATGATCACTAATCCCTGTTTCTATATTGACATTGTCAATGAGATCCATCCTATTTGGAGCTACAAGGTGTAAGATATTTCCATTGCATGTGGACTGTCAAGCTAGCTGCTCAAGACAGTCACCATTGTCTGCTGTTGTACTAGATGGTGGCAGCTCATTTCATGCAGGTACTGTCGGTGTGCCTTTTTCATATATACTGAAAAGTCTAGTGTATATTAAAAACAAAGATTCCAAGACTTACCAAGCGGGAAAGTGCCGGTAGATAGGCACAATGAATAAAACACACAAACACACACACAGAATTTGAGCTTTCGCAACCGCTGGCTGCTTCATCAGGAAAGAGATAAGGAAAAGGAAAGATGAAAGGATGTGGGTTTTAAGGGAGAGGGTAAGGAGTCATTCCAATCCCGGGAGCGGAAAGCTCCATTTGTCTCCTTCACTTTTAGTATGTCCAGGAAAGTGACACCGCCATTCTCCTCTATTTCCATAGTGACAGCAATGTTTGATAAATCCTGTTAAGATGGTTCATAAACTCATCCAGTGCCTGTCTGCCATGTTCACATACCACAAAACCATCATCAACAAAGTGGAAGAAGTGCTAGGTTTCTGGTGAGTGGTTTGAAATGCCACACCCTCAAGGTGTTCCATGTAGAGATTGTGATACCTGGAACCAGTGGAGATCCCATGACCACTCCATCCTTCTGTTCATAAAACTCTCAATTACACTCGAAGTACATTGTTGTCAGTGCATGTTCAAAGAAATTAACTATTTGTGGCTTGAAATGTTAAGAGACCAGAACCAAGGAATGTAGCAGAGGTACTTTTGTGAATAGTGCTGTAACACTGAAACCTACACCCTATGGGACCCATCCTAGAGGAAGCTCAAAAAGGACCCAACCTCAACAATGGCCAGGAAATCCGTGGCTCTGCTGAAGAACTCAGATCCACCAGAGACAGTGAAGAAATGGTTGTATTCCAGGGTTCCAGCATAAATGCACCTGTAAGGAATGCTGAAAATCCATAATGATGGTGTGCCTCTGCAGCCAATACTTGACACAATGACAGACTGGTAAAATATGTGGCAACACTTCTAAAGCCCCTTATGGGGCACTGCAGTCATCATGTTAAGAACTCAGCTGATTTTGTGAAAATACTTAAAGACATTCAACTGAGATTGACAGGAGATATTTTTAAAAAGCGAATGAAGCAGTGGCTTATCCAAAAGTGCCCTTATAACTTGACTTTATCATGAATTATAGTGTAATAAGAAATAATGTAAACTAAAAAATATATATAATCATAAAAATTTTATACTTAGTTGAAAATGCACATGCATATAAAATTACATGTTATGAATAATAAATTGAAATAGAAAAAAATGGTTACAAAGACTCCTTGGAATTGCTCTCTCAACATTTTGACCTTGAAATAGTTAAACTCTTTGAATGTGCACTGCCAGTCACCTATTTCAAGTGCCACAAAGAGTTTTATGAACAAATGGATGGAGCATCCATGGGATTGCAAATCTCTATATGGAACACTTTAAGGAAGTGGCACTTAAACCACTTACCAGAAACTGGAACACTTCTTTAACTTTGTCAACGATACTTTTGTGGTATGGGAGTTTGGCAGGCAGACACTGGAAGGACTTCTGGACCACCTTAACAGCCCCCATCAAAACACTGTTTTCACTATGGAAATAAAGGAGAAGGGTTGTCTCCCGTTTCCTGGACATGCTAATAAGGAAGAAGGCAGATGGTATACTAGACCATAAAGTATGCGGGAAGAAGACACACACAGACCTGTACCTGCATGCAATGAGCTGCCACCTCCAATGCGATGACAGACAGTGCTGACTACCCTGGCACATAGGGTGCATGTCTCCCAGACAAACTACAACACCTGAAGAATGTATTTCAAAAAACAGGCACAGCAAAACTCAGATTACTATGGCATTCAACAAGAGACAATATGCTTGAAATTGACAAGAGTAAGAAGAAGACATGAGGCTCACTTTTGTTCTGTACTTGTTACTACTCTCAGCTAAAATTGTGTGTCTACTTGAAAAATCCAATATAAAAATTGTCTTGTGACCACTGCCAAAGACAAAAGAGAGGCTTGACTCTGGGAAAAAAACAAACAAACTAAAAGCGAATGTATCTGGAATATACATCATCACCTGTGAAAGTGGCCAACAGAGCACTGGGTAAATGCATTGCTGTATTTTGAATCACTCAGTGGAAAATATCTGTCATGTGTAACTGGAACAGACAGAAAAATCAGTGATAGCAGAGCATAGCATCAATGAAGACCAAACCCTCGACTTTCAGAACACCAAGGTGCTTTGCCAAGCAGTCGGTTAATGGAATAGCATCATTAAGTAATCCACCAAAATATGGGATCACAAGAATCTGGTCAACTGAGTTGAAGGATATAAAGTAGGTGTGGCATGGAATACACATTAATGGCAATACAACAAGAGTCAGGTGGAATGCCCACAGAGAGATGCGAACTGTGCATGCTCTACCCCTACCACTGCAGCCTCAACCCCCTCCTTGCCTACCAGCAGAATAGTACCCTGCTGCCCATAGCCAGGTGGAGGGGGGCAAAATGCTACCATAAATGTAACAACATCTGCATATCTTGAAACTTTACCAGAAGGTGATAAGTGTGGCAGCTTTTCACCAACAGTATATGCAAGGAAAGCCCTTGACGCTGCATCACAGACAGGGACGCCTGTGATGGTGTACTCAACAATGAACCTGGGTGCACAAATGGCAAAACGTCATTTTTTTGGATGAATCCAGGTTCTGTTTACAGCATCATGATGGTCACATTCGTGTTTGATGACATCGCAGTGAACGCACAATGCAAGCGTGTATTTGTTATCGCCATACTGGCATATCACCCGCCACGATGGTATGGGGTGCCATTGGTTAGACATCTTGGTTACCTCTTGTTCGCATTGATGGCACTTTGAGCAGTGGACATTACATTTCTGATGTGTTATAACTCATGGCTCTACCCTTCATTTGATTCCTGTGAAACCCTACATTTCAGCAGGATATTGCATGACCACATGTATGGGCCTTTCTGGATACAGAAAATGTTTGACTGCTGCCCTGGCCAGCACATTCTCCAGATCTCTCACCAATCGAAAACATCTGGTCAATGGTGGCCGAGCAACTGCCTCATCACAATACGCCAGTCACTACTCTTGATGAACCGTGGTATTGTATTGAAGCTGCATGGGCTTACCTGTACACTCCATCCAAGCTCTGTTTGACTCAATGCCCAGGCGTATCAAGGCAGTTATTACAGCCAGAGGTGGTTGTTCTGGCTACTGATTTCTCAGGATCTATGCACCCAAATTGAGTGAAAATGTAATCACATGTCAGTTCTAGTATAATATATTTGTCCAATGAATACTGTTTATCATCTGCATTTCTTCTTGGTGTAGCAATTTTAGTGGCCAGTAGTGACATCCCTCTGGAACTTTGACTGTAATGGAACCCGTAAACATATGACAGTGAACACCAAGGGGTTTTTACCAGACTATTTCTGGTATTTATTTACTCAGTGTTGTAACTATCCTGGATGCCCCCCTATGCATCACCCTAAGCCCATTCTATGCAACACTGTTGAATATGACACCAGTATCAGCACCAGTCAGATGACCCACCAGCACACATATGCCAGATGACCATGTGGAACATTCTCCATTACAGCTGTCTTTATATGTATCACTTATAATTTTTGCAGTCCTACCTAGACACTTGCATCTGCAGTGATGGCTTTGTCACTGGTTTGACACACAATCACAACTGTTCTGGGATATTTGTCATCCATCCTATTCACAAATGTACCTATCTATATGAGGGACATTATTGTCAACCTTCACAACACCCATCTACGGGCTATGAAGAATCCTCATGGTTGAGTGGCAATAAACCATCAACACCGGTTCAGCCTCAGTGTATGGGGAGACATTAATGGTGACTTCCTCTATAGTGTGGAGCTAAAACAGTAGTATAGACAGAGCATTCCTCCTTGTGTAGGGTATTCTCATGTATCCTTTCAATCACTGAAATCTACCCTGTCAAAGATCTTTTATCTTGATCTCCAATGAGTATACCTACATAGGGTCCTATTTCTGACCATATTTCCATGTGAATTTTTTTGCTCTTTAACCTCAGAGGATCATTTCTTGCAGTTTGTCCCCATTTAGCATAGTCACCTGTTATATGGGTTAATTTATGAAAAAATATAGAAATCAAGTATTTACTTCCCATACTAAAATAATATTTTTGGTAGATTCGTTATGGTGATTGATTCCTATGTGAAACATCTAATGACAACTATTTGGTTGGTGCACAAATTTGTATTGTTTTTGTTTTGCATGTTGGTATTCCAGGTGCTATGGGTTTATTTATTGACTGCTATTTTTTATTTGTAGTCCAATGTTGCTGTTTGAGTTGACATGTTGTCATATTGTCATTTTGAGATAGTGAGTGGAGCTGTGGATGACATAAAATGGAGTGCCAAGTGGAGAAATTGTAACATTTCTGACATGTTTTTATGCTTCTGTTCAATAGACGAGAGACAGCAGTGGCCATATGTGCATCTCTGCTTGTTCGTCATGAATTGACTTGTGAACAGCACCAACCATTCCTACCCTGTATCATTACAGGTAATGGTAAATGACCACTTTATGCTTACATAAGGAAAAGAAGGGAATGGTTGTACTAAACAAAGTAGTAGCTTCCCATAAAAAGACTTGTGCGTATCCATAAAAGGTAATTTTATGCATCTGGTAGAACAATGGCAGTGTAGTGTATTATGAATTGTTTCCCTGAGGTGTAACCATCACTGATGACATTTATTGTTAACAACTAAGACATCTTGCAGATACAATCCAAGAACAATGACCAGTAAGACTGTGTGAAGTGCTGCTACTCTGCTATAACACTCACCTGCACTCTGCTAGAATGACAAAAACACTATACAGGAGTTGGATTGGGAAGTTATTCCACACCCACCTTATTCATGTGCTCTTATACCTTCAGACTGTCACCTTTTTTGCTCTCTGTCAAACAATATTTAAGAAGCTTTCTTTCCAGAAGATAGTGCACTCCAAACATGGCTCGATGAGCTCTTCACCTCCAAACTATAGAGTTCTATAGTTGTGGAATCGAAAAGTTACACCAGCATTGGATGACTGTTGTAAATAATGAAGGAGAATATATTGTTGATGACTGAAGTCTGTGATATGAATATCTCTTGCATTTATTAAGCTTATGGAAAAATGCTACAAACTTATGCACCAGCCCAATAATTCTTACAATGAACTAGCTGTATACGGTGTGTGTGTGTGTGTGTGTGTGTGTGTGTGTGTGTGTGTGTGTGTGTGTGTGTGTGTGTGTGCATGTGTGCGTGTGTGTGAGACGTAAATTTACTTCATATCCATAAACTTGTTTTTTACTTGTAAATATGCAGATATTGTATAATAAAGATGGGTGATGTCCTGTTAACAACAAGGTTGTCAGGGATGGAATTTTCTGTGAAACATCTATAAAAACTTGAACCATGTGAAAGAAGTGCACCCATTAATCAAAGGTAACATATCAGTACATATTAAAAATAAGCACCAAATGAGTGAGAGGTGAAATATTTTAGTAATACGTATACTTATACAGAAAGATACCAAGAACTTGGCAGTAAAAGGTGACTTGAAAGAGAATCAGCAAAAGATGCACCAGTTACATCATTGTGAGGATTAAGGGAATCAACCCAAGTTAATTTTGATGTCCAGTTGAGATAGTCATGACATATAGCTATTAATAGCCACAAGAAAACAACCTTAGTTGATCACTAGATGGAAATTGTATATGAATGGACCAAAAATATGATGGGTAAATGACCAACTGAATATTAAATGATCTTACACTGAGGTGAAGAAAGTCATTGGATACCTCCCAATATCATGTTGGACCTCCTTTTGCCTGGGATAGCACAGCAACTTGACATGGCATGTAGTCCACATGTTGTTGGAAGTCCCCTGCAGAAATTTTGAGCCATTCTGCTTCTATAGCTATCCATAATTACAAAAGTGTTGGCAATGCAGGATTTTGTGCAGGAACTGACCTCTCAATCACATCCCATGCTGGGTGATCTGGGTGGCCAAATCAATTGCTTGAACTGTCCAGAATGTTCTTCAAACCAATCACGTACAGTTGTGGCCCAGTGACATGGTGCATTGTCATCCATATAAATTCCATCATTGTTTGCAGACACAGAGTCCATGAATGGCTGCAAATGATCTCTACATAGCTGAACATAACCATTTTCAGTCAACGATTGGTTCACTTGGACTAGAGGACTCAGTCATTCCGCGTAAACACAGCACACACTATTATGCTGCCACCACCAACTTGCACAGTGTCTTATTGACACATTTGGTTCAGGGCTTTGTGAGATCTGTATCACACTTGACCCCTAAAATCAGCTCTTACCAACTAAAATTCTGGCTCATCTGACCAGGCCTTGGTTTTCCAGTTGTCTAGGGTACCATTGATGTGGTCATGAGCCCAGGAGGGATGCTGCAGCCAATGTTGTGCTGTTAGCAAAGGCACTCACATCTGTCCTCAACTGCCCTACCCCATTAACGTCAAGTTTCACTGCACTGTCTCAAAGAATATGTTCATCGTATGTCCCACATCAATTCCTGTGGTTATTTCACTCAGTGTTGCTTGTCTATTAGCACTGACAACTATATGCAAACACTGCTGCTCTTGGTCATTAAGTGTAGGCCGTAGGCAACTGCGTTGTCTTTAATGGGAGGTAATGCCTGAAATTTGGTATTCTTGGCACACTCTTGATACCATGGGTCTTGGACTATTGAATTACCAAACAATTTGCAAAATGGAATGTCCCATGCATCTAGCTCCAACACCATTCTGTGTTCAAAGCCTGTTAATTCTTGTCGTGCAGCCATAAACATGCCAGACAGCTTTTCACATGAATCACCTAGGTGCAAATGACACCTCTGCAAATGCACTGCCCTTTTGTACCTGGTGTACATGATATTACCGTCATCTGTATATGTGTGTATTGCTATTCCATGACTTTTGTCACCTCAGTGTATTTACAACATATTTTAGGGAGTTGATGGTACATGAACAATACATAACTGGTTGTGGTAATCCCAAGTTCTGGTATTGAGAAGTGCTCACATTTATATTGTGACCACTGTAAACATTCCTCTGCCAATATTTAACCTTTTTCATGTGACACAAAACACTGCAAGACCTGACAGACAAGTGTATTATGGGTGAGTTTGTCAGAGACTCTATTGCAGGTTCAAGTTCCTGGGATAACAGTATTCCTCCCCACGTGAGAAAGTGTTGGCAATAGTGGACTGAGGAGACTCTTCAATCATTGCACACATCCATCTTCTTCTGTGCCCACATGCAACCACAAAAAATTAGGCTGAATATCCTATAATATGCATCCAGTAATGTGGGCATCATAAAACCATTTGCAGCTGCTACTTTTAACTTACGTACAATATATTATAGAAGTCTGTGCTCCAAATATAGGTTAGTCAAGTTTCAAGAAGAGTTGAATAACTTGATATGGGTTGTAGTAAGGTTATCAGAAGTGTGGTCAAAAACTTAAGACAAAATTGAATAAAAAATATGTCACATGTTTCACTACAGAGGAACAGAGCACAGAGAAATTTCAGATGTAGACTGTTTTATAAACAGAAAGTTTAAAAACAATGTTGCACATCTAGAAGGAATCTCAGAGAGAATTGTGAAACTTGATTTAAAAATAAAAAATAAAATATATCCAATGGAAATTATAACCGTGTTGGCATTCCGATCAGGATGTGAAACACTTCTGCAAGGGTTATTCAAGCAAATAAGAAACAGCAGATTTCATGATAAAATTGTATTGAAGGATTTAAATACAAAAGTAGAATGTAAACTAAATAATACTTCTTCTGTGGGAAACTGTAGGTAGATACCAGAAATGACAAATCAAATATTTGTGGAATTTGGAAAAAGAACAATGTACTTGTCCATCTGGGAGAAAGCAAATAGAAAATGGATTTGAGAAGGACAAAGTGAGAATCAAACCTGAATTCATTTTGCCAAATCATAAAGAAATCACACATGATGTGATGGTCCTATTCAAGTCCAAGTTTCAAGTAATCATAGACTTGTAAGAAGTAGAATAAAAATAGATAGACAACTTGAACAGATTAGACTCATTAAACAGTTAGCCATTTATGTAGATTATGACAATTTATCAAAGAATAAAGAGATATACTATATTAAATTAAGTGAACAAATTCAGCACCTTAGAAAATTTAAGTTATACAGTCATAGACAGAAGTGGCTATTATTTAACAAAGATATTGGCACAAACATTAAAACACAGTGCAGTGATGAAGAAAGCAAAAGAAAAAATCTTAAATAGAATGAAGCAACTACTGAAGAGAATGTGAGAGTTTCAAAAATATGATAGAATATACTGAACAAAACAAAGCTTTTCATGGATTTCTTCAAGAGGATGTGAGAAGGTACAGTGAAAATTAGAAATGAGAAGTTCAAAATGTTCAAATGTGTGTGAAATCTTATGGGACTTAACTGCTAAGGTCATCAGTCTCTAAGCTTACACACTACTTAACCTAAATTATCCTATGAACAATCACACACACCCATGCCCAAGAGAGGACTCGAACCTCCGCTGGGACCAGCCGAAAAGAGACGTAACTACAAGCAATAAAATGTGAAGAGAAAATAACGGGTATTTATTTTTGGTAAACACCACATTTGATCAGCTGAGATCACAGCTTGTACAGTAATTAACAAAAAATAAAATATTTTATTTCATTTTAGTTCATGAGACGGAGAATAATGAAAGAAATGAGATTTTGTAAGTAATGCCAGATGAAATGTGTAAAGCCATCCAAGGTATGAAGAAAGGGAAGAGATCTGGAGATGAGGATACTACAATAAAAATGATATAGCAAAATTATTTGTGAAGTATTCTCCACAAATTCTCCAAGACTTTAGCAACATAGTAATTATTGTACTTCACTGGAAAGAAGACAGGCACAGCATAAGTACTGTAGACTTGTCAGGTTCCACTCCATTATATTAAATGTTGTTGCACTCTTCAATCCAAAGACTGGTTTGATGCTACTCTCCATGCTAGCCTATCTTGTGCAAGCCTCTTAAACTCTACATAGATACTGCACCCATGTCCATTTGAATCTGCTTACCATATTTGAACTTTGGTATCCCTATCCCTCTTTTACTCCCTGTACTTCCCTCCCCCAAATCAACCAAACAACCAACCAATCATCCAGTTAATATTGTTTCATGATGAAACCACTTTCACCTATGATGTTATCAATAACACTTGTAACTCACTTTCATATTCATACAAAAATTATATGCCTTTATGGAGGCACATTTCCGAGAGTGCCTCTTTGTAAAGGTTTGTTATGTTACGATTTACAATCAACTGATTGAGCCTGTTGTGTTACTGTGTTGTCTTATGTGGCCTCATTAACTATACTTTCTTGAAAATGTGTTTCCATAATTGCTACTGCATTCTTTTATGTGGCCTCATTGTCAAGAATTTCTTGAAAACAAGCTTCCAGTATTTATGGAAGAGGTTTCTTTTGCTGCAAACATGTGTATGTTCTTCTGGCACAAAAGGGCCCCTGCAAATTTTAGTCATCAGGTGATAAATCATCTAAACTTAACTTCCCCTGAAAGTTTGATTGGCAGAAATGGTCATGTTCCTTGGCTACCAAGGATCAGAAACCTTATCCCTTTAGATTTTGGTCTGTTTGGATGGTTAGGAGGCAAAGTCCACAAAGAAAAAGAGAACACAATGATAAAAATCAACATTCTTTTATGTGGCCTCATTGTCAAGAATTTCTTGAAAACAAGCTTCCAGTATTTATGGAAGACGTTTCTTTTGCTGCAAACATGTGTATGTTCTTCTGGCACAAAAGGGCCCCTGCAAATTTTAGTCATCAGGTGATAAATCATCTAAACTTAACTTCCCCTGAAAGTTTGATTGGCAGAGATGGTCATGTTCCTTGGCTACCAAGGATCAGAAACCTTATCCCTTTAGATTTTGGTCTGTTTGGATGGTTAGGAGGCAAAGTACACAAAGAAAAAGAGAACACAATGATAAAAATCAACTTTGACTTAATAAACAGCCTTTCTTAACACCTACTGTGAATATTTGTTTGGGTTGCATCCTAACAGCTGTATCTCTGCAATCAATAAAAATTCGAGACCTGTTATAGGAAATGTTTTATCTGAATTAGTCTATACTACCAGCTCCTAAAATATTTACTGATCCTGCTGAAATACCTTGAATTTCTTTCAGGGCCAATTGCATCAAGATTTTCATTGTGTCTTCTAATATCCAACAATATAACAGGAAGAGTAGCTATGAGACCTTTCTTCTAAAATAAAATAACACAAGTATGCTCAGTTTAGTTCATATTGAAATTATATACAATGTTTTTAACCTTACAAAATATATTCTCTTATAGGGTATTTTTCACAGACATTAGAAATTTGTTTCACATGAAATGTGTCACCTGCAGGTATAACATATATGGAAAATACGGTTTTTTACATAACTCTGCAGAAAACAGACTGTATATAAAAACTTCAAAACAGAAATATTCTGTTTAGGCAGATGTACCAGAGAGTAACTGTTCAGCCTCACTTTGTTTTAACTGTGTAATAGTATGTCATCTTGAATGAAATTTTCACTCTGCAGCTGAGTGTGTGCTGATATGAATCTTACTGGCATATTAAAACTGTGTGCTGGACCAAGACTGAAACTTGGGACCTTTGCCTTTCATGGGCAGGTGGAAGGTAGGAGATGAGGTATTGGTGGAAGTATAGCTGTGAAGACGGGGCGTGAGTTGTGCTTGGGCAGCTCTAATGGTAGAGCACTTGCCTGCAAAAGGCAAAGTCCTGAATTTGAGTCTCAGTCCGAATTACACTTTTAATCTGCCAGTAAGTTTCAGTATGTCACCTTCATTACAGATATATGAAACATTCTACATGTAACTATTTTATAAAAATAATACATACTGAGATTTATGTCAAATCTTCTCATATTGCCAGCATTAAGTTCTGTAGGTAATAAATCAAATAAACACCAAAGAACCAAATTTCAACAAAAGGTATGAGTATTATTTTCTGATGATTGATTTATCTGATGTCATACTGCATACACAATAAAGGCTTTTTTTAAATAAAATGCTTACCATAAATCAAACTGATTTGTACGGGCAAGTTGCAGCCCCCACTTCTTTGTGAAATTTCCTCTAAAAGAGAGTAGTGCTGCTGAATCAACATTAAATAGTGCTGGTGTGCCAATATCAGTAGGTAGTGCTGCTTGGTAGGAAAGTGGTGCATCAACACTCTGGTGGTTAATATGAAACTCCTGGTGCAAAATCTGTAGAGTGTTGAAGGCTGAAAATAAGTCATTATTCAATTTGATTACAGTAGAGCTCCTTCTAAATCATTTTCTTATTTCTTTAGATGGATGATTGTAATGATCTATAATTAAAATTAAAAATTTAGTATTGTCAAATAACATTGTTAATTGTTACTAAAATTCAGCCTGATTCAATGAAATTAGTTGACATGTATATCATTGCAGTTGGTCTATCATGCAGTGCAACAGTTTTCAATGTTTGCAGTGGACCTATAAAACTGCCATAAAATATTGCTTTTATGAGTAAAGACCCAAACTTTCAGATGAACCATTTTAATATTGACTAGACTGAATATCAAAGAAATGTGATCATATAGGTTTTCTTGGGATGAAGAACATAACTGGGTTGGTCACTGAAACAGTGTGCATAAAATTTAAATGACAACTTGGCTGAACACTCTGAAACAAGACAGAACATTATATATGATGTTGGTATCTGTTCTTTCGGACATGTCCAAAAGAACAGATACCATCTTCATATAGTTAAGGCTATCTGGCCATTGACCTTCTTCTGTGGTGGATGCACACGCATTGCCTGAACTTTTACGGGAATCGGTGAGATTGTCTGCAGTGAGTAATGAGTATAATGGGCAGGGGCACTATGAATATAGTGTTTGGACATAAAGTTGGGGATATGGGTCTCACAGGGAGCATGCAAGGGATAAATCCCTGCAGTCGCACTTTCCACTGTGTCCTTGGTGGCTCAGATGGATAGCGCATCTGCCATGTAAGTAGGAGATCCCGGGTTCGAGTCCCAGTTGGGCACACATCTTCCATTTTACCTTTTGATTTGCATCAACACCTATCAACAGCTTAGAGTCTTGATTTAATCATCATTTCAGAATTTTATATTTCTCATACCAGAGTGCATAACTATAAATTGTATATTATGCCGTGCATCTTTGATTGTAAGTGTCAACAAACAAGGTTTATGGCAATTGTAGTTAATTAGTTAACTGTTGATTTGTCCATATGTAACATTTACATAGATATTAGACATGTGAATTTGATACAATGACAAAATGCCATTACTAGGAATTTCCTGTTTAAAAAATTTGTCTACTAACAAGTCTAGTTTCCAATGTATTTATGCAGTGTTTATAATCTTCTTTCTTTATATACGTACTTGCAAACAAGTTAGTTGACAACACCAAAACTAACATCGCACTATTCATCCATTTCTAATCAGTAATCACTCATATGTTGCACACATTAACACTCTTTGAGCTATCATCAGTCCCTGATAATACTCCCGCGTTCGCATTACAAATCTTGTATCTCTGATAGAAAACAAAGGGTGCCAATAGGGAAGAAAGATGTATTAAGCTATCATTTATCACCTAAATGGGAAGAAATAACATGTAGTGTCCCCCAAGGTTCCATCTTAGGGCCCTTAGTTTTTCTTCTGTATATCAATGAACTTCCCTTACTAACATTGCCAGATGTCCAGTTTGTTTTGTTTGCACATGATGCAAACATTGCCATAAATAGTAAATCATGTGTGGCCTTTGAAAGATTGGCTAATGAAATTTTCATGGATGATAATAAATCATTCCTAGTCATTGTATGCCTAAATTATGATGACAAGCAGATAGAAGAAGTTGACAGTGTTAAATTCTTGAAATTACAGCTTTATAATAAATATAACTGACAGAAACATACCACAGAACTGCTGAAGCACCTAAACATATCTCTGTCTGCTATGTCAGAAATACATGACATAAAAAATAGAAAAGAAGATAGTGTACTATACTTATTTCCATTCCAGTATGTCATCTAGAATCATTTTCTGTGGTAACTCATCAAGTCAAGCCAAAGTTTTCCAAGCCCAGAAATGTGCAATATGAATTATTTGTGTTGTGAACTCAAGAAGGCCCTGCAGATGGCTTTTTAAGGAACTGGGGATACTTACTACTGCTTCCCAATATAGTTATTCATTAATGAAATTTGTCATTAGAAATATATATTTTTCAAACCAGTAGCTCAGTTCATGAAATCAATACCAGAAATAGAAATAACTTTTACAAAGATTTAAAGTCATTCACTTTGGTTCAAAAAGGTGCCCACTATTCAGCAGTACACATTGTCAGTAACATGTGAGCAGCCATAAAAAATTTAACTAATAATAAAGTTCAGTTTGAGAAGAGGCTACAGGGCTTTTTGGTGTCCACCTCCTTCTACTCCATTGGTGAATTTCTTAGCAGAACTGATTGATGGGTATATGTTGTTAATAATATCACATACTGTGAACGTTGCATTCAATCTGATTTCTGTACAAATTTTGTACAGTAATGTGATCATTGTAAATACACTCCTGGAAATTGAAATAAGAACACCGTGAATTCATTGTCCCAGGAAGGGGAAACTTTATTGACACATTCCTAGGGTCAGATACATCACATGATCACACTGACAGAACCACAGGCACATAGACACAGGCAACAGAGCATGCACAATGTCGGCACTAGTACAGTGTATATCCACCTTTTGCAGCAATGCAGGCTGCTATTCTCCCATGGAGACGATCGTAGAGATGCTGGATGTAGTCCTGTGGAACGGCTTGCCATGCCATTTCCACCTGGCGCCTCAGTTGGACCAGCGTTCGTGCTGGACGTGCAGACCGCGTGAGACGACGCTTCATCCAGTCCCAAACATGCTCAATGGGGGACAGATCCGGAGATCTTGGTGGCCAGGGTAGTTGACTTACACCTTATAGAGCACGTTGGGTGGTACGGGATACATGCGGACGTGCATTGTCCTGTTGGAACAGCAAGTTCCCTTGCCGGTCTAGGAATGGTAGAACGATGGGTTCGATGACGGTTTGGATGTACCGTGCACTATTCAGTGTCCCCTCGACGATCACCAGAGGTGTACGGCCAGTGTAGGAGATCGCTCCCCACACCATGATGCCGGGTGTTGGCCCTGTGTGCCTCGGTTGTATGCAGTCCTGATTGTGGCGCTCACCTGCACGGCGCCAAACACGCATACGACCATCATTGGCACCAAGGCAGAAGCGACTCTCATCGCTGAAGACGACACGTCACCATTCGTCCCTCCATTCACGCCTGTCGCGACACCACTGGAGGCAGGCTGCACGATGTTGGGGCGTGAGCGGAAGACGGCCTAACGGTGTGCGGGACCGTAGCCCAGCTTCATGGAGACGGTTGCGAATGGTCCTCGTCAATACCCCAGGAGCAACAGTGTCCCTAATTTGCTGGGAAGTGGCGGTGCTGTCCCCTACGGCACTGTGTAGGATCCTACAGTCTTGGCGTGCATCCGTGCGTCGCTGCGGTCCGGTCCCAGGCCGATGGGCACGTGCACCTTCCGCCGACCACTGGCAACAACATCGATGTACTGTGGAGACCTCACGCCCCACATGTTGAGCAATTCGGCGGTACGTCCACCCGGCCTCCCGCATGCCCACTATACGCCCTCGCTCAAAGTCCGGCAACTGCACATACGGTTCACGTCCATGCTGTCGTGGCATGCTACCAGTGTTAAAGACTGCGATGGAGCTCCGTATACCACGGCAAACTGGCTGACACTGACGGCGGCGGTGCACAAATGCTGCGCAGCTAGCGCCATTCGACGGCCAACACCACGGTTCCTGGAGTGTCCGCTGTGCCGTGTGTGTGATCATTGCTTGTACAGCCCTCTCGCAGTGTCCGGAGCAAGTATGGTGGGTCTGACACACCGGTGTCAATGTGTTCTTTTTTCCATTTCCAGGAGTGTAAGTGCTCTAAAAGTTTTCAATTTTATTTTTTTATGTGAAGATATGTGGCTACAATAACCTAAGAATTATCATACACACCTAAGTGTATTGAACATTTAATATTTGGTGATAAGTTTTATATCCTTTTAAATGTAAGTCTGCATATTTTATTTTTTATTTTTTTACTGATTCCACATCCACAAGAGCAGTTTCATTTGAGATCTGTAGAGTGTATTCTTGTTTTCTGATATGGTCCACATCCTAGAAGATCTCCTCGCTATGGATCAACTGGAATGACAAGTACATCTAATCTAATCTAATCTACAGCCTTCATGATTTTTCATTTATCTCTCTGAAAAACTTGATCATCATAGCTGCATAATACACTGAGCTCACAAACATGAAATGAAATAAGTATCATGTATCACAGATCTTGTGTGTACATGTTTCCAGTAACATGCCTTGTAGCATGAAAGTATATTGTAGAATGACAAAGATACAAATTTTTAATATGTGCTATGTATTTAAAATTTAAACAATGGAAAATCATGGACAGAATAATTTGTTTGCAAATACCTGATGGATTTTAATCTGGCACAATTGCATGAGTCCACCTTGAACCTTCATGTGGATGCATCAACTTTTTCCCACCTGTCGACAGTGTCAGTTGCTGCCAAGCAGCAGTTAAATGAGGTAGTATGTAATGCTCATGTCACTATTTTATTTCAAGAGTGCTGTGCTACTGCATGAAATTTTGCCAGAAACTAGGCAACAGCCAGATTTAAACCATTCGAAAATTTAGAGAACCTTCGGTGATGATAGTATGGGCATCACGCTGATTAAGGAGTTATACAACTGTTTTAAAGATGGCTGCACATAGCTGGAGAGTGAGCCATACATTAGTTGTCCAGCAACATGCTGAAATGACCAGGTCACTGTTAAAGTGAATGCTGTGGTAGAAATGGTGGAAGAGGTGGGCATCAGCACATTTTTGGCACATTCCGTTATGACCAAAGATTTTGCCATGAGGAGAGAGTCACTGAGACTGGTGCCAAAGTTGCTGACAGTGGAGCAAAAACAACTTAATGCTGAAGTCTCACAGGCCATGTTGGACTCCACAAACAGTGACCATGACTTTATGAACACCATAAACACTGGCGAAGAGACCTTGGTGTAAGGGCATGACCCAGACAGCTTTCCTTACCATCAGGATCAAACAAAGCCTGAAAAGTGCACAGCAACACCAAAGTGATACTGACTACTTTGAGTGTGCATCACAGAGTCAAAAAATCACCAAAGAGTACTACATGGGTGTCGTCCATCGCCTATGTGATGCTGTGCAGCACAAGAGACCAGATTTGTGGTCAACAGGAAATTGGCATGTCCATCACAACAATTCTCCAGCACATTCCTCACACTTGATTCAGACTTTTTTTTGGCAAAAAAACAGGTTTCTGTGCTTCAACAGGCTCCTTACTCTCCTGATTTGGCCCCCTACAACTTCTTGCTGTTTCCCAGACTCAAAAGGCCATTGAAAGAAACATAATTTCAGACAAAGGAGGACACTATAGCAGCAATGACAGCTGAGGTAAACTCCATTCTGAAACAGGCTTTTTTGGCACACTTCCAATGATGGTGGCATCACTGGGAGAAATGTGTGGAGTCCAAAGGGAACTACTTTGACGAGTTAGGAGTCCAATGCTGCATATAAGCCAACATAGGTTGGATATTTTTCTAACAGACCTCATACATATACCCTCAAAAAAACAAAAAAGGAAATAATACACCATGAAGACATTACCTATGTGTGATGGAAATTAGTAGTTGTGAAGTACATGTACAGATGAACAAATTATGACAGTTTCAGAAGAACTGAATGATATTCTCAAGCAAAAGAGCTTCACGAACTGAGACAGTCAATAATGCAAGCAATTATTTTGCTTGGCATTGATTGACTGAATTTTTGAATGTCCTTCTGGAGGAAACTGTGTGAAATTCTGTAGAACTGGTGCAGTAGGTCAAAAATTGTGAGCTCTATGGATGGTCCCACCCATAATCCTTCAAATGTTTTCAATATTGGAGAGATCCAGTGACCTTGCTGACCAAGGTAGGATTTGACAAGCTGAAAGACAAGCAGTGAGGACTCTCTACGTGTACAGGTGGGCCTTTATCTTGCAGCCCAGGATGGCTTGCCAAGAAGGCAACAATTCAAAGTGTAGAACATCGTCGACTCACTGCTATGCTGTAAGGGTGCTGTGGATGAGCATAAAAGGCATCCACTTATGAAATGAAATGGCACCTCAGGCCATTACTCCTTGCTGTTGGACTGTATGGTGGGTGACATTCAGGTTGGTATCCCACAACTGTCCGGGGCATCTCTGGAGATGTCACCGATGGTCATTGGGGTCTGGAATCTCATTGACTGCAGTAGAATTGTCTTCTGTAATCAGTGCTGTTTTGAACTGAGCTCTGTTGATCAGCAAAGACATATCTGAATATGCCACGTATGTCAGTGGCACACCAACCTGACTGTCACCCATGTCCTGACAACCAGGAGTAATAGTCTTGGGTGCCATTTCACAGTATGACCCCTTTGGTTGTTATCCATGGCACTCTTACAGCACAGAGGTATGTCAATAATATTCTACACCCTGTTTTGTTGCCCTTCATGGCAAGCTGTCTTGAGCTTACATCTCATCAAGAAAATGCTCACCCAACATGGTGACAGTTTCCAGTGTTGGTCTTCAGGCTTGCCAAACCCTACTTTGGACAGCAAGTTTTGTGAATCTATCCTCAACTGCAAATTTTGGAGCATTATGGGTAGGGTCTTCCAACCAGCTCAGGATTTGGCATGATATTCCTCAGAAGGACATCCAACAACTCAATCAATCAATGCCAAGCCAAATAACTGCTTGCATACAGAACAGAGGTGGACCAACACATTATTGACTTGCTCAATTTGTGAAGATCTTCCTCTTTAAGAAGTCATTCAGTTTCTCTGAAACTGTAATCCTTTCTTTGCATGTACATGTACATCACATCTACTGATTTCGATTTCATTATGGTAGTTCCTTCATGGTGTGTCTCTTTTTTGTCTTTGTGCGTGTGTATCTTGTTTCTGTTATTTCAGATATGTCTGAAAGAACAGATATCTTACCAGCAGCCATACAAATATTATTCAAAGGCTTCCAATAATGTTGGACACATTTGGGCATTGAAATGTATAAATGGTAACAGGTGGACATTTGTACCAGACCAGGACACAGATCTGTATCTCCTGCTTAGTGCATGTGGTAGCCTTATCTACCTCTGCAATCCAAGTGCACTTCCCATCTGACCCAAATTTCCAGCCTGTTACACACTACTAATGTAGCATTACCCTTCCATTGAACCCATAACTCACCATTTCAGATTCCCACCGGAGATTGGGCTTGGTGTGCATCAACAATGAAAGAATGGACCTTCTGTCATCACACATTATTGATGGCTGTTAGTTTGAAGAAGTTCAAATGAACTTCTCTTTAGAGAAGATATTCAAAGGAATCACCTTGCATATGCATCCCTCACTGCCGAAGTGGCATGCATGTGAGGTATTAGATTGTGTACAGCCCTGGGTGGGATAGTATAAATTTATTCCCCACAAATAAAAATCCAGTGGTTAATGTCTGAGGAATGTGGAGGCCAGAATATTGGACCTTCTGAGGAAAGTGGAGGTCAGAATATTGGACCTCTATGACCAATCCATTCCCCTGGAAACCCTTCACTTAAATAGTTATACACATTCATTCCAAAGTGTGGTGGTGCACCATCAGATTGAAACCATAGCTGCCACTAAACACCAAGTGGAACATTTTCTAATGCACCTGGTAAAGTACTGCAAAGAAACATATGATTCAATGGCACATTCAACTTGTCCGCCAATAGGTAAGAGCCGGAAAGCATTCCTCCCATGATTACAGCCCACAGGTTTATGACAAGTGTCATAGGTGACATGTGGCTTGTGTTCTGCTGTTGTGGAAGTTGAAAGTACTTTCACGAGAGGAGCTAGATTCATTAGTCCATATCAAGTTCTTCATAAAATGTTCATTACCTTACACATGGTGCAAAAGCGATTCACAAAACTGTACTCGTTGAATGCATTCTTATGGCCACTGGTGTTGAGCTGTGCAATTCTTCAACAACCAGTCTTTGGGATATCTGGAACTGCCTTGCAATATTAGTTGTACTCCAACAAGGTGACTGGTGAAGAGTTTCAAGAGTCATGACCTCTTTTTATGTACATCTGGTTCTTGGATGACCTCTATCTGTTACTTGTGGACAAAGATTACTGGTTCCCTGAAGCTGTTGCTCCAGGAGATGAAAAATATTCTTATCAGGCTGTCAATTTTAAGGATACAGCCTACGCATGAACAGCAGCAACAGTTTGGCTATGGGATGCACCCAGCTTTAAAATCATATTGATGTACTCATCATTTGTGTATTCTTTTGAGAAGCTGGCCAATGTGAACTCCATAGGACCAGTTATGGTTGCAAACCATGCGAGTAGTTGACACAAGCACGCAGTTCAATGGATCCCACTATCATGTGATAGGATATTGTCATGAGACAACATGATGTCCTGCTTATAAATGATGAGAACTACAGAATCAACACATAAAAAATAAAAAGGGCCCTGAAGAGAGTT
Organism: Schistocerca gregaria; assembly: GCF_023897955.1. Lineage (NCBI taxonomy): Eukaryota > Metazoa > Arthropoda > Insecta > Orthoptera > Acrididae > Schistocerca > Schistocerca gregaria. Next base: position 45,499,391 of record NC_064931.1, read on the forward strand.
CTAAACATAGGTTCCTGGTAGATGTTGGTTTGATGTCCCAGCAGTGATCTATGAAAGGGGGTATGTTAGTGTGGGGTGATACACATTCCTCTTGACAGTCCGATGTATTGCTTGATGTGACAATGTTGCAAGTTCCTCATTTTCATACATGTGTTTTCAAAATACACCTGATCTGATTTTGCTATGTGAACTTTTGTCTTGAATCTGGATGATGAATTGCAGGTTGACCTCCCATGTGCAACACCTTTTCTTCACCCTCTATATATCAATGTGGTGTGATGACCAGAGGTCCATTCTTTCAGCGCAGATCAGATGTGCATGCATGTGCACATGCACGCATGCTGATGCGTGCACGCGCGCGCACACACACACACACACACACACATTAGGTAGCTGACCATATTGTGTGAGGTAGCCATTGTCATCTACTTTGTTATTGGTTTGCACTTCACTTATTGTGCAATAAATTATGAAAATGAATGATGAGGCAGTTGCTGCCACTGAGAACTTTATTAAACATATAAATGTATCAGATGGTATTAGTATGTGAACAACATTTTGAGCAGTTTTTACTTCCATGCATGACTTCTGCTTTCACAGATGTGCAACTTGTGTCGGCACTGAAGCAGGTAGGCATGCCTTGCCACAACCCTCCCCCCCCCCCCCCCCCCCTCCTCTCCCCATGGTTTTTAATTTCTTCACCCTGTGTTGGTCTGTTTGGGGGCCAGGCTTTCTTCCTCTACTCTCCGCTCCCCCCTATGAAGTCTGCCATCTACAAGTTAACACACTGTAGAAGGGGCTTCATATTAGTAGTTGCCATCTTGAAAGTCTCAGTAATTGCATGAGTTCAAGATGTATGGAATCAGCTATAAAATCCAGTAAGTGATCTCTTTTTATTGTGAAGTAGACAGCAGGTTGTGTGAAAATTCCTGTATATGGAAATGTATTTGATTAAGTCTATTTCCTAGGCACCTTTTAAAGGAAGAACAGAGTTTGTGTAAAGAGATTAAAGTCAGACTTGATATAGCAGATGAAATATTTCAAAAGGGAAATAGCTTCATTGTAACCTAGTTTCCCAGTTAACAACTAACTGAACATCATAAATTCTAGGTGTTTTCAGTATAACATAGAATGTGGAAGACTGGATAGTGGAGATTTTCTCATTGAGTGAGCCTGAGCCAGATGCATTCAGTATGCGGTTGTACAGTACCGTTTTGAAATTCTTGTAAAGAAAGCATTTAATCAAAAGGAAGTCCTCTGCCTATGTTGAAAAGCATGCGGTTTCCTATTTGTCATAAAATACAGCACGGTAATATATTTTAGTTTAGGGACATATTCCAGAATTACATATATAAATTGCATCAATTCATTACATGAGCTACTGTGGGAACAGACATATATCTAAAAAGAGGAAAAGTTTGCATAATTATGAACATTATTAAGGCTTTTGAGACTTCCTGTGTTGACGTTGACAGTTTCATTTCTGTGAAAGGCAGTTTTGATGGGTACATTTCTAACAAGGGGAGGCTGCCAATTGTGAAATTCAGATTCAATTTATGCTGTGCATAATAAAAGCTCATGGTCAGAGGTGTAGTTGGCAAAGCACCAAGATGCACTTCTCAGCCATTGTCGAGAAAATCAACAGTTAAAAGAAACCATTGTGGTGAAATACTCTCTACGATTAATAGTTTTCTACAGCATCGTGGCTCAGCAGTAAGTGCTCGGGTTCGCAATCCGAAGGTCGCCGGATAGAATCTCGATCCATGCAACTTTTTTTTTATTATTTGTTTTTTGTAATTCAAATGTATAAATACACACACACACAATTATGCATATAATAAATTGTTGAAAGTGATTTGTCATGGAAAAGTAATACTTGAAATAAAACACAATATCACAAATAATATTCAAGTGGATACAATTTACTGAAAAGTTCGGTATACACTCGCTCATAATTAACAATTAATGACCAGAAGTAGCTGGAGTATCATACGAACCAGAGTGATAGTTATCATGGGAACATGGAAAGCAGAAAACAGCATGACATCGAGCACATCTGATAAACGATGCGTTTTTACAAGAACAATTGGTTTTTAAATTATCTGTCGGGAAACACACCTGATTGACATTCTGAAAAATTGTTCTATCGTTCATCAGGTTTGATGCATACCATGCGTATAGTATCATATCGGCAAAAATCAGAGAAGACAATTGGTGGTGCACAATGGATTGGATTTTTATACAATCGTCTCTGGAGTTGATTTCATGGTTTCACTCGATTAAAAAAGCACAAGCTTGAAGGCGCTTGATCAAATCTTTTACCTGCAGGTAAAAATATATGTCACATGGTTGGACGAGAGGAGTACACTTTGGAGGAATGACTTTTATAGTGCACGTTGGTAACTTCTTATCATCCTGGGACATCTCATCGTACAACGCCAGGTTCATTTGCCCACCCCAAGAGTCGATCAGAAGGAGAAATTCTTTTATTTGTATGTATGGTTGCAAGGCATTATGCAAGAAGTCCATGAACAAACCTGTTGTTAGTTTACCAGATTTGGAGGATGTAATAACAATGTTGGTATACTTCTTGGTGTACTCATTGACTGTCTTCTGTGCTCTGGGTCCAAATGTACCTGTGGACTCTTGGAGGCATACGAAAACAAGAGGCAAGACTCGTCCAGACATCGTGATTGAATATTGTGCCGTATACAAATGCATCACCTTGTCCATGTCATGTCGTGTTACCAGGACACCCCTTGACCCTTTTTCGGTGAGAGTTTTGTTGAACGTGGACTGGTACTGACACCCTCACAATCAAAATATAAAAATATCGTTTAAATAAGAAATATATGAAACCTGTGTTGCCTATCATATATCAGATTATCATCTTCTATCATCATGTCATATGACATTTGTGAACAGCTCTTTACGTACCTGTTTGATCAGTATTAATTATGAAATCTATGTCAAAGTTAATTATCAACGTTCGTGTCTGGATCCAAAATGTGTCTGCTGTGGCTAAAATTTCATCTTCGGTAGCCATCTCTTTCCAGGAAACAAATTTTGTGCTTTCTGTTGCCAAATCCCATGCTTCTTTTTAAATTCTGTGACCCATGTTTTTGAGGCTTTGAAGTTGAAATCTGGGAACTGACTTGCAGCGCCCAAGACCTACTGCTGCAGGTTTCTGGTAGTAACTTGCTGGAAGTATTGTTGAGCTACTTTGAAGCAATCATGCACCCATTAATTGGTGGTACAATATTTATCAAGTTTGCTACCGCCACGTTTGATTTGCTCTACCCATCTGGATAAATAGCCCATATTTGTCAAATGAAAGCACCCCTTTTTTTTATAGAGTTTTGAGACTCCATCCTGGATGTTCTTTGGCCAGATTGACAACTCTAATTTTGTAATCCAGAGAAATATAGTTGTACCCTTTTTTTTTTCTTCTCATCTGGCTCGTATTCATCTGATGATTCATTTTCAATGGGACCCGTTTCAACGTATTCGTAGGCATTATTATCATCGATTTCATTAATGTCTATCAGTTCCTCATCATGAATGAGGGTTTTTTTGGCAAGCATTTGCAGCGTATTCTGGAACATTTCTTCCCGAATTACCATGGCTTCTACATTGATTGATGATGACGGTTCTGCTGTGATGCAATTACTGTTACGAAGGAGGCTTTCAAAATACACCAACGCATTTTTCCATTGTTGTTTTGCCACTTCACTGTGTTTAGAATCTTCTTCGATCACATCACTTTCATGTGAAGGCCCCAGATCGCTCTTCAATTGTACCGCCTCCATTTTTACATTTGTTTAACAGCGTGTACCAAAGCTCTCACGTATGCACTGATTTTGACGATGTTATAAGTTACACTAGGGACCGCATCTACCTTCTTTCAAAGTTAGCAGGCAACTACGCTGTTATGCGGCGGCTCATTTCGGCCCATTCAACATCTGTCCTTCAAGTGTAATGAGTGAGTAATGGAGTTTATATTTCATACCTGCCACAGCAAATTTGTGTTCGTGGGGTCCCTATTCTAATTCGAATATTTGAGTTACACTATACGTACTCATTTTGGAATATCATTTCCACGTCTTCTATTAACTATACGTGGTAAACATTATGAAGACAATTAATAACATTTGTGAAATTCAACTTTGTTTGCGGAAAACATAATGATGTTCAAAGTCGCCAGTTTTTCCATGACAAATGACTTTCAACAACTTATTATATGCATAATTGTGTGTATGTGTATTTATACATTTGAATTACAAAAAACAAATACTAAAAAAAAGGGTTGCATGGCGCAAGATTCGATCCAGCGACCTTCAGATTACGAACCTGAGCGCTTACCGCTGTGCCACGATGCTGTAGAAAATTAGTAATCGTAGAGAGTATTTCACAGCAACGGTTTCTTTTAACTGTCAATTTTCTCGGCAATAGTTGAGAAATGAATCTTGGTGCTTTGCCACATTACACCTCTGACCACAAGCTTTTATTATGCGCAGTATGAATCGAATCTGAATTTCACAATTGGCGGCCTCCCTTTGTAAGCTATGTTTTTTTAATGATTTAATGTAGGTCTGAATGAAAATCAATGTTTGGACTGTCCATAACAATATATAAGTAATTATTCACCTTAGAAAATTGCAGTTTGTTGTTTCTTTAGTGAGTTCAAGTGTGAGAGAAACTCTCTGAAAACAAAATTCAGTTGGAATGACCAGTAAGTTTCTGCTAAAAGAATTTAGGTTCAAGACTGGATGATGATTGAAGAGACTCCTGCTGCAACTGCTAACAAATTGAGTATGTTTATTAGGATAAGACCAAATTAGTTTATAAAACTTGACAGGAAATTATTTTACACATGCTAATGAAATGACACATAGATTGGGGTATATGCTCCCTTGTAACAGATGTAGTTTGTTTGAAAGTACCTAGTATTATATGGGTATGAAGTTCAGCAATAAAAAATGGCAAAAGCACAAGCATTACAAGGTGAAAAAATACAGAAACAAACATTGAAACAACGTTAAAAAGCAAATTATGCCAGAGTGTGGAAGATTTTGTAAATGAGAAAGACAAGTAACAGCTACTGAAAACTTTTACACTGCAATTCCTTCCTTTATGTGTGTTGTCTTCTAATAGAGGTGTTGTGACTGTTGACCACTACAACATTATTGTTCATCTTTGATGTTATAATCTTTGACTCTGCACTCTTTTGTCTTTGTGTCTGTATGCCATTATGAGTTGTTCAGTTGCATTGTGCATCTATACTTCATTAATGTTTTTGATAATGAATTGCTTGTTGGTGAGTTTCATCTTCTACCCTACCATCATTAGGACTGGAATTACTAGGGATGTATGAACTATAGAAGCAGACATTGAAAAATGATTACAATACAAAAGTTGCTACATTGTAGAAGTTTTTAAGAAAGAGTAACATATCTATGACCTGTTTAGATTTTTACTTTGTTCTCTCTCTCTCTCTCTCTCTCTCTCCCTCTCTCTCTCTCTCTCTCTCTCTCTCTCTCTCTATCTATCTATCTATCTCTGGGTGGGATACAATAGAAAGTTCATGATGGAATAACAAGCAACAACTAGAAAGAATAGATTTCTACTCACTACATAAAGAAGAATCTGTGTCACAGACAGGCACATTGAAAAAGAGTAGTACAAATATTTATGCTTTTGGGCAAAGTCCTTGTGTGTGAGTTGTTGTCATGTGCATGTGTGAGAGTTCTAGTTCTAAGTAAGGACTAAATATTTGTACTATTCTTTTTATAACATCTGTCTGTGGGTCAGCATCTTCTCTATGTAATGAGTAGCAATCTATCCTTTCCAGTTGTTGTCATGTAGACATGCAACTGTTTTCATTCACTGTTGATTCATCTGTGTTTCAATCAAAAGACCATACATAAAAGGCCATGTGACAATAAATATTCTATTCTCTTCTCTTCTACTATATGTTGTTTAAGCATATTTGTGTTGAAAAGATTTGTGGTTGATTCTATGGTAACTATAGTGAGTAATTTCTTGCCAGATATTTGCATAAAAAACAGTTTTCAGGTGCTCAGTGTTTCCAGTGATGATACTGTTTTGACACAATGTATCATTGAAAGCACACAAAAATGTTGTTTGTCAGATGCTCTGAAAGTCACTGTTGTGGTTCTTAGAGTCACCTTTGATGAAAATATACTTGTACAGTTGATTACTGAAGGTAAGCAAGAACAACATGCAATTACTCCTACTCCCCTATACTCTTGCCTATGATAATAATACCAGAAATAGGGCACATGGATGCATTTTATAATTTTTACTAGACAGGCAGAAAAAATACACTGCTATGTACATTGCTTAATACTCTTGCCTTTGACTCAGTGCCCACAGAAATCAAACAAATGGACAAAACATTTTATTCTTGCCAACACGGGGAAAACCTTATCATCGGAAAAATTGAAGAAATTATCACCAAGAAGCATCAAACACTCAAAAGCAAAATCATCCTGGATTGCCCCCCCCCCTCCTCTCACCAAATATTCGAAGGAAACAATGCCAGCAAGACCTCACTCACCAACATCAACAACAAAAAAAGAAGGAACAAGGTGTCTCCAATATTTGGGCACACCAACAACAATGAATGCAGTAACAGCTCTACTAACTCTCAGACCCAGCTGTAACACCAGCAGAAATATTATCATTAGTGGGATCAGCAGCTGAACAACTACTAGGGGAGCCAGACACAGAAGAAAATTCTGCTTTAGATGATAATAGAAGAATAGGTGCAGCCAGTAAAAGAAAAGCATTACTTCTAGCACACCTGAATGATTTTTTTATTCACAAGGTAAAGATAAGTGATCAATTAAATATGCCAAAGCCTAACAAATACTTTAATTTCATGCTGATTCATCAAAATGTCCAATCACTGCTAAACAAAGTAAGAGAAGTTGAAATTTTATGTACTCATGAGTTAAAAAATGCTTCTCTAATGTATATAATTGAACACTGGCTGCCTAAAGATGCAATGTGAGTCACAAAACTTGCAGACTTCAATCTTTCATTATCATTGTCTAGAATTACATCCAGCCATGGAGGGTCATGTATGTTTATTAAAAGTGGCATTGATTATTGGAACATAAAACCTATTGAAATGTTAGCTGAAGAGAAAGTTTTTGAAGTATCTGCAGTTGAGCTCTCTGCATTAAAATTAATAATCATCTGTGTATATAGGAGCCCTATTGTGAACGTAAATGATTTCTGTCAACAACTAGAACCAGCTTTAATTACTATAAAAAACTTCAACAAAAGAGTGATCATATGTGGAGATTTTAATATTGATTTTAAAGAAATCTCAAAAGACCAGCAAAGCTTGATGACCCTACTGGAAAAATATAACATAAAAGCCACCATAGACTTTCTTAAAAAAGGTACATCAACAACTAGCTCAACAATTGATCAGATATTAATAAACACAAATGTAAATCACAATTTCTGTTCCGGAAATCTTAATACTGGCTTCAGTGATCACTATTCACAGTTTATTGCTTTGCAAACCACAAGTGATACAAATGAGAAAGAGGAACTTGTCGAAGAAGCAAGAAAATTCACTAACAAACAAATAAACTTTTTTATACAGAGACTAAGTGAAGAAACCTGGTATGAAGTGTATACTTGTGAAAATACTAACAAAAAGTTTGAAAAATTCTTGGACATCTTCGTGTCATACTTTGTAGCTGCATTTCCATTAATAAAACAAAAACGTCACCCTAACTTCAAAAAGAACAAATGGATTACAACAGGTATTAGAATCTCTTGTGCAGAGAAAAGAAGATTACACAATACAGAACATGCCACATGAATTTCATTTGTACCTGAAGACTTACGAGATGATCCTCAAAAATGTTGTAAGGAAAGCTAAAACAATGGCAAATGACAAATACATTGAAAATTCAAAAAACAAATCTAAAGCTATATGGGTAGTTATAAAAAAATCAAACAACAATTGAAACTAAACAATATAAAAATATGAACTTATGTTATGAAGGACAAATGATTTGCATGGACCTTCAACAAATATTTTGCTGATGTAAGTGAACAGTTGGTGAGTGGACTGGAAGAACACAACAAAATATCATCTCCATTATCCAATAGTGTGGAAATGTGTCTACATCTTTGTTATTTTCACCCACAAATACTGAAGAAATTTTATCAGTTATAAAAACCTTGAAAACAGGGTACTCATGTGGAATTGATGGAATACCAGATGCAGTTATTAAAAAATGCTGTCTTGCCTTAGCTGAACCCTTGACACACTTGTGCAACAGCTCACTGGCATCAGGAACCTTCCCTTCATGCTTAAAAACAGCAAAACTGAAAACACTGTTCAAAAAAAGGAAATCCAGAATGTGTTTCAAATTATAGACTAATAGCCCTACTGTCTGTATTTTCAAAAATTTTAGAATTTTTTTTATAAGGGATTGTCTGATTTCCTAAATAAAAATAAAATTCTCTCTCCCTCACAGCAGGCTTCAGGAAAGGCTATTCAACTGAAAATGCAATATTTGAATTTCTTAATGAAATCTATACTAAACTGGATGTAAGTGAGTTTGTGACAGGCATATGTCATGATTTATCTAAAGCTTTTGAAATCATTGACCATAATGCCCTACTGCAGAGGCTTGATCAATTAGGAATTAGAGGTATATCCAATGAGTGGCTCAGGACATTCCTATGTGGTTGCAAACAGGTGGTTGAAGTGCAATATACTGACCATAACAAAATCAGCTACTACTATTCAGGCTAGGAAAATGTGAAATATGGCGTCCCTCAAGGATCAGTATTAGGACCCTTTCAGTTTCTCCTCTATGTCAATGATCTCATGTACAACAAGTATTGCCAAACTACCCTCCAATTTGTAGACAATCCAAGCTTCCTTATTAGTGGTAAAACAGAAGAAAAACTAAAAGACTCCATTATCCAAACAATGAATAGTGTAGAATAGTGGTTCAGCTATAATAAGCTAATTATAAACAAAGAAAAGACACTAGCACTGACCTTTTATAATGTAAAAGGAAGACACCACCCAAACATACAAATAGAACTTAGGAACAGGGTTATTGAAAGTGTTGACAGCACAAAATTTCTGGAACTCAGTCTCCAGAACAACACAAAATGGGTGGTACACCTTGAATATTTGCAAAGAAAACCAAGCAAAACCTGTTACATCATACGGATCTTAAAAACTTGTTGCAGCAAAGCCAGCCTGTTGAATGTATACTACTCCTATGTGCATTCTGTAATTAAATATGGCATAATCTTCTGGGGCAATGCAACAACAAATATTAAACTTTTCAGCATGCAAAAGAGAATATTAAGAATTATTAAAGGAGTAAACAATATGAAATCATGCAGACCCATATTCAAAAAACTCTTAGTTCTTCCTCTTCCTTGCATTTTTATCTATGAAACATCAGTTTTCATCAAACAATATATTAAGAGTTTGGAAGGTAGGAGACGGATACTGGCAGAACTAAAGCTGTGAGTACCGGACGTGAGTCGTGCTTCGGTAGCTCAGTTGGTAGAGCACTTGCCCGCGAAAGGCAAAGGTCCCGAGTTCGAGTCTCGGTCGGGCACACAGTTTTAATCTGCCAGAAAGTTTCATATCAGCGCACACTCCGCTGCAGAGTGAAAATCTCATTCTGGACACAATATATTGATAGACACCCAGGTATCTTATTAAAAATGAAGATATACATGCACACAATACAAGGCAAAAATCTGACATTCGTTTGAAACAGGTGAGAACATCATTGTGCCAAAAAGGCACACTACATACTGGGATAAAGATTTTCAATAATCTACCTAACCACATTAAATCAGCAGGTAAACTCTGTAGTTTTAAGGGTGAAGTAAAGTCATATTTAATTGATCATTGCTTTTGCAGTCTGACAGAACACATAAAAGCCAAACAACAAAAATGAAGATTATGAATATTCTACTTTGTATGTTGCCTATAATGTGTGTTGTATGTATGAATATTTGCTAAATTACTTCAATATCTAGTCCTTAGGATTGCAATATAAATTGTATTTTATCTTGTAAATGTCTAACCATGTCCAGTATCCTTGTATATATTCTATAAATGTAGGATTTGAAGGACTAAAAATGAAGCATTTATTGTGAATGCTACTATGGTATTTGTCAAGCTGGATGTCACATTTGTAGAAGCTGATCAAATCACAAAATCACCAGAAGTTATTCATTAATTTTCAAATGATTACGTTGGGCTAGAAAGGGGTTTGAATGATGTCTACAAAAAGAAAATGTCAAAAACTTCTAACAAATTAAGGAAACTTTTCAGTGGCTGAACTCACACTTATGTTCACATATTTAATATTTTACATTATCATGATCTACCACAATGATCCTGTATGAATTAAGGAATCACTGTTATTAACAAAAATTATGAGAAAACAAGAAAACTTTTCAAAAATGTTGGTACAGCACATATAAATACACTCCCTTATTAAAAGTATCCAGACACTCCTATGTCATGCAGAATGGAAATATCTTAGACTATGTAGCTACAAATAGGCCGGGCTTTATCGACATTGTCAGTATAGAAACAGAGTTAGAAATTGTGACGCCATTATAGCAACTATGATTACAAAAGTGAATAAATCAGTCAAGAAGGCTAGATAGAGCAGATAAGCAGTTATTAAGATCTCACTTAGACCAATACTGGCATCAATTACTACCAGTCAGACTGATGTAGAGGAATTATGGGCAAAGTTTAAGCTGATTGTAAATCATGGTCTGGAGAGTTATGTGCCTACTAAGTTGATAAAGGAGAGAACAGCTCCACTATGGTTTGATAATGAAATTTGGAGGATGCTAAGGATGCACAGGCTGTTGCACTCTCAGTTCAAAATGGAATGCACAAATGATAAGTGAAGGCTAGTAGAGATTTGTTTATCTGTAAGATCTATGTGCAAAGCATACAACAACTACCACCATCACAACTTAGCAGAAGATCTGGCAGAGAACCTGAGAAAGTTCTGGCCTTACATAAAACTGCTAAGTGGGTCTAAGGCTCATATTCAGTCCCATGTTGTCAACTCTGGTGTGGCACTTGAAGATAGCAAAATGAAAGCTGAAGTTTTAAATTTCACCTTCAAGAAACCGTTCACACAGGAGAGCTGAACAAGCATACCATCATTTCAGATTCAGACAGACTCCCTTATGGACGACATAGTAATAAGCATAGAGAAACGACTGAAAGATTTGAAAGAAAATAAATCAGCAGGTCAGGATGGAACCCCAGTTCAATTTCACAAAGAGTGATCTACAGGATTGGCCCCTTACCAAGTTTGCATTTATCATGAATCCCTCACCCAGCACAAAGTCCCAACTGACTGGGAAAAAGTGCAGGTGACTGCAGTATACAAGAAGTGTAGAAGAATGGACCAATATCCTTAGCTTCTGTTTGATGCAGAATCCTTGAACATATTCTCAGTTCAAATATAATACATTTTCTTGAGACTGAGAAGCTTATGTCCATGAATCAGCATGGTTTTAGAAAGAATCACTCATGTGAAATTGAGCATTCCTTTTTCTCACATGACATACTGCAAACTACAGATGAAAGGCAACAGACAGATTCCATATTTCTTGATTTCTGGAAAGCATTTGACAAGACACCACATTGTAAGCTGTTAATGAAGGTGTGAGCAATGGAATAAGTTCACAGCTATGTGAGTGGCTTAAAGACTTATTAATAATAGAACTTGTCCTTGAATGCGAGTGTTCATCAGAGACATTGAAAGGAGGGCCCCAGGCAAGTGTGATAGGATCACAATTGTTCACTGTATACATAAATGGTTTGGCAGACAGGGTGAGCAGCAATCTGTGGTTGTTTGCTGGTGATGCCGTGGTGTATAGTAATGTGTCAAAGTTGAGTGACTCTAGAAAGATACAAGGTGACATACAAAATTTCTACTTGGTGTGATAAATGGCAATTAACCCTAAATGTGGAAAAATGTAAATTGATGTGTATGACAAGGAAGATCAAACCTGTAATGTTCAGATATGAAAAAGTGGTTCACCTGTAAAGGAGACTGCATATAGGACACTAATGTGGCCTGTTCTTGAGTACTTCTCAAGTGGTTGGGTTCCGTACTGTCTTGATTCAAGGAAGACACAAAGCATTTCAGAGGCAGGCTGCTATATTTGTTACCAGTTGGTTTGAACAACATATAAGTGCTATGGAGACGCTTTAGGGACTCAGATGGGAATCCTTGGAGAGAAGGCGACATTCTTTTTGAGAAACAGTATTGAGAAAATTTAGAGAACAGCATTTGAAGCTGATTGCTAAAGAATCCTGCTGCAGCCAACATATATTGCACATTAAGTACTGTGAAGATAAGATATGAGAAATTAGGGCTCATATGGAGGCATAAGGCATTTAGATAGCCATTTTTCCGTCACTCTATTTGCAAGTGGAACAAGGAAATGACTAGTAGCGGTACATGGTAATCTGCGTGTGTCTATATAGCAGGTATTCCTTGGCTGTCATGGATCCACAAATGCAGTAGTAACAACAATGTGTTTATTCAGCAAAACTGAAGCAGTTAACGTAGTCAGTTTCCCAGCAGAGTGTAATGCCCAGGGTGATGGTACTTGCCCAGTGACACATGAGGCAGTGTGAAGGAGAACCGAGGCAGTCAAGCCATGAAGGCCACCACAGTGAAGGAGCAATTTCAGGGCCTTGGTGAGCATGGAGCTATGTCAGGCCTGCAGACATCAGGTATGCAGCATCAGCAGACTTGTATGAGGACCAGAGGTACCCAGGAGTCAGCTGATGTCAGCTTACAACAGGCCCCAGCTGGAAGGAGACTGTTTGGGCCTTGGTAGCATCAGGGCTAAGTGCAGCCCATAGATCAGTGGCTAGTCGAGGAAGCAGGTAGTTGTAGATGACACTGAATGACCCACATCATGGTGATGGCTGGTGTGGAGTTCCTCTTGCTGTAGAGAGTGATCAAAGAAAGGTACAGTTAAGTCCAGATGGCTAGTATTTACACTTGCTCACCTTGATGCTCTTATGCGATGCCACCCCTTCCAGTCATGCATGGGCCCCAGACAACAAGTGTCAGGACCCTGTGTTTGATAACCACACTCACCACAGTGCTGGAGAAGAGATTTTTGCCATGCTGGCTTGTCACCTTTTCAGCACTGGGAGCAGAAATTGGAAGCACCCTGCTGACTTGCCAGTTTTCAGGTTGTGCATCAGGCTTGGAAAAATGGTGACATAGTACTCCTTCCCCTTTGCATAAGATTTGGTCCACCAGACTGTTTAAGTCCAGAGAGTTGACCAGAAATAGTCTTGGTTGCAACAAAGTGGGGGTTATCTGACCATACATTATATGGTACATTGCTTTCTGTAACTCCACTATCTCAATGCAGGCATCCAATATGCTATCAACAAGCATGCACAAGAGTGTTTATACAGCCAACTGGGTGTGTAATAGGTCTAACTGGCCTTGTATTATACTTAAAACCCGATTCAAAGAACTAACTGCTACCCCACACATTACTCGTCAGCGCTGCTGTGAATCCCCACATAATTCTGATATTATTCAATACTCCTTGTCAAATTTTCTAGCTGAGTTGTGTGGCATTAAATCATTGTTCTGGGAACTTCTACCTCATTCTTCACCTTACTGACATGTCATTGAGTCCCCATGTTTCAAATACCATTTCCAGCAGTCTGCCTCCTGCATCTATGCACCTTTGCTTCCATTGCTTTATTGTGTGCACCACAAAGTCCACAGTATGCTGCAAATGGTCCCACAGGTGCACATATGAGTGACGTAGCACACGGTTCTCCCTTGTATCTTGCTTAACACTCCCTTCCTCTTGACTTCAAGGTGTAATTCTGAGAAAGCTTCCACCAGCCTTCACATCTTATTCGTTACTTTTTATGCATTATAAATTACTCTCAACAACCAATGGTGACTGGTCAAGACAATGTCCTCTTGCCTGGTGAAAATCAGCCCTCCCTTCAGTACTAAAGGAGCCCATCCTGTTGTGGGTATAAAGATGCAGCACTATTAAGAGTATGATGCACTCCATGGTCTTCCTCACTGGTGGAGTCGTCTGAAGAAACAAAGACATAATCACTTTCCCCTCCTTCACCCCAGTCTACCATTTAAAAATACCTAGACCTATGTATCCCACACACTATATACACCAAAAAAATGAATAAATTTAGTTCCTGTCACTTGAGATTCCTTCACAACACAGCCAACCCCTGATTTATTGTACAGACATGACAAATTATTCAGATAACCTATGTACCTGATATCCCCCTAAATAATCATTAACTATCATAAGATAAGATCTACCTACACATTATAACTTGAAACCAAAATCTTAAAAATACCACAACCAACTATTTCATCAGCTGTACAAAATTCACATGCCTATTACCACGGTACATGTCACAACAAATACAGCTAATAAAACACAAAACAACCTAATACATTATTGCTGCCTTGGCCTTAGTGCATACAGTAAAGTGTGTGTAGTTTGTGAGGATGCAGCTCATCTACCTTACTATCCCATATCCACTTTTTTGGAGTGACACCAGTACTGGTGGCAATGAACCTGGGCACCACAAAAACGACATATATGTCAAACATGAATTACTGTTGTCTGTGTGGGAAGATGCAGTTCAACATTCACTGGTGAGGTCATCTGAATTGCCTAATATGAATCCTGATATTGTGTAATGAATTTCTTCATTTTCCCCTTTGTGGTGTATGGGCTTGTCAGTATTCTTCAGTGACATACACAGTACTCCAGTACTTTAACATTGTGCAGCCCATACAGTTGTGATGTTCCAGGTACTTGGTATTGGCTCTTTGTACCCACTTCCATACCTCTTGCAGTGTCTTCATGAAATTTGAAATGACTCTACATTTTCCCCACCTTATATATCATTATCTCAAATTGCAATGACACTTTGTGACATTACACTACTTGAAATGATGCTAAGAATGTACTTCCATGGATTTGCAAATTTTAAGGTGTAACAATGCATTCATGGTGATAGCTATTTACATAATTGCTTTGTATTTTTTCTTATTGTTCAATGTACATGCCCTGTTCTTCTGTTCACCAGTGGGAGCAATGGGTTTGTCCTCAACTTATGAACATGCAGTAAATGGCACAATTGTTTCATCAGTTCTGCCATAAAATAGGTGCCTCAATCTATGATTAATGTTTCCAGAACTTTAAACTTTAGTGACCTGTGCTACTATGTTGGGCTGCTGATTCATTCATTCCCACATAAAGCAAAGAAGGATCTATTATGGTCATAACATAGTGGTTCCATACTGATGTCTGGTAAAAATGTCCTAAAATGTCCATCCCAATCTTTTTGAAAGGTTTACTGGCTTCTTCTAACATTTGCAGGGGAATATGTTGATGGCTCAATTCTCCCTGCTGTGCACATGACACACAGTTTTTAACATACTGCTTTATATCTTGTCCCCAAGTACATCACCAGCAATGTCTGGCTACTCAGTGATCAATGGTCCTGTACCCCCATGACCAGATAATATGGGCTCATGTTTCTGTTTTAACACTTCTTCTTGTAACATGACTGGAATCACAACATGGCACCCAAGCTTTGTTGTATTGCATAGTAAAACATCCACATCCGCAGCTTGCACTCTTTGCCATTTTGGAATGGTACAACCTACTGTCCATCCTACACCAATCTTCTTTCAGAGGCAATCTGCATTACTATATTTTTTTTACCACATTTATGGAATACTCTGAAATCAAATTCACTTAGTTTTAGAACCCAATACTAGATGGAGCCTTTACTCCCAATAGTTTATTATTACCTTAAACTTCTCCCACACAAAATCAGCAGTGGAAGAATATCACACCACATATGAGGCTCAGCATTTCATTTTCTGCGGCAGAAAAGTTCCTTCCTGGTTTGTTTGAGTGCCAAGAAGACATGTAGGACACTGGATCTTCCTTCCCCTGAATCTCTTGACTTACAATACATCCCAACATCTGATTACTGGCATGGTATGAACTTATTTTCATAATTCAGAAATACCAACACTGGCCTAGTTGTCACCATTTCCTTCAGTTTTTCAAATTAACTTTCACATTCTGATGTCCAATGGAACTTTACACCTTTCATTAATAAGTGCATGAGAGGTTGTGCTATTTCTGTAAACCATAAGACATATTTCCTATAATAATTTGCTAACCCTAAAAATGAATGCAGTTCTTTTCCTGTCTGAAGCATTGGAAAACTCTGTACAGTAGTCACCAATCTCAGGTCTGTTCATACCTGATCTTGGCTATTTACATGCCCTGAGTAATTGCATTCCCGTAAAGCAGAAAGTGACAGTTTTCTATACTGAGAGTTAGGAGTGCTGTGTGTAATTTCTTAAAAACCTCCTCCAACCATCACACATGCTCTTCCACATCTTTTGCAAAGAAAAAATATCATTATTTTAGTTTTAATTCTCTCAAGACTCTGTCCAACAAACACTGGAAGGTGGCTGGTGCATACACTGATACTACTAGTGACCCCAAGAAACCATAAATGCCTGTTTTGGCCAGTCCACTGATGCTACCACTAGCTGAAGACCCAGAAGAATTGAACCAATTCAATTCCCATACCATTGAAAATATGAAAGACACAGACATCAGAGTCAACGGCATTGAGCAACAGCTGAAATCCCCAAAACTAAACAAATCTCCATGGTCCAATGAAATCCTTACTGGATTCTACACCCAATTTGCAGCTCAACTACCCCTCTGTTAACTATAATCTATCATAGACCCATTTATCAAAAATCAGTGCCCAGATGCTAGAAAGAAGCACAGGTCCCACCTATATACAAGAAGTGTCACAGAAGTTATTCACAGAACTACCATGCAGTATCCTCAACATCCATTTGTTGTAGAATCTTAAAACATATTCCTTCTCCATGCCAATCAGCATCGATTTCTACATGACTACTCTGCAATTCACATTTAAGTGCTTGGCAGAGGGTTCATCGAACCACAATCATATTATCTCTCTACTATTCCACTCCCGAACAGCGAGCGGGAAAAACGAACACCTAAACCTTTCTGTTCGAGCTCTGATTTCTCTTATTTTATTTTGATGATCATTCCTACCTATGTAGGTTGGGCTCAACAAAATATTTTTGCATTTGGAAGAGAAAGTTGGTGACTGAAATTTCGTAAAAAGGTCTCGTCGCGACGAAAAACGTCTATGCTGTAATGACTTCCATCCCAACTCGTGTATCATATCTGCCACACTCTCTCCCCTATAATGTGATAATACAAAACAAGCTGCCCTTTTTTGCACCCTTTCGATGTCCTCCGTCAATCTCACCTGGTAAGGATCCCACACTGCGCAGCAATATTCTAACAGAGGACGAACGAGTGTAGTGTAAGCTGTCTCTTTAGTGGACTTGTTGCATCTTCTAAGTGTCCTGCCAATGAAACGCAACCTTTGGCTTGCCTTCCTGACAATATTATCTATGTGGTCCTTCCAACTGAAGTTGTTCATAATTTTAACACCCAGGTACTTAGTTGAATTGACAGTCTTGAGAATTGTACTGTTTATCGAGTAATCGAATTCCAACGGATTTCTTTTGGAACTCATGTGGATCATCTCACACTTTTCGTTATTTAGCGTCAACTGCCACCTGACACACCATACAGCAATCTTTTCTAAATCGCTTTGCAACTGATACTGGTCTTCGGATGACCTTACTAGACGGTAAATTACAGCATGATCTGCGAACAATCTAAGAGAACTGCTCAGATTGTCACCCAGGTCATTTATATAGATCAGGAACAGCAGAGGTCCCAGGACGCTTCCCTGGGGAACACCTGATATCACTTCAGTTTTACTCGATGATTTGCCGTCTATTACTACGAACTGCGACCTTCCTGACAGGAAATCACGAATCCAGTCGCACAACTGAGACGATACCCCATAGCTCCGCAGCTTGATTAGAAGTCGCTTTTGAGGAACGGTGTCAAAAGCTTTCCGGAAATCTAGAAATACGGAATCAACTTGAGATCCCCTGTCGATAGCGGCCATTACTTCGTGCGAATAAAGAGCTAGATGTGTTGCACAAGAGCGATGTTTTCTGAAGCCATGCTGATTACGTGTCAATAGATCGTTTCCTTCAAGGTGATTCATAATGTTTGAATACAGTATATGCTCCAAAACCCTACTGCAAACCGACGTCAATGATATAGGTCTGTAGTTTGATGGATTACTCCTACTACCCTTCTTGAACACTGGTGCGACCTGCGCAATTTTCCAATCTGTAGGTGCAGATCTATTGGTGAGCGAGCGGTTGTATATGAGTGCTAAGTAGGGAGCTATAGTATCAGCGTAATCTGAAAGGAACCTAATCGGTATACAGTCTGGACCTGAAGACTTGCCCATATCAAGTGATCTGAGTTGCTTCGCAACCCCTAAGGTATCTACTTCTAAGAAACACATGCTAGCAGATGTTCGTGTTTCAAATTCTGGAATATTCCATTCGTCTTCCCTGGTGAAGGAATTTCGGAAAACTGCATTCAATAACTCCCCTTTAGCAGCACAGTCGTTGATAACAGTACCATCAGCACTGCGCAGCGAAGGTATTGACTGCGTCTTGCCGCTTGTGTACTTTACATACGACCAGAATTTCTTCGGATTTTCTACGAAATTTCGAGACAATGTTTCATTGTGGAACCTGTTAAAGGCATTTCGCATCGAAGTACGTGCCAAATTTTACGCGTCTGTAAATTTTAGCCCATCTTCGGAATTTCGCGTTCTTCTGAACTTCGCATGCTTTTTCCGTTGCCTCTGCAACAGCGTTCGGACCTTTTTTGTGTACCACGGGGGATCCGTTCCATCTCTTACCAATTTATGAGGTATGAATATCTCAATTGCTGTTGCTACTATATCTTTGAATTTGAGCCACATCGATTTCAAAAACATTGGTCATGTGAAACCTAACTTTTTCCCACATGGCATGTTGAAAGCTGTGGGTCAAGGTAATAGGTAGATACAGTATTTATCAATTTCCAATTTGACTCAGCAGCACACCTACATTTATAAAGTACAATTTTATGAGGTGTCAAGCAAAATTTATTACTGGATTGAGGATTTCTTGGTAGGGAGGATGCAACAAGTTATCTTGGATGGAGAGTCATCAGCATATATAGAGGTAACTTTATGGGTACACCAGGGAAATGTGTTGGGTTCCTTGATATTCAAGTTATATATTAACAACCAAACATTCAAACAGTACTCAAGAACAGGTCTCACTAACAATTCTGCATGTGATTTCCTTTACAGACGAATCACACTTTCCCAAAATTCTCCCAATAAACCTAACTTGACTATTTGCCTTCCCTATCACATTTCTTACATGGTTGTTCCATTTGATTTTGCTTTGCAACAATACAACCAGATATTTAAATGACATGACTGTGTCAAGTAGGACACTACAAATGCTGCAACTTAAGGTTATAGGTTTGTTTTCCCTACTCATCTGCATTAACTTGCTGGCCAGAGTGGCCGTGCGGTTCTAGGTGGTACAGTCTGGAACCGAGTGACCGCTACGGTCGCAGGTTTAAATCCTACCTCGGGCCTGGGTGTGTGTGATGCCCTTAGGTTAGTTAGGGTTAATTAGTTCTAAGTTCTAGGTGACTGATTACCTGAGAAGTTAAGTTGCATAGTGCTCAGATCCATTTGAACCATTTTTTTGCATTAACTTATATTTTTCTACATTTTGAACCAGCTGTCATTCATCAAAACAACTAGAAATTTTGTCTAAGTTATCGTGTATCCCCACAGCATCCTCAGCAAAGAACCACAGATTGCTGTTCACCCTGTTTGCCAGATTATTTATACAACAGAATACAACAGCGGTCCTATGACACCTCACTGGGACACTCCTGATGATACCCTTCATTGTCTCCAATGAACACTTGCCATGAAGGACAACATACTGGGTTCTGTTAGTTAAGAAGTCTTTGAGCCACCAAAGACTTTTTAACTAAGACTGGGAACCTATACTGTATGCTTGTATGTTCATTAACAGTCTGCAGTGGGGTACCACGTCAAATGCTTTTAGGAAATCTAGGAGCATGGAATCTGCCTGTTGTTTGCTGAATATCTGCATGTGGAAAGGGCAAGCAGGATGAGTTTCATGCAAGTGATGATTTCTGAAACAATGATATTGGTGGACATTAACTTTTCAGCACCTAGGAAATTTTTTATATCTGAACTCAGAACATGTTCTAGAATTCTGCAGCAAACCAATGTTAAGGGTATTGCTCTGTAATTTTGTGGGTCTATTCTTCTACCCCTCATATATACAGGAGTCATCTGTGCTTCTTTCTAGTTGCTTGGGACTTTGCACAACATGAGATATTCATGATAAATGAAAGCCAAGCTGTGTAAGCTGCTAATCTTGAAGAGCACTCTTTGTAAAACCAAATTGGGATTCCAGCTGAACCTGGCAGCTTATTTGTTTTCAACTCTTTCAGTTGTTTCTCTATGCCAGGGATGGTTGTTACCATGTCATCCATATTGGATTCTGAGTGATGGTCAAATGACAGAATCATTGTATGATTCTCCTGAGTGAATGATTTCTTAAATGTGGAACTTAAAACTTCAGCTTTCCCTTTACTATTTCCAACTGCCACACCAGACTGGTCAATGAGTGACTGGACAGAAGCCTTAGATCCACTTAGGGATTTTACATAGGACCAGAATTTTCTCTGTTTCTCATTATTTTGCTAAGGTGCTTGTTGTATGCTTTGAGCATAGATCTTTTTGCAGTGTGTGTGTGTGAATCTCTACTAACCATTACCTGTCATCATTTGCATGTTCTGTTTTGAATCAAGAGCTCAACAGACCTTGCTTCCTCAGCATTTTCTGAATTTTAATCCTAAAACACCGTCGGTCTTTTCCATCCTTAATCCACTTACTACAGAGCACAATATACAATCTGTTTAAACTTTGTCCATAAGTCCTCTATGTCCATCACACTGGAACTAAATGATTGCAGTTCATTGTGTAAGTGAGATAATGATGACTGCTTATCTGGTCTTTCTAGTAGAAATTCTCTCCTAGCCTTCTTGACTGATTTATTAACTTATGTAATCAGACTCACCATGATGAAATCATGATCACTAACCCCCATTGAGCCATGCAGGCACATTTTTATACTAATAGTTCCCACTCGTTATTAGCCTCTCTGGCTGCAATAGCTTCTCAAGTGGTTGGGTTCCTGTCTGCCTGTTTCATGAACCAGATACAGGGGCATCTGGTGAATAGCATCTGTTTGTTCCTGACTCTTAGCAAACTCATCATAACACCTACTTGATGGCAGCCTTTGGTTGAGAATTTCTCAACATACTCTTCAGTCTCCAAGAAATTACGATGAGCATCCAATTACTGTGTGCTTGATTATGTTGTGTCATTCAGTGGATATTCTAACTCACCACCCTGTTTCCCATTGTGCCATGTAAACATCTTCATTCACAAATACTTTAACTGATCTCACTAAAGTTACAGTTATGTTAATGTGTGTGACTAAACTAGGGGTTCTCAAGCTATTTGACTAAGTTTAGTTGCACCTATGATTACAATTTGTTGTATATTTTGGAATCAGGTGCTTCATGCACAACAGTCACCTTTTTTAAGTGTACTCAACACCAGCTCCCTACCCCATTGCACCAATCTCCAGACTGACACAACGGATAAGGTCTGGACTGTTTGCAGCTATGAGGTCTAAGATATTTCCATTGGGTGTGGGCTGCCAAAGTAGCTGCTCAAGGCCATTTTTGGAAAATTTATTCAAAAGTTCTTCACCACAGTGTCTGTATGCACCCTCTGCAATGAATCCACACATGTCCCAGTCTATACTCGTTAGGTTAAATTTGCCCCCATCTAGTATTGTATGATCTGTATATCTATGTGCTACTGACTGTAGACTTTCTTTGAATGATTCTAGACCAGTCATAGCAGTATCGAAAGGCCAGTAACAACATTCAACAATTAACTTGGTTTCACATAGACCTTTTGTACATGACCAGATACCTTCACTGTCACTCTTGCTTTCAACCTCAATAGAGACAATATTTTTATCAACTGCAGTGAACACTTCCCATTTTATAGCATCTTATCTATCCTTCCAATAAACATTCCATAGCTCACTAAATACCTCAGAGCTTTCTACTTCCGGTTTTAGCCAGCTCTTACTCCCAAGCAAGAATTTTCCTAGAGGACAAAGAATGTGGGAACTTCGTTATGAGTATTTTGACGATTTACTGGTAATATTTTGACAGAATTAGATTTTCACTCTTCAGCGGTGTGTGTGCTGATATGAAACTTCCTAGCAGATTAAAACTGTGTGCAGATGAGGTACTGGCAGAAGTAAAGCTATGAGGATGGGTTGTAAGTCATGCTTGGGTAGCTCAGATGGTAGAGCACTTGCCCATGAAAGGCAAAGGTCCTGATTTCAAGTCTCGGTCTGGCACACAATTTCAATCTGCCAGGAAGTTTCAATATTTTGACAAATTGTCTTTTCCCTGAATGCTCTCTGATTTCACTATCTGTGTATCGACTGGTGAGTGTTCATTGGAATACCTCAAACAACTGCCTAACCTAAAAAAACCATGTGGACTCCACAAGTACTCTGCTACCTAAGTAGCTTCTTCCTTTGTGTATTGCATCACTGACATATTAATGGAAGTGCTACAATTCCTTGCACGACAATGCACATCCAGAAATAGCCATAGAAGGAAAGTTTGTAGCTGCTGATACCTAATTTCTTGGTTGTAAAGTGACTGTAATTTCTGTATACTGTCCACTCAAAACATACTTTGGGAAATGCATGGAAAATCTATTACTGTTATTAGTAAATGGTCGAAATATTGCTATATTTTTCATTGAGACAGTTTATTATAGTTGTAAAACAGACTTGTTCAACATTGTTGGGAGAGCTTGCAGTTATGGTGGTTTGAACAAAACAATTAAAATAAACCAAACTTACACAAAAATAAGATGAATAGAATGTCAGTCTTTGCTGATATTGGTTTAAACGTGCTAGTGAAAAATTCAAAGACTACAATCTGTATAGATTTTCTAAGATCATAAAAATTTTATCACCTCAGTCATAAATCTTCCAGAAAAAGTACCTTCATTGATAATGTTGTTTCAAATAGATATAAATAAAATAAGCCTACTCATTGAATATCATTAAGATATCAGATTGTGATGGTCTACTCCTGAGGTTGTCTATGGTTGAAAAAAAGTCATATGTAAGAGTAAATGTTAGTGAGAGTACAGCATGATATACAGGGTGAGTCACCTCACATTACTGCTGGATATATTTCGTGAACCACATCAAATACTGATGTATTGATTCCACAGACCGAACATGAGGAGAGGGGCTAGTGTAATTGGTTAATAAAAACCACAAAAAAAAAAAAAAAAAAAAAAAAAAAAAAAAAAAAAAAAAAAAAAAAAATTGCACGGAAGTATGTTTTTTAACACAAACCTATGTTGTTTTAAATGGAACCCCATTAGTTTTGTTAGCACATCTGAACATATAAACAAATACATAATCAGTCCTGTTTGTTACATTGTAAAATGTTAATTACATCCAGAGATATTGTAACCTAAAGTTGTCGCTTGAGTACCACTCCACCACTGTTCGATCGTGTGTATTGGAGAGCACTAAATTACGTAGGGATGCAAAGGGAACGGTGATGGACCTTAGGTACAGAAGAGACTGGAACAGCACATTACGTCCACATGCTAACACCTTTTTATTGGTCTTTTTCACTGACACACATGTACATTACCATGAGGGGTGAGGTACACATACACACGTGGTTTCCGTTTTCAATTATGGAGTGGAATAGAGTGTGTCCCGACATATCAGGCCAATAGATGTTCAGTGTGGTGGCCATCATTTGCTGTACACAATTGCAGTCTCTGGCGTAATGAATGTCGTACAAGCTGCATTACATCTGGTGTAATGTCACTGCAGGCTGCCACAATACGTTGTTTCATATCCTCTGGGGTTGCAGGCACATCGCGGTACACATTCTCCTTTAGCATACCCCACAGAAAGAAGTCCAGAGGTGTAAGATCAGGAGAACAGGCTGGCCAATTTATGCGTCTTCCACATCCTATGAAACGCCAATTGAACATCCTGTCAAGGGTCAGTCTAGTGTTAATTGCGGAATGTGCAGATGCACCATCATGCTGATACCACATACGTCGATGCGTTTCCAGTGGGACATTTTCGAGCAATGTTGGCAGATCATTCTATAAAAACGCAATGTATGTTGCAGCTGTTTGGGCACCTGCAATGAATGAGGACCAATGAGGTGGTCGCCAATGCTTCCGTACCATGCATTTACAGTCCACGGTCGCTGTCGCTCTACCTGTCTGAGCAAGAGAGGATTGTCCATGGACCAGTAATGCATGTTCCGTAGATTCACTGCCCCGTGGTTTGCGAAACCCATTTCATTGGTAAACAGATAGAACTGCAACGCATTCTCTGTTAATGCCCATTGACAGAATTGCACTCGATGATTAAAGTCATCACCATGTAATTGCTGATGTAGCGACACATGAAACGGGTGAAAGCGGTGATGATGCAGTATGCGCATGACACTACTTTGACTCAGTCCACCGGCTCTCGCAGTGTCCCGTGTTCTCATGTGTGGGTTCATGGCAACAGCAGCAAACACAGCAACACCTGCTTCTCCTGTGACGGGCCTGTTACGGACCCGTTTGCGTGCTACGACCATACCTGTCGCATACAGTTGGCGGTAGATGTTTTGCAATGTGCGGCACGTTGGATGCTCTCTGTCAAGGTTTAGATTAGTTTTTCGTTCCATAGATCCATGTTGAGGAGATCCTCATGGATGTGGAACATGTCACGCTTTTTTTTTCTTTTTTAGCAATACTAATAGTATAAATAATATACAAACGCATCATTTGTTTCTATTAAAAAATTCGTCAATGGAGTAGAAGGAGTTGGCCACTAGCAAGTCTTTCAGGCTCCTTTTAAACTGATCTTTATTTGTAACTAAATTTTTTATGTTTGCTGGCAAATTATTGAAAATGTGTGTTCCTGAGTAGTGGACCCCTTTTTGAACTGAAGTAAGTACTTTTAAGTCCTTGTGCAGATCATTTTTGTTCCTGTTATTGTATGTATGAACTGAACTGTTTGTTTAGGACAAATTTCATTAAGGAGTAAATCTACCGAGAGGCAGTAGTTAGTATATCCAGTTTTTTGAAGAGGTTTCTACAAGACGTCCGTGAGTTTACTCCACAAATAATATGTATTACATGCTTTTGGACTCTGAAAACTTTCGTTTGACTTGAAGAGTTACCCAAAAATATTATACCATATGACATTATGGGATGAAAGTAGGCAAAGTATGCAAGCTTTTTCACTTTTATGTTGCCTATGTCTGCTAACACTCGAATTGCAAATAGAGATTTGTTAAGGTGTTTCTGCAGTTCTGTGATGTGCTCCTCCCAACTGAATTTATTATCAAGTTGTAATCCCAGGAATTTAAGACTGTCAACCTCTTCTATCTGCTCTTCTTCATACTTTATGCATATGCTGGGTGGAAACCTCTAACAGGTTCTGAATTGCATGTAGTGAGTCTTTTCAAAGTTTAATGTCAATGTGTTGGCTTTAAACCATTTATTAATATCCATGAAAATATCATTAGCAGATCTTTCTAGAACTACACTCAACATACTATTTATTCCAATACTTGTGTCATCTGCAAACAAAATGAACTCTGCTTCTGGCAGTGTAACTGATGAGAGATCATTAATTTACACAAGAAAAAGCAATGACCCTAATATGGATCCTTGTGGACACCACATGTAATTTCTTCCCATTCTGATGATGACTGATGACTTAAATCACTAGTCCCTTGCACTGACACCCTTTGTTTCCTGTTAGCAAGGTATGACTTGAGCAATTTTGCAGCACTGCCCGTGACACCATAGAATTCTAATTTATTTAAAAGGATGTTGTGGTTTACACAATCGAATGCCTTTCACAAATCACAGAAAATACCTGCTGCTTGTAACTTGTTATTTAATGAATTAAGTACATTTTCACTGTAGGTGTAAATAGCCTTCTCGATATCAGAACCCTTCAGAAATCCAAACTGTGTTCTTGATTTATATGTTTTTTGTAGTCAGATGGTTGAGAAGCTGCCTTTACATTACTTTTTCTAAAATTTTTGAGAATGCTGGCAAAAGTGAAATCGGTTTGTAGTTTGATGGCATCTCTTTATCCCGTTTCTTGAATAGAGGCTTAACATCTGCATATTTCAGCCAGTCAGGAAATGTCCCAGTTATAATTGATTGGTTACGCAAGTAACTTAGAATTGTACTAAACTCACAAGAACATGCCGTAATTAACTTTGTTGATATTTCATTGTAACCACTAGAATGCTTTGTTTTTAAAGATTTTATTATGGAAGTTATTTCTTTTGGTGAAGTGAGTGACATATTCATGTACCTGAAGCTATTTATAAAGGTTAGTTTCAGATATTCAAGGGCATTATTTACTGATCCTGACAATCCCATTCTATCAGTAACGGATATAAAGTACTTGTTAAATAGATTTGCCACACTATGCCCATTGGTTACTAATGTGTCATCTGCCCTTACTGCTATTTGCTCCTGTTCCTTTCTGGTTCTACCAGTCTCCTCTTTCACTATATCCCATATTGTTTTTATTTTGTTCCCTGACATTGCTGTCTTCTTCTCGTAGTGTATTTGTTTAGATGTCTGAATTACTTTTTTAAATATTTTACAGTATTCCTTGTATTTAGCTAAATCACCAGCATTGGAGCTGTTCTTGGTCGACAGATACATTTTCCTTTTTGTCTTACAGGAAATCTTTATTCCTTGTGTGATCCATGGTTTTATTATAGACTTCTGTTTAATTTGAGTAACTTTTAGAGAAAAACAGTTTTCAAACATGGTACTGACATTGCTCATGAATGTGTTATATTTTTCATTCATGTCATGAGCACTATAAACACCTTTCCAGTACATATCTTTGAGCAGTTTTCTAAAACACTCAATTTTTGGTTGATTGAATACTCTCCTGTACTCAGATTTAGTAGTCTTGATAATCTGCTTAGAATTTACATCTAAAAACAAGGAGCTGCATGTCATGATCTGACAGTCCATTTATTACAGGTTTTATGATATGATTTTGTTCCTTTGATTTGTCTATAAAAATGTTATCAATGGCTGTCCTTGAGGATTTAGTGATCCTGGTTGGAAAGTTTACAGTGTGAGTTAGATTGAAAGACAACATTACTAACTGCAGTAAATGTTTACCAGTCTGCATATACCCAGCTTCAGCTGCATTTCGTCGACACTCGCCATAGATGAGTATCACCTCCACCTTTTCAGAGTTCGAATACACAATGGTCACAGTTCCTACAACACTACACTATCACAGACATCTAGTAACACAGTGTACTACAGTTGGTCTGTGTGTGGAGACGAATGCAGAATAATAATAGCAGCAAGTGCTACATGCGGACACTGTGACAGCTAGACCAAACCACAACAGTGCACTACAGCCACACTCATAAACACGGTCGGCATCGTAAACATGTCCCTGCCGATGCTGCTCGCCGACCATAGCCCGTGTTTGTTACAACACACAACTGAATGTCGGAGGTTTCAAGTATCAACTTAAGGTTACAATATCTCCGGATGTAATTAACATTTTACAATGCAACAAATGGCACTGATTACGTATTTGTTTATATGTTCAGATATGCTAACAAAACTAATGTGGTTCCATTTAAAAAAACATAGGTTTGTGTTAAAAAACATACTTATGTGCATTTTTGTATGGTTTGTATTAAACAATTACACTAACCCCTCTCCTCACATTCAGTCTGTGGAATCAGTTCATCAGTATTTGATGTGGTTTATGAAATATATCTAGCAGTAATGTTAGGTGAGTCATCCTGTATATGTAACAGACCTCAGGTCTGAGTCTCAGTGTGTTGACTGTAGCTCCATTTTTAACAGATATCAGTGTACATGTAAAGCATATGAAAACTTCTTATATACTACAGTAGCCACTTCTAATAGATGCTGTCCTACTATGAATACCAAGAGACCATATGTAAAGAAAAACTAAAAAATAAGCATAACTAGGTGGTACACATCTGTATACACCAAACATTCTGCTAAAGTTATACAGTGGAAAGACTGTTATCAGTAGCAATTACATGCTAGTCCATCCAAAACTGAAATTATATAACAGGAGGGAGATAAAAGAGCTACAAAAACAAGCTAGTGATAACTTCATAGGTCAACCAGAAACCAAATGCACAGCAGCATGGAAGATCATTTAAAAAAGAAGTCTGAGATCTGTATAATAAAACTGCCTCCTCTCTAAGTCTAGATCAGTTTAATCAGCTCCATCAATTCAGGACAAAAAGTTGTACATAGTGATGAAGCAGTAGCCTGTGACTTCAGAGCAGTAGGTTTGGCCAGCCCACAGGGAGAAAACTTGAAACCATTCTCATAGTCATAGTGAGTTTGAGTGGAAATTTGTTTTCCCTTCTCAAAAATGAGATTGACAGGAAGTGCAAAATGGCTAAGCGGGGATTGCTAGAGGACAAATGTAAGGATGTAGAGGCTTCTCTCACTAGAGGTAAGATAGATACTGCCTACAGGAAAATTAAAGAGACCATTGGAGAAAGGAGAATCCCTTGCATGAATATCAAGAGCTTTGATGGAAACCCAGTTATAAGCAAAGAAGGCTAAAGCAGAACGGTGGAAGGAGTATATAGAGGGTCTATACAAGGGCGATGTACTTGAAGACAATATTATGGAAATGGAAGAGGATGTAGATGAAGATGAAATGGGAGATATGATACTGCGTGAAGAGTTTGACAGAGCACTGAAAGACCTGAGTTGAAACAAGGCCCCCAGAGTAGACAACATTCCATTAGAACTACAGATAGCCTTGGGAGAGCCAGTCCTGACTAAACTCTACCATCTGGTGAGCAAGATGTACGAGACAGGTGAAATACCCTCAGACTTCAAGAAAAATATAATAATTCCAATCCCAAAGAAAGCAGGTGTTGACAGATGTGAAAATTACCAAACTGTCAGTTTAATAAGTCACAGCTGCAATATACTAATGCGAATTCTTTACAGACGAATGGAAAAATTGATAGAAGCTGACCTTGGAGAAGATCAGTTTGGATTCCATAGAAATGTTGGAACACGTGAGGCAATACTGACCCTACGACTTATCTTAGAAGAAAGATTAAGGAAAGGCAAACCTATGTTTCTAGCATTTGTAGATTTAGAGAAAGCTTTTGACAATGTCGATTTGAATACTCTGTTTCAAATTCTGAAGGTGGCAGGGGTAAAATACAGGGAACAAAAGGCTATTTACAAATTGTACAGAAACCAGATGACAGTGATAAGAGTTGAGGGACATGAAAAGGAAGCAGTGGTTGGGAAGGGAGTGGGACAGGGTTGTAGCCTATCTCTGATGTTATTCAATCTGTATATGGAGCAAGCAGTAAAGGAAACAAAAGAAAAATTTGGAGTAGGTATTAAAATCCATGGAGAAGAAATAAAAACTTTGAGGTTTGCTGATGACATTGTAATTCTGCCAGAGACAGCAAAGGACTTGGAAGAGCAGTTGAACAGAATGGCCAGTGTCTTGAAAGGAGGATATAAGATGAACATCTACAAAAACAAAACGAGGATAATGGAATGTAGTCGAATTAAGTTGGGTGATGCTGAGCGAATTAGATAGGAAATCAGACACTTAAAGCAGTAAACGAGTTTTGCTATTTGGGGAGCAAAATAACTGATGATGGTCGAAGTAGAGAGGATATAAAATGTAGACTGGCAATGTCAAGGAAAGTGTTTCTGAAGAAGAAAAGTTTGTTAACATTGAATATAGAGTTAAGTGACAGGAAGTCATTTCTGACAGTATTTGTATGGAGTGTAGCCATGTATGGAAGTGAAATGTGGAAGATAAATAGTTTAGACAAGAAGAGAATAGAAGCTTCCGAAATGTGGTGCTACAGAAGGATGCTGAAGATTAGATGGGTAAATCACATAACTAATGAGGAGGTATTGAATAGAATTGGGGAGAAGAGGAGCTTGTGGCACAACTTGACTAGAAGAAGGGATCGGTTGGTAGAACATGTTCTGAGACGTCAAGGGATCACCAATTTAGTATTGGAGGGCAGCATGTAGGATGTAGGTTGCAGTAGGTACTGGGAGATGAAGAAGCTTGCACGGGATAGAGTAGCATGGAGAGCTGCATCAAACCAGTCTCGCAACTGAAGACTACAACAACAACAACAACAACAACAATATGCTGGATGTAGTAATAAAACTTAGCAACTTAAGAACTGAAGCATGTTATGGCTTTTCCAACTTTATTTTAAAACAAATTATATACTAGAGTGCTGCAACACTGAATGTTTGACCAGTCACAGCTCGCCTGTTGACAGGGGGACCGAGCCGCTAGTGTTCGGCCCCATATGACTCGGCTTGGTTATGTACTCGCCCCATGTCTGATGTCCAGATTCCGGACACGGGGATAACCGAGCATGACCGGTCACCGCTGACATCTCACCTCGCTTCACCCCGGCTCGCTGCACAGTGCTGTACAAATCCAAAGCATCTCTCTCTCTCTCTCTCTCTCTCTCTCTCTCTCTCTCTCTCTCTCTCTCTCTCTCACACACACACACACACACACACACACACACACACACACAACACACTCACCCACACAAACAATGTTTTTATCTCTGTCTCTCTCTTTCTCTTTTAATACAAAAGTAACGTTTCCAAGAGCGGATGCGTAACACAGCTAAATTCATAGAGCACTTTCTTTTATAATATTTACTCCCGTCTTCCTAACGTCCGGGAATTTTGTTGTATGTAAAACATTGATCACAAGAGACCAATCTGTGTTAATGTAATGTGTTGTAAGCGTCAAATAGTGCACCTGATTATGTGATTCAGTCCACATATTAACTGTCGCAGGACATGTTTTATTAGTAACTTCTACAATGAAAGAAGGCATTATGCTGTTTCGTTTTACATCAGCTTGTTCTTTGACATGTCTGCTCCTGGTAGAGGGATGTGGCATGACATCTGCCATGTTAACTTCTCCATAATGCGCTCCTAGATGTATTAATGCTTGGCCTAGTTCTCTGAAACCTTCACCGCAAACAGCATTAAAAGGTTTCATATCTTTCACACACACTGCAACACATTTTGCTTTAATACTGTTTTTATTACTGCCTGTATCCATGAAGGAGCTGTATCTTTGTGAGGTTTCTTGCAATTGTGTTTCTTTCAATGAGTGGTTCCCGATTGGAAACACAATAATGTGGAGCAGTTTATGTACGATACGTACGCAGGAGACACACTGTTTTCGTCTACAACCAACAAAAATGTGCTCCATACATGGCTTTTTAGACCTTCTCGTCTCTTCAATGTGTAAACATAGGTTTCAATCTGACGTCTTACTGCACTGGCTTCCTCGCACTGCACGATTACAGAGAGAGAGACACACCACAAATGAGAAGCCCGTACTGGCTGCAGTCTCACATGGATAATGACACGTGTAATGTGTTTGAAGCTACGTGCTATGTATTCGGTCACGGCTTCTATGCTCAGTCACTAGAACTAGTGTGGGCAGCCTATCCAGTTAGGGTGTGCTCGCCCCATCCTGTATTTTGTGCTCTCTTACTCGGTCATGCAAGGACTCTATTATATACATAATAAACATGCTACCTCATGAATGGTATATTTGAGGAAAGTGCTTTTTATGGCTGTTAAAAGTTAACTGTTCCTACAGTGGTGCATAAAAAGAGAGATACAGAGTCACCCAAAAATTTTAGGTCTATTGTTGAATGATCTTGCTGGTTTCAGGCAAAGGAAGTCAGACTGAACATACACTATGTGATCAGAAGTATCCGGCATTGTGCTGCCACCTACTGCCAGATACTCCATATCAGCGACCTCAGTAGTCATTAGACATTGTGAGAAAGCAGAATGAGGCACTCCGCAGAACTCACGGACTTCGAACGTGGTCAGGTGATTGGGTGCCATTCCCCAAGAAACCTTCCTGCATGGGATTGAACATATGCCTATGAGAGTGGAAGCTGTCATCAAGTCTAAGTGGGAGCCAACAGCATTACCAACGGAGGGTATCACAAACTTGTAAGTACATTTCATCCATGTGTCCATATACTTTTGATCACATAGTGTAGCAAAACTGAGAATATAGAATACTACTTAAAAGATATGAGTAATGACTGTCATAGCAAAGACTCTGTCAAATTACTAGGTCTCTGCCATGACACGAAACTGAACTGGAAAACCTTCAGCAACTACATATAGTATAAAATATATTTTATACCCCAATGGAAAATCAAAAGTAAGTGTTAATGAGAAAACAGCTACCTTTGAACATTGTGCATTCTTTTACACATGCCTAAACTATGGTATAAAGATATTTTGTGTAAGTTTTCCAGAGTTTTTTTTTTTTTTGGTGGTGGGGGGGGGGGGGGGGGGGGCAGAATAAAGCCATCAGATCAATGTATGAACTGAGTGTCAACACTCCCTACAAAATTTACTTCATAGAAAGCCAATATAGATTGTCCTGTTATGCATACAGTTTTTGACTATGATCAATTGGGATAAACATGAAAGAAGTGTAAATATCTATTTCTTATAGTATCAGGACATGAACTCTTTGGATATGCAAGACTTGTCCTATAAGTCTTCCCTCTACCACCTGTTCCAGTCCTGCAATATGCATTTCCTAACACATGATGAGGCATTGCACCTGTGACATAGCTACAACCACTGTACAGAATTTTAAAATTGACATGACCATCAGCTACCTGTCTGTTTACATGAATGGCCAATACCAAACTGTCACCAGGAGACAGCTTGACAACCTAGCTCCAAAGCATTCCATGCAATATGGTGTGCTTGGCTTCACCAGTTGGTTCCCAGCCCCTGGCATCTAGTTTCTTTCCACCATTGCTGTCTTTAGTGAACTGCACAGGTGGGAGCTATTCCAGAAACATACCCCTGATTCCCATAACCCCACTGGAATTAATCTCTGTTAGTCACTGTTTCCTGTGTGCCTGCATAGCTGAGTGGTTTGTGTGGCTGACTGCCACCCGGTGTAGCTGGGTTCAATCCCTGGCATTGACATGATTTTTTTCTTGATGGGAGGACTGGAACACAGTCCATTCTGCCTCATGATGTCAACTGAGGAACTACTTGAATGATAAGTAGTGGGTACAATGTTTTCATAGCTGGGAACAACAGAGAGAGTGGTGTGCTGACCCTATGACCTTCCATACTGCATCCAAATGACACCACTGACAGAGGATGACACTTCAGCCAGTCCCAATGAGCCTGTCTATGCCACAATGACAGAACTTAGTCCCCATCCTCCAACCCCCCCCCCCCCCCCCCCCCCCCCCCGCCCCCCCCCCCCCCCCCTCTATGCCTCTCCCTGGTCTCATTCCAGGCCCTAACACAGGACTTCTTCACTCCCAGTGAACCTGTGTTGTCTTTTCTCCCTCCTCTGCCTCTCTCTTCTCTCTACATTCCCCCTTTTCCCCCCTCCCCTACCGCATCCCACTAACACAGTCTTCTGATGCTGTGCCTGGCAACCCACCAACCAGTCCTTGCCACATCCCAGCACACTCATACAGGCAGCTCTACATTATCTTTCCTCACCCGTACCTTGGAACCTCTCTCCCTCCATGCATTTGTTTTGTACCTACACTGCTTACTCCAGCTAACTTCACTACTCACTGCAGCTGGGCTTCAACACCTGGAGATGACAGTGCACACTAATGAGTTGTGCATGTATGAATGTGTGTGTTTTTCTAAATCTGGTGAAGGACTCTTTCCAATAGTTTACTCTTCTTTTCATTGTAATTTTAAATGTACCTCCACACCATTCAAAATGGTTGATAACAATCTAGAAGAGCGAGTTAAAAAGTGAAAGATGTGAAAACTCTTACAGCTTTTTAAATAAAGCAAACTTTATTGACATTCTACTTCATTGTTCTTCAAGCCTACATTATTGATTTCTCAATACAGTCACCCTGATGACAAGCACATGTCTGTCAATGAGAGGGTTTGTTGGTACTGCCATTGTAGAACATTTGACTTTGTTGATGGATCCACAGCCTCACCTCTTCTTGCAGTGCTTCATTGCTTTCAACGTGAAGTAATCAAAGATGTCCTTTTTAAGTTTTGGAAGGGGATAAAAATCAGATGGGGCCAAATCAGGACCGAATGGAGGATCACTGATGACAGTGAACCCAAGGCACTGGATTGCTGCTGAAGTCACAGTGCTTGTGTGTGGTCTGGCTTTGTCATTTTGAAAGAGAGAATGCTCCATGTGTGGACAAACTCTTTGAAATTGTGCTTTCAGTTTTCCCATGCACCAATATAGTTACATTACATGTCATCTTACACACTAAAATTAGGAGCCCTCTAACAGCATAGGGTTGCAACTTGTGTTAGCAAACCAAGAAAGTTGACCAAGTAATATGCATGACATGTAATACCTCAACCAATATTTCGAAGAACAAAAAAGAAATCAGAGACATTACTTTCAGCATACTCTCCTATACTAATTCATATATTTGTCATTCCATTCCAAAGTTTCCTTTTTTTAATATTCCCTGTACTAAATTAACAAAATCAAAAAACCTGCATATAAGGAAATATTTTATGAACAAATTATCAAGTGGGATGAAGCTACCAAAAATTTAAAAATTTGAAAAAGATAACAGAACCCTTGATGAAAGAAAAGGCATGTGCATACTGAGCAGTTGTAGTGTTGTCACAGTCATCAGCAATCAGATGGGGCTCAGAAGGCCTGTCTGTTCACCCTTCATTGTCATTCTATAGGCAGTAAATCTGC
Organism: Schistocerca gregaria; assembly: GCF_023897955.1. Lineage (NCBI taxonomy): Eukaryota > Metazoa > Arthropoda > Insecta > Orthoptera > Acrididae > Schistocerca > Schistocerca gregaria. The sequence goes on from NC_064931.1 coordinate 45,534,490, forward strand.
TCAGTTTAGAAGTTTGCAACATTCATGCCCCACTGGTGAACATCGAGTCCATACTTTTGTTGAAAAGCTTCAGCCATTTGAAAGAGGTCACATTATGGGCCTACAGGGCACTTCCAGATTGCTTGCATATGTTTGACAATATGTATCATTTTTTTTTCTTTTTTTGAAGGGGGGGGGGGGGGGGACGAAAAACTGCTACGGTCATTAGCGCCCGGTCTGTGACTTAGGAAAAGGTAAAAATATAACGAAACTGGAAACCAGCAAAGCAATGAGACGTCATCTCACTGGTACTAATAAACTCGAGAACGCGATCGGCTGAGCGCGTGTCATCAGCTAAAATGGATGATATTTCAGGCGACAGCTGTAGACGGGCGCATAATGGGGTAAAATAGGGGTACTCAAGTAAAAGGTGTCTTACCGTCCACAGCTGAGAGCAGTGGGGACAGAGTGGGGGAGGATCGCCGCTTAAAAGATGTCGATGGCTAAAAAGACAGTGCCCTATCCAGAGTCTAGTTAAAATTACCTCCTCCTGATGATGAGTTCGGGAGGAAGAGGTCCAAGCACAGGGAAGAGCTTTCATGACTCGCAATTTATTACGGGGAAGTGTCGACCAATGTGCATGCCATAAAAGAACAACATGACGACATAAAACACTCCGTAGATCGGTGAAGGGAATCATGCGAATAGCTGGCCGGAGAAGAGAGACTGCAGCCTTGGCCGCTATATTGGCCACCTCATTTCAACAGATACCAACGTGTCCTGGGATCCAGAGGAACGCCACTGAGACGCGCCCCCCCCCCCCCCCCCCCAAGTGGAGCAAGCGTAGGCAGTCCTAAATCTGGTGGACCAGAGGGTGGATAGGTTAGAGAGCTTGGAGACTGAGGAGGGAGCTGAGAGAATCTGCACAGATAACATACTGTGTCTGCTGATGGTGATGGGTGTATTGGACAGCCTGGAGAACAGCGTAAGGCTCAGTAGTATAAACCAAACACTGATCGGGAAGCCAAAATCGATTTGCGGTGTCGCCAACAATATAGGCACTCCGTACGCAAATGATGTTTTTGAGCCATCAGTGTAAATAAATGTGGCAGCCTTCATTTGTGCACATAGATCAGAAAATGCCTGACGATAAACAAGTGAAGGGGTACCATCCTTGGAAACTGACAAAGATCATGGAACAGGCAGGTCTGGGGACGGAGCCAAGGCGGTGCTGTACCCCAAGTTGTCAAGAAAGGTTTAGGAAAGCGGAAGGAAAGAGAATGGTGCAGTTGACGGAAGAGGACTCTTGGTGGTAGTAGGGAGGAAGGGCGGCCTGCATACCCTAAATTCAAGGAGGCATCGAAAAAAATGTCATGGGCCGCATTAGCACGCATGGAAGACAAATGGCTAGCATAACGACTTAAAAGGACAGCTCGCTGATTGGACAGAGGAGGTTCAGCAGTCTCAGTATAAAGGTTTTCCACAGGGCTGGTGTAAAAAGCTCCAGACACTAAACGTAATCCACGGTGGTGGATAGAGTCGAGATGCCAAAGAATAAACGGCCGAGCAGAGGAGTAAACTATGCTTCCATAGTCCAACTTCGAGCGCACTAAGGCGCAATAGAGGCGGAGAAGGACCACTTGGTCCACTCCCCAGGAGGTACCATTCAGGACACAGAGTGTGTTGAGGGATCGCAGACACCGAGCCGAAAGATAGGGAACGTGGGAGGACCAGCACAGTTTTCTATCAAACATAAGACATAAGAATTTAGCAACTTCCGAAAATGGAAGGTTGACAGGTCCTAGATGTAAGGAAGCTGGAAGAAACTCCATACAGTGCCAAAAATTAACACAAGCGGTCCTACTGGGAGAAAAGCAGAAGCCGGTTTTGATGCTCCAAGAGTGGATGCAACTGAGACAGCCTTGAAGATTTCGTTCCAGAAGGCTGGTCCATTGAGAGCTATAGTAGATCGCAAAATCGTCCACAAAGAGGGAGCCCAAGACATCAGGAAGGAGACAATCCATAATTGGATTTATGGCAATGGCAAACAGTACAACACTTAGCACAGAGCCCTGGGGTACCCCGTTTTCTTGGTAGAAAGTACGGAAGAGAGTTGTGTTCACCTGCACTCTAAATGTGCGCTCTCCAATAAATTCGTGAAGAAAAAGGGGCAACCGACAGCGAAAGCCCCAAGAGAACAGTGTGCAGAGAATGCCAGTCATCCAACAGGTATTGTATGCTCTCTCCAGATCAAAAAATATTTGCTACTGTTTGCCGTTTCCGGAGAAAATTGTTAATGATATAAGTGGAGAGAGCAACAAGATGGTCAACTGCAGAAAGATGCTTTCAGAAACCACATTGGGCAGGTGTTAAAAGGCTGCGGGTCTCCAGCCACCAAGCTAAACAGCAATTCACCATAGGCTCCAAAACCTTACATACACTGCTCGTGAGAGAAATGGGGTGATAGCTAGAGGGGAGATGTTTGTCCTTTCCAGGTTTCGGAGCAGGAAAGACGATAGCTTCCCACCATCATCTGGGAAAAGTACTGTCGGTCCAAATTCGATTATAAAGGAGGTAACGCAGACTATGGTATGATAAATGCAGCAACATTTGGATGTGGATACCATCCGGTCCTGGGGCGGAGGAGAGTTCCCGCATGGAGAAAACAGTATTGTAACTTTCGCGATTTTGAGAGGAGAAAGCAAGAGGTCGCACTTCCGCTGCACATTTCTCCGGGAGAAACACTGGCACATAATTTTGAGAGCTCGAAATCTCAGCAAAGTGTTTACCCAATGAGGTAGAAATTGCAACGGGGTCCACAAATTTATCATGCGTGACATTGAGCCCAGAGACCGGGGAGAAACTAGGCGCGTCTGTTAACTGTCAAATCCAACTCCAAACTCCCGAGGAGGGAGTGAAGGTGTTAAATGAGCTAGTAAAGAAGTCCCAGCTTGCCTTCTTACTATCACAGATGACGCGACGGCACCGTGCACGGAACTGCTTATAGCGGATACAGTTGGCCAAAGTAGGATGGTGTCTGAAAACGCGAAGAGCACGTTGCCGCTCACGTATTGTGTCACGGCATGCCTCATTCCACCAAGCAGCTGGGGGGAGCCGGGGCAATTCGGAGGTGCAAGGTATTGAACATTCTGCAGCTGTAAGAATAATGTCTGTAATATGAGTGAACTTATCGTCGATGCTAGGAAAGTGACGGTCATCGAATGTTGCTAGAGATGAAAAAAGTGTCCAATCGACTTGGGCAAACATCCAGCATCTCGGGCGCATATATGACAGTTATGGCTGCAATCGAAGGACAGATGGAAAGTGGTCACTCGAGTGTGTATCAGCAAGGGTTAACCATTCGAAGTGCTGAGCTAGCGGAACAGTACCGACCGAAAGGTCCAAATGAGAGAAATTTGTCATGGAGGCAGACAAAAATTTAGGGCTCCCAGTGTTGAGGCAAACAAGATCCGCTTGGTGGAAGACGTCTATCAATAGTGAGCCACGCGGACAAGGATGTGGAGATCCCCAAAGTGGGTGGTGGGCATTGAAGTCCCCAACCAGCAAATAGGGGGATGTAAGTTGACCAAGAAGATGAAGGAGATCAGCTTGTGCCATTGACGTGGACGATGGAATGTATACAGTACAAAGAGAGAAGGTGTATCCAGAAAGGGAAAGACAGACAGCGACAGCTTCGAAGGAAGTGTATAAGGGGATTGGGTGATAATGGAGAGTATTATGGAGAAGAATCATGAGTCCTCCATGTGATGGAGTGCATTCAACAGATGGGAGATCAAAATGGACTGACTGAAAATGGTGGAAAACAAAGTGGTTGTGGGGACGCAGCTTTGTTTCCTGAATACAGAAGATGACTGGCGAGTAGGATCGTAAGAGGATCGTCAATTCATCCCGATTGGCTCGAAGACCATGGATATTCCAATGGATAATGGACATAGGGTGGACAGAAAATGGGATAATGTGACCAAGGTTGCCGTCAACTCAACGACTGCTCAGAGCTTGCTACTGACAGCGTGGAACAGCACTCAGCCGAATGCAGAAGATCCTGATCCATAGGTTGTTCAGGAGCAGCTCCTGCCACCAGTGATCGGCATGTTGATCGGCCACCAGCAGTGCGCCTTGGCGACACAGAAGACAGCCAAGGGCGGCTACCGCCAGATGGTGCTGTAGATGAGACACGATGTGGCAGAGAAAGAGAGGAGCTGGGTTTCTTATTAGCCTTCTTGGAAACATGATGTTTAGATGAAGGAGGAACCGATGGTTGTGAAGTTGGGGTGCGTAAAAAATCTTCACGAATATGCTCTTTTTTGGAAGTCCGGGTGTCGGCCTTTTGGGATCGAGATTTAGCAGAACCCGATGAAGGGTGAGCCATAGAGTGAGCAGGCGATAGTGGGGAGGTTGAACGGGCGATCTTTGTGCTGGCTGATCTGACGACCCTGTCACTAAAGGTGAGATCACAAGTCTGCGTGGCCACCTTCTTTGTTGCCGAGGAGAGGCAAGGACAGTGCTGTATTTTCCTGTCTGAGGCACAGTGAGCTTTCGACTGGCGAATAATTTTTGAGCAGCAAAGGTCAACACCTTTTCCTTCACTCTGATTTCCTGAATGAGCTTTTCGTCTTTAAAAATGGGGCAATCTCGAGAGGAAGCAGCGTGGTCATCCATACAGTTGATGCAACGAGGGTATGGAGGTGGACAAGCACCCTCATGGGCATCCTTGCCACACGTAACACATTTTGCTGGGTTGGAACAGGACTGGCTGGTATGATTGAACCGCTGACACCGATAGCAACGTGTAGGGTTTGGGACGTAGGGGCGAATGGAAATCATCCCATAGCCCACTTTTATTTTCGATGGGAGTTGAACTCTGTCAAATGTCAAGAAGACAGTACGGGTTGGAACGATGTTCATGTCAACCCTTTTCATGACTCTATGAACAGCTGCTATGCCCTGGTCAGACAGGTAGTGTTGAATTTCCTTGTCAGATAATCCGTCGAGGGAGCGTGTATAAACGGCTCCATGTGAGGAATTTAAAGTGCGGTGCACTTCCACCCGGACAGGGAAAGTGTGGAGCAGTGAAGTACACAGCAATTTTTGTGCCTGGTGGGCACTGACTGTTTCTAACACCAAGGTGCCATTCCGTAATCTGGAACAAGACTTTACAGGACCTGCAATTGCATTGACACCTTTCTGAATAATGAAAGGGTTGACCATGGAGAAGTCGTGATCTTCATCAGACCGAGAAACAACAAGGAATTGCGGCAACGATGGAAGAACTGTCTGTGGCTGAGACTCAGTGAACTTATGCTTGTGAGCAGACATAGTGTAAGATGAGGACACCATTGCAGAAGAATCCCCCATGATTACCGGTGTCTCCGATGGTGCGCTCCTCCCTTTTGGGGGCCCTCTCTGAGGGCACTCCCACCTTAGGTGATTGTTCACTCCTCAGATCACACCTCCTGAGAAACAGACAGAGGGACCAATCGGTACTTTTGGAAGGTATCAGCTCAGGTAATCACCCCTCCCTGGGCCTGGCCGTTACCGAGGGTTACGTACGCGTCCTACCTGTCTACCCGGGGCGGGGAATTATGTGTTACCCCGTCACCGGCTACACATGAAAATACATGGTTCGGCCTTCAGACACACACAGGGAGGAAAAAAGAGAAAGGGAAAAACAAAGAAAGGGAAATGAAAGAAGAGAGGTCTCAGACGCCGCAGCGGAGAAAAGGGTAAAGAGAAGAGGTAAGGAAAAGAAAAGGACAAAGGAAGGATGAAGACGTGCAAGCAGAGAAAGCAAAGAATGTGCTACATTTTTGAGCATCCGTCTCCAGACGTAGGCACAAAACATACTCCCAGAGGGGGAGAAGGGGAAGGAAAGAGCCAGAGGTGAGGGGAGGGGGGGCAAAGATGGGGGATAGGGAAGGATGTGGAAAAGGAAAGGTATGCAGCCCGGAAAGGAAGGAGGTCCACATTAGCTCAGAGTCCGGTGCTCGCTACGCACGTATCCACAAAAGAGTTGTGGACACCCTGGGGGGGTATGGTGGTGTATCACTGTTGTCAGCAGTGGTCTATGGAACACTACCACACCTGTAGATCAGGTTCTGGACATCCACATAGTACAGTCGTATGCCAAGGTCGACATATGGTGTGAGCAGCAATGTCCAACAGAACATCATCCAGAGGTGAAATCTGGGCACATGTTGCTACTACTGTGTCATCAAGGACCATTGGGAACTGCCTGCTTGCACCAGGATTAAGATCATGTGTGCCTCGGCCAGGATATGACTAGCAATGTGACACCATGAATTGTGGCTACTCTCTACTCTTGTGTTGGGAAAGAGTTGACTGGAGAGTGAAATGGACTCTGTTGTTATCAGTGATGACAGTAGGTTCTGTCTGTATGTAAGTGGTGGATGTACACCTGTATGGTGTAGACCTGCTTAGTCCAGCAGCAGGTGCCAAGACAAGTAGACGTGCCTAGTGCAGCAGCAGCAGCAGCAGCATCAGCACTAACAGAAAATCCACCGAAGCAAACAGTTTCCCAAATGTTGGAGAAGGTGGGAGCAGTTGCCAGTGCAGAGATAATCAGTTTAACAATTTAAAAGCATTTCTAAGGCTGCTATCATTATAAAATTCACACACACCTTAGATTAACTGTGTAGATCAAGAAAATAATATTTTTTGAAAAATCGATTTTTTGGACCAAAATCCATTACATCCCCCCTTAAATATTGATAAACTATGATTGTAGCAGCAGTAACTGATCTAACAACAGTGCAAGACTCTTGTTGTCTTATAGAGGTATTAACAACTACAGCACCATATTCTGCCTCCTTACGTATCTCTGTATTTGAATACACATGCTTCTACCGGTTTCTTTGGAGCTTCAGTATAGTAACATTCAGAGGGATGGAGAACAGGACTTTTTGTTTTAAATCACTATTGTACTTTCAGTATCTTGTTGTTGTTGTGGTCTTCAGTCCTGAGACTGGTTTGATGCAGCTCTCCATGCTACTCTATCCTGTGCAAGCTTCTTCATCTCCCAGTACCTACTGCAACCTACATCCTTCTGAATCTGCTTAGTGTACTCATCTCTCGGTCTCCCTCTACGATTTTTACCCTCCACACTGCCCTCCAATGCTAAATTTGTGATCCCTTGATGCCTCAAAACATGTCCTACCAACCGATCCCTTCTTCTAGTCAAGTTGTGCCACAAACTTCTCTTCTCCCCAATCCTATTCAATACCTCCTCATTAGTTACGTGCTCTATCCACCTTATCTTCAGTATTCTTCTGTAGCACCACATTTCGAAAGCTTCTATTCTCTTCTTGTCCAAACTAGTTATCGTCCATGTTTCACTTCCATACATGGCTACACTCCAAACAAATATTTTCAGAAATGACTTCCTGACACTTAAATCTATATTCGATGTTAACAAATTTCTCTTCTTCAGAAACGCTTTCCTTGCCATTGCCAGTCTACATTTTATATCCTCTCTACTTCGACCATCATCAGTTATTTTACTTCCTAAATAGCAAAACTCCTTTACTACTTTAAGTGTCTCATTTCCTAATCTAATTCCCTCAGCATCACCCGATTTAATTGGACTACATTCCATTATCCTCGTTTTGCTTTTGTTGATGTTCATCTTATATCCTCCTTTCAAGACACTGTCCATTCCGTTCAACTGCTCTTCCAAGTCCTTTGCCGTCTCTGACAGAATTACAATGTCATCGGCGAACCTCAAAGTTTTTACTTCGTCTCCATGAATTTTAATACCCACTCCAAATTTTTCTTTTGTTTCCTTTACTGCTTGCTCAATATACAGATTGAATAACATCGGGGAGAGGCTACAACCCTGTCTCACTCCTTTCCCAACCACTGCTTCCCTTTCATGCCCCTCAACTCTTATGACTGCCATCTGGTTTCTGTACAAATTGTAAATAGCCTTTCGCTCCCTGTATTTTACCCCTGCCACCTTTAGAATCTGAAAAAGAGTATTCCAGTCAACATTGTCAAAAGCTTTCTCTAAGTCTACAAATGCTAGAAACGTAGGTTTGCCTTTTCTTAATCTTTCTTCTAAGATAAGTCGTAAGGTCAGTATTGCCTCACGTGTTCCAACATTTAGACGGAATCCAAACTGATCCTCCCCGAGGTCCGCATCTACCGGTTTTTCCATTCGTCTGTAAAGAATTCGCGTTAGTATTTTGCAGCTGTCACATATTAAACTGATAGTTCGGTAATTTTCACATCTGTCAGCACCTGCTTTCTTTGGGATTGGAATTATTATATTCTTCTTGAAGTCTGAGGGTACTTCGCCTGTCTCATACATCTTGCTCACCAGCTGGTAGAGTTTTGTCATGACTGGCTCTCCCAAGGCCGTCAGTAGTTCTAATGGAATGTTGTCTACTCCGGGGGCCTTGTTTCGACTCAGGTCTTCCAGTGCTCTGTCAAACTCTTCACGCAGTATTGTATCTCCCATTTCGTCTTCATCTACATCCTCTTCCATTTCCATTATATTGTCCTCCTTCCACCTTTCTGCCTTCCCTTCTTTGCTTAGAACTGGGTTGCCATCTGAGCTCTTGATATTCATACACGTGGTTCTCTTCTCTCCAAAGGTCTCTTTAATTTTCCTGTAGGCAGTATCTATCTTACCCCTAGTGAGATAAGCTTCTACATCCTTACATTTGTCCTCTAGCCATCCCTGTTTAGCCATTTTGCACTTCCTGTCGATCTCATTTTTAAGACGTTTATATTCCTTTTTGCCTGCTTCATTTACTGCATTTTTATATTTTCTCCTTTCATCAATTAAATTCAATATTTCTTCTGTTACCCAAGGATTTCTAGCAGCCCTCGTCTTTTTACCTACTTTATCCTCTGCTACCTTCACTACTTCATCCCTCAGAGCTACCCATTCTTCTTCTACTGTATTTCTTTCCCCTATTCCTGTCAATTGTTCCCTTATGCTCTCCCTGAAACTCTGTACAACCTCTGGTTCTTTCAGTTTATCCAGGTCCCATCTGCTTAATTTCCCACATTTTTGCAGTTTCTTCAGTTTCAATCTACAGGTCATAACCAATAGATTGTGGTCAGAGTCCACATCTGCCCCTGGAAATGTCTTACAACTTAAAACCTGGTTCCTAAATCTCTGTCTTACCATTATATAATCTATCTGATACCTTTTAGTATCTCCAGGGTTCTTCCACGTATACAACCTTCTTTCATGATTCTTAAACCAAGTGTTACCTATGACTAAGTTGTGCTCTGTACAAAATTCTACTAGGCGGCTTCCTCTTTCATTTCTTAGCCCCAATCCATATTCACCTACTATGTTTCCTTCCCTCCCTTTTCCTACACTCGAATTCCAGTCACCCATTACTATTAAATTTTCGTCTCCCTTCACTATCTGAATAACTTCTTTTATTTCATCGTACATTTCTTCAATTTCTTCGTCATCTGCAGAGCTAGTTGGCATATAAACTTGTACTACTGTAGTAGGTGTGGGCTTCGTATCCATCTTAGCCACAATAATGCGTTCACTATGCTGTTTGTAGTAGCTTACCCGCATTCCTATTTTCCTATTCATTATTAAACCTACTCCTGCATTACCCTTATTTGATTTTGTGTTTATAACCCTGTAATCACCTGACCAGAAGTCTTGTTCCTCCTGCCACCGAACTTCACTAATTCCCACTATATCTAACTTTAACCTATCCATTTCCCTTTTTAAATTTTCTAACCTACCTGCCCGATTAAGGGATCTGACATTCCACGCTCCGATCCGTAGAACGCCAGTTTTCTTTCTCCTGATAACGACATCCTCCTGAGTAGTCCCCGCCCGGAGATCCGAATGGGGGACTATTTTACCTCCGGAATATTTTACACAAGAGGATGCCATCATCATTTAATCATACAGTAAAATAAATTCATGATTTTTTTCAAAGGCAGCATTGTCTAGTGATGTCTTGTTATTTTTTTCAAGAAAATCTTGCATTAGAGCATTAGGAAGAAGTATTTCACTTGAGAGATTGTAACAACCATGATGCTGTACTATTGTACATATAAGTATTTTTTTTCTTCTGATTTTTTGATAAATTTGTGTAATTGATGTTCTGATTTCATTTCTTTTTTGTTCCATGTCATTATGTTAAGAAAACTGTAAATAAGTTTCAATGTGAATATTAATGTTGATGTCAACTGTCGAGTAATAGTGTAATAGAATTGAATTGTAAAAAATGTTGAAACTGTTGTAAGATGTTTAAAATTGTAACTGTGCATCTGATTCATACGTAGGCAATGTGTTAGGATATGTAGAATGCAAAACCTCGGGTTAATACCATGTCTGTAAGAGAGTGGTAAAAGGTGGATGGCAGGCGAGCGTGGGAAAATGCACGCGGGCACTGCACAGCCCATCGGGCTCAGTAATAGTTGCAGTTTGGCACTGGTTTGAGCAACACCTTCTGGAGCGAGGAGGCTCCCCTGGAAGACATAGCTTCACTGAGCCTCAGGTATGCCGTTCCGATGCCTACACAGCATGGCAAAATTCCATAGGCACTAAATGGAAAAGTAATGCGACGCTAAGAAGATTTAAAGTGCCGATACGTCAGGAGCCATAGCTGTGGTTGTGTGTGTGCTCCGTGCCTCATCATCTCGCAGCTCGACAACCACCGCATCAATATTAGCAGGTTGAAACTTTTAGTAATGTATTCATATGGATCAGAGAGTGAACTGTGCAATAATAACCTAAATTTTACCAGAACTTAACCATCATTTAATTATCCCCACAACTAAGTTACACAGGGTCCTTTCCAAATATTATGCAATCTGAGTGTCCCAAAATGAAAAATTAAATTTTGTGTTAATGATAATTATTTGCAGACCTAGCTATGTTAGAGTGGTGTTTAAAGAAATGTTTTGTTAATGAACCAGTAAATGAATAACAAAGGTCTAATGAAGTTGAAAGATAACTTTAATATTGATATAGTAATGAAGTTTAATTATTTCGAGACAGATATAAAGGTATTTAAATGAGCAGTAAATAAGATGAAAAGAGTAGTAACTTATATACCAGAAATCTTGAATGCATAATAAATTCAGTAATCATTTTTTTAATACTGTGATCATTACAATTTCAGGGCCCTCCCCCCTTTTATTCATTTGAATTGTGAAGTGTTCTAAATTGGTTTGACCAGCAAATGTTAAAGTCAATATAAAATTCAAAATTTATCAGTGTTTTATCTTTATCAAAATTGACATTTTGTGTGTGGCACAAAAGTGCTATTTCTAGGGTAACCTATGCCCGATTTTAATCAGATTAACAGACAGTGTAAAGTTTTGTAGTATACATTATAGTGTAGTGTTACGTATTCATGGCTTTTCCATATCAGTACAGAATGTGAAACTATCACTTCAATAGATTTTCTGGTTCTAAAATTCTACTATATTATGCAGTGTTACTACTTGTTGTTTTGCATGAATATCTATGAACTTGTACAGGGAAGAAACTCAGTTAATGCCTAATTACGCTGGAGACCATATTATTGTCAAATTGGTAGCATCTTCAGTGTTGCTTTTGATCCATCCTGACGTGTAATTGCATTTAGAACTTACTTAAGGAATCATTGTTATTACAGAGTGGGTGTAAGTCTGATTTGCCACCATTCAGGTACATGCAGTCGATATCTATACAAAAATTCTTTCTCATAAGGTGAATCCCGTTCACTTACCATAGTACAGGCTTTAACGAGTAATGTTTGCGAAGGCTACAAGATGTGTAAAGATGAAACTGAAGTGGTTAATTTTCTGTGGTTTTACTTTTAAGAGGTTTTAAAGACATTTATAGAGACTAGTTTTGGAGCATACGACATATTATTAGTGTGTTATTCTTTGTGGTCCAGATTTTTCTGAATCTTAGGTCAATCTGACAAGTGGAAGGCATTCTGGCACATTCCATTTTAATGTTTTCTCTCAATGAATCTTTTTGATTTTCTGTTCCATTCCATTTCAATGGGCTGTGTGCAAAAATAATAGAGCGAAAAATTAGATTCCAGAATGGGAAGTTACATATCAGAACAGTCCATTAGTTGAAAGACATGCCAAAAAAGTGTGTTTCTCAAATTTGTAAACAGTTCACTTAATTATTGCGTGGGATTTTGCAGGTCAAAGAGCACACACTGGGTCATGGTAATGGATGGTGAGGGATTGTATTCAATTTAAAAGGAGAACTTAAAATGAAGCCTGAATAAAAATGACAATATTAAGAGTTCAGTAAGCTGGTTCTTACCAGAGTGGATGTGTGATGTATGCTCTGTTGAGCTGGTGGGATTGGATATTTCATTTTGCTTCTCAGGGACAACAATGCCCACTGTTGTTTTGACAGCCAAATTTAAATGGATGCAAAATTTCCAAGACTTGTGATCTTTCACAGAAGCTCAAAATTTAGCACAGATGTCAGTGCAAGATGCTTATAATACGTGCCACAACAAAACTTTGACTCAAAACCTGGTGCTAAATCCAACAGCATTCTGGATATATGTATAGTTTGGTAGTGGCAAGACACACTCAATGTTTTATCTACATGATAGCAATAGAAATACTATGGGTGACAGTGCTGTGAATGCAGAGTTACTATACACAGCATTTCTAAATTTCTCCACCAAAGAATCCAAAGAAAATATTCCATACTTCGAATCAAGAACAGCCGCCAACATGAATAATGTAGAAGTAGATATCTTCCTAGTAGTGAAGTAACTTAAATCACTTAACAAAAGCAAGTTTCTAGTCCACACTGTATATTAACTAGTTTCCTTTCAGAATATGCTGATACAATAGCTCCATACTTAACAGTCACGTACAACTGTTCACTCAACTAAAGATCCATACCCCAAGACTGGGAAGTTGTATGGTGTCACACCAATATTCAAAAATGATATTAGGAGTAATCCACTAAATTATAGACCCATATCATTAATGTCAATATGCAGCAGGACTTTGAAACATATATTGTGTTTGGTGTTCAGACATTATGAATTACCTTGAAGACAATGGTCTTTTGACACACAGTCAACTCGGAATAGGAAACATCATTCTTGTGAAACACAACTAGCTCTTCACTCACTTGGTATACACAATGGATTTCAAATTGATTCTGTATTTCTAGATTTCCAGAAGGATTTTGACACTGTACCACACAAGCAGCTTGTAGCGAAATTGTGTGTTCAGTTTCATGACTGGATTTGTGATTTCCTGTCAGAGATGTCACAGTTTGCAGTAACTGACAGAAAGTCATTGAGTAAAACAGAAGCAATTTCTGTCATTCCACAAGGTAGTGTTATAGGCCCTTTCCCGTTCCTATCTATATAAATGATCTAGAAGACAATCTGAGCAGCTGTGTTAGATTGTTTGCAGATGATGCTTTCATTTATTGACTAGTAAAGTCATCAGACGATCAAAGAAATTGCAAAACAATTTAGAAAAGATATCTGTATGGTGCAAAAATTGGCAACTGACCCTAAATAATGAAAAGTGTGAGGTCATCTGTATGAGTGCTAAAAGGAATCCATTGAACATTGGTTACATGATAAATTAGTCAAAGGTAAAGGCTGTAAATTCAGCTAAATACCTGGGAATTACAATTATGAACAACTTAAACTGGAAGGAACACATAGAAAATGTTGTGGGGAAGGCTAACCAAAGACTGTGTTTATTGTCATGACACTTAGGAAATGGAACAGATCTACTAAACAGATTGCCTACACTATACTTGTCCATCCTCTTTTAGAATAGTGCTGCATGCTGTGGGACACTTATCAGGTAGGATTGATGGAGTACATAGAGAAAGTTCAAAGAAGGGACCATGTTTTGTATTATCACAAAATAGGGGAGAGGGTGTCACTGAAATGATACAGGATTTGGGGTGGACATCATTAAAACAAAGGCATTTTTCATTAGGGCAGTATCTTCTCATGAAACTTCAATTACCAACTTTCTCCTCCAAATGCAAAAATATTTTGTTTATGCTGACCTACATAGGGAGAAACGATCATCATAATAAAATAAGGGAAATCAGAGCTCGTACGGAAACATATATGAGTTCTTTTTTTTCTGTGTGCTGTATGAGATTGGAATAATAGAGAATAATTATGAAGATGGTTTGATGAACCCTCTGCCAGGCACTTAAATGTGGTTTGCAGAGCATTCATGTAAAGGTATATGTGGCATCAGCTTATCATTATGTCCCCTTGAGTTAAACAGCAGCAGTTAATGTTTACCACAAAACTGATGTTATTAGTGTAAGGCCAGGGTAAAAATTTTTGTTCGATCTACAGCACTGAGGTGAAGAGACAACCTGTGAATTTGAGTTTCCCCTTCTACACAATTATCTTGAAGCACACATGTATTTGAGACTGTGTTTCCTGTTTCTTAAATCTGGAAGTGCACATGCATTTGTGTTCGTTGAGATTGCATTACTGTTACCAGAATATGCATCTCTTAAGGGATGCATCTACCTTTGAAATGATGTGGAAGTAAAACACGATGAATGATGTGACAGGGATTGTCACAACCTCATGTCTTAGCAGGGAAGTATGTTTAAAGGAGAGAAAGCACTGCAAGTAGCATGTTATCATTGCTGGACCATCATCGATGTCATCATAGTCATTGTCATTGTTCAACACTTTCTTATTCTTTATGGACATAAAATGTAAGCTTGTATCTGCTAAACTATTTTTACAAATAAAATTTTGATTTTGATTTTTAGTTACTTATTGTAATTCAAGGAAACATAGAATCTTCATTTTGTATGCTGTAGAACTTAAAGCACCTGAGTGAGAACAGAAACACAATAAACACTAAAACACAATCAGCATTTGAGTAGGGAGAACAGCACCCAATCTTCATTGCAAGGCATGGTGACAGCAAATTTGGACTGCTAGTGCTGACTTATCTAAACGAGTGCAAACTATATATACAGCATCAATATTCATGGCTATCAGTTATGGTAAACTTGCCTTTCTCAACATTGGCACATTGTGAATGATTTATTGTGGTGCAATGAACTAATGGATGCAGTTAATTTCAAAAATAGTCATAAAAACAGCTATTTTTTTCACCTGTGCCTAGTAGAAAACTGTGAATAAAAGAAGTCAGTTCCTGTTCATAGGGTATCATTGAGTGGAACTGTAAGAGATGTCAATTTTTGCTTTCAGAAGAATACTGTTGTGGCCCTGGATGTAATTTGCAAGAGCATTCACTACTCGCATACAAACTTATTGATTTGGCTATGATACAAATGCCTTTTCAGAAGTGAATATGAAAATAATAAAATCACCCGAGACGCAGTGCTTTACAGGTTCCGACCACTTTGTTGCTTTTGACATGTATGATAAATATGAGTGTTTTGATTACAATTTCCGTTTCAGTAAAACAAAGTGGTTGACTGTTATGTTACAGATATATTATTCATACTGTATACAGTTCATCCACAAAATGCATCACTGTCATTTTGATCATATTAAGGCAGCCACATCAGCAAAAACCTGGTTAATTGGTTAGAGGAGACTGGTCTCAAATATTTACTCAAATTGGTACAGCCTACTGTTTGCAATAGATGATATGCTAAAAAGTTTGAAGATGATTAAATTTCTTTATTTCCACTTGTGTGACGACATAAAATGTCAAAGAATTTGTGGTGCAAGACAAAGTTCACAGTGATTTTAGTGTATATGTGAGACTGTGATTTATTGTATGAATATGTAAAGAAATTTTTAAAGATAAAACTTAACCCAATAGTATTTTAGTTAGGATTTTTCTCTCCCATTCACTTTGTAGTATAATATCATGTTGATGTCTCATTGATGTAACCATTAAACAGAGATAGAGATAGAGATGAAATTTACTGAGGCAGTACAGTATTTTGAGAAAGGAAATTTTATAATGATGAGGAGGCAGATGTGGAAACACATTATGTTTTAGTACAGTGTTTGAAACAAACAGAGCAGAGAGAAGGGAAGAGACAGGAATAACAGCAATTTATGCAGTTCAGTTACAGTTGATGTAATTTTTGCAGATACTGTAGTATTGGCAATAGTTTTGGAATAAAGTGCCCATTAATGTAATTCAAGGGAATCTTATGTGAAATACTGTAGTATTGACAAACACCATTGAGCCTGGTAGCATTTTACACAGTTCAGGTGAAGCCTATGCAGTTTTTTGGAAATATAATAGTACTGGCAATGATTTTGGAGTATGGCACAATTTTACACAATTCAGATGAAGCTTACTTATTTTTAAGTAATTCTAGTTGTTCAGAATGAACATGGTGGATACATACTGACTGCTATTTTTTCTTTTATTTCTTTTTAAACATGTCAGAAACATGATAGAATATATCACTGACAAGGGAGATGACATCATTGATGAGGGTGACAGTTCAATACCCCATTTATGTGCAAATTGGCTGCCATCTTTGAGTGCCACATCAGTGGTATCTTAAGATTCAGCCTGTATTTAAGAGCAAAGTGTGCTAGAATCACCATAGTCATACTACTTACAATGATTAAGCGACAATTAAATCTGAATATGTTAACATAGAATTTATATTAAAAACAAAGATTCCAAGACTTACCAAGTGGGAAAGTGCCGGTAGACAGGCACACTAAAAAAACACACAAACACACACACAAAATTTTGAGCTTTCACAACCGGTAGTTGCTTCGTCAGGAAAGAGGGAAGGAGAAGGAAAGATGAAAGGATGTGGGTTTTAAGGGAGAGAGTAAGGATTCATTCCAATCCCGGGTGCAGAAAGACTTACCTTTGGGGGGAAAAAGGATAGGTATATACTCACACACAAACACACATCCATCCATACATTTAGACACAAGCAGTCATATTTAAAGGCAAAGAGTTTGGACAGAGATGTCAGTCGAGGCGGAAGTGCAGAGGCAAAGATTATGTTGAATGACAGGTGAGGTATGAGTGGCGGCAACTTGAAATTAGCGGAGATTGAGGTCTGGTGGATAAGGAGAAGAGAGGATATATTGAAGGGCAAGTTCCCATCTCCGGAGTTCGAATAGGTTGGTGTTGGTGGGAAGTATCCAGATAACCCGGATGGTGTAACACGGTGCCAAGATGTGCTGGCCATGCACCAAGGCATGTTTAGCCACAGGGTGATCCTCATTACCAACAAACACTGTCTGCCTGTGTCCATTCATGCGAATGGACAGTTTGTTGCTAGTCATTCCCACATAGAAAGCGTCACAGTGTAGGCAGGTCACTTGGTAAATCACGTGGGTGCTTTCACACGTGGCTCTGCCTTTGATCGTGTACACCTTCCGGGTTACAGGACTGGAGTAGGTGGTGGTGGAAGGGTGCATAGGACAGGTTTTACACCGGGGGCAGTTACAAGGGTAGGAGCCGGAGGGTAGGGAAGGTGGTTTGGGGGTTTCATAGGGATAAACCAAAAGGTTACGAACGTTAGGTGGACGGCGGAAAGACACTCTTGATGGAGTGGGGAGGATTTCATGAAGGATGGATCTCATTTCTGGGCAGGATTTTAGGAAGTTTTATCCCTGCTGGAGAGCCACATTCAGAGTCTGATCCAGTCCCGGGAAGTATCCTGTCACAAGTGGGGCACTTTTGGAGTTCTTCTGTGAGAGGTTCTGGGTTTGAGGGGATGAGGAAGTGGCTCTGGTTATTTGCTTCTGTACCAGGTCGGGAGGGTAGTTAGGGGATGCGAAAGCTGTTTTCAGGTTGTTGGTGTAATGGTTCAGGGATTCAGGACTGGAGCAGATTCGTTTGCCGTGAAGGCCTAGGCTGTAGGGAAGGGACCGTTTGATATGTAATGGGTGGCAGCTGTCATAATGGAGGTACTGTTGCTTGTTGGTGGGTTTGATGTGGACAGATGTGTGAAGCTAGCTATTGGACAGATGGAGGTCAATGTCAAGGAAAGTGGCATGGGATTTGGAGTAGGACCAGGTGAATCTGATGGAACCAAAGGAGTTGAGGTTGGAGAGGAAATTCTGGAGTTGTTCTTCACTGTGAGTCCAGATCATGAAGATGTCATCAATAAATCTGTACCAAACTTTGGGTTGGCAGGCTTGGGTAACCAAGAAGACTTCCTCTAAGTGACCCATGAATAGGTTGGCATACGAGGGGGCCATCCTGGTACCCATGGCTGTTCCCTTTAATTGTTGGTATGTCTAGCCTTCAAAAGTGAAGAAGTTGTGGGTCAGGATGAAGCTGGCTACATCGACTAAGCCAATGAACACACCCATTTACTCCTATCCCAAATCAAAGTCCTCAATCTTTCCTCTCCCACATCCACACCAGCTGTTCATAGCACCCTCCTACAGGCCAACTGCAAATTAGAACAGCATGCCACCCTCCACCTCAAAACACTATCCAATCTACTGGTTTCCCACCTCTGGAAAGGCAACTCTCTCACCCTCCACAACCTTTCCAACAAACCTCAACCTCCTCTCATTGCATACAGACGCAGTCTCTCCCATCTACTCAATCTCCCACTTCCAGCTCCACTCCCCCCAACACCTCAAAATTCTAGTCAACACAATCTGGAACCACAACACCCCAATTCAGTAGTTATCTTTTCCTCTAAACCTCTCTCCCAATCTGAAACTTCTGTCCTATCCAAAGGCCACACCTTCAGCCGCATTCCCAGATTCAACCAAACTGCCCTTGTCAAAGATTTACTGTCCTCCACTCGTAGTCTCTGCTGAAAATATCACTTTGCCACTAAGAAAAATAATCCTGATCCCACTCCTAATGATCCAACTCCCCAAGACACTATCCAAATTGAACCCTGCCTGGAACAGTTCCGTCCTCCATCACAGCGGGACCCACCTCCTCTTTCTCAAAATCACCCTCTCCAAACCTTCCAGGAATTTCTCACTTCCAGCCTTGCCTCCCAATCTTTCTTGAAAAACCTTAATCCTACTCTCAACATCACCACTGCTGAAGCCCAGGCTATCCGTGATCTGAAAGCTGACTGATCCATAATCATTATTCCGGCTGACAAGGGTTCCACGACCATGGTACTTGATCATCAGGAGTATGTGGCTTAGGGACTGTTCAACTTTCAGACAACTCTACATTCAAAGTTTGCCAAGGTAATCCCATTCCTGATGTCCAGGCGGAGCTTCAAGGAATCCTCAGAACCTTAGGCCTCCTACAAAACCTTTCACCTGACTCCATCAAACTCCTGACCCCACCGCCACCTTGCACTCCTACCTTCTACCTACTTCCTAAAATTCACAAACCCAAACACCCCAGCCGCCCCATTGTAGCTGGTTACCAAGCCCCCACAGAATGTATCTCTGCCTACATAGATCAACACCTTCAACCCATTACATGCAGTCTCCCATCCTTCATCAAAGACACCAACCACTTTCATGAACGCCTGGAATCCTCACCCAGTCTGTTACTCCTGGAAACCATCCTTGTAACCATTGATGCCACTTACCTATACACAAATATCCCACACGTCCAGGGCCTCGCTGCAATGGAGCACTTCCATTCACGCCGAGCACCTGCCACCCTACCTAAAACCTCTTTCCTCATCACCAGCCAGCATCATCCTGGCCCACAACTTCTTCACTTTTGAAGGCCAGACATACCAACAATTAAAGGGAACAGCCATTGGTACCAGGATGGCCCCCTCGTATGCCAACCTATTTATGGGTCACTTAAGAGGAAGTCTTCTTGGTTACCCAAGCCTGCCAACCCAAAGTTTGGTACAGATTTATTGATGACATCTTCATGATCTGGACTCACAGTGAAGAACAACTCCAGAATTTCCTCTCCAACCTCAACTCCTTTGGTTCCATCAGATTCACCTGGTCCTACTCCAAATCCCATGCCACTTTCCTTGACATTGACCTCCATCTGTCCAACAGCCAGCTTCACACATCTGTCCACATCAAACCCACCAACAAGCAACAGTACCTCCATTATGACAGCTGCCACCCATTACATATCAAACGGTCCCTTCCCTACAGCCTAGGCCTTCATGGCAAACGAATCTGCTCCAGTCCTGAATCCCTGAACCATTACACCAACAACCTGAAAACAGAATCCGCATCCACTAACTACCCTCCCGACCTGGTACAGAAGCAAATAACCAGAGCCACTTCCTCATCCCCTCAAACCCAGAACCTCTCACAGAAGAACTCCAAAAGTGCCCCACTTGTGACAGGATACTTCCCGGGACTGGATCAGACTCTGAATGTGGCTCTCCAGCAGGGATACAACTTCCTAAAATCCTGCCCAGAAATGAGATCCATCCTTCATGAAATCCTCCCCACTCCATCAAGAGTGTCTTTCCGCCGTCCACCTAATGTTCGTAACCTTTTGGTTCATCCCTATGAAACCCCCAAACCACCTTCCCTACCCTCCGGCTCCTACCCTTGTAACTGCCCCCGGTGTAAAACCTGTCCTATGCACCCTCCCACCACCACCTACTCCAGTCCTGTAACCCGGAAGGTGTACACGATCAAAGGCAGAGCCACGTGTGAAAGCACCCACGAGATTTACCAACTGACCTGCCTACACTGTGACGCTTTCTATGTGGGAATGACCAGCAACAAACTGTCCATTCGCATGAATGGACACAGGCAGACAGTGTTTGTTGGTAATGAGGATCACCTTGTGGCTAAACATGCCTTGGTGAACGGCCAGCACATCTTGGCACCGTGTTACACCATCCGGGTTATCTGGATACTTCCCACCAACACCAACCTATTCGAACTCCGGAGATGGGAACTTGCCCTTCAATATATCCTCTCTTCTCCTTATCCACCAGACCTCAATCTCCGCTAATTTCAAGTTGCCGCCACTCATACCTCACCTGTCATTCAACATAATCCTTGCCTCTGCACTTCCGCCTCGACTGACATCTCTGTCCAAACTCTTTGCCTTTAAATATGTCTGCTTGTGTCTAAATGTATAGATGGATGTGTGTTTGTGTGTGATTATATGCCTATCCTTTTTCCCCCCAAAGGTAAGTCTTTCCGCTCCTGGGATTGGAATGACTCCTTACCCTCTCCCTTAAAACCCACATCCTTTCATCTTTCCTTCTCCTTCCCTCTTTCCTGACGAAGCAGCCACCGGTTGCGAAAGCTCGAAATTTTGTATGTGTATGTGTTTTTTTTTTTTTTTATTGTGCCTGTCTACCAGCGCTTTCCCACTTGGTAAGTCTTGGAATCTTTGTTTTTAATATATTTTTCCCATGTGGAACTTTCTTTCTATTTTATTCACATAAAATTTAGTATTTTTAACTGTTCCCCAAATTAATAGTTTTTATAAAATAAACAGAAAGTTACCTTCCAACTGTTGGTGGTACGTTGTATCATTGATATATGTACAGAATATCACACGACCATGGACTTTTGCAATTATTTCTATGTGAACAGCTTGTCTTTGCTTGGGCACAGGAGATGGTTTTAATTCCTTTAGGAGCTCATAAATTCTTGGAATTGACAACATATTTGTACTCGTCTTAATAAGTTGCTGTTTCAGACTTTCTTCAACACCTTCAATCTTTAAGTATATCTATAAGAAGAACAAAGATAAAGAATGCATCTTAACTGTGTGGTTATCAGAAAAAGTTTATTTCAGTTTGAACCACAAAATAATTCATGAAAGAAATTTATCCTTCATATATGTAATTTATAAGGGGTCAGAAAATGTATGTTACATTGTGAGCTGAGGAGAAAAATAAAGTAAAACAAAGTCAACCAGTAGATTAATTTAAAAATAACAGTGATTAATGGAGGCAATAAACTCTTGCATTCCTTCAGCAATAAAATAAGGAGAACAGTTTATTCCATTTTAACATGGACCTGTAATCATAATTCCACTTCACATCAACAATGCATTAGCGTAGGTGAGACATAAACAACAACCAAGTTCTTAACATCAACCTAGAATTAAATCATGAACCTTTGTTTTCATTATATGACACCCATCTGGGCACAATACTAGACAAAATAATATATGAGGTCACAATACAGAGAATAATTATGAGCATTATTTACAAAAAATTGAAAGCTAAAATTTTAAAGTAAAATAATTTCACTTTAAAGCCTATATCCCTGTTCCATTTCTTGATCTCTGAAAACAATGTTAACCTTGGTGAAGGGTTTTTGAGGACTGGAAGTATGTCCAATTTCTATATGTGTATTTATGTGTTTTGCATCTTTTCTCAAAATAAACTGTAAATCATCTAAAACTTGCACAGCAAATATTGTTGAAATGGAAAGTGTTATTTATGTGCAGTTTTCACAAAACGGATTGGTAGTCAGGGCCTCATATTGTTAGCCAGTCAACAGATTGTAATAATACTTAGAAAGTGTATTTTTGTGCAAACATTGACTTTTTTAAATGGCACACTGTTACTGACATTAACAAACTAAAATTACAGTAAATCAGAATGTCAATGGTGTTTTTTGCAGGATTCCAGAGTGAGTCATTTACAAGATATCATATTTTTAAAAGTTCCTACACCAGCACTTGTAAAATACCTGTGATAGCACATACTAAAGCTTAACATAAGTGCATACAATGATCATGTGGATTCTGACTAGGAACCAGACAATTGTGCATCATAACTTGTGTTTCAAATTACCACCGGCTGTGGCAATACCCGCTTCCAGTCTGGTATGGAATAACTGCTGCATACATGCTAGGATTTCAGCGGAAATGTCTGAGAAGCTTGCAGTAATGCATCATTGCATATCATCAAGGATAGTTGGTATGTCTGTGTAAACTGCATCTTTCAGCTTCCCCACTGAAAAAGATCTGCAGGCGTCAAATCTGGGGAACCAGCTGGCCAAGGTACAGGTCCTCTGCATCCAGTCAAACATTTTGGAAGCAATTTGTGAAAACATGTTTTAGTACTTCAGTTAATATGAGCTAAACATCCTTCATGTTGAAATGATAATTAAATCAAGACCGTAAGCCGCTGACAGGCATTGATATACAACAACAGGGACAGTTGAAAATGTGTGCCCTGAGCAGAGGTTCCAAGATGGCTTTTTAGATAATCAAAAGCAATGTACCATCATTACTGACAACCAGAGAACTTGTGCCCTCTGCTGACTAAGCTGGAGATGAAGTATTTACATCTACATCTGCATCTCTACTCCACAAGCCACTTACAGTGTGTGGCAGAGGGTACTTCTGAAATCACTATCTGAACCCCACCTTCCTTGTTCTATTTGTGAATGTCACACGGTTAAGAATGACTGTCAATAAGCATCTGCATTAGCTCTAATTCCTCAGATTTTCTCATTCTGATCATTTGAAAGATGTAGATGGTAGCAAGTATTATGTCGTTTGACTTTCCCGGAACATTTGTCAAAAAGTAACATTCTGAAGAACACAGATATCATGCTGCAGTAGAAAAATGCAAGGAAGAAAACAGAGAGAAATACAAATGGTTAATGGCACAGCACAACATGTGCCATCACATCTGCTTGTAATCAATGAAGTAAGATGTGCATATCACATGACAGAGTGAGGTGTCTGCTTTTGTAACATCTATTCCATAACATAGCTCACAGGCAGTGAATTTTAATGGTGAGGTATCAAGGGGTAGTTGGAGATCTTCACCTTCTTCCACACACTTGACATTGTAGTATCCTTAGTTACAGAGTTATGGAGGATTTTCCAATTCATGCTCCTTCTCATTATTTTTCAAAAAAAATACTTTTTTCCACTTGCACTTTTTCCAAGCTGATGTAGTTTTGTTGGACACTATGTCTCTTACACTTCCTCAATGCTTCCCTCACATTTGTTGATGACTCTCTTATATTTAGTATCCCACCACACAGAACTGGCTCTGTTTGTAATGCAAAATAGTTTCTGTTGGGGAATTATCTTACAATGGCATATGTTAATTTAGAATAATTGGAAACTAGAATTTCAGCTATCTCTAATTGTGTGAGACTTGCTTACAATCAGTCAGCATATTTATTCCTTTCCTGACATTCTATCTGTGTGCAGGGTAGACTCAGAATTGTTCTTCCTCTGAGCCAGGTAAAGTCCGAAAATGTTTGGCAGGTGATTCCAACATAAAGGATGTACTTTTAATTCCCAGATTGTTAGTAGTGTCAGATGAAGTGAAGCAAAGTTGAGGTCTATTGCTGATCTTGTCAGTAATGGTGGGATTATTCCTGTAGGGGAGCCATCATTTAGAAGCACTAGGGTTTTGTCTTCTAGGATTGTCATTAATAGCTCACTTATGTCATCACCCATACTCACATCCCCGTAATGTGTGATGTACATTTAAGTCCACCACTACAAGCAGTGATTGGCTACATTGTTGTAACAACGATGTAATGTCAGTGCCTGAAATGAATGTGTTATTAGAGCTGTAGATATCCAGTAAGTTCAGGTCGATCTTTGAGGTTTGTGTGGATATTGCTGCAGCTTGTTAGTTCAAGAATATTGTAAGGAATACTTTCTTTCACAAGTATAGCTACCCCTCTTACCAATTGTTTCTGTCACATCTAATGATTCCAGAATGAAATTTTCACTCTGCAGAGGAGTATGCACTGATATGAAACTTCCTGGAAGTTTAAAACGGTGTGCCAGACTGAAACTTGAACTTGGGACCTTTGCCTTTCATGGACAAGTACTCTACCAAATGCGCTACCCAAGCATGGCTCACAACCTGTCCTCACTGCTTCAGTTCAGCCAGTACATCATCTCCTACCTTATAGAGTTCACAAAATTTCTCCTGCAAATTTTGCAGAACTAGCACTCCTCGATGAAAGGTATTGTGGAGACATGGCTTAGCCACAGCCTGGGGGGTGTTTCCAGAATGAAATTTTCACTCTGCAGCAGAGTGTGCACTGATATGAAACTTCCTGGCAGATTAAAACTGTGTGCTGGGCTGAGACTCAAACTTGGGACCTTTCCCTTTTGCAGGCAAGTGATAGAGCATGTCAGCATTTTCCTACAAATGAGTTATGGGTATTGTGTAAGCACATTTGAAGGGCAAAGAAGCTCATTACCTCTTAAGTTTCTGCTCTTCTTCTAGTTAAGACTACACAGCACACAGTACATACAAACCACAGTCACCCACTGCTCACATCAATGCTGTGGGAAAATCCCCATGTTCAGAAAAATCGATAAGCAATAAGTTGTATCATTTTTCAAATCAGTGATTGAACAATTTCATTAAGGCAAGGAACATACAGAATACTTGTTTCTAAAGTTGAATTGTTGTTCAGTCTCTATATAAATAGATACTTAACCTTACATAAGAACATGGCAAAGATCTCCCATGGTGAAGGAAAACATTCTGAGATCCTCGAAGGAAATACTGACTAAAGCAGATAGGTAAAAATCCAAGTATAAAACTAGAATTAGGCAGGCATTAACTGAACTACAAGAAGGATAATGGCTAAAACCTTCAAAATCTATTGTAGCAAACTCTTTTTGCACGGGTCTCTTCACACACAAATAAAAATTTTTGTCATATTTCAAGGCTATTGTTAGTAAGAAAACTAGTAGCCAGATACTTGTTGATGACATGAACTCTGAAAAATCAATAGCATTATAAAAACCAAAATGTTTGATATGGATTTTAAATGTTCCTTGACAAAGGACAGCTGTCATATTCAACTGCCATACTACTGATGGATGCTATACTACAGACGAATTTTTTAGTTATTAGTATTACTGGTGTCAAAAAGCACCTACAATCATTTAAATTTAACAAGTGCTGTACCTGTTATGTTTATTACAAGTGACCTATTTTCACACTTAGTCATAATTTACTGAATACCCCTGAACAGAGAACAGTTTACTTCAGTTGGTTGTGAGCATAGATGAAACCCTCCACAAAACACACAGCAGAGATGACATAACTACTATTCTATATCACGCACCTCTCTCTGTAGTAGAGTCGTGGAAATACTCTGTGTTTATATATAAGACCAATCTGGAACAAAATGACCTGACCATGAAAAATTCAACTCTTCATATGATATCCTGAAAGCCATGGGTAGAGGTAACCAGGTGTGTTTCTAAACCTTTAAATTTTTGATTCATTACCACAATGATGCCTGCAAAATAAAAAATATTCTTATGGTATATGCATTAAGGTTGCCGAATGGACTGAAGATGAGAATCAACCACAAATACAGATGTAATTTGGAATGTGCCAGAGGGAAGTTTGATGAGGTCAATGCTTTTCACACTCTATATTAACAGATTTTGTTGATGCATTTCATTGGAATTCCAAATTTTGTTGTATGGTGCAGTTATTTATGGGAAAGAATCATGAAATAAAAATTTCAGTTAAATCCTACCAGATCTCAGCCATCTGCAAACATTCCAGCTAGCTTTTAACCTAGAGAAATATGAAATTGTACATTTTAGGAACCATAAAAATGCTTTTGACTACGTGAATAATGAGTCACAATTGGAATCAGTTAAGTCAAACAGAAATCTCACAATAAGAGCACATGCTGATAAGAAATGGTTTGCTCAAATAAACACAGCTGCAGGTAATGCAAATGGCTAACTTCAGTTAATGAGTAGGATACTAGTAAATTACGATTTTCTGGGAAAAAAACATTGCTTATTAGGCATTTCTATGAACTATACTGGAATACTGAACAAGCACATGAACTTCATTGAAAGAGGTAAAGTTGCAATAAATTAAACAGTTGGTTTGAACACCACAGTGCCTTACTTGGCATGGTGGTACTGGAGCTGGCTTGCCCCTGCCTTCTTTCAGCATTTGAATTGACTTACTTAGTGAGCTATAGAGAGTCCACTGTTTAACAAGGACTCAAAAACATGGTGCAATTCAACATTTTTCACGTTAACAAAGATTACCAGAGATGAAAGAAGTGATATGGAACATATAAAAATTGTAAGACTGCCCTGGACCCAAACCTGACACCATTAAATCCTTAGTCTGGCACTTCACCACTGAGCCACACATGAACTCCATGTCAGATCTGATCAAGAGGAGACACTGAACATATACAAAGAAAGACAATACAAACAATCACAGTCAAAGCAAATAATGAAATTCTGAAATGTCTACACTGGGGAACTCTTTTAGAAGCATGTTATACTTAGAAAGTTTGGAAAGTCAGTAATCACGATAGAATCTGCAAATATTCTTCAAATCTCTACACACGGTATGAAAGAAAATATTAATTTACAATGCACTACAATAAAGCCTCTTGTCATGCACTTAACAGCAATTTGAACATAGTATATGAAGGTGCAGGATTGATTACGTATTAACAGCAGTCAACTGAAGGAAGTTTTCTTAGTTACACACTAAAGCAAAGAAACACACAAGTAAGTTCTAACCTTACCATTAAATAACCTTTATTTGGAATGAAAGAATAGAATATTACAACTAGAAAAATAAATCCATCAGTAATAAACTGTGCAGTTGATAATTGAACTCTATGGAAAAGACTGTTACTTTTCATTCTGAAAAAGAGGTACTTAGTACATATACTAGGTCCAGCACAATTAGGTGCTTTACAGTTGTTATTACTTTGAAACTAAACATGAAATCTCTTTCAACCTATAATGTATGGTACATATGGCCTGAGAATTTTTGTAATTTATTGTGATCATTTAAGCAGGTATTTTCATATGGTTTGAATAAACTTTGTGAAACTGGTCATGCCTTGCAGAGTGGTCGTGCAATTTGAGGTGTCATGTCACGGACAGTGAGGCCCACTCCTCTGGAGGTTCGAGTCCTCCCTCGGGCATGGGTGTATGTGTCGTTCTTAGCATAAGTTAGTTTTAGTGGTGTGTAAGACTAGGGACTGATGACCTCAGTAGTTTGGTCCCTTGGGAATTCACACATATTTGAACATTTGAAACTGGTGACAATTATACTAATAAATAAACTTCATGCAAGCACTGTTGTACAAATAAAAAAGCTAAACAGGACATTATTCATAATGAGAAAAGGTATTCATATTACCGCTGTGTTGCTGACCACTCTGCCCAAGATGTAATTACTTAGCTGGAGGTAGAAAACATTTGGACCATGTGCCTGCTCACTGCCAACTAAGAAAAGGTGTGCAAGACCACCAAATAACTGCTCAGACTCTGAATAATCCATAATATAATTTCCTGTGTTCCATTTATGATTGTTTGGGGATGTGATATACTGCAACAGTAGTGATGCCAAAGGTTTCCTGAAACAACAGGCTTTCATCACCAAAAATAGAAATATTATGACAAAACTAAAATACATCATAATCTGTTACTGATATGAAAATGTCCCTTTCAACATCCTTAACATAAGACTCATGACATTAAAAGGTGGATATCCTACAAAAAGGTGGATATCCTACCAAAAGATGGGATTTGTGCATAATGTTTAGCATTCTTATAACAAAAAAGTACCAACAGATAACTGAAAGTTGAAAGATACTCTTGCCTCTGTATTTCTGTGTGCAAAACTGTGATATTACATCTATAAGTGTCAGTATAATTTACATGGATAGATAAAAGAATCTACTCACCTTGCAGCAGCAGGAGAACACACACATAGACTGAATCACTCTTTCATTCTCACCCCATCCAGTAAGTCTCCCCTGAGCTGGGGTTTTGGGTGACTTTTCTCAACTGTACACCTCTCCCTACACCTCTCCAGTTCTTTTCCTTCACCCCTCTTCCTTCCCCTTCAACTCTTCTACCAGAATAATAAGCCACTGGCTCTGATCGCTTGTGAGAGTTAAACCTTCCTGTGTGTGTGTGTGTGTGTGTGTGTGTGTGTGTGTGTGTGTGTGTGTGTGTGTGTGTGTGTGTGTGTGTGTGTGTGTTCTACTGCCACTGCTTGGAGAGTAGATATTATATCTAGTATCTGAATGGTAGATTCTGATATTAACCCAGAATTAAACTGTCTGAAGACACATAATGTATGTAATACTGATTCTAATTTGCTAGAAATATGAAATAATAATTTTGTTTGCTTTATGAACAGTTTGTGACATGCATCACCATTTATGCTGTGATGTATTAGGTGGTCTTACAACATGTGTGATAGAATCATTATTTTTCTCAGTACATTAGGAACTTTTATCCACATAAATAATTTGAAGTAAAAACATTAGCTGTTACTTAAAGCTGTACGGATACTAGATAAACTAATCCTTTCGTTCTGATCTACAACATTTCCTGTGAGGTAATTTACGATGAGCTGTTACACACTACTGTAATGAGAGGACTTGAGTCCACCTACTATGTTTCTCTGATCTAATTCCTATGCAAGCAATGCTATAATAA
This sequence comes from Schistocerca gregaria, assembly GCF_023897955.1. Taxonomy (NCBI): domain Eukaryota; kingdom Metazoa; phylum Arthropoda; class Insecta; order Orthoptera; family Acrididae; genus Schistocerca; species Schistocerca gregaria. Next base: position 45,563,779 of record NC_064931.1, read on the forward strand.
TCTTACAACAAAGATTAGAGATTAGATTAGTACTTGTTTCATAGATCATGAATACGACACTTCGTAATTATGTGGAATGAGTCAGGTTAATAAAAGTGTCTATACAAGATATTAAATTACACAAAATATTACATGACGCTTTTTTTTGGGGGGGGGGGGGGGGGAGATTACCCACTTACTATATCCAAAAATTCATCTAATGAGTAGAAGGAGTTGCCATTCAGAAATTCTTTTAATTTCCTTTTAAATGCTATATGGCTATCTGTCACACTTTTGGTGCTATTAGGTAAGTGACCAAAGACCTTCATGGCAGCATAATTTACCCCCTTCTGAGCCAAAGTTAGATTTAACCTTGAGCAGTGAAGATCTTCCTTTCTCCTAGTGTTGTAGCCATGTACACTGCTATTACTTTTGAATTCATTCGTATTGTTAATAACAAATTTCATAAGTGAATATATATATTGTGAGGCTACATTGAAGATCTCTAGCTCTTTAAATAAGTGTCTGCAGGATGATTTTGGATGAGCTCCAGCAATTATTCTGATTACACGCTTTTGTGCTATGAACACTCTTTTACTCAATGATGAGTTACCCCAGAATATGATGCCATACGAAAGCAGAGAATGAAAGTAGGCATGGTAAGCTAATTTACTCAGATGTATATCGTCAAAATTTGCAATGACCATAATAGCATAAGTAGCTGAACTCAAAACTTTCAGCAGATCCTTAGTGTGTTTTTTCCAGTTCAACCCCTCATCAATGCACACACCTAGAAATTTTGAATATTCTACCTTAGCTACGGATTTTTGATCAAAGTCTATATTTATTAATAGTGTCATTCCATTTACTGTGTGGAAGTGTATGTACTGTGTTTTGTCAAAGTTTAATGAGAGTCCATTTGCAGAGAACCACTTAATGATTTTCTGAAAAACATTGTTTACAATTTCACCAGTTAATTCTTGTCTGTTGGGTGTGATAGCTATACTTGTATCATCTGCAAAAAGTACCGGCTTTGCATCTTCATGAATATAGAATGGCAAGTCATTAAGAACAGCAGAGGACCCAAGACTCAACCTTGTGGCTCCCCATTCTTGATTGTTCCCCAGTTTGAGAAATCACCAGTTTTTTTGCAAATTATGTGAACTGCTTATTTCAACTTTCTGCACTCTTCCAGTTAGGTATGATTTAAACCACTGAGCACTGTCCCATTCATACCACAGTACTTGAGCTTATCTAGAAGTATTCCATGATTTACACAATCAAAAGCCATTGAGAGATCACAAAAAATCCCAACAGGTGACTTCCTGTTACTCAGAGCATTTAATATTTCATCAATGAAAGTATATATAGCATTTTCTGTTGAAAAACCCTTCTGGAAACCAAACTGACATTTTGTTAAAACTTTATTTTTACAAAGGTGTGAAGCTACTCTGCAATACATCACTTTTTCAAAAATTTTGGATAAGGCAGTCAGAAGAGAGATTTGGCGGTAGTTGTTGACATCAGACGTATCCCCTTTTTTATGCAGTGGTTTAACAATGGCATACTTCAGTCTATCTGGGAACATACCCTGCTTCAGAGAGCTATTACATATGTGGCTAAGAATCCCACTTATTTCTTGGGAACAAGCTTTTATTATCCAGCTGGAAATGACATCAATTCCACGTGAGCTTTTATTCTTGAGAGAGTTTATCATCTTCCTAATTTCAGCAGGAGAGGTGGGTGGAATTTCAATTGTATCAAATGGTGTGGGTAAGGCCTCTTCCATTAACTGCCTTGCTTCTTCTAATGAACATTTAGATCCTATTTTCTCTACCACATTTAAAAAATGATTATTCAAAAAGTTTTTGACTTCTGGCTTGTTGTTTATCAAGTTTCCGTTCATTTCGATGGTGTGCTCTTGGTTGCCCTGTCTCCCTTGTAATAATATTCTAAATTGTTTTGACTTTCTTATCAGAGGTATTAATCTCAGACATGATGCACGTGCTTCTGGACTTTTTAATAACCTTTCTTAAAGTAGCACAGTAGTTTTTATAATATTTGGCTGTTTCTGGGTCATTACTCTTTCTTGTTGTTAGATACAGATCCCTTTTGTGCTTACAAGATATTTTTATTCCTTTAGTAAGCCAAGGTCTTTTGCATTGTTTCTTATAATTAGATTTAACTACTTTGTTGGGAAAACAGATTTCAAATTCTCTTACAAGTGCATCATTAAATACGTTATATTTTAAATTAACATCAGGTTCCTTATACACTTCATCCCAGCCTAACTGCTGTAATGAGCCTTAATTTCATAAGAAGTTATTTGTAAAATTCAAATAAATATTATTTTAGAAAATTTTGGGTGGAATAGGCCCATTATGAAGTGAGCAAACGGAAGCGTTAGATGTGTAACAAAAGTTCTGAGGAATGGAGTGGCATACAACAAGAACTTGAGCAACGTGGCTTAGCTTATGTACTTGGGGTTCTTCTTCAGAACATATGAACACACATGTATGCTCTTTGTCCATCTTCCAGTTCCATAAGAGATTATGCTCCAGTTATATACTTTCCAAAAAGGCTTCCTATCACTCAAATTTATATCAGTTCTTAATAAAGTTCCCTTTTTTCAAAACACTTTTCTTCCTTTTGTTAGTCTGCATTTGATGTCCTCTTACTTTGGCCACTGTCAATTATTTTGCTGCCCAAATAGCAAACCTTATCAAATATGTTTAATGTCCCATTTCCTTATACTTGTACAATTCTACCACACCAACCTGACTACTTTCCATTACTCTTGTTTTACTTTTGTTGATACTCATCTTATAACCATTTTCAAGATGCCACACATTCCATTCAACTATTCTCGGACATCATTTTTAGTTTGTGATACAATTACAATGTCATTGACAATTCCCATGGTTATTATTTCTTGTCCCTGAACTTTAATTCCTGTTCCACATTTCTCCTTGGTTTCCTTTTCTGCTTACTCAATTTACAGTTTTAATAACATGAGGGAGAGGTTACAGGCCTGTCTCACTCCATTCTAAGATACTGCTTCCCTTTTATGGCCTATGACTTTTGCAACTTCAGTATGGTTTCTGTCAAGTTATAAATAACTATTTGCCCTGTGTATTTTACCCCAGCTACCTTTAGAGTCTCAAAGAGAGTATGCTAGTTGACATAAACAAAAGCTTTCCATAAATCTACAAATGCTATAAATTATGTTTGTCTTTCTTCAGTCTACTTTCTAAAATAAGTTGTAGGCCTAGTGCCAGTTTTGCTTCATGTGCTCCCACATATCTCCAAAAGTCAAACTGATATTCCTCAAGGTTGCCTTCTACTATGCTTTTTTCTATTCTTCTGTAAAAAATTGGTGACAGTATTTTGCAACCATGATTATTAAATTGATGCTTTGGTAATATCCACACCTGTCCACATCTGCCTTCTTTGGAGTAGGATTTATTACATTTTTCTTTATGGCGGAAGGTATTTTGTCTGACTGATATTTCTCGCACAGAGTTTGGAATATGTTTCTCATGGCTGTCTATCTGAAGGATCTAAATAATTCTGACAGAATGTTGCCTACTATACAGGATTTCTTTAAACTAGGGTCTTTCAGAGATGTGTCAAACTCCTCTTGCATTATCATAACTCCCATGTCATCCTCTCCTCTTTCTATAATACATTGAGCTGACAAAAGTCATGGGACAGCAATAGGCACATATACACATAGTGGTAGTATCACGTACACAGGATATAAAAGGATAGTGCATTGGCAGAGCTGTCATTTGTGCTCAGGTGATTCATGTGATAAGGTTTCCGATGTGACTATCACCACACAATGGGAATTTACAGACTTTGAACACGGAATGGTAGTGGGAGCCAGTTTCATGGAGCATTCCATTTTAGAAATCATTAGAAAAGTCAATATTGAGATCCACAGTGTCATGAGGGTGCTGAGAATAGCACATTTCAGGCATTAACTCTCACCACAGAGAATGCAGTAGCTGACGGCCTTCACTTAATGAACCAGAGCAGTGGCTTTTGCATAGAGTTGTCAGTGCTAAAAGACAAGCAACACTGTGTGAAATAAGCACAGAAATCAATGTGGGGTGTATGACTAATGTATTCATTAGGGCAGTGAAGCAAAATTTAGCATTACTGGGCTATGGCAGGAGATGACTAACTTGAGTGCCTTTGTGAACAGCTTGACATCACCTGCAGTGCCTCTCTTGCGCTCATGACCATATCAGTTGCATCCTATACAACTGGAAAACCATGGCCTGGTGTAATGAGTACTAATTTCAATTAGTAAGAGCTGATAGTAGGGTTTGAGTGTGCTGCAGAGCCCATGAAGCCATGGACCCATGTTGTCAACAAGGCACTGTGAGAGTTTGTGGTGGCTCCATAATGGTTTGAGCAATGTTTAAATGGAATGGACTGGATCCTCTGGTTCAACTGATCTGATCATGTCACTTGACACTGGGCTACAGTGTTCATGATTTGTTTTCACAAAATATTAGAGCATTGAGGGGCACATATGTTTTTCTTCGGTTAAAGTTTTTAGTACTGGTGTCAACTGAAATATTGAAGTAAGTACATTTTTAAAAAAATGGAACCATATACTTTCTATAACTGGATTTGACAGCTCTTGAGAAGACAGTTATAGAGATGTAGCATTAGTTAATGTTGACGTTGAAACCTGTTGTAAAAAAAAAATTGGCATATGCCCTAGAATGTGATAGCACTGTGGCCGGAAATGGCATTTGTGGTGTAAATGCTGCCAACCAGATGTCTCAGAACAGACTGCATAGTTGTGTACTGTAAGGCAGGGCTGCACTATGAGAATAAAGCTTTATTTTCCCTTGAACCAACTTATGACTTAGATGCAGGTTCACCTACAATGTTGTATATGGAAATATGACACAGGCTATAATCTAGAGTATCACAAAGGGCTTAGGAAAACTATTTCACATTTGTGTACTCTCCCAGATTGAGGTGAGCTGAATCAGAGAAATCAGCTGTTCATTCTTCAAATATAAAGAGATCTTATACACTGTAAAAAACAAGTACTGTATTAAAAATCTAAAAGTTAGAACGAAGATTTGACGTGTCTTTTACTGTATGTGGCTGTGTGCTTCTTAGAGGTAAAATACATACTGTCAGACTGCTGTCTCTACCTACACTACTCTAAATTATATCATATGGGATACATTCATTGAACTAAACATATTATTGAAAATACTTTGGTGACCACCTGTAGACCACAAAATAAATATTCATCTCAACGAAACATCATTTCATGCTGAATGTAAGAACATTATGACAGTGTTACCAGCTACATGCAATGCACACTATTCACTTATCTGCCACAGCAATGCAATATCATACACACATCAATAAAATAAACAGTTTACTACCAACGGGTCGAGAGAGAGATAGAGAGAAAGCTTTAACCTCTATTTAAGCAAGAGTTCAAGCTGTTACCATGAAATGAAAGGCACATTTGCAATTGCCATTCAAAAGATCTATGAACAGATGTAATTTCAGTGAATGACATGGTAGAGGATGCACTGGTGATTCAATGACACATATTTCTGGCATAGTCGAGGCTTCATCATAGACTGCTTCTTTGAGTGCTCCCAATAGAAATAAACCAAGAGAAGTCAAATCAGGTGACCTTGCAAGCCATTTGACAACAGAATTTTGTCCTATCCAATATCCAGGGAAGTTCTCACTCAGTATTTGGGTTGCAACACAGGACGGTGGAGCTCGACAACCATCAAGTTTCAGCCACATAAACTGTTGAATATCCAGTGGTAGCTCTTCTAGAAAAAGCAGCAGAATGTTCAACTGAAAGTGTGTGTATGAATGTCCATTTAGAACACCTGAGATGAAGTAAGCTCTCACAATGTAATTTCCTATGATGCCATCCCATATTTTTACATTCCACAGCCATTGATGTCACACCTGACAAAGTCAGTGAGGATTTCTGGCGGCCCAGTAGTGCATGTTATGCAAATTTACATTGGTGTGGTTAGTTAACAATATGTTATTGATAAAGAGCACACGTTGGAAAAATGTATGGTCATCTCTCAGTTGTTGAAGGGCCAAACAACAAAATTCTGTAGGGTATTCAAAATCATGGTCATCAAGTGCCAGATGTAATGACAGATGATAGGGATCAAAATTTTGTCAATGCAGGATGTGAATGAGACTCATCTGGCTGATTCCACATTCCTTGGCAATATGTCTCACACTACTACATCGATTCATTAGCATCATAGCCAGAACAGCTTCTTCGTGTTCTCGGGCGGGTGTAGTCTTCTTTCTTGTACTCTTTTTGACATTCAAGCAGCCTCTTGACACTATCAGTTTAATAATTCATGCAATTGCCTAGTGCATCAGACACTGGCTATCCGGATAGATGGGCCTATACCACTGCACTACTTTTATGATATTTCTTTTAAATTCACCATATAAAAGTTGTACGTCCAACTTCTTATAGGTGTACATGTCTGCAAGCAATGAATGTTGAAGCAGAAATAAGTGGCCTGTAGTACAGACAAGTAAACAGGTAAGTGTACTGACATCTTGACACAGCATAGCACAAGAGGTCTGCTTGGAGGTGTTTGCGCCACTAATGGCAATTCTGGCCACTTGCTCTCAAATTCTAAAATATTCCTCAAATTTTTTTCTGGCAAGTTTCAACAATATTAACAAATGATATATCATTGTAATTGTCTTCTCAAGAGCCACTGAAAACAGTTATAAAAGGTATTTGATTCCATCTAAAAAAACGTACTTGCTTCAATACCTCCACTGATAAGAGCTTTAAAAACATTGACCAAAGAAATACTTGCTGAAATAAATCACAGGTGAACAGCCTGGTGTGAGTGCACAAAGCACACAACATTTTGGCAATTGATCTTCTTGCCATCATCAGGTGTACTGGTGTACATGTCTCACAATGTATGCAAACATCTATGATGATCCAACCAGGTGGCTTCCTCTTTCATTCCATTCTCCTATTCTTTCTTTCCCATAGCTTTGTCTTCTCTTCCTTTTTCAACTATTGAATTCAAGTCTTGCATCACAATTATGTTTTCATTTGCCTTAACTATTTGAATAATTTCTTTAAGTTCTTACATTCTTTATTGATTCTTAGCTACACAGATACCATCTAAGTGATAATCAATTTCATGTCATACATTAGGAAGCATTTGTGAGGCCCAGAAAGAATTTTCACTATGCAGCAGAGTGTGCATCGATTTCAAACTTAATGCCAGATTAAAAGTGTGTACTAAACGAGGACTTGAATCTGGGAACTTTGCCTTTCACGTGTATGTGCCCTACTGACACATCCATACCAGAATGACTCATAGCTCCTGTATATCTTGTGGGACTAACACTTTGGAAGTTAGAAGAAGAGGAACTGATGAAAGTAAAGCTGTGAGATAGATTGTGAGTTGTGCTTGGATATCTCAGTCACCAAGTGGAAGATAAAGGTCAAAGGTTAGAGTCCCAGTCAGGTGCATAATTTTAATTTGCCAAGAAGTTTGACATGAGCAGTCGGTGAGACAAGCTCATTATAAATGCATGTTCTGAGTTACAGAATTATCTTTAGTAGAGGAGACACATACACAAGGTCTTTCACAAAACCCCATAAAATGATTCCATGCCTGCTGGGTCCAGAGATCTAGGTGACCAAGAGCAGAACACAGTATTATCATGTCCAGTATGACTGATATAATGATTTGTAAGATGTTCATTTAAAGGTATGTGCTATGTTATGATTCACTGTGCTTTCACAGTGCTTGAAATTTTGACCTTTTTTGTACATTTTTTGTCATTCTTATTGATGTATCCACTATAGACTATGAGATCAAAAATATCCAGACACCTGGCTGAAAATGACTTACAAGTTCATGGCACCCTCCATTGGTAATGCTGAAATTCAGTATGGTGTTGGCCCGCCCTTAACCTTGATGACAGCTTCCACTCTCGCAGGCATCAGGTGCTGGAAGATTCTTGGGGAATGGCACTCCATTCTTAACAGAGTGCTGTACTGAAGAGAGGTATCAATGTTGGTCGGTGAGCCCTGGCACAAAGCCGGCATTCCAAAACATCCCAGAGATGTTCTATAGGACTCAGGTCAGGACTCCATGCAGGCCAGTCCATTACAGGGATGTTATTGTCATGTAACCACTCCACCACAGGTTGTGCACTATGAATAGGTGCTCAATCATGTTGAAAGATGCAATCCACATCACGAAATTGTTCTTCAAATGTGGGAAATGAGACATCAATGTAGGCCTGTGCTGTGATAGTGCCATGCAAAACAACAAGGGGTGCAAGCCCCCTCCAGGAAAAACATGACCATACCATATCATCACCATGTCCGAATTTTACTGTTGACACTACATACACTGCCAGATGATGTTCGCTAGGCATTTGCTATACCCACACTCTGTCATCAGATCAGCACATTGTGTACCATGATTCGCCACTCCACACAACATTTTTTCATTGTTCAGTTGTCCAATGTTTACACTCCTTACACCAAGCAAGGCATCATTTAGCATTTACCGGCATGATATGTGGCTTATGAGCATTGGCTTGACCATAAAATCCAAGTTTTCTCACCTCCTGCCTATCTTTCATTGTACTTGCAGTGGATCCTGATGCATTTTGGAATTCATTTGTGATGGTCTGGATAGATGTCTCCCTATTACACATTATGACCCTCTTCCACTGTCGGCAGTCTCTGTCAGTCAACAGACGAGGTCGGCCTGTACACTTTTGTGCTGTACATGTCCCTTCACATTTCCACTTCACTATCACATCAGAAACAGTGGACATAGGGATGTTTATGAATGTGGAAATCTCGTGTACAGATGTATGACCCAAGTGACACCCAATTACCTGACCACGTTTGAAGTCTGTGAGTTCTGCGGAGTGCCTCATTCTGCTTTCTCACAATGCCTAATGACTACTGAGGTCGCTGATATTGAGTATCTGGCAGTAGGTGGCAGCACAATGCCCGTAATATGAAAAACGTATGTTTTTGGGGGTGTCTGGATACATTTGAAACACATAGTGTATATTAAATAGTTATAGCTGAAGTAATTTCTACATTTATTCTGAATTACCTTGTTTGCATGACATAATTGTCACACCTTCCACAAGACAGGGAAATATTCAGACTTTTTCTCAAATGCAAGTACTCAAGTTGAAAACTAGTTTATTGGTATATAAGTTTCTGTAAGCCTTCTACTGAATACCTTGAGTTTCTTCTAAGTGTGGATGGAATACAGACAAAACAGTAAAATCCTGGTGGTAAAGTTTGAATCTGAAAATGTTAAAAGTTTTTCCAAAGAAAAAATATAGTGTTGTATGCATTTTATTTGTTATGTAGCAGAGATTTCACATCCCCCCAAAGAACTGATAAAAGTGGGCAAAGTTGAAGCAGATGGTGGAATGTAATCAGCCTTTCAAGTTACTGACAGAGAACCATAGATCTGTGTTCTGTCTACACATCTACATGCCAGTCAAAACTTGGCTCTTAACAATTTGTGCTCCTTATCATGGCATTGATGCTGTAATCTTGCATCTCATTTCCCAGAAAATTGTCCGCTTCCAGTCCAGACTTTTCAGTGGCAACTGTCAACATACTCTTTGACGTTGGAAGACATTGGGTAGTGGAGTTCTACTCTGATAATGAACACATAATGAAACCCTGAATTAATTAACCTGATTTTAAGGAAATCCTACTTTTAACAAATATTTCTCTGAGTCTTGGTGAAACTTCCATAAGAACAATGTCATTCTTCCCCATTTTTAACAAACTGTGCTTTAAGGAAGAAAATCCAAACACTCTGTAAATTAAATTTGCTTTTTATGCAATTCCTAACATGTCCAAGTGAGTTTCTCATTTATTTCAGTTTCATACTGGTTGTACTTTGTGTCCTATGATGGCGATATATGGGAATCTGTTCTTTCAGTTGACATGTATCTAGATTGAATTCCATTGTAATGATGCCAGAAAAAAATGTTGAACAAATCAGAAAGTGATTTCCACCCTGCCTGCCATGTGATGTTGGCACGTGATCTGATGCCACAGTCATTGAGTGATGAAGCACAAGCCATGAAGTGTTGACTTTGTTACAGCCAAATTTATAAGTTTTATACTTCTGTGGAGCTATGGCCTGCAATTGTAGGATGCTTACAATTCAGCAGATGCTGATGATTTCCCACAATGTTAAAGACAATCACAACATAAACCTTTCAGACATGGTGAAATTTAATTTGGCACCATATTAATTGTGAGCCATTGTCAAAAACTAGCAGTCCCTCTAGCTGAAGAAGGAACAATACCTACATGTCAACATTCAGTGATTTGGAAATGATTCTTTTAAAATGGTTGCAAGAAATACAAACAACTCTACAAGAGAAGGCTTGGAGTATCATCAGGAAGATCAGTGTTGAAAATTTCAGTGCATCAAACACATGGTTAGATTGTTTTTAGAAACATTACAATCTCTCATTTCAGGGTGTAAGTGGAGAAAGTGAGGCTGTGGATGCAGAAAATGTAAACCACTGGAAGAACACTATATTTCTGCAATTAATACAGGGTTGTGAGCACAGAGACAATTTCAGTGCAAATGAAACAGCCTTTTTTTACAGTTTACTTTCTATAAAAACCTATTCTGTTAAGGGAGAAAAATGCCATGGAAGTAAAAAAGCAATTAAAGAATAACTGAGCAATTAAAGAATAACTGGGAGTGAAAAATTGCTGCCACTGATAATAGGGAAATTTAAAACTGCTAGGTGTTTCAGAAATGTTAAGACATGTACAAAGCAGTACAGCAGCAATGCCATGATGAGGTCAGAAATCTTTACAAAATTTATCTGGCATTTAGATGCCAAACTGGGTGCAGCAGCTATAAAAATATTACTTATGATTGTCTGGTTGCATTGCATGTCCAAAGGAAATACCATTTCTGAGAAATAACAATGTTGTGTTTCTTCCACCTAACTGCACAAACCATCTCCAGCCTTTGAACCTGGATATGATACACCCCATTAAAGCCAAATACAGGGTAGCAGTTGTCCAGAAATCATTTATATTCCTTGAGAGGAAGGAAGTGATGAGGCTTAAGATTTTACAGGCCATGCATATGCTTGTTGCTGTGTGGAATTTTGTAACACAACAGACTGTGTTAAATTGTTTTCCAATGGCTGGTTGTGATTTATCAATTGCTGATGAAGACAACATCGTTCCACAAGAAGAATGGAATAGAATCACAGATGTTTCTGAAAATTTGACATTCCAGGCCTTTGTTTCTTGTGATGACAAAGTTTTGGCTGCAACACCCAAGATGAATGTGAGCATGATGCATAAAACTATGGTGAAGGAACACTGTGGGGTAGAAAGAGATGGTAGCAATGATCATGAAGAAGAAGAAGAAGAAGAAGAAGAAGAGGAGGAGGCCATTGCACCAAGTTTTGTTTCTGCTGTACAATGTACTGTCAGGAAATGCTTTTTGTCGTTTAATGCAGAGGAGTGAGTTATAACAAACATCAGCCAACTAGAGTGACAATTTCTGTGATTACAGTATGCTGGAAGAAGAAAATATCAACACTTCTATATTTAAAAAAAATTATGAATGTGTTCTGCAATAAGTGTGATTTACGTGTATGTTGTATTTCAATTTGTAGAAGATTATTGTTAAGTTTGTGACTAAATATCTCTTATGTCATCTAAAAATTATTGAATTATGACTCTAGGTCACTCTTTCTGTGTACCTAGCCAAAACTCCCATTTAAGAAAAACCCCTATTTCAGGAAAAAATACTTGAGTCCCCAGTGATTCATTAGAAAGGGGTTTTACTGTGCTTCTCATTAAGTAGTCATCCCTCAATCATTACAAATGTGAGTCCTGATACTGACTCACTCCAGTTACTTATAGATGTCTGACCAGGCTACATGAATATTTAACAGGTATTGACATAAAGACTGATCACCTCACCAGAAATTCATGAACTGTACAACACAGCAGACAGGAATTTTACAGTCATTAGCAAAATTGCTCTTGTCAAAACATGGGAGTGCCTGCAACCCATATTGGACAGTGTGTAATGTAATTTGGCTTGCCATGATCAACACATTGTCAAATATGTTACAGAATCTGCATGGGTTCCACCATGGAGAAAGTCATGATTATGATACTAATGACAACCTGTATGATCAATGACATTCCATGCATTGATGTCATACATAACGTCTCAAAGAACAGACATCATATCCATATAAGTATGTAGTTCCGGCAATACTGGCCATGAGCTACTTCTTCTGTGTGGATGCACACACATTACCCAAACTCTTACGGGACGTGGTAAGAATGTCTTCCACAAGTAATGAGTGTGGTGGGTAGGGACACTACAAATGCATTGTGTGGACATATAAGGTGAGAATGTGGCTCTCACAGGATGCATGCACTAGATAGTCCCTGCAGTTGCACTATCCTCTGTGCACTCAGTGGCTCAGATGGACAGAGCATCTGCCATGTAAGCAGGAGATCCCTGGTTCGAGTCCTGGTCAGGGCATGCTTTTTCACCTGTCCCCATTGATATATATTGATACCTGTCAGCAGCTGAAGGTGTTACTATATAATTCTAAACTCATCAGTTTGTTGTATTAACAATGGTGAAGTACATTCTGCTCACACTAGAAATAAAATTCACTAAAGGGTGCTGTTACAATGACCTGAAACAAAGTACTGTAATACAGACTTATCATTCCTTCAACCCCAACATTAACACACATGCTGGTGCAACAATATGGCTATTACAGATTTCATACCACGGCATGACACAACTTGTCCAATCAAGTCTGGAAAATCACAAACTGGACATATGTCCAGGCCATCAACAGCTAATCAGTTAGTCTCTGTTGTCTGCTGTTCTAACAGTACAAAGATTTAATGAACAAGTTGGGCCTTGGCCTCAGTGACCACAATCTATCAATTAAGAGTTACGGCAGCATGAGAAAACTGTGAATCAGTGGTGGCCAAATCACTGTCCTTCTACCAAGGACTTGACTACATGGTTACATCATTTTCTAGTCCCATTCAGTAAAGCCCTTAGTGCCCTCCACTATTATAAAAATAATTATGAGCCACTGAAGTCAGGTATGTTGTCCTCAGCAACATGTTTCACATCTAGGCGGTTGGCACATGGCTACAGTTTAGCAATGGTCATTCATTTGAGTGGACATATGGTTGATAATCATGCCCAGATAAAAGCTTTTGTAAGTTATGGCAGTGGTGTTACATTATGTGATTGCTTGCACATGTGGCCCTAACTACATTCAAGACAGCCATATTGTACACCAGTAAGCTATAACATTTGCTCATCCTTTTGTGTGGGAATGTCAACCAAACATCTATCTTCTGTAATGAATAGCCATCACCAAACTGAGGCCAAGACTGAGTTGACTATCCACAGGCAGGACATTCTGCTGACTACATCATACTAATCTTCAATGACTGCTTCATAATCTGTGCCATTGTGATTGTTCAATGTCCAGATTTGTGTGGCATTCAAATGTGCCAGTGACCTGATGTTGGACTGCATGGGAATGTGAGCACAGGCATGCTCATTGTTGATGTTCTGATTGACCGTATCTGACCATCACAGGGGAGGCTCACCAAATTTTGCACCAAGGACATTGTAACACCTTCACATCTGCAACTGTCATTGAAGAGCAAGTACTGGATTCCTTGCAATATTCTGTGTCACCCCAACCAATGATCAGCAACTAGCAGCAGTTGGAATAGGGAATTAACATGTCATGTATAGGTTGTCATTAACACCACAACACAAATGGCCGCATTTGTAGTGGTACCATGACCAGAAAGCATGCACTGCTGATGAATGGCATTGGATTGTGTTCAGCAATGAATTGCATTCCTGTGTCACTCTATACAACCACCATTGGCACATATGTTCACAACCTGGGGAATGGTCCCACTCTTCCAATATTTTGTAGAAATATAGTGGTGATACTCCTTACATCAGGGTGTGGGGAGCCATTGGGTATCACTTCATATCATGGCTGAGAGTAGTTGAGGGAAACATGACAACAAAAAAGTATGTTACAGACATCTTGCACCTTCAGGTGTTACCTCTCATGTGACAGTATTGTGGTGCCATTCTTCAATAGGGTAGTACTTGTCCACACATGGAACATGGCACATGTCTCATGAACAGTGTGTGTGATGTAAACTCCCAGATCTATCCTTGATAAAACATCTATGGCTCCACCTTGGATGTCAACTCCATCCCAGAGATAGTATCCTCAATATCTAGGACTAGTTACAACTGTCTGTAACTCAGTTTGCCTGAAGAGAGGATACAATGACTTTATGACATCCTTCCTAAACAAGTAAATGCATTCATTCATTTCAGAGTGGGTGTAATATCAGATTGATAGGTGGGCTCATTCTGCCAAGTTCTATGTAAATATTACTCAATTTTGTATAACTGAAATAATATCTCGTACCCTGTCAGCCCATGCAGTTCCATTTTGTTTTCTCCTCCTTTTGTTGTTGTTTCACCTTTTTTGGTCAGGCAGTGTAGCTGACTTAATAAAGGATTCAAATATACTGGAGGAGACTTCATTATCCAACTATCCAACTATTGTTTGCAACAATTATTGTAAGTGGTGAGCATGAAATGACATCTTCCAAACCAATACTAAATGTTTTCTCTGAAAATTAATCAGAAAAAATAGATCTGAAGCCCACTCATGATATACACTTTATAACAGAACATAAAATCAGGTATGTCAGTAATTTCTTTACATGTAATGTTTTATGTAAATATAGCCTTTGACTGCAAGTGTAACAACTTATCTTTGGTCATGGGGGAAGGAGGCCGAGCTTTGAAGGTGGTGGTTGATGGTCTTTGGATCGGGAGCGTGGGTTGGAGGAGGTGGCGATACGGATGTGGTGTAAAACAATGTCTTATTTCATATTATTGTAGAAGTGTTAAATGTGAATAAATGGATTAAATAGTGATGTGCAAAAATAATGTAACTTTTGCTCTCTAAAAACAAAAATACCATATCGTCCTACAAACCAGTTAGTCTCATCCAAACACAAAGAAAACCGCGGGAACATCGCAGTGGAATCACCTCTACATTTCACGAAGACAACAACGCAGCCATCGATATGAGTTAAGTACCAAATTGTTCAGAGTTGTTAATGACCTCGGCCTATAAATTTGAATCTCCTTTAGTGCCTGAAGTCACCATGTGGACAAAGGAGTAGGACAGCTTATAGACTGTGGAAATCCTAGGAAGAGGTCCGTTAAACTTAGAAGCTCGTCCAGGATATTACAGTTAAATGCAATGAGACTAATTGTGCTTCATTTGCGGAACATTATAAATTTTATAATTCGTAAAACATGAATAGCATTGTACACGTTTCGTGGTCCAGAAAAAGTAGTGTGAGAACCAAGAAAGTGCTTGCTTATTGGAGAGATGGACCTGTGATCGACGTCGTGGTCTGCAAAGATATGTACAATTCTGCTTTGTTTTAAACTTTTCGTCAAAACAGTGTCCAAACACGTGGTGCCATCATGACGCTATCAGAAGAAATTAAAAAGGAAGTGGGAGAAATGTTAAACTCGAACATGTGTGGTGTAAGTGACGATCCAGATGACACAAAACAAAAGAAAACTGGATCAACAGGACTGGGTAAGTTTACTCTTTGCCAGAATAGGACAAATGCAGTCCGAATTAACAATGGCAATGAATTCAAATAGTGAATTCCTAGAATCAAAAATAAATGCATCCAGTGAGTAACTAGAAGTGAAATTAAACTTAGCTAGTGAATCGCTGGAAGCAAAAATGAAAAGCAACGGTGATGTACTGAAAGAAGAGATCTCAAATTTAAAACTTCAATTAGGAGAAAGTTTGAAGGGCAAGAACTCTAAAATTGAGGCTACAGAAAATAAGTTTGTGACCTTAGAAAATAAATTGGCCACAGTTAGCTCAAGTCAAGGAAAAGAGATTGAAAGGTTAACTGCAGCTCAAAGAACTGTGGAGGAGACAGTAGACAAATTAAGTCTTGATACAGAATCAAAAGTTAACGCCTTAGATGCTGAGTCTGTAACATGTAATTTAAGTGTAATAGACAAGAGATTCACTGAAATAAAGATAATTTTGTGTCTAGAAATTTATGTATGAATGGTGGGAGTGTGTGGAGTAATTCACCTGTAAAAAGTTTTCCTTGTGATAATTTACATCCTGTAGACTTTTTACACCACTGCTCTGACAACCTTGTCCCTGGCATGTCTGATAATCTAAAGATTAATTTTGTAAAAAAATTCCTTGAGGGAGAAGCTTTGTCGTGGGCAAACCAACATTTTGATGAGTGGAAAACGTTTGCTGATTTTAAGAAGAGTTTCTTAAATACGTTTTGGTCTGAGACTGAACAGGGCAGAATAAAAAGTTAATTTTTAAATGGGCCTAGTTTCAGGGGCAGAAACCAATCAATGAAAGACTTTTGCAGGGATCAACTTAGGAGATTGGTGCATCCAGATAAACCCTTTGACGAAATGACGCAAATTGATGCCCTTAAAAGAATACAGTGGGAATTAGTGCATGGACCTGATGACTGTTTAGACCAGTTTCTAAAATATATAGACAAATTAGACAGGGCAATGGAGAGAAATGTGCAACAGTGTAGTAATGGAAACCATTACAGTGGGAGGTGGAATTCTGATTAATGTGGGGAGAACACTAGAAGGGACGCTAGAGATTTTTGGAATGAACACCAATATGATAGAACAAGAGAGTACAATGCTAATGGGAGAGGGAGTAACTGGGGAAACAGTGGTGTAACTAGGAACAACAGATGGGAAGGTAACAACAGAATGAATACAAATTGGAGGAGTGACAATAGAGGTAGACATTTAAACATAATAGGATTACTAATGTTCACACAAAACCCAATAGTGTAAATAACTGTACCATAAACAAACAGGTTAAAAACCAGGAATATCAAGTGAATTATATAAATTTTGATAAAAAATTTTGGGATGCTATGTGGCACAGTAGACCACAACAAAATAAACATAGGATAGATCAAAGTTCTGAGTTAATTCTGGATGAGGAGATGTTAAATGATATTTACAGCTGGCCAAAACGGGGAGAGCAAGCTACTGATGAAGAGAGTAATAAATGTTTTAGTTCAGTATTGGGGGGGGGGGGGGGGGGGTTGTTCACACAAGAAGGTAATAGTGAATCAGCTGATGATATACCTAAGCAACAGGAAAAAGAATCAACCATAGAAAGTGAGAAACAGAGAGAAATAGATGAAACTGGCAGTAAAGTATACCATAGTAGTGACGATGTTAGTATTATTGATGTGAAAAGAATGGTAAGCAAACCAGAAGGTGAGTACAATGTTTTTATTGAAATAAATAATGAAGTGTTGAAACTTGATGATAGTTGTGATGATGAATCAAAGGAATATGACAAGAATAATGAAGTGACAGCTGAAAATCAATTGCTACATGCCTGTTCTGATGATTTCATGGTTAATCAAAGTGGTGATAACAAAAGTGAAAATATTGTGAAAGAATTAGATTTGTGTGATATTATTGAAAGTAAAGGAAGCCAATTTTTAGAAATCCTGTGGAACCAGTATAATGAGAGTTGTAGTAGCAAAGTGTTTTGGTATCATCTAAGTACAATTAGTAGAGTTTTATGCCCACGCTGGTGGGAGAGTAAAAGAAAGAGTCTGAGTGAAAGGTACATAAACAGTAGGGAGATATTTTGTGTGCAGCCAAAGTGTAAACTTGACAATAGTAACTTAGAATCTGAAACTCAGGTAAACCTGATGAAGACTGAAAGGGAGGGAGTAGATGGAAATTATAAAGAAATTGAAAAAGATTTATAATATGAAGTCCCTGAGGGGAAGGCAGATGAAAAGGAAATAGGCTGTCCATACATTAAAATAAGAGTCAATCAATGGGAAGGACACTGTCTTATTGATACAGGAATCCCCATATGTGCAATATCAGAAAAATGTAGAGATAAAATTAGAGATGGTAAGAACTTTGTAGAAATGCCAGTTGTAGGGGCAAAAATTAGAGGTGCCACTGGTAGGCAAAGTAAGGTAGTTAAGAGTCAAGTATTGTTAACGTTTGAAATTGAAAATGTGGAGTTTGAGCAGGGTTGCCTTGTGGTCCCAAGGTTAGAAGAAAATATCAATTTTGGCATAGATTGGGTCTTAAAAGTGGGTGTAAGCTTCTCTTGGGAAGATAAGAGTGTTATAATCACTGAACCTTAGAAAAATAGTATTCTGAAAACAGAAATGTTCATCCTTAACTGTAGTAATTCTTGCAACCTTATCAAAGCTGTTGTAAGCGAGGTAGATAATCAACCCATAAGTGATAACACACCCTTTGACCTTATAAATGAACAAAATTTCGAACAATTAGTCAAAGTCAAATTGAAGGAAGCTGTAAATCTAAGTGAAAGTCAGAAAAATCAGTTAAGAGAAGTGTTATGGGAATTTCAGGATACATTTAGTGAGAGACCAGGGAAGGTAAAAGACTATCAGTGCAGACTTCAACTCAGAGATCATCTTTTCTCCTTAAAACCATATGGCATTCCATTCTCCAGGAAAAAGATGTAGAAAGGGAAATCCAAAAAATGGAAACTTGGGGAATTAGAGAAAGAAGTCGAAGTGCTTACAACAACCCATTAGTAGTTGTGTCTAAGAGAAATGGTGGGGTTAGACTTGTGCTTGACTCTAGGCACCTTAATAAGTTCTTGATTAGAGAAAATGACAATCCTGACAATATGGATGAACTTCTGCACAAATTTGATAATGTAAAATTTATGAGTATCCTAGACTTGACATCTAGTTTTCACCAAATACCACTTGAACTTGATTCTAGGAAGTATACTGCCTTTTTTTATGGTGGCAAAAGTTACCAATATTGTGTTGTCCCTTTTGGATTGAATGTATCTGTTGCTGAATTTATCAGAGCACTGTATTTTGTATTAGGTGATGAATTGTCCTCAAAATTAATAGTATATATAGATGACATTCTTGTAGCTGGAAAAACCTGGGAAGATCATCTAAATCTTCTGAGAAAAGTATGTTCAAAATTGAGGGAAATGGGAATGACTGTAAAATTGGAAAAATGTTGTTTTGGAGTTAATGAACTGAAATTTTTGGGGCATAATATTTCAGAAAAGGGAATCTTACCTGATAAGGATAAACTTGAGACTATTGTAAACTTCCCTAACCCCAAGAACAAAAAACAACTCAAGTCCTTTTTTTGGTCTCACTGGATTCTATAGAAAATTTCTTAGTACCCAAGCTTTAAATGCAAACTGCTTATGTAACTTACTAAAAAAGAATACTGTTTGGGATTGGACACAAGAATGTCAGGATGCATTCGTGGAAATAAAACAACAACTGTCCTAAAGTCAGATGTTGTATAGACCTGTTATGTCGTTACCATTCTGTATAATGACAGATAGTAGTGAGACAGGTTTAGGGGCACACTTGTTTCAAAACATAGAAGTAGAAGGAA
The DNA here is from genome assembly GCF_023897955.1 of Schistocerca gregaria. Classification (NCBI taxonomy): domain Eukaryota; kingdom Metazoa; phylum Arthropoda; class Insecta; order Orthoptera; family Acrididae; genus Schistocerca; species Schistocerca gregaria. The sequence continues at coordinate 45,583,383 of NC_064931.1, forward strand.
AATTAGAACACCTTTCTATTGCTTTTGCTACCTGGGCTTTACTAAAGTATGAAAAATCATACAGTCACAGAGAAGGAACTACTTGCCATCCACTGGGCATTTAATAAGTTTAAAAGTTATCTGTTAGGGCACAAGGTAATTGTTTTCTCTGACCATAAAGTTCTATCTTATATTCAGGAGTGCAGACTCTATCATGACTGTATAACAAGGTGGGTTTTATTCCTTCAACAGTTTGACTATGAGACCAAATTTATTCAGGGTAAACATAATGTCATTGCAGATGCCCTTTCCAGACTACCAGTAGGTGCAGATGTTGAAAATACTTATGGAAAAGAGGGGAAAGAGTTCAAACTTATGTACTTAAAGGGTGTAAAAGATGAAGCTGAAATACTGAAAATCTGTAATGATATTCGTAGAAACCAGACCCATGATGAAAGTTGGAAGTTGGTTAAAAGTTATATAGGGAAAAAGGGAGGAGAAAAGGTAGATCAGTATTATAAAGTACAAAAAGGGATTTTTTAGAAGACCTAGACCTGGCTTAGACAATTGGAAACTATGCTGGCCTGAGCAATGTATTGACATGTTAATCAGGTACATACGTGAAAGCTTCGGACACTAAGGAGCAACAAAATGTGTACAGAAGATACAGGAAAATGTATACTTCTATAATATCAGTAGGAGAGTGAAGAAAAAACTTGAAACCTGTGATCATTGTCAGAGGATAAAAGTGAGTAACCGGATTTCTAAAGGACTGATGCAAAACATTTTACCAAATAAAAACCTTGAATTGACAGCTATTGATCTATATGGACCACTACCAAGATCAACGGGAGGGTACAGTTACATCTTCATTATAGTTGATGTTTTCTCTAAATTTATAAAATTGTATACATTAAAGAGAGCAACTAATAAACAAATTATCATCAAGCTGAAGAATCATTATTTCACAAAGGTTGGTATACCCCAGGCCATCATGTCTGATAATGGGTCATAGTTTACATCTAAATTATGGAAAAATTTTATTGAAGATACAGGAAGAAAACATATTTTGATTTCGGTTTGTCACCCATGAAGTAACCCGGCAGAAAGGCACATGAGGGAAATTGGAAGGCTCTGCAGAACATACTGTAGTAAAAATCATGTTAATTGGATTGAAAATGTTACTGACTTCGAGGATATAATGAACAGCCTACAGCATTCATCCACTGGTTTTTCACCTTATGAAGTAATGTTTAATAGACAACCTGCAAAATTGGTTTCGGAGAATGTTGATTTCCCACCTTGTCAAACTATGACACCCCAGCAAAGAGAGACAGCTGTTAGGAACACTATGAAACAGCAGGGAGAGGTAAGAAAATGGAGACATGATGCAAGAAGTAAAGGAGTACAGTTCAGAACGGGAGATCTGGTTTTAGTAACAACACAGGAAAAATCTAAATTGATGAGTTCTGAAATAAAGAAATTTTTCGACATCTATGTAGGCCCCTTTGAAATCAAGGAAAACCCACACCGTAATGCCTATAGGCTAATCTACCCAAAATCCAAGAAGTTATTTGGACTGCGCAATGTTACAGAGTTAAAACTCTACAAACATGACCCATAAAATAGTCATTAATAAGTAAAATGCTGCTTGGAAAGAACTAGTTGACTGGCCCAACTATATCACTTTATTGCTTTATCATTCAAGGAAAACTTCATGTCAAAGTGTGGGACTATGTCAACTAAAAGTATGAAGTAGATTTTGTGTATGTGAATTATGTCTGTACTAATGTCTCTTTGTTCTCTAATATACCCATTCATTAAATTTGGTATGAGATCAGTGTGTCAGACTATGAACCAGTCTACAGTGTCATAGTAATTTCTCTTAACAGAAACCAAAGTTAATGATGTGGACACTTTTAAAGTAATAAGATATGAATAATGATTGTGTGTAAGAAGATAAAACCTTGTCATTTGTAAGCTATGTCAGATGGAACATTATTTAATGGATAAAGCAAACTGGAGGTACTTGTCAGATTATGAGAGTGTGCGTTGAAAGACCAGGCATATTACAGTGTGTTAAAAATATAGTGGATAGTCATGAAATTTAATTATGCAAATTAAGAATATATTGAGGTTTAGAGCATTATGGAGACAGATGTTGGTGTGTTACTTTTGAAACCCCTGTGATGGATTGAAGATTATGTGATACTAATTTTGAAGTTTATATTGTGGGAGAATATTTTGTAATAGTTTAGATAATTTAATGCTAAAGTGAATGAAGAGCTGTTAGGAATTTATCCCATACCCTGTTACACAATTTGAAGTAATTTCTATTCATGGCAATATGCTATTTGAGCACAAGAGAGTAAATAAAAATGAAACACTGTTTAATAATGATGTAAAGTTAAGGTATAAATACTAACAATCTTACACAATTTAAGTGTAGAGTTTGTCATAGTTTGACCTATAAAGCTGACATAGATGTACAATGTGAGGATACTGCAATGATAGTCACAATCATATATGGAACGTCTCAGCTACCTCATTATAAAGGAACATTAAATCATAAATGTGTAAACCAATCTGACTCTGAAAATACAGTGCTGATCACACATAATTGAATTTGCACTGGATCCACCATGTGATTATATTCATCACATATACATGAATTTTCCCTAAGAGACAACCATTTAACATTGTGTATAAGTATTACAATATTTTGAACTATGTCTATTTTATGTGTGTGGTTAAAAAGAACCTGTTTATTTTAGAATAATGATTTCTTTAGATTTAATGGTTGTTTTGGGCACAAGCCATGCCATAAAGTATTTTATTGAAGCACTAATATTAAAAGATTGTGAGAGATGCATCATTTAACAGTTCACTTAATACATTCTAAAGAAACCACTGATAATGTTTCCTGCTATCAAGAGAGTGAGTTTAACTAAGATGCATTAAGTCAGTATTGAAGTAAACTTGAGTTTATACATATACTATATAATTATGTACCCATCTTAACATGGCTCTGCAGCTACCATGTTCAATTAAATTTGAGGTGCCATATTTTATTGTTAGTTATAAACTCATTACACTTATTACTCAATACAGCCAATGTAACCTTCAAATTGTATATCTTGGAAAGTATATATACATAACTAAGATCACTTGGGAAACCAATTTTGTTACTAACTTTCGGAACTGGAAATTTTATCATGATGTATGTATTAGATTATTTTATTCCATAGTGACACACAATCCCATGCATGCCATGCATGGACTTGTGTGTGGGGGGAGGGGGGGGGGCTATTATAACAGAACATAAAATCATGTATGTCAGTAATTTCTTTACATGTAATGTTTTATATAAATTTAGCCTTTGACTGTGAGTGTAACAGCTAAGAGATGGTTATCTTTGGTCATGGGGGAAGGAGGTCGAGCTTTGAAGGTGGTGGTTGATGGTCTTTGGATCGGGAGCGTGGGCTGAAGGGGGTGGTGATACAGATGTGGTGTAAAACAATGTCTTATTTCATAATATTGTAAGAGTGTTAAATGTGAATAAATGAATTAAATAGTGATGTGCAAAAATAATGTAAGGTTTGCTCTCTAAAAACCAAAATACCACATCACCCTACAAACCAATTAGTCTCATCCAAACACAAAGAAAACCGCGGGAACATCGCAGTGGAATCACCTCTAGACTTCACGAAGACAACAACGCAGCCATCGATATGAGTTAAGTACCAAACTGTTCGGACTTGTTAACGACCTTGGCCTATAAATTTTAATCTCCTTTAGTGCCTGAAGTCACCATGTGGACAAAGGAGTAGGACAACTTATAGACTGTGGAAATCTTAGGAAGAGGTCCGTTAAAACTTTAAGACAAGAAAACTTATACATCACAAAGGGGTTATGCAAAGTGGTCACAAATTGATCATACAATGAAAAATGTAAAATTGTAAACTTTTGTGTCTTGTGGATGAAGGTGTGACTCAGTACTGCAATTTGTAAACAGGGGACACGGTGATACCAAGGCATAGAGACTTTGTGAATTTCACTTTGTGTACTCAGTTCGACAGTAACCATGCCTTGCATGAACAACATACACAGATGTTAACACTTGAGAGAGGGTGTGATGTTGGTATTAAAGAAGCCAGTTAGAGAAATTGGCAGATCATTCGACACTTGAACAGGAGTGATGCCACTATTTGATGATACTGACAGGAATGGGTGAACCATGGCTGAACACAGAATCAAGAAGAAAGCAGTTGATCTAATTGGGCAACAGAACTTGAAGGCCAAGAAATCATAAGAGAAGCACTCAGAGTCCTGGACATATCATTGTCATCAGTTTGACATGCAACTGGTGCTACAGTGACCCCAGCTACCAGAAATGGTGATCAGCTCAAAGTGCTCCTTGTGGTTACTACCAGTGATCCCTGTACACCAACAAGCCCATTTGTAGCGGTGTCAGGCATTTTCAGCCTGTAATCTCATTGAATGCAATAGAATTCTATCCCACTTTGAACTGAGCCTTAATAACTAGCAAAGATGTATCTGGAGATGCTGTGGAGAGATACCAATCTGACAATGAGGAGTGATGGTCTGGGGTACTATTTCATGGTAGTCTTACTACTTTCATTGTCATCTAAAAGGAGGGGGGGGGGGCATTGATAGTGATTGGGCCAAATATCTCACAAAATAAGCATCAAACAAAAAAACTGCAAAGAACGAAACTCGTCCAGCACTACGGTTGGGGCTCGCTAGATGGCACTGCCATAAGTCAAATGGATATCAACTGTGCTTTTTAAATAGGATCTCCCATTTTTTATTACATATTCATGTAGTGTGTAAAGAAGAAATATGAGTGCTTTAGTTGGACCACTTTTTTCACTTTGTGATAGATGGCACTGTAATAGTAACAAACGTATAAGTACATGGTATCACATAACATTCCGCCAGTGGGAATGGTATTTGCTTCATGATACATTACTTGTGTTAAAATGGACTATTTACCTATTGTGGAAAAGGTTGATATTGTGTTGATGTATGGCTATTGTGATCAAAATGCCCAACGGGTGTGTGCTACGTATGCTGTTCGGTATCCTGGATGACATCTTTCAAGTGTCCGGACTGTTCGCTGGATAGTTACATTGTTTAAGGAAACAGGAAGTGTTCAGCCACATGTGAAACATCAACCACAACCTGAAACCTGCACATCAGTAGCAGACAAATTGCGCGAGAATTGGGAATCTCAGAAACATCGGTGTTCAGAAGCTACATCAACATTGATTGCACCTGTAGCATATTTATATGCACCAGGAATTGGATGGCAACGACTTTGAACCTTGTGTACAGTTCTGCCACTGGGCACAAGAGAAATTACGGGACAATGACAGGTTTTTTGCACGTGTTCTATTTAGCGACAAAGCATCATTCACCAACAGCGGTAATGTAAGCTGGCATAATATGTGCTACTGAGCAACGGAAAATCCATGCTGTCTGTGACAAGTGGAACATCAGCGACCTTGGCGGGTTAATGTATGGTGCAGCATTATGGGAGGAAGGATAATTGGCCCCCAATTTTATTTATGGCAATGTAAATGGTGCAATGTATGCTGATTTCCTACGTAATGTTCTACCGATGTTGCTACAAGATGTTTCACTGCATGACAGAATGGCGATGTACCTCCAACATGATGGACATCTGGCACATAGCTAGTGTGGTGTTGAAGCAGTATTGAATAGCATATTTCATGACAGGTGGATTGGTCGTCAAAGAACCATACCATGGCCCACACGTTCACCAGATCTGATGTGCCTGGATTTCTTTCTGTGGAAAAATTTGAAGGATATTTGCTATCATGATCCACCGACAATGCATGACAACATGCGTCAGCACATTGTCAATGCATGTGCAAACATTATGGAAGGCGAACTACTCGATGTTGAGAGGAACGTCGTTACACATATTGCCAAATGCATTGAGGTTGACGGACATCATTTTCAGCATTTATTGCATTAATGTGGTATTTATAGGTAATCATGCTGTAACAGCATGCATTCTCAGAAATGATAAGTTGACAAAAGTACATGTATCACATGGAACAATCGAAATAAAATGTGCAAACGTACCTACGTTCTGTATTTTAATTTTAAAAAACCCACCTGTCACCAACTGTTCATTTAAAATTGTGAGCCACATGTTTGTGACTATTACAGAGTCATCTATCACAAAGTGACAAAAGTGGTCCAACTAAAACATTCATATTTCTTTATGTACTACATGAATATGTAATGAAAATTGGGGTTCCTATTAAAAAAAAAAAAAAAAAAAAAAAAAAAAAAAAAAAAAAAAAAGTTGATATCCATTTGACCTATGGCAGCACCATCTAGTGGGCCAACAATAGCGCCATCTGGTTTACCCTTTCAACCTAGACAAGTTTTGTTCTTTGTAGTTTTCTTGTTTGATGCTTATTTTGTGAGATATTTGGTCCGGTCACAATCAATGGACCACCCTATATATCACCCTTACAGCACAGCAGTATTTAAATGATATTCTACACCATGTTTAGTTGCCCTTCATGGCAAGCCATACTGGGCTTACACTTTAGCAAGATAATGCCCACACACATGACAAGAGTTTCTTCTGCTTGTCTTCATACTTGCCAAATGCTGTCCTGGCCAGCAGGGTCACTAGATCTCTCCCAAGCTGAATATATTTGGAGCATTATGGGCAGGATGGAGATTTTAAGGATCTAACACATCAGTTGAACAGAATTTCACACAATATCCCTCAGGAGGACATCCAGCAACTCCATCAATCAATTGTCCAAGGCTTGGTCGATTATTTATCTAAAAATGAGCTGAAATTCTTCTCCATAAGGGCCAGAGGAGGACCAATGTCTTACTGACTTACTCAGTTTGTGATTTCTGTCTCATTTGGATAATTTCTTCACACTGAATAATTTTTTTTGTCTTTGGGTGTATATTAAATACAAAGGCAACAAATAGACTTGTCCTCTATACAGATGTTAGTATTGAAATTTTTATCAATGATCTTGAAGCAGCTGTAGTAAAAAATCAGTATTGAACTATAAAGGGCAACTAGAACCAGCATAAAAAGTTATATGTTCAATAAATTAAAGAGACAGTACGGTCTTAACTCAAAGAGGGACATGGGACATATAGCACTGGGCAGGCTAATGGAGAAGAATTTCAGCTCAGTTTCAAATGAATAATTGACCAAGCCCTGAAAAAATAAACAAAAAATAGGTCAATTCATGACGGGAGGGATCATTCAAAGTCTACAGTCTCTGTACAGAAACTTCTAATGAAAATGAGACTATTGCACTATAACTATAAAACAAAGCATAGAGCTATAGATAATGAGATATGAAAGAAAATGCACCTGGCTGCCAAAAGGGCAATATATGAAGCCTTCAATGATCAGAATCATAGAATTTTATCCAAAGACCTCTCAAAAACCCCAAACAAATTCTAGTCATATGTTAAGACTGTGACTGATATTGAAATTATAATGTCTAGACCCACAAATATGTTGCAGTAACTAAAAATTGATCATTAAAAAGCAAAAGCATAAATTTTGAACTTCTTTTTCAAAGGTTCCTTTGAAAAAGAAAATGCAGAAGTACTACTTCAGTTTAAATCTCTCACCACTACAGATATTAGTGATATACACTGAAGTGCCAAAGAAACTGGTATTAGCATCCGTATTCAAATACAGAGTCATGTAAACAGGCAGAATAAGGCACTGCAATCAACACCTATATAAGACAACCAGTGTCTGCCTTATCTGTTAGATCAGTTACTTTGGCTACAATAGCATGTTATCAAGATTTAAGTGAGTATGAATGTGGTGTGATAGTTGGTAAACAAGCGATGGGACACAGCATCTCTGAGGTGCATTCTGACAGACTTGGGCAATTCAAGCAGGACAATGCAACACCTCACACATCCAGAACTGCTACGGAGTGGCTCCAGGAACACTCTTCTGAGTATAAACACTTCCACTCACCACCAGACTCCCCAGACCTGAACATTATTGAGCATATCTAGGATGCCTTGCAACATGCTGTTCAGGAGAGATTCAACCCTGTTGTACTCTTATGGATTTATGGACAGCCTGGCAGGATTCACAGTGTCAGCTCTCTCCAGCACTACTTCAGACATTAGTTGAGTCTATGCAATGCCGCGTTGTTGCACTTTTGTGTGCTTGCAGGGGCCTTATTCAGTATGGGGTGGGTGTGCCAGTTTATTTGGCTCTTCTGTGTAGATATTAGTGTAAGTGCCATTGAGAGACAGGTGAAACTGAACAAAACTTCATGGTCTGATGGATTCCCTATCAGATTCATACAGAATTTGTGTCTGTTAGCCCCTCTTGACATAGCCCCTCTTTTTACCCTCATAGTATATTATGGTATAGTATATATCTCTTGAATAAAAAACTTTGTCCATACAAGAAGAGTATCAGAAATGATCCACAGAAGCACCATCCAATAGTTTTGACATTCATCTATTTTAGATCCTTATAACACGTGCAATGTAATGAGGTATCTTGAACAGAAGGACCACATTCACACCTCCAGTTGCTGTTCTACATATCATCAGTTCCAGACTTTTGGTTTATGCAAACATTCTTAGAAATAAAATCACAAGTTAGCAAGCTAGTGAAGTGACATAAGATCCCTTTTAAACCAGTTTAATCATTGTAATCAAAGAAAAAGGTTCAGGTAAAAATGGTACTCTTAGTAAGGAATACATTTCGAGTTTGAGTGATAAAATTGAGATGCAGATGCCAACATCACAAAATGAAATACTTTATTAATGGAATCAAGCAGCTGATTAGTTGGTTGGTTGATCTTGGGGAGGGAACCAAACAGCAAGGTCATCGGTACCATCAGATTAGGGGAGGATGGGGAAGGAAGACAGTCTCACCCTTTCATAGATACCATCCTGGCATTTGTCTGAAGCAATTTAGGGAAATCACAGAAAATGTAAATCAGGATCACCAGATATGGGTTTGAACTGTCATCCTCCTGAATGCAAGCTCAGTGTGCGAACCACTGCACCACATCTCTCGGTAATCAAGCAGGCAGTCTGCTACTACCACCACCATTATGGGCAGTGAAGCAAAAAGAGAAGGGAGTGAAAACACAAATGGTATATGTCTTTTAACACCTCAATAGAGCAACAACAACTTTAGCTCCTCTAAAACAATTAGTTAAGAGAAAACTTGTTTTGTACATCTCTGCAAGAAATAAGTCAGAACAGAAATTCACCAAAGCCCTTTGGCACCAGAGCCTCTTGGCTTCACAGGAGGAGTAGTAATACCTATGAATAATATGTACTACTCTTTCGCTCTTCATCGTCCGTGATTTACAACCAGCTTGCATAGGCAATTTTACTTTTCACAGGTACAAAATTTACATCTTATACTTGATGAAATGTTAATATCTCAGTCTCTCCCTGTCTACTCCAGTTCATTCTCTCTGTCACCATATGATCTAATTTTTAGAGGATTTACAGTCTACATGAATCAACCAGTGTTAGAGTTATGAAACACCTTAACAGTGAAACAATATAAAGTATTTCTTGATAACTAATCATTTACTTTTCTTTCAGTGTAACAGGGCAATAACTGCCTGTTTCCATTATGAAATAAGCATAGCAATATTTTAGCCCTTTCTTTATTTACTGTAGTGGTTTTGTTGTTACTTTCTTATTTTTGTAAGGTTTGGAGTACTATAGATACTGAAAAGTGAAAAATATTGACTCACAGATATGAATAGCAAGGATACTGGGAATCAGCCAGAGAGGTTATTGTTGTGTAAAAGAAATGTTTCAACTGCGTGTTTTGTTCTGACTGCATGTACCAGTAGAGGCTCAAGAAACGTCCTGTTGTAGGCTGTGAGATAATTAACATGGTGAGAGCTGCAACTCTCATCTCTAAGTGCTCTGAATGATTCGCAAGTATTGGCCAATAAAGCCCATAAACCTGGAGAAAAAGAAAATATCATTATTTCATTATAGGCATATATTCAAATTAAATATTGCATACATTTGTGTCACTCAACTTTGCATACAAACACATGCTCAAGTTTGTTTACAGCTAACTTGAAATATACCAACAGGTCCAGTACTATTCATAAAATAACTAACTAAATCTCAAGCCTTTGAAGTGATATTCTACTTTTTTGAGAGTGAGCAGAGGGTGATGGGGCAAAGAGACTGGACAATCTTTTACACACTAGACGGAAAATCTACTAAAGGCCAGGCCAAAGCATGATACACCAAGATAGGCTCACATGTTGTTGTTTAGACGAGTACTGCTGGAAGACATTTTCCATGCAGTTGTTTCTAAAGTTTGCACACCTTTGCTGTCTACCGGGTTTCTTCATTCCTTTCTTTCTCCAAACAAAAAACCTCTTCCTCTGAATGGATGAGGTCCATTTGCCTTTGCATGTACAGCTGTCGAAATGCTCCCATCTTCTAATTTATTATTTTTTCTAATAATTGTATCATAATAATAACTATTATTAACATACAATCAAACAATGGAAACTCCAAGTAGGATAATCAAAAATGTAGTTGCAGACAGGCACAATTAAGAGACATTTACATAGAGCTTTCAGCCACAGCTTTCAGCAGTAAAAGAGAGACACACATCATTGACACACACAAGCAAGCACACCTCACGTTCAAATGGCTCTGAGCACTATGGGACTTAACATCTGTGGTCATCAGTCCCCTAGAACCTAGAACTACTTAAACCTAACTAACCTAAGGACATCACACACATCCATGCCCGAGGCAGGATTCGAACCTGCGACCATAGCAGTCACGCGGTTCCGGACTGAGCGCCTGAACCGCACTTCATGTACACCCAACTACCAACTGCAGCATCTCAGGCCAGAATGCTGGCATGAGATACTGTAGTTGGCCATCTTGTGAGCAGGAATCAGGCTTGTTTGCTTGTGTGTGTGTGTGTGTGTGTGTGTGTGTGTGTGTGTGTGTGTGTGTGTGTCTATTGTTATTAACATACACATAGATTCAGAATGATTTTCAAAAATTGAGCAAGTTAGCTGGGTATGATCTCAGGAGGACTGTGTCTCAAATCCCTATTCAGCCTCCTAGATTTATGTTTGTGGTAATTTTATTTATATTATTCAAGGCAAATGACAGGATGATTCATTTGGAAAGGACATTACAATTTTTTTCCCCAATCCTTTACCAGTATCAGCTTGTGCTATACTTTAATGGCCTCATTCTCAACAACTTTGCTTTGTTTTGATCTTTTATGGAGTTATAAGTTGTTTAAACACTTGAAACATGTAGTTTGTTAAACCCATGAATAACAATGTTAGGCCCAGCTGTCTGCCATTTTCCAGAGACAAATGATAAATGATCAACATATGTTGGATAACATACCATAAGGTATCCTTGCCTGACTGTGATATTTCCACCCTACAGTAATCTTTGGTAAGTAGAGTTGAACAGCTGTCAGAGTACTATACAGTTGTTAAGGCTGTATATTTAGTTAAATGATATATTTATGAAAATAATAAAAGTAGGTTGTGTGCAGAGTGATTTGAATACTGAGAAGAATAGAAGAAAGTGTAAGTCTATGTTGGTACTGTTGTGTTTAAAGTTAGTTGGTGCATGGCTCCCAGGACTTATGATCGCATTATTTGCTAATGGGAATTGGTATATATTGTTAGTAAAGGTTGTATACATGTTTACGTATTTTGCAAAAATAAGCAGATTCAATATAATAAATAGTGCTTCTCATATAAATACTGAATGAAAAGAATTATTTCTTTCTTTCTGATAATCAATGTATTTTATGATTTTCTACATCCACATCTACATTTATACTCTGCAAGCCACCCAACAGTGTGTGGCGGAGGTCACTTTACGTGCCACTGTCATTCCCTCTCTTTCCTGTTCCAGTCTCGTATGGTTTGCGGGAAAAATGACTGTCTGAAAGCCTCCGTGCGTGCTCTAATCTCTCTAATTAAAAATGTAGTTGCAAATGGAGATTTAAGCAGACTTGCCAAAAATTACTGGATATGGTAATAGTGGGTGAAATATATGTAGCTGTAAGCAGGCTTCTATTGAAAGATGATTTTCAGGTTTAAAGAATAATTTCCTAACAGACTCCTTTTGATCACATATTCTTAAGATTGTAAGGAGCCAAAATATAAAAAAAAAGGTTTTTTGAAATTTCAAGACTGGGAAACCACCTCAAACCCAACATGAATATGCTACTAGTTCTGGTCCTCCACCCACATTGGTACCGCATACAAGGGCAACAACTTTCCTTCCATCAGCTATTGCAGCCTCATTAACAATTATGGGGCCCTACCATTTGTGCCTGAACAATGAGACATATGATCTGCTATATTGGAAAACATTTTCACCCAACAACAAATCAGTGTGACCATAATACTTCACTTTAGGGAACAGTAACCTCAACCAATGATCAAATTCTTTAGTGTTGGATATTACCTTACTACCCCCTATCCAACATGTCTACAATACTCTCAAAAATATGCTGATGTCATGTTGCACAAAACCAATGCATCAAATGGTCATGCAGATCCTTTACTACAACAGGCATGGCAACAAGACACCATCTGGATTCTGGAGACATTTGAATGGAATGATTGATGCCAGTATCAATTTAGACACTTTGCTACTACACACATAGCAACAACAACTCATGCTGCAAGTTTAGCTAGCCTTAATTGCTCATAAAGGACAGCCATTATACAAGTTGCTCCAAGCTGCAAGCAGATTGCACACTATTCTCATCTTGAGTGTCATGGTAGCTACCATGAGAACTGTCATTCTTACTGAAGACAGCCAATCCATGCCAGATCAGTTCAATGAGCCACCTCCACCCAGCTACCATTGACCTTTCGCAAAGACCTCCAAACTATCCACCCCACTGTTGAGAAGCTGGCTAAGGAGATAGACACACTGCAACTATTAACTGTGACTGTATGTTATGTGCATACACACCACACCCTGGTGAGGCAGTCTCATAGTTATGAGCTACCTCGGGCAGATATATGTTGGTTTCACATATGTTTTTCTATGGCTATGAAGTGCACAAAATCATATACGCAATCTCATTTAGACACAACAGATTATGACATCTATCTACAATGCCTGCCACAGAGGGTTCATTGACAGTCTACAATACACAGGCCCTTTTGAACTATTCATTGTGCTGCCAGGAGCAAAACAACACTGAACCCAGTACCTCAAACATGACTACACTCTACTCTTTAATAGAGACTGTTTATCACTGACTATCCTTCAGGCTTACTGTTATTAAATGACACAGGAGCAGATGTCAGCATGTTACCAGTCACATGCTCTCCTGATGATAAGCAAGCTGGTATGGTGCTGCTACTGGCAGTCAACAATTCTGTCATCCACAAGTACAGTCATAAGAATTTGGTGTTTGACATCAGACTCACCAATAGCAGCAAGTGGACATTCATATTACGTGACACTGCTTAACAATTTTGGGTGCAGATTTCTTCACACAAGCTGCTCTGACTGTGGATTTTGAGGATGCTTTCCTGATACAGTCTGTAGCGGGTCAAGGTTTAGTGACACAAGATATTGAGCACCAGTGACAGAGGTGAGAAAAAGTCATTATTTTGTCAGGGATGGAAGGAGGGAAAGCAAAACTTTGTGTGTGGTGGAGTGGGTTCTTTCCTTGGCTCAGAGGGTGAGGTGCGAATAAAACATTGGTGGTTCTACTAACAGTCATTTATTGAGACATAAGACCCTTTAAACAAACAAATACAATATATTTTAACTTGCTGAATTTGTCATGGCTGCAAAGTGCCTGAGTCATAGCGTGCAGATTCCGGGGACTGCTGATGCGGTGACGGCTCGTGTTGCAGTGGCACGTCGGCAGTGCATTCCTTATTCACTACCATACCCTGACTCAGTGTGATGGCAGCACAGTCTTCTCCTTGTGAATTCGCTCATTGTATTACGAACAAACAGCTATGGCATGGCGTGGAGTGCTCTGTTCCAGTATGAAACCAGTGACCCTCAAGTTCGGCATCTTCTGGCAGAGTTATCAACTTCTAGGTTCACAGGTGACCCATTTGGTGACGCTGCAGTCCCTTCATCCTCACCACCCACCTGGGTATGTTCCACACAAACTTCTTTCGGGTAACATCTGGGATGGTATCTTCTGCAGTAACCTATCAGTGCGGTACCGACACCTTCTTCTGTTGGGCAGCATAGTGGCTAAGATGTTGTAGCAGAGTATGACATCCACTGACTAACAACTGGGTTTGTCCATCCATATAACTTTTCTTCATGTCATCTTGACTGACTCTTTGGTCATTGATCTACGCTTCTCGTGTTGGGCAGGAACATGACCAATGTCAACACACATGCTGTCTTTCCATTGATTTACTTTTATGCTATCATGGTCAGACATTGCCCTGTCATCCTCCTCTGCATCACCAGAAATGTCATGCATGTGAGTTCAGTATGCTGACTGATCCTGGAGCATTGACCACTGATGAGCAAACAGTACTGGTTGTTGTGCCCGTTGGAAGCATTGCCCATCTGCTCCCATTTATCTGTTGAAGTGCTGACTGCCTCTGCTCAAACTCTACTGGTCCTTGGCCTTCTCACATTGAGCAGAAACATGACCAATGTCGACACACTTGCCGGCTTCCCTTGTTCAACCCTCACTGCTTCAGAATATTGTGGCTTAATGTGTCAAAGTGTCTAAAATCTTCATTGAAACTAAAATAAGTCTATATGTATTTTTCTCCTTTTAACAAGCATAAGAACACATAATTATTATATATAATTATTATACACCCTACAATTCTGTCAATGGTTGCACTATGCCCAGTATAAATGGACATTTGACAACACACACCACTCACAGGGTAGACAACTTAAATATCTCTGTGTCAAATGACAAAAGGGGTCAGTGGAAGTCCTACCATTGCAACTTGGTATACAAGCCCCATAACATTGGAGATGATTATGCAAGATCTAAGCCTGACACTACCTGGTTACATATTGAAAACTGTCTTAGAAGATACTCTGAAGGCCACAGAATGTGAACTACAAGCAGCCTGCAAAACATTGGAGATACCTAAAACACCTTAACAGTGTGACCTGGCCTCTCATACAGTGGTGTTTTTGGAAACACAATGGACTCTGAAGCCACTGAGCATGGCCAAACACACAATGAGTCACTATATTCATACCAGCCCCATTGGATCATGCCAGGATGGCTACATGAGACCAAAGTTATTTTTGAAGGGATGCTTCAGGATGAAGTTACATGCCATTCAGACAGCCCTTTTTCATCAACACTCCATCTACTATGAAAGAAGAATGGTTTATGGCATCCTTTTGCAAATCATTGTCAGTGATCACCTGAAAAATCTCCAACAATACCAAAAATCCAGGATTTCACAAGTGCTCTGGTGAGTACAAGCATTTTTAGTATGATAAATTGCTGAAAAGTGTATAAGCATAGTCCAGTGGCAACCAGTGACATACCTAAAACTGCAGTGATAATGCCATTTGGACTGCATAATGTTTTTGGCTATGCCAGTTAGGCTTAAAAACATGTCCCAGGTGTGGAAACATTTTTTTGGGTGAGGTTCTAAGGGGCCTTCCATTTTAACTCAACAACATATTAATATTTTCTAGACATGACCAGTAACATGAAAATCACTTAAGGGTAGTGGGACAGAAGTTAACTGACTACAAAATTACTCTCAACCAACACAAGTGCATTATTAGCAAATCTGGTACGTGTGTCAGCTATAAAGTGTCAGCATATGGCATCAGATCCTTACCTGGGAAGTTAGATGCTTTACATGCCCTTCTGTGGCCACAGAATCATCAACTGAGGCCCTTCCTCATCATGGTTAATTTTTACCAACACCACCTCCCAGTAACTGATGCAGCACAAAAACATCTCACAAATGCTCTGGCGGGCCATAACGCAACATGCAAGTGCTCTTTCCAGCAGACATCAGAGATGGAAACTGCTTTCAAGGACTTGTAAGAAAGCCTTTTCAGTGCTGTGGTGTTCACCCATCTCACTCCTGTGGCACAATTAGCTTTTGTTGTTGGCAAAATCCAATACACTATTGGTGCAGCACTACACCATAAAATGAACAGACAATGGCAACCCCTGAAATTCTTCTCCCAAAAACTGCAACCTGGCCACACATATTGGAGCTTTTTGCAATTTACAAGAGTGTCTGACATTTCTGATCCTTTCCAAGGACTGACATGTGACGACTTACATTGACCAAAAACCCACTGTGTCAGCATTTCAAAATATCAGTAGTAAGTGCTCTTCATACCAATTCAGACACATCAAATACGTCTGTCAATTTACAATGGACATCCACCACATTCATGGTGCTGATAACATTATAGCTGACTACTTATCTTGTATCAGCCTGTTTTGAACTACAGTCACCTCTCCATTGCTCAGTCTTTAGATCAACAGCTTCAAATGTTATTGAATGGCTGCTCCACTTGCCTACACCTCCAACTGTTGGAAGCTCTCACTGGCACAGCAAGTATATGGGGAGTGCCTCTAGAAACAAACCAAGGCCTTCCTCACACCTCAGTTTCAACAGATGGCTTTTGGCAGTGTCCACAACCTGGCGCACCCCAAGTCCAATGCCACAATTGAGCAGATAATTGATCAAACATTATGGCCTGCAGTCTGGAAAGATGCATGCTCACATGTACATGCAGCAAGATTGGATGTTACGTGCATGTAGATGTGGGACAATGTCTGCCATCAGTGATGAGGTTAGGCACATTCACATTGATCTAGTTGACCCTGTTCTCCCTTTTGAATGTTACAGATACAACTTTTCAGTGGTGGACAGATGCATATTGTGGGCAGAGGTTGTTTTGACTGAGGACATATCTGCTGAAATGACTGCTAGGACGTTCATTGAGATCTGGTTGGCATGTTTCAGTTTCCCTCTACACATCACTGCAAACCAAGTGTGAAAGATTGAGTCTGACCTATTAAATGAACAGTTAAAATTGTGCAATTTCCATTGCCATCATACCACAATCAACCACCTAGCAAGGAAAGGCATGGTTGAGAAATGGCACCATGCTTTAAAGACGTCCCTAACGTGGAGCAATGATGCTTGGACTCAAGCATTGCCCCTGTTTCTGCTAGGATTATGAACAGCCTTCAAAACAGGCCTCAGTTCATTGCCAGTAGAGAACATCTATGGTGAACCTCTGTGCATCCCAGCATACTTCGTTGTTCCCTCATCACTGCCAGATGAGTCACAGCTTCCCCATCTGGTACAAAAAAACTGTAGGAGCATGTAACATGGATGTGCCACCCTCCTACATCACACCACAGATCTCATCTGATTTTTGGGCATATGTCACTGCAGACAGCTGTCATGTCATGCTTTGCATGGGTCTTGTTCACCAATTGCTACAACCTATCATCTCTAGAGCCTTCCCATTTCTACAAAAGGAAAAAGAAATGATGGATACTGTCCAAAAATGGCAAGAGCATCAATGTCTCCACAGAGTTTCCCACAGCATCACACCAGTACCAGGGGAACCACTGCATCACACTCTTCCCTTGCTGTTTCCTACTGATGGCACATCTTCTGTGTTCCACTTACCAGAATTAGATGTGTCATCCACTACAGTTATGTGTCCATCACACCCAAACCTCCACACATAAATTCCTACTTATCCCCAGTGCTTCACAATTTAGTGGGGCTGTATGGGAGTGACCTAATTGACTAATCAATATGTGACAAGTGTGATGTTCCTTCAACTTTTTTTGCTATTTGATCTTTCAGTTCTTATTAGCTTGCTAATGTGTTCACATTGTGATTTTTGGCAGCTTGTAATAACTGTGAATATTGCTGTGTGCTCCATAAGAAGCTCTGATGTAATTTCTCAACAGTATCTTTTTTTTTATTTTTCCTTGTCTCCCAGCAAGTCCTTTCACTCAGTGGGGACAGCATACTTTGTTGAAAAATGGTTGGTACCATGTTCATTTTTGTATTACATGGCTGTTGAACCATCACAGAATTTTCTCTTTAATTTCAGACTATCTGTGATTGATCAGTAATGTTTCCATTCTCTTCATCCAGGACTGGGTAGTGATAGTAGCACATACAATTAAATGCCAACGCTGTAGAAACAAATTCTGTTTCTTGAAATGCTTGTACAATGATGTGTTTATGTTCAGGGACACTGAAAATACAACCTTCTGAAGTTGCCAAATAGTCTGTAACTGCATTCTGTTTCTGTGACTGTGCTTCATCTGCTATTCTTATTTACTGTAACGCTACCTGCTCTCCACTGGACCCCTACTACTATGCCTGTTTGTCAGTCTTGACATGATTAGAAAGTAGGAGGGTGGTACTGTTAGAAGACTACAGTTTTTAGTGATGCACTGAAGAAGGTGTAAATAGTTATGTGGGAAGAGCTTTTCATATTATATTGAAAGGTTTGGATTTAGGTCTAAGTCTGGAAAATAGTTTTAATCAGCCAAGAAATTTCCAATACCACCAGTATTTCCTTGTTATATTTATTTCCAATTTCTTTCATTTATCCTTTGACTTTGTCTCCATTCAAGATTCTGCAACATATCATTTATTGTGGAGTCATTAGTAAATTTTGATTTCCTCTGTACTATTTCAAAATCATTTATATCTTTTGTATCCCAACACGCAACTTCATTATGCATGGGCTGTGATATCTACTACACTGAACAGAAATAATTAACAGTGAAATATTATATTCTTAATGGAATGTATACAGGAAGTATAGACGCCATATTTTTTGACAAAGAAATATGTAATATTTAAGGAAATAATAGAGAGTGTTAGATAACCACGGTGAATATATCATCTACCCACATCAAATGTTGAAGCAATGCAACTTTTCAGAGAAATCGTAAAAGTTTTATGTGTAAAGTCTCACATCATACCATAATTGTAGGGAGATGTATCAGTCTGCCTTCTAAGAGTGGTAGAAGCCTGTATTTATGAAGAGATGCATCAATAAGGATTCCTGTGACATTGTACTAATCATCTTGAGCAACTGCTGAGACTGTATACCCATAAGGGTAACATACCGGATATGGTGGCAACATACAGGCACAAACATTTTGATTCATTGAACATTAAGATAGAAATTATCTAATGAAGGGCTAACATGGTATCATTGAACACAATTTTGTGAAAATTAAAATGGTATTTATATTTAATAGGTGTAAAATGAGAATGAGAAAAGGAGAAATTAGATGACATGTCTCACAAATTCGGACACATTAAGTAATTGTCTGCAGTGATGCAAGATGGTGCATTTTTAGCAAATGCAGTTAATAAACAACATAAAATAGCTACAGACAAATCTAAAGGGACTAACATAAGATCTACAAATAGTGAGCAAAATAGTAGATGAAGTGTTGAAAGTTATTTCTAACAATAGGTGATTCTATGCTTAAATGTGTGTTAGCTCCAAGTGGCACATTTGATATTTGCCTAGGGACAAGGACTCATGAACTAAGTAAGTAGTGAAATAGACTGATGAGACAAAATACTATGACCACTGCTGAGCATGAGACAGAATGCAACCTGGTGGCATTGTGGGTATGTAACATGGCAAGAAAAGTATATAAGTGGACCATAGATGAATGGGAAATTATTATAGTGGTGATACAAACCACAAATGGGGAAATCCACTAACATTAGCAAATTTGACAAAATGATATAGTCCAGCACATGGGAATAAGCATCTCAGAAATGGCAAAGTTGATTGGCTGTTCATAAGCTATTGATATGAGCATCTATGGAAAGTACTTGAAAGACCATAAGTAGGTGACAAGGTGTTGGATGTCCATGCCACCTTGCAGAAGGTGGAGGCTGGAGGTCTTACAGAACACTGCTCAAGTGCATGGGACCTGTACAAAACAGGACTAACAGGAGATATTGAATGTGTAAAAAGAGGAGCAGCACCAAAGGTCACAGGTTTGCTAGCCTTTTGGGAGAATGCCAAAGAGATGCTGTGAAAGTTGAGTTGCAGATGTCTAAAGATAAACACAAACTATCCCAAGAAAGTCTACTTACAAAGTTTCAAGAACCAGATTTAAGCAATGAATCTGGGAATATGCTACAACACCCTTCACATCACTCCCATAGGGATTTCAAGAACAATATTAGACTAATTATAGCAGGCACATTAATGTTCAAGCAATCATTCTTTCAGTGCAGTTCCAGTATGAAGGACATAGCTTGCATGAGGAAGTGGCAGTGATTGTGGTAAACATGTGGGCCTGCATTGAGCTGCCCAAGGCTGGGCAAAGCAGTGCAAATGCGACCATTATAGTACTAGTGTCAGCATTTTCTGTTTCTGTCTTGTCGATTCTGTTTTGTGCAGCATGAATGTTCAGGATGCCCTAAGTTCTGGGCTACTTTGTAATGCTGGCCGGAAGAAAGGCCACATGTTGTTCACTGATGGTTGCTCAGGACAAAACTGTGCGATCATATTTTTGTGACTTCCCCAAGTAGTTCATTGAGTTATGTTGTTTTTGCCAAGTGATCTGGCTACAAGTCAATCTTATCTTATGGTTCACTCCATTTTTGGTGGTTGTTAATGCCAGTGTTGGGAACTTGTTTGGGACAGATGCATTTCAGGCCTTTGGATTTTCTGTCACTGACACAATTCACCCTGTGCCCTATCAGGTACCATAGTCTGAGTTGGAAATACTGTGTGAGGACCATCTTCAATTTTTTCAGTCTTGTCATCCTGAGTTACATGTGATATTATGATATGTTGATAACTTTTACTTTTGTACCATCTAATTACAACTGAATGAAACACAAATTTCATGCCATATGCATATCAGTTTTATTTTTTGCAAGGCATTTTCAGTGGCCTGGAATATGTACATGTTTTTATTTATACTATTTCATTTGAATCTTGGAACAATGTATATGTAAGTTATAAACAGTTCTGGTAGTTGGCTTTTCTAAGAAGTAGTAATAATTTAAAATTTTACTTATAGGTTCCATGGATGATGCATGTTCTTGTGTTCTTGTTTCATTTTTGGCACTGCTCTTCTTCTTGTAATTGCCATTTGAAATTTTGTTTTTGAGACTCCACAGCTCCAGAAACTGAACACTTTTTTTGATGCTATGTTTTGTTTTGTGTTGCTGACTGTAAAATGTTATTGCCAAAGATCACATGCTATTGGTAACTATTGAATGTAATTTTGTGATTTTTGAGTGTGTTTTGGTGTGGTTTTTTTTATAATTTCGTGTGTGTGTGTGTGTGTGTGTGTGTGTGTGTGTTATTTCTTTTTTTTGGGGGGGGGGGAGGAGGGAGAGAGGGAGAGAGAGAGAGAGAGAGAGAGAGAGAGAGGGGGGGGGGGGGGGGGTTAGGGGGGATAATATTTGTTTTAATGTGGCTGACAGTGCAAGTGGGATAGTGGGATGATTTTTATTTTATCATTTCTTTTATTGAGTGTAGCAGGGAGTGTGTATTGATACATGTGTGCTCATTTATCACATGTTTGTTTTCAGCAATGGATTTCTGGATGTGGAAGTTGTCTTGTATTTGTATAATATGTTTGTAATGGTAGTTTATTCTCTGGTTTAAGAACTCAGTAAATGTGAAATGGTGTGTCTCATACTTTCAAAACTTAATGTGTTCTTTGTGCCATGTTTTAAATTTCCTGCATGGCATGCTTATGTATACCGCATCACAACTTTGACATTAATGTTTGTATATTCCTGATCCCTAAAATTTGTCTCTTTTAGTTGCTGGTTGGCTTAAGTTTGATTGGAGGTTTTGCAAAGTTTTATGCTACTTGGAATCCCTGTTTCTTTAGTATGTCTGCCACTCTGTGTGTTGAATTATGCGTGTAAGTCATAGTGTACCACTTGCTTCTTTTCTCTTTGATGTTGTTATTGTCCCTGTGTGTTCAGTGCATTTGCAAGTTTGCAGCATGTTAGTTTTCTTGCACTCTGCAAATGTTGGATATTATGTGTTTGTTTTGTCTTTGTGTTTTTATTTATTGACTGAGTCTGTGTACTACATGTGTGTCATACCTATTGTTCCTAACTATTTGTACGAATGTGCACATTTCTTTTTCATAGTTTCTCTTGTTGAGAATCCTGTTTAATCTATTTAGAGTATGTCTTAGTGCTGTAAGCTTCTGGTTGTTGGGATGATTAGATGTGGGATGTATTATTGTGTCTGTGGCCGTTGGTTTTCTGAGAAAGTTAAATGTACATTTGCCATTTTTTATTAGATTTTCTTTTTCAAGTGTGAATTTTATGTTCTGATATACTTTGTTGATTTCAGAGTGGAGTTCATCTATTTTTTTCATTTGGCTCATCTATAAGACAAATAATATCATCCACAAATCTGTAACAATATACTATTTTAAATCTTTCATCAGTGGCTATCTTTTCAAATAATTCATTTTTAAATGGCTGATAAAATGTTGGCTAATATTTGTAACATTGGGGATCTCAGCTATCAATCTGAACATATTTGTTACTTCTGTTATTGCTTCTATAATGAGGTTGCTGTGGAATATTAGATTTTGTTCTGTGATTTGTATTATTTCTATGATAAGAATGGATGCATACATGTTTTCTATGTTGAATGAAAAAAAATCATACCAAAACAAGTACCACTTCTCTCTCTCTCTCTCTCTCTCTCTCTCTCTCTCTCTCTCTCTCTCTCTCTCTCTCTCTTACACACACACCCACACACACACACACACACACACACACACACACACACACACACACACACACAAAAACCAGCAATAACATTCAACAGTCAGGAACACAAACCAAGATATAGAATCAAAACAAGTGTTCAGTTCCTAGTGCTGTGAACATCGCAAAAACAAAATTTCAAATGGCAATTACAAGAAGAATGGTGCTAAAAAGGAACAAAAGACAACATGTCTGTTAGTAGAATTTTAAATTATTACTACATTATATAGAAACAAACTATCAGAACTGTTTACAAACTATATATACATCAAACTAAAATGTAACTCAAAATAGTATAAACAAAAATTGTACATATTCTATGCCACTGAAGATGCCTTGCAAAAAATAAAGGTTAATAGAGTATGGTACAAAAATTGTGATCATTCAAGTTGTAATTAGATGATCCAAAAGTAAAAATTATCAACATACCATAGCAGTGTGAGGATTTTTTTTGACATGTTTTTGGATGGTATACATCTACATCTACACGGATACTCTGCAAATCACATTTAAGTGCCTGGCAGAGGGTTCATTGAACCACCTTCACAATTCTCTATTATTCCAATCTCGTATAAAGCGTGGAAAGAATGAACACCTACATCTTTCTGTATGAGCTCTGATTTCACTTATTTTATCATGGTCATCATTCTTCCCTATGTAGGTTGGTGTCAACAAAATATTTTCACATTCGGAGGAGAAAGTTGGTGATTGGAAATTCATGAGAAGATTCTGTCACAGCAAAAAATGCCTTTCTTTTAATGATTTCCAGCCCAAATCCTGTATCTTTACTGTGACACTCTTTCCCATATTTCTCAATAGTACAAAACGTGCTGTGTTTCTTTGAAATTTTTTGATGTACTCCATCAGTCCTATCTGGTAAGGATCTCACACCATGCAGCAGTATTCTAAAAGAGGACAGACAAGCGTATTGTAGGCAGTCTCCTTAGTAGGTCTGTTACATTTTCTAAGTGTCCTGCCAATAAAATGCAGCCTTTGGTTAGCCTTCCCCACAACATTTTCTATGTGTTCTTTCCAATTTAAGTTGTTTGCAATTGTAATAGCTAGGTATTTTGTTGAATTTACGGCTTTTAGATTAGACTGATGTAGTGTGTAACTGAAGTTTAACAAAATCCTATTAGCACTCATGTGGATGACCTCAAGCTTTTCATTATTTAGGGTCATCTACCACTTTTTGTACCATTCAGATATTTTTTCTAAATCATTTTGTAGTTTGTTTTGATCTTCTGATGACTTTATTAGTCGATAAATGACAGCGTCATCTGCAAACAACCAAAGACAGCTGCTCAGATTTTCTTCCAAATCATTTATGTAGATAAGGAACAGCAAAGGGCCTATAACACTACCTTGGGGAATGCCTGAAATCACTTCTGTTTTACTCGATGACTTCCCATCAATTACTATGAACTGTGACTCCTCTGACAGGAAATCGCAAATCCAGTCACATAACTGAGGCAATATTACATAAGCACACAATTTCACTATGAGCCACTTGTGTGGTACAGTGTCAAAAGCCTTCTGGAAATCCAAGAATATGGAATCAATCTGAGATCCCTTGTCAATAGCACTCAGCACTTCCTGTGAATAAAGAGCTAGTTGTGTTTCACAGGAACGATGTTTTCTAAACCCATGTTGACTGTGTGTCAATAGACCATTTCCATCGAGGTAATTCATAATGTTCGAACTCAATATATGTTCTATAACCCTGCTGCATATCAATGATAATGATGTGGGCCTCTAATTTAGTGGATTACTACCTTTCTTGAATATAGGTGTGACCTGTGCAACTTTCCAGTCTTTGGGTATGGATCTTTCATTGAGTGAACAGTTGTATGTGATTGCTAAGTATGGAGCTAATGCATCAGCATACTCAGAAAGGAACCTAACTGGTATACAGTCTGGACCAGAAGATTTGCTTTTATGAAGTGATTTGAGTTGCTTCACTACTCCGAGGATATTTACTTCTACGTTACTCATGTTTGCAGCTGTTCTCAATTTGAATTATGGAATATTTACTTCATCCTCTTTTGTGAGGTTGTGCAATGAATCTTTCTACTCATATTTCTTTGAAATCCAAAGCTTGACTTAATTTTTGTCATGTGCATCCTATTCCTGTCACCCTGAAAGATCAAGTGAAAGCAGATTTGGACAGACTCCAATCTCTAGAGGTGGTGCAGGCTATTATGGCTATTAAATGGCCATCTCCACTGGTTGTAATTTAGAAATTGTCTGGGAAACTATGCCTCTGTGGCGACTTCAGTACTACTGTCAACGTGTAATCGATCATGGATACTTATCCTCTCCCACGCCAGAAGGAACTGTTGGTAAAATTATCAGATGGACAGTACTTTCCTAAAATTTATTTGTCTGAAGCATATCTACAGGCTCCTGTGGATGAAGAGCCTGGGTGAATTCTGGTTTTGGAAACTCCTTTTGGCCTATATCAATATTTGCACCATCCTTTTGGTGTGGCTAGTGGCCCTGCCATTTTCCAATGATTTTTAGAACAATTAATTACACTTAACCCAGGTTGCATTAATTATCTGGATGATATTGTTGTCACAGGCACTCACTTACAAAATTTGTGCACTTTGTTTCTGTATTACAGTCTGCAGGCTTATGGTATGACCTCACAAAACCTCAGTTTTTCCAGCCTTGTATTCTTTATTTGGGGTTTGAGATCTTGCAGTATGGGGTTTGCCGTAGGCCAGACTACATCTTTGCTACGACATCTATGCCTTTCCGCTCATCCATGAAGGAGCCTCTGACCTTTCTATGGAAGATAGCCTATTACCACAAATTCCTGCTGGAGAGGCCACCTTAGCACATGTTGCGTGCCCTGCTATGCAAGAATTTACCTTTTTGTTAGAGTCTAGATTGTGAATGTGATTTCCAAATATTGAAATCCAAACTACTCTCAGCCCCTTATTTAGCTATGTTCTCTCCAGAACAACACATAGTTTTAGCAAATGGTGTCTTACAGTACGGCCTCGGTGTGGTCCTCACACACCAATATGTTGATGGCTCTAAACAACATGTTGCCTTTGCCTCTAAATCTCTCACACTGCACCAGCAGTGTTACTCTCTTGTGGAAAAAGTGGCTCTTGCCATTGTCTATGTTCTCAAGATATTTCACATTTTTCTGCTTTTTTCTTTTCAATGGCTGCATGTTTCACGTTATTACTAACCATAAAACCCTTGGTCCCCTTGTTTAACCCTCACACTTTCTTGCCTGAAAAGGCAGCACATCATGTCCAATGCTGGGTGCAATTCTTGTCTCACTGAAACTGTGAGATCATTTTTTGGCCCATGTCTAAATATGCTAATGGAGATTCCTTGTCCCATCTTACTGTGGGTCCTGATACTAACTTTTATCATGGAGAATGGGTTTGCTTCCATCTTGATATTGAAATACAGCCCACAGTCATGGGTTCCCCAATTACAAGCTTGTGCATAGTAGCTGCTGTTGCTGCCAACCCAGTTCTCTACCAGGTGGTTTGGTTTGTTCAATGGGGCTGGCCAGATAAGCTGCTGAGTTGGACTTTAGACCCTGCTGCACAACTATTTCTCCTTACAGTTTTGCCTCTCTGTTTTCAACAATTTTTTGCTGTTGACATCTCCCAGAGTAATCATTCCCACTGCATTAAGGCACAAGGCTCTACACCTTCTCCACCAGTGTGACTGGGGAGTTTCATGCACTAAACTTTCTGCTAGGACATATTTTTTGGTAAGAGATTGACAGTGAAATGGTCCATTTGTTTCGGCTTTTGAGCAGTGTGCCAAAAAACAAGTAGCCCCTAGGGTGTCTCTGTCCTCCAGGTCTGCTCCATGACAGCATTGGGAATGCATTCATGTAGACTGTGTGGGTCACTTCTTAAATTCCTATTGGCTTTTGCCTGTTGATGCATTTCCCTGGTTTCCTCGCATTCTCCATTGTGTGTCAACGTTGCCTGAGGACACAATTTATATGATTTTGAGGTTTTTTTCTATTCAGAAGTTGCCTTGTACTTTAGTTTCCGATAATGCGCCCCAGTTCATTTCTCACAGCTTTCAATAGTTTTGTTCCCATCACAACATTCATCACTTTATGGCTCCGCCATTCCACCCTCAGTTGAGTGACAAGGCAGAACCACTAGTGCATCTGTTCAAGTCCCAAATGAAAAAGTTTGTTGTGGATTCTTTCCTGGACGAAGACCTCCTCTGTGTTCTGAGCACCTGTCACTTCACGTCTATGGGGGTCTGGAACCCAGCTGAGTTGCTTCACATGCTTGCGGCTGCACATGCTCTTCCATCTGGTGCAGCCTGTGATGCACCTGCTGAGGTCGGGCTCATATGACCACACCGGGATTACTGGTGTGGGCATGAGGGTTTGGCACACCAGCACAAGTAAATACCAGCTACTGTTGTCTGCACTCCGAACACTGTCTATGTGATTTTCATATGCTCAATGGGCTTGATCAGTTGCACTGCTGCCCACTGCCAGAAGCTATGGGTTTGCAGTTGTGAGCCCCATCACCCCAGGCTGCCTCACTTCCCTCCACCTCGAGCCCGTGATTACCCACTGCAGAGGTGTGCCTGTCCAATTGGCTGCCTCCTCTACATGCACACCCTGGGGTTCAAGCCTATCAGTACTGAGTGCTGGTCCCTCTTTGGCTTCAGATCCATGTCAGCAGCCTGCAATTCTGGTCAGTCTGCCTCCACTGGTCCCTTCTCCATCTTCACATCAGCCATCATTGCAGCTGGGTCCAGCCCTGGGACCTCATGTTAAGAGCACAATGGCTCCCTCCTCTCTGGAGCTGTCGTCAGGCACTGAGTGGGCCCATTGCCCTCAGACAACCCTGTTTCCTCACTGCACTAAGCTGCAGTGCCTGTCCAGCACAAAGTCTGAACAGATGAACTTCTATGCAGAACAGTTCATAGCTTATCCCAATTTAGCAGCACGCTCCAGGGTTCACAGTTGGCAGAATACTACACGCGATGAGGTAAAAACACTTATTGGAATGCTTGTACTTCAAGGAATTCTTCACAAACGAGATCATAAAATGTACTTTTCAAAGAGGGAATCAGTTGACACACCTTTCTTCGGGAAAGTGATGAGTGAAAAGCGGTTTCATCTTCTATTGAAATTCCTCCACTTTGCTGACAATACCTCATATGATCCACTAGGCACAATCAGCAGAAAACTATTCAAAATTCACCCCATTATGGAGCATCAGTGGCATAAATTTAGATCAGTGTACATGCCAGAGAGGAACATCACCATTGACGAATTGTTGTTGCTCTGGAAAGGACGGCTTGGATGGAAGCAATATATTCTATCAAAGCGTAGCAGATTTGGCATCAAATTGTACAAACTCTGTGAAAGCAGTTCTGAGTATGTATGGGACTTTATTGTTTACACTGGAAAGTACAAATGGCGCAAGTGAACACGTCGTCACAGGGTTAGCAGCAGTGTACATGACATTATCGATACGGATTACCCTGGCGGCGCAGCCCTTGCCACCAGAGTGAGCAACCGTATAAGGGCGCCATCTACCAACACTCTGATTGGCTGGACCTGCGGATTTAAGAGAGCTCCCTGAGCCCATTTGACCACTTCAATCTTCGCTGATGACTGTGTCACTACCCGGCTGCCGGATTCATGATGACCAAACTGTACTGTGGCTTCCCTGGCTGTAAACTTGCGACGTGTCTGTATTGACGGGTTGGCAGTGGTTTGGACTTGTATTCTCTACTAGTGACTCTAGCCAGCGAAGTGTTGTGTGGTCGAACTTAAGTTTTGTTTTGAGTGCCAGAAGGTCAAATAAATTTGGTTATCATGGAATATTTGTTGTGTTATAGTGCGGACATAACACAACAGAAATGGAGACGAAGGAGGTCGAACGAATGACATTGGAAGCGCTTATTGTGCAACTGATAAATCAACAAGCCATAAATCAACAACAGCTGATGAGCAAGTTGGAACCAATACTTACCAGTATCGCCCTCAACCAGCAGAAGCAGCAGATCCCTGCTTTTCCATCTTTCAACGAGTCCCTGGAAGAATGGGACTCCTATGAAACCAGACTGCGGGAACATTTCCAAGCGTTTCAGGTATGCGACGCCAAGTTAATGAAATCTCTTTTCCTGACTTGATCCAAACCTACAGTATACTGGCTCTTGTGCAAGTTATCTCTGCTCACGACTTCTTTGGAACCCTCCTTCAAGAACATGTGTGACTTGCTAACGCAGTTTTATCAACGTCATTCTCATGTCATTACGTCCTGAGTTCAGTTTTACCAATGCAGGAAACAGCCCAGTCAGTCTTATAGGGAGTGGGCAGCACCACTACAGGGCTTCAATCGGAAATGTTGTTTCGTTACCCCCCCAGAACAAGAAGTCCTATGCCGAGGAAATGATTCGAGACATGATTATACGTGGTGCCCCTCATAAGGAATTCCCGAACAATGCTTTACAACTGAAATACCCGACACTCGATAAGGTCCTAGAATTAGCCCAAACGTTTGACGTGTCCAGTGCTGCAGGAAAACAGTTAGAAACTTAGGCTGATATCTCCGCAGTACATAGTCCCGTTTGCGGCTGCGAGACCGAGGAACTGCAACGCCATTTCTGCATGGAAGACGCAATAGATGTTGTTGCTGTTCAGAAAGGCCGACCACCTCCACAATCACGTCGCTCACGGTACAAAAAACTTTCTATAAGTGGTCGCCCCGGATACTGCCTTCCTGCCCTGACTGTTTCAAACGACATGAGAGAGTGTACTGCCCTGACATCTGGACCTACTGTACAAACTGTTCACTAAATGGCCATATCACCACTGTCTGTCGGGCAGCAAATAAGAGACAAAACTGATATATGGCGGAACAATCGATGGATATGAACGTGGTAGCTTCCATTGAATTCCAAGACCTAGCGAACAAACTGTACATATACGTCAGCGTTAGTAGCCATCCGATAAAATTACAAGTGGATGCGGCAGCTGCCATTGGTCTGTTGAATTCAAAAACATATGCTCATCTCTGCGTCCCACCTCTCCAGAAACCCACTAGGCAGCTGGTAGCTTATAATAAGATGAACATTCCACTTCGAGACCAAGTCAACCTGCAAACTACTTATCATGGTGTGACGCACACCCTAACTTTTCTCATTGTACACAACGATTCCACTGCCAACCGGTTTGGACTGGA
Source organism: Schistocerca gregaria (assembly GCF_023897955.1). Lineage (NCBI taxonomy): Eukaryota > Metazoa > Arthropoda > Insecta > Orthoptera > Acrididae > Schistocerca > Schistocerca gregaria. The sequence continues at coordinate 45,613,408 of NC_064931.1, forward strand.
TGCGTTCAGAGCTTTTGGATTCTCCATCAAAGACTCGGTTAACTTGATCTCCGATGAAGTACCTTACGCAGAATTGGACGACCTACGCACAGAATTTCAGGAATTATTCAATCCAGAATTGGGAACAGCGAAGAACTTTGAAGCTCACATCACCTTGAAAACTACTGCGCGGCCCTGATTTTATCGCTCTCGCCCAGTGCCTTTGTCACTACGCACTGAAGTGCAGGAAGAACTTGACTGTCTCACTTTCATGGGGGTTTTAGAACCAATTTCATATAGTTCCTGGGCGACGCCCTTAGTCGTCATCAAGAAGCCTTCTGGGAAAATCAGACAGTCTGGTGATTTCAAAGTGCCCATAAATGCTCAGATAGAGATCGACACGTATCCCCTGCCTCACCCAGAAGAATTGCTAAGCAAACTCCAAGGTGGTAAATATGTTTCCAAAATTGACTTGGCAGAAGCATATCTACAATTGACTTTGGATTCAGCATCACAGGATTTTATGGTCATCAACACGCCTCATGGGCTGTATCGACTTAAACTCCTCATGTATGGTATCGCCAGCGCCCCAGCTATTTACCAGTGCTTCCTCGAACAACTGGTCGCTGGCATTAACGGCTGTGTCAACTATCTGGACGATATCATTGTGACGGGACGCACACCGGCAGACCACCTACGCAACCTCCGTCACCTGTTTCAAGTATTATACGACACTGGTCTTCGCTGCCATAAAGAGAAATGCTGTTTTTTCAGTGGGAAATTGAATACCTCGGAAACCGTGTCTCCCAGGGTGGCGTCCAACCTTTGGACAAACACATCAAGGCTATCCTTCAGATTCCAAGACTGTCAACGCTCAATCAACTCCGCTCATTTTTAGGAAAAACTGCGTACTACACATAGTTTATACTGGATGCAGCAACCAAAACTGCACCACTCTCTCATCTATGCAACAAGAATGTCCCATTTATCTGGTCACCCACTTGTGAGCAGGCGTTCCAGTCCCTAAAAAGTCACCTTGTCTGGCACGGTTTGAGACAGGCAGACAGGTAGTGTTAGCAGCAGATGCATCATACTTCGGCATTGGTGCTGTCTCAGCTCAAATATCCTGATGGTCCCGAGCGTCCTGTCGCCTATGCTTCAAAAACTCTCACAGACGCTCAATGCGGATATTCACAAATTGAAAAAGAGGCATCAACGATTATTTTCACCCTCAAGAAGTTTCATGTTTTCTTGTACGAATCAAGTTGCACCTAATTACCGACCACCAACCCATAATAGCCCTTTTCCATTCGGCGTCTAAAGTTCTGAACATGACTGCGCATCTCTTGCAATGGTGGGCGCTGTTTCTAGCTCGCTACAATTATTCAATCCACTACTGCAAAAACCTCAGAGCATGCCAATGCCGATGCCCTGTCGCAACTTCCTTGTAGGCCAGATTACGATTTCGACTCTGAAGAATTACTTTGCTTTCAAATCGATGAGGAGGCACAGGCTGCGGTGGATGCTTTTCCTATCACCAGTTCCACGGTTGGAACCGACACAGGCACCAATGAGAACCTTCAACTAGTCCGCAGCTCGATCATCAGAGGTTGGCCAGAGCAGCTACCTCAACACTCTTTGCCTGCTTTCCGCCAATTTTTTTCTGTGAAACATCAGCTGCTCCTAACTGACGGGGTGATTTTGCTGGCATCAGACGATGGTCATCTGCAGGTTGTGGTTCCCAAATCCCTCCGCCTGCAGGTGTTAAAGTTACTTCATGTTGGCCACTGGGGCATAACAAGAACCAAACTCCTCGCTCGTCGTTTTGTCTACTGGCCGGGACTAATCACCGCCATCGAAGATTTGGTACGTACCTCCCCCGCTTGCCAGGACCAGCAGGCGGCGCCATGGTTGACGTTCACCTCTTGGCCTTGGGAACTCGTACACCTGTTTCCAACGAAACGTTTATGGTACTCGTCGACGCTTAATCCAAGTTTACATTCGTGGTCCGATGCAGCTCCACGTCGACCTCTGTCACTCTCGCGGCAATGGAGACGATTTTCGCCATTCGAGGCCTGCCGGAAATACTTGTGACAGACAATGGCCCACAATTCCGCAGCCACGAGTTCTCTGACTTTTGCCTCCACCATGGCATCCGCCATGTCCCGACACCACCGTTTCACCCTCAATCTAACAGGGAGGCGGAACGCATGGTGTGAACCTTTAAGCAACAGATGAAGAAGTACGTGACGGAGCATACTACCGCTACTGAACTAATGCTGTTTCTTAGTTCTTATAGATTCACACCCACGGGCGACAAGAGCCCAGCGGAGATGATCCACGGCCGGCAGCCTCCGACACTGCCAAATCTCCTGCTGCCTGCCCCGAAGCCTGCGCAACCACCGCAGATGCCACACTTCTGCCCCAGCATACCTGTCCTGGCCCGCGGGTTCGGCACCGACCTGACTGGGTACCGGGCAACATCTTACGACAACGTGGAAGGGAGGTCTTCCAGGTTCAGCCCCAGGACCAGGAGGTGATGCGGCACTCTAATCAACTCCATCTCCAGTCCGTGCACTCACAGACCACAGACGTCAAACGGCGGGAACTCCGCACAGCTATGTCCCAGCTACCTCGCCCGCCTCCCCCTATATCTGATGTCTTAGTTCCAGCGGGTGGCTGTCAGAGAGTGAATTGCTGTCGCGGACATCCATTGCGCAGCCCCCGACCTCTCTGCCACTCTGCCGCTCCACACGTCTCTGAGGCAAACGCCCAACACCAGTGGTGGGCTCGTTTTGGCAGCCCTCGGGTGGCCTCAACCGCATCCGACACAGCCTCGTGGTGATGGGGGAAGCCGAGGCCCGCCAGCCACCACAACCCCCTGCAGTCGACCCGGCTCCTACACCGCCCTTCGCCGGACCTGCCCGCGTATGGCAGGAAGACCCTCCACATAAGTCTCTTCCATCCTCTGACAAGGAAATGACATTACACCCACCTTGTTCCTTCCTTCCTCCCTGACAACCACGAGTCCTTTGACACATAAAAGGTCATTTCTGAACCTATTCCACAACCCGCCCACATAGCTCTGATGAGGAACCAATGGATATGTCATTCATACGTTCTCGCTGTTTTACAGCTTCTCAAGGGGGGAGGAGTGTCGTATCGGCCACCGCACAGCAGCCATCAACTTGGTGCGGCGTGCTACAACACGCGCGGCATACTGCAAGTATCGTGATGTCAACAACTGGCACAAGTGAATGCATCGTCGCGGGGTTAGCAGCAGCGTACACACCAATATCGATACGGATTACCCTGGCGGCACTGCCCTTGCCACCAGAGTGAGCAACCATATAAGGGCGCCATCTACCAACACTCTGGTTGGCTGGACCTGTCGATTTAAGGGAGCTCCCTGAGCCTGTTTAACCAGTTCAATCTTTGACGATGACTGTGTCACTACCGGGCTGCTGGAGTCATGAGGATCAAACCATACTGTGGCCTCCCTGGCTCGAAACTTGTGACGCATCGGTATTGACGGGTTGGCAGTGGTTTGGACTTGTATTCTCTACTAGTGACTCTGATTTCTCCTTGGCGCTACAGCCAGCGAAGTGTTGTGTAGTCGAACTTAAGTTTTGTTTTGAGTGACAGAAGGTCAAATAACTTTGGTTATCACAGAATATTGAATGTGTTATAGTGCAGACATAACACTCTTGAATTGTTTTGGAGCTTGCACACAGTCTACTCAAGAAAGGCCACTGTATTTATCTTGACAACTGGTACACTAGTACAGATTTGGGGGAAAAACTAACCATTAATAACACTGATGTTGTTGGCACAATTTGGAAAGACAGGAAGGGGTTCCCTGACTTCATAAAAAAGGAAAAACTGAAGACAGGAGAGTACATCACAGGGTACAAAGGCAAGCAGATGGTAATGAAATGGAAAGACAAAAGAGATGTTGTTATGGTCAGCACCTTCCATGACAATACATTTGTAAATGTGAACATGACGAAGGGAATCGTTCAAAAGCCACAAGTTGTCATTGACTACAACAAGAATATGGGGGGTGTGGGTAGGTGCAATTCTCAGTTACAAAGCTACCAGGTAGCCAGAAGCAGGCTGAAAAGCTTTTCTGCCACTTGTTGGACATTGCATGCTACAATGCATACATTCTGTACAAGAAGCATGGTGGTGAACAAAGTAGAATGAGCTTCCTGACTAGTCTTGGTGAACAGCTGACCATATGTTCACCACATCAAGGGAAATGAGTAGGACACCCACCTCGAACACCAAAAGCAACATGCCTTACAGCCAGGCATTTTCCAGACCTTCTGCCACCCACAATGAAGAAAAAACCAACAAGGAGGTGTGTAGTGTGTACAAGAAAAGGCCTCCGCAAAGAGACTTCATACTGGTGTGCAGAATGCAAAGTTTCCGTGTGTGTAGCACCTTGTTTTAAAATGTTTCACATTGAAAATGATCTGTAATATTGTGAAAATAGTTTTGTTAACTTCTGCAATATATTTTATTCATTTCCACCCAATATCAATTTAAATTCAACAATGACGGTTACGCAACTATCTTGGCTCGGCGCCAGGCCAGTGCACCAGCAGACACGCATACACTAGAACACCTAGTATGCACGTCCGGGATAACGCTCGCCTGCTGGTGGGTGCAGAGTCCAAGTCTGTTATCAGCATACTTACGTAACCAAGATTGTTCACTCACTATATAAGCAGGCAGTGCATGCCTGTGGAACCATTTTGCTGTGAGCTCTTTCTGCAACAGCATTGAAGCACTACGCTTCGTCGACATGTCTATTGTCAACGCCGCCACCGCATGCCTGTCTACAAACACATAATAAGCCTCGAAAACAAACTTGGCACAAATGGAACAGCTCAATCTGTTATATTAAATGGACCTATATTTTTCTGTGGATGCCGAGTTAATTTTAGTCTCAATGCTGGCACAGGGAATATTGGAAATGGATTGTTTACACTTGCTATTGTTCGATGTGAGAATGCTTCTCTACCTGGTTTGGAATCATTCGCCAATGAAGATGTCATCGCCTACAAGACCTGGCATTGTGGAATAGATGCTAAATCCCAATCTAGATCTGGTTATGTATATAGTAATATGCCCTTTACATTGTATACTCGCTCATGTCGTAAAGTTAGTAATTATGAAAAAATACATGTATGGATGAAATGACTTTGTGTACTTGCTGAAAATGTAACGTTAACTGGTGATGTAACTCTGTACTATAATTATTAATAAAGTGTGATCTGTAGCATCAGCCACTAACCAGACAAGGGTACATTGTTGAAACGAAAATGTGAGAACAGTGCGCAGCACCACCGCAAACAGGCAAGCTGGCGTATGTTACCCACTGTGGAAGAGGCGCACGTGCACAAACTACCTACTTAAGTGGTTAACATCTGTTTGCTGCAGAATTGTAGAATATATTCTGAATTAGAATATAATAAACTTCCTAGGGACTAAAAAGCTTATGTCCATGAATCAGCATGGTTTTAGAAAGCATTGATCATGTGAAATTCAGCTTGCCCTTTACTCACATGATATACTGCAAACTATGGATGAAGGGTAACAGGCAGGTTCCATATGCCTAGATTTCTGAAAAGCATTTGACACGGTACCCATTGCAGACTGTTAATGAATCTATGGGCATACAGAATAGGTTTCCAGATACGTGAGTGGCTTGAACAATTCTTAAGTAACAGAACCCAGTACTTTGTCCTCAATGGCAAGGTGTGCCCTAGTAAGTGTTATAGGACCACTGTTCTTTTTTGTATACATAAATGATGTGGTGTACAGGGTGGGGACTAATCTGTGGTTATTTGCCAATGATGCTGTGGTGTACAAGAAGGTGTCAAACATGAGTGACTGTAGGATGATGCAAAATGACTTAAACGAAATTTCTAGTTGATGTGATGAATGGCAGCTGGCTCAAAACATATAAAAATGTAAGTTAATGCAGATCAATAGGAAAAAGAAACCTATAATGTTCAGATACTGCATTAAAGTGTTCTGATTGACACAATAACATCATTTAAATACCTGGGTGTAATGTTGCAAAGCAATATGAAATGGAATGAACATTTGAGGATCATGGTAAGTAAGGTGAATGGTTGACTTTGGTTTATTGGGGGAATTATAGGAAAGGGTAGTTCATCTGTAAAGAAGACTGCATATGGGATGCTAGTGGGACCTATTCTTGAGTACTAGTTGAGTGTCTGGGATATGCTCCAGGTCAGATTAAAGGAAGACAGGCTGGCTGGCTGGTAGAATTGTTACTTGTAGGTTTGAGCAAGATGCTAGTGTTACAGACATGCTACAGGAACACTAATGAAGAAACTTAGAGAGCAGGCATTTGAAGCTGACTGCAGAATGATCCTACTGCTACCAATATTCATTTTGCATAAGGACCATGAAGATAAGATACAAGAATATAAGGCTCACATTGTTGTTTGTTGTTGTCGAGGTCTTCAGTTGAAAGATTGCTTCGATGCAGCTCTCCGTATTACTCTATCCTGTGCAAGCCTTTTCATCTCCAAATCTACTACAACCTACAACCTTCTGAATGTGCTTACTGTATTCATCTCTTGGTCTCCCCCTATGATTTTTACCACCCACACATCTCTCTAGTATCAAATTGGTGATCCCTTGAGGCTTCAGAATGTGTCCTACCAAGCAATCCCTTCTTCTAGTCAGGTGGTACCACAAATTTCTGTTTCTCATAATTCTATTCACTACCCCCTTATTAATTATGTGATCTACCAATCTAACATTAAGTATTCTTCTGTAGCATCACATTTCAAAAGCTTCTATTCTTTTCTCGTTTAAACTACTTATTGCCCATGTTTCAATTGCATACATGGCTACACTCAATACAAATACTTTCAGAACAGACTTCCTGACACTTAAATCTATACTCAATGTTAACAAATTTCTATTCTTCAGAACTGCTTTCTTTGCCATCACCAGTCATCATTTTATATCCTCCCTACTTTGACCATCATCAGTTATTTTGCTTCCCAAATAGCAAAACTCATCTACTACTTTAAGTGTCTTGTTTCCTAGTCTAATTCCCTCAGCATCACCTGATTTAATTCAACTACATTCCACTATTCTTGTTTTGATTTTGTCTATGTTCATCTTATATCCTCCTTTCAAGACACTATCCATTCCATTCAACTGCTCTTCCAAGTCCTTAGCAGTCTGTAACAGAATTACAATGTCATCGGCACACCTCATAATTTTTATTTCTTCTCTCTGGGCTTTAATTCCTACTCCAAACTTTTCTTTTGTTTCCTTTAGTGTTTGCTCAATATACAGATTGAATAACATTAGGGATAGGCTACAACCCTGTCTCATATGGAGGCATATACAATGTTGTTTTTCCCTCACTCTATCTGTAAGTGGAACAAGAAAGATAAGGAGAAGTAGTGGCACAGGGTACCCTCTAACAGCCACATGTATGGTGTCTTGCAGAGTATGTATTTAGATGTAGCTGTAGGTGTAGACATACTGTTCCATAGATGAATGGAACATGAAGAAACCATAAAAACTGGTACACTGTGAATTGCCACCTGCTATGCAGTTAATGCTTGTTTGCAGAGTATGGTTGTGAATGTAAATGTAGAAATTGTAATTATAATGCCAGCTACAAAGCACTTATTGCATTTGTGTTGTCACATTAACTTTGAGGTTGCAGTGAAGATAAGGCCATTAATAAAAGAAAAAATGTGATACAAACAGTGAAAAATTTGTTAAAAGCATTAAGAGTAGTTATATAACACATTATACATAGATGATCAGTTACTGATAAAAATATAGACTAAAGATGCTGCAATGTGAAAGAATAGTGTAATAGGCTAGGCCTTAAATGTACATTGACTACTAGAAAACAGCATAAAAATGCTGAAGAAACTAGATAAATATGTTTTAATCAAGTTATTACAGAAGTAACAGAATTAGAAATTATTTGCATACTTATTGAAAACTCTTTACTTTCAGTTTTACATTGTTTAAATTCTTTAATTTGTAAGATAAGAGATGAGCATGATTTTCTGAGTGATGATGGTGTATTTGAAGGTTGATCTATGGAATTAGAGGGACAAAACATTTTAATAATCATGATCACAGCTGCCAGTGGTAGTGGTTATGTGAGCGTGAGGTGTACTTTTGCTTGTGTGAATATGTGAGTGTTTTCTTTGCTAAAGAAAGCTTTGGCCAAAAGCTATAATGTGTAATACTCCCATTGTTGTGACTGTCTGCAGCTCAACAAGGTCATCTTTATGTTGAATAGCAATTCTTTTGCTAATGTTGTTAAAATTTTGAGAAACTGAACGCTAAACAACATATGAAAATTCTGCATTGATTTCAGGATTTCTGACCATTCTGCATTCTACCAAAAATAAATGAACCAGAAATTAGGAAAACATATATCAAATGATACTTCAATGAAGAAAATGTGAACTGTTGCTACTATAGACTTAAAAATGTTAATTGACTAGGTGATAATTACACTTCAAGTTCTAGTAAACATGATAAATTTCTTGAAAATGTTTAAATTGTTTTTAATAAACTATTTTCCCCTAGATTGCACTATAAAAAATTAAAAGCAAACTGAAAGGGGTAGCTGCTGTATAAAAGTGTCCAGGGCTGAAAAATGACAGTTACACAATAACTGCAAATGAAAACAGTTAAAGAAAAAGCAACACAAAAAACTCATTCTGAAGCTTATAAATAAATCATGGGCGGTATGGTATGTTGTAAAATCTAAACTTGGCAACATGACTGTTAGACCACACTATCTCAAAAATGTGAATAAGTGACAAATTCATTGTATATCCTTCAGAAACAACAAAATATTTCAATGACTATTTTTATAAACGTATCAAATTCAGATTTTGATGTAAATGATACCTATGTGGTGTCTTCATCCAGCTTAGGTCAGGATAACAATGAATTTTGTACACAATTTTAATGAATTACAGCTAAAAGTGTAGAAAATTTAATATTATCTTCAGAAAATAAAAATTAGGCTCTGTGAAGAAGGATGTTTCTCAGATGCTCTAAAATGTGCAGTAGTATAAACCATTATTCAAGAACAGTTCTAAGGAAGATGTAGGATACTACCAAACAGTGCATTCTATCATAATCTTTTCAAACGCGTTTGGAAAAAAAATGACTCAGATCTTAAATTTAATGTAAAAATCTAGTATCATCACATTTAATCAGTTTGGCTTATAGAAAGACAACTGTACAATATGAGTTACCAACAATTTTGTCAGTAAAATGCACTTATCTTTGGGCAAGTTTCAAACATTCATACGAATTTTTGTGACACTATGAATGCTTTTGACTATATGAATTATTGTGTAGTGCTCCATAAATTAGAAAGATATGGAATCAAGGACTGTCCTTTGAAGATCCAAATAAGATTGAACAAAGCAAAAGCAAAGAGTAGTTGCAACATTAGGTAAATGAAATTGTTTCTAAGACTGGAAAATTACTTCACAGGGAGTGTCACAAGATTCCATTAAATCCAATTCTACTCCTATTTCATATAAATAATTTACCTATAAAAATTATTTCCCACTCAGTTTTCTTTTTTGACAACACATCTGTGCTCATTGAAAGTGAAACCACAGAATAAATTCTCAAAAGAGGTAATAAATGCTAAAGATATTATAACAATGATTTGGTCTAAGTGGGATAAAATAAGTAATTTAGAAGTAAAGGAGACAAATCATCAAATAACAGCCACATTGAGTTGGCCAGAGGCACACACAAAAGAGAATGAAAACTTGCTGACTGTTGGAAGAGACTCTTTGACTAACTAGATTACAAACACACACACACACACACACACACACACACACACACACACACACACACACACACACACACACACACACACCACTACACTGTCTCATTTCAGCGCACAGTGCCAGGATTGCAGTTTGGCAGGTGGAATAGGGTGGGATGGGGATTCTGTCAGGTGGGTTGGCCAATGGGAGAAAGACAGGAGAAGCAGGAAGGGCAGTTGAGGATGGGTAGTTAGGAGCCCAGACAGATGTAGCAGGTGTGCTGGATAGGAATTTGGGAGAGAGGGGTAGCAAGTGCATATGTTAGGCATGTGATAGGCAGGTACGAGAGCCAGCGAGGTGTCATACACAATGAATATGATGTGAAGGAGAGACCTCAGAGGGGTGAAAGGGTAGAGGATGCAGAAATTGTTGGGTAGGGTATGTAGGGACATACACAATGAAGATGATTTGAAGGAGAGAACTTAGAGGGGTGAAAAAGCAGAGGGTGCAGAAATTGTTGGGTAATGGATGTAGGGACAATGGGCTAACAGATACTGGGGTCAGGAGATTTATGTGATTGAAGGATTTGTTGCAAGGGTAGCACCCATCTACATAGTTCAGAAAAGCTGGCACTGATGGGAATGATCAGATGGCATGGTTTGTGAAGTAGCCATTGAACTCAAGCATGTTCTGCTCATAATCATGTGGGTGAATGTGAACCAGAAAAGGGTTTGGGATTTAGGAGATGAGGAAGTTTTCCTCTAGATGTCCCACAAGCAAGTTTACAAAGGACAGTGCCATGCAGGTATACACGGCTGTGCCACAGATTTGTTTATATACATTCCACTCAATGAAGAAGTAGTTGTGTGTGAGGATATAGTTGGTAAAGTGTATGAGGAATGAGATAGTGGGTTTGTATTCAGAATGATGTTAGGAGAGTTAGTGTATGAAAGCCACAAAGCCATGGGCAAATCACCAACCCTCATGTCCCCTTCCATAGAAACAGATCACTCACATTCTGCATGGCCATCTGTAGGTATTATATCTGCAATTGCAAAACTTTCCTTGCCATGGGTAGTCAACTTTGTTCTTTCCAACAGTTTGACAGTGACCATTTACTCTGCTGGACAGATGATTGGTTGTCATGCTGGAACAAAAAGCTGTTCAGTGATTGCAGCAGAGTTGGTATGTGGCTTGGCTGCTTTCACAGGTGGCTGTGCTTATGAAGTGATAGGATAAGCCTGTGAGAGGACTAGAATAGGAAGTACTCAATGGAAGAATGAGGCAGGCCTTGCACCTATCTCTTCTGCAGGTATATGACACCCGCGGCAAGGGTTTTGGGATGGGAGTGTCTTAGGGATGGACCAGGATGTTGCGTAATTGGGTGGGTGATGGAATACCAGTTTAAGAGGGTAGGGAAGGATCTTTGGTAAGGTGTCCCTCATCTCCGAGTGTGATGATACATAATCAAAAGTGGCATGTTGGATTGAGAAGGACCAAGTGAAGCATATGGAAGAGAAAGTGTGTAAGTGAGGTTCAACCTCTTGGCTGATGTACATCTACAGAGCAGCAGGTTAAGTGTTTATCTTTTCCTGTGTTTTCTTCATAGCATATTTCTAAAATTTCATGTGAGTTTCCATATAAGAGGTGCAATTTGCATTTTTGTTAGTGTAAATTTGGCCAGTATGTAGCATAGTTGTCATTTCTTTGGAACAGCCAGTTACATAGCTCACTGAGGCATCAGTGTCCATTGGTGACACATACGGGTAGCATGTTGCATATCTATGATTCTGTCTGCTTTTATTGTTTACTTCCTCAGTTAGTCTCGCTAGCATGGGTAAGATATGTGCATGCTGCATATGGATGCAGGAGGAGCTGGCCACAGTTCCAAACAGCTGAATGTGCTTTTGGCTATGGTCAGTCACCTTCAGGCTGCTGCCTTGGACTGTAACAGTGGTGGAGAATCTGGTGCATTGCATGGGACACCTCAGGTGTCACTTGTTTCACCCACAAGCTCTGCTAGCAAGGCATCTCGTTGTGTATCTGATAAGGTGGAAAGGATTTACTAGTTATCAGGAGCTAAAACTTAGGCCTGTTATGAAGCCCCTTAGGGAGATAGCATTCAGGGCTGGAAAGAAAGCCAAGTGAACTTGGTACATCTGCAAGGGGGGGCTTCATCCGAGATGTGGAGGCAGCCTTCCCTACAGCTATCAAGCATGCAGGGTGCAGTTATCTGCAAGCTCATGTTGCCACCAATGATGCCTGTTGCATGTGTTCTAAGGCCATCATACAGGCAGCTGGAGTAAATTATGAAGGCTGCTGACCTCATGAGTGAAGTGCAAACACAGCAAGCAATTTGCAGCATTGTCTCCAGAACTGATTAGGGTCCTTTGGTTTTGAGCCAAGTGGAGGCTCTCAACCACAGGATCTGTCAACTCTATGAGAGTCTTGGCTGCAGATTTCTATAGTTGCTTTGTCAGTTGCTGATTTGTATGACTCTCCTTGATAAGATAGGGGTGCACTACACAAAGGAAGCAGGTACTTGGGTAGCAGAGTAATTGTGGAGTACACATGAGGGTTCTTTAGGCTAGGCAGTAGTTTGAGGTACTCTGATGAACACTCTCCAGTAAATATGCAACAAGGGAAGTCAGACCACATTAGGAGTAGACACTTCCGCTGTAAAAATTTTATCAGAAAACTGTCAAATCACTCATGACAAAGTTCGCAATTTTCTGCCATCCAGGAAAGTTCTCAGGCTCAAATTATTCTTGGGCCCAAGAGCTGGCTGTAACCTGATGTGAAAAGCTCTGAGATATTTACCAAGTTGAGAACATGTAACGGAAAGACAAAATAGAGACCATATGAGGGGGAGTATTCATTAGAGTTGATAAAATATTGCCTCTATTGAGATTGAAGTTGTGTGTGACAGCAAAGTTTAAAACAAGTAAGTGAAACCAAGTTAATTGTTGGATGTTTTTAATGGCCAACTGATTCTTACGTTGCATTTCTGGAGTCATTCAAACAAAGTCTATGGTCAGTAGCACGTAAATACCTACATCATTCAATACTAGTTGGAGATAACTTTAACCTACCGAGTATTGACTGGGATGTCTATGGATTTATTGCAAGGGGTACAGACAGACAGTCATGTGATGTACTTCTGAACATGTTTTCTGAAAACTGACTTTAGCAACTAGTTCAGCATTCCACATGCAATATAAATGTCTTACGGTCTGTAGCTACAAACAGGCTGGACCTTATCAGCACATCAGTATAGAAACAGGAATTAGTGACCACAATATAATTACAGCAACTATGGTTATGAAAATTAATAAATCAGTTAAGAAGGCTAGAGAGTGTTTCTGCTAGAAAGAGCAGACAAGCAGTTGTTAGCATCTTGCTTAGACAGTGAATTGACATCAGTTAGTTCCAGTAAGATGGACATAGGGGAATTATGTGCAAAGTTTAAGCAGACAAGTACAAATTAGTAGAGATTCATGCATCTGTTAGAAGATCTATGCATAATGCATACAACTACTACCACCATCTTATCTTAGCAAAAGATCAGGCAGAGAACCTGAGAAAATTTTGGTCCTATGGGAAATTGCTAAATGGGTCTAAGGCTACCATCGAGCCACTTGTTGACCAGTCTTGTGTGGTGATTGAAGATAGCACAATGAAAGCAGAAGTTTTAAATTTCACATTCAGGAAATCATTTATGCAGCAGAATAGTACAAACACATTGTTGTTTGACCATTGAATGGTGCTGTGAATACATAGAAAGAAAGATCCCTTATCATTTAGCTACAATATAGCAGGTCAGCAACTGGATGCAGTTAATTCCATAAATTATCTGGGAGTACGCATTAGGAGTGATTTAAGATGGAATGATCATGTAAAGTTGATCGTCGGTAAGACAGATGTCAGACTGAGATTCATTGGGAGAATCCTAAGGAAATGCAATCCGAAAACAAAGGAAGTAGGTTACAGTACACTTGTTCGCCCACTGCTTGAATACTGCTCAGCAGTGAAGGATCCGTACCAGATAGGGTTGATAGAAGAGATAGAGAAGATCCAACGGAGAGCAGGGCACTTCATTACAGGATCATTACACTTGTCTAAATTGAGATTCAATTGCCATTCCTTGCACCATGTGTCAATTCGCTGCAGATTCTCCTGCATTTCAGTACAATTTTCCATTGTTACAACCTCTCGATACACCACAGAATCATCTACAAAAAGCCTCAGTGAACTTCCGATGTCATCCACAAGGTCATTTATGTATATTGTGAATAGCAATGGTCCTATGACACTCCCCTGTGGCAGTGAAGCTCGTGGACGAATAGCGCAAGCTGGGTTTCACACGACCGTCTTTTTCGAAACGCATGCTGATTCCTACAGAGTAGATTTCTAGTCTCCAGAAATGTCATTATACATTAACATAATACATGTTCCAAAATTCTACAACTGATCGACATTACAGATCTACAGAGTAGATTTCTAGTCTCCAGAAATGTCATTATACATTAACATAATACATGTTCCAAAATTCTACAACTGATCGACATTACAGATATAGGTCTATAGTTCTGCACATCTGTTCAACATCCCTTCTTGAAAACGGGGATGACTTGTGCCCTTTACAAATCCTTTGGAACGCTACCCTCTTCTAGAGACCTACGGCACACCACTGCAAGAAGGGGGGCAAGTTCCTTCATGTACTCTGTGTAAAATTGAACTGGTATCCCATCAGTTCCAGCGGCTGTTCCTCTTTTGAGCGATTTTAATTGTTTCTCTATCCCTCTCTCATCAATTTCAATATCTACCATTTCGTCATCTGTGCGACAATCTAGAGAAGGAACTACAGTGCAGTCTTCCTCTGTGAAACAGTTTTGGAAAAAGACATTTAGTATTTTGGCCTTTAGTCTGTCATCCTCTGTTTCAGTACCATTTTGGTCACAGAGGGTCTGGACATTTTGTTTTGATCCACCTACCACTTTGACATAAGACCAAAATTTCTTAGGATTTTCTGCCAAGTTAGTACATTGAACTTTACTTTCGAATTCATTGAAAGCCTCTCGTATAGCCCTCCTCACACTACATTTCACTTCATGTAATTTTTGTTTGTCTGCAAGGCTTTGGCTATGTTTATGTTTGCTCTGAAGTTCCCTTTGCTTCCACAGCTGTTTTTTTTTATTTTTTTATTTTTTTTTTTTATTTTTTTTTTTTTTTAACTCAGTTGCTGTACCATGGTGGCTCTTTTCCATCTCTTACAACCTTGCTTAGCACATACTCATCTAACGCATATTGCATGATGGTTTTTAACTTTGTCCAGCATGCATCCTTTGACCTAGTAGGCACAGGGTCTACCATGGGTAACTTGTCCCATGCATAATGGCATCAATGCATATAAGGTGTGAATGGCATCCTGTAGTATAGTCATTTGTGCTGCATGCAGCTGCTTCCAAAGTTCATCTGAGGTGTTTGTCATTGGGTCACAGCACTGCACCCATTGTTTCACCATATTCCACACATTTTCAGTTGGCAGACATATGTCTGCTTGTGTCTGTTTGTGTCTGTGTATGTATGGATGGATATGTGTGTGTGTGTGTGTGTGTGTGTGTGTGTGTGTGTGTGTGTGTGTGTGTGCGCGCGAGTATATACCTATCCTTTTTTCCCCCTAAGGTAAGTCTTTCCGCTCCCAGGATTGGAATGACTCCTTACCCTCTCCCTTAAAACCTACATCCTTTTATCTTTCCTTTTCCTTCCCTCTTTCCTGACGAAGCAGCCGCCGGTTGCGAAAGCTCGAAATTCTGTGTGTGTGTTTGTGTGTTTTATCAATGTGAGTAATTTTGTTGCATCTAAGTTTATTTACTTAGTTTTATTATTTTCTGCTACATTTCAGAATTTTTTTGTTTTCTCTGACTTACTGAGAAAAAATTAGAGAGTTACTGCTTAAAACACATTCCAGAAAAGTCCTTTCATTGAATTGAAGACCATTTGTTAGTCAGCCTCCCCCCATGAACCATGGACCTTGCCGTTGGTGGGGAGGCTTTCATGCCTCAGCGATACAGATAGCCTTACCGTAGGTGCAACCACAACGGAGGGGTATCTGTTGAGAGGCCAGACAAATGTGTGGTTCCTGAAGAGGGGCAACAGCATTTTCAGTAGTTGCAGGGGCAACAGTCTGGATGATTGACTGATCTGACCTTGTAACACTAACCAAAACGGCCTTGCTGTGCTGGTATTGCGAACGGCTGAAAGCAAGGGGAAACTACAGCCGTAATCTTTGCCGAGGGCATGCAGCTTCACTGTATGATTAAATGATGATGGCGTCCTCTTGGGTAAACTATTCCGGAGGTAAAATAGTCCCCCATTCGGATCTCCGGGCGGGGACTACTCAGGAGGATGTCGTTATCAGGAGAAAGAAAACTGGCATTCTACGGATCGGAGTGTGGAATGTCAGATCCCTTAATCGGGCTGGTGGGTTAGAAAATTTAAAAAGAGAAATGGATAGGTTAAAGTTAGATATAGTGGGAATTAGTGAAGTTCGGTGGCAGGAGGAACAAGACTTCTGGTCAGGTGACTACAGGGTTATAAACACAAAACCAAATAGGGGTAATGCAGGAGTAGGTTTAATAATGAATAGCAAAATAGGAATGCGGGTAAGATACTACAAACAGCATAGTGAACGCATTATTGTGGCAAAGATAGATACGAAGCCCACACCTACTACAGTAGTGCAAGTTTATATGCCAACTAGCTCTGCAGATGACGAAGAAATTTAAGAAATGTTTGATCAAATAAAAGAAATTATTCAGATAGTGAAGGGAGATGAAAATTTAATAATCATGGGTGACTGGAATTCGGTAGTAGGGAAAGGGAGAGAGGGAAATGTAGTAGGTGAATATGGACTGGGGAAAAGAAATGAAAGAGGAAGCCGCCTGGCAGAATTTTGCACAGAGCACAACTTAATCATAGGTAACACTTGGTTCAAGAATCATAAAAGAAGGCTGTATACATGGAAGAACCCTGGAGATACTAAAAGGTATCAGATAGATTATACACTCCTGGAAATGGAAAAAAGAACACATTGACACCGGTGTCAGACCCACCATACTTGCTCCGGACACTGCGAGAGGGCTGTACAAGCAATGATCACACGCACGGCACAGCGGACACACCAGGAACCGCGGTGTTGGCCGTCGAATGGCGCTAGCTGCGCAGCATTTGTGCACCACCGCCGTCAGTGTCAGCCAGTTTTCCGTGGCATACGGAGCTCCATCGCAGTCTTTAACACTGGTAGCATGCTGCGACAGCGTGGATGTGAACCGTATGTGCAGTTGACGGACTTTGAGCGAGGGCGTATAGTGGGAATGCGGGAGGCCGGGTGGACATACCGCCAAATTGCTCAACACATGGGGCATGTGGTCTCCACAGGACATCGATGTTGTCGCCAGTGGTCGGCGGAAGGTGCACGTGCACGTCAACCTGGGACAGGACCGCAGCAACGCACGAATGCACGCCAAGACCATAGGATTCTACGCAGTGCCATAGGGGACCGCACCGCCACTTCCCAGCAAATTAGGGACACTGTTGCTCCTGGGGTATCGGCGAGGACCATTCGCAACCGTCTTCATGAAGCTGGGCTACGGTCCCGCACACCGTTAGGCTGTCTTCCGCTCACGCCCCAACATCGTGCAGCCCGCCTCCAATGGTGTCGCGACAGGTGTGAATGGAGGGACGAATGGAGACGTGTCATCTTCAGCGATGAGAGTCGCTTCTGCCTTGGTGCCAATGATGGTCGTATGCGTGTTTGGCGCCGTGCAGACGAGCACCACAATTAGGACTGCATACGACCGAGGCACACAGGGCCAACACCCGGCATCATGGTGTGGGCAGCGATCTCCTACACTGGCCGTACACCTCTGGTGATCGACGAGGGGACACTGAATAGTGCACGGTACATCCAAACCGTCATCGAACCCATCGTTCTACCATTCCTAGACCGGCAAGGGAACTTGCTGTTCCAACAGGACAATGCACGTCCGCATGTATCCCGTGCCACCCAACGTGCTCTAGAAGGTGTGCGTCAACTACCCAGGCCAGCAAGATCTCTGGATCTGTCCCCCATTGAGCATGTTTAGGACTGGATAAAGCGTCGTCTCATGCGGTCTGCACGTCCAGCACGGACGCTGGTCTAACTGAGGCGCCAGGTGGAAATGGCATGGCAAGCCATTCCACAGGACTACATCCAGCATCTCTACGATCGTATCCATAGGAGAATAGCAGCCTGCATTGCTGCGAAAGGTGGATATACACTGTACTAGTGCCGACATTGTGCATGCTCTGTTGCCTGTGTCTATGTGCCTGTGGTTCTGTCAGTGTGATCATGTGATGTATCTGACCCCAGGAATGTGTCAATAAAGTTTCCCCTTCCTGGGACAATGAATTCACGGTGTTCTTATTTCAATTTCCAGGAGTGTATAATGGTAAGACAGAGATTTAGGAACCAGGTTTTAAATTGTAAGACATTTCCAGGGGCAGATGTGGACTCTGACCACAATCTATTGGTTATGACCTGTAGATTAAAACTGAAGAAACTGCAAGAAGGTGGGAATTTAAGGAGATGGAACCTGGATAAACTGAAAGAACCAGAGGTTGTACAGAGTTTCAGGGAGAGTGTAAGGGAGCAATTGACAGGAATGGGGGAAAGAAATACAGTAGAAGAAGAATGGGTAGCTTTGAGGGATGAAGTAGTGAAGGCAGCAGAGGATCAAGTAGGTAAAAAGACGAGGGCTACTAGAAATCCTTGGGTGACAGAAGAAATATTGAATTTAATTGATGAAAGGAGAAAATATAAAAATGCAGTAAATGAAGCAGGCAAAAAGGAATACAGTCTCAAAAATGAGATCGACAGGAAGTGCAAAATGGCTAAGCAGGGATGGCTAGAGGACAAATGTAAGGATGTAGAGGCTTATCTCACTAGGGGTAAGATAGATACCGCCTACAGGAAAATTAAAGAGACCTTTAGAGATAAGAGAACCACTTGTATGAACATCAAGAGCTCAGATGGAAACCCAGTTCTAAGCAAAGAAGATAAAGCAGAAAGGTGAAAGGAGTATATAGAGGGTCTATACAAGTGCAATGTACTTGAGGACAATATTATGGAATTGGAAGAAGATGTAGATGAAGATGAAATGGGAGATACGATACTGCGTGTAGAGTTTGACAGAGCACTGAAAGACCTGAGTCAAAACAAGGCCCCAGAGTAGACAACATTCCAGTGGAACTACTGACGGCCTCGGGAGAGCCAGTCCTCACAAAACTCTACCATCTGATGAGCAAGATGTATGAGACAGGCGAAATACCCTCAGACTTCAAGAAGAATATAATAATTCCAATCCCAAAGAAAGCAGGTGTTGACAGATGTGAAAATTACTGAACAATCAGTTTAATAAGTCACAGCTGCAAAATACTAACACGAATTCTTTACAGACAAATGGAAAAACTAGTAGAAGCCAACCTCGGGAAAGATCAGTTTGGCTTCCGTAGAAATGTTGGAACATGTGAGGCAATACTGACCCTACGACTTATCTTAGAAGAAAGATTAAGGAAAGGCAAACCTACATTTCTAGCATTTGTAGACTTAGAGAAAGCTTTTGACAATGTTGACTGGAATACTCTCTTTCACATTCTGGAGGTGGCAGGGGTAAAATACAGGGAGCAAAAGGCTATTTACAATTTGTACAGAAACCAGATGGCAGTTATAAGAGTCGAGGGTCATGAAAGGGAAGGAGTGGTTGGGAAGGGAGTGAGACAGGGTTGTAGTCTGTCCCCGATGTTATTCAATCTGTATATTGAGCAAGCAGTAAAGGAAACAAAAGAAAAATTTGGAGTAGGTATTAAAATCCATAGAGAAGAAATAAAAACATTGAGGTTCGCTGATGACATCGTAGTTCTGTCAGAGACAACAAAGGACTTGGAAGAGCAGTTGAACGGAATGGATAGTGTGTTGAAAGTAGGATATAAAATGAACATCAACAAAAGCAAAACGAGGATAATGGAATGTAGTCGAATTAAGTCGGGTGATGCTGAAGGAATTAGATTAGGGTATGAGACACTTCTACATCTACATCTACATCCATACTCCGCAAGCCACCTGACGGTGTGTGGCGGAGGGTACCCTGAGTACCTCTATCGGTTCTCCCTTCTATTCCAGTCTCGTATTGTACGTGGAAAGAAGGATTGTCGGTATGCTTCTGTGTGGGCTCTAATCTCTCTGATTTTATCCTCATGGTCTCTTCGCGAGATATACGTAGGAGGGAGCAATATACTGCTTGACTCTTCGGTGAAGATATGTTCTCTAAACTTTAACAAAAGCCCGTACCGAGCTACTGAGCGTCTCTCCTGCAGAGTCTTCCACTGGAGTTTATCTATCATCTCCGTAACGCTTTCGCAATTACTAAATGATCCTGTAACGAAGCGCGCTGCTCTCCGTTGGATCTTCTCTATCTCTTCTATCAACCCTACCTGGTGCGGATCCCACACTGCTGAGCAGTATTCAAGCATTGGGCGAACAAGCGTACTGTAACCTACTTCCTTTGTTGTCGGATTGCATTTCCTTAGGATTCTTCCAATGAATCTCAGTCTGGCATCTGCTTTACCGACGATCATCTTTATATGATCATTCCATTTTAAATCACTCCTAATGAGTACTCCCAGATAATTTATGTAATTAACTGCTTCCAGTTGCTGACCTGCTATTTTGTAGCTAAATGATAAGGGACCTATCTTTCTATGTATTCGCATCACATTACACTTGTCTACATTGAGATTCAATTGCCATTCCGTGCACCATGCGTCAATTCGCTGCAGATCCTCCTGCATTTCAGTACAATTTTCCATTGTTGCAACCTCTCGATACACCACAGCATCATCTGCAAAAAGCCTCAGTGAACTTCCGATGTCATCCACCAGGTCATTTATGTATATAGTGAATAGCAACGGTCCTATGACACTCCCCTGCGGCACACCTGAAATCACTCTTACTTCGGAAGACTTCTCTCCATTGAGAATGACATGCTGCGTTCTGTTATCTAGGAACTCCTCAATCCAATCACACAATTGATCTGATAGTCCGTATGCTCTTACTTTGTTCATTAAACGACTGTGGGGAACTGTGTCAAACGCCTTGCGGAAGTCAAGAAACACGGCATCTACCTGTGAACCCGTGTCTAAGGCCCTCTGAGTCTCGTGGACGAATAGCGTGAGTAGTAAAGGAGTTTTGCTATTTGGGGAGCAAAATAACTGATGATGGTCGAAGTAGAGAGGATATAAAATGTAGACTGACAATGGCAAGGAAAGCGTTTCTGAAAAAGAGAAATTTGTTAACATCGAATATAGATTTAAGTGTCAGGAAGACATTTCTGAAAGTACTTGTATGGAGTGTAGCCATGTATGGAAGTGAAACATGGACAATAAATAGTTTGGACAAGAAGAGAATAGAAGCTTTCAAAATGTGGTGCTACAGAAGAATGCTGAAGATTAAATGGGTAGATCACATAACTAATGAGGAAGTATTGAATAGGATTGGGGAGAAGAGAAGTTTGTGGCACAACTTGACCAGAAGAAGGGATCGGTTGGTAGGACATGTTCTGAGGCATCAAGGGATCACCAATTTAGTATTAGAGGGCACCGTGCAGAGTAAAAATCGTAGAGGGAGACCAAGAGATGAGTACAGTAATCAGATTCAGAAGGATGTAGGTTGCAGTAGGTACTGGGAGATGAAGAAGCTTGCACAGGATAGAGTAGCATGGAGAGCTGCATCAAACCAGTCTCAGGACTGAAAACCACAACAAAATTGGTCTTCAGGAACTGATTGCGAAGATTTTTAGATTAAAATCTGATTGTTGCATGTTTGGTAGTATCTTATAGCACATGCATATTATAATAGAGCTCCATTTATTGACTTCTACTAAATTTATGTCTTAGATAACAGTTTTTCTTCAATGCGCAAAATAGTTTGATGATCAGTGTTTGACTATAATTATTTGTGTGTTAGCTGAGTTTGTGCTCATCTGCCATAAGAAAAATCAAACAATGGACAGTCCTTGTTTGAATATCAATAATATTATGAAAAGGACAGGTCGCTACTCACCAAAAAGATGACACGTTGAACTGCAGACAGGCCCAACTAAGATACAGCAATGCATTAAGCTTTTGGCCAAAGCCTTCCTCAGAAAATAAAGGGAGACATACACACATATTCACACAAACAAGCACATCTCAGGCACACAACTGCTATTCTGGCTGCTCTGGGCACATTACCAGACTGGCTGTCTTCAAAGAGGGCCAGAGATGGCAGTCATGTGTGCATGAGATGTGCCTGATTATGTGAATATGTGTAAGTTTTTATTTCTTTTCTGAAGGCCTTGGCCAAAACTTAGTGGGTAACAGACTTTTCATTGTGCCTGTCTATAACTCATCATGACATTTTTATGGAGAACCTGTCCTTTTCATAATATTGTTCCCTTAAGAAAAAACCAGTTTCAAAATAGAGTAATGTACATCAAAAATAATTATTAAATTCCTCTATTTTAGGTTACATTGCCTTCTAGTTTGCTGATGCACTGCAGGACATATGTTTTAAATTTAATAATTGTATTATTATAATTGTATAATTATTATTCAGCTAAGGTGTAGTTTTGTTGTGTTCAGTACTATAATAGTGCTTGAAATGTAACTTTGATCATTTGACTATCACAGCCACATTAACTGTTTATTAATACTTCTATAGTTTTATGACTAATTGCTACAGTTCTTATACTACAACCTATCTCCAGTTCAGGAAGGCTATAGTTGAGTACAAATTGAAAGAAAACTACAACAGTTCTATAACTTCCCAAGAGTCACTAACAAAATTCATTTTCGGATTTGATGTAGGGTTTTTAAATATAGGGCACTATTGTAGAGTAATGATGTCTAAAGCAATTCTGTGTAGTTTAATTGACTGAGTAATTCTGTTGTTAGCTGCAATATTTTCAGAAAAATCTAAGCCAAAATTGACAGACTGAAATCCATTAAATATATTTCCTTCCTCTTATCCTTAGTTTGAACAATTCAGTCTGATTTTACTTACCAGTATGAAGCAAGGGAAGTTTGTCTTGTGAAAGTAAATTGTCAAAATCACAACTAAATTAAACTGGATTATACTATGTAGGAAATTCAGTTTAGTATTAAGGACTCAAAACTCAATTTTTAAAGTGGAATACATGCCACAGTGCAAATACATGATCTCAATCAATATCACACAAATAGATAGTAGGTTAGTAAGTGTCTGATTTTCAGTAACTCTTCCAAAATCACTAAGTATGAATCAATATTTGTAAAGTAGAAAATATCATGTTTAATGTTGGTCAAACTAGCAAGAAACAAATCCTGTTTAGAAGAAAACCAAGTATTTGAACATTGACAGACAAATCACACTTATATATGTAATGAGGTTCTTTGCATTCACTCTGAAAATGAGATATCATTAATCCACATCATTATCAAAAACGAATATAAACATAAAACAGTACAATACTGATATACAAGAATATTATATCCTTTCTTTACACAGCTTAAAACGTAAAGCAAATGGTTTTAGGCAGAAAGAAATGACTAATGTGTAATGTCAATCACAATGTACATAGAATATGTTCTTTATATGCCACCAAAAATATATCTGTACAGGAACCTTACAAGTGTGAAACTTTCACAGATTATTTTATCAAAATAATAAATGTACTAATTACCATTTCTGGGTGATATGGAGCCTTGTTCATTGTTGCCCAGACTCCCAAGAATCTTATGTGATGTGGCTCAGCTGTGAGTTGTGTGACATTGCCTTTAATAATTGGCAGTATGTGGTAGAATGTGTTGCCATCCTCAATGTTATTGAGAACTTCTAAGTATAGCATTTGTTCATCATATGTAGTACTTCCTGAAATACAAGAAAGTATCATGCATCTTAGATTAATCCGGAGCTACTTATAGACACACAGTCTGTCTGTCTCTCTCTCTCTCTCTCTCTCTCTCTCTCTCTATCTCTCTCTCTCTCTCTCTCTCTCCCTCTTTTTCACACACACACACACACACACACACACACACACACACACACACACTAACATAACAGATTTTTTGTGGGAAACAGTATGGAGCAGATTCTTAGTGAAAACTTGCCATGGGTGACCTCTCTGGCAAACAGTATAAAAGTTGTATATTTATAATGTTACATAATTGTCTTCTCCAAATATTTATGAAACCTAATTTTAGTTTAAGAATTATGCTATAGTAGATGAATATTAACTATGTAGAGATGAATATGGGAAATAAAGTAACTGGTCCACAACCTTCTGTGTTCAAAAGCATTGACATGGTAAAGGGAGATATCAAATGTTTTGATGTTGATGCTCTACAAAATTTGTTCCAAAATGAGGTTTCAAATGATGCAATAAGAGGTCATCTTCATGGACTATTTTTTCTTGGAGCTGTACTGTATTCATACAATATAATTCATTTCTGTTAATAGATTCATTAAATGAGATCTGTGATGCATGATGTAAAATGAGAAAATAGTTCCACAAAGTAATGGAATATAAATGAAAATCTTTCATTATAGTATACATTTTATGTCATAATTCATTGAACCACTGTGAAAACTAGTTCAAAAGGAAGATATATCTTCTTTGTTAAGAACAATTTTGAAACTTTTGAGGGTAGGTATTGGCAAATTTTAGGTCTTATATTGCATTACAAGTGTAGTCTTAGATACTAAATGATAATGCAAAAGATGTGTAAAACAAATTTTTACACAAAAATAGAGCTGTATTTTCTTCCCAGACTGAGGAGTCAATCCTCTCACATGCTGATGGGATATTGCTCTTTCACTTAAAAATTTTCCAATAATCTAATGCTGCAGCTCCCCAGGCATGATGACAAAAGAATCTTACACGTAGCTTTTGTGTTGTCGCTGTTGGAGTCAGATGTGGCTGGCTGGATGGCCACGAATGAATTTTTTCCTCCATCTGTTCATGCTTATCATCATTTACTATGACTTCATTATGACACAAGACTTCAATAATATGACAGATGAATCACCCATTCTGGATATTCATTGTAATATTAGATCAGGTCCACAACTACACTATTATAACTCTCAAGGCTATATGGTTTTCTTATGTGAGGGGTTTCTTGCAGCCTCAATTAACATATAAAAAGCCATCATTTTACACTGACATTGGCATGATTATCATCCATTCATAAACAACAGAACCAATATTTACTGAGCAGAATTCCAAAGCTACAAACTCTGCCGAGTAAATCAGTGGATTTGCTGTTTGAGGTTGCTTGATACTGACATTAACAATGAAATCTGGCAGTACAAAATGAATTTGAATAGAACTGGAAGCTGCAAGTGAAAAATGATGGTTTTTAAACTGTTTACTGACGTTTCAAATCAAACAAATAAGGAAGCCTTCAACGTACTATATAGCAAGGAAATGGGTCTGGTACTTAAGGTTGTTTGAAAATGATTCTAGTTTCCAGATTGTGACTATGTACATGTTTCAGGAAGGACTGCATTAAGTGATGTCGGATAGTGACAGGAAGAAGGAAAACATGCACTAAGTAATATATTATAGTCTGATTTGAAATTATGTTTTAGTAAGAGAAAAGTTACCAATGCAGATCTCTTTGATAAATATTACAGAATTAAATTAAAGTTTTATATATGTTTCCGGTTTTAACATCTATCTTTAATTTAAGAATTATCAGTAATCTTACTGGTAAACAGGTCCACAAATTGTCTTACATAAAGGTCAAATTTTGCTGCACTGCATTTCAGTGGACATATTTTGTAAATCAGATTAGAAAATGAAAGAACTGCAGTTTGCTTAATCCTTGCAGATTTATCATCCCCAAGTGACAATAAAACCTGTGAAATGATTAAAAACAACATTCATGTAAAAATTAATAGTAACAGCAGTTACAAATATGTTTCACTATAATTAACATAGGTAACAGCTCACATACTTCATCTGCTGGTATGGTTTTGAGTTTTCACTAAATTACAGTCTGTTATTATGTTTTTAATTTATATTTTTACAACTGACAACATAACACATTCATTTACAGTTTTTTTTAATTAACAACTACATTTTCATTATGTTTTAATGTGGCAAAAAATGTTATTATTTGTTGTGAGTTACACTACATAATTTGGAGAACTCACCTCACACTCTTGTAGTAGATGTTCTGAGGGTTCACGTATATAAAATGGGAAATTTGTGAGAAGTTTCACAGCAGAGTCTTCTTTCACCTTACAATTCAATATGAGATCTCTGATAAAAAGTACAGAGGCCTCAGTGCCAACCTTAGGTAACAATTCCAGAAAAAAGTTCCTGAAAAGATTTATATTGAGATGTTTTTAACATAGTGCATGAAATTTTTGCATAGTTTACTATTAAAGTGTAAATTCTCATCAAGTCAAACTTTATTTAGCCTACTTGATTACTTTTTAAACTATAATCATATTTTAAAGACTTTTATACTCATAACTGATAGCATTTGTGGTCATGCTAGCAAAAGGAGTAAAATCACAAAGTGTAAGCCTAATTAACAAGAAGAGAGAACATATGTGCTACAGCCAAGATATTAAAGACTCTACCAGTACAAGCAAAGCCCTATTGTTTAGCATTACAACAGCAGCCCTATTGTTATATAGCTTTTAAATATGAAGGTTATGGATTAATCAGTCTTCAGGTAGTATACAAGGAAAATATGGAATTGTATTGAGTAACAAATACATCTTCAAAAAACTTTAGTGTACATCACCAATTTCCTTAGAAAGAACCTGCAGAATGTTTGAAAATGAAAATTTTGAAGTGTAATTTCAGTATGAACACAAATAAAACTTAATAATAACCAATTAAGTCATGAATGACAATTGTTTTCCTTATTTACAAATGATAATCCATGATAGTGAGCTCATTAGAGAGAGGGAGGGGGGGGGGGGAAGTGAGAGAGGGGGGGGGGGAGATAGAGTGAGCGAGAGAGAGTTGGGAGGGGGGGGGGGGGCATTAAATGCTTGCACAGTTCCAACATATATGGAAAGATTTTGAAAGGATGAAAGTGACACTCAACTTAAATGATCCAGAAAATCTAGAAAACCCTAAAGCAGGATAACCAAAAAGGCAAGGCACACATTTGACAAATTGTATACAAAAATATCTTGGGTGTGTATGAATGTATCTTAATTTATGAATGGTTAATTTAACTTGAATTGAATAATAGCAATGTCAATTTATCCTTGCCATACTGTTGTTAACCAATCGTGGTTTTTCAGTTCTTGCATCATTAATTCAGTTTGTTTTCCCAGACATATTGACATATGCTGTTATGACATCTCTGTAAAAAGAATGACTCCACAGTTGTAAATAACAATTGGTCAGTGTCACTACTTACATTGTTTTCTAAAATTTTTGAAAAGGTGGTGTAGTTCAAAGTTTTCATACAGCTGTGTAGTAATGAGATATTCACAGTTTTGATTTCAAAAGAGCCACTCCACTGATAAAGCTATTTATACATTTCATCATCACTATCACAAGTTTCTGTGTTCATTGTCTTCAACCCAGATTCCCTTACACCCTGCTAAGAAGGTATACCAGATATCTTCCTGATTTGATGTACCCATCTGCTCACTGCTCTTCATCTCATACCCTCTGTCTTATTTTCTGTAGATTTTCCCCATATCTTCTCACAATATGGTCAAAGAACTGAAGAAGTTTTTGTTTGGCTGCAGAAGAAATGTGCCTGGAGACAATGAGTTGCTTAATAATGGACACATTTTTTTTCTTTCATTCCATTTCATGCACACCATCCTGCAACATCACCAAAGTCAAATGCTCCATTATGATGCTTGTCACTGGCCTTAAGGGTCCACATTTTGCAACCATACAGGAAGACAGAAAACACAAGTCTTTCAACAAGATGGATCTTTGTGCCATTTGTTATGACTTAGTTCTGCCAGATCTTGGTGACCTCCTTCATAGCCACTTGGCCCATTGTGACCTGTTTCCTTGTTTCATCTTCACAACTTCCCATTTTCCAGATGGTTGACTCATGACAGATGAAAGAATGCACTACTTTCAATTCCTTTAATCAACCTGGAGCTTTCTCCAATATTCAGTATCATAAAATTGGACTTGCTGAGATTGATGTCTAGCCCATATGATTTTCTTTACTTTGTTAAGAGCTCAGCAAGTTCACCTTTGCTGCCAGCTAAAAGCATGGTGTCATCAGAAAATTGGAGATAGTTGACAGTCCTTCCACCTACTGAGATGCCTTTAATTCATGTATCAAGAATATTCCTAATGATATGTTTTGCATAGATGTTGTGCAGTTGGGGGCATAGAATGTAAGCCTGCATGACTCCTTTTGATACACTGATGAAATCAGATGTTTCAGCACTTGTCTTCAAAACTGTAGTGCAATTATTATATAAACTGCTGATCAGTGCTATCAAGTGCATTTAGACATCAAACTTTGTAAGTGCCTGCCACAACTTCTTCCAGACAACAGAGTCAAAGGCTCTCCCCTAGGAAAGGACAGACGAAAACAGGAACACAGAACTCTCATGATTTTCAATTATTTCTCATATGTTCAAGAATTGTTCACAGGGTCTTTGTCCTTCAACAATACCTGCTCATTGTGGGGATATATGAAGCTGAATGTATGGCTTCAAATGCTGGGGCAAGACATAGCTCAAAATTTTGCTTGCATGGAATGTGCAGGCAACAGTTTGGCAGTCGATGTGGTTCCTGATTGACTCTTTCTTGTGTAGGATTTGAAGAGAGAATTCAGCAATTCTTCTGGCCACTCCCAAGTTTCCCATACTTTTGTATACAATGAAGGCAGCCCATTGATACATTCTTGTCCCATTTCTTTGATAACCTCTCTAGGTATACCACCTAGATCAGGGGATTTGTAATTCTTCATATGTTGAATTGTATTTTCTATTTTGCTGCATGAAACTGTAGGTTCCAATGTATGGTGCTCTATAGATTGACTGTCTGTAGTGTTGTTATTTCCAGAATTCAACATTACACAGTACTGTTTCCACCTCACAATAGTGTCTTCCTTGTCTCTGATAGGGTTGCCATTCTTGATGTCCACCAAACATGTAGAGGGATTAAATTTACCAGTGATTCTGTGAAAAAAATGGTTCAAATGGCTCTGAGCACTATGGGACTCAACTGCTGTGGTCATTAGTCCCCTAGAACTTAGAACTACTTAAACCTAACTAACTTAAGGACATCACACACATCCATGCCCGAGGCAGGATTTGAACCTGCGACCGTAGCAGTCGCACGGTTCCAGACTGCGCACCTAGAACCGCGAGACCACAGTGGCCAGCAGTGATTCTGTCAAATTTCTTGATGAGATCATGTACTTGACTGTGATTTTGGTGTTTTCTCTCAATACAGAATTACTGAGCTTCTAATAAAATCTTTAAATGATAAAATAACATCAGCTGGAGTCTTCTGTGTCTTACTGAACAAATTTTATTTTGTGAGTCATAGTATTGTATCAGGAAAGTTAAGTGTTTATGGAATATATTGTTCAGTACATGAATGGTTTAGTTCTTATTTAAGAAACAGAATGTGGAAAGTTAACCTGTGTTATTCAAGTAATACAAAGGGGACAACAAATCAGCTGCATGGGAAGAAATTGTAAAGGAAGTGCCACAGGATTTGATCATTGTCTCACTACTGTTCTTCCCTTACGCTGATGCTCTACCACTTTGTTTGAATCAGGAGACTGAATTAGTCCTGTTTTCAAATGATACACGCAGTATTATAAGGTCTAGGAAAGAAATATCAGCATAGATGTTAATAAATGATGTTTTTGTGAAAGCCTCTTTCTGGTTTTGCACAAATTACTGTCAACTTTGAAAAACACAGCTCATTCAGTTTTTTCTGTCAAAAGTATCCCATCCTATTAACCAACTACACCAAAAATGTATGATGAACAAGTTATAAAGTACTAAGTTTTTTGGTGCACACAGCTGTAAAATTTTCCTGGAAAAACCATATAGCAGAACTGAGAAAATATTTAGGATTTTCTGCTTTTGTCATAAGAATAGTTAACAACTTTATGGATACAGAAACCAGAAAGTTAAAATATGTTGCATATGTGCATTCAATGATGTCTTAAAGGATAATTTTATCTTTTTATTTTACACATCTAATTCCGTAGGACCAAATTGAGGAGTAAATCTCCAAGGTCATGGAACATGTCAGTACATTAAATTACAACATAAAAGTTATAACAGATAAAATAAAATGTTTATGAACCCAAAAAAGACAAGCCATAAGTTTATATAAATGCAATCAACATGTTAACATAGGAATCAGCTTAATTTTTCAAGGAACTCCTTGATAGAATAGAAGTAGTCACCCATGAGGAAACACTTCAATTTTGATTTGAAAGCCATGGATTACTGCTAAGAGTTTTGAATACTTATGGTAGCTTCTTGAAAATGGATGCAGTAGGACACTGCACACCTTTCTGCACAAGAGTCAAGGAATTGGGATCCAAATGCATATCGTATTTCTGCCTTGTATTAACTGAGTAAGAGCTGCTAATTCTTTGGAATAAGCTGATACAGTTAACAAGAGTTGACAGTAAAGAATATATATACTGAGAGGCCAATGTCAGAATACCCGTAGTAGAGAACAGGGATTGACAAGAGGTTCTTGAACTTACACCAGTTATTGCCCGAATGGCCCGTTTCTGAGCCAGAAATATCCTTTGAGAATCAGAAGAGTTACCCGAATATATAATACTATATGACATAAGCAAATTAAAATATGCAAAGTCGATTAATTTTTGTGTCACCAATCACTTACTTCAAACACTGTTCAGATAGTAAAAATGGTAGCATGAAGTCTTTGAACAAGATCCTGAATGTGGCTTTCCCACGACAGTTTACTATCTATCTGAGCACCTACAGGGTGTTTCAAAAATGACCAGTATATTTGAAACGGCAATAAAAACTAAACGAGCATCGATAGAAATACACTGTTTGTTGCAATATGCTTGGAACAACAGTACATTTTCAGGCGGACAAACTTTCGAAAATACAGTAGTTACAATTTTCAACAACAGTGATGTGAAAGATATAGAAGACAACTCAGTCTGTGGGTGTGCCATTCTGTACGTCGTCTTTCTGCTGTAAGCATGTGCTGTTCACAACGTGCAAGTGTGCTGTGGACAACATGGTTTATTCCCTAGAACAGAGGATTTTTCTGGTGTTGGATTTCCACCGCCTAGAACACAGTGTTGTTGCAACAAGGCGAAGTTTTCAACTGAGGTTTAATGTAACCAAAGTACTGAAAAGCGATACAATAAAGGATCTGTTTGAAAAATTTCAACGGACTGGGAACGTGACGTATGAACGTGCTGGAAAGGTAGGGCGACCGCGTACGGCAACCACAAAGGGCAACGCGCAGCTAGTGCAGCAGGTGATTCAACAGCGGCCTCGGGTTTCCGTTCGCCATGTTGCAGCTGCGGTCCAAATGACGCCAACGTCCACGTATCGTCTCATGCACCAGAGTTTACACCTCTATCCATACAAAATTCAAACGCGGCAACCCCTCAGCGCCACTACCAGTGCTGGACAAGAGACATTCGCTAACGATATAGTGCACAGGATTGATGATGGCGATATGCATGTGGGCAGCATTTGGTTTACTGACGATGCTTATTTTTACCTGGACGGCTTCATCAATAAACAGAACTGGCGCATATGGGGAACCGAAAAGCCCCATGTTGCAGTCCCATCGTCCCTGCATCCTCAAAAAGTACTGGTCTGGGCCGCCATTTCTTCCAAAGGAATCATTGGCCCATTTTTCAGATCTGAAATGATTACTGCATCACACTATCTGGACATTCTTCGTGAATTTGTGGCGGTACAAACTGCCTTAGACGACACTGCGAACAGCTCGTGGTTTATGCAAATGGTGCCCGGCCACATTGCATGGCTGACGTCTTTAATTTCCTGAATGAATATTTCGATGATCGTGTGATTGCTTTGGGCTATCCGAAACATACAGGAGGCGGCCTGGATTGGCCTCGCTATTCGCCAGACATGAACCCCTGTGACTTCTTTCTGCGGGGACACTTGAAAGACCAGGTGTACCACCAGAATCCAGAAACAATTGAACAGCTGAAGCAGTACATCTCATCTGCATGTGAAGCCATTCCGCCAGACACGTTGTCAAAGGTTTCGGGTAATTTCATTCATAGACTATGCCATATTATTGCTACGCATGGTGGATATGTGGAAAATATTGTACTATAGAGTTTCCCAGACCGCAGCGCCATCTGTTGTTGACAATTGTAACTACTGTAATTTCAAAAGTTTGTCTACCTGAAAATGTACTGTTGTCCTAAGCATATTGCAACAAACGGTGTATTTCTATCGCTGCTCGTTTAGTTTGTATTGCCGTTTCAAATGTACCGGTCATTTTTGAAATACCCTGTAGAAATTATAACTGTTCAGTTCCACTAATCATATGCCCAATCTGTGAAATTAAAATGTCGAATTTTGTTGAACTATGTGTTATATACTGTAAAAACTGAGTCTTACTGTGATTTAGCATTAGTTTATTTTCTATAAGCCATGAACTTGCATCATGAACTGCACTATTTGAAACAGAGCCAATGTTGCACATAACATCCTTTACTACCAAGCTAGTGTCTTCAGCAAACAGAAATATTTTAGAATTACCTGTAATACTAGAGGGCATATCATTAATATAAATAAGAAACAGGGGTAACACACAAACTAACTAAAAAGTATTTACTGCACAAAAGAAAGTAATTAGAATTACATGTGGGCAAAGTTATTAGAGTTATATGTGGAGATGTCTTGCAGGCGCAGTTTTAAGCAGGCAAGAATGTTAACCACACCTTGACAAATATATTTATTTGTACAAGAAATTTGTTACCAAAAATCCATCTGAGTTTGAGAGTAGCAGAGATATTAACTCTTAGACACTCAACCTACTGAAACAAAAAACTTGAGAGATGGTAAAAGTATTTTCAAATGCAAATTAAAAATGTTACCACTTACCCACTCCTTCTATATCATAGTGTAATTCTTGATTAGAAATAATTATACTGAAAAAACTCTAAGTGATCACTATATAGACATATAAATATTTTTTTTAAATATATATATTTTATATCTGTTCAGCTGACGCATTTCACATCATAATGTTTGTTGTGAATATGATATTTGGAACACACAACTAACTGTACACATACACCACTTTCAGAGTATTGGCACCTACATAAGCAAGGAATACAAGCTGGCACAGAATACTTAATACACACTTCAAAAAAAAGTTTTGCCTCACCTTGGTTCTGAGGGTTCCAGAACTGGTACAGAAAATTGGAATAGAGATCAACATTAACATCATTTCTGCCCGTTTTATTGCTTATGAAAATCACACACTGCATATTGTACCACTGCACAGTGAGACCTTCAGAGGTGGAGATCCAGATTGCTGTGCACACCAGTACCTCTAATACCCAATAGCACACCCTCTTGGATTGATGCATGCCTGTATTTGTCATGGCATACTATCCACAAGTTCATCAAGGCACTGTTGGTCCAGATTGTGCCACTCCTCAATGGCAATTCAGCATAGATCCCTCAGAGTGGTTGGTGGTTCATGCCATCCATAAACAGTGCTTTTCAATTATCCCTAGCATGTTCAATAGAGTTCATGTCTGGAGAACATGCTGGCCACTCTAGTCGAGCAATGTCATTATCCTGAAGGAGGTCATTCACAAGGCGTGCATGATTAGGACGCGAATTGTCATCCATTAAGATGAATGACTAGCAAATATCCTGCTGATATGGTTGCACTATCGGTCGGTGGATGGCATTCACATATTGTACAGACATTAGGGGGCCTTCCATGACCTCCAGCGGCGTACATTGTACCCACATAATGCCACTCCAAAACTGTAAAAAATAACCGGGTGTTTATTGTATTCTGTGTAAATGCAGTAAGGCATAGATCAGGCAAACTGTATGGACAATCGAAGAAAGATGCCAGGAACACAGAAGGCATACTGAACTGAAGCAGCCTACAAAATCTGTGGTTGCGGAACATTACATGGATACTGGAGATACTATGGAGTACACGAAAACGGAAGTTTTACAGCAGACCTCATCTTTTTGGGACTGTGTTCTGAAGGAGGCAACTGAAATACGTGTAGCTGATGGGCTGATCAACAGAGATGCCCAACAAATGCCACAGGACATCTGATGGTCCACAGTTCACATTCAACAGCTAGCAGCCCTTCCCTCCCCACCACCACTCCATGCAGCACCGTGTGCGGCAGGACGTGGGGGAAGGGGTGGGGAGAGATCAGAGTATAAAAGGGAGGAGATTCAGTGAAGACACTCAGTCTGCGGGTATCACCTAAAGATGACGGCAAGGAACGCTGTCGAAATATCGTGGTTCGAAAATGACAGCGCCCAGCTGGAGACCCGAGAACAATACAAACCGATTCCATAAACTTTTCTTATTTCCTAAACAAATTTTTGTCATTCCTGAATTGCCAAATATAAATTAGCTGTTTTTCAAATTATTATGTAGTTTCCAAAACAACAATTTGTCATATGCTGGTCTTTAAACAGTTGGTCACCACTCAAAGTGCCTGTCTGTGCCCAAACAAACATGTAACGCCTATGATGAGTCTGCTCCTGGTGTTTGGTCATGCAATCACAAGAATATGTGGCTTGGGATCCATGTAAATGCAATATCAATCAATCAATCAATCTTTATTATCACGTAACATGCCTTATACAATCAAGGATTGCGACATAGGTGACTTGTCAGTTTTTATACTACATACAGACTAATAAACTTAATTTTAGGTTATAATACATGTGTTGCTATACAGGTATTTTACACATTTGTCATAATAAAGTATTTTACACATTTGTCATAATACATATTGTGGTGATCTATACAATTATTTTTACATGGTTATCATTCAAGAATTCTTCTACCGTATAGTAGCATTTATTTTTTAGATATGTTTCCGAGTCTCCTTCAGTATATTTTAGAGGTGGGTCACATTTCCCCTTCCAGATAGTATTTGTAAATTTCATGCCCATATAATGTGGAGTTTTTTCATATAGTGTTAGTCTATGGGTAAGTAACATGTAACTTGCTCTATGCCTGGTCTCATACTGATGCAAGAAGCAGTTGCCTTCAAAAAGTTGTGGGTTTCTTTTTGTGAATATGAGAAGCTCATATATATATAAGCTAGGTATGGACATTAGATCTAGTTTCTCAAATATAGGTTTGCAGTGTTGTCTCCTTTTTGCTCCTACCATGGCTCGGATTATCTTTTTTTGTAGCCTAAAGGCTTTGAGCAGATTTGTTTTCTCAGACCCCCAAAAAATTATACTATACCTTATGACTGATACAAAATATGCATAATATACAGTTTTCTTTACAGCTAAATCAGTAATGCTATATAGGACATTCATGGCATATACGAGACTGTTCAGTCAACTTAGTATGCTGTCTACATGGTAACCCCACAGCATATTCTTATTCACTAGTACCCCAAGGAATTTGACACAGTTTGCAGTGTCCAATTTTTTGTCTTTGTATGTTATTTCATTTATACATTGAGCCGATTGTTTTGTGGTGAAATGAACAATTTCTGTTTTTGTAAGATTTAATTTCAAGCTGTTATTTTTGACCCATTTCTCCACTTCCCCAAGTGTTTGCTCAATACGATGGATTAAGTCTTTATCAGTTTTGCAGCATACTATTGCTGTTGAGTCATCTGCGTAGAGGATGGTATCGGACTGAACCTGGCATGGCATATCATTAATATAATACAAAAATAGTAGAGGCCCTAATATAGAACCTTGCGGTATGCCTAACTGAGTGTGTTTCCAGCCAGAGACTAATTTTTTGTTACTGTTGTTTACAAGTACTCTTTGTTTCCTGTTTGCCAAGTATATTAATGTCTATAAATTTTCAACTGATGTCTGTAATTAACGATAATGAATATATTGACTAAACTGTGTTATGTTTGTTAGGACATTTGGACCAACAGTGGCATGTTGAATCATTGACTGTTGAGCATTGTGACCTTCAGTGAAATACGGGAAACACTGCTGCATACTTTTCTCTGATTAGTTACTACAACTGAAATGTTTATTCTAAATATGAACTGCATTCTGTGCAACCAAAGTTGTTGTGCTGTGTACATTTTTTGGCAAACGCCATGACTTTGTTTAGTGTCTTCTTTGAGTTACCACTCAGTCTAGGACAGTGTTACTAAAAAATAGGTTTTCAATTAATTTGTAATTTATTATATGAACTCTGCCACTTAATGATCATTAGTCTGACCTCATTTATATGCTGTTAATCTTCTGTTGTTGAAAAGCTGCTCATCATCCTAATAACAGAATATGAGGATAATAAATGTTTGATAAAGTGCAACCAAAGTTGTTGTGCTGTGTACATTTTTTGGCAAACGCCATCTTGTACTCTTTAAGATTTTTGTCTTCATGAGTAGTGACTGATGTGCTACAAAAAAGATAATGGAGGAGAGATTACAGAATTGAGGTTAGTGTGATTATGTTTGCTGCCCCAATGTTTGGAGTGCATTGCAGTAGAAGTGTTGTGTGAAAGAACTAACATGGTTAAAGACATTAGATTTGTGGTGAAATTTATGAAATTATGTAATATGGATAACAGAATCAGAATTATGATGCTGTGTAGCTGACACCAAAATAACAGTCATTTGGAGAAAATTTCAGCTAAACTGGGACAAGGAGACTGACACCAATTTTGACAGTAAGCCAATTATGGCTCACAAGGCTGTAGGCAAAGAGCCCAAGAAATGAAATGAGGTGATGTGGAATATGTGAGCAGGAGCAGTAATCAGGCTACAGATTTTGATGACAGCAGCAACTAGAGACAAGACATTAAGACAAAATGGGTCAAGGAAAGCAAAGTATGCAAAATGCTATGGGGTTAATGACAGTAGATCACTACTGGTATTGGTTCTTGCACGTAGACAGTTCTGTAAAATCAGATGTGGACTAGAAGGTAGACTCAATGAAAACTTGTTTCAAAAACAAACTGAACGAAGTGTCAAAGAATTTGGGATCATCATTTGATGCTTGGGCTCAGATTTTGCAAGATAGTGGAGATGAGCTTGTAAAACTTTATAAGTATATGGAGTTTGTTAACTTTTGTCAGAATTAATTGATAAAAATTCCTCTAATGATGGTACTAAATTGACTTACAATGCAAACCAAGCACATAGTGTTGATATTCATGATCTGAAGATTGAGCAGTGTAAATATTGATGCATTTGAGGGTGCTGAAGGGTCTTGAAACAGGGTGTGTAGATGGTAAAGTGGATAACAGAGTAGATGAGAGACAGCTTGAAAGAGAATAGTAATAATTAACGGTAATATTAAAGAGATTAGATTAGTTGAAGTTGATGTAAGTAATGTTGAAATGTAATATGGACAGAGAAAGTGAAGGTTGCCAAAGCAGTAATCCGTGTTTGCTGGTTTGAAGTCATTTTGACTACACTCCTGGAAATGGAAAAAAGAACACATTGACACCGGTGTGTCAGACCCACCATACGTGCTCCAGACACTGCGAGAGGGCTGTACAAGCAATGATCACACGCACGGCACAGCGGACACACCAGGAACCGTGGTGTTGGCCGTCGAATGGCGCTAGCTGCGCAGCATTTGTGCACCGCCGCCGTCAGTGTCAGCCAGTTTGCCGTGGCATACGGAGCTTCATCGTAGTCTTTAACACTGGTAGCATGCCGCGACAGCGTGGACGTGAACCGTATGTGCAGTTGACGGACTTTCAGCAAGGGCGTATAGTGGGCATGCGGGAGGCTGGGTGGACATACCGCCGAATTACTCAACACGTGGGGCGTGAGGTCTCCACAGTACTTCGATGTTGTCGCCAGTGGTCGGCGGAAGGTGCACGTGCCTGTCGACCTGGGACCGGACCGCAGCAACGCACGGATGCACGCCAAGACCGTACGATCCTACGCAGTGCCGTAGGGGACCGCACCGCCACTTCCCAGAAAATTAGGGACACTGTTGCTCCTGGGGTATCGTCGAGGACCATTCGCAACCGTCTCCATGAAGCTGTGCTATGGTCCCGCACACCGTTAGGCCGTCTTCCGCTCGCGCCCCAACATCGTGCAGCCCGCCTCCAGTGGTGTCGCAACAGGCGTGAATGGAGGGACGAATGGAGACGTGTCGTCTTCAGCGATGAGAGTCGCTTCTGCCTTGGTGCCAATGATGGTTGTATGCGTGTTTGGTGCCGTGCTGGTGAGCGCCACAATCAGGACTGCATACGACCGAGGCACACAGGGCCAACACCCAGCATCATGGTGTGGGGAGTGATCTCCTACACTGGCCGTACACCTCTGGTGATCGTCGAGGGGACACTGAATAGTGCACGGTACATCCAAACCGTCATCGAACCCATTGTTCTACCATTCATAGACCGGAAAGGGAACTTGCTGTTCCATCAGGACAATGCACGTCCGCATGTATCCCGTGCCACCCAACGTGCTCTAGAAGGTGTAAGTCAACTACCCTGGCCAGCAAGATCTCCGGATCTGTCCCCCATTGAGCATGTTTGGGACTGGATGCAGCGTCGTCTCACACGGTCTGCACGTCCAGCACAAACGCTGGTCCAACTGAGGTGCCAGGTGCAAATGGCATGGCAAGCCATTCCACAGGACTACATCCAGCATTTCTACAATCGTCTCCATGGGAGAATAGCAGCCTGCATTGCTGCGAAAGGTGGATATACACTGTACTAGTGCCGACATTGTGCATGCTCTGTTGCCTGTGGCTATGTGCCTGTGGTTCTGTCAGTGTGATCATGTGATGTATCTGACCCCAGGAATGTGTCAATACAGTTTCCCCTTCCTGGGACAATGAATTCATGGTGTTCTTATTTCAATTTCCAGGAGTGTATTTTTTGAACGTGACTGTCTCAAGAAATATGTAAAGGTTTTTTAAATCACCACTACATCACATACTTTGTTGACTGTCATATTACCTATTTATTTAGTGACATGTTTCGAGGGAATACCTCATCTACAGGCCAAATAGCATTACAAAAACAATTTTACAATAAGGTCATACTGATGTTACATAGTCTTTTCCTAAATGCTGTGGTTACCTTTATTCTTCAGTTGTGGCAGTCTCATTGTGATGTGCTGAGGTGAAAGTTTGTGAACAGTGATCAAGAAAGCCAAGACAATGATGGAAATATCAAATGTTCAGAAATTTTGTTGTGTTTTGCATTGGAGTGGAAAATTTTTTGCAAAGTAAATGCGGAGTTTCACCCAACATTTCAAAACTAGGGCAGAGGGTCGTGTCATTGTGAACATATGAGTAGGTAAGGATTCACTGCTCTTTAATGAATACATTATGTGTTGATTAACGCCTCCCTAGGGGTGTAATGCTATTCAAATTTTCTTCCAGCTTAATGTACACTTTTTAGTATGCAATCAGCCAATAATGTAGTATATATAGAAATAGATTTACAATCATTTTGCTCTGTTCATAGAAGAAATATATTCACTGTGTCATTGTGTGCCAGTTCCATAAGCACATGGGCATATGTGAGGATATCGATCTCTACATGGGACTTGAACATCTCTGGTTGATGCAGAGGGACAATCTTTGGACTGTGAGAAAGACTGACTGTACAATGTAGACATATGTAAAGCGATCCTTGTGAAAAAAGTACTTGTCCATTAACCACATCGTCTATGATTGAACAGAGTTCCTACAATGCCAAGGTCCTTTCTTCTACATTGATGAACCCATGTCTTTTGTGAAACATGCAATAAATCTGCTACTTCATACAATTTTGTCCAGTGTATTATGTAGTGAAAATGTGGCTGTTACACAATGCTCCACCCATTACACCACATCTAGATTACAGTGCTAACAGGACTGTAGTGCAGGATGTGCAGTGTTGTTATTGTGCAAAAATAACAGTGAAAACCAAGTGTACTGACGATTTGTAATCTGTACCTACAAACAAAACCAGCCTAATTATACATCAACAATGCAGCCAACAATTAATCTACTATTGGGCTTTGATGATAATGCCACCACAGACAGTGTTTCTAGTCAACAAAGTTTGCAACATGATTGCCATGGCATCTGCATGCCTACCGCACCTTCTACACTGCAAATTGAATGCAAACTATCACTTACTGTGTTATGAAAATTAGAGGAGGAGAGGGGAGAAAAGAAAGGGAAGGGAAGGGATTATTGATGTCAGCTACATCAAGACTTTGTGTGGCAACAGCAGCAACAAGTGAAAATGTGTGGTCGATTGGGATTCAAGCCTAGGATCTTCCATTTACTAGGCAGTTGCATTAATCATTGCACCATCAGGATACAGCATTTAATGCAAATGCATGGACTATCTCGGCACACCTCTTGGCTGACACACATTCCCACCTAGTGCTGCCTGTCTGCAGTTCATATCCATGTCCTCCATATAAAATTCATATAATTTGCTCTGTTTTCACACCTAGCTGTGTGCTGTGAATAGTCAGCAGTCTTGTTGCACCATACCATGAACAATACTACAATGACTGATTCAGCCTCACCCCTGAGGTTCAGCCTGCACCTCAAACTACCAGAGTGCTACACAAACCACCCGACTTTGTGGTTTGCAACAGTGGGCAGTATCTTTGAGGTTACTGGAATTTCAGATGATGATATAAAACACATTATCCTACTTTGCCACTTAGTTGGGCAGTCTGAACTAATTATTGACCTTACCTTGTTGCCACCACATTCAAATAAGTACAGCATAGCAGAGACCGTTCCCCTGCAAAGATTTTTCCAAACTCCAGAAAACCAGCTACAAGAGATCATTGACAAATAACATTTCCATGATAACACATGTTCGTAGCTTTGATGTCACCACTGCACAATTATTGATTGCCCTCTCATGCTGGACCCTATGCAACACGAAGTTACTGATAGAGTTGCAACTGGCGATGATCAGACATGAGTCCAAACCTCGAAAAAATGACTTGTGTTAGTGCATTGTATGTCCTTGGTGACAAGCTACTGGAGTCTACTAATAAGACAGAGCCATGCCTCCTCATTCCCCCCCCCCCCCCCCCCCCCCATGTGATGATGCACGATGCAACAATCAAATTTTGCACACTGTGTGTGCCCAGCCGAGCAAACTAAACATAACAAGAGGGTGGTGTAATAACTCCTCACTCCTCGACAGCTGATGGCACACCAATACATGCCCACCTCACGTGCATCACGAAGCACTGACACACCTACCATTACAGCTGGTCCACTGCCGTTGATGTGCTGGTTCCACAATCAATTTGGACTTGCCGTTTGCCAGTGTCATGATCCTTGCAATTTCCTGAACGATGTCAGCAAACTGGGATAGGCACCTCAGCCCACTCCAATGAGTAAAAGTCACCTACCTCATCTGCAAACAGCACAAACCCATGTTGCCTCCACCACAATTGCACACAAACACCTAATGAAGTTGGGTCTTGCTTTTTAATGGATAGGAGCTCTAGCAACAGCTCCTTGACACACAGCAGTGCATTAACTTCCAAACTGAATTGTCCTCATCTCTCTTGCTTCACTCAGCAAACAACTCAGATATTTGTCTACAGCACAACTATGAACACCATTCACTTGTTGATGAACCTGCAGTGCACCTGGAATTTCTATGTAACACACGTCTGCAAACCAATGATCAGCATGGACTTTCTACAGTTCTTCCAGCTCCCACCTGGTGTAGTATGAATAGCACTGATGCACCATGCAACTGGAAATTACATCGAGGTAATTTTCACTTTGATCATGCCTACAAGATCATGTTTGCCCAAATGCCTTACCACTAATGACTCCTCTTCTGACACTCTGCCAGTTATCCCAGTTGTATGATGATACTCTTGCTGCCTCCCAGTGATACAGCAACTGCAGCACACAAGCACAGGCACTACAAGACCAAAACATAGACCTTGAGCTTCACATCAGTGAGACTGAGACAGTGATGCCCTATGGCCTCAGCCAGCTGTGGTGCACAGGACACTGTGTACAACCACAATCCCTCCCACCAGACCACATTTCACTCAAAACAGTCAATTTGCCACAGTGCATACTGACAGCAGCTGATAACAGTCAGACAAGATCAATACACTGCATAGTGCAGCATTTGTTAACAGTGAAACAGATTCACAGACTTCTCATGCTTGAGCCCATGTATGCACAAAATGAAATGTGACTACACAGAGAATCATGACCACTGATTGCCCTCCCATTCACCACAAACCTCATGGTTTGTGTTGTGCAGAGCAGAAGACTGCCAAAAATGCAATACTGAAACTTTTACAGAACCACATTGTCAGACCCTCAGAGAGACCATGGGCTTCTTGCATCAAGCTTGTCCCTAAGAAAGATTAGTCCATCACAATTTGTGGAGACTATAGAGTACCTAGCTCTAGAATACCACATGATAGTTACCCTATAGCTAACATCCAGAACTTCACCAATGTTCTCACTGACACAATGGTTTTCAGTGTTATTGATTGTAAATGGGTGTATTTGCAAATACGAATGATATCCTGAAAATGTGGATAATCACCCATTTGAATTGGAAAAGTATCTCTTCATTACATATGGTCTTGAGAATGCTGCACAAACAAGGCAATATTTTATTGAAGGACTGATTTGTCAATTTCCATTCTGCTACATGTATCTTGATGACATACTCATCTCCTCCAGGACCTATGAGGAAGATTCACATCATTTACAACAAGTTCTAGCTGTGCTGAGCCAAAGTGATGTTGTCATTAATGAAACAAAGTTGCAACTAAGACAGATGGAAGTGACATTAGGCCACACACTCAACTTGTCATGCATCATACCAACTGCAGGCACATGGACATGGTAAAAAACCTTCCACTTTCAGAAACTTTTCACAATCTACATTGAATCCTTGGAATCCTTAATTTCTATTGGTGACACCTTCTCCATGTGGCTGCATTGTAATCTCCTCTAATGGATGTCTAGGCTGGCAAAGATAAACAGTGGAAAAAGAAAGGCAAATGGACCATGAGGATGACAAAAACATTATATTGGGTGAAGACTAGTTTAGCACAAGCCATTACTTTGACACACCCTCACCCCGAAGCACAACTCATATTCACAACTAATGTGAATGACACTGTGATAGGGGTGGTGCCTCAGTAGGTGGTAGAAGTGATGGCTTAAGAACTTAATTTCTTCTAAAAGAAAACTATCTTCCTCACAATCTAAGTGATCAGCTTTTAATTGAGAGCTTCTCACAGTATACACAGCATTCGAACCCTTCCACAAGGATACTGTGTACTGCCAAGTAAACAGTGTACACAAGATCATAAACCCTTGGTGGATGCCATCATAAACCCATCTTGGGATGCCCATCTGCACTGATTCAGGCATCTAGTCCTTACTGGATGGTACACCACCAACATACATAACAGTTACAATACAGATAATATAACTGCAGACTTCTTTTGAAGGAGCAATGCAATTTGTCTCCAATGTGACTATGAGAACATAGCAAATGAGCAAGTAAACCATCCAAGCATTGTAGAACTCATTATCAACATTCACATTAAATGTCAGTCTCTTCCTATGTCTCATATAACATAGCTCTGTGATGTTTCACAGAACAGGTCATGACTGCCGGTGCCTCTTACGATGCACCACCTCACTGTGGATGCTTCCCCATCTGAGAAACTCATTTCTGACATGTCCACATTGATGCTGTTGGAACTCTGCCAGAGTCAGAAGGATTTCATTACCTCCTATTGATAACCAGTAGGACATTACAATGGATAAAACCCATACCTATTTGTAACATCACGGCTGATACAATGCACATTCCTTCATCGAGATGTGGATTGACCACTTCGGCACATGTGAACTGGTTACTACTGATCAGGGCATCAATTTGAGTTTTC
This sequence comes from Schistocerca gregaria, assembly GCF_023897955.1. Lineage (NCBI taxonomy): Eukaryota > Metazoa > Arthropoda > Insecta > Orthoptera > Acrididae > Schistocerca > Schistocerca gregaria. The sequence goes on from NC_064931.1 coordinate 45,657,384, forward strand.
TTTCTCCAACATCATGTGTTGCCTCTTTCGGATATCTCACAGATGAATTACTGCAAACCATCCAAAAAATAACAGCTACATTGAGAGGTGTCATAGGATCTTGAAGGCATTGCTGATGGGCCACAACAGATCCTGGGCTGAGGTGCTCCTATGGGTCCTTCTCGGCATTCGCTCTTCGTACAAGGATGGCCTATGAGCATCACTGGCAAAAATGGTGTACAGGGGATAGGCAAAATAATATGAACATCTGTACTTACTTCAGAATGGTTTATTAATAAGGAGTTGGACCCTGATTTACCCATAATATATCTGCGATTCTTCTTCAAATACTGGCATATAATGATTGTGTAGTCTCCAGGGGAATGTTATGCCACTCTTCTCTCAGATCATCTTCTACCTCCTGTAGTGATGAGGGAGGTGGAAAGCTGCTCTGGATTCTGCACTCCAATACCGCCCACAAGGGTTAAATAATGTTCAAGTCCAGGGCTGTGCTGGCCAGGGAAGATGCTGCTGTTCAGTTGCATGTTCCTCGTAGCAATATTGAACTGTCCTGGTTGTGTGAATGGGTGCATTATTGTCCTGAAATATGGCATCATTGTTGGGTAACAACATCTGAATCATGGGGTGCACCTGATCACCTAAAATGTTCACATAATCCTTGGCTGCAACATGGCCTTTGAGAGTAATGATGGCACCAGTAGAACACCGTTATATGGCTGCCCACACCATCACACTTCCACCTCCATGCTTAACCATTGCCATCATGCAATCAGGATTGTAGTCTTTTTTTGGTGTTCTCCAGATGTAAACACAGCCCAATGTTGGAAATAACGAAAACGATCTCTCTTCAGACCATATGACATGTTTCTACTGATCAGCCATCCAGTATTTATGCACCTGACACCATGTTTTACACTTCTTTGCATTGGTTGTTGTCACTGATGGGGTCAGTATAGCAGCTTGTACATGAATATTTGCTTCGTGGAGTTCTTGGCAAACAGTGTCAATAGATATGGGATCTCAAAGATGGTATTGAGCTCTGCAGTCACTTTAGCTGCCATAGTTTTGTCTTGTTTTGACACAATTTGTATTGGTGTATGATGGTCTCTGTCATTTAGTTTTGATTCACGACTACTATTACATTTACACAATGATGTCTTTCCATGTTTTTTTAGGCTGTTATGACTGTTGAAACAGTTACTCTTAAAACATTCAATAAGTTGGCTGACTTGGTTACTGATGCTCCAGCTAATCAGGCCCCAACAACCTGCCCTCTTTGGAACTCTGTTAGGTCTTTCATTGCACATCATCCTTGGCCTCAGAATTCAAATACAAAGTGTGTACTACTTGTAAACAACCTGCACAAATGCCTAGTCTGTGCTGAACATGCATAGTCCCGTGTGAAATGTGCCTTACCTGCATTGTTCACCATCAAACACAACCATCCCATTACTACCACTGTTCATGTTATTTTGCCTATACCCTGTACAGGTGCTGCTGGTCTTGTCTGCCAACTTTGCACAGGCTATGAATGACAGATCACACAGACTTATCCACTCTAGTGCACTGTGTTTACCAAAACATCTGGAACATGCATGTCCTGCCTCCCTCATCTCATTTGACACCAAAAATATGACTTCATTATGTTGGATGATTCTCTATGCCATCTCCTTATTCAGGCCTGTACAGTGTACTCAAATTCTCTCCATGGACGTTTAACATCCTTGTGCACAGCAAACCTATGACTGTCTCACTCACATGACTTAAACTCAGCTTGGTCCTAATGGACAACACTAATACAACATACATAGACCTTGACATGTCAGCCAACAACAACAAAAATGATCAACATTCATTGCCCATACCACTTCCATCCTCAGATTCAGCCAGAGATAGAAAGGACTTTGACAAGTTTCACTTCCTTTCACTGCACCATCTGCATTACAATATGGCCATGTTAGACACCCCTCACTACATCTGGTGCCATACCACTTGTACAGTGTCACGACAAGAAAAGGTCTGATAATGCCTCACCTGTGCACTTGCCACAGAATGATAGGTCGTGCATATTTGTGCAATGTCTCTGTAAGAAACGGTCCAGTCACCTCCCACTCAGTGCCTGCCCTGGCACAACTGGTCACACACACCTGCAGGTGCCAATACTAGCTAACCAAAGCTGCACACCATACTCCATACTCCTGGCAGAGGCTCTGTGGGTATATCAATCTCTACACGGGACTTGAAAGTCTCTGGCCAGTGCAGAATGGACAATCTTTGGACTGTGAGAAAGAAGAGGCAGTGTGTTCTGAGCAACTGTTCAATGCAGACACATTTAAAGTGACTCTAGTGAATAAAGTGTCATCTATGTTTGGACAGAGTTCTTATCATAATAGGGTCCCCTGTTCCTACACATACATTGACAGGAAAAAAATCACAACACCAAAAAATAATGGAGAGTAATGGAATTTCAGGAATACATTTGTCTAGGTAACATATGCAAATATGTAATATCACAAGCTCACTGTGTGAGATAAGGCACTGAAAATGTGAAATGCTGGTGCATTAATAACTAGTGTAACTACCATAATATTGAATACAAGCATGCAAGTGCCCATGCATCGTGTTTTACAGGTTCTGAATGTCAGTTTGTGGTATGGACTTCCATACCACACTTGGTCAGTCAATACAAGGACAGTTAATGCCGGTTGCGGATGGTGCTGTAGTTGTCAGATGATGTCTGATATGTGCTCAACTAGAGTCAGATCTCATGATCAAACAGACTAAGGCAGCATGTCAACACTGTGTAGAGTATGTTGGGTTATAAGAATGATATGTAGGCGAGAATTATCTTGTTGAAAACATCCTCTGGAATGCAGTTCACTACAGGTCACATCGACTGAGCAACAAATTTTCAGTTAGGGTGCATGGGGTAAACATGACACTGCTCCTGCTGTCACATGCAGTTACATCCCAGGCCAAAACTCCAGGAGTAGATCTACTGTGTCTAGAACATAGACAGGTTGGGTGCCTGCCCTCCTGCCCTCAACTGACCTCGTTCTAGCCAACACGCAAAAATATCACTAGCGCCAAAGCAGAATCAGTTTCATCAGAAAACACTACATACCTCCACCCTGCTCTTCAATGAGCTCTCACTTGATACCACTAAAGTGGTGGTGTTTTGGTGTCAGTAAAAAGCATGCTACAGGACATCAGGCTTGGAGGTGTTCTTGAAGTAAGCAATTTTCAAACAGTTCATTGTGTCAGTGTGGTGCCAGCTGCTGCTCATATTGCTGCTGATGATGCAGTATGATGTGACAGAGCCATACATCAAACACAGTGGTCTTCCTTCTTGATAGTGACACATCGCCATCCAGAGACCAAACTTCTTGCAACTGTACATTCTCTTGGCCACCACTGGCTGCAGTCATTTACATTCCTGTCATGTCTTTTTGCAATATTGTAGAAGGTATATACAGCTTCTCATAGCTCCATTATTCTACCTCATTCGAACTCATTGAGGTGTTGATATTGTCATTACAGGCATCATTGACTAAAGTCAGTTCACCACATCCAATCTCAAAGGTAAATAATGCTCATGATCCTTCCAGTGCATATTTAAAGCAAACTTGATTTGCATTCTTATAGTGGTGCTACTAATGCCACTCTCATGTGACTGGCATGAAATTTGAACAGACAGTCATCTTTAGAGGTTGAAACATGCCTACCAACTTTTGTTTATGTTGCACATCTCCTTGGTGTTGCAGTTTCCTTCCCCCATCATGTTATCAACACCTTAAACTTCAGATTGAAGTAAATAATTTTTACTTCTATCTTTGGATGAACAGACATTGTTGACAATAAACAGCCAAATGACATATGAAAATTTGTGCTGGACTGTGACTTGAATCTGGATTTCCCACTTATCACAAGCAGTCACCTTAACCATTAGGCTACCCATCCATGCCATCTGGTGCAGGAAAGCAGAGTAAAGCTGTAGGCATTGAGTGATGAATGTGGGAGAGTATGGTATAGAGATATAGATAGTGTGACATATAGAAGTTTGAGTCAGTCCAGGAGATGTGCACAGATGGCCTATTGGTTAAGGGATGCGATAAGTGGGAAACCCAGGTTTAAGTCCTGGCTTGGCACAAATTTTCATGTCATCATTAAGTAGTACATCTATATCTAATACAGATGAAGCCAAGTTATTTGCAAGTAGTAAATTTATTTTGAAGTGAAGGAAATAAGTTTGAGATAAAATAAACGGTGTTGAACACAGTGTTGACTGTGCAGAGAGGCTATTATGATGACAGGATCAGAACAGAAGTATTTTTGCAGCACACTGATAACATCACATAATGAACTGAAATGTAAAGAACAAGCTATTGTCTGTTATGTGATATGGAATAAAGTTTTGTTAGATGAAGTTTGTTGTTTGAAGTAAAAAGTCATTTTTAAAAGTAAATTTTGTGAAAGAGAACAAAGCAGACATTAAGGTTTAGTGATATTACAAAGAAGAGGGATTTAATGAAGTAATGATATGGTAATTAAGTAACAAACTGAATGAAGTATACAAAGCAATGGGATATTAATCAAGTTATATGGAATAATGTGGTAACGAGAAAAGTGAAAAGTATTGTGTAGTTTAGCAATGTTAATCTTGTCTTTGTGTTTTTGCAGGTGCACTGCTACAGTTAACATGGTTCGTTAGGTAATGTATTTTATGAGAATACATGTAAAAGGAGATAATGGAGTGTTATCATGTAAAGGTAAATATAATTTTATCATAGTAAAACATGTATATGGTTTGAAGCAACATTTGGTGCTATGGTTGTATATGAAACTATTTGCATAATGTATTATTTTCCATGGTGGTAGAAGTTGCTATTTTCACTTTTGCTATTAGTGGCTTTGAAGGAAAATGCATTAAAAGAAAAAATGGCATGGTAATTAGCAACCTGCAAAACATGAAGTTAACATGAACATTATGACTGGGAGAAGCAATAGCAAATCTGACTAGGTGTTTAGTGAGTTTAAATATTTTCCTTTGACTGAAATCAGCTGAGATTAAAAGAGAGCTTCCATCCCCTCAATACAAGTGATTGTGTAATCTACTGTCATAAATGTCTAATAAATAACAAATATTTTGATTATGTTGCTCTATGTTTGTAGAAAGATGCACCCTTTTTCTAATTATTTTGTATATTCTTTTCACCCGTAGCAGATCAATGAAATTTTATGGGTGGGGGCAGTTGCCTGGAAGGAAAAGAAGACAATGAGTCCTCCCCTTAAAAATTAGGGGAAGAAACCTACAAAAACTACTATACAAGCTGTTTTGATACTTAAAAATATTAAAGAAGTGGAAATATTTGCTTTATTGTAGATAAAAGTATTTCTCGAAACATTTAGAACTCACAAGCCTTTTTTATGTAGTTTCATTTATATGATTATTAATATGAAAACCACAACCTCTATTAACCTTTTGCCAAAACAGATTCACTAAGCAAATTGAAAGGTAGTAGACTAAAATTAGAATATTGTGTCAGAAGAAACTGAGAAGCGTAGTTACCATGGTGTCGTGGTTATGATACTACATGTTGCATCGAGGCTCATGAGTTCAAAACTCACCTGAACTGTAAAATTTTAATATCTATATTCAGTTCAAGTTCATTCTAGAAGTAGTCATTCTACTGAAATGACCTGTAACTGTATATATACTATATGCATTCTAGCCACAGGCAGTTCGCTCTGCGCTCTTGAATGTGCAAGTGCTGAATAAACTTCTGTTAAGTGAAGTTAGTGTTTGTCATTCATCTAATTACACCTTCTTCTGTATGACATTATTCTCGTGGAGGCACTGGGTATTAGAACGTGTGATAGTGCACGTTATCGACAATGCAATGGCTTGCATCAGGCCACAACAGAACCACAGTGTACCTGGCGATAAACCTGAGTTTGGGCCATATTCAACAGATTGCAATCTATCAGAGACAGAAGAAGAAGAGGACATTACAATGACAGTGACTGTGTGCCACCACATGAGACATCCCTCTGGGTTCTCTGGTGATGATGGCCAAGATCCAAAGAAGTGGCTGAAAATATATGTGCATATAGCCAAATTTAACAAATGGGATGACACTATGTATTTGGGTAACATATTTTTGTACTTGGAGAGCACTGCCAAGCAATGGTATGAGAACAACGAGGAGAAGTTCACAAGCTGGGAAGTATTCTAGGTGGAACTGCACAACTATTCCAGCGACACACGACGACAGAAGTGCAACACTGAAGATAAATTAAAGTGCAAGGGGCAGTGTCCAGGAGAAACTACAGCATCCTACATTCAAGACGTCTTGGAGCTGTATAAAGTAGTGGATCCTAGAATGAAGGAGGAAGATAAAGTTGCACATTTCATGAAGGGTGTTGCTGAGTACATGTATCAAGCCCTACTCCTGAAGGAGGCTTCAACAGCAGAGGACTTCTTAAAATGGTGTCAGTGTATCGAGACAATGCAGCAAAAAAGAATTACACACAAGAAGTTTGAATGGCTTCCAAATGTTGTATCGATGTCTGTGATGGAGGAAGGAACTGATTTCACAAGTGTTCTTCATCAGATAGTGATAGAGGAAGTTCAAAAGGCACTTGGAATGCACGGCCAGCAAAAACCCAAGACGCTTCAAGAGGTCATAAGGGATGAAGTGGAACAGACAAGGAACCCAATCTCTCATCCTTCATTTCCTTTAAAACAGTGAAAACGTCGAGACCCAGGCAAAGTTACGTTCCTACAATGCCGCATGAGGAACCTGTTTGGGCACCAAGGAAGACAGACGTCTGGAGGACCCAGGATAACCAACCTGTATGTTTCCACTGCAGACGACCAGGATATGTGGTGCACTATTGTCAAGAAAGGTGATGGATATTTGATGACGCCCATGCCAGAAGACAGCAGACCAATCTTAGCTGATGTCAACTCCGGGACAACAAAGATGGACAAGAAGATGTGGGTGTAGGACGACGTAGATCACCATCACCGCAAGCTAGCCACTGGAGAAGATGCTCCCCAACGCGCCGATCAAGGTATCCATCAACATTTAGAAGCTCCAGGCAATCACCTAGCTGCTGCAACCTGGAAAACTAAAGGGTGCAACCTTTCTTGGAGGTGAGGATGCTGAAGACAAAAATCCTCCGCCATTGATCACTACAAAAATGATAGGAAACTATGTCGATATCCTCATGGATGGCTGACCAGCCAAAGCTCTTGTGAACTCTGGAGAATCATATTCACTCATTTCAGAGAAGTACTGTCGCCAGTTGCAGAAAACCATATTCATCAACAAAAAAACATCTCTGCTGAAGGTGGCTAATGGGAAGTATGTAAAACCTACAGGATGATGTGTCATTCGAGTGGGTATAAGTGGCCATACACAGCCCTTAGTATACATCAAGTTACAAGAGTGTAGTGATGACATCATTCTTGGATGGGACTTTTTGAAAGCTTCTCAGGCCGTTATAGACTTTAAATAATGAAAAGTGTGAGGTCATCCACCTGAGTGCTAAAAAGAACGAGTTAAACTTCAGTTACATGATAAATCAGTCTAATCTAAAAGCCATAAATTCAACTAAATAACTAGGAATTATAATTATGAACAATTTAAATTGTTGTGGAGAAGGCTAACCAATGACTGCGTTTCATTGGCAGGACACTTAGAAAGTGTAACAGACCTACAAAGGAGACTGCCTACACTATGCTTGTTTGTCCTCTTTTAGAACGTTGTTGTGCGGTGTAGGATCCTCACTAGATAGGACTGACTAGGTACATCAAAAAAGTTCAAAGAAAGACAGCACGTTTTGTATCATCACGAAATATGGGAGAGAGTGTCACAGAAATGATACAGGATTTGGGATGGGCATCATTAAAAGAAAGGCGCTTTTCATTGTGACGGAATCTTCTCACAAAATTCCAATCACCAACTTTCTCCTCCGAATGCGAAATATTTTGATGACACCAACTTACATAGGGAGGAATGATCATAAAGATAAAATAAGGGAAATCAGAGCTCGTACAGAACGATATAAGTGTTCATTCTTCCCCCTTGCTATACGAGATTGGAATAATAGAGAATTGTGAAGGTGGTTCGATGAACCCTCTGCCAGGCACTTAAATGTGATTTGCAGAGTATCCATGTAGATGTAGATGTAGTTTGTGGTTGCCGAGAGAAAGTACTCAACTACAGAAAGAGAATGTCTTGCTGCAATCTGGGCCATGTGCAAATTTCGACAGTATCTCTATGGAAGGCCATTCACAGACGATCATTCAATCTGTTGGTTGACAGGTCTTAAGGATCCAACAGGACAACTCACCAGGTGGGCACTATGTTTTCAAGAGTATGACATTACCATGGTGTACAAAAGTGGAATAAAACACCAAGATGCTGACTATCTCTCAAGAAACCCTGTGCAAGACCATAAAGACTTTCATGATGGTGACTGTCACTGCACTCCAGGATCTATCTGCTGAGCAGCAGAAGATATCTTAAATTATGCTTGCCTTAAATCGGTCAGAGGATGTGAAAGGACAATTTAAGGTAGTTAATGGAGTATTTTGCAAGAAAAGCTTTGATCCATTTAGAAAGAGGTGGTTACCAGTGATTCCTAAACACATGCACTTATATGTTCTAGAGAAATTCCATGACACACCTGAAGCCAGACATTTAGGATTTATTAAGACATATAATAGGATCCACAAGAGATTTTTCTGGCCAAGTTTATTTAGGAGTGTCCATCACTAAGTGTCACACTGTTGAGAGTCCCAGAGGAGAAAGGCAGTTCCTCAGAAACCACATGCCGATGAACACCAATTCCACCAGCCAAAACTCCTTTTCTTTGTATTGGGATTGACCTCCTCAGGCGATTTCTAATATCTGCTAGTAGCAATAGATGGTTTATTGTTTGCACTGATTATCTGACATGCTATGCCATTACAAAAGCCGTGAAAACAGCTGAGGCATTCGAATAAAGCCCTATGAGAATCACACAGCCCAGGGTAAATTCGAAGCTCCAGCGACAGGCAACCAGCGGAAAGGTGACGAAGAACGTAGCGGCAAAGGAAGTTCTAAGATCACCGGCAGAGTGGACTGCACTGGGGAGAAATCACTTTAATCAGTGGTGGCTCATACTTACTTACTTACTTACTTACTCACTTGTCATACTGGACTCAAGAGTCCATTACCGCAGCAACATATTTTTGCCATCTGTTCCTGTCTTGGGCTATTTCCTTCCATTCACCTTCAATACCTAGGCTCCTCAAATCAGCCTTCACATTGTCCTCCCATCTACACCTTGGTCTCCCCACAGGACATTTTACCTCTAAGTGCCCTACCAGTACTCTGCACGCTGCCCTGCCCTCATCCATTCAAGCTACGTGAACACCCCCCCCCCCCCCTCCCCAAAAAAATCACATCCTTCGTGATTTAATAAAACTGATTATGTCAGGGCTTGAATAGAGTTTGTGAACCTCTTCATTATGCAGTTTTCACCACTCTCTGCTAATGTCAACCCTTTTTGCTCTGAAAATTTTCCTCAAAATTTTGTTTTCAAATACTCAAAATGGCTTTTCATGTTGCACAGTGAGAGACCAAGTCTCACACCCACACAGCATAACTGATAGAATAATAGTTTTGTATATTCTAATCTTTAAATTTCTAGACAATATCTGTGACGAAAGTAATCTATTCAGTGAGAAGTAGCATGCATTTCCCGGCCGTAATCTCTTCTTCAGATTGGATTCAATCTCATTTCTCGAAGTGATGTCCATGCCTAGATACTTAAATGTGTTCACTTTTTCAAACTTCGTGTCTCAAACTCTTAACATTTCCTGATCTACTGCTGTTGGCATTCAAGTAGTAACCAGGTATTTAGTTTGGTCTTCTCTTATCCTTAGACCTACATATTCACTAGCCTTGGTTAACACATTCACATTTGCTGTTACAGATTCTTTCCTATCGCTAATGATGTTTAGATCATCGCCATACCCTAATATCTTAATATTTCCATTTAACTCCACACCCTCTGAATTATCTGCTGCCATTCGTACAACATATTCTACGACTAAATTAAAAAGTAGCGGAGACAGGGCATCTCCCTGCTTAAGTCCATTCTTTATTACAAATTCTTCTGACACCAGTTTCCCCATGCGTACTCTACCTTTTGTGTTTTTCAAACTCACTTCTATAAGTCTAACATACTTCTTTGGTATTCCAAGTTCCGAAAGAACCCTGTGCAATTTTGATTGCAATACTGAATCATATGCTTTTGTAAAATCTATGAAAAGATTATGAACTGGTTTATTGTATTCCCATTTCTTTTCCAAAATTGGACGCACGGTGAATATTTGGTCTATAGTTGATCTGTTCCTCTGAAAGCCAGCTTGGTAATCCCCCACAATTTCATATGCATATGGTGTAAGCCTGCTTAGCAAAATATTCGAAAAAATTTTGGAACATACTGGTAATAGCGATATCCCTCTATAATTATTACAATCCATTTTCTTGCCTTTCTTAAAAATTGAGATCAGAATCAACTCCTGCCACTCTTCAGGTATCATCTCTGAGTTCCATACTTTAGTTATCACTTTGAGAACAACTTCCACCAATTTCTGTCCCCCATTTTTAACTAATTCTGCACTTATGCAATCTGATCCTGGTCCTTTATGGTTTTTCAATTTGTTGATTGCATCTCTTACTTCCTTTTTTGTTAGCTCAGGTATCTGGGGTTCTACTGTATGTATTTCATATGACTGCTGATTTCCTGCTTCCTTTATATTTAATAGATGCTCAAAATACACCCTCCATTTACTTAATATAGCATTGGGGTCTGTCAGTATTCCCCCGGCATCCCCCCGAAGTGCATTTGTCCTAACCTTGAACCCCTTCATATACCCATTTATGTCTAGGTAAAGTTCACTAATGTTTTTTGTTTTACTGTTTGATTGTTCAAATAATCCCTCTTCTTCTCCCATAGCCTACAACAAACTTCCCATCTCATGTTCAAGAACTCCTCTCGTTTTCTGTCTCCCATTCTATCCCAATCTAATCATGCTTTTCTCCTTTCCTCTACCAATTTCTTGCATTCCTCATCAAACCATGGTTTCCTCCTGTTCTTCTTCATTGTACATATTGTGACCTTTGCTGACTCTTTGATATTATTCCTCACAGTGATCCACTGTTTATTTACATCCTTGTCTTGATCTTCATGTGTCCTGAGAGCATCAAACCTATTCGAAATTTCTATCATGTACCTTCTTCTAAAGTTCTCATCATTTAGCTTGTCACTGTCGAACCTAAGAAGTTCTGCATTGTGACACCTTGATGGTGCTGTAGATAGCCGTTGGTGAACTATGGCAACTACAAGAAAATGATCAGAATCGCAGTCTGCTCCCCTGAAAGTCCTAACATTTTATATACTAGTGTGCCATCTCCGATCTACAAGAACATGATCAATTTGGTTTCGGTTGTGTCCATCCAGAGAGACCCAAGTTGCTTTATGAATGTCCTTCCTTTTGAAATATGTGCTCTCAACAATCATGTCTTTTGAAACAGCAAAATTAACCACCCTTGTGCCATTATCATTCGAAATGTTATGCACACTTTCTTCCCCAATTGTAGGCCAGAATTCTCCCTCTTTCCCTATCTTTGCATTAAAATCACCTATGATTAATTTTGTATCGTATGAGGAGAACTCATCCCACATTTGATCTAGTTCTTCATAAAAGCCGTCTTTAACAACCTCTTCAGTGTCCTCAGTCGGTGCGTATACATTAATTACTACTAGTCTATTCCACCTGCCGGACAACACTATAACTGATAGTCGATCACTAATGAACCTTATATCTCTGATTGCGTGAAACACTTTTCTCTGTACTGCGAAACCTGTTCCGAAAATGTGAGCCTCCGCACCTCCATAGAAAAATGTATAGTTACCCCTCTTTATGCTACCCTCAGTTTCTTGAATAGCTGTAATGTCTACATCATATCTATCTAATTCGTATAATAATGTCTGGAACATTCCTGGCCTGTTCAAACTTTTAACATTCCATGTTCCCAACCTGAAAGTTCCTTTCGGCCTGAATCTCTTCGAAGTAAGTTCCGCCCGTAGATCCGAATGGGAACCTAGTTTACCTCCAGAATATTTTACTTCAAAGGGGCCCATGCCCATTAATGTTGCTGATTCTTGATGAATAGATTTGATAGTAAGAGAAGAAGAAACAGGGATGGTTGATCACTCCATCGCCTGCTCCCCACCGGCTGCCTGCAACTGCTTATTTTTTGTATTCGCAGCTACCCTTCATATCTGTAGACCGTATCCCCTATCCCGAACCTGGGGACGCCCTGTGCCATTGTGGTAGGGGCCCACAAGACAGCAGTGGTGGCTCATGCAAAATTTTACAAATGTGCTACAATGAAGTGGGCTATAGCCTTTTGTTTTACAAGGGCAGTAATCATAACTAAATTAAATATATTTATTTTACATCTATAAATAGAACACTTGAAATATATATAAATTTTATAATTAATCATTTAACACTGCAAGGGGAAAGAAGAGAAAAAGAAAAAATAACCACATTATGGCAGTAGTGGGAATCAAACCTGAACTGACAAATTGTCAGCTGCAACATGTAACCAGTGACTACCCCACCATTATGCAAATTTCTACTCATTAATCCTTCATACTCAATGCATAAAACTTTAGAGAGCATTTTACCTTTCCCTATGGCTCACTCAGGTGAAATATTATAGGAACTTGAAAGAGGTATCTACAACTTACATCATTTGAGCCAAATGAGAGAGCCTCGTCCCATACTCTGCTGTTGTTAGGTTTAGATGTGGAGCAGAAATACCTAACTCCTTGTCACACTTTCTCCTCCAAAGATCTACTGGGAAAGAGCCTCTTTAGAAGATAATCTACAGAAAACACTTTCATTCTAAATTCCCTCATATACTCATGTTTTTAACATTATCTAGCCTATAGCCTTTGACTTACAAGGGTAGTAACCATAACTAAAATGAATATATTAATTTTATGTATCTAAACTGAACTGTCTAAATACATTTAAATTTTATAATTAGAAGTGCAACATTGTGAAAAAAATAGTTGGTAACTGTGGGAATCAAAGCCAACCTGATGAATTGCTAGTGCTTGTATGTAACTGGCCAACTCCACTGCCATAATGACAACTGTACCTCAATGATCCCTCATCCTCTATGCATGCGCAATATGCTACATGCAGATTCAAAGAAAAATTTTGACCTGATGTTGTGAACAACACAGCACTCTTAGTGCTGGAAGGGGTGACATTATGTCAGTGCATGTGCAGTCAAAAACAGACATCACTCAACACTGTTTTCTTGTTCTCACACAAAGAGTCCTACAAAACAGGTTTTCATCCATTTTATTTTCATACTGGCATTCATTTGAAGAGAAATGGCATAATCTTAGTGTGATTTACATCTTGTATTTGAAGAGAAATGGAATAGTTTTAGTGTGATATTTACAGTGTGCTGCAGTGCAAAAACACATGATAACTGGCCACCACTGACTTTAATACTGCACAATGGCAATCCTTCTTCACCTCAAAAAATCTTCTTGTATAATTGTGGATTTGTTTTTCTTCTCCATGAGTCAATTAATAAAACAAATTTGTTGTCCTGCACACAGGGTTTCATCACATTGAACACAATGAATGGAGCATCATCTCAGTTTATTTGTAGTATAGGTAACATAATAATTGAAAATAAAAAAGAAAAAAAGATTCTGCATAGGGACTCGATCCCACGGCCCTTGGATTACCATTATGTACTCTTTTTGCTGCACTGACCACTGACTGAAAGGTATGCAAGCATAAATGGCTCATGCTTCGCCCTGTCCATGTCAAAAATGCAATTTCTTTCCAAATGCTTTGCCATCTGGAACTCCCACTTCTGTCATTCTCATTTCTGGTGGAGACCAGTGTATATAATAAATATGAAGGAAATCGGTGATGACAAGTAGGTGCAGTTTCCTTGTCAATGCTGCGTATGATCCATATGGTGAGATCTGATTTTCTTAGATAAAGTTAGCCCATGTTTCAATTGATAGTTTGATTCACTTCGGTTCTGCTACTAAGAACTTGGTGTAGAATTTTGAGAACTTGCTCAGAGCATTATTATGCTTGCTGTATAAGTAGTTAGAATGTGATCTTGTGTAATTTACTTTCAGACCCTATGTATGTTAATAAGGCAATAGACTGATTATGGTATTTGGTTGGAGATTTATATGGTATTGGCATTAGTAACAATTTTGTTCATATTAGAGGACTGGTAGTACTGTGCAGAAACCTCTCGAGCAGAAAAGCAGTTTCTGTTTGTATGTGATGGGGACACTTTTGAGTTGAGAAGAGCACTGAGTATGCTAAATTTACTCAAGTACATTATTATTGTTTTGTAGCCTCCAATCAAATTTGGCTATGGAATATAGTAGTGTTTCTACAGATTTGTTTGCCAAAAAAGTTAGACCGAGACCTGAATTGACAATAGAGTATATTAATTTGGAAGCATGAACAGTGTCATTATTTGCTTAAGAGAATCCCATGTCGAGTGCCCAAACTCTGGGAACATTTGAGGCTCTGAGTTGTATCCAGACACCAGCAATGAAGAAAGATTTGCTTTCTTGTCTTAAATATAGTGTCAAAATGGTGGTGGCACCAACTGCTTTTGTTTGTCAGGCAAGATTGTTAGTAGAACTTAGGGTACTCTGGTCCTTGAGCACAGATTCTGTGTTGAGTCACCAAACTTTAGCAACACTACTGATAGTCAGTTTTATCCAGATGCCAGCACCTGAAGAGAGCTTTGTTCTCTTGGGTTGAATATGGGAACAAAATGGTGGTGGAACTAGGCAGGATTGTTTGTAGGACTTTGGGTACACTTTTCCTTGAACACAGACTGGTTCTTGCCTGAAAAAGAAGTAGGACTAATAAAGATTCACTGTTTAAACATTAAAACAGGATTTTTTGGCTTGTGATGTTCCCCATGTAAAGTCAGTCTTGACATTAAGCTTGTAAGATCATAGTAAGAGAAAAAAGAAAAAAATAGTTAATTTTTTTTCCAAATACTGGCAACTGAGTAGAGTTTTAAGTAAGACACTGAAAATGCAGGGATAACAGGAAAGTTTGTTCAGAAAGTATTAAGTCAAAAACATTTCAAATGTAGTAATTACTCTGAAAAGACCATTAAAGTTCATATTTAAGGGCACAATCAAAGGAAAAAAGTTATAAGGCAGTGTGATTTCTCTAGTAATAATGTAAGTTTTCTAGAAGCTATACAAAATATGGAAGACAAATAAGTGTCAATAAATAAAGGAAAAATATATATTTCCTGCCATATACCACAATTTTCAAAAGACTGTGAAATTTAAGGTTTCGTGTTCACAGTACATGCGAATATGTTTGTCCTTGATTCACTCGACTGATCTGGATAGCGTGTGGTAGACAATGTGTTGTCAGTTACTCCTTTTGATTTGGACAGTGTTACTCAATTGTGTGCTGAATTGAAAGACTTGTTTGCTGGTCACTTAGATGAAGCTTCTAAGTTTTCTGTGCATGTGACCGTGAAAGACAATTAGCAGTCTCACATCTTAAGGGCTCCCACTATACCACACATGCTCCAAGAACAGGTTTCTCAGGAACTTCAATAGTGGCAGGGCAGTAGTGTTATTGCACCCATCACAGCCAGTCACTGGGCATCTCCATTAGTTCTTGTCAAGAAGCCTTCAGGCAAACTGTGTATTCATGTAGAATTTAAGGCAACAGCGGCCAACAGCCTTGGCATGGTGGTAACACCGGTTCCCATCAGATCACAGAAGATCAGCACTATCAGGCTGTACTAGCACTTGGATGGGTGACCATCTGGTCTACTCAATGCTGTTGGAAAGTGGGGTGCACTCAGCCATTGTGAGGCAAATTAAGGAGCTACTTGATTGAGAAGTAGTGGCTCCAGTCTCGTGAACTGATATATGGCTGGGAGAGCAGTGTGGTGACTGCATGCCCCTCCATATCCACATCCAGTGACATCTATGGGCTGAGGATGAGATGACGGGCAGTCGGTACTGTTGGGCCTTCACAGCTTGTTCAGGAGGAGTTTAGTTTTTTTAAGGCAACAGTGAAGCCTCAAACAGTGATTGATTCATTTCTTTTGCCTCAACCTGATGAACTTATGGACCATTTGGTAGCTAGTTGTCACTTCTCTAAGATTAATTTACATGATCCCCTTAGATGAAAAGCCACAACAAGTGTTTGTCATTAATATGCAGTGGGACTCTTCAAATTTCTTTATTTGCCTTTCGGTAGTGCAACCACACCAGCAATTTCCCAGCACTCTTCAGAACAATTAACTGCATCTGTGCCTTCATGTACAAATTATTTAGATGTTATAATCGTTTCTAATCACACAGCAGATAAGCAACTTAGTAATTTGTGCCCCCTGTTCCAAGTGTTATCAGAGGCAGGCCTTAAATGCAACAGAGACAAGTGTGCAAACTTTTAAACTGAGATTCAGTACTTGGGCCATGTAATTAATCCACAAGGTGTTCATCCAACACAATTGCACTTGCAGGTCCACATCCAAGTATGCTAATGCAGACACGATTTTACATCTTCCTTTGGGATCAGGTGCTGACTTTGATGCATCAGAGGCATCTTGTTGCCTTATTGATGCACAGGACTCAGGCACACTGGACTGGTTTCCATTAGATCACCAAAAGATCACCCAGGCAAGAGCATTGGACCTGGACTTGTAGATTCTGTCACACTATATCTGCACTGTTCGGCCTCTTACTATGAAACAAATTGTTAGCCCTATGTTTCGCTGATGCTTCGCATGTCAGTATGACTATTTCGTGCAACGAGGTGTCGTATTGCTATGCACTGAATCTTAACAACTGTGTGTAGAGATACCAAAGGTCCTCGGGAGAGAAACATTGCACACGGTTTGGCATGGACTCACAAATAGAGCAGATGATGGCTCTGTGCCATGCTTGTGTGGAACACCAGGTAACCCCTTCTCAATGGTTTCTTGACTGGCCAAAGCCTGAAGTGCCTTGACAGTGCTTGTATTTGGATTTTACAGACCTTACTTGAACACTCATCAGCTGTTGTTGTCAAAGGATTTAAAAGTTTCCTTTTGTAATTCCCATGACTCTGTGATGACTTTTTGCATCCTTCAAGCCTTGCACCCATATTTTGCCTTGAGGGTTTACCGGTTTTGCTTGTGATTGACAAGGGATCTCAGTTTGTGTCTGCAGAATTTGAGGATTCCTGTACAGCTAACGGAATTAATCGCATCAACACTGCTCCTTTTTATCCAAAGTTCAATGAAGAAGCAAAATACTTTTCTTCCACTTTTAAGCAGCAAATGGATAAACTACAATCCCATCCCCACCACACTACTTCAACACACTATTGTGGTTTCACCACAAGAAGACCTTACACCATTGCTGGATGCAGGGGTGCAACCTCCATTTTGTTTCTCAGCTGGTGTTCTGAGATTGTCTCAAGATAAATGCCAAGGCATGGACAGAAGCTTGGCTCCATCCATAGATTCAGTTCCTGGTTCCTCATAACTTTCTGCATCCGTGCCTTGTTCCTGCTGTTGGTGCAGCAATCATCAGTACACAATGATGGTGAGGAGGTTAGGGGGAGGAAGGGGAGTGTATTAGCGTAGCTTATCAATACTGCCTGAGCTGGTGCAACAACGATGATTTCTGTGGGCACTGTGAACAGTGCTTTGAACATGCCACCAATAGAATGACCTGACCAATGAAGAACCTCAGGCTGCCAACTAGTGAAGAGCATCAGGACAGCGTTATAAGTGGTGGGCAGCTGGGCACCAGTCTTCTAGTTTGAGATTAGTTCCATGTTGCTATTTGGTGCTGAAGGTTATACCAAGCAGTTGTAGCTAGTTCTCCTGACAAACTTTCAGTGTACATAGACATACGCTCATATCAGGCCACTGCTTATAGCTAGCCACAAGTTGTCAACAGTGTAACAGTTCTTCAACAATATATTGAGTAAAATATATTTATTTAAAATGCACTTGTGTCAACTAATCCTTCACTTGCCTGTCCAGATTCCTAAGACAACAGATGTCTCTGGCCACCTCCCACCCATTTATCATTAACAATGAGGACATAACATTTAGTTTCTCAGAACAGAATAATTGCTGACTCACATCAGAACCCATGTCAGTTCAACAAGCTAAATACTGAAATTATGTAATACAGAAACATGAAAAAGGTCCATGTAATATGTAAGGACCCACTTACATATTACCTGTTTTTAAAAGAAAGATGTTATTTTTGAAACTTGTTTCATGTTTACCAAACTGAAAAGTTAAACACAGTGAAGACAAACTGTTTGGATAGGCTACTGAATTCTGGTTAAGTAGTCTAATAACTGTCACATAGAAGAAGGTGTAATTAGATGAATGAAGAACACTAACTCCACTCAATGAAGGTTTATTCAGCACTTGCACATACAAGAGTGCAGAGCGAATTGCATCTGGCCAGAACACATACAGTATATATATACAGTTACAGAACATTCCAGTACAATGATTCTTGACATTTGTTGATACTTCTAGAATGTACTCGAACTGAATATAGGAATTCAAATTTTACAGTTCAGGTGAGTTTGGAACTCAAGAACCTCCATGCAATAGTCTAGTATCATAACCACTACACTACAGTGACTGTGAAACTCAGATTCTTGTGTGACATTGCTCACTCCTTAAGAGAACAGTGTCTCGGTGTTATGTCCACTTAGTTCGGGAATGAGGCATCGGTCCTGCATACTCTGATTCCTGATGACCGATGTTCGCACTGGTGGTGATTTTCTCAGAACTTTCCTTGCCACTACGCTCTTCATCACCTTTCCACTTGTTGACTGTCACTGGTGATTCGAAATTACCCTGGGTTGCAGGATCCTTATAGGGCTGTCTCATAGTGGTCATGCCAATTTCGCCCACAGACTCAGCATGGGAGGTTTCTATGATGCTCAGCTCTTCTGCAATTAACAGCTCAGTGTTTGCTGTGCACATGCATCTTGGAAGGATCTGCGGTTCTCGGTGACTGTTAACTATCCATAATTCACCATATCCATTCTTAAACGAGACCACCGAGCCTGGATGACCAAGTTATGCTTCAGTGGTATGATTCTCTCACAGTCCACTACAAGATCCATAGCATAACACATGACATTTACCTTTATAGTGTTGACTGCAGGAATGATAACTTCATCCAGCACACATAGTCTCCACACACTCAGATGCGCATCTTCCTGTCCACAGTATCTCATCTCATCTAGCATAATCTTTGAGCAACCACAATCTATAATGGCCTGAGAAGCTTTCATAAAGTCCCATCCAAGAATAACGTCATGACTACACTCTTGTAAGACGATGAATTCTAAAGGCTGTGTATGCCCACTTATACCCACACGAATGACACATCTTCCTGTAGGTTTAACACATTTCCCGTCAGCCACCTTCAGCAGAGATGTTTTATTGTTGATGAATACGGTTTTCTGCAACTGGCGACAATACTTCTCCAAAATGACTGAATATGATGCTCCAGACTCCTCAAGAGCTAGGGCTGGTTGGCCATCCATGAGGATATCGATGTAGTTTCCTATCATTTTTGTAGTGATCAATGGCAGAGGATTTTTGTCTTCAGCGTCCTCACCTCCAAGAAAGGTTGCACCCTTTAGTTTTCCAGGTTGCGGTGGCTACGTGATCAGCTGGACCTTCTAAACAGTGACAGATACCTTGATTGGTGTGTTGGGGAGTGTCCTCTCTAGCAGCTAGCTTGCGGTGATGGGGATCTACGTCGTCCTGCACCCACATCTTCCTGTCCATCTTCAGCGTCCTGGAGTTGGTGTTGACTAAGATTAGTCTGCTGTCTTCTGGCATGGGTGTCATCACATATTCGTCACCTTTCTTGACAACAGCGCACCACATGTCCTGGTCATCCACAGTGGAAATATACTGGTTGCTCATCCTGGGTCCTCCAGATGTAAGTCTTCCTTGGTCTCGACTTTTTCACCATTTTAAAGGGAAATTGAAGGATGAGAGATTGGGTTCAATGCCTGTTCCACTTCCTCCCTTATTACCTTTTGGAGCTTCTCAGTTTTTTGCTTTCCGTGCAATCCAAGTGCCTTCTGAACTTCCTCTATCAGTATCTGATGCAGAACACATGTAAAATCAGTTCCTTCCTCCATCACAGACATTGATATGACATTTGGAAACCGTTCAAACTTCTTGTGTGTAATTCTTTTTTGATGCATTGTCTTGATATACTGGCACCATTTTAATAAGTCTTCTGCTGTCGAAACCTCCTTCAGGAGTAGGGCTTGATACATGTACTCAGCAACACCCTTCGTGAGATGTGCAACCTTATCTTCCTTCTTCATTCTAGGATTCACTATTTCACACAGCTCCAAGACGTCTTGAATGAAGGATGCTGTAGTTTCTCCTGGACACTGTGCCCTGCACTTTAATATATCTTCAGCCTTGCACTTCTGTCTTGTGTGTCACTGAAATAGTTGAGCAGTTCCCCCTGAATACTTACCAGCTTGTGAACTTCTCCTCGTTGTTCTCATACAACAGCTTGGCAGTGCCCTCCAAGTACAAAATACGTTAGGCAAAAACACAATGTCATTCTGTTTGTTAAATTTGGCTTTACGCTCATATAAGTTCAACCACTTGTTTGGATCTTGGACATCGACACCAGAGAACCCAGAAGGATGTCACATGTGGTAGCACACAGTTGTTGTCATTGTAATGTCTTCTTCTTCTGTCTCCGATAGATTGCGATCTGTTGAATATGGCTCGAACTCAGGTTTTTCGCCACATAAATGGAGGCTCTGTTGTGGTCTGATGGGAGCCACTGTGTCGTCAATAATGTGTGCTATCACATGTTCCAATACCCAGCGCCTCCACAAGAATAATGTCACGGAGAAGAAGGTGTAATTAGATGAATGATGAAAACTAACTTCATTTAACGAAGGTTTATTCAGCACTTGCACATGTAAGAGCTACAGTTACAGAACATTTCAGTACAATTATTCTTGACATTTGTCGATACTTCTAGAATGTACTCAAACCGAATATAGAAATTAAAATTTTACAGTTCAGGTGTGTTCTGAACTCATGAGCCTCCATGCAACAGTTTAGTATCATAACCACTATACTACAGGGACTGTGCTACTCAGCTTCTTCTGTGACATAACATTTAGTTTCTCAGAACAGAATGGTTGCTGACTCACATCATAATAAATGTCAGATTAATAAGCTAAATTCTGATATTATGTAATAAAGAAAAGGTCCACCTAACATGTAAGGACCCACTTACATGTTATCTGTTTTTAAAAGAAAGATTTTATTTTTGAAACTTGTTTCATGTTTAGCAAACTGAAAAGTTAAACACAGTCAAGACAAACTGTTTGGATAGGCTACTGAATTCTGGGTGAACAGTTTGATAATAGTACCAGTGGTAACAATGCAGACAGAACAGTTGGTGTTATATGGGCAACATGAAGTGTGCAGTGCTGTGGCAGACCAAGAAACTGTGCTATAATTTGGTGTGCACAATTCAAGAGTCAAACTGGAGAAGGGTACATGACACTGATACTGGTAGTACATTTCCCAAGCACACAAAGTGTGGTGGCTTTAGGAATATGGGAGTAAATGAACGAATCAGCTGAATAGAGCTGTAAACTTTGACTTAGATTACAAAAAAATTTACCATTTAATTTTAATTTAGTTTCTCATGGGGCAGAAGGGGGAGGGGGGGGGGGGCGGCACGAGGTCAGTTCCTGAGCATGAATATCACTCTGGACATGGCAAGGAGTGCCTGGAAATGAGCTCACCGCCTCAACATCTGAATGCTGTGAACAGGGGTGCCTGAAAGTATTTGGATTACATGCAAAATTTATTGTGAGTGTAAAAATTAAAAATGGCATTATTATTCCTTTGTAAAATTGTAAATTTTTTCTCACCAAAGCAATTTATTGCCTATAGTTATGTAAAACTATTATATAAAATTTGTATATTTCTGTTTTAGGACACTTTCAATAGAGTACTGAGAAGTGACACGCAAACTCTATGATAGTTTTGTCCAAACTCACGATGGCTCAATATTGAATACAGTCATAATGAAGGTGAGATATTTGGATTAGATATGCCATGGTGACTCAACCTCATTCATAAAGCCCACCAAATCAGGGTAGCAGCAGAGATACAAGTATCAGTGGAATCCAGGTGACATTTTTAGCTACCTAATGATCATGGATGCTCCACTATGGCCCTGAGACAAAGAAGTAAAGCAAGCAGTGGAAACATGTGGCTTCACCTCCACTGAAAATGACAAAAATCCAACTGTCATCAGACAAGGTATGCTGAGTATATTTTGCACCTGCAATAGTGTGGTATTAAGACATAATGCTTGTATGGGGCAAACCATCACAGCGAAATCTCTTGAAGAGGTTGCAGGAGGCTGTCAACATGAGGGTTGCAAACATCTGTCAAAGGCAGGCAGTGCCCAAGCTTAATCTGTGTAGGAGTGCTCCTTCTTTGTGCTATCAAATTTTTATCATCACAGAATTTCTCTTGACGTGGCACCAATTGACTTCTTCTCTTTCCTTGGATGAATAAAGTATTGAATGGTAATCATATTCAGAATGACAAGAAGGTGATTTTCGAGGTGGAACTTTCCCTGAACATCTGAAATGCTTACCTCTACAATCAGTATCTCTACCAAGCAATGCAGCATTGGCAAAAATGTGTCACAGTGAAAGGCCAATATGCAGAGGAGGAGTGACTCTACCATCAACATTCATGGTTGTTGCTTTAGTTTTTTGAGGTGATAATTAAAACTTCCTGTCTGTCATTTATAGATTTGCACAATCATATATATGTGAGTGGTATGTAGTTCATCATTTTTAATTATAACCAAGAGAACAAATACACACAAAACAATGTGTTTTCAGTTTATTTGTCAAGCCTGCAATAAAAATAGAATTATTTCTAATTAAAATTATTTTGTGTAGGACAAATCAATTCAGATCTTGGCCTTGATTTAGCAGATCGCACAATAGGGATTCAGATGTTGGACTTCACTTAGTATGTTGTGCACCTGATTATCAGGACAATTGAAAGTGCTATATTTTTAAAAATTATAAAAAGGGGTTCACTGCAAAAATTCCAACTTCATCAATGAGAACTGGGGAAGCTACACTGTTGCTATGACCCAGGAACAGATTCCGTGATTTGGTTCTATCATGAAGCCTTGTTTCTCACTCACTTTGAGTTCACACAAAAGCATCACTGCAGTCCTTTTTAGAAAACAAATTATTTTATTAAAATGTGCTTAAATGCTTTTGATCAAGCAGGAGCAATTGATTTAAGAAAGCCCACTAAATGAAATTTTTTCAGTCATAACCTGGAACCAATATGACACTATTAGGTTCACAATAAGCTTGCTGTTCAGTTGTTCTGAAAGGCTTCAGATGCTGATGGTGATGGACAAATGGAAACTTCAGATAGCTCAGCTAAAGTTTGACAAGAGTTGGCCATTGTTTTCTAAAATGTCAGAAAGTCTTGGAATAAGATCCATGAGGTTATATAAAAGCACAAAATTTGTTAAATACAGAGTGAAAATATTGGAAGTACTGCAATTAAAATCAGCAGCACACAATGACATAAATTAAAAAGTGATTTAAAACTGGAGACTGGTAAACATATTAAAACTAACACCATCCAAATAAGCCTTGAAGGCCCAATGGTATTGACCAGCTGCTGTTCCATCCTCAGCCCATAGGCGTCACCAGATGCAGATATGGAGGGGCAAGTGGTAAGCACACTGCCCTCCCAGTCATTGTCAGTTTACATGACAAGTGCTGCTACTTCTCAATCAAGTAGCTTCTCCACTGGCCCAACAAGGGCTGAGTGCATCCTGCTTGCAAACAGCACTTGGCAGACCTGTACAGTGACCCATCCAAGTGCTAGCCAAGCCTGACAGTGATCTGAGAGGAACTGGTGTTACCACTGTGGCAAGGCTGTTGGATGGTAAATATGATAAACTTACTAAATTCAGTGTAACAATTGTAATGCAAACTATGCCAGTCAGAGTGATAAGTCGTTCCAAGTTGAGATACAAGGAATTCAGGGATGCTTTCCAGCTTAATAATTTTGAAAAGCTAGACATAGCCATGTACATCCATGAAACTGGCTGCCTTTTGTTGATTACTGAAGATGATCTAACAATTTTGTACATACAGGACAAGGCTAGAAAACTGCAGCTACTGGAACAGTTTGATTCTGTGTTACCTAACAGGAAAAACAGATTACAGGCAATGCGAACAACTTTTTTTAAAAAAATGTGCTTCTATTATAATACCTATCTGTGGTTAGCTACTTTAATTATGATAATACTGCTGACATTCAGGCATGACAAGATTCAAACTCCTTGAGCATCTCTGTAAGGATGTGTATTACCTTTGATCATTAGCAAAATGGTTGGTATTGATACTTACGTGTTTATATTTAGATGTGGTTTTCCTAGAGGTGTATATGCCAAATGCATGAATAGCTGTTGCTATGACACTGCCTGTATTTACCCAATGCATACATTTATTTACTTCAGTTTATTTTATTGACTGTATTAATGATGTTGAAGCACATTTTGGGAAGAGATGGTAGCAAGGGAGGTGACTTTTTTTCTATATTTACAACTTTTATAAATTCTTGGAGAATAATTCTGATGATGAAGGCTTGTTTCTTGCAGCAGTTAGAGTGCTTATACATTGTAAAAGATGGTGGAACCTATATTTTAACTATAACATGTAGGTTGTTATATTACCATTGCCTGGCATGATGAAGCATGAAATCCTTTCTGATGACATGAAAAGAAGGCTTTTAACTTTGTTTGAGAATTTCCAAATTAGGCAGAATTAAAATGCACTGAACTGAATATTATGAATCAAAACATTTAGCAGAAGCTGTTTTTCATAACTGGATAAATGAATTCAAATATTAGACAAATATTTTTATGTTTCTCATACAAAATGATGGTTTGCAGATGTTTGACAGAACCACTTTCAAGCTTATTTCTTAAGCCTTTATCCATTTGGTCCAACAACCAAAACAAAAATTGTTTCTAGTAGAATGGCACTTGCTCTTTCTAATGATATGAAAGTAAAGAAAAATAAGAGGTAATAATATTACATAATATGACATCAAAATATGAAAAACTGAGGCAATAGTTTTAAATGCTATGTCTACAAATTAAATACTCCAGTAGTACTCACAAATACCTGCTGTAGCTTTGCAGAACTGGTAACAAGTAAAGCCTTCATGGAACAGCTATGGGGAAATTTGTCAAAAAAAACTTTGATTCCATACAGCATACAGCATTGAATCAATGAATGATGTAACCAAGAAATTTTAATTTAAACATTGTGCTAAGGACAAAAAGTTGTGTATATAATGCATATATCTCAAATGGGTCACCCCTAGTTTCAGTACTAAGCTTTCTTAAATTTGTCCAAAACTGTTGCAGAGTTTGTGCAATATTTTCCACACTTTTACTGAAAGCCTCAAAAGATCTTGAAATTTTGCATCTAGAACTCAAATTTTGTGCAACTTAGTTTTATTCTATGAGGAACATATGTGCAAAATTTCAAAGTTGAAGATGGTGCAGTATGGCTATTAGTCCACTCTGTGTGGCATGTCAGTTACATATGTGCCCTGAGTGGAGTACTTGTAAATTTGAGTTTTCTATAAGAGAGAATCATTAACAACAATACTAGAGTGCTGCTCACCATATAGATGAGAAGCTGAATCATGAACAGACATAACAAAAAGACTGATAGACATTTCTGCTTTTGATCAAAAGGCCTTTTTCTGAAGTAGAAAGTACAACTCTCATACACATGACCACTATCTATGGCTGTTAACAAGCTGGCCTCACCCACCAGAGACAGTGGTCATATGCATGTGAGTTGTGCTTCTGGGTGTTTTCTACTTTAGAAGAAGTCCTTTTTACCAAAAGCAATAATTTTGTTGTACCTGTGTATGACTTAATGTCTCCTCTATAAGGTGAGTAGCAATCTATACTTTTCATAATACTGTCTTTATTCTATCTTGTATTTTCCATTGGTAGACAGAATTATTAGTTTTGTAGGGATTTAAATGTAGAGTTCTGCAATAAATCTGAAAGAACAAGATAAAAAGAGATGCTATTTGCACCTACTGATATATTCTCATGCAACTCTTACCTTATCTTAATTTGTTGCTTGAGATCATATTAACCTAAAACAGATGAAGTTAAACAATCACATGCCAGTTGTGTGGTAACTATATTGTCAGATCTCACAGTACAGTTAGTTTCATTACAGTCAAATTATACAAATGAATGGCTTGTACAATTAAGAAACAGCTAAGGAAAACAGTGGGGCTGATAAATGATAAAAATATATGAGAGTTTACAGAAACCATGAAAAGGTTGCCTGAAGGGATGCACACAATTAGTCCATTTTTGCTATTAAATTTAGCATACTGCTGCAAACTGTTACTCACCATATAATCAAATTTAGTATTAAAAAATCATGAAGGAAGCATTCATCATTGTAGTTATCAACATTATGAACATGTCTTCAGAACAGAGAAAAATTGCCATAGGGAATAATGACATGGAAGTATTTGAGTGTAATAATATTAGGAAAACAATTTAAGAAATTCAGGAGTATGCATAACTTACCTTAAACTGACAACTTGGATAATAAAATAATTATTTAATATTATTGAAAGGAGTACAGGGAAAGCATTTTATCAATTAGAAATCAGCAAAGATGCAGAAAGTTTAAAGTTTTTTTGTGCATATTGAAGAAATCTTGTCACTTTAGACAAAAAGTAACTATTAAGATCTGTGACCATATTGTCACTAAATGCTAAAACACTTGTTCTGATCACTAAAATAATTCTATTTTTCATCATATGAAGCATTTCAGGAGAACTCCATCATCAAATCTGTGGCATAAAATATAAGATACAAGAAAAGATATTAAACAGAGCAAATTGCACCAACATAGTAACAACAGAAACATAACACTGAAATCAATACATAATACCTTGTCACTTACATATCCGTAATATTATCAGTGGCCAAGTGAAATACGCTCTTCAGTACTATACATAAAAAAATCAACAGTAGCAACAGTAGGTAATTTTACATATGCTGATACATTGGCAAGAGATGTTTATAGTGTTGCAGAACATTTTAACAAACATTTTATAACTGTTACTCAAAAGATGGGATTGTCAGGTTCTGTAGATGCTGCTATGGAATACCTCAGAGCAAACATTTAAAGTAACTCCCGTCATATGAATATGACTCTCTCTACCCCAGCAGAAGTAATGTTCATCATTAAATCTTTAAAATAAAAATAAAAACATCTAGTGAGTATGATGAAATATCAACGAATTTAATTGAATAATGTGATTCTGAGCTAAGTAACATATTAAGCTATCTGTATAACCAGTTGTTTATCAGTGGAATATTTCCTGACAGGCTGAAATATGCTGAAGTTAAGCCACTGTTTAAGAAGGGAGATAAAGAAATAGCATCCAATTTCACTTTGGCCAGCATGCTCAAAAAAATTTAGAAAAGGTAATTTACAATTAGCTTTATAACCATCTTATCACAAATAACATACTGTCACAGTCACAGTTCGGATTTCCAAAGGGTTCTGATATTGAGAAGGCTATCTACACTTACAGTGAAAATGTACTTAATTCATTGCAGGCAACTGGTATATTTTGTGATCTGTGAAAGGCATTTGACTGTGTAAATCACAATGTCCTTTTAAGTAAATTAGAATATTATGGTGTAACAGGAAATGCTGCAAAATGGTTCAAACCTTATATCTCTGGCAGGAAACAAAGGGTGTTATTAGGAAAGAGACATGTATTAAGCTATCAGTCATCATCCAACTGGGAACTAATTACATGTGGGGTCCCACAACGTTCCATCTTAGGGCTCTTACTTTTTCTTGTGTATATCAATGATCTTTCATCGGTAACATTACCAGATGCCAAGTATGTTTTGTTTGCTGATGATACAAACATTGCAATAAATAGCAAATCAAGTGTAGTCTTAGAAAGATTGGCTAATAAAATATATGTGGACATTAATCACTAGTTACTAGCCAATTCTTTATCACTAAACTTTGAAAAAACACACTACATGTAGTTCAGAGCTTGTAAGGGGTGTCCCACAAGTATATGCCTAACATACGATGATAAGCAGCTAGAAAAAGTGGACAGTGCTAAATTCTTGGATTGCAGCTTAATAATAAATTCAACTGGAGAAGCACACCACAGAACTGCTGAATCATCTTAATAAATCTCTATTTTAAATGTGAATTGTGTCAGACATAGGGGATATAAAAATTAAAAAAGCTGGCATACTATGCTTACTTTCATTCCATGATGTCATATAGGATTATTCTTTGGTGTAATTCATCAAGCCAAGCTAAAGTTTTCTGGGCACAAAATCATGCAATAAGAGTTTGTTGTGTACATAGTTCCGAGTAGTCAGCGCATACACAACTTCCTCACTAAAGCGCACCCCGCTAAGCACAACAGCGCAGGCGCAGCGCTCGTCCATCTCCGCACTACGAGATGGTGCTGCCATAGAGACAGACCAAATTCTGCTTCTGCTGATCCGCGTATTAATATGTAATGCAGCCAATGAGATTGCTGCTAATGTAGAACCTTTTCTCCTCACAGATCACACTAGCACAGTGATACATGAACGCGCGGGGTATTATAACGAGTGTACAGACCTCCGATTAGTCAGTCTGCATCAGACTGTACCAGTCTGCATTAGTCTGTACCAGAATGTATGAGTTCTACATTTGTCTGTACCAGTCTATAGTCAAGTTTCAGTTTGCACCTAATAAGATTACCCTATTCCTGTACATAGCCATGAAGATAAATGTATAGCCACTTTTGTCAAGTATCAGAGATATATTCGAGAATAAGATTAATGTACCAATACCAAAGGAACTTCAGATTGTCAATTGTAAATAGCATCCAGAACCAAGTTAAGTAATTTTTATGCTTGTTATTATTTTAATTAATGTGTGTAAAAATTAATCAAGTTCTGTTTAAAGTTAGTCACCGTCAGTCTGCTACTCTAAGCGTGCAAGTGGCATTTCTATCGTCTGACCTAACGGCAGAAGATAAACACGCCACGATAATACCATGAGACATATTGCTGACACTCGCCTACTTCATTAGAGCGACAAGTCCAATAATCTGATGGTGTCTGTACTGAAGGTCTTACAGTATGCATACCAGAGAGTTATATGTGGTGTGAACTCAAGAACATCCTGCAGAAGCCTGTTTAGGGAACTAGGGATACTAACTACTGCTTCCCAATATATTTATTCCTTAATGAAATTTGTCATTAAAATATATCTGTTTTTCAAACCAACAGCTCAGTTCACGGAATTAAAACTAGAAATAAGTATAATCTTCACAAGGATTTAAAGTCACTTACTTTTGTACAAAAAGGAGTGCAATATTCAGGAACACACATTTAAAATAACTTGCCAGCAGCCATAAAAAGCTTAACAAACAATGAAATTCAGTTTTGTGTGTCTATATATATAGACACACACAAGTAAAATCTAACATTTGCACCATTTCAGTGCAGTAATGTGTTCATTGTAAATAAGTATTGTAGCAGTTCTATTACATGTTTATTACCTTGTAAATAAAAAAAAAACATTTTTTTAAAATTTTAAATTCAGCACATAAATGCAATCTTAGTAAATGAGAGTTTGTAAAATGATTGTTTCATATAGTGTTCATTAAAAAAATGACAGTCATTACATTTGGGACCTGTGGAAGATACATTAGCTTATTTGTTTTTCTGAAATGTTCTACATCCTAGAGGAACTCCTCACTATGGATCAGTTGGAATGAAAGTAAATCTAATCTAAATCTAATCTAAACTATATTGATAATGACTCTGCATAGCATTATGGAATAGCTGAAAGTAGTTTCATAACTGCTGCAGTTTCCTCTGATAAATAAAACTGAAATTTAAATTTTGCCAAAATCCTTACTTTTGATGCACACTGTTTCCATAAAGTAATTTGAGCAAAAACTTTTTACACAGGGATTTTCTGTTGTAACCATCCAGTCAGTCAGTTTAAAGATATGTGGACATTACAGATGAGAACATCAATGTGTTTGAAGATTATCAGACATAGCTACAATACATACCTCTTTGTTTCCTGTTGATAGCTTGTACCAATTGCCAGCTCACTGTAATAGCTTTCCAAATCACTTTTATCTAAAGTGTACAGAAGATACAAGAGTTGAGGCACATTGTCTTGGTGCAATTTATCTAATGGTAAGCCTCCTGGAGTTGTCTCTAGACTCTCTGCTAAGTTCTTCATTAAACTGTCAATCTAAATAATAAATTAATTTTGTAAATATAAGTATTATTCAGTAAATGAGTTTTGTTTCTTGTTTATATTACTTTTGTACATGTAAAATTTTAAGAATAGTAGGTGCATGTAATTAACCCTAGGACAACCAAGCCTTTTTTTCTAACTTGGATGCATAAAGGGGGGGGGGGGGGGGGGAGGGAGGGTTCGGCAAGCCCACAGGTATTAAATAAGTTTACTGACGAAAAATTACAACTTTCAAAATGCTTTATGTATTTTAACTAAGGCATCGGTTTATAAATGTTGTTATAAATTGTTATAAATATTGGATTGAGTGAATAAATAATTGACATATTACAATACAAAATACAGATGTGTTCATATACAATAGGCTACCCTGAGTCCTCAACTTCAAGGCAAGAGACACACTTCACAATTTTTTCTGAATGTGTGTTACACACATGTTTATGACACTGTCCACAATACTGTTTTGGTTTACTTAGATTGTTGTACTTCTGCTTCTTTATTTTAGCTTTTCTTACACAAACATGGCACTGACCTTTCCCTGTACGAGGCTGATGTGCTTGTTGTCACTTCTTTGATTTTCTTTTGTAGAATAGTCTCCACTGATTGAACAATTCGGTCAGATAACCCTGTTGCATTGGCACTTCTTTCTTCTACCTGCAATTTCACTAGTTTTACCCCAGTTTGCAAAAGATAAAGTTTCCGTTTGTTGCGTTTCTTTTCATTCCATCCTGGATGTTGTTGGATGAAGATGGTGGTTCCATTGATAGCACAAATGTCGATGAGAGAGTAAAATACAGATGGAGACCATCTCTTTGTTCCCCTCTTGTAGGTGTACATATGTGCCATTTGATCGATGGTATCAATTCCAACTTTAGTGGGATTATAATTTGTATTTATCTCACTTTTATTCTTCTCTCCTCCAACAGTGCCTTTATCTTGGTGCATTGTTGACAACATCAGTAAGTTCTTACTCAGTTTCGTTTTTGCTGAGTAGGACACTAAAGTTACTGGGGGCCTACGTGTTGGGGACTGCACTAACTCACTGCAAGTTTACAAGATAAATAACAGCGGACTGACATCAACAATCACTTCCTCTGAAAGTAAACAGATTGTTGTGAATATCAAGAATAACAACCAACAAGAAACTAACTTGCATTGTTGTGGAGATGAGAAATATGAAATCCTACTAAGGGAAATTTTCTACAGCATGGAAGCCTGAGGGCGGGGGATGGGTGGGGGGTGGGGTGTTTGTTGGACCCATAATAAGTTTATTTATTTTTTCTTTCATAGCAGGAATTTTCTATAAAATATATTGACACTAACATTTCATAAAATAGCCAACAAACAACAACTCAAAGTGAATATGTAGTATGAAAGTTACTTGGGCAAAAGCAGGGGACATAAAATAATTGAGGGTTCAACGAACCATTCCCTTAGGCGTCTTAGGGTTAAGAGTAGATTCGTTAATGCACAAATTGAAATAAAAATTAAGTGTCTTCAACAAAGCTGCTAAATACTTTTTATTGTAATTTACATATATATCAAATCTAGCCATAGGTACTGAATTTACCTTTTTCAGGACATATTCCTTCTTGAGCTTGTTACGACCTTGAGTTAAATCAGAAAATGATATTTCAAATTTTAATCCAACATTTTTCAGTGTCCCTTCTTGCTTCCAGTCTTTCGGTTTCTCTGTTGTAGTTTTTATGTGAATAGATTGACTGAAAATTATATCAAACACCATTAAGAGCTACAAAACTGTACATGATTAAACAACGCACAACAAGTATTTTATATTTAAGACAAGAACCCAGTCATTTACAATCATCAGAAAACCAAAAGTAGATTTTTTTTAGAATAATAATGTCTGAGAAAAACTCTGTTAAAGAGCTTTGTACTAAGTAGCTGACAAAAAAGCATAGGATTGTGGGAGTGACAAGTCAATAGTCGATAGGACACAGAAACATTCTCTTTGCAAGCAAGGTTCTTTGGAGGAAACAACCAGTGTTCATTTTCCCGTGCTAATGTATGTATGTATTGTGTTGGTGTGGTACAATAAAAGGGATCATTTGAAGTATAAAATCCATGCAAGCATTTTCCTTTATGTAGTGAAATTACTCCTACATAAGTGGTGACCCCGTAACTAAGCAGTGTGACAGTAGACAAGTTTCTTTAGATATTGTCCGTGATATCTCATATCAACATATCGTCAGCACAGAACCTCTTCCGCGACATCGACGGTGTCATCCAGAATATCAAGAAGGAGCTCAACATGATGCAGCAAACCCCTCAGTTCACAGTGCCATGGATTACTACATCTCATATCGACTTTGTCCATGATGTTACATTTCCAGCCACGCCGTGTGTACCGGCGGTTCCCATGCCACCGCCACAGGACATTGCATCGTACAATCAGCCCACAGGACACGCCGATATCAGACGAAATGTGGTCGCATTTTAATCACCTGCGTCGGTGCCACCCCCACGAGTTTCACACTTTCCATTTGATGGTTATCGTGGCCCACCCGCGTCGTGGTTACAAATTCGGCCCCCACCTTTCATTCCCGAATGTCTGGAAATTGGTTTGCTATTATGGAGAACATTTTCATGCAGCAACAAGTATTCGATGATTTTGAACAGTTTACACTAGTGATATGCAACCTGGACCAATGTGTGTCATCATTGGTATTGGATATAATTATGCAACCCCCACCACAACAAGCCTATGCCACCCTGAAGGCAGCATTAATTTCCCGTTGCACAAAACCTATGGACCAGCAGATGACATACCTCCTGTACCATGAGAAACACGGTGACAGGTCACCTTCAGACTTTTATCGACATTTACATGCTGTGGTGGACACTTCTGTGTTCTCAGACACATTACTTGTGAACATCTGACAAGAGCAGTTACCTCCACAGGTGTGCTTAACCTTAATTGCTTACGAGGCTGGCCATTAAGTGAGTTGCTGCAAGTGACCGATAGAGCACAGTCCTTGCTTGACTCGAGTGCCACAGTGGCCACCGCCACAGCCACCTCAGCCAACGACACCAGCCAAGCTTGGCCGGAGCCGATTGACGCGGCGCCTCCAGCTTGTGCTGCCACGACCACATGGCGAGTGCCGGACGTGACCGAAGATTTCTGATCTCTCCACACTGCCATTGATCAGCTGACCACCCAGCTGCAGCGGCTAGAGACACGCGCCATTGCGGCGGCTGACACACACACACACACACACACACGTATGTTGTTGCCAGCCGATGTGCCCGCCGCATCACGCAAAGAACGGAAACGGTTATTGCTGCTTCCACCAGCTCTTTGGCACGCAAGCTACAAAGTGTAAGGCTCCATGCTAGCACCCAAACACATCACACGGCCTGCTTTAGGCGTAGCCAACCGTGACAACAAGCAACTGTGCCTAAACTCACAGACAGATGGGAGGAGAACCCCTCTATGTCGTGCAGATCGACTTCTGCCACAGCTGTAAGGTACACAGCTTCACAAAGACTTTTCATTCCTGTTCACTCTACAGGATGGATGGTTTTGGTTGACACCAGCTCAGATGTCAGCACTCTGCGTGTAAATTTCTTCCCTTCAGACAAACGTGCTGAAGAGACCACTTTGAAAGCAGTCAACGACTCAGTCACCCACACATATGTACAGAAAACACTGGCAGTGGACCTTCGTTATGTCCGATATTGACCAACCTATACTAGGTGTTGATTTCCTGGCAAAACATGCATTGTCCGTGGATTTACGCAAGTCACAACTCGTCCATTCTGCCAATGGATGGGTTATCCCGGGAATACAAGGACGTCCGAGCTCTCATGCATATCCAAGGGTAGATAAACTCAGCGCACCCACATGGGATGACACCATAGCGATGAAGGAATCGGACCTGCAGATGGCTCAAATGACATCAAAACAATTGACAGCACAACAACATGCTCCTGCTGTTTCAATTGCAAAGGCGACACCCAAGCCACAACATGTAACAAGAAAGAACAGGGCGAAGCATGAGACAGTGCACCACATCCATACATCTCCAGGCCCACCAGTCTCCTCAAGCATTTGCAGGCTTGCACCTGATCGCTTGCGGGAAACCGAGACAATTTTCTACGAGATGCTACAGGAAGTAACTATACAGCCATCCAACAGTCTGTGGTCCCCTCCTCTGCACCTCGCCCGTAAAAAGAATGGGTCATGGCACCTGTGAGGTGATTATTGAGCTTTGAATGCCCAAACTGTTCCGGACAGAAGCCCTGTGCCACATATACAGGATTTCACCCATTCACTGGCTGGGGCAACCATATTCAATGTTCTAGATTGCTGTAAGGCTTATAATCAGATCCCAATGGCAGAGCAGGACATACCTAAGGCTGCAGTGACAACCCCATTCGGGCTGTTTGAATTTTTAGTGATGCCATTCAGGCTGAAAAATGCTGCCCAAATATGGCAATGGTTTCTAGACAGCATGCTAAGAGGGCTACCATATTGTTTCGCCTAGTTAGACGATATTCTGGTGTTTTTGGGGAATGTTTCTGACCATCAGAAACACATAAACGAGGTGCAAAGCAGGCTTAGTGCTCATGGAATAACACTTAACAAGGACAAGTGTGTGTTTGGGGAACCCGTGATGACCTTCCTGAGTTATAAAGTATCAGCTCAGGGCATTTTCCCACTGCCAAAGAAGCTGGAGTTGTTGCGTACCCTACCACGACCCCAAAACTACTACGATCTCTGACGATTCCTAGGAATGATAAATTTCTATCGTCGCCACCTCCCCGGAACAGCAGCAATCCAGATGCCACTGAACAATGCCTTCGCCGGACACAATAAAACTGGCAAGCGCCCACTCCCATGGACATCCGAGATGAACTCTGCTTTCAAGGCACTGCAAAACAGCATTCACAACGCAGTGGGGCTTGCACACCCTGCACCAGGAGCTCAGCTAGCCCTAGTAGTGGACACAAGCCAAGTTGCAGTCGGTGCAGCACTGCACCAGAGAGTGAAGGGTCATTAGCAGCCACTAACTTTTTTCTCATGAAAACTACAGATGAGTCAAACTCGTTGGAGTGCATACGACAGGGAACTCCTCGCAGTGTATGAAACTGTCAGGCACTTCCACCCTTTCATTGAGGGCAGGCAATTCACCATATACACCGACCATAAACCTCTCGTGGCAGCTTTCTACAAAATCAGCGATTCATGTTCCCCCCACCAGGCCCACCATATTGAGTTTATATGCCAGTTTTCGACAGACATCCGTCACATCCATGCTGCTGACAACATTGTGACAGACTATTTCTCGTGCATTAACGGGATAAGTCCAATGTTGGATTATTCTGAATTGGCAAGGGCACAGGCTTCAGATGCCCAGCTGCAGTCCTTGTTGGTGGACCCGTCAACTGGCCTATGTTTATAACTTGTGGATGCCCCCTGCAGCCCATTTAAGGTATGGTGGGACACCTCCACTGTTAGACCACGCCCATACATCACCCCCCCCCCCCCCCCCCCGCCCCAGTTCCGACGAAAGGTATTCAACAGCATTCACAACCTGGCTCATCCAGGAACCAATGCCTCAGTGAAGTTAGTAATGGACCGTTTTGTGTGGCCTTCAACCAAGAAAGATACAAGGGAGTGGGCCCACAGCTGCTATGAGTGTCAATGTAGCTAAGTGGCACGCCATGTTCACGCTCCAGTAGGACAATTCCCAACCCCAACAGCATGTACACATTGACTTGGTTGGACCCCTTCCCCCTTCGGAAGGTTACAGGTACTTGTTTATGGCAGTGGATCGTTGCACACGGTGGGCAGAGGCTACACCAATCAGGGACATTTCTGCAGAGACTAGTGCACGGGCATTTTTGGAAACTTGGGTAGCTCATTTTGGGTGCCCATTTTTCATTACCACAACCCAAGGACGCCAATTCGAGTCGACACTGTCCCAACAACTGTCGAAACTCTGTGGCTTCCAATGAAACTGGACAACTAGCTACCACCCGGCCAGCAACAGTTTGGTGGAATGGTGGCACCAGACTTTAAAGGCTGTCCTGATGTGCCATGAGGACAATAAACAAAGATTAATAAGACAAGTTGGAAACACAATCGGTAAGATAAAGTTACACTCACAAGCAGAGTTCCAGATACAACATTCTGATTTTGTCCAAACAAATTTCTACAGTTCACATTTAATTCATTATTACATTAGTTTCCATAATTTGATTCCTTGTTGTCTTTCTCACTTTTGCACGAAGCCAAGCCATGTTGTAATGCCATTGGTTTTGATGCCATTGGTTTTGCTGGGGTTACGGACCACATTAAAAACAGTCATTAGTTGTTCCTCGGCTGAGTTGGTATATAGAGAACCACTACGTGTTCCAGCAGAATTCCTTGCACCAGTTCCTCTCCCAGATGAGACACAACTACCCCACCTCTTGCAACAAATGAGGAAGCAGGCAGAGATGCTACGTGCAGCCCCGACGTCTCAGTACGGCACGCACCCAGTGTTCATACACAAGTCCCTCGATACTTGTTCCAACATCATGCTCCGCACAGAACTGGTACGTCATTCATTGCAGCCACTGTACACTGGACCATACCAAGTGCTAGGACGGGGCACACACACAATGGATGTCCTCTCCAGGGAAAGTAGACCAGGGTTTCCATTGAGCGAGTAAAACCCGGTTGGACAATGACAGCACCGACTGCAATCTCACAGACAACTTCAAACACAACTCGCAATGAACCCATACCTTCCACAAAGCCAGACAGCTGTGACCCACCGGAGCTCCACACCAAGGAACCTAATGCAGCAGTGGAATCATCAAGCAGCACTCACACCCGTCCTATTCGCACTCGGGCAGGCTGAGAGGTGAAGTTTAAGTACCCCACCATAACGGGTGCTCCACACTTCAGGGGGGAGCTGTGTGGTAGTGACAAGTCAATAGTCGACAAGAGACACAGAAACATTCTCTTTGCGAGGAAACAACCAGTGTTCGTTTTCCCGCGTATGTATGTATTGTGTTGGTGTGGTACAATAAAAGTGATCATTCACAGTATAAAATCCATGCAAGCATTTTCCTTTATGTAGTGAAATTACTCCTACAGGATAATATGTATGTTTTCTACGTGGGTGCAAAATACAAAAGCATTAATTATGAGTCTATGATATAAGACCATAACTGGAAATAGTTTCTCACATTAAGGATATTTATTTTGTTCATTTTTACTTTTGTGACAATCATATGGGGTAGCAAAAACTGTGTTTGTATCATGTATCGTGGTTTTGAATGCCCAAATTTGTGAAAAACAATATTTCTGTTAGGTATCATAGAAATTAATATAATTTATCTTCAAAATTAATTCACTGACTGGAAATTCCTCAACATCAGCTGTAGTAGATATAGATCTACTACCCAACAGTGACCTATGAAAATTTGGCTATCTTTGTAGGTTCCTCAGAATGATAGAAACATCCATATGTCACACTGTTCACATTCTTATATTATGGTCCACTTAATTCATCACGTAATTCTCACAACATGGCTTGGTTTCGTGCAACAGGGAGAAAGACAACAAGGAATCAAATTATGGAAACTAATGTAATAATGAATTAAATGTGAACTGTAAAAATTTGTTTGGACAAAATCAGAACGTTGTATCTGGAACTCTGCTTGTGAGTGTAACTTTATCTTACCGATTGTGTTTCCAACTTGTCTTATTAATCTTTGTTAATTGTCCTAATGGAAACTAATGTAATAATAAACTAAATGTTTTTGACTCATTCCACAGCCACATGCAGAACTGGATCTATGGAATACATATTGCAATAAATAAATATAATTAAAATAAAGACCAATTTTGTTATTGCAGTATGCTTGCCTAAGCTTATACTGTTGTATCATCAACAGCATCCAGTCTTTCAGGTGTGTATGAAAGTGATAAAGTTTATGTATTTACTGGCATGACTCTAAACAAGTTATATGTCTTACCAGCTTATTAAAAATGGCTGTTTGGTTAACTTGACATTTATTAATTAACCACAGGAAAAAGTAAAGTAAAGAGGAAGGCCTTCTGTCATATAACTAAACTGCATGCAATAGCCATTTCAAAAACTTTGTCAAAGTTTCACGTACACATCATGCGGAACATTTATGGTTGGTAATAACAGCTGGTTTAGAATGAACTATGAAATATTCAAAAAAAGATTTGACAATAGAAGCTGGTTTTGAACGAAATATGAAATGTTCAGAAAAAAGCTTTGAATTTGTATTAGAGGAATGCATAATACCTACATAATGTATTTAGACTGATGCCAACAAGTTAACAGAATAATTCATCAAGGAGACATTTTTTCAGCAGTCTCTTAGATATTGATATTAACTAAATAAGACTTTCTTGTATAATATGTTTGATGGGAGCAAATATATTTGTATGCTATAATAGAGAACATGTTTCTGCAGAAGATTACAATTTTTAGATTGCTGTATCAACTTTCTTTTTTAACCATGAAGATTTTTTAATTTCTTGTGTCTAAAAGATTATACCATGAGACTCCAATGAATGAAAGTATCTTAGGTTATGTATGCTGCTTTGTTAGGCTGTTAGTAATCAATTAATAGTTATGCAGGATAGTAAATAGTTGAAGAGATGAGCTTTTTTAACATGCTTTATAAATAATATGAAGTAGGTATGCAAAGTGCATTTGGGACCTAAAACACATCTCTGCTCTTCCTCATATTGTGGCAGGAAGAAATGAGGAGAGCAGCGGCAGAATGCTTCATCAGCATTCACTAAATCCACACAGCTTCATCAGCATTTGTAGACCCTACACTACTTCGTCAGCATTCACAGAACCCAAATAACTTACTAGCTTTCACTCTCCCAAACACAGCCCAGTATTTTACTGGCATAAAAAATGAAAGTAAATCAGTACGCACTACAGAGCTAGCCATCTTGCTCTCTGTGCCCCCACTTGGCATCATAATTGAACCGTGTTTTGATCTTGACCCAAAAGAAAAATATCACTTTAATGAAACATAAAACGGTCTGTACTATTTTGTATAAAAACGTGGAAATTCGTTCTATATCAGTACATAGGCAACATGACTCACTGATTGGCATTACAGGTGTAACTTACAGCTTCAGTATACTTGATGCCAACATCCTGCTGTGGTTTGATCTTAGTTGGGTTGTGTTGTTTGGGGAAGGAGACCAGACAGCGAGGTCATCGGTCTCATCAGATTAGGGAAGGACGGGGAAGGAAGTCTGCCATACGCTTTCAAAGGAACCATCCCAGCATTTGCCTGGAGCGATTTAGGGAAATCACGGAAAACCTAAATCAGGATGGCCGAATGTGGGATAGAACCATCGTCCTCCCGAATGCTTGATGTTAGTACCCATATGATGAGAGGCACAACTGATCCTCAGGTTGAGTGCCCACAACTAAACTGCCTGTATTATTTTTCAAACTACACAGAGATATTGGCACTACTGGGGAGGTTAAGATACATATGATGCAAAATGGGACAGTGGTTCAATCTTTGTACTCCTGTGGCACAAGATAATTGATCCTCAGATTAAGTACCACAACATTATTCTCACATCTAAATTGTCTGTATTGTTTGTCAAAACTTTCTTAT
This sequence comes from Schistocerca gregaria, assembly GCF_023897955.1. Classification (NCBI taxonomy): domain Eukaryota; kingdom Metazoa; phylum Arthropoda; class Insecta; order Orthoptera; family Acrididae; genus Schistocerca; species Schistocerca gregaria. Next base: position 45,697,600 of record NC_064931.1, read on the forward strand.
AATTCAGCTAAAATTGATGCACTGCCTGCCAGAGTCCTATGATCAGGGTGCAGTGTATGCGATGATCAGAGCCTCCTGTTCAACACTTGTGTCCAATGTCTAATGATAAGGGTGCGGTGTGTGTTGCCATAGATGCCTGCCTTCTGATACTGGAATCAACACAATGCTACACACTGTGCTTGCATTATATCTATAGGATTTTATAGTAGCTAGGAAAGTGAGAGGTATTCCTTACTGAAATCCACACTGGTCCAGAAAACGCAGGTTTATTTTCTATATAAAAAACTTTAATTACAAACAGGATACACAGGCAAAGAATTCGATAAACAGCAAACAAAGAGAGGTGAAACAAAAGATCAAACACATGAGTCATGTTATTTTATTCTTGTCTCACAGATCAATAGCTGCATCACTACACCAACCTCCTCCTTTTTCTAAACTGTGAGCACCAGGAATGTCAGAAAGTCGATGCCTCACAATTCTCATGGCCCTGGTAATTACAGCTGGATGTGCAGGCAAAAGTGTGCATAGTGGCCGTAACATCCTCCTGTCCTGCCAGTACATTCAGTGTAGGCTATGTGTGTGAACTCTCGAATCCCCGTCAGGGTCACCTGTTGGTATCCTCATCCAGTATGGGCAGGGATCAGCCTATCAATTGAAATCATTTCCTGTTTTCTATGCCAATCAATGAAAAATGCGTTCTCTCAGCATTCAGGTCCTTTGTATGGACTCTGTAAGGTGGTCACAGTGGACCCAGATGTACAATGTGGTGAACAGGTCCTTATGGATAAAAACAGGTTTCTCTCTATGGAGCTGCACTGGCTTTTGATGAATCTGAGCCATTCTGTGTTGCAGCTCTAAGATGAAGACTGCCATATTCATACGTTTGGAGGTGCTTCAGTTTTACAGAAAGGAGCTCTGCTGGCAGCCTCAGTCATTCCCTACAAACCAGTTAGGCTGTCGACCAGTCCAAGTTGTCCTCAATCACAGTTTGTAGAATCAAGAGAACCAGTAGTAGTGTGTCTTTTCACTTCTCCCCACTGCATATTGAGGCTACTTTTAGGCTTCTATAAAACCTTTCTAACATTTTATTGCATATCGAGATAGTGGTTGGTAGTTCATAAATGTGCACAGCCACACAGAAGTAAAACCTCATGAAGAAGTACAGATTCAAACTGCCTTCTGCAGTTTGTCATTATCATTTCATGCACACCAAACCTCACAATTCAGCCTTCTGCAGTCTGTCATTATCATTTCGTGCACACCAAAGCTCACAATTCAGCCTGCCACTAAGGCCCACGGTACTGATTCTGCTGGCACGTCAACGAGGTTTTGACAAATAATACAAACAGTTTAGACATGGGGTAGCAATGAAGCACTTAATTTGGGGGATCAATTGTGCCTTGCACAAAGTGAGTACTTTTTGCATCATATGTGTCTTAACCTGTAAGTTATACCAGTAATGCTAATAAGCAGGTGCATGTGTTTTGTACTGTTACAAAACGAATCTCCACATATTTTGGTAAATAATATATACAATTCAGATGGGGCAATAACATTGTGGCACTTAATTTAAGAGCCAATTGCTCCTTGCACCAAGAGGTTGCATAGATTTAACCACATTCAGGTTTTGGTGTAATATGTACATTAACACCAGCAATACCAATGTCTTTACAATAACGTATACCACCAGAGGTGGAGCACATTATGACCCTGATGAAAAAGCCACATTTCATTAAATGTTGTTGACTTCTGTCCAGAGCTTTTTTTTTTTTAAAAAAAAAATGTTCATGCTATTATTTACTGAATTGGACATTAGCTATGAAACCTCAATTTTTAGATTAAGCATAACTGAAAAATTTAAAACAATTATAGACTCAGGCAGAAGAATTAATTAAAACAACAAACTTTTTAAAATTTTAAAATACAAGCAACACAATGAGATTACACCATTTAAGAGAGGTATATATTTTGATATATAATGAAAATGACTTTGGTTTCTTTAAAGTTCTATTTTACTTTGATAGAAAGATAGAACGACAGTTGTGTCTTGGTCTCCAAGTGGGGTAGCGATAACAAGATGGCCAGTCCTGAGATATATACTGATCGGCTCCTTCAGTTTAAATGGCAGTAGAATATTCGCTTGTTTTTGGGAGAGTTATATATGTGTGTGTATTGGTTTAGAATCTCTCTGCTGGTACATTTCCAAAGAAGGTGCATGACTTAAGAAATGGTTGGTGTGGGGAGTGGAGAGTTAGGTGAAGGGCAGTGGGGAGGGGACATGATGTCATCATACAATTGTCCATACTCCCATACATAGGCAGTCCAACAGTCAATGGTCAGTTTGTATTGTGAATGCCTATTGCCCCTAATTTGACAATATCAAATTAATTAGTTATCATTGGAAACATTAAGAAACTCGTATCACTCTACTTGCTGATCTTCTATTTTTACTTTTTCATCTTCCTTGCGAAATTTTGAGAGACACAGAATTGCAGATGTTACATTGTTGAGCTGGGCCACAACACAGTGAAAACATTCTGTGGATTCACAGACACCACGCTGCTCGAAAATGCTCTTAACTTCCTTAAAGCACAAGTCTGGCTTTGTCTTCTACTACAGTGGCAACTTCATGTGGTTGAAGTTCCTAACTTGTGGTGTTGTGGGTAAATTATTGGCAGTCAGTGTTATCTTAAAGCTGCAGAAATGTATTTTTCACAATTCAGGACATTGTGCTCCACAAAGACATCATATACAAATATCCCCAAATAAGGCTTGGTTTTCACAAATGTTGTTATTGTACAGGTCTTAAGAAAAAGAGACAATGCATTGAACAGACTTAAACCATTGCCTATTACAAAAATACTACTTTCAGTACAGTTAACTTGTTATATGTGCACAAAAGGAAACTAAAAGTGGAAGAGGCTGAACTCAAAAATACAAACTGGTGTATTTGACAAAAACAACTGCAATAAAAGAAGAATATAATCTACTATTAGAAAAAGAAAAAGCCTTTGCACATGTGATAAGGTTTACAAATTGCTTTAAACACAGTAAACTGGAAAATCTGGATAGGACTGGGGAGTAAAAGATATAAGCATTTATTGTAAACACCATGAAATGTGACCATATGTGGATTAGTCACAGAAAATGATGACTCCAAGATGCTAGCTACATTAGATGATATTCCAAAGGTTATTTATAAACTCCCATTCTTGTTTCGATCTGCTTGAAGAGTATGGCTACAAGGTATCTAAATGAGGTGGTCTCAACATTGTGCATCTAGAAAAAGAGAAGATATCTGCAGAGTTTAAAACTGGTGGAATAATTACATATAATGACCATTTGTTTGATAAAGTGGTAACCTCAAAGTTCTATTTGCAGACTCTATTGGAATATGGAGATAAGTTAGCAACATACACCCAAGAGGACTTGGACCATCTTAAAAATATTATCATGCAAGAAATAAAAGCTAAAATCATAATTCCCATATGATTCAGCAAGAATCAGTGTTTGCATGGTGTTTCACATAGAATGTGCTGATTACTGTATTTGGGAGGCACACTCAGATTGCCATGTAAATTGTGCCCTGATCATCAGGCTCTGGAACAAGCATTGTACAGGGCATATGAAATTGCTCTGTAGTCTCCAGTTCCATGCAGGGAAGCTCTGATCACAGCATACACTGCGCCTTTATCATCAGACTCTCGTAGATGGTGTATCAATTTTCGCTGATTAAAAAGAGTTGTACACAAACAATATCAACAATTCAGACATGCAGTAACACTGCACCTCCATCATTGGACTCTGTCAGGTGGTGTGTCAATTTTACAGCATTATATTCCAGAAAATAATTTAGAATTTACATGAATGTTTTGATTAATGTTATCACAAGTTTACTGTCACCTGTTTTTCAACTAAGTGAATCACATTATATGCAAAGAGTGAAAATTAGCTCTTATTATTTTAACAGAAGTAAGTCATTTTATAAATGTGAGAAACAATGGGTGACCTAACATATCTTCTCACCCTCTCATACTTGCTCTCTCCAATGAAACTGGTATGCCATTTTAATTATTAAGTAGTGATTTCTATTTCCTGCATCTTTGTTCTTACATGTACAACTTAAAAGTCTGCTTTCCTTGGGGAAACTTCAGATTTCACAAAGCTAGAACATTTGGGGCAATCACATATCAATCTTATGAGTTTCAAATTATTGTTTCTACAATGTAATTAGTAAAACTGAAAGTTGTGTGATTTATTGTAAGACTTTTGGAATAAAAATGTCTGTATTTAGAATACTTTGTGTGTTAAAGTGCTTTATATATCTCATTTGCAGTAATTTTCTATAACCATGCATAAGTAAGTTTGCAGAAAGATTAAAAATGTATTCTTTATGTCTGCTGTTTATGTGTTACTCCATACTTCTACATAATACTTATAATCACTTACTTTATCAAAATGTACTGCAACTCCCCATTTGGTGGGAACATTTGTAAGTTAATGGTTCCAACAGCAATTACTTTCAGTAATTTGTGTACGTCTGCATTTACTTTTGCAAGTGAATACACCCGTTCACTGGATGAAATTAGATTCTGTGGTATTGGTGCACAAGACAATAAAGGCACATTAGACCAAACTTTCATTGGAAAGTCAGTCACTTTATATACATCTTCATAATCAAAAAATTTCCGAACAGTTACATTTTTTCCGCCATTTGTAATAATATATTCCACAGTACGCCTCCCATATAATGTATTCTGAAAAAAGAAAAACATGGATAAAATATTAATACATATTCTACACAAAACTGACTAAGTGCTACAATGTGTTATTACACTGTTTCAAAAGTATTTAAATAAAAATTGCTATAAAAGTTATTTTATGGTACAATCCACTCTTTATCATTCCTTCACTGTAGCATTCAGGACTATAATACTTAATCTGTAAAGGATTTACTAGAGCTAATTTGAGAACACAAGCTTTTTTTCCTACTGTTAATGTTTTAAAATCTTGAACTCATATTCATAAATAAATAACACTATAGGTTAGGTGAACACTTGGCAACACAATAATAAACATTATACCAGTAATGCAATTACAAATAAAAACAAAAGTAACTGGAAATACATGGAAATGCTTAATTTTTTGAAATGCAAACAAGGCATCACAAGTCCATTATAAACCAGACATGGATCTTTCAGTATCCGGTAACAAGAAATTACTGTCAAATATGTTCTGTACATATATTAGGTCCAATTACTGAAAAAATGGGATATGTTGCAGAAAAAAACTCATTCAATGACTATGGCTTGTGTATAAGTGGACCTCATTTTAATGCAGAAGCATATTTTTTCTTCCTTTTCTTTCTCTTCTTCTTATTTGTAACTTTCAGTTTGGATTTCACACAGGGAAAAACACAACTGCTGTTGATCTAGAAATCACTAATCGAACATTATCTGACATTGAAGACAAAAGTGAAGTATTACTTGTATTAAGTGACTTAAGCAAGGCATTTGATTGCATTCTTGTTGACATCCTACTAAATAAATTGGAATACTATGGGCTGCAAGAGAGAACTTAAGCCATCATCACTTCTTACTTGTACAACAGGAAAAAATTCATTTCAGTCAGGAATATGCATTCTTCCTTGCTCGAGATAGACACAGGTGTTCCCCAAGCATCTGTCCTTGGAACCTTCTTTTTCATTGTTGCAATCAGTGACCTGCCTTACAACATACCACATTCTGTCATATGTTATGCAGATGATACTACACTGTTTACCTCTCATCAGAACATCTCTGAACTCAAACACGTAATAAAAGAATATCTTGACATAGCTTTGGACTGGTTTACTGCTAATAAACTCTTATGTAACCCCGAGAAGGCACCACAGCTCATACTAGGCATACAAAGGATATAGAAACTAAATCAGTATAGCTTCTAGGTGTTCACAATGACTCCAAACTTAATTGGCAAGAACATACCAATCATGTCTGCAAAAAGATATCTCAGGTATCATACGTCCTTTCGAAACTTAGGGACATGGTAAACATGGATTACCTTTGGATGACATACTTCAGACTTTTCCAATCGCATATATCATATGGCCTTATTATATAGGGACATCCTACCCATGTAGATAATTTTTTAAAAATGTAGAAGAAACTTTTGTGCTTAATTTGTAACACAGGGCATTTGGAAAATTTTTGTGCGCTCTTCACACAACACTAAGTAATTTGAGCCTGGTGAAGAGCGCACAAAAAATTTTCCAAATGCCCTGTGTTACAAATTAAGCACAAAAGTTTCTTTTATATTTTTAAAATATTATCAACATGGGTAGGATGTCCCTATATAATAAGGCCATATGATATATGCGATTGGAAAAGTCTGAAGTATGTCATCCAAAGGTATATATATATATCAAAAAACTATCCAATCTCCTGGTTTCCCACCTCCAGAAAGGCAACTCACTCACCCTTCACAACCTTTCCAGCGAACCTCAACCTTCTCTCATTGCACACAAACCCAGTCTCTCCGATCTACTCAATCTCCCACTTCCAGCTCCACTCCCTCCAAAACCTCAAAAATTCCAAACAACACAATCTGGAACCACAACACCCTAATTCAGTAGTTAATTTTTCCTCCAAACCTGTCTCCCAATCCAAAACCCCTGTCCTATCCGAAGGCCTCACCTTCAGCCCCACTCCCAGATTCAACCAAACTGCCCTCGTCATAGATTTACTGTCCTACACTCATACTCTCTGCTGGAAATATCACTTTGCCACAAAGAAAAATTATCCTAATCCTACTCCTAATGATCTGACTCCCCAAGACATTATCCAAATTGAATCCTGCCTGGAACAGTTCCGTCCTCCGTCACAGTGGGACCCACCTCCTCTTCCTCAAAATCACCGTCTCCAAACCTTCCAGGAATTTCTGATTTCCAGCCTTACTTCTCAACACTTCTTAAAAAACCCTTAATCCTACTCCCAACATTACCACTGCTGAAGCCCAAGCTATCTGTGATCTGAAGGCTGAACGATCCATCGTCATTCTTCCGGCGTACAAGGGTTCCACAACAGTGGTACTTGATCGTCGGGAGAATGTGGCTGAGGGACTGCGTCAGCTTTCAGACAATACCACATACAAAGTTTCCCAAGGTAATCCCATTCCTGATTTCCAGGTGGAGCTTCAAGGAATCCTCAGAACCTTAGGCCCCCTACAAAATCTTTCACCTGACTCCAACAACCTCCTGACCCCACCGACACACCACACCCCTACCTTCTACCTTCTTCCTAAAATTCACAAACCCAATCATCCCGGCCACCCCATTGTAGCTAGTTACCAAGCCCCCACAGAACGCACCTCTGTGTACGTAGATCAACACCTTCAACCCATTAAATGCAGTCTCCCATCCTTCATCAAAGACACCAACCACTTTCTTGAACACCTGGAATCCTTACCCAATCTGTTTCCCCCGGAAACTATCCTTGTAACCATTGATGCCACTTCCTTATACACAAATATTCCGCATGTCCAGGGCCTCTCTGCAATGGAGCACTTCCTTTCATGCCGGTCACCTGTCACCCTACCTATAACCTCTTTCCTCATTACCTTAGCCAGCATCATCCTGACCCACAACTTCTTCACTTTTGAAGGCCAGACATACCAACAATTAAAGGGAACAGCCATGGGTGACAGGATGGCCCCCTCGTACGCCAACCTATCCATGGATTGCTTAGAGGAAGCCTTCTTGGTTACCCAAGCCTGCCAACCCAAAGTTTGGTACAGATTTATTGATAACATCTTCATGATCTGGACTCACAGTGAAGAAGAACTCAAGAATTTCCTCTCCAACCTCAACTCCTTTGGTTCCATCAGATTCACCTGGTCCTGCTCCAAATCCCATGCCACTTTCTTGACGATGACCTCCATCTGTCCAATGGCCAGCTTCACTCGTCCGTCCACATCAAACCCACCAACAAGCAACAGTACCTCCATTATGACAGCTGCCACTCATTCCACATCAAACGGTCCCTTTCCTACAGCCTAGGTCTTCGTGGCAAACAAATCTGCTCCAGGAGGGGTGGGGGGGGGGAGGGGGGGGGGGGCAGAGGGGTGAAAAAAGTCTGTGGAATGTGCATGTGGAACAGTTACAACAAGCATATAATCTAATGCTGAGAAAAATATTAACTTGTTGCTGATACTTTAGTAAGGATGACACTAAGACTGTTTACTCATTAAGGACGAGGCCAGGATTCTTTGATCACTGTTTATTAAGGGGCAGAATTTCAATTAATGTTAGTTTTGTGCCCTTAATTCCACTGTGGAAGACATCTCACTTAATATCATAAGAACAACTGTCATTAAAAGCATTTTCGGCAAAGGTGGAATTATTCTTTTTCAGTCCCCCACTTCTTTCATGCTCAGTCAGTGTATTAGTTACAGTCCTACCTGACTGACTATCTTAATAACTTTCCATACAAATTGCAGAGACTATAAAGTCCATGCTGTTGTAATGGGGAAATCTTATCTTCACTGTTGAACAGAATGTAGACAACAGTGTTCCTATTAAAAAAAGCTTGAGCATATTTCCTGATTTTTCATTTGTTGGCATGCACCTGGAAAGTCCTGTCTACATATAGAATGGGGGCCTATTTGTTATTAGTGTGGTTAAGTGTTTTCTGAAAATGACACAAAAGTGCTGTTATCCTCTGTCTCTCCTTTCTACTCAGTATGCTGTCAATCAGGGTAGGATTATGTTATTTACTTAATTTTTTTCAATTAGTATGTTTTGAATTTGCGTAAGATAGCACACAGGCACCATGGAGTTGAATTCTAAATGTTTCTGTGTTATGGGATGCTGGGAACTGTTTCATTACTGTGTCTGTAGAATTTACTTTCCTGTAATTTTGAATGAATGTTGTTATTTGGTAATGTCAATGGTAAGGTGTGTATAGTCAGTCCCAACTCCAATGTAAACTCAATTTTACTGTGATGTGAAATCAAATGCTGCAAATATTTATTTAATTGTCTAATGTGTCTGTTAAATAGTTTTGCATTCTGCCCCCCCCCCCCCCCCTTATAACAGAACGTAAAATCATGTATTTCTGTAATTTCTTTACTTGTCATATTTTATGTAAATATTGTCTTTGATTTCATATGTAACAACTCAAAGAGACTGTTATCTTTGGTCATGCAGGGAGAAGGTGGATCTTTGGAACACAAGGTCTGGAAGATGATGTTTTAGTTTATATTGGTGTAGAAGTGTTACATGAGTGATTTATTAAATATGTGATGTGTATAAAATAAAATAACTTTTTCTCTAAAAAACAAAATACCACGCTACCTTGCAAACCTGTTAGTCTCATCCTAACATAAAGAAAACCATAGGAACCTCTCAGTGGAATCAGTCCTAGACTTAACAAGGCCAAGATATACTATGAAGACAATAACAAAGAGATCAACATAAATGCTAAGTACCAACACTGTTCATACTTGTTAACGACCTCTGTCTATAAATTTGAACCTCCTGTAGATCCTGAAGTCACCATGTAGACAAAGGAGTAGGACAACATATAGAATGTGGAAATTTAGGAAGGAAGAGGTCTGTTAAACTTGGGGGCTTGTCTGGGATATTACTGTTAAGTGCGATGAGGCTAATTGTGCTTTGTTTGCAGGACAGTATAAAATTTATAATTCATGAGACATCAATATCACTGTGCACATTTCCTGGACAAGAAAAAGAGTGAGAGCCAACAAAGTACTGGCTTATTGGAGAGGTAGACCTGTGATCAACGTGAAAAGGTAAGTACAATTCCTCTTTGTTTTAAACTTTTTGTCAAGACTGTGTCTAATGACGCTATCAGAAGAAATTAAAAAGGAAGTTGGAGAAATGTTAGCTTCAAACATGTGTAGTGTAAGTGATGATCCAGATGACTCACAAACTGAAAGAAAACCAGATCAACAGGACTGGGTAAGGTTACTGTTTGCCAGAATGAGACAAATGCAGTCTGTATTTACAATGGCAATGAATTCAAATAGTGAATTCCTAGAATCTAAAATAAATACATCCAGTCAATTGCTAGAAGTGAAATCACACTTAATTAGTGAATTGCTGGAAGCAAAAATGAAAAGCAATGGTGACTTATTGAAAGAAGAGATCTTAAATTTGAAAATTCAGTTAGGTAGGTGTGAACTCCAAAATTGAGGCTGTAGAAAATAAGTCTTAGATAATAAACTGGCCACATCTAGCTCAAGTCAAGGGAAAGGGATTGAAAGGTTAACCTCAGCTCAAAGAACTGTGGAGGAGAGGGTGGGCAAATTAAGTTTAGATACATAATCAAATGTTAATTCCTTAGATGTTGAATTAAACAAAACACAAGAGTCTGTTTGCCCCACTGCAGACTCCTAACTAAGGTACGAGCATATGGGATTGGTCCCCAGATATGTGAGTGGCTCAAAGACTTCTTAAGTAATAGAACCCAGTTCGTTGTCCTCGATGGTGATTGTTCATTGGAGGTGAGCGTATCATCTGGAGTGCCCCAAGGAAGTGTGGTAGGTCCGCTGTTGTTTTCTACCTACATAAATGATCTTTTGGATAGGGTGGACAGCAATGTGTGGCTGTTTACTTCTGATGCTGTGGTGTACAGGAAGGTGTCATCTTTGAGTTCCTGTAGGAGGATACAAGATGACTTGGATAGGATTTGTGATTGGTGTGAAGAATGGCAGCTAAATCTAAATATAGATAAATGCAAATTAATGCAGATAAATAGGAAAAACAATCCCATAATGTTTGAATACTCCATTAGTAGAGTAACACTTGACACAGTCACATCAATTAAATATTTGGGCATAACACTACAGAGCGATATGAAGTGGGACAAGCATGTAATGGCAGTTGTGGGGAAGGCGGATAGTCGTCTTCGGTTCATTGGTAGAATTTTGGGAAGATGTGGTTCATTGGTAAAGGAGACCGCTTATAAAACACTAATATGACCTATTCTTGAGTACAGCTTGAGCATTTGGGATCCCTATCAGGTTGGATTGAGGGAGGACATAGAAGCAATTGAGAGGCAGGCTGCTAGATTTGTTACTGGTAAGTTTGATCACCACGTGAGTGTTATGGAAATGCTTCAGGAACTCAGGTGGAGACTCTGGAAGAAAGGAGGTGTTCTTTTCATGAATCGCAACTGAGGAAATTTAGAGAATCAGCATTTGAGGCTGACTCCAGTACAATTTTACTGCCGCCAACTTATATTGCACGGAAAGACCACAAGAATAAGATAAGAGATTAGGGCTTGTACAGAAGCATATAGGCAGTCATTTTTCCCTCGTTCTGTTTGGGAATGGAGCAGAGAGAGAAGATGCTAGTTGTGGTATGAGGTACCCACCGCCACACACCGTATGGTGCATTACGGAGTATGTTTGTAGATGTAGATGTAGATGTAGATGTAACATGTAACGTAAGTGTGATAGACAAGAGATTTAATGAAATGCAAGGTAATTTTGTGACTAAAAATCTCTGTATGAATGATGGAAGTGTGTGGAGTAATTTACCTGTAAAAAGTTTTCCTTGTGATTATTTACACTCTGTAGACTTCTTACAATACTGCTCTGACAGTCTTGTTCCTGGTGTGTCTGATAATCTAAAGATTAAATTTGTCAAAAAATTTCTTGAGGGGGAAGCTTTGTCTTGGACAAACCAACATTTTTTTGAGTGGAAAACATTTGATGATTTTAAGAAGTTTCTTAAATAAGTTTTGGTCTGAGACTCAACAGGGTAGGATAAAAAGTGAATTTTTAAATGGGACTAGTTTCAGGGGCAGAAATCACTCAATGAAGAACTTTTGCAGAGATAAACATTGGAAATTGGTGCATCTAGATAAACCATTTGATGAAATGACACAAATTGATGCTCTTAAAACTGAAAGAATACAGTGGGAATTGGTGCATGGACCTGACGACTGTTTACACCAGTTTCTAAAATATATAGACAAATTAGACAGGGCAATGGAGAGAAATGTGCAGCAGTTTAGTAATGGAAACCATTACAGTGGGAGGTGGAATTCTGATTACCATGGGGAGAATCCTAGAAGGGACAATAGAGATTTTCAGAATGAACACCAATATGATAGAACAAGAGAGTACAGCGATAATGGGAGAGGGAGAAACTGGGAAACAATGGTGTAAATAGGAACAAAAAAGGAACACTAACTTTCACCCAAAACCTAATAGTGTAAATAACTGTACCATTAACAAACAAGTGAAATATGAGGAATAACAAGTGAATTATATTTGATACAAAAATTTGGAATGCTATGTGGCACAGTAGACCACCGCAAAATAAACATAGGAGAGATCAAAGTTCTTATTCAATTCTAGATGAGGAGATGTTAAATGGTTTTTACAGCTGGGCAAAAAGGGGTGAGTGAGCTAATCATGAAGAGAGTAATAAATGTTTTAGTTCAGAATTGGGGGGGGGTTCACACAAGAAGGTGATAATGAGTCAGCTGATGATAAACCTAAGCAACAGGAGAAAGGATCAACCATAGAAAGTGAGGAACAGAGAGAAATAAATGAAACTGGTAGTAAAGTATACCAGAGTAGAGATGAAAAATATAGTAAGTAAAACAGAAGGCGAGTACAATGTCTTTATTGAAATAAATAATGAAGTGTTGAAACTTGACTATAGTTGTGGTGACGAAACAAAAGAATATGATAAGAATGGTGAAGTGACAGCTGAAAATCAATTGTTACATGTCTGTCCTGATCAGTTCATGGTTAATCAAAGTGATAAAAAAAGTGAAAATATTGGAAAGAATTAGATTTGCATGAGATTTTTGAAAGTAAAGGAAGCCAATTTTCATAAATTCTGTGGAACCAGTAAATGAGAGTTGTACTAGCAAAGTTTTTTGGTATCATCTAGGTATAATTAGTAGAACTGTATGGTCAAGCTGGTGGGAGAGTAAGAGAAAGAGTCTGAGTGAAAGGTACATAAACAGTACTGAATTATTTTGTGTGCAGCCAAAGTGTAAACTTGATACTAGTAACTTAGAATCTGCACTCACGTAAAGTTAATGAAGACTGAAAGGGAGGAAGTAGATGGAAATTATAGAGAAATTGAAAAAGAATTATTATATTAGGTTTCTGAGGGGAAAGCAGATGAAAAGGAATAAGGCTGTCCATACATTAAAATAAGAGTAAATCAGTGGAAATTGTCTTATTGATACAGGAAGCCCCATATGTGCAATACCAGAAAAATTTAGAGATAAAATTAGAGATGGTAAGAACTTTGTAGAAATGGCGGTTGTAGGGGAAAAAATCAGCCACTGGTAAGCAAAGTAGGGTAGTTAAGAGTCAAGTATTGTTAATATTTGAAATTGAAGATGTGGAATTTGAGCAAGGTTGACTTGTGGTCTCAAGGTTGGAAGAAAATATTATTTTAGGCATGGATTAGGTCTTAAAAGTGGGTGTAAACTTCTCTTGGGAAGAAAAGAGTGTTATAATTACTGAACCTGAGAAAAATAGTATCCTGAAAACAGACATGTTCATCCTTAGCTCCGACAACAAAGGAAGTAGGTTACAGTACGCTTGTTTGTCCACTGCTTGAATACTGCTCAGCAGTGTGGGATTCGCACCAGATAGGGTTGATAGAAGAGATAGAGAAGATCCAACGGAGAGCAGCGCGCTTTGTTACAGGATCATTTAGTAATTGCGAAAGCATTATGGAGATGATAGATAAACTCCAGTGGAAGACTCTGCAGGAGAGACGCTCAGTAGCTCAGTACGGGCTTTTGTTAAAGTTTCGAGAACATACCTTCACCGAAGAGTCAAGCAGTATATTGCTCCTTCCTACATATATCTTGCAAAGAGACCCTGAGGATAAAATCAGAGAGATTAGAGCCCACACAGAAGCATACCGACAATCCTTCTTTCCACGTACAATACGAGACTGGAATAGAAGGGAGAACCGATAGAGGCACTCAGGGTACCCTCCGCCACACACCGTCAGGTGGCTTGCAGAGTATGGATGTAGGTGTAGATGTAGATGTATCTGTGGTAATTCTTGTAACAATATCAAAACTGTTGTAAGCAATGTAGGTAACCAAGCCATAAGCGGTAACTCATTCTTTGATCATATAAATGAATAAAATTTCGAAGAATTAGTTTAAGTCAAATTGAAGGAAGCTGTAAATCTAAGTGGAAGTCAAAAAAATCAGCTAAGAGAAGAGTTATGGGAATTTCAGTATACATTTAGTGAGAGACTAGGGAAGGTAAAAGACTATCAGTGCAGACTTCAACTCAGAGATCATCATCGTTTCTTCCTAAAACCTTATGGCATTCCATTTTCCAGGAAAAAAGATGTGGAAGTGGAAATCCAAAAAATGGAAACTTGGGGGATTATAGAAAGAAGTAGAAGTGCATAATAGAACAACCCATTTGTAGTTGTATCCAAGAGAAATGGTGGGGTTAGACTTGTACTTGATTCTAGGCACCTTAATAAGTTTTTGGTTAGAGAAAATGACCATCCTGACAATATGGACAAGCTTCTGCACAAATTTCATAATGTAAAATTTATGAGTAGTATAGACTTGACATCTGGTTTTCACCAAATACCCCTTGAACTTGATTCTAGGAAGTATACTGCCTTTTTGCATGGTGGCAAAAGTTACCAATATTGTGTTGTCCCTTTTGGATTGAATGTATCTGTTGCTGAATTTATCAGAGCATTGGATATTGTATTAGGTGATGAATTGTCTTCAAAATTAATAATATTTGTAGATGCCATTCTTGTAACTGGAAAAACCTGGGAATATCATTTAAACCTTTTGAGACAAGTATGTGCAAAATTGAGGGAAATGGGAATGACTGTAAAATTGGAAAAATGTAGTTTTGGAGTTAATGAACTGATATTTTTGGGACATAATATTTCAGAAAAGGGAATCTCACCTGATAAGGATAAACTTGAGGCCATTGTAAACTTTCCTATTCCCAAGAACAAGAAACAACTCAAGTCCTTTTTTGGTCCCACTGGATTCTATATAAAATGCAAACTGCTAATGTAATATGCTAAAAAAGAATACTGTTTGGGACTGGACACAAGAATGTCATGATGCATTTGTGGAAATAAAGCAACAACTGTCCCAAAGTCAGATGTTGTATAGACCTGTTATGTCGTTACCATTCTGTATAATGACAGATACTAGTGAGACAGGTTTAGGGGCACACTTGTTTCAAAACATAGAAGTAGAAGGAAAATTAGAACACCATTCTATTGCTTTTGCCAACAGTCATGGAGAAGGAACTACTTGCTATCCACTGGGCATTCAATAAGTTTAAAAATTATCTGTTAGGGCACAAAGTAATTGTCTTCTCTGACCATAAAGCACTGTCCTACATTCTGGAGTGCAGTACTCTATCATGACTGTATAACAAGGTGGGTTTTATTTTTTCAACAGTTTGACTATGAGATCAGATTTATTCAGGGTGAACATAATGTCATTGAAGATGCCATTTCCAGAGTACCAGTGGATGCATATTTTGAAAATGCTTATGGAAAAGAGGAGAAAGAGTTCAAACTTATGTACATAAAGGGTGTAAAAGATGAAGCTGAAATACTAAAAATCTGTAATGATATTTGTAGAAACCAAAATCATGATGAAAATTGGAAATTGGTTAAAAGTTACATAGGGAAAAAGGGAGGAGAAAAGGTAGATCAATATTATAAAGTACAACAAGGGATTTTGTTTAGGAGACCTAGACCTGACTTAGACAGTTGGAAACCATGCTGGCCTGAGCAATGTATTGACACATTAATCAGTTACATACATGAAAGCTTCTGACACTGTGGAGCAACATAATGTATACAAAAGGCACAGGAAAATGTATACTTCTATAATATCAGTAGGAGGGTGAAGAAGAAACTTGCAACCTGCGATTGTTGTCAGAGAGTAAAACTGAGTAACCAAACATCTAAAGAGTTGATTGAAAACATTTTACCAATTAAAAACCTTGAATTGATAGCTATTGATTTATATGGACCACTACCAAAACCATGGGGAGGGTACAGTTACATCTTCGTTTTAGTTGATTTTTTCTCTAAATTTATAAAATTGTACCAATTAAAGAAAGCAACCAGTAAACAAATTATCATCAAGCTGACGAATCATTATTTCACAAATGTTGGTATATCCCAGGCCATCATGTCTGATAATGGGTCACAGTTTACATCTAAATGATGGAAAAATTTTATTGAAGATACAAGAATAAAGCATATTTTGATTTCTGTCTGTCACTCATCAAGCAACCTAGCAGAAAGGTACATGAGGGAAATTGGAAGGCTTTGCAGAACGTATTGTAGTAAACATCATGTTAATTGGATTCAAAATGTCACTGACTTCGAGGATATAATGAACAGCCTACAGCACTCATCCATGGGTTTTTCACCTTATGAGGTAATGTTTAATAGATGACCTGCAAACTTGATTTCAGAGAATGTTGATTTCCAACCTTGTCAAACTATGACACCCCAGGAAAGGGAAACAGCTGTTAGGAACACTATGAAAAAGCAAGGAGAGGTAAGAAAACAGAGACACGATGTAAGAAGTAAAGGAGTACAGTTCAGGACAGGAGATCTGGTTTTAGTAAAAACACAGGAAAAAACTAAATTGATGACTTCAGAAATAAAGAAATTTTTTGACATCTGTATAGGCCCCTTTGAAATCAAGGAAAAACCACACCCTAATGCCAAAATGCAAGAAGTTATTTGGACTGCACAATGTTACAGAGTTAAAACCCTACAAACATGACCCATAAAACAGTCATTAATAAGTAAAACACTGCTCATAAAGAAATAGTTGGCTGGACCAACTGTATCACTTTATTGTAAGTTTTAATATTCAAGGAAAACTTGCTGTCAAAGTATGGAACTATGTCAGCTAAAAGTATGAAGTAGATTTTGTGTTAATTTGAATTATGTTTGTACTGATTTCTCTTTGTTCTGTAATATACCTATTCATTAAATTTAGTATGAGGTCATGCTGTCAGGCTACGAACCATTCGACTGTTTCACAGTAATGTTTCTTAACAGCAGCCAAATGTAATGATGTGCATACTTTTAAAGTAATAAGACATGCATAGTGATTATGTGTAAGGAAACAAAACCTTGTCATTTGTAAGCTATGTCAGATGGAACATTATTTAATGGATAAAGCAAACTGGAGATATTTGTCAGATTATGAGAGTGTGCACTGAAAGACCATGTACGTTGTAGTGTGTTAAAAAATGTGGTGTGTGTCTCATCAAAGACATACTATAAGAGAATGTTAATTAACAAAATTGTGATCACATTATCTAAAATTTTCCATGATATCACAAGCTTCCCTCAGGACTTGTCCTGTTTAGGTAAACCAGAAGTGGTTCATAACAAACTATCAAAAAATATTGTGGAACATAAATACTGTGTGTTCAAATTTTTAATATTTAATTTTATGTTCACTTGTAATTTCTAGTCAGTTGTACCAAGTGACAGATAACGATTACTTGGAACAGCTTTCATAGACTGTTTAACACAAAAGTTTCCTTTTGTAGTGACACTGATAATGATTGCCCTCTGCCATGCACTTGACAATGCTTTGCAGAGAATAGATGAAGATGTAGATAGGACACTTACATTCAATGTTCAGAATTAATTTTTTGATACATTTTCAGATATATCTAAGTTAGGTGCTATGTGCACACGTTCCCTCCTGTTGTGAAGTTTCACCAGATTCTGACCTTTATGATTTTTTTTTGACACGTCACCCTAACACTGCTGTTAACACTGATCAAAAGTGTTTGGGCACCCCTATAGACATCATGGGAGGTTGTCCCAATAGTAAACAGGAGGTAGGGCCTATTGCAGTGTCAGCTGAGAAGCAGTGGCTTTGAATGTGAACTAATCATTGAATGTCATCTGAGTAAAAATCCATCACGGACATTTCAATTCTTCTAAATCTGTCCAAGTCAACTATTGGTGCCTGGCATCATGTGTCTTGCCAAAAGTAAAATATGTAGGAACTGGTGTTACAGTACAGAAGTACTTTTCATGGTAATGCTTTGATCCCCTCATTGTATTTAAGAAAATGCTAAATGCTAAAGAATATGAACACGTTATTGTGGACAATAACATTCCTCACATGTACCAGCCTGCCCAGAGTTCCAGCCTAAACCCAATAGAACACATTTAGGATGAGTTAAAATGTTGACTTCTCTTAAGACCCCAGAATCCAACATATGTCACTATATTCTCTGTTTTCAGCTGTTGATAAAGAATGGGCTGCCATTCCTCAGCAGATATTCAGATACCTGATTGAAAGTGCCCCATTAGAGGTCAAGCCATCATAAAGGTGAAAGATAGACACACCCCATATTACTGTCCACTAATAGGTGTGTGGATACTCTAGGTCAGCTAGTGCAGATAATTCCAGGAATGTACAAAACATCTGGTGAGGGCAATGACTTGGGAAACTTAACTTATAGAGTGAGATTGTGGAATGTGATCATGTACTGTTGATCAAAATGTGGGCATGTTAACAGCAAGAAAGATGTATTCTAACTTAAAAATGTAAAAAGTCATTTTACAACAAGGAAAATTAACATTTTAGATTTGTCGCATTTCACTCTTTACAAAAATGTCTTAATTGTATGAAAAACTAGAAACTGATACCGTTTAGTTTCTGGAAGGTGACAGAATCCCACCCACAATGCATTATGTGTGGAATTCTGGGTGTATTATAATTCATTTGAGGTATGGGAGTTTGTCAACTGATACTGGTCTCCTCATATTATGTTATGGTATGGTATTAGTAAGTTCACTGTATCTTTTTTATATGCAAAATTTTGAACAATTAATTTTTGAAGCAGTATTTCTATATATAATGATTATGTTCATACTTTTATTGTACCTGAAACCAGCTATTAGTAATGGTTTTAATTTATTTTCATAATTA
The DNA here is from genome assembly GCF_023897955.1 of Schistocerca gregaria. Classification (NCBI taxonomy): domain Eukaryota; kingdom Metazoa; phylum Arthropoda; class Insecta; order Orthoptera; family Acrididae; genus Schistocerca; species Schistocerca gregaria. The sequence goes on from NC_064931.1 coordinate 45,716,595, forward strand.
CAATATAAAATTAGAGCATTTCAAGTAAGTAATTCATTTTATAAAATCAAATTATTATGTAAATCTCTGTGTTACATTCCGTTCATATGTAAATTATATCTTTGGTTTGAGTGTGTTGTGAGATCTGGCAAGAGTTGGAGTAGCACAGCTATATCTTCCCTAGCAGTGTGAGAAGTTTAGGCTAAGCAAGCAGAGTGGAACTATGTGCTAGTATGCAGTTAAATAATGTATTATGTTATTTGGCCAAGAGTTTATGATTAATTGAAAGTAATACTGAAATCAGATGTTGAAATCAATTAAGAAAGGTCGCCAGTTCCACATGTTATATGAAAAGAGGGAGAGAGAAAAGAAAAAAGTCAAAGCATGTAATAGAATGACTACAATTTTTGACAGCATGTCCTAAAACAAACGTAAAATTTATGTTTCACTTCCTGCTCCTGAATAATTTTAAATATATTGCAACTATCTTGTAATTTTGGAGTAAATTACAATTAAAGTTGAAATCAATGTGACATGTAGCCTCTAACTTAGATGTATATGAAGAGGTATCCATCTGCATTGTTCATTGTGGTCACCCACTATCATCCATAATAATGAAGTCTGGGCTGAACACACCCCTGAAGAGATGTAGGTGGGGAAGCAGTTAAGTTTCAAAATGATGTTGATTGGTGTGCATACCACATTCAAAGAGCTGTAGATCAGTATGCCCATGCAACATTATGCCTTGCCACACCATAATACTTGGACCACCAAAACAATGATGTATGACCATGTTCCTGGGGGTATTAATTATTTTTGCCCTATAAGGGAATGACAAGAATTACTACTCAGACTAAATCTGTTATCATTTGAGAAGAGCACGTGATCTCACTCCTTGTTGGTCGACTTCTATAGTCTTGTTACCATAAAAAACCGTGCCACCAATGTGTGGGCATCAATGGAACACAGTGTACTAGTCAACTGGGTAGAAAGACCACCCCCACAGTCATCATGTCACTATGGAGCATGAGATTGTTTGTATTAGAGTTCTGTAAAATGTGGTTACCACTGCACCCACTGTTTGGCATGGGTCCTGTCTTGCCTGTTTGCACACTGTAGCAGTCATCTGCAGCTCCATTTGACCACAACTGATTACCTTGTCTCATTCTGGCAGCAGTGCCTGTGGTTCAGAATGCTCCCTATAATGTGAAACAATGCTATGAGCAATAACAAACTCCTGGGCTACAATCATCACATTCCATTCTTCTTCCAGTTTCCTGGTATTTCTTCCACATGTACTTTTCCGACATCTGCAACACACTGTGTACCATCAGATCACATGGAATAAATAAATAAAGTCATCCAGATGTTTTCTTTGGGCCATGTCATAATGGAGAACACCACCACAGTGCTCCATAGGTGATCACTAACTGACACCCACTGTCTCTTCCTGTTCTTCAAATGTCTCATGTTGTGGGGTCAGCCCATTCGGTGCTGTAGTTCCACTGACTTCATGCCATGTGATGCCCAACTATCTATGCATGACTGGGAGGCCTATGGCAACATGCTACTGCACTTTCACTCACTTCCACAGAGTAGTTAATATGTTATGTTATTTTATCGATTACATTATGAAGTTTTGCAGAATAATGTGCTTCACCATATATTCTGTTCCCTAAATTTCCTCATTTATCTCCTTCATGTTTTAAATGTAAATAACATTTAAGGGACAAGATGTTTTCACCAAATGGTGACCCTGTCTGTGCAAAATTACTTTATTTTCTGACAGGATAAAGCAGAAAACTGTAATCTTTTTAATTAAATGCATTGAGAGCAGTGAAGATTACAGTTTAATTTGGAAAAAGGAAGCATACTCAGTTTTTGTCATGTTCACTAATCCAACCACCTGTTATCTACAAATGAATGGTTGCTGGCAGAGTACTTTCCTTATGATTTTTATGCTAATAACCTTTGTTCTTCAGATACAATTGGTTTTCATTTGCAGCCAGAGGATTGACAAAGTTTAGAGTGGAAGAGAGAATTCCTTAATTTTGCTAGCTATGTGTTCTGTCAGTCATATTCACAAAAAAGGCACTATTTAGCATTTAAAAGTAGAACAATCAAAATAAACGACTATTGCAAATACAGTCAGATTTTGATGTGATTTCTAGGATGAATTTGCAATTTTTCATTTTCAATACAGAAAAAAAGGAAAATGTTAATATGTAACTATGATACATAATTCATACTTCTCCCTTGTACCTCCACAGTCTTAGCAGCACCTTGACTTAATTTTGATATATCCATCTGCAGAATACTTGCAAGGCTTCTCTTGATATTTATAGACCACAATGGCTCATCTTTCAAAATACTGATTGATTGTGCATAGCCTTGTTGATAATGAACAATAAATTGGTTCTCTAGATGATGAGAATTGTTTGGTAACAGTATATTTTTTAAATGATTTCTTTCCTCATCATAGTCGCCTAAATTTCCATTATGTAGTGATGTTGAACAGTCATGAAACTGCAAAGGAGAAACCATCGTTAAAATGTTGTGAGAAAAGTGGTGATATTACATTAAATTTTTGTTACAGATACAATTTACAATAGAAGTTAGAAAACTATAAAAACTCCACTATAATGAAAGGTTTTTATACTACTACTACTACTACTAATAATAATAATAATAATAATAATAATAATAGTAATTCAGAATGATGTATTGTTGGAAATAGAGTTATTTTGTAAAAGGAAAAAGATATTTTCAGAAGATCAAAGCTATTCTCGAGAATTAAGTAGTATGGGCAATTAAAAAAGTTACAGCATTTGTTTGAAAAATTTATGAACCCACATTGCACTATAACTAGTGAACTCGAGTGAGTTTATCCTCCAAAGCCATAACTTTGTAAGGAAGTTAATGTAATATAATACAATAACCTTTTGTATTGTTTACATCAGTTCATCATGTTATTCTATTTTATGTAGCTTTTAAGAGCATACATGATTTTTTTTTTAATAAGTGAAGTATTTAAGAAACACAGAAAATTCTAACAGCATTAAAACATATTATGTGAGTAATATATTATCAGCCTGTCTGGCTACCTGTGTGGTCTAACACCCTCCTTTCCAAGCGGGAAGGTGTCAAGGTCACCAGCACGAATCCGATCAGTGGATTAGTGTCGAGGCCCGGTGTGCCAGTCAACTTGTGGATGGTTTTTAAGGCAGTGTTCCATCTGCCTCAGCAAATGCGGGCTGGTTCCCCTTATTCCGCCTCAGTTACTCTAGGTCAGTGACTGCTGCGCAAACACTGTCTCCACGTATGCATACACCATAATTGCTCTACCACGCAAACATTGAGGTTACACTCACCTGGAATGAAATATTCCTGGGGATGGGGGGGGGGGGGGGGGGGGGGGGGGGGGAATCCACTGGGGGATGAATGGTACAATAACCCTGGGTTCAGTGTGGGGTAACAGTGGGGTGAGTGGACTGCTGTAGCTTGTTGTGGGGTTGTGAACCATTGAGGGCTATGGAGGGGACAAGGCCTCTCTGTTCTTTCTATGACCCCATGTCAATACACACATACATACATACATACAATACATTATCTGTTTTGCTTTTGTCCAAATGTGTGTTTTCATCCATTTTTAGCTGTCAATCTTCTGTTCCTGTATTGCCCATTTTATGATTTCTTTATAAAAGAGCCATTATTGATCAATTAATTGGTAAGAGAAGAAAAATAGTCTATCTTTATAACATTACTGTTATATACAGCTTCACTTAATACTTTAGTTGCCATTTGTTTGGCTGGCCCATCACTTGTGTCATTTTAGCTTCACCTAGTGTTTATAGTACAGGAGTGTACATCAAAATCTTCACCGATAATCTGTAAGACTTGCGGCTTATTGTATGTTTAGGAGAAAAATGTTAATGACCAGAGGGCATCCACTAATGAGGAACAAATGTAGCAGCATTATCTTTGTTGTAGTAATGAAAATTTGATTTAGGAACAATTTGTGCTCAAAGAATCTGACAATAAACTATTCTAAGATAATGTTTCTGATATGCAATTCTGAAAGTGATCGAAGATGAGGACGGATGCAGTTGTATAACGTTTATTACAATATTACAATTACTAGATTCAGTAAGAATGAAATCAAAATGGACAGCTCTGACGATGATCTCTACTAAAATTGCTCTATTAATTCTCACTCGCACTAAGTGACAACACTTTTTATATTGTAGAACATTAAAATTTAATGAGATGCCTAGAAAAGTTTGTTGCTTCATAAGGAAATAATCTTCTGAATTACATTCCCTTATCATGTGCTGTAGAAGGAAGAAAGGAAGGAAGGAAGCTCAGCATTTAATGTCTCATCAGCATCAAAGCCATTAGAGATGGATCACAATTTCAGAATGATTCAGCAATGGAAGAAGGAAATTGGCCATGACCTTTCAAATGAACCCTCCTGGCATTTGTCTGGGGGTGATTTTAAGGAAAGTATGAAAAACCTAAATCAGGATGTCTGGACATGGATTTAAACTCTCATCCTTCTGAATGCAAGTTGAGTCTGCCAATCACTGTGCCACCTTTCTCAGTACATGCTGCAGAGTACTGTACCATCTGGAGCATAAAATAGTCAACAATAGGATATATAAAACACAATTTGATCTTCAACTCCAAAAATAACTCAATGCCATGAGTATGTAATACTAAGAAACAGAACTTCCTGGTTTGGGTAATACATTGTTAGTACCCCTCTATCTTAATATTCTCAAGAAAACCAAAACACTCATTGGGCCACCACATCCCATCGGTATACTTCTGCGATAGGTTCACAAATATTTCTTTTAGCACTGGTTGAAGGCTGTGTATCCTCTATTATTAAAATTATGGGAAAAAACGTTACAGTAAACTACCTGATATTACCACATAAACAAATATGGTATTTACTACACTTTACATACTGCACAAAGCATATAGTAGTTATGGAAGATCAATGGGGTATTATGCCACAAAACAAACTCATTCTGTGGATATACAATAACAAATCCTTGCTAGTATAATCAAGGTTTGCAACAGATTAGTGATAGAGAACAACTCCATCCATTTCTCATATACACTGTTACTGCTGGAAACCATGACTCTTCAAATATCAGAAATGCTCAAAGATGTTCAAGATGGTGTCCAGTGTAAAAGTCTATTGCATATATTGTCAAAAAAAGTGCCAATTTTGCTGGTAAGAAGCAAGTGTGTGTAAAATATAAACGTGAAATATCAAAACTAAACGACTGTGTTTCTAAATTACAACTCATGATCAGTGAACAGAAAATGGATGTTAGTAAACTTACATTAGAAAAACGTGAGCTGATTTTGAAACAGGAAATGACAAAAGAAGACTCAGATAACTTTACAAAAGATGTGTGCAGAAACAGTTCACAGAGTGTCGGAAATAAAAAAAAAAGTATGGAAACAGCATAAATTTAGTGCACAACAGCAGCTGTGATGTGTTATCTATGATAAATTCTGAAAACTCCAAAAGTAAACAAAGTGCTCTTGCATTATCAAGAAGCAGTGCGTTTAGTAACTCCTGTAAAATAAATAAAGACAGCTACAAAAAAGTTTTAAGTACTGGAAAGCATGTGGGGGCAAGACACAAGATTTTATTTCTATCTGATAGTCATGGACAACACTGTGCTAGTTTATTAAATCAAACACTTCCACCATGATATTTTGCAATGTCCATTGTCGACCAAATGCTTAATTGAAATATGTTGTTAATAAAGTTGAAGAAAAGGTAAAGGACTTAGTAAATTTGACTGTGTTATTGTTCTGACTGGAACAAATGATGTAGAATCAGATATCAAGGATTACCAATGCACAGCACTCTACAGATTTGAAAGGGTGGACTGGAATGACAAAATATGCAAAATGAACATGTTCTTGATGCAATATGTTACTCAGTATGGTCACGTCTGCAGCTCGTGGTCTCACGGTCGCATTCTCGCTTCCCAAGCATGGGGTCCTGGGTTCGATTCCGGGTGAGGTCAGGACTGGGTGTCTGTGTTGTCCTCATCATTTCATCATCATTCATGAAAGTGGCAAGATTGGACTGAGCAAAGGTTGGGAATTTGTACGGGTGCTGATAACTTCGCAGTTGAGAACCCCAAAAACCAATCATCATCATCAGTACAGTGACACTAAGATACTGGATGTTAATCTGTTTTAAGGAGCACTGATTATACAAAGTATGAGCTACATTTGGTGCTGGAAGGGAAAGAAAAACTATGCAGGAACCTTCATTATTCAGCCGTGATTCATTCCACCACACCATCACTGATCTCTGTAACTGCTTGCAACAGGCAGATCAATCACTCACCAAAACTGTATGCTTACAATATGGGAAAATAACAGAAGAAAAAAACAAAATAATTACAGTAAATGTGCATACTATGGAATGAACAAGTGTCGAGGAAGCAACACAGAAGACAATATCACCACAGTATACGAAAATAACAGAAGAAGAAACCTTCAGTGAAATGAACAAATGGCAGGGAACCAGCACAGAAGACAACATGACCATGTAAAAAGACTGAGGAGGAAGCCAAACCAGAGTGGACAGAAGATATAAACAACAGATCATGATGAAGAACCAGGCAGAAGTTAGCATCCAAACAACACATGAATGATTTTTTATGGCCCAATCCACTGCAGAATAAAACGACCATGTAGTAGTCCAGGACTCCCAGAAGGTGAAAATTATGTTAGAAACGAAAAGAAGATTATGGCCTACTCCTCAAAGAATTAACCCAGTAAGAAATATACCTCTCATAGAACTGAATAATTCTTTAACTCTCCTTTATCATAATATACAGGGCTTAATCAGTAAGCTATATGAGCTAGAGGTCTTTTTGAATGGTTCATTGAAGGAGACTTCTATCTTGCATGTAACTGCACACTGGCTGCAAGAAATACAGAAATGTGCAGTTGGGATTTCACATTTTCAGTTGGGCTGCAGCTTTTGGAGCGAAACATATAGAGGGTGTGGAACATGTATATATGTAAGAACAGATATTAAATTAAAGGAAAGTAGGTTTATAAATGACTGCTGTATTGAAAAAGATTTGGAATACTGTTTATGTGAACTAAAAGATAGTAAAATTTTAATTGCATGTATATATAGGTCCCCATCCGGCAATTTTGAATTGTTCTCTGAAAATTTGGAAAATCTTCTGAACTATCTAAATAGTCAGTCAAAATACATAAGTGTGCTTGGATATTTCAATGTTAATTTCAAGGACAACTGTAGAAAAAGGGCAAAAACTTGTTAACCTACTAAAAACATACAAAATGAACAAGTTATTAATAACCATACAGGCAAACATAAAAATGCAAGTAATAAAATCACCATAAAACACTGAAATGAAGTTTTTGATGATTCACTTCTAATAGCTAATATATTTAATGATCTTTATATTAATGTAACCAGAAACGTGATCACCACTACATGTAATCCAACGATGAAGGTATCAACTCCAATAAATGAAAGGACAGTGTAACTATATCCCATAACATCCAAAGAAGTACAAATGGCTATTAGCAAACTAAAGAGTAAAATGACCTGTGGATCTGATGGTATCCCTGACTAAATTATTAAATATAGTACCAATAATGTTGTCTCTCAACTTGTGGACATAATCAATGACTCCTTTGAAACTGGTGTTTTTCCAAGTAAACTTAAGCAGTCAGCAGTAATACCAGTTTATAAGAGTGGTGACAAGTTTGACATTAGAAATTTCAGACCACTATCATTAATCTGTATTTTCGAAACTAATTGAAAGAATAATGTATAATAGATTGCTAGACTCCCTAACCAAAAATAAATTTCTTGGAAATGCACAGAATGGTTTCAGAAAAGGCAAAGCTACACAAACGGTTCTCTTCAGTTTCCTAAAACGTGTTTACAGATCAATTGAGGACAAGAAACTGGTCTGTGGGCTGTTTTTGGATTTTTCTAAAGTGTTTGATCTTATAAATCATAATCTACTGCTGTTAAAACTTTATTATTATGGTGTCCATGGTATGAGTGATTCAAGTTATATTTAACTGATAGCTCAGTATTGGGACCATTGTTATTCTTGATTTTTATTAATGACCTACCACAACAATTTTCAACAGCTGATACCAAATTATTTGCTGATTACATCAGCGTCATTACAAAAGGGAAAAATGATTATGAGATGGAGCAAAATGGATTAAACATAACTGTCTAGTTTTCGATGACAAGAAAACCATATGGATGAACTTCAACCATGTAAGTAACAAAAATACACTACTGGCCATTAAAATTGTTTCACCACAAAGATGATGTGCTAGAGATGTGAAATTTAACTGACAGGAAGAAGATGCTGTGATATGCAAATGATTGGCTTTACAGAGCATTCACACAAGGTTGTCACAAGTAGCGACATCTACAATGTGCTGACATGCGAAAAGTTTCCAACCGATCTCTCATACACAAACAGCAGTTGACTGGCGTTGCCTGGTGAAACGTTGTTGTGATGCCTCGTGTAAGGAGGAGAAATGAGTACCATCACGTTTCCGGCTTTGATAAAGGTCGGATTGTAGCCTATCGCAATTGTGGTTTATCATATCGCAACATTGCTGCTCGTGTTGGTCAAGATCCAATGACTGTTAGCAGAATATGGAATCGGTGGGTTCAGGAGGGTAATACGGAATGCTGTGCTGGATCCCAACAGCCTCGTATCACTAGCAGTTGTTATGACAGGCATCTTATCCGCATGGCTGTAATGGATCGTGCAGCCACGTCTCGATCCCTGAATCAACAGATGGGGACATTTGTGAGACAATAACCATCTGCACGAACAGTTTGATGACGTTTGCAGCAGCATGGACTATCAGCTTGGAGACCATGACTGTGGTTACCCTTGATGCTGCATCACAGACAGGAGCGCCTGTGATGGTGTACTTGACAACAAACCTGGGTGCATGAATGGCAAAAGTAATTTCTTCGGATGAAACCAGGTTCTGTTTACAGCATCATGATGGTCGCATCCATGTTTGGCGACATCGTGGTGAACGCACATTGGGAGCGTGTATTCATCATCACCATACTGGCATATCACCCGGCGTGATGGCCTGGTGTGATGGTATGGGGGGCCATTGGTTACACATCTCGGTCACCTCTTGTTTGCATTGATGGCACTTTGAACAGTGGACGTTACATTTCAGATGTGTTATGACCAGTGGCTCTACCTTTCATTCAACCCTGCGAAACCCTACATTTCAGCAGGATAATGCACGACCGCATGCTGCAGGTCCTGTACAGGCCTTTCTGGATACAGAAAATGTTCGACTGCTGCCCTGGCTAACACATTCTCCAAATCTCTCAGCAACTGAAAATGTCTGGGCAGTGGTGGCCAAGCAACTGGCTTATCACAATATACCAGTTACTATTCTTGATGAATTGTGGTATTGTGTTGAATATGCATGGGCAGCTGTACCTGGACACACCATCCAAGCTCTGTTTGACTCAATGCCCAGGCGTATCAATGCCATTATTACAGCCAGAGGTGGCTGTTCTTGGTATTGATTTCTCAGGATCTATGCACCCAAATTGTGTGGAAATGTTATCACATGTCAGTTCTAGTATAATATCTTTGTTCCATGAATACTCGTTTATCATCTGTATTTTTTCTTGCTGTAGCAATTTTAATGGCCAGTAGTGTAGGACCAACGTAAAATTCACATTATCAAATAGCCAAATTCAGCAAAAGAAGAATATAAAATTTTGAGGTTTATGGGTGGATGAGCATCTAAGATGTGAAAAACATATAGAAATGCTTAACAAAAAATTTTGAGGTTTATGGGTGGATGAGCATCTAAGATGTGAAAAACATATAGAAATGCTTAACAAAAAATTAAGTAAGTACTGTTACATATTAAGAGTGCTTAAAGATTGTTGCAATGCCAAAACAGTGTTAAGTGCTTATTACACATACATGCATAGTCTACTGAAGTATGGTATAGTGTTCTGGGGAAATACGTCTTTTGCAGAGCAATCTTTTCAGCTCCAAAAGAAAGTAGTAGTATTAATAAGTGATGTTGCTTACAAGCACCCAAGCACCATGTAGAGGTATCCGTAAGGAAATAAAAATCTTGGCCTTACCATCTAAATTTATATTTGAAAGCATCTACTTCATTAAAAAGCATCAAGTTTCAGATCTGAATAGTGGGATCCACAATTATCAAACAAGGAACAGGGATGGCTGTCATAGGGATGTGCATAGAAAAGCAATATATCAGGACAGTGCTGTTTAAAAACCAAAAATTCTGTACAGTGCATTGCCAGATAGCATAAAAAAATACCAAACATTAATACATTCAAAAAATAACTAAAATATCTACTAATAAACAACAGCTTCTACTGCATGAATGAATACTGGGAATTTTGCTCAAATCTGTAGGTCTGCTTCATGAGTCTCTCAACAAAAATTTATAATTATCAACCTTTCTTAGATAAAACGATACTTCTTTCATCCATTTATGTATCTAATTATGCACCTAGCTTTTGCACTGTGTGTTACTATGCCTAGTTAACTAAAGTACTGGTATTTAATAGTCTTAGTAAAATAAACCAAAGGGTTTTGCTAGCTTTTATTCTACCTGTATAATCTAATTAATCAGAATAATGTTTTTGTTATCAAGATGTGTTGATACCAATGATAATATTTTATACATGGTGTAAATATGCAATATTTTAGATTGTTCTGTGCTTTGACAAGTCCAACATTATGAATGTGATAACACGAGCACTAAATAAATAAACTAGCACTGAGGATAAGTTACCTGGATTCTTGTAACTGTGTGCATTCTGTTGGAGACCATAACTCTTAAAAATTCAGAAATACGTAATGGCAAACTGGTAATGATGATAACATACCTGGATGCCTGTAACTGTGTGCATTCTGTACTGTGTGTTGGTATAAACAAAGAGTCCCGTGATCAGCTGTCCACAGTTGTTTGTGATGCTCACCTTTTAATCATTTTAGGTATCATGAAGTTTAAGTTGATTGTGCATCAGAAATTTATGGGATGGCTTTCTCAAAAACGGTGGGTTGTTGAGGAATGAGGAGGTGGGGATGGGTGGTAATGGGCTAATATATCTTAGTTTCACTTTAGTTTATGTGGTACACAATCAACCTGTCAAACATGAGACGACTCAGTTTGTCACATATGAAGACTTATGGGTATTAATAATGAAATATTTAGTAAAGTAAATAAATAAATGCAGAGTAATATAAAATCCCTAGCCTGATATTCTTAGCATAAGCTACATCTAGGAATCCAGTGGTCTTCCTATGTAATAAAATGACACACATGAGATAAAAACAAAACTTTTTAGGATATTACAAAACAAGTGGCAGAATAATAGAAACAAAAACATTATAACAAGTAAATGGCAGGAGAATAGGAAGTAACTTACACCAAGTAAAAATTTTATAAATTATTGTTTTTCTCATACTGCCACAAAATTACAACCTAACATTTGAAAAAGAGATACCCTTATAGCATCAATCTACATAGTACAGCACCTTTTCCCGTGATCAGATTATTCACTACAAGTTTACACACTCAGTTGTCGACATCCCAAGCCCATGAATTAAGTAGTAAACATCAGGATAGTATATACACACTTATGCTTGTACGATTATATAATATTTAGCTTATATTCTCACAAGTTATAAATTTAAAGAAAGGTTTTATAATGAACTGTTCTACAACCACGTTTATAACTTGCAAATATGTAAAAATAATATGCTTAGAAGCAATTTAAATGTACATAACAGGAGATTTGCTTAGATAATGACCACAACTTGTGTACGAAACTGCAAAGCTACCTAACTATCACTTAATCTAATGAAACAATTAGGTTCAAAACGTATATATTTATAAAAAAATCATTACAGTTCAAGAAATTATAGCTCAGTAGAAATCTTCTAGTACTCACAGTGCACTTCAAATTTCTTTTGTGTTGTGTTTTAATCCAAGGAAAAATATTTAAATTTCATCTTAAAATTCCAAAACAGACATCCAAGGGTTGTTTTTTTAAGTAAGGGCCATTTTTATTTTTAAAAAAAGATACAAATACTTTTGTAAAAAAAACTTTTATTTTCTGATTCTACACACTTTTACCTATTTTTCTACATAGTTGCCTTGTTTATTTAAGCACTTGTCATACTGTACAACTTAAGTTTTTAATTCCCTCTTCAAAGAATTCGGCCGCCTATTCTGACAGCCATGAGTTCACAGCCACTTTCTCTTCATCGTCGTCATTGAAGTGCTGCCCGCCAAGATGGTGTTTCAGGTACCGGAAAAGGTGAAAATCGCTAGGAGCAAGGTCGGAGCTGAATGGTGCATGGTCCAAAACTTCCCAGCCAAAAGAATCAACCAAATCCTGAGTCTTTTGAGAGGTGTGAGGCCTAGCGTTATCGTGCAGGAGCAAAACTCCTTTTGTCAGATTTTTGTTTTGAATTGCTCTGTGGAGCTTCTTTAGAGTTGCACAGTAGGCATCTGAGTTTATTGTAATTTCTCATGGCATAAAGTCCACTAGCAAAACACTGCACCGGTCCCACAACACAGTTGCCATAATCTTGTGCTTTGACAGCGTCTGTTTGGCTTTGACCTTTCGGGTGAGGTTGTGTGTCGCCATTCCATCGATTGTCGCTTGCTTTCGGGAGTGATATGGGATACCCATGTTTCATCTCCAGTGACAATCTGACTCAACATGTCATCCCCTTCTTTCTCATAAAGAATCAAAAAGTCCAATGAAGTGGCAAATCTCTTCCCTTTGTGGTCCTCTGTGAGGAGTCTGGGTACCCACCGAGAACACAGTTTCTTAAAGTTTAGGTTTTCAGACACAATTTTGTACAAAACCGATCTTGAAACTTGTGGAAATTACAAAGAAAGAGTGGAAATTGTGAATCTTCTGTTCTCACGAATCTTTGTTTCGACTGCAGCCACCAAATCATCAGTGAACACAGAGGGCCGGCCTGAGCGTTCTTCGTCATGGACTTTTGACGGCCATTTGTAAACTCTCTAACCCATTGACGCACTTTACCTTCACTCATTGCATTCAAGCCATAAACTTCTGTTAAATGCCGATGAATTTCTGCAGCTGATAGGCTTCTCGCGGTCAAAAAACGTATCACTGAGCGTATCTCACACGCGGCGGGCGATTCAATAATCGTAAACATTAAAAAGTAGCACAGCGATGCGTACACGTCAGCTACAGAGCTAAAACTTGCATCAGTGTGAACGGGAAGGATGCCGGCAAGTGGCGCGGTGGCTTGTTGCGGCGTCCGCGCGAACTACGGGATTATACGCGCGAACGGCCCTTACTTAAAAAACAACCCTCGTAGTTTTCAAAAAATTTGCTATTAGCATTCTATTTGAATTTTTATAACACCAAAAAAATATATGAAAATTAGAAAGTCACTTTTAGAGAAAATTAACAAAAAAATGTGATATTGTCTTTTAAAGTTTCAAAGCAACTGTTGAGTTTATCTTCTTTCTACTATGAAAACAGGAACGATAAATAAACAAGAATGATATAACAATAATCATTATGTAAAATAAAAATTATCATATGAGAGTCACCAATATTTGCTTCACATTTAACAAGAATCTTATCTTTCATTGGTCACTTGTGTAAGGAGGTTAAAATGTAAACATTATATTGACTGTGGACTAAGTGCACTGCCATGCCAGTGAGAGAGATGCTGTATGAATGCATTAGAATGTGGATGTATTTTTGTGAAGTTCACTGATATTTTAGTGCTGCACAGTATTAGTGCACTTGGTGAAATCTCCATCACCCTCAGTTATATGTGGAATCAGATGCTTGAATAAACCACGAAGATCACTTAAATGGCTATCAGTCCTTTTTACTGCTGGCAACCAATTCTATTATCACAGGGAGATCACAATCTTGGGAGTGACAATCATACCTTTTTGACATCTTCAAAATGTTCTACAATAAAGATAAATACACTGCAACTACTTGTTTTCCTTTAACAGTGTCAGAATGAGCAAATTTGAACTCATGTCAGTCATGACAGCATATGCTAATTACAGTCAGGAATCAGAGTCATTATCATCGTGAATGTTGAACCCTATGGGATGCCATGCATTAAAATTTCCTGAAACTAGAAATAGTTAGGCAGTTTGAGAAGTTAGGTTAACTGGGTCAAAGATTTTGTTAATGTAGTAAGTATAGGGATCAGATACTTTCTATAGCAGTTATGCCCACTATTATGTCATCACTTTGCCTAGGTTCCTTCTTCCTTTTTTGTGATGTCCTTATAGGGGACCATTTCACTTTGGCATGGGCCCTTGAAGTCATAATTTTAGTGAAAATTTATATCTTTCACAGCAGGTGGACAAAAATATATAAATTGGAATATCTTGCACACCTTCATGTCCTTCACGTATTTTTTTTAATTCATTAATGTTTCTCTGGATTATGGGGTAATTATTTGCAGCATTTGTTTCTGAAGAGGAATAAGTGAGAAAACATGCTAGGTTGTTAAAGTATTGTGATTTTTGAATATTTCTGTTGCTCTCCAGTTAGGTGGTGTAACGTTACCAGTATTTGGGCAAATTATTCGTCCACCTGGGGCTGATGTTGAGGAGAATTTAATTTGTTTTCTTGACTAAGTATGACTCAGCGGCATGAGGATATCATGCAGCCACCCCAGGTGAGCTCAGGTGCAGACACATTTAGCATGTCACCCAAAATGTGTAAATCCCAGAGCTGGGAATTTGGCCAGCTGATGATTGTATGTGCTCCAAGAAATGGCACAGTGTCAGGCAATATTAAAGATGGAAAGTCACAGCTCTTTGAGATTCTAGAACAACTCACATCAAATGTTAATGCAAATCTGAATACATGTGCATCCAGTGGCACAACATATCTCAGTATCTTTAAACTACAGAAGTTGATATTTCACAGTGATAAACATTTGATCAATGAACCTCCAAATTAACAACTTTTAATTTCAAAAAATATTATTTCTGATGATAGTATTGCACAATAGCTATCATTTCCCTTGAGCAACATCGTATTCTCCACATTTACATAGATAATGAATACAGCATGAATACCTCCATATTGTCATACTTGCATAGTTATTTAATGAATAGTCTAATATTTTGCCATTAATTTTATTTAAATGTTAATTACAACTGCTAGTTAAAAACTGAGCTAATTTAGAAGTGGTCAATGTCATGTGTTGGCGGACAGTAGAAAGTATAGGGACCAGCACTTCAAGAGAAAGATAACAACAATATGCTGAAGAAGTAATTCTCATAAAATTACATCATACAAATGCACCACCAACTTCTACTTCTGAAATTAGGAGGGTCATACATTCTCTCAAGAATAAAACCTCTTCTGGTTTTCATTGTTTTCCCAATAGAGTACTAAGGATTTGTTCCCATATAATAAGTCTGGTATTGTCCGAAATTAGTAAAGCACCACTAACTCAAGGCATTTTTCCAGAGAGACTAAAATATGCTGCTTTCATACCCCTCTTTAAGAAAGGTAATAAGAGCGACGTCAGTAACTACCGACCTATTTCACGGCTGACATTATTTTCCAAAATTTTTGAGAAGGTGATGTATTCTAGACTAGTATCTCAAATTGGCAACAATAATATCCTCAACAAATCACAGTTTGGGTTTCAGAACGATTACTCTACTGAGAATAGCATTTGCATGTTCACACACCATATTTCAAGCATTAAATAACAAAATAGCGCCGGTAGGTATTTTCTGTGGCTTATCCAAGGCATTTGATTATGTGAATCTTAGTATACTCCTAGATAAACTGAAGTTTTATGGGAGAGATGGATAACCAACCAATGGATCATGTCATATCTAACCAAAATAATGCAGAAGGTTGTACTTAGTAGTAATTCAACCAACAGAATCCAGGGACATAATTATGGCTGGGGAGAAATCATGTACGGGATTCCCTCTTAGGTCCACTACTGTTTCTCATATATGTAAATGATCTACTATCTAATGTACAACAAGAGAATTAGTTCTTTTTGCATATGACACCAGTATCGTAATCAGTCCCAAAATACATACAGAAATGGAAGAAATGGTGAATAAAGTTCTCAAGAGTATCATTGGCTGGTTCTCACCCTGAATTTCACAAAGACACATCATATTCAGTTCTACACCTCTAGGCGTACTGCACCAGTACTAAGTGTAACACACAGTGATGAAATAATACATGGGGTGGAAAATTCAAAATTATTAAGTGCCTATATTGATGATGTGAAAGTATTAATTTTTCAATGTTGTTTTACACACACACACACACACACACACACACAC
Organism: Schistocerca gregaria; assembly: GCF_023897955.1. NCBI lineage: Eukaryota > Metazoa > Arthropoda > Insecta > Orthoptera > Acrididae > Schistocerca > Schistocerca gregaria. The sequence continues at coordinate 45,733,005 of NC_064931.1, forward strand.
ACACACACACACACACACATGTATCGTTCATATGCTTTGAAGGTTGTCTGTCACATGGCTCATAAATTCTTTGGTTCATTTTTGGTCTAATGGTGATGATCTCTGGTTACGTTTTGAAATGTGCAGTTAGTGTTTCGTATCATGTTGTCATACTGTGTGATACTTAATAAATGATTCGTTTTTAAAACGGCATTTGATGATTAACATCCATCAGGCTGTGGCTAAGCCTTTCTTTCATAAGTGCTGGTTCTGCAAGGTTTACGGGAGAGCTTTCGTAAAGTTTGGAAGGTAGGAGACGAGGTACTGGCAGAAGTAAGGCTGTGAGGGCGGGGCGTGAGTCGTGCTCGGGTAGCTCAGACAGTAGAGCACTTGCCCACCAAAGGCAAAGGTCCCGAGTTCGAGTCTCAGTCTGGCACACAGTTTTAATCTGCCAGGAAGTTTCACGTCTTCAGTGTGTTCGTTGCCACAAAAAAGTAAACGAACTTCTCCTTCTCCGTTACAACGCAAGGCCTCCACACAAATCTGTGCACCTGGGAGGATCTCACTAAACTGCGTCGGACTGATCTCCTCATCCACCCTACCGCATCTTTAGACTTCCATCTATTTGGTTCAACGAAGGATGTGCTCCACAGGAAGCAGTATGTGGATAATGAGGAAGTTATTGACGCAGCGAGACGTGGGCTCTGACGCCGACAACTAGAGTGGTATTATGAGGGCATACAGGGTCTCCCAGTAAGATGGCGTAAGTCCATCGCATTGAAAGGAGGTTATGTTGGAAAACAGGGTTTTATAGCCAAAAGAGTGAGGAGTAATATGGTGTATTGTATCCTGAATAAAACCAACCTGTTTTTTTTTTAAAGTGTTTTATTACTTATTTAATTCTAATCGTAATTTGCCTCAAATTAAGGCCAACTTTAACAAGACAGGTCTCAGTACACTACATTTTTCAGTTTTCTGCACACTCGTTCCTGTTAGAGGTATTCGACGTGTCGTCCTTGCCTTTGATTGCAATATCGTACTGCACTTGTCTCTACAGTGAGTCTCTACTAATTCTTTCAGACTTCCTCAAGATCACTTCATAAATCACAAAGAAAATTTATGGCTCGTTGCTCCAGTTCTTTCACCATGCCAGTTTCACTTTTGAGACGACCCCAAACATGAACATGCAGAGGACTGAGGTCAGCTGGTCTTGGAGGTCATGGCACCGTCCCTGCTTAGCCTAGCCATCTTGGACCATACAAGAGCATTAGATGACGTCTTTCATCAGCAACAAACTGTCCTGGTGCCCCATTATCCATCTGTCACAACCCTGCCCTTTTAATTGAGATAGAGGAGGACATAAACGAAAGTTTACATTTGAAACACATTTGTAATACTGGACAACATTTTATACTGTGGTGAGTAGCAGCTCGTAAGGAAACCTTTGGAGTTATTTTGCAAACTGACATTTTCCAGGCCCATGTAGGAGTATACGGACAATTTTTTGCATCTGTTATCATATACCGGTACTTTGTCAGTTTTCGATATAAATTATAGGACACCGTATACAGAGTGTGTACTGTGTATGATGTAAAGCAGTCGTGCTGGTGATTCTTTCCTCTTCATTTAACATTATTCTGAATTTCCCCTTTCCCCCATTAACTGTGGACCTTGCCAAGATGGAGTGGCTTGCGTGCATCAACAGTACAGACAACCCAACCGTGGTGCAACCAGAATGAAGGTGCATATTTGGAGAGGCCAGGCAATAAAGTGATTCCTCAAGAACGGCAGCAGTCTTTTCAGTAGCTGCAATGGGAACATTCTGGATGAATGACTGATCTGGCCATCTAACACCATCGAACTTGGCCTCACTGTGTTGGAACTGCAACCACATGAAGTGAGGGGAAACTATAGCTGTTAATTTTCCAGAGGGCACACACCTCTACTGTATGGTTAAATGATGATGGCATCCTCTTAGGTAAAATATTCCAGTGGTAAAATAGTCCTTCATTCTGGTCTTTGGCGGGGACTATTCAGCGAGATGCCGTCATCAGGAGAAATAAAACTGGCGTTCTACAGTCGGAGAATGGAGTGTTGCGTTCCTTAATTGCAAAGTTTGGTTAGAAAATTTTATAAGGGTGTCGGATGAATTAAAGTTAAGGATAGTGGGCATTAGTGGCGGCAGGAAGGGCATCTGGTTACCCCTTAAAATTAACCTTGCCTAGTCCGTTCTAACCGTGCTGATCCTGTGAAACCACGGGACAAGGCACCGGCAAAAGAAAGAAGAAAAGAAAAGAATAGTGAAGTCCGGTGACAGAAGGAACAGGACTCCTGATTACAAGAGCACAAGGTTGTAAATACAAAAGCACATAGGGGTAATACAGGAGTTGTTCTAATAATGAATAAAAAATAGGAGTAATTCTAATTCCAAAGAAAGCAGCTGCTATTAGGTATCAACATTACTGAACTATCGGTTTAATAAGTTATGGTTGCAAAATGAGCACACGAATTGTATACAGAGATATGAAAATTTTGGTAGAAACTGACCTCAGGGATGATCAGTAGTGGTTCCGGAGGGATGGAGGAACACATGAGGCAATATTAACGCTACGACGTATCTTAGAAGATAGGTGACAGAAAGACAAAACTGCGTTTATGGCATTTATAGACGTGCAGCAAGATGTGTACAGTTTTTACTCAAATACACTCATTCAAATTCTGAAAGTCGCAAGGATAAAATTCAGGAAACGAAAGGTTTTCTGCAGTACAGCTTGTATAGAAACCAGATGGCAGTTATAACAATCGACTGGCATGAAATGGAAGTAATGGTTGAGAAGGAAGTGAGACAAAACTTTAACGTACCCTGACTTCATTCAGTCTGTACACTGGAAAAGCAGTAAAGGAAACCAAAGAAAAGCTTGAATTAGGAATTACAGTTCAGGGAAAAGAAATAAAAACTTTGTGGTTTGTCGACGACATTGTAATTCTGTCAGAGACAGCAAAGGACTTCGAAGAACATTTGAACGGAATGGACAGTTCTTGAAAGGACGATATAAGATGAACACCAACAATAGCAAAACAAGGGTAATTCAATGCAGTCGAATTAAACTAGACAAGGGTGAGACACTAAAAGCAATAGATGAGTTTTGCGAAGAAGAGAAGTTTGTTAACTTTGAATACACGCTGAAGCGCCAAATACACTGGTATAGGCATGCGCCGGCCGCGGTGGTCTCGCGGTTCTAGGCGCGCAGTCCGGAACCGTGCGAGTGCTACGGTCGCAGGTTCGAATCCTGCCTCGGGCATGGATGTGCGTGATGTCCTTAGGTTAGTTAGGTTTAAGTAGTTCTAAGTTCTAGGGGACTAATGACCACAGCAGTTGAGTCCCATAGTACTCAAAGCCATTTTTTTTATAGGCATGCGTATTGAAATACAGAGATATGTAAACAGGCAAAACATCGCGTTACGGTCGGCAACGGCTATATAAGTGAGTTTGAACGAGGTGTTAATAGTTGGCGCACAAGCGCTGGGACACAGCATCTTCGAGGTAGCCGTGAAGTGGGGATTTTCCCGTACGATCTTTTCACGAGTGTACCGTGAATATCAGGACACCGGCGAAACATCGAGTCTCCGACATCGCTGCGGGCGGAAAAAGATCCTGCAAGAACGGGACCAATGACGACTGAAGAAAATGGTTCAACGTGACAGAAGTGCAACCCTTCAACAAATTGCTGCAGATTTCAGTGTTGGGCCATGAACGAGTGTTAGCTTGCGAACCATTCAACGAAACATCATCGATATGGGCTTTCGGAGCCCACGGCCTACTAGTGTACCCTTGATGACTACACGACACAAATCTTTACGCCTTGCCTGCGCCTGTCAACACCGACATTGGGTTGTTGATGGCTGGAAACATGTTGCGTGGTCGGACGAGTCTCGTTTCAAATTGTATTGAGCGGATGGACGTGTTTGGGTATGGAGACAACCTCATGAATCCATGGACAATGCATATTAGTAGGGGACCGTTCGGGCTGGTGGAGGCTCTGTAACGGTGTGGGGCATGCGCAGTTGGATTAATATGTGACCTCTGATACGTCTAGATACAACTCTGACAGGTGACACGTACGTAAGCATCCTGTCTGATCACGTGCATCCATTCAAATCAATTGTGCATTTCGACGGACTTGTGTAATTCCAGCAGCACAATGCGGGACCCCAGACATCCAGAATTGCTACACAGAGGTTCCAGGAACACTCTTCTGAGTATAAACACTTCTCAGACATGAACATTATTGAGCATATCTGGGATGCCTTGCAACGTGCTGTTCTGAAGAGATCTTCACCCCCTCCTACTCATGGATTTATGAACAGCTGTGCAGGATGCATGGTGTTAGTTCCCTCCAGCACTACTTCAGACATTAGTAGAGTCCGTGCCACGTCGTGTTGCGGTACTTCTGCGTGCTCGCGGGAGCCCTATACGATAATAGACAGGTGTACCACTTTCTTTGGCTCTTCAGTGTAAATTTAACAGTTAGGAAGCCTTTTCTGAAGGTGTATGTGTGGAGGGTTGCTTTGTACGGAAGTAAAACGTGGACAATAATCAGTTCGGACAAGGAGAGAATAGACACTTTGGAAATGCGGTGATACAGAAGTATGTTGAAGATAAGATGGGTAGACGAGGAAGTACTGAACAGAACTGGGGAGAAAAGAAATGTGTAGTAGAAGCTGACTACAAGAAGGGATCGGTAGATAGGACACATTGTGAGACATCAGTGAATCACCAGTTTAGCTTTTGGATGGAAGTGTGTTTGCGTGTTGGGGGGGGGGGGGGGGGGGGGTGAGGCGGAGGGGGGGAGGGCAAAATCTGTAGAGGGCGATCAAGGATTGAATACAGTAAGCAAGTTCAAATGGCTGTAGGTTCCAGTAGTTATGCAGAGATGAAGAGGATTTCGCAGGACTAACTAGTGGAGAGAGCTGGTAAGCGCCTTCAGACGTCTCGCATCGACGGTTCAAAAGAGATGAAAGGAAGGAAGGTAACTTAGGTTTCAGCCTCCTGTCACCGATAGCGTCATGAGAGACCGAGCAGAAGACCAGTACAGTGAAGGATATGGAATGAGGCTGTTAAAGGAAGCACCCTGGCATTGGTTTTAATTGGTATAGGAGAACCAAGGAAAACCTGCGGCACATGGAGCATCCCAGTCCTCCAGGACGAGAGTCTTACGGCTTACCACTGCTCCATCCTGTTTGGTAGCAGAGACGGCTGGCAACTACAACTGGTGACCACGTACTGGAATGGGTGGAGGCTCAGCATGACGTTTCCACTGTGCCCAGGTGTCCTTATCACACTGTCCTTACACGTTAGGGTAGGTCCCTCACTATCTCCGACATCTCGACTTCTGACATTCTGCGATGCCATATGCTAATCAGTGTGGTCTTCAGTTCAGATTAGCTCCGTTTTCATCGCTGTATATTTCTGGAATGACTTTCATGTCTACTTTATTAAACAGTACTTGTGAGATACCATAACCTTATTACGTAATTACGTGCGTCGAACTCGCTGTATGTCCCTCCCTGGTATTTCAGCTTCGCTCTTTTCTGTGCACGCTTTCACCATGCCTACTACCATTATTCGTGCACCGTATTACAATCTTCCTATGGGCATTATCATATACCTTGGAGCAATCTATAAAAGTTTCAAGAACGGGTCTGTTGCATTCCTAGTACTTCTCCCAGATTTACCATGTTGATAATATTTTATATCTTAATCTTCTCTGATACGGCAAAGGGCTTGGAAGATCAGTTGAACAGAATGGGTAGTGTCTTGGAAATAAGTTATTGGATAGAAAGCAACAAAATTAAATCAGGGTCAATGGAGTGCATTCTCATTAGGTCAGGTGGCGGTGAGGCAATTATATGATAAATAAGCAACGAATTGTACCGGTAGTTGACGAGTTTTGCTGTTTCTGTAGCAAGATAACTGATGATCATCGAAATAGAGAGGATGTAAAATGCAGACTGACCATAACAAGAAATGTGTTTCTGAAAAAGAGGAATATCTTAACATCTGACACAAATTTATACACTGACTCCTACATGAGTTAAAAATAACTCGCGGAAAATTTCTTCTTAGGGCCACATGAAGTAAATTCAACTCATAGACATACCATTATTTAAAGCTCTGGGGTGGCGTGGAACCTGGCAGCAGCATACTGTGAATCTGTGCTACAGCGGATCGTGGCCCCAGTGACAAATCACGTTCGTAGCATACGGATTCCAGGAGCTCAAGAAAAGTTAAAAGTACCTGTAATTGTGAGCTATATACAACGCACGAGACTCAGTCTTCTTCGACCTTTCTTCATTTTGTTACTTTGTGTAATGCAGAGTCTACATAAAAGTAAATGATAACTAAGACCAAAGAGTTACGCAAATTGGTCACAAACTCGTATTCATACAGGCACCGTCGGAAAATGCAGAGACGCAGTGATATGTTGCAGTGGTTAGCACACTGGATTCGCATTCGGGAGGACGATGATTCAAACCCGCGTCCGGCCATCCTGATTTAGGTTTTTCGTGATTTCCCTAAATCGCTTCTGGCAAATAATAGGATGGTTCCTTTGAAAGCACACGGCTGTCTTCCTTCCCCATCCTTCCCTAAACCGACGGGACTGATGACCTCTCTGTTTGGTCCCCTCCCACAAATCAATCAACCAATCAAAATGCAGAACTGTAAACTTGGGCGGCCGATGGATGAATGTGTGATGCAACAGCGCAATGTGACAGTGCAGCTGACAAGGGTAGTAAGCAGGAGACACGTCGATACCAGGGCATACAGTCTGTAAGAATTTCGTTCGGTGCACTTTGTTGCGCAGTAACTGCGCCTCGCAGACAGGCCAAGTGAACAAAATACGAAGATGCCAGCATTTGAGAGAGGGCGTGTAATTGGGCCCAAAGATGCCTGTTGGAGTAATCGGCAAATAGCTCGACATGTGAATAGGAGTAATGCCACTGTTCGAATGGGTGAACCGTGGCCAATCACAGCGTGAAGAAGGAAGCGGTTGACCAAGAGAGACGACAGAACGTGATGACGGAGTAACCGCCAGAGAGGCACTCAGAGCCCCTGATTCATCTCTATCACTGATCCGACGTGCAACGTTTCAGTGATCACGAGGACCGATAATAGGTGACTCACAAAAAGAGGCGTGAGCTCACGGCACTCGTTGCACCGACTATCATTGATCTCTGTATACCGACAAACCCATTTACAGTGGTGTCGGGCACATTCAGGATGGAATCTCATTGGCTGCAGTAGAATTGTCTTCAGTGGTGAGTTCCACTTTGAACTGAGCCCCAAGGACAGTGAAGACGCGTGGCAGGGTGTCGGGATAACTACATGGCTGTGGCTCCCTGTCATACGCCCACCAGGAGCGACGGAGTGGGGAGCCATTTCATTTTACACTAGGACTACTTTGGTTGTCATCTGTGACACCCTTACAGCACAGCCGTACGTCGACGATATTCTACCTCCCGCACACAACGAGACTTTCTATTGCTTGTCTTCGTGCTTCGACCTTGGCCAGTAATGTACTCGGATCTCTCCCCAGTTGAGAACGTCTGGAGCATTATGCGCAGGGCTCTCCGACTAGCTCGGGATTTTGACGACCTAACGCGTCAGTTCGGCAGAAACTTGCCACAATATCCCTAAGGAGTACAGCCAACTACTCTGTCGATAAATGCCACTCGAATAACTGCTTACATAAGGGTCAGAGATGGACCAGTGATTTATTAAATTGCTCAATTTGTGAAGTTCTATCTCTTCAATAAATCATCCAATTATTCTCAAATTGTAATCAGATGTTTGTGTGTACATGTACATCACATCTACCGGTTTCCTTCCCATTCGGATAAATCCTTCGTTGCGCGTTGTTTTTCATTTTCCTTAGATTGTATCAGTTACACAGTACAATATAAATTACTTAGCAGTACAATTTGTTATTTACGTTCTCTTGCTGACATTGTAAAGAAAATTAAACTAAAAATATTACTCGGTAACGACGTTTTGTACCTCTAATACCTGTATGAGCTGTGCTTTGTGTAAAACCATTCTGCACGAAAATACGAGTCACAATTATTACATTTCCACGCCGTTTTTTTATCTAATTGTTGTTCACGTTCACACTTAATTCTTTCATAGCACATTGCGTACCTACACCTGTCTGCTCCCGTGTTCTCTTTCATTTCACTTGCAGACTCACCTGGTAAAAATTCATCCGAGTTAATATGACGCATTACATTCGTCACTAGCGTCCATCGCTTCGTCCAAATGCTCCTGCGAATGCTTTTGTTCATCTTCATAACTTACGCGTGATATTTTCTTGCTTCTCACTATCAGAAGATTACAACGCGAACAATACGAAATGAAGACTGTGGCAACAATGAAGGATAGCTACAAAGTGACTATACACAAATACCATTATGGAATGAAAGACTGACAGTAGCACCAACCGCTAATTATTAGCGACAAAGTAAATGTGACCCCTGATGTACTTCCTCAGGAGCCACGTGGGTCACATATAACTCACACAACAAAATTTAATACAAGGTACGAAACTGAAGTATTTGTTATCTTATTTACACATAAATATTTTATTTAGCGCAAAATAAAGCAGATTACAAAAAAAAAATACCGAAATAGCTCCAGGGGATCGGTAACCCAAGTGTGCTATGCGAACCAATGTATTAAGTGATAGCAGGTGTGGTGTTGTCCGAAGATAGAGGTGCCAGAGCAATGTTGTTACCTCGTAAGACAGCCACAACAGAAGACAGTCGCTGCAAGCGGCATCGACAAATGAGTGACTCGAGCGTAGCCAGGCCCAGAAACGTTTCACTACGCTGCTGCTCTTCTACATATGGCCGAGCACAGTACCACTCAGCTCTGTCTGCAACCATCGACTAAGACGTCGTCATAGTCTTCTGGTAGGCCAGCTGTGTGATAACCGTATTAGGCAGAGCTCTAAGTGAAAGTTACTGTTAAATGTACGCTGAGTGAGAGACTTCTGTTTTACCTGTATCAAGTGATGTGTTAATGTTCAGAGACAGTTGTAAATATTCATGACATTCTTGTGGGAATGTATTGTACAAAAGTTAAATAATTCTTCTTATCTATATTATAATATAATGAACTAATATTTTGTGTGTTATAGTATCCACTCGGCCGCCTGCCGGAGAAAAGTAAAGAACCCACCATTGCGCTAGAGAGAGTACTTTCGTCCAGTACAACACGAAGTCTCTTCTGAAAGTGTTTCTTTAGATTATAATCTTATTTGATAGTGAAAAGTGGACGATAAGGTGTGTAAGCAAAGAGAGAATGGAAGCTTTCTAAATGTGGTTCTGCAGAAGAATATTGAGGATTAGATGGGTAGAACGAATAGTTAACGAAGGGGTACCGAACTGAATTGGGGAGATAAGACCACAATGGGGCAACTTGACTAAAAATAATGATCAGGTGGTACAAGTCACCCTCAGAGATCAAGGAATACTCGAAACTTCCTCTCAGATTAAAACTGTGTACCGGAACGAGACTCGAACTTGAGAACTTTGCCTTTCGTATGGAAGAGCTTTGCTGACTTTTTTTTTTAATAAATGCCTACTATATGAGCAAAATGCTGCAGGTAATGAGAAAACAAATAAAAATCTCTATTGTTTGAAAGTAAAAGACGACGTTCTTAAAAAATAAACACTATTTCTTGAAAACGTAAATAAGTATACTTTCTCAACACTACTTATTTTTGTTTTCTTAACGTAAATAAGTATGCTTTCTCAATATCACTTTTTTGTTTTTTAACGTAAACAAGTATACTTTCTCAACTTCACCAACATCACTATCTTCTCTCTCTCTCTCTCTCTCTCTCTCTCTCTCTCTCTCTCTCTCTCTCTCTGTATATATATATATATATATATATATATATATATATATATATATATATATATACGAGAACACATGAGAAAGAAAACAAACAGGCTGCAGATGCAGAGCCGTGAATAAACACGTGTAAGGAAAAAATTTAGAATATGAAGATGCAGCGCCATGCTCCACTTTGTCGCTCCGTCAGAACAATAACGTCAATTCTACCATTGGAAGGGCAGCGTGAGAGCGTCCAGTCTTGGCTGGCGGTTTGGCGAAAATACTCTGTAAATAGTTCGCGGAAGTGGCCCGACAGTTTCGATGCCGACGAAAGGTGTGGTGGGTGTACGTGAAGACGTGTCCAGAAGAGGTGGTCGATGACCATGCCACTGATCCGTGTGACGACGTGCAACTTAGGCGATGGGAAGTATGTCGAGTGGGGAAGTACCAGCACGGTAGCAGAGAAGCGACGTCGGGGTACTCAAGGCTCCAGACAGCTGCTGCTGCCCCACAGTTAAAATGGTGTAAATCTGTATCTTCGACATTGTACTTGAGGCACAGGGGTGAGTCCACCATCGCGAAGCAATTCATTTTCTGTCTTGTAGTATATTTGCCGTTGACGAGAAGGTACCACGTCGCGGTGATGTCAGTGGTGTGGTATGGTTGATGGATCGCTTTCCAAACTGTAGGCTATTAAACATTGGGGTGACGTACTTCGACGTGGCTTCGGAGTGGATACGATCGGAGCAGTGTTGCAGTAGCGCCCGAAAATTGATCGCCGCGGTGCGATGAATGTCTCGCGTGTACACTAATTCGAGACAATGGAAGGTGTTCCACTGTAACGGCTAATTCATTGCATCGTATTTGTACGTCGGCCGCTGAACGTGCTATGAGGGTCTAGGCTCGGTGGCGGAACACGTGCTCCCAGAGTGGAATACCCGTCAACTGTCGCCGCAATCCGCGGATGAGTGGTTCCTTCGCCACGTCTGGGTGTATCAGTCCTGAGAGACGCTCACGAACTGCGTTTTGAGAGGGCTGGACGTGCAGTGTCGCAGCATAGGTGACTGGAAGGACGGTTGTCGTTAAGTCGGTATCCGTATCGTCATTTCGTAGTTGTGTGATGCGGTGTTGCAGGCATTCATTACGGGCGTGGCCTTCTGTGCCACGATCGGAACATGTTCGAGGTTGTCCGTTGTAAATGACCACTGCACGGCAGCCGCCTACAGAAATGTAAGATGGGACGTGCCGTTTATGATCTACTCGGACTTGTTTCACACCATTAAGCACCGGATACGTCGTGAACTGTGCCCTTGTCTCGGCTACATGACTGCGAACTTTTCTGTGCGGGCTTAGCGCCGCGGTGACTTCATCTTCATTCACGTCGAAAGGCAATTGGAATAGACGGACCGTTCGAAGGCCAAGTCCTGGGTGGTCCACATCCACAGGCCGGACGTTGCCATCGGAGTGTCGAAATTTTATTCCACGGCGCTTCCGTCGAATAATCTCGTTGCAGTTATCTTAACATAAACGACGCAGCTATTTTCGCGTAGGAAGCTTTCGGCTGTCAGTGCTTTGCGTCGTGCGTATTGATTTGAAAAGGTGAACTCGAGAGTGTTATTCGTGCAAGAATTGGCCATTATAATTTGTTCGACTGAGAAGTAAACGGAAGTAAACGAACGCTCCGCGCGCGCAGCGGTGTGGACGGGCGAGCGCGACCCGCACTGCTGCCCTGCCGAAGGCACACCGCGCCCACTCAGCTACTCACGCCCGGCCCTCACAGCTGTAGTTCCGTTACTACCTCGTCTCCTACCTTCGAAACTTCACAGAAGTTCTCCTGTGGAACTTGCAGGACTAGCACTCCTGAAAGGAAGGTCATTACACAGACACGGTTTAGCCACAGCCTGGAGGATGTTTGCAGAATGAAATTTTCACTCTGCAGCTTAGTGTGCGCTGATAAGAAACTTTAAAACTGTTTGCAATTCGGAGACTCGAACTCGGGACCTTTGCCTTTCGTGGGCAAGTATCAACCGACTGAGCTACCCATGCACGACTCAGGGGCCGTTCTCATAGCTTTACTTCCGTCAGTACCTCGTCTCCTATCTTCCGAACTTCACAGAAGTTTTCCTGGGCTTAGCCACAAACTGGGGGATGTTTGTAGAATGAACTTTTTACTCAGCAGCAGAGTGTGCGTTGATATGAAACTTTAAAACTGCGAGCCGAACTTGGAACCTTCATCTTTCGCTGTCCAGTGTTCTACCGACTGAGCAACCCAAGAAAGAGTTACGGCCTCTCCTCACACCTTAAGTCGGCCAGTACCGTACCTCGTCTCCTACAATGCAAACTTCACAGAAGTTCTCCTACGAAACTTGCAGGAGTAGCACTTCTGGAAAAAAGGATAGAGTGGATACGTGGCTTAGCCGCAGCCTGGGAGATGTTTCTAGAATGAAATTTTACTCTGCAGTGGAGTGTGCACTGATATGAAACTTCGGGGCAGATTAGAAGTGTGTGCCGGATCGACACTCAACGTCCTGGCAGTTTCGTATCAGTGCACACTCCACTGCAGAGTGAAATTTTATATTCTGGAAGGAATAGTCGACTTGGCTATCGAGGGAAGTTTGTGGGGTGAAAATCGTAGAAGGAGGTTTCGCTACAGCAAGCAGCATCAAGTGCGTGCAGCTACCAGAGCTGAAGAGAATTGCACGGCACAGATTAGCTTTGTGAGCTGCATCAATCCAGTGGTTGGATTGGAGACGACAACAACAATTTAGCTTCCTGTAAGGAACCTCGCCTGATAATTTTCACGTATCTTCCTCAGTTTATCTAACAAAATTAGTGTAGCACATTTAGCAGCAAAATCACTTCATAGTTGTTACAATTCATAACGCTAAAATTTTGTACAGTTACCAGCTATGACTAAAGACAAGTACAATTCTTAAAATCATATTATTGTTTTACTGTAGAAGGTAAATAATTATTTACCTGTAACAATGCTTCAGTTCCATTAGACTGAACGTCGAGATCGCAGTTCAGATTCCAAGATGAGGCACTGTGTGTTGGCTTATTGACGCTAGTCTGGACAACGGCCTTATACTGATATGTGTAAGCTTCATTCTCGAGGAAGAGGCCATGTGTGGGAGCAGTTGCAGTGAGAAGCGTCCAGAGAAAAGCTGTGCAAAGAAATATTTGCTTATAACTTTATCACGTTTGTGCTCTATAATTAAAAAAAAAAGGTTCAAATGTGTGTGAAATCTTATGGGACTTAACTGCTAAGCTCATCAGTCCCTAAGCTTACACACTACTTAAACTAAATTATCCTAAGGACAAACACACACACCCATGCCCGAGGGAGGACTCGAAACTCCACCGGGACCAGCCGCACAGTATATGACTGCAGCGCCCAAGACCGCTCGGCTAATCCCGCGCGGCGGTGCTCTATAATTATTTAGTCACAAATGTCAATGTAAAAGTGTACCTGCAGATAATACGAGGATGACAAAAGTCTTAAAGCTTTTTAAATAAAACAAAAGTTAGTAACATTCTACATATTTATTCTTCATGTCTACGTATTTTCAGCCCTCTGACACTAGAGAGCTCCGAACTGTGGCGTGTAACATAACGTAACTACAGGGTGACAATTATTGAACTGTATCAAAGAAAACGCAAATTAGTTACGTGCGTACACTTCATTCAACATGTAAATGTCACTACAGATATTCGGATTTAGGTTATGACATGCTCAATATGCCCGCCGTCATTGGCGATGATGAGGCGCAGACGAACAGCGAAATTCTGCATGTACGAGGTTTCGGAACATCTATGCTGCCGATGACCTCCTGAATGGCTCTTTTCTGCTCAGCAGTGGTTTTGGGGTTATTGCTGTACACCTTGTCTTTCATGTTCCGGCGTAAAGTCGAGCGTCGGCACGACGAGCGAGAACGTAGGTACAGAGAGACGACGTCAGCCAATGGTACGCTGACCGACCTTTCTCTAGGATGACAACGAGGCAGCAGCGCCGTCTACACGAAGACGACATAAGCACCGCACCGCCTGGCCTCGGCCCAGTTGAAGACGAGCCGTTCTATGAACGCAACAGCAGTGATTTAGGAACTACATTGTTTCGCATGTATTACGAATTGTATATACTGAAGAGACTTCTTATTTGTCTGCCTCCCATTGCTTGCGGCACTTCTGTATGACACAAAGTATTATAATCATTTCCTTTTGTAATAAAAATTCATTAATACGAGTTGCTCAAATTGTTAGTTAGCGATCCGAGATTGCAGTAGCTAAGCCTGTGGCCGAACACGCTGAGCTACCGTGCCGGCACCCGGGAAGCAGAGGATAGTGTGACTGCAGGGACTTATCTCTGGCACACTTCCCGTCAGATCCACATTCGCAATTCCAAGATCCAAAGTGTCGACAGTGTGCCGAAATTTCAAGCATTAACTCCCACAATGGGCAACACAGTGGCCGACGGCTAATCACTTAACGAACGAGAGCAGCGGCGTTTGCGTAGAGTTGTCAGCGATAACAGACAAGCTGTAATGGGTGAAATAACCGTAAAAGTCAATGCGGGACTCATGTCGAACGTGTCAGTTAGGACCCTGCGACGACATTTGTTATGGCAGTAGACGATGGACGAGCGTGCCTCTGCTATCAGCACGGCGTCGCCTGCAGCGCATCTTCTGGGCTCGTGACCATATCAGTTGAACCCTAGACGACTCGAAAGCCTTGCCCGGGTCGGATCAGTCCCTATTTCAGTTTGTAACAGCTCACTATAGGGTTCTAGTTTGACGCAGACCCCACGAGAAGCCAAGTATTCAAAGAGCACTGCGCAAGCTGGTGGTGACTCCAAAATGGTGTGGGCTGTGTTTACATGCAATGGACATTGTCCTCTGGTCCAACTGCACCGAATATTCACTCAAATTGGTTGTTTTGGCTTCTTGAAGACCTTTCACGTACTTCACGTTCCCATACAACAACGGAATGTTTATGGATGAGAATGCGCCATGTCACCGGCCCACAACTGTTCGCGATTGGTTTGAACAATGTTCTGGACAATTCGAGCGTATGGTTTCGCCACCCAGATCACCCGACACGAATACCATCGAACATCTATGGGACACAACAGACAGGTCAGTTCGTGCGCAAAATCCCGCACTGCCAAGATCTTGGCAATGACGGACTGTTATACTGGTATTACTGCTCAGTACTTCTGCAGGGGATTTCCAACGACTTGTTGACTTCATGCTACGAGTGGTGCCTACGTCGGGCAAAAGGAGGTCCGGTAGGATATTAGGACGTATCCAGTGACTTTTATCACCTCAGCGTAAGCGGAGTTATTAAACACAGTTTAAAAAAATTTTCACCGAAGAGGATGAAGTAAATATTCCAGAATTGAAATAAAGAACAGCTGTCAACAAGAGTAACTTAGAAGTAGATATCCTGGGCTGCAGTGAAGCAGCTGAATTCTCATAATAAAGGCAACCGACTAGGTTCCTTTCAGAGTATGCTGATACAATAGCCACACATTTAGCAATCAGATAGAACCGCTCGTTCGACGAAAGAAGAGTACCAAAAGACTGGAAAGTTGCGCAGGTCACACTAACACTCAAGAAAGGAAACATGAGTAATACGATGAATTACAGACCCATATTACTAACGTCTATTTGCAGTAGGATTTTGAGACATATAATGTGTTCGATCATTATGAATTACCTCGAAAGTAACGGTATGCTGACACATAGCACTGATTCGGCAAATATTGTTCTCGTGAAATACAACTAACTCTTATTCGCACGAAGTAATGAGTGCTATCGACAGGGTATCTCAAACTGATTCCATATCTCTAGATTACAAGTAGTTTTTTGACACCGTTCCTCACAAGAGAACTGTAATCAAATTGCATTCCTAGGGAGTATCGCTTTAGTTGCGCGACTCGATACCTGATTTTCTGCCGTACTGCTCACAGTACGTAGTAATCGACGAAACCCATCGGGTAAAACGAAGTGATATCTGCTGTTCCGCAAGGAAATGGCATAGCCCTTCTGCTGTTCCTAATCTACACTCCTGGAAATTGAAATAAGAACACCGTGAATTCATTGTCCCAGGAAGGGGAAACTTTATTGACACATTCCTGGGGTCAGATAAATCACATGATCACACTGACAGAACCACAGGCACATAGACACAGGCAACAGAGCATGCACAATGTCGGCACTAGTACAGTGTATATCCACCTTTCGCAGCAATGCAGGCTGCTATTCTCCCATGGAGACGATCGTAGAGATGCTGGATGTAGTCCTGTGGAACGGCTTGCCATGCCATTTCCACCTGGCGCCTCAGTTGGACCAGCGTTCGTGCTGGACGTGCAGACCGCGTGAGACGACGCTTCATCCAGTCCCAAACATGCTCAATGGGGGACAAATCCGGAGATCTTGCTGGCCAGGGTAGTTGACTTACACCGTCTAGAGCACGTTGGGTGGCTCGGGATACATGCGGACGTGCATTGTCCTGTTGGAACAGCAAGTTCCCTTGCCGGTCTAGGAATGGTAGAACGATGGGTTCGATGACGGTTTGGAGGTACCGTGCACTGTTCAGTGTCCCCTCGACGATCACCAGAGGTATACGGCCAGTGTAGGAGATCGCTCCCCACACCATGATGCCGGGTGTTGGCCCTGTGTGCCTCGGTCGTATGCAGTCCAGATTGTGGCGCTCACCTGCACGGCGCCAAACACGCATACGACCATCATTGGCACCAAGGCAGAAGCGACTCTCATCGCTGAAGACGACACGTCTCCATTCGTCCCTCCATTCACGCCTGTCGCGACACCACTGGAGGCGGGCTGCACGATGTTGGGGCGTGAGCGGAAGACGGCCTAACGGTGTGTGGGACCGTAGCCCAGCTTCATGGAGACGGTTGCGAATGGTCCTCGACGATACCCCAGGAGCAACAGTGTCCCTAATTTGCTGGGAAGTGGCGGTGCGGTCCCCTACGGCACTGCGTAGGATCCTACGGTCTTGGCGTGCATCCGTGCGTCGCTGTGGTCCGGTCCCGGGTCGACGGGCACGTGCACCTTCCGCCGACCACTGGCGACTACATCGATGTACTGTGGAGACCTCACGCCTCACGTGTTGAGCAATTCGGCGGTACGTCCACCCGGCATCCCGCATGCCCACTATACGCCCTCGCTCAAAGTCCGTCAACTGCACATACAGTTCACGTCCACGCTGTCGCGGCATGCTACCAGTGTTAACGACTGCGATGGAGCTCCGTATGCCACGGCAAACTGGCTGACACTGACGGCGGCGGTGCACAAATGCTGCGCAGCTAGCGCCGTTCGACGGCCAACACCGCGGTTTCTGGTGTGTCCGCTGTGCCGTGCGTGTGATCATTGCTTGTACAGCCCTCTCGCAGTGTCCGGAGCAAGTATGGTGGGTCTGACACACCGGTGTCAATGTGTTCTTTTTTCCATTTCCAGGAGTGTATATTAACGGCTAAGGAGACAATCTGAGCAGCCCTCTTAGATAGTTCGCAGATGATGCTGTCATTTACCGTCCACTAAATTCGTCAGAAGATCAAAAACAATTCGAACACGACTCAGACACAATACCTGTACGGTGCGGAAAGTGGCAGTTGTCTCTCAATAAGGAAAAGTGGGAGGTCATCCACAAGAATACGAAAACAAATCTGTTAAATTTCGGTTCCACGATAAATCACACAAATTTGAAGTCTGTCAGTCCAACTAAATATCTAGAAATTACAATTACGAATAAATTAAATTGGAACTGTCACATAGATAATATTGTAGGTAACGCAAACTAAAGACTTCGTTATATTGGCAGAACACTTACAAGAAGCAACAGGTCCACTAAAGGGACTGCCGACGCTATGCTTGTCCGTTGTCTGCAAGAGTACTGCTGTGCGTTATGGAATCCTTACCAGACAAGATTAACAGAGGACACCGAAGAAGTGCAAAGGAGGGCAGCTCCTTTTTTATTATCGTAGTTTAGGGGAGAAAGTGTCAGGGATATGACAAACGAGTTGGGGTGGCAATCATTAAAACAAAGGCGTTTTTTGTTGCGGCGTCATCATTCCACGAAATTTCCACCACCAACTTTTTCCTCTGAATGAAGAAATATTTTATTGCAGCCAGTCTAACTAGAGACAATGATCATCCTAATGGAAGAAGAGAAATCGGAGCTCGTTCGGAAAGATTTAAGCGTTCATTTTGGCCACACGCTGTTAGAGAGCGGAACGGTAGATAAATAATCTGTAGGTGGCTCGAAGAACACTCTGCCAAGCACTTAAACGTGAACTGCAGAGTAGTTATGTAGATGTAGGAAATGAAATACAAGAATAGACATTCCAAACTGTTTAAAAATGTGAATTTCTGAGGTCATCCTTGGGATATTAGTATTAGATCGTTAATAGAACAAGTATTTTTCGTGTTGAAACTTCCTGACAGATTAAAACTGTATGCCGGACCTTTTTTCCAGGACAGTCTTACAGCTTATTTATAACTTAAAGCCGGCCGGTGTGGCCGAGCGGTTGTAAGCGCTTCAGTCTGGAACAGCGCGACCACTACGGTCGCAGGTTCGAATCCTGCCTCCGGCATTGATGTGTGCGATGTCCTTATGCTAGTTAGGCTTAAGTAGTTCTAAGTAGTAGGGGACTGATGGCCTCAGATGTTAAGTCCCATAGTGCTCAGAGCCATTTGAACCATTTTATAACTTAAAACATAACTTAAGACAATCGCTCTCACAGAATATGAGTAGGTAATTTGGCCAGCTTGTTTGGTATTCAAAGCATGGCAAGAGAGAGAAAAACTAGTAAAATTTGAAGAAAGTGCATCAAAGCTATTATGCATCGTAATAAATAACGTACCTCGTAACACGACGAAGTTTTCGTACGTGGGAAATATTCGGTAGGGATATGCTAGAAAGCATTCTTAACGATACTAGTTTTAAGGACGGTTTCTTTCTTTTTTTTCCTAAGAAGGAGTTGAGAACTGTAGCTACTAATGATCTAATTGTCCGTGACAATGCATGGTAGCGTTTGTGTTCTACTTACTACAGTGAACCTTGAATTTGGGCAAACTAAGCTCTGACCTGGAGCATTGCCTTTAGTGGGCAATGATCTCACGAAGTGAGGTGCGCAGGCCAGGTCCTTTATCCGTCGTCACATCTTTATTTTTGCCGGTGCCTGTCTCTCACTTCCAAAACTTCACAGAAACTCTCCTTTAAAATTTGTGAAATTGGTAATCCTAAACAAGAAATGTCCTAGCCACAGCGTAGAGAGCTGCAAGGGCGGCTTGTGGCTCGTGCCTGGATGTTCACTCACTATCAGCATAGAGCACGTATCAGTGCACACAAGGCCCCAGAGCGAAAGATGCAGTCGGAAAATTTTTCCAGTTCAAAAATGGTTCAAATGACTTTAAGCACTATGGAACTTAACGTCCTAGGTCATCTGTCCCCTAGACTTAGATCTACTTAAACCTAACTCACATAAGGACATCACGCACATCCATGCCCGAGGCAAGATTCGAACCTGCGACCGTAGCAGCAGCGCGGTTCCAGACAGTAGCGCCTAGAGCCACTCTTCCACAGCGGCCGGCTTTTTCGAGTTATCACAATGTTATTTTAGATTCTTGTCTATTTCAGAGCGTCACCAGTTTTGTGTTTTCCGCTCAGTAAGAGAGAGTCCTTAGTCCAGAGTCTAGTAAATTTTTGTTTGCCAGTTTGTGATATGACTCTACAGCTTTACTTGTTATACAAACACTTCTACTTCTTTTAGCAGCTGATAAGTATAATGACTCAGTGTAACCTTATCAGCTGTATACACACTTTGATATTTTCATAAGGAATTATGCTAACTTTTATGCCTCTCTGTGAATGTAAAGGCATATTACTTTTCTGGAATCCTGTGTTTTTAGCCAAGGCATTCATCAAAGGATTATTGAATATTAAAGCTTTATATGAAGTATTAGTTTCACGCATAGTCGCTTTCAGTGAAATACTGACAAGGGAAGTGCTTAGAATATAAATCGCTCATCCCTAAAACCCGCATGCAAAACTGCACGTCTTTCCACGAGAGGCAGTTGAATCACCTGTTCAAGGTCTAAGAATGGAACGTTGGTATGGTGAGCTCCTTGAATGTATCAGTTATTGTCTGTAGCATTCCGCACCAGAATGAGCTCCCGTCTAGCGTTCATAATAATCTGTCTCATGTCCTCAAAGTACCCCATAAGCATTTTTAGAGATATGAATGCAGTATATCGCCTGTACTCCGCAACAGTTCTATTATCTGGGTCGTCTATGAACCATCCCGCATTTTCTAAACTATGCAAATCTGTGGGTGATGCAGAGACGTATGTTTTAAGGGTCGATGTTATGCCGACTTTGCGTGTATGGTCGATCTCAGACCCATTGAGTTCATAGCGTGTCTCATGGAACAGGAATGCTTAAGCATTACGTGTTAGCTTGGATCCCACTGTATCGCTGCCGTCGGTTTTCTTGAATCACACCTCTAGGTATATGAAACTCTTGCACGGAAGCGTGCGTGCATAGTTCTGCTGGATAACAATCTTAATTTCGTCGTTCTTGTTAAATGTGGTCGAAGAGTAAGATGTATAAGAGAAGTATTTCTGACGTATAATTCTCTCATCATACTCTACCGGACTGGTTATACTGAGTGAGGACGTCATTGCGCAGTTTCAAGCCAACTGATTTAAGAAACTCGTAGTTCGCCCGTGTTATCACTTTACTGTTCAGTAGCGAAGTGAGATGCTGTGGTTTGCTTGCACTTGTTTTATAACATACGCCTATCCCGCCTTAGATGTAATCGTCCAATGATCTCCTTACCACGAAAGTCAACAAGCTGGCTATTCTGGTCCACAATACGCAGCTCCAAATAATCCAATGTCTGAGCTGTCCGTGGAAGGTATATTGCATTGGCAGGGGTCTCGACAATCTTATACCCCATTGCGACGGACGGGAAGAATCCATATAGAGTATGAACGATATTATCGTTGAGAAAGGAGTCCATTGCAATGTTACACTATACTCGGATTGTGCTGACGGGAAGTATGTCCACAGTCTGATAAGACTTGTAAAATTTACTTGTATCCTTCTTCAAAACCTGCCCTTTTGTGAAACCCAGCAGGCGCCCTATTGAACCTTTCTGGTTAAAGTCAATCGTTGCATTTACAGTCCTTATTTCAGATTTATGTGTACTGATGTTTGCACATAATTCAATACCTTTAACAGACTGTTTTAAGACTTCGTTTAAATCGTCGATATCGTATGCACCTGGTTCTATTTCCACAATATCTTTTTCATCATTAATATCCAGATGCAGTTTGTTGCTAGTCTCAATAATTTTTGGCATGCTGTTGTACGTCTGCAGTCTAATCAATGCAATACTCCATTAACCAACGCTCAAATCAATTGGAGGGAAGTAATTTGCACGCAATACAGATGATCGTTCTTTTAATGTCAAAGTGTACGACACTGCATCTGAATCCCAACTGATGAAGGAATGTTTGAAGCATATAGCATGCTTCTTCTTCTTTGCAAACGTCAAGAGAAACATATACATGTATGTCCATAGAGGTGTGTATTTAAGTCCTGATACCGTCGATAATTGTAGAACAAACGTCCGGTGGGAGTGAAGGATCGTTGTAATTGTTCTGGCGGTTGCAGGTCACCAAATGAGTCGAAATACTAGACGTTATCCGCATTTTTCATAACATATGATAGGCAGTGGGTGCCGGAGCCTCCAGCAACATCTAAATTCACAATGCCGCATTCACCAGTTTTCCACATAGTCTTCGGTAATGTATACCGCATAAACACACCACGGAATCTCAGTATGTTGAATCTGTTTCTAACAAACTTAAGAAGATCTGTATTTGTGAGTGGTCGATCTGGTAGGACCGCAAATGTTTTTTTTATTTATTTATGGGTAGACCAAGCTCTTTCCTGTACAGTTTCAAGTATAGTCCTGTTCCGATGGCTGCGGCTTCCATCATGCGATTATGTCCCCTTGCCTCTTCTAACTGCGCTTGAGAGTTTTGCGCGTTGTTCTCCGTTCGAGCGATAGCTGCAGCAACACCAGCGAGGGAACCTACCGCCAAGAACGCGGAGAGGGCCACCAGATGCGGTGGGTATTAGTAGAACTCTAGGAGCTTTCACCGATCCTCTCCTTCTCGCATCTTTCTGCTTCAGTTTGTTTTTCGTTGCATGCATCGCTGTCCGGATACAGTTCTTCAAACAGCTCTGCTTCCCTGCCTTGTCCTCCTCTTTCTTGTTTAGTGTACAATGTGCAGCATTCATAACTCGCTTGAAATTCATCGCTCCTAAACTCAACTTAATTTTTCCTGGCCTGGTTTTATCATCTGAATATGCCGCGATGCGTTGACCTATACCAATATCCTTTCTTCTCCGTATCGCCTTAGACTTATCAGCTAAAATCCTATCTGCAATGTGACGACTTGATAGATCTTTATGTGCAGCGTATGTAATGTAGTGTTCCATATACGCTTCGTCGAGTAGTTTAACCCACTTATCACCTTGTGCCAAGCGTTTCTGAAGCTTTCGTGGCTCATACAAATGGACAGATACCCTCCCAGAAATAATTG
The DNA here is from genome assembly GCF_023897955.1 of Schistocerca gregaria. NCBI lineage: Eukaryota > Metazoa > Arthropoda > Insecta > Orthoptera > Acrididae > Schistocerca > Schistocerca gregaria. Next base: position 45,755,523 of record NC_064931.1, read on the forward strand.
CACAGTATAATCGAACCAACCATTCAACAATAAAAATGAGACCAATGGATGTTCGTGATAATGGACTCATTGATACGGTGTACTATCGCATTAAAATGCTGGATCCACGCAGACAGAAATTTAATGTAGGTGATTTGGTTCAAAAATGGTTCAAATGGCTCTGAGCACTATGGGACTCAACTGCTGTGGTCATTAGTCCCCTAGAACTTAGAACTACTTAAACCTAACTAACCTAGGGACATCACACACATCCATGCCCGAGGCAGGATTCGAACATGCGACCGTAGCAGTCGCACGGTTCCGGACTGCGCGCCTAGAACCGCGAGACCACCGCGGCCGGCAGGTGATTTGGTACGTATCTCAAAACACAAGATAACATTTGAGAAATCATACCTACCAAACTGGTCAACAGAGATATTTACAGTTTCAAAGGTGCAAAGAACAAATCGTAAAACTTGTATAGTGAAGGATAGCAAAGGTGAAGAAATTGTAGTCTGCTTCTACACCGAGGAGTTGCAGAAAAGCTAAGAACCGGATTCTTTTCTCGTAGAGAGTCACAAGACACCTTGGAAATAAAGCACTAGTCAAATGGCTTGGTCTTCCTGCTACACAAAACAGTTGGATTGATGCCAACGATTTGTGTTTTTTACTAGTGGTCTTTTGTTTAAACTGTGTTCTATCGATTTCACTGACCAATAGGATGTTGCAAATTCAGAAAACTACCTCATACATGTGAAGAATGTCGATTTAATTAATGTGGATAATTTTTTTTATATGAATGTGGTGTTAGCATACAGTAGTTAAGGGGAGGGTGTGTATGAGTGGCTTACATGGAGCACAGCAACAGGTTGGATAACACTAAGTTCATTTCAATAATTTTTATGTAAAACACAGTACAATAGTTTAAGAGTGTGGGTGACAAGGAAGAATGCGCCAGAAAGAAATGGCGTTTAAAAGCATGTGAAATTCGAAAAGTGTACCAGAAAATGATGGGAGGACATAACTAATTACTTAATTTGATTTCAAAGGCGGTGCAGTGGTTTAAGGAAATGTGGGTGACATCGAATACCACTTAACAGAACCATAGGTAAAGTAAGACTTATGTCTATCCTATCCAGCACAGGCTGAGTCCTTTCTCAGGCAATTCCTATGAAGAGGTTGTGGTTGGATGACTTAGGTTAGTGGAGGTAGCCCAAGTGCTCTTTTTTCCCCTCCATTTTCTTAGGTTAATGAAGGTATCCTTGGTATTTTGCATTGTCCTGATGGAATTTGAACTTCTTGCCAGGGGGGTGTGGCAGGGGAGTGTGGCACTTTGCCACCAGAGAGGTTAATTAACTGATCAATTTAATTAAGTAGTCAATCAAATTGATAAGAGTGAGCATGGGTGGGGCTTATTCCAATAACTCAGACCTGCAAGTGTACCTGTAACAGCAGGGTGAAGGGGTTGGGAGAGTGGGAGGGGGTGGGGGGACAATAGGTTAAGTACCTGTCAATCAAAAGGAAATGGAAGTGATATGGAAAAGCACTTAACAGAACAACAGGTTGACTCAGACCTGAAAGTGTACCTGTAGCAGCGAGGATTGTGGAGTTTCCTGATGGGGGAGTGGGAGGAGTGGGGGAACAATACGTTAAGTGCAGTGACATGAAAAACCACTTAACAGAACAATAGATTAAGACCTGTCAATCAAAGGACAACAATAGGTTTGCCCCTGAGTGCATACCTGCCCTGATGTAGGCAACCTGCACTAACAAAATGTGCTGGCACCCCCCTGGCTCCACTACTGTTGAAGCCACTCACCACAGCACTCCTCGAACAATCGGTAAGTCGTGCAGTTTCCAAAATGTTCGTGCTGAGCCTCTGTGTCATGACAATCTTCCCTCAGTCAAAATTAGATAGATCTTGTGCTTTCCCCATTCTACACATGAACAATACACTTACTGATATTACATGCAAGGAGCATTTGACTGACTAGCAGTCATGCCTCGCCAGGTGATGATGCTATCGCCTGGACGGGTTTATGTCGATAGCATGTCAGTGGTCTTCATGTTCTGGCTGATCGCTGCACATTTGGTATATATTCAGAAATCACATTTAGACGTTCATTGTTTTTAACAGGTTGTAGTGTTCCTCGTGTAAGAAGGAGAGACATTTGCCACACTGTGTCGGAATTCGTTATTCGATAGTAGTAGGATTGCATTCTACCGGGATCAGAGTTGATTGTGTTGTCGATATTGGACGCGATTCCACGACTGTCGTAAGAATACGTTATTGCTGGCTTCAGGGGGTCCGTTCCCATCGACATGCAGGCTCTCTACAGCCTCATGCGATTAAATTCTGAGAGGACAGATATAGTTGTACTGTCTCCTCGTCGGCTGGGGTGGCCGAGCGGTTCTAGGCGCTACAGTCTGGAACCGCGCGACCACTACGGTCGCAGGTTCGAATCCTGCCTCAGGTATGGATGTGTGTGTGATGCCCTTGGATTAGTTAGGTTTAAGTAGTTCTAAGTTCTAGGGGACTGATGACCTTAGAAGTTAAGTCTGATAGTGCTCAGAGGCATTCGAACCAACTGTCTCCTCGGCCATGTGGGACCACACAGTAATGTCGTGTACCTTCATACAGGAAACGAGCTTATTTGTAAAGAAGTAAGTTTCCACACAAACATTGCGATGACAATTGGAGAGCCAAAGACTGTCTGCAGGACGACCATTGTTGCGGCCTTCCTCAATGTGTCGGCAAACGAAATTCACACCAACAGTAATGCATCCACTGGCATCACTTGATAATGGAGTTCTGCATACACCTTCAGGATGGACATATGTGTGTGTGGATTCTCGGAAAAGAATGAACATTGCCAGACTGCATTCATCATCCTCATACAAGCCCAGCATCTTGCGTAATGAGCTGGGTTGCCACTAAGTAAACAATATGATCACCTCCGGTTCACATAACAGGTAATTTGGGCAGCAGCTGTTACATTTGTGAGAGACAGCAAGTGGCTGTGCTCTATCCTCGAGGTCTCCATGACATTATCTTTCAACAAGATGACACAATACCGAATATTTCCCGCCCTGTCCTGACCTAATGCGATACAGAGAGTGTTCTACTGCTGTCCTGGCCAGCACGTTCTCCAAATCTCTCTTCCACTGGAGATGTCTGGTCACGAGTTGCTGTAAGTCCGGTACACCACCACCCGCTAGCCTCTACGATTGGTGGACTCCGGAGCATATTCGTCACAGTACGAAAGGACTTGTCCGTATCTGGGTCCGTTGGACTAAGCACAACCAGTTTAAAACCATTGTTACTAACAGAGGTGTCAGCTCCTAGGCACTAAATTTCTCACCACCTACGAATTTAGTAGTGAGTACTGTCTACATAAAATATTTAAAATGTTGTTACATGCTATCCTTCCTGGTAGAATTGCCAGACACTCGGTTGTTAACGGATTTTTCTATTTTCTCACCAAAATTTTCCTTGCTCCATTTAATTTTTGACACAAACAAACAATCACAATTTGAACAGGCCTTGAAGCCCCACGGAACTGACTGGCCGTCCTGTCAACCTCAGCCCTTAGGGATCACCGGACGAAGATACGGACGGGCATGTCGCCAGCACACCGCTCTCACATCTGTTGTCGGTTATCGTGACCGGTGCCACTACATCTCAGTCGAGTAGCTCCTCAATTGTTCTCATAATGGCTGAGTGCCAACAGCACTCGGCAGACCCGGACATTGACCCTTCCAAGTGCTGGCTACACAACAGGTCTGAATGGAACTGGCGCTATCACTGGGACAAGGCCGTTGGCTTATTTTTTACGCAAATTGAATAATACACAGTTTTTGTCTTTAGGTCTATTACGAATTATATTTTATGTAATAAACGTAATATATATTATATAAATATATATATTGTGAACAAAGATGGTGATTATCTCACAAACTGGCTTAAATTATTTTCTTCGGTACTTGAGCAAGAGATATCAAATATTTTCAAAGAAGCAGGATTTTGTTCAGTATCCCTGGCTCTGATGCTTTTGTAAAGCGAATCTTTTCATTCGAGAAGAGTGAGTGGTGTGACACAAGCAACAGATATTTAACAGATTTAGTGAAGGCAGAACTCCAGGTGACAGTGAAATATGAAAGCATACCCTGTTCATAATTTTTTAAATTTGCAGATAGTGATTTCAGTTATTAGAAAGCTTCAGAAGTCAGTGAAATAAAATTACAATCAATCTGAATCTGATCGAGCGGCCCTTGAAAATTATAAATACGTTCTTTTTGTGTTTCTTACCTGTGTAGTTCCGCAGTATTAATATTTTGTGTACTCTGTTAAACACATAGAAGGTCTATGTAATTTTTCTGGGATATATTATATATGTGTTCTTTAGTTTTGAAAATATTGTTATAAACAAATGACGAGTCGTCACTCTTTTTATTTTACAAAATATTGCAACCCTATTTAATGGGAATTTATCCATTTTACCGGCAGTTGAGCTCCGTGACTGTAGAATATATTATTCTAGTAAATGCAGTGACCAGCCACTTTGTCATGTATTTTTATTGAAGCTCGGGCGTTTCGGACTTTCACCTATCTTCATGTCCGAAATGCGTATCAGTTTAAACGAAAGTGCATATCTACATAGTATTACTTCCTGGTATTTCACTCGTAGTGGCCAGCAGTGTAGATATGAATACAGATAGTTACTAAAACAACTGGAAAGTCTGTATTCCAAACCAAATTCTTTTGTGAGATGGTAATGCTGATAGTTCACGTGCCGGGAGTTTCATTTGCCCTTACTGTGAATGAAGTTAGTATAGCAGGGGATGTATTACGCATTCGTTCCTACAACAAGGTTGATGTCAGCAGTGTTTAAGTGAGGGTAGATTATTGATGAGGGCTTAGGTGGAGAAAGATGGTAAAGTATTTAGTGCAACAAAGTATACTATCCAGTCAGTGATACCATACATGAGTTGTGGTGAATCATCATCATAGGACAGTGTTACTGAACAACAGTCTATACTCAGTGATAAGAATGGCGAGCAATGGTTTCACTCATCCATTTCGCCATGTTACATCGTCTTACGCCGTAAATGATGATCTACTGGTGTATCATGTTTAATTTGGAATGCATCTCTATACCGTATGAAAAAAATAATGCTACATTAAACAAAACTCGGTAGATTTTTGCGTCGCTGCATGTCGACATCATTAAAGCCGGAGTACCAGGGCATATAGGTCAACTATGAGTTTTCTTTAAAGATTCATTCCGGAAGCCAGGTGATGTGATTTAGAGGAAAACACGAAAAGTCAGAGGAAAACTCGAAACCTCATTGGAAAACACGAAAACTCTAAATGAAAATGACCAAAAGAGGCGACAGCCGCATTCCTCCAGAATACAAGTTCGCCGCTTAAACCAGTTTATTATTTATTTATTCATTGTTGAATTTCGTTGTAAGATCCATCATCTAGGTTGGATCGTTCTTTACGCAACATACATCCTAACAGGAAATGTTAAATTTATCAAATAAAGGAGGAAAACACTTAGCTCATGAGACGTATTTGAGGTAAATAAGTCTTTATTTCAAAACCTATATCTGGTTCTAAACGATCAATTACAGCTCAGCACATCCTTACAGCTAAGCTCCACAGGATATAGTCAGCCAGCTACATATTCCTTCACCTCACTCCCTATGATCACATTCATTTCCATATACTTTTACCATAAAATGATTATCATTATACTGTACTTTGTTTTTGCTTACAGCCATTAGCTTTACATTCAAACAACTTGTACATTTTAACATTGTGTGTTTTCATTATTTGCTATGTTTGATACTATCCATCTTTCAGGACGAATTTTTGGTATGTAACACGAGTAAGCTGTGGCTGGCTCATGTTATGCGCTGTATTAAACCTTTGTTGCCATTCTGTGTTTAGTCTCCCATGTTTATCGCGATTGTGCTATTATCCTCTCCTTCTGCAGGCGGCAGCAGAAGTGTGTATCGATATTCGCACCTTGAACTATCTTTGACCTGGTGCTTATAGTTACCGGCTTGGCGGTGTGCGACCAGTCGGTCGGGTGGCATGGACCAGCGAGGAATTCTCGGCGGAGTGTGGTTTGGCCGGGCCCGCTGGCAGTATCTATGTGGTGTTGAGTGTGTGCCACTGTTCCCAATGCCACGAGGTCCATGGCTTACCGACCCTGGACACGAAAGTTGAGTTTTGATTTAACCTACCAGCAAGTCTCATTGTGTCGTCTGGAGTTCGTTGTCGGCTGTTAGGATATTCCCGTGAGCGACAATGGGTTTTCAAGTTGGAAAATTCTACCTACCCTCCGGTGGAGTTTCACTGTATTTGGTTATTTGAATTGAGGTGCACCAGGGGAATCTTCTGTCTTGTGGGCATTAACGTTCCGGTTACCTGACCTAGCCATTGAGCAAATTTCAGGAGTGTTGTTTCCTCATCGTGTTGTTGCTGCCCAGCACGGTGTTGTAGTTTGACAGCTCTATGTATGATTGGTTGTGCGCGCCAATATCTTCTGCGTTGTTCCATTGAACTCCCTGTTTTGCCGGCCGCGGTGGCCGTGCGGTTCTGGCGCTTCAGTCCGGAACCGCGGGACTGCTACGGTCGCAGGTTCGAATCCTGCCTCGGGCATGTGTGTGTGATGTCCTTAGGTTAGTTAGGTTTAAGTAGTTCTAAGTTCTAGGGGACTTATGACCTAAGATGTTGAGTCCCATAGTGCTCAGAGCCATTTGAACCATTTTGAACTCCCTGTTTTGCCCTGGTCGGGTGAAGTGGAAATTATCTTGTCGGTGGGTCCATTGACTATCGGTCATTTGGGTTGTCGTCGGATCGTGAATGGTTGGCCATACTGCCTGTCTCACCTAAGCAAGCGTTAGTGTTTGAATTACAGGCCCATCCACGAACATCTGAGTGCCATTGGGTGTACTGCCCTATTTTTTTTAAATTTGTTCTTGTTGTTTGTACATGAATGGATTCTAGTCACTAGAAATGACCGCTGATAAGCCCTTGGATGTTGGCGCGCTAGGTACATATAGTCTGTGGCCGCGAGCTCAGCTCCGGTTCACCACCGGCAATGGAGGGTGAAGCTTTGACAATGCCAGCCACTCGTGGTGGCGAAACGTCAGTAAAATCATTAGATGAACGTCGGCCGAAGAACCCTAGACAGAAGCCAATTTGTAAGGTTTGGTTTCCTGTATACCGGTGTCCCTTAGTCAGTTGTTTCCGTGCGATTGCCAACTAAGCCGAAAACTGGTTCGAAACAAACAAATACTGGCAGAACAGAAACGTAGTTTGTGTGTTTTTCAACCTTAAATAACAGGCTCTTGTTATAATGACAAAGTAACTTATTTTATAGCAACTGTAGAAACTTTAGAGCACGGAGGACAAGGACAAAACATTATTATTACTGGCCATACGTTTTGTTTATTGTATCATCTCACTTCGTCACTGGCACTGGCCGGCCGTTGTGGCCGAGCGGTTCTAGGTGCTTCAGAGAACCGCGCGACCGCTCCCGTCGCAGGTTCGAATCGTGCCTCGGGCATGGATGTGTGTGATGTCCTTAGGTTAGTTAGGTTTAAGCAGTTCTAAGTTCTAGGGAACTGATGACCTCAGAATTTAAGTCCCATAGTGCTCAGAGCCATTTTTTTGTCACTGCACTATATTGCAACCTAGAGAATCAAGATGAGAGTAACTGGCTATCAACAGGTAAACACAACTTAGATAGGAAGAAATAATTCTGGAAAGCACTTTTTTGCTTTACTTGTATATGCTAGCTTTAACGAACACTTTCAGTTATTTTTCGATTTCCAATATTGTCGTAGTTTGTTATGCAAAAGTAACTTGAACATAATGAGAAAATTACGAATGATAGCAAGTGGAGAACTACTATTCTGCCAACAGCATTCTCAAATGTGTTTTCAGCACAGTGCACAGATGAGTAGCGATACACGTTAGTAAATATGTAATGTGCCAGCACAATTGTAAATCAGCTTCAGTAATGAGTAATTAACCCATCTCCTTAGCCGAAGTCGCTAACACATGCTGATGCAGTGGCACTCGATTTGGAGGTATGCCGGTTCAAATATCGATGGTGGATGAAATTTTCACTGTGAGTATTTGGTCAGGAAAGGAAGAAGAGGTGGTAGTGTAAGGTTCCTGATCCTCAGTCTTTGTGTCAACGGCCCGGGGCCCTATTCTATATCTTTCCGCCATTTTGCCGGTCGGTTCGGTACGCGAGAGCACCGAATAGTCTTGTTTTCTAAACAGAGCCCCAACATTATTTGTTGCCAAACGGTCCTAGTGAACCAAAACACAGTTGTCAGACCGAGCGAGGTGGCGCAGTGGTTAGACACTGGACTCGCATTCGGGAGGACGACGGTTCAATCCCGCGTCCGGCCATCCTGATTTAGGTTTTCCATGATTTCCCTAAATCGCTCCAGGCAAAGGCCGGGATGGTTCCTTTGAAAGGGTACGGCCAACTTCCTTCCCCATCCTTCCCTAATCCGATGAGACCGATGACCTCGCTTTCTGGTCTCCTTCCACAAAAACAACAACACTGTTGTCAGTTCTCCTTGCGCCAACCAACGAAAAGCGCCACAGCGGCACGAAATCTAAGCAGCTAGCAACCGACCCGGGCATGCCATTCTTCACAGTACCGAAAAGTGTGGTTAGAGTACGTAATACTGTTCAAATTTCACTGACCATGGACTTCCATGAAAGCATGATAACGACAGAATATTGATTGTGCTCTGGAAACTGTCGTAAATGTCACATTATGTCATTTTATTCTCATTGACACCGTCGTCTCGTTTTGAATTTTGCGTTTCGGAATGTGAGTTAGGCATAGAGTGTAGTGCTACATTGTACAAATACATCTATAGAAACACCCGAAAAATTCGTCACTTTTTTCTATTTTCCGTCGTTTCTTAGTTGCTTCGAAATTCATGGAGGTATGTTCCGTCTATGCAACTAATTGAAGGCAGTTTGTTTATTGCCATACGCATTACGCTTCCTTTATTGATTATGATGCTTCACAAATAAAAGAAGCGAAATGCGTATGGGAATAAAATGCCTTCAATTAGTTGCATAGACGGAACACATCTCCACGAAACCCGGAAAATTGTTTAAGAGAGTGTCAAACAATAAGAAGATACATAGAATGTGGTTGTAGCTCGCTCCTAGAGATCTAAATGATAAAGTAGCCTACTTCCCTATGTGATACATCAACGATTTGGTTCATAAATACAAAATTTAAAAAAATCGCCTTTTCGAGAGCGTGTGGCGAGTGCAGCTATAGAAGTTCGTTGTAGTTTATAACATGCATCTGATGAACCAAGATGTTTCATATACGGTGGTATAGTCTGAAAATATTGTGGCGGGAACCTTCCATCTCTGTCTACTGTTGTTGAGGATTCGATCGCAGATAAATACTTGTGACACGCTAGAGTATAAAGACGATTGCTGCTGGTTTCATTCGCACTAATTTACGTTGTGCTCTTAGATTCCTGTCTGACCACATTCTAGGAAATCACTACGTATTCCGAAAAAAAATGGTGAATTATTTGTGACAGGAAGTAATATAAAAGTTTCACGCACAATGATTTCATCTTTCATTTCTTAAACATATGGAAGTCACGAAATCAGAGATACTCGTTACTGAGAAAGCGCGCTCTTACGTGTAAATTACTACGAATATTGCCGAAAAATGCCTAACTTTGACGATTAACGATGTCCCAGAATGCAAACGCGAAGAGGAAAAAATTTTTTTTTCGTATCCAGCGGTATACGAACCTACGCCCCTTGCCACGTTACCAATTTCGCTATTACAACTCGCATGCTGTTACCGCTTTATTTTATGGAATTCAAGTCGAGAGAGATACAGGCTGACGTCATTGCCAAATGATGCTGTCGTAAGCCGTAATTGGATGAAATTTTGGAAGGTTTTCTATAAGACTTCACACAATTCCTTTGCATTGTTACTTAAAAGTTTTAAACGCGTTTCGATAATTAATAAGTAAACCATTTGCGGAAAAGAGTACGCGAAGTCACTAGTAATTTCAGCTAACACTCATGTAATATACGTAAGCAGAGCCGATGTCTTGACATTTAATGATTAAACTCTTAATTGCATAAAAATTAGTTATTTTGAGAGAATATTAACTGAAAACTTTTTTGATGTTGTAATCATTCACAGTAACAACCTAACCTAACTATATTTTTAACAAAGGAAAATAGTCTACTATGAACTCACTTTCCAACTGGACACATCCTGTGGTGATTCTTTAGTAACACAATCACTAAATCCAAAGCTAAAACCGCACAATATGTTTAAAATATCAAATTAAATGTGTAAATAAACCACAGCTAACCGAACGACAGGGCTGTACCGAAATCCAAAACCTGTCGGTACAGTTGTTAAAAAATCGGCGGGAGGACCATTCGCTAACAGGTCTCAGAAGCTTACTGAATAGGAAATTCCGATAAACAACCGAAAATGACGTCGCTACCGAGACTAACCTACTGCACCGATCGGTATGAACAATATACTTCAGACTAGGGCCCCTGGATTAAAATCTAAACCACTCCGCAGTGACTCATTAAGTGAGTGCGTGTGTGACAGTTGATGGTGATCCGTCTGTCGAATGGGGTCATTAAGCTTGGCGACCCCATGGTGCTGTTCGTGAGGAGTAGGCTATGCGCCAGCTTTGGTTTCACCCTCTGCCTTTCATCCGTAACAACGCATATCCAATGCTACTCTGTACAATCACGCATCACATGGCACAGATACACACTTAACACATCATAACAGGTTGGAGGAAGGCAACGGCACGCTGTCTCCACTAGGACGTTGCCATGAGCGATGGTGCAGGATTCCTGCATCTACTCCCTCTGTGCTCATATCCTGAGCATTGATATATTTATTGTAATGTATTATAAATCAAAGAAATTTGTGCATTTTAAGGGGAACAGCAGAACTCCTACATAAGTTGTAAATGATTAGCCTATTTATTCATTTATCTTTGGTACTTAATCGCATCATTTGTGACATATGTAAGATGTCGATGTCAGGTCAAATACCTAGTAACGACTGTTGGAATGGCGCACTGATGTTCTGGACAAGGTCCTAATATTTTGCCATTTCCTTCCTCTGTCCTGTTATGAAGTGGCAAGAGTATATGTGTACTTTTTCGGTGAATGTAAGGGCTCGTGCATTTCTCTTATTTTGAATAATTAAGGTCTGAAAAAAGGAAGAAGGTGAAATGGTCGCTATCACTGAACAGCACTAAGGACACATTGAACGAAACGTTCTCATGCACCGCTTGAATAACCATCATCAACGTACATGGTGTCACTACCCCGATATATTGCGAAGAGGCTTCGACTTTAAAAATCGACATTAGCGATCAACACCACCTTTCCTCTCTTTCGCTGTTAAATAACGGTGTAAAAAATTCTTTCGAGACCAAGATTCCAATTGGCAGTGTCTGTGTTGATTGTCACTGAACTAGATCGTTTATTAGCGAACATATCTATGGATGCAGGAAACATACTCATCCGCACGTGAGACCATTACCGTATGTGGGGCAAAGCTTCAACATTTTCTCTTCCAGTTAGTTAACACAAAACACACCACACCCATCAGGACGAGGTGAGATGGTGTGTGTGTGTGTGTGTGTGTGTGTGTGTGTGTGTGTGTCATTAACTGATCCAGTCCTGTGAAGTTAGTCACTATGGCCTTAATATATTGGTACTGTCGACGGCTGAAAGCAAGGGGAACCTCTAGACCTTAATTTCCCGAGAGCATGCAGCTCTACTAAATAGGTTAATGATGACTGCATTGGCAAGCTGTTGTGGCTGAGTGGTTCTAGGCGCTCCAGTCGGGAACCGCGCTGCTGCTACGGTCACAGGTTCGAATCCTGCCTCGGGCATGGAAGTGTGTGATGTCCTTAGGTTAGTTAGGTTTAAGTAGTTCTAAGTCTAGGGGACTGATGACCTCAGATGTTAGGTCCCATAGTGCTCAGAGCCATTTGAAGTGCCATTTGATGATGGCATTGTCTTGGGTAAAATATTTCGGAAATGAAATAGTCTTCCATTCGAATCCCCGAGCGGGACCTACTTAGAAGGAATTTGTTATCAGAAAAAACAAAACTGGCCTTCTGTGGGACAAGTCGTGGAATGTTTGATCCGTTAATCGTGTAGGTAGGTAAGAGATTTTGGAAAGGGAAACGCGTAAGTTGAAGTTGGTTATAAGGGAAATTAGTCAAGTGCTATGGAAGGAAGGACAGGACTTCTGTTTCGGTGAGTAGAAAGCTATAAATACAAAATCAGATAGGGACCATACAGGAATAGAACTTAATAATGAGTAGGAAAATATTTCTCGGCTAAGCCACTATGAACAGCACTATCGTAGCCAAGATAGAATGAGGCTTAACCCAACACGACAGACCAGATTTATATAGTTTTTAGCTCCGCATATGATCAAGAGTTTGAAATGCATGAATGTATGACTGTATGACGAGTGAAAAGAAATTACTCACATTATTAAGGGAGACGAAAATTTAAATGTGATCGCGGGCTGGAATTCTATAGTAGGAAAAGGCAGAGAATAGAGAGAAAGAAACAGAAGAACATGGAATAGGAAAAATGAATGAAATGGGAAGCTTCCTGTCAGGGTTTTGCACAGTGCACCATTTAATATTTGCTAACACTTAACAGTCATGAAAGACAACCTGTCTGTTCCCTTCTGTCTGTTTTTTAGGCCGACGTTTATTTGCTGATTTTTCTGACGTTTCGCCAGCATGAGGGGCTGTTGCTGTCAAAGCGTCACCCTCCATTTTTGGCGGCGGATGGAAGGTAACGCTTTGACAATGCTACCTATTCATGCAGGCGGAACGTCAAAAGTCGTCAAACAGGAGCCAACAGGCAAATCATTGACAAGTGGCCACTAAAGCCTAACAAGTTTGAATGACGCAAGACTGTTGTACATTTGAAAGCGATGTGTGGACATCGCCCATAGATTTCAGATCGATTACCTAATATTAAGGCAGAGATTTAGTAATAGGAACATTACCAGGTGCAGTTGTGGACTGACCATAAGCTATAGGATATGAACTGCAGATTAGAACTTAATAAATTGCAGAAAGATTAGAAATTAAGGAGATGAGACCTTGATGAATCGAAAGAACCGTTTATTGTTGAGAGTTTCAAAGGGACCATTAGGCATTGCTTGATTGAATCAGGGAAAGCGAATACAATACGGAATGTGTATCTTTCGGAGATGAAGTAGCGACAGATGCAGAGAATCACTGGTAAAATGATAACGCCCTATTGCAGTCCTCGTATAACACGCGAAATGTTAAATGTAATTGACGAAAGGAGAAAATATAAAAATGCATCAAACAAAGCAGGCAAAATGGACTAAAAATGACTGAAAATTGAGATTGACAAAAAGTACAAAATGGCTAAGTATGTAAGGCTAAACCAATGAAAGATTGCAGGAGAAGGGATAACTAGGGATAACATAGATACGTACAGGAAAATTAAAAATACCTTAGGAGAAAAGAGAAGAAGCTATAAAAATATCAACAGCTCAAACAGAAATCCAGAACTAAGAAAAGAAGGCACAACTAGAAAGTGAAAGGAACATGTAAAATGGTTATACAACGGAAATTGTCGTGGTGACAACATTATAAAAAGGGAAGTGAAAGTAAATGAAAATGAGACGGGACATAAGACACCATAAGGCGCTCTGCAAGAGCCAAGAATATCTACGATGCTCTAATTTCCACCAAAACAAACTAACAGCTCTCTGCCTGCAACTCGTCTCCATTACAGACGCTACGTATAGCGCAGCCACCTATCGGAACTTCATGGCACTATAGGGGCTGAAGTGGGATTCCACGATGTCGTACGAAAAAGTCCACGTTTTATCAACCGAAACTGGGCGAGGAAAAAGTGTTTGATTACTTACAGAATGCCACTCTTAGATTAGAAAATGGTAATGTCCGAAGTAGACAGTATATAAAATGCAGACTGGCGGTACAAAAAAACTATTTCTGGAAAACGCGAATCGGTTAAGATCGAATATAAATTTTAATTTTAGGAATTCTGTTCTGGAGGTAGGGATGCACTCCAACGACACCGGCTGATACAGCGACGAAACGCCGGGACTGGCGCCAGACCTGCACACGACTCAACGCCACCATCCCTATCAACTCCTCCAAGTACTGGTCCACCTTCCATCGCCTTACAGCTTCCCAATCCGCTCCCCACTACCCCCTTCTCCACAAAGACCGCACCCTTCCTGACGACCTCAGCAAGGCCAATCACTTAGCTTCCCACCTTTCCGAGGTTTCTCCATCCCAGATGATACCCACTTTGATTATTCTCTTTTCCCCCACCATCATGGGATGTGCCGATACCTCAGTTGCTCCACTTGCTCCTAGTCTCCAGTACTTGGGGCAGTTGCCCCCCTCTGACATCAACATTCCAATCACAGCACAAGACATTACACTTATCCTCCAGTCCAAACACAACACGGCCCCTGGTCATGACTGTGTCACCTACCACCGCCTTTGAGAAAGCCCCTATTCCTTCCTCACTGTCCTTGCCCATCTCTATAACGTCATCCTCTCTACTGGCTTCTACCCTGTACTGTTGAAGACTTCGCGCGTCCTCTTATTCCTCAAACCCAAAAAACCCCTTCTGCCGCCTCTTCCTATTGTCCCATCTGCCCCACCTCCATCTTCAGTAAGGTCTTCGAATCCATCCTTTCCTGCCGTATCCATCAGCATCTTAATCAACACCACCTCCTCCCCCCTACCCAATGTGGCTTCCGACCCTCCTTGTCTCCTGAAGACCAACTCCTTAACCTCGTTCACCTTCTCTCCCTCCTGCTCAACTCCCGTCGCTCCGCCATATTTGTTTCCCTCGACCTCCAAAATGCCAATGACTGTGTATGGCACCCTGGTCTCCTCTTTAAACTTCAAACCTATGCCCTGCCTATAAATTTTGTCCATCTGGTCGCTTCCTTCCTCACGCGCCATCCTTCCTATGTCACCCTCCACAACAACAACTCTCATATCTTTTATCCCCCAGGGCCCTGTCCTCTCCCCTCTCCTTTATCTCTTGTATACAGCTGATATGCCCAAGCCACACCCACCTGTCCACCTTCTCCAGAAAGCTGATGACACCACCTTCCTGGCTCTCTATTTTACCCTTCAACGGTCCCAACGCACCCTCCAAACCCACCTTAATCAGTTCACCACTTGGTGTAACCAGTGGTTCCTCCGTCTCAACCCCTCCAAAACCCAGGCTATCATCATAGGCCGCACCAACCACTCCTTCTGTCTCCATGATTTCTACCTGAACCTTTATGGTCATCCCATCCAACTCACCCCCACCTTGAGATACCTTGGCCTCACCCTGACCGTCACCTCACCTGGACCCCTCACCTGCAGACCACTCAGAAGAAAGCCCATTCCTGCCTCCACCTCCTGAAACACCTGTGTGGCCAGACATGGGGATTGCATCCTTCCACCATCCTCCACACCTACAACTCCCTCATACATCCTATCCTCTGTTATGCCTGGAACTCCGCATCCACCCGCTTTTACAAGGCCCTCCAAATCCTTGAATGCCATGCGCTCCGCCTTGCCTTCCGTATCTGCCTTCCTTCCCCCACACGGGTCCTGTATGAACTCATCCCCTTCCCCTACCTCCTCCTGTTCCTCCAACATCTCTGCATCCTTTACATTGTGTGCAGGCTTGATCCCCACCCCCTGGTTTCCTCCTTCCTCTCCATCCCCCGCCCGTTGCCGTTTCTCTATCGCTGTATCCCTCCCTCTCTCCACCTCCACATCCTCCATCTCCTTCATCAGTGCAATTTCCGGCACCTTCCTCTCCCGGATGATGAACTTTGCCGTGACATATACCCTTCCTTCCAACTATAACCTGGCCTTGTTCCCTCCTTCCCCAGGGTCCCCTTTCTTCCTCTCCCCTCCTCCTCCCTAGAGAGGATTTTCCTCCTCCCCCCTGAGCCCCTGCCCCCATCCTTTCCTCTTTCCCTCCTTCGTACCTCCCTATCTGGGCCTCTCTGGCGCGCCCCCTACCCATCTCCCCCCTCTCTTCCCCTCCCTCCCTCATCTCCTTGCGCCTGGCAGATCCTCTGTTTTGATCATTGTCAGTGTGCCACGTCAGTGTTGTGTTTAGTGCTGTTTCTCCTGTGCGTCAACAGGTGTGCTTTTAATTGTGTGCTGGCCGTGTACTTCGTTTTACTGGCAGTGTTTGTTATGTGCTATGCTATCTATTGATACTTTTATGCTCCGGTCATACTGCGCCTTGTGTTCTTTTAATTGTCCAAGTGTGTGGTTTTTTGTGTGTGCTACTTTTTTATGGTTTTTATCTCCATTTTACAGTCACCTCTTTTTTGTCTATTGTGTTCCATGATGTTCCCTCTTTTCTGCATCTATGATCACCTTGTTTTCTCCTTTGTTATTTTTAAATGTCTTCTATTGTTTGTTCTATGTCTTTCGGCTGTAGAGAAGTGTATATGCTACTGCCAGCCTGCCCCGATGGGGAACTGAAATACAATAAAGGAAAAACAAAATCTAGAGGTGATCGTCTAGAATGTTGGCTTGTGCCAAAGTAAAATGGCACAACACGACTAAAACACAGGATCGGTTGATAGGATATATCCTGTGGCATCAAGGAAACGTCAGTTAGGTAATAGAAGGAAGTGGGGCGGGGGAGGGGTGGCATAAACTGCATGGGGAAACCAAGTCTTGAGTACAGTAAATATGGTCAAATGGATGTAGGTTGCTGTAGTTATTCAGAGAGATGTGGCTTTCACAGGATATACGAGCATGGAGAGCTGCAACAAACTGGTCTTGGTGCTGAAGACAACAATCACAACTCCAGCAGAAAACAAAATTTGTATTAATTGTCACAAAAAGACAATGAGATATTTGGTAGCAAGATGAAGGTTGGTAGATGTCAGAAGTTCGATAGTAGATACACTTCGTTCTGTAGTGAACATCAAAGGCGTTTGTCTTGACTAAGTGAGTCAATAAGAATATTTCTAGATGACAAATGAATAATCAAAAATTTGAAATCTACGGTTGTAAATAAGGTAGATAAATGTTAGTAGAATAACAAGCTATCGGACTAGTATAGGTCCAAATGTATTAATGTCACGGCAGAGTCTATCCAGCAGACTGAGAATTTTAGTATTGACGTCGCAAATTATGGAGTCTCTGATGGAATCATCAGTAAGATGACTTTTGAAATGCCTGCAGCAACTATCCAATGTACGGAAAAAAGGAAACCATTCTGAATTGTAATTTGCATAATTAATAGGTGAGCCGGAAGCACTGGGTTCTCTTTCGACAGTTCTTTTCAGTGAATTTCCAGCACACCATGATACTGGCTCACAAATTTCACTGTTTTGCAATTATTAGGAAAATATCAATTCAGTGTTTCCCTTGCTTTTTACACGAACACTCAGCATTAAAACTACTTTTCTTCTTCTCACAATAGAAGTCTCTTTTCAAACACCGGGCCAACATATTGTACAGCAATATTTTTCTTTGAGTCTAGTAATTAAAGAAAAGGAAAGTGTATTAAATTGTGATTCGTTCCAAAACTCTATAAATGGAGCAGAAAACTGCTAGTATTAGTCCATCTGCCGCTTGTCTAAAATACGAGAGTTATTTCTTATTCAAGTTTAATATTTTACCCTCGGTTATCCTGCGGTTTATATTTCCGGGATGTTGTTGCTACTGGCCGCGGTGGTCCTGCGGTTCTAGCGCGCAGTCCGGAACCGCGCAACTGCTACGGTCGCAGGTTCGAATCCTGCCTCGGGCATGGATGTGTGTGATGTCCTTAGGTTAGTTAGGTTTAAGTAGTTCTAAGTTATAGGGGACTGATGACCACAGCAGTTGAGTCCCATAGTGCGCAGAGCCATTTGAACCATTTTTTTGTTGTTGTTGCTAAAGACGATGCATGCTTGATTAAGGGAATTGTGGTAATTGGTGGTGTAACAAGTGAAGAGTCAACGTTATGCAGAGATCCTGATACTTTTTCAGTTGCACGTGTGTGTAAGCTTTCTCTTCGTTAAGTTAGTGGATACAACAAAGGATAATTGGATGATTTTTTACAATCACAACTATGGCCTGTGGTACGAAAATACTTACGTGGAGTGTTTCCTTGGTGATAGTATGAGTTTTCTAAGATTCAGAAAGTCCCGATGTCTAAATTTGATATTACCGAAATACAAATGTTACAAGTGAAAATGGCAGATCTTCTTATTTAATGTCGGTGTATTGACGATGATCAGAATCCAAATAGGCACATTTATGTACTAATGTTATTTATTTTTCAACCTGCACGATGTGATATGTCTGAAGAATTTGTGCAGTTGCGATTCGCACCTGAAGATGGCGAGCTAACACCTTTAAAATATTGTGCAGTTCACGTGTCGGCATCCGACCCAAAGTAAGAGAACCTTTCAAGCGAAGTGCGGTCGAAAAACGTGAATACGGGCACGACACGGTCGCACTAAGTTCTGCGGTATCCGTTCGAACAACCCCGTTGTTGTTCGAACAAAATCAGAGCTAGAGATAGTTCTTACCACGATATTATTTTCAGTATCGACATGTGTCTCATACACAAGACTTATCACATGGGTACACGAAAAGAAATCATACCAAAACTGACATAGTGCTTATTTTGGAAAGAATCTGTAATCAATGACTGAACAAAAAAGTTTACTGTTCGTCTAGACTGCATATATGACTAACGTTATGAGCAGTTTCTGTTCTATCGAATCATATTTCGATCTGCATATGTTGGCTGCAATGACGTAGCATGCATATTTCTTGTACACACTGTTAGATTACTCTCGTAGCCGGCATACATGGATCTGAAGATGGTTCAATGGCACCGAAATATTTGTAATATACAGAATGTAGTCTTCACGGACAATAAAATTTGTTCAAAAAGAAATTAAGTGACTTCGGTTCAGATGAAAGAGCTGGCCACTGAACTGGAAGTTCTCTTCGTATGCACTTTCAGATCTTCATGAGTAACATGTGCAAAGTTAGGTGTGGCCCCAATATATTCGTGCATGAAGGTGCACGAACAACAAACTCACAATAGCAACAAACATAACTGTTTAGCTACTTCTAAGAGGCATACTGAGAAGGAATCCAATTATAAAGATGAACAACATATCTACGAAAAGGAAAGCTATGACGAGACACCTTGCATTTGTACTGACGAACATTTACACTTGAATCAACATGCCAGACTGACAACTAACAAAGAGACGAAACTTCCACGGCTGAACACTATAAGATACAGACTACCTATTCAGACAATGAAGACATATTACACAGCACTCAGTGAATCAAGAACTTGTTTTGCGGCTTGTGCTTGGGCCCGTCTATTGTGGCTAGGTACGCATAAAAACATTGCGAGGCGCGGCCAGAGGGGTATTCTGCTCAGCATGTCTGAGGCTTTCGGCGCGAGCTCGATTGAGGCGCTGTGCTTGGTACTCGGAGTCTTTCCTATAGATATTACAATTCGCCAGAGAGCAGCTGCTTCTGGCGGAAGAGGGGGAGATGCGACAAAATATGTGAAATAACTGGAAAAGACGAAACCGACAAACGGAAATTAAGCAAGTGGAGAACTGATATATGGCAGGCAGAATGAGGCACAACTGACCAGGGAAAACGAGTCTACTCTTTCATCCCCAATATACGAGAGCGGCCTAAAGTAGACTCACACTGTGCCTGTGGTGAGAATGGCTCACCTGAACACATAGTGCTCATCTGCGATGCCCTGGGACACGTAAGACCGAGTTTAGGAAACCAGGATATAGGACGGTTAACACGCAGATAAGATGACTGGAACTCTATAAACAACGTTGCAGACGAAGTATCGCGAGCACTGCATGCGGCATGCAAACAGGAGAGACCATACGCTAGAATAAGACAGGCTCCACATTGGATCAGCAGTACATAGTAAACGACACAGACACGGAATCGGATGCTATTTCGCACACAGGAAGTGAAGACGAGATAAACATACAAACATAGCAAAAGTAAGCGAAGGTTCTACAACACTAAATCGAATTGATTTGAAATTGTAACACTCTGTGTAGCTGTGTGTTATACCATTTCATAGTATGTAACACTATCTGAAGAACCGTGCGACTGCTTCGGTAGCAGGTTCGAATCCTGCCTCGGGCATGGATGTGTGTGATGTCCTTAGGTTAGTTAGGATTAAGTAGTTCTAAGTTCTAGGGGACTGATGACCTCAGCAGTTAAGTCCCATAGTGCTCAGAGCCATTTGAACCATTTGAACCTATCTGAAGATGTGACATTTCTTCTTCTTTCGGTGCATCAGGTGTGACTGGCTTGAAGTTTTACTGAGCCCTCGCACTTGATGCAGCTGACTATGACATTTTAAATCAACTCTCAATCCCCACTGTTACCCTAAGTTCGGAAACACATTATAACCTGACGTGTAACAGATGTAACCACACACACAGAAGGAAAGACATCATATCTAAGTCCAATTACCATAAGTTCGGAAACACATTATAACCTGACGTGTAACATATGTAACAGATGTAACCACACACACAGAAGGAAAGACATTATATCTAAGTCAAATTGCCATCTCTTGTTTCTTCTATTAAATACACTTTTAATTTTAATTTAAAATACGTCCACAACATATTATGTATCTTATTTATTATCATTATCTAACTTAGCAGCAAGTTAAAATTGTGTACATGCATTTGTAATTACTCTATACATTTTTATCTCTTTTTTTTAATTTATCCTTTTGTAAAATTTTCCAACAACAAAGATGTACTTGTAATAAAACTGAATTTGTATAATATAACATGTAAAATCACACAATGTGCGACCTGCTATAGAACAACAGGCAGCAGGTCCTTACTTGAGAAATAAATAAATAAATCTCGAAAATCTAATTACACGATCTCCAGAGCTGGTGTTCTAAGGCCAATTTAAATACACTCAGCCTTCTACCATATCGATCGTGAAAACACGTTCTAATTAGCTATAAAGTAGCGTTTCCTCGTGTGCGGGAAGGGTGTCAGTAAGATGTTAGTGAAAAATATTCTCTACGATTCATTTTACAGTGATCTTACGTATTGATAAGTATGCAGTTATTATATCCTTTTAGAGCAGTTAGTAAAAAGTGCTCCAATTCACCAATTTGTCATATAGAAAAGAAAACAAGAACAATCTGCAGAACTTTATAACTGAATTACAGAAAATAGTTTTTAGCAAGTTTTACGAAGGTTCTACACGCGGAACAAGTTAATGTATGGAAACTATTGTTGTAGAGCTATTAGATGCTTACCTACTAGTGAGCAGCGCATGTTGTCATCACGGTCGTCAGACGAGACTGTAATGCCGGCAACCTCAACGCATGCGTAAGCGGGGTCAGCCAGTAGGAGAGAGCCGGGAAGAGATAAGGGAGAAATAACTGACAGTTTAGTTCACAAGGATTTATGCCCTCTGTTTCTTGCAGAGGCATCGACCTCTTCGAAAACAGAATACACATTTCAGTCAAGAAATATGGAAAACAGCCCCGGACAGGTGTGCGTGTTAAACCACCGCTGCCGGAAGGGGGAGCTGCGCTGGCCCCGGTTCGAATCCGCCCTGCGGATTAACCGTGAGGGTCGGTGTGCTGGTCAAACTGTATGTGGTTTCGAGGTGATATCCCACATCCCACTAGCTGAATACTGGGCTGATACCCAAGTATCGCCTCTCTAGCACAATTCGGAAACATTTGGAAAACTTTCACTCACTTCCATCTTGAATAGCAACACGCAGACAGTTGGACTACACATATTCCGTGTCGGAGGGTAACCAGGTGGCGACAGGTTGGACATCCGGCCACAACTTAAATTAACAATATCCATTAATACCGGGCCGTCCCTGCGCCGTTGCAGGGCAAAGGCACGAGAAAAAGAAGAAGAAGAAAATGTCAGGGAATATGGCAACTACTTACGATATTTACGATACTCTAAACAATTGTGAAATTTGAATGATGTCACAAGAGAAAAAACTGAAGTGTTTCTTTCATTACGTTGTACAAGAAACGTGTCTCTTATCGCTAATATTAACCTCACTATTAACAAAACTTTAGTGTTAAATTCGCTTCACTGCTATTATTATATTCGGGTCGGTGGTAAAATGTAGTCTCACAGTAAATGCGGATCTGACCCCATAGGCTACACAGGGGTTATAGCAAATGAAACTTCCCACAGTAAAGATGTGCCGAGATAAAGAAACTCGGTGGATGTGTGGAACCACTTTCCTTAGTACACCTTGAGGAATCTTGCTAATAGCAGTTCTCCTGCTTAGTTTCTTCTCCGTCAGTGGCGAGCTCTAACGTTTGGTCCATAAACCGTGACAAGTCGGTAGGTGTAAATGCTCAGCATAATAAGAATTGGAAAATGTTAGGATGCCAACTAAATTTCTTTCATTTCATTAATCGCAAAATGAATTAAACGATTTCTACAGCCAATCTATCGTTAATATTCATAACAAGATTCCCGGTCACTGACCATTAGTTCCCAAGCATCGCAAAAGTCACAAAAATGCTTCACGCGGTCTTAGAATCACCAAGAGATGGCACAAATATGTTTCCCGAGAAAACTTTAACAATTAATTCCGTTTTTATGCGAAGTTGTACTTCACACACCAGTTCGCATGTTGCCACCACGAAAATCGATCGTAGGCTGCCTTAAATTAACACAACATCGCACAAGTAAGTCATCCGAGGCAATTTTTCAACAAACTGTTCTGTCTTTACACGAGAGCAGATTTTATGCATGGATTCACGTATTACCGATCGTAGACTAATAGTGGGCTGTCTTAGCCGTTCGGCCCTCTCAGGGCGCACTTGTGATTCGTGCCAAGTTTAAAGCTAAAATGAGGGTTTCATGTATCCTGTTAAAATTAACAGCTGTTTCATGGTATTTTTCCCCACAGGAGAGATGACAAATGTCTTCAATACTCATAACAACATTTCAGGTCATTAATCATTGTCACAGCCGACAGTGGAATGAATGTCAGAAATATCGTCTGCACAGGGACACACAGTGATCCTACGAGTGGCTACTTCTCGTAACTGAATTGAGCCAATTTCCTTACCTCGCGCCTTGTACACGTTGCCCCGGTTGGTTTCTTCTACGTCGGTCACGAGCTCTAATGTTTGCGCGATAAACAAAATGGTTCAAATGGCTCTGAGCACTATGGGACTTAACTTCTGAGGTCATCAGTCCCCCAGAACTTAGAACTACTTAAACCTAACTAACCTAAGGACATCACACACATCCGTGCCCGAGGCAGGATTCGAGCCTGCGACGTAGCTGTCGCGCGGTTCCATACTGTAGCGCCTAGAACCGCTCGGCCACTCCAGCAGACTGTTCAGAGGAAACCTAGCAGCCCACCTCTAAATTGCTTCGACGTCTTTATTTAATCCGACCTGGTACGGATCGCATACACTCGAGCAGTAGTCAAGAACAGGTCGCACTAGGATCGAATATGCGGACTCCTTTACAGATGAACCACACTTTCCTAAAATTCTCCCAGGAAACCGAAATCGACCATTCAGCTTCGCTACCACCGCATACTCATTCCATTTCATATCGCTTTGCGACATTACGCCCAAATGTTTAAACGACGTGACTGTCTCAAGCAGGACACTAATAACGCCGTATCCGAACAACACGGGTTCGATTTTTCTACTCATCTGCATTAACTTACATTTTTCTGCATTTAGAGCCAGCTGCCATTCATCTCACGTACTAGAAATTTTGAATTGTGTCTAAGACACTGCTACCTCTGAGGCTGAGGCGGAAAGATAGCATGCCTAGAGGACATGCAGATACAGCTTACCGCCATCTATCGGACTTAGAGAAAGGCCGACTTATTGGTATGAGGGACATAGGAGCGTCATACCAACAATAAAAAGGGAGATCATTACAGAAGGAGTAGAAGCTTGGCTTGTTTCAAGCATGGGAAAAGAAGTCGGCCTGCCCCTTCAGAGGAATCATCCCGGCAATTGGCTGGAGCGATTTAGGGAAATCACTGAAAACGCAGATGTGGACGGTCGGACGCGGATTTTAACCGTCGTCTTCGCGAATGCGAGTCCACTGTGCTAACCTTTGCGCCACCTCGATAGGTTTCATGCTGACAGAGCTCACAGATAGTTGGCTGTAGTACAATGAGTGCAGAAAGAATGCTAACGAGGTGAAAGTCGGACAACAACGTGGCAATGAGTAGGCGCAGGTCATATAGGCGATCTACACCGCGAGATGATTGTAGGGTTGCTCGGCTGTCTCTGACAGATAAACGGATGACAACAGCTGAAACACAGACAGAGCTTATTGGACAGAATGTCACCACGAACTCCCTGGACCAGAGTACTCGAATACAATTGCGCAGGCTTCCGTGGAGAGAGTCAGTTGACATAGAAGTTTTCTGAGTATCGTACCGTGTCACAATGTAAAAAACTGTACTGGAGAAACCGATGTACCGACCACGGGTACAGTGACCTCCTTCTGGGTCTACAGATGCGTTTTAGCTGTGAGGAGTCCCTTATATTTTGTCATTGCCGCTCACTGAGCATGCCGTTAAATCATAATTTTAGAAGGTAGTGGCTACGACTGGCCACTTGAGGCGAAAGAAGCGGGAACTTTATCATAATAGGTTGCTACGGTGGAAGGAATGGGGATCTGCTGTTGTCTGTTGTCGCTCATCTGTGGATAAGGCATGGGCTCTCGTTTCCCTCCTGCAGGACGCAGGCCGCGCGGCGGCATTTAATCCGATAAGAAAATAAATTTAACGAAACCTGCGTACTGGCTAAGCAGCCAGATCTGAAAAAGTGCAACATAAGAGAAACCATAGAAATAATAAAACACCCTAACAACAGAAACGGAGAGGATGGATACGGGCTTGCCCCAGCCGCCAGTCCTCAAGAGTCCAACAGGCGGCACCAGTAACACGTGACGCGAGCACTGCTCCAGCAGGTGGACAGCAGCAGCTCACGCCACATTCACCGATCACCACCAATCGTAGCAAACAATGCAACAGCAGCAGCTCCACCGTAGCAACCTGTTATAATAAAGGTCCCGTTCCGTCCGCTTCAAGTGACGAATCATAACTGCGAGCTTTCAAAATTTTGAGGTAATGTCATGCTCAATGAGCATCAGTGGCTCCAGAAGGTGGCCACTAATGGTGGCCGAAACGTTGTTTTTTTCTTTTTTTATACATTATGAAGCGGTACGATACTCTGAAACCGTTTATGTCAAGAGTACTGGAAGCTGGGCAGAGGCCTCGAGTCGCCACACATCTTTTTCCACTGATTCCATGTCACAGGTGTCGAGCCTGAGTCAACTGGGATATAGAGTGGCATTCCCGGGTGTGCAACGGCAAGTTTCGTTAATGTTTGCGGCAGTCAGATCGACGCCAACGGATCCAGAGGCGAAATATCGCACGAAGCAGCGATCGTCGAGACCCGTGCAGTTGTGATGTGGGTAGCTGTTCAGTATAACAGGGCTGGTTTGGTAGTAGTTGATGAGGACTGAGTGCTCATCAGTATGTGGCAAGAATAATAAACCCTGCTTCTACCTCATCTACACGATTACTCTGCGTCTCACTCTCGAACAGCGCGTGGGGAAAACGAACCCTTTCCGTGCGAGCTCTGATTTCTCTTATGATATTTTGATGATAAATTCTCCCTATGTAGGTGGGCGCTAAAAAAAATATTTTCACACTCTGAGGAGAGAGTTGATGATTGAAACTTCGTGAAAAGGTCCTACCGCAGCGAAAAACGCCTTTGTTTTAATGACTGCCACCTCAATTCGTGTATCATATTCGTGGCACTCTCTCCCCTATTTCACGGTAATACAAAACGAGCTGCCCATCTTTGAATTTTTCGATGTCATCCGTAGTAGACCTGCTACATCTTCTGAGTGTTCTGCCAATAAATCACAGTCTTTGGTTTGCTTTTCGCACAACATTATATATGTCATCATTCCAATTTAATTTATTTGTAATTACAATCCCTAAATATTTAGTTGAGTTTGCAGCCTTTAAATCTGTATTGTGTAACCAAAATTTAGCAGATTCTTTTTAGTGGTCTTGTGGGTGACTTCACAGTTTTCATGACTTAGAGTCAATTGCCACTTTTTGTACCATACAGCTATCTTGTCTAAATCAGTTTGCAATTCGTTTTGATCATCTGATAACTAAATGACTTTACATGACGGTAGATAGCAGCAGCATCTGCAAACACACTAAGAAGACCACTCAGATTTTCTCCAAAATCGTTAATGTAGATCAGGAACAATAGAGGGCCTATAAAACTTTCTTAGGGAACGGCAGATATCACTTCCGCTTTATTCGAAGACTTTCCGTCAATTATTACGGACTGTGGTCTTTCTGGTAGGAAATAAGGAATCCGGTCACACAGCAGAGACGTACTACCTGTTGTAAGACCTTTCATGACCAGGTTTCCAAGTAGCAGATTCGCCCAAAATAGTGAACGACTCCACTCGGCTTCGTGGTGTAACACATTACATGACTAACAGTGTATTTGATAGTTTAACAGTTGGTAGTTGGCAGGTGAACACCTGATGATAATGAGCCGAGTATCGTGTATCTGTCAGTCCAGGAGTAAACGAAGATAGTGCTGATGTAAGCATTAACCTGGAAAGGGAAGGAAGGATGGGTGGATAGTGTTTACCGTCCCGTCGACGACGAAGGCACTAGAGACGGGGCACAAACTTGGAAAGGACGAGGACAGAGAAGTGAGCTTTTTTCAAAAAAACATCCTCGAATTTTGCCTGAAGAAATTTGGGGAAATTGGAAAACCAAAATTCGGATGGAGGGGAGGGGTTTCGAACACTGCTCCTTCCAAATGCGATTCTAGTGTCCTAACCACAGCGGCGTCTCGCTCAGTCATTCACATAGAAGACAGGAAGCAAGCAAGTTTTCAGTTGGTCGTCCAGTCAATAATGAGTACAATGGAAACGGAGCACATGCGCGGATTATATAATACACTGGGGTGACAAAATTCACAGCAAGTTTTCAGTTGGTCGTCCAGTCAATAATGAGTACAATGGAAACGGAGCACATGCGCGGATTATATAATACACTGGGGTGACAAAATTCACCTGACCCCTCCTATTACTGTATCGGACCGACTTTTTCCTGTTATATGGCAGCAACTCTACGTGGCACGGAATCAACAAGTCACTGGAAGTACTGAGCAGAAATATTCAGCTATGCTGCCTCCATAACTGGGAAAATATGACCGGTTCAGGATTTTGTGCACGACCTGACCTCTCTATTATGTCCCATAAATGTACGATGGAATTCATGTCAGCCGATCTGGGTAGCCAAATCTTTCGCTCGAATGTCCAGGATGTTCTTCAAACCAATCGCAAGCAGTTGTGGCCTGGTGACGTAGAGGACTGTCATCCATAAAAATTGCGGTGTTGTTGGGGAAAGCGAAGTCCATAAATGGCTGCAAATGGTAGACATGTAGTCGAACATAGCCATTTCCAATCAATAATCGGATCATTTGGACTAGGGGACCTAGTCCAGTCCATGTAAACACGGTCCACACCATTATGGAGCTACAACCCTACACTCGAACCCTACCATCAGCTCTTACCAACTGAAATCGGCACTCATCTGACCAGGCCACGTTTTTCCAGTCGTCTAGGGTCCAACCAATATGGTCACGAGCTCAGGAGAGGTGCTGCAGACGATGCCGTGCTATTAGCAAAGGCACTCGCGTCGGTCGTCTTGCAATAGCCCATTAACGCTATATTTCACCGCACTGTCCCAACAGATATGTTCGTCGTGCGTCCCACATTGATTTCTGCTGTTATTTGATGCAGTGTTGCTTTTGTGTTAGCACTTACAACTCTAAGCAAACGCCGCTGCTCTCGGTCGTTAAGTGAAGGACGTCGGCCACTGCGTTGTCCGTGGTGAGAGTTAATTCCTGAAATATGGTATTCTCGGCGTCTAGCTTCAAGTACCATTGTGCATGGGGCCATAAAAACGTTGAAAGCCTTTCCACATGAAGCACCTGAGTACAAATGACAACTCCGCCACTGCACTATCCTCTATTCCTCGTGTACGCCATACTACCTGCATATCGCTATCCCATGACTTTTGTCACCTTAACGTAATCTTTTTTCCTATACGTGATCCAGTATTTTCACGGGATCGGCATGTTAATTTTCGGATTTAGCAATGTTAGTGGTTGATGGTAGCCAGATGTCCTTCCTGTGGCCGCCCCTTCCCCCTCCCGCCCCCCTTCCTCACTCCTACGCTATGGAATTTATGCACCCCATCTATCGTTACCCCACGTGAAAGCTTGCGAATGTCTTCGAAATGTTAGCGATTCGTGCAACTGAGACAGGACCTTGATACCAGCCCGATATTCACGTAGTCGGATGTGGGAAACCACCTAAAAGGCACATCCAGGCTGGCCGGAACAGTGGCCCTCGTCTTTAATCTGTCGGGCGTATAAGATCAGAGGCCGGAACGTCTCCCTGATTTCCAGAAGCGGCGCGCTAAATCGCGCGGCTATCCGGACAGCTCGGCCTGCACAATAATGGGACAGGAAATTGACAGCAACCTTTAAAAACTTACACACTGGCATTTTCCTTAACTGTTTTAGGGAAAACATAATATCCCCATCGGATGAGCCTAGACTGAACTATTTGTCAAGTAAGGTGGTCTTTTCTTAACATCTCTAATCATCCGCTCGTCGACGGCATGTTAAACTCTAATCTTCTTTTCTTATTTTTTTTACTATAGAAATCTCAGTTTCATTCTGCTAAATATATTAACGTCCTTATTACTCAATGTGTACATTAACACGTGTACAACAGGTATTAAGAAACAACAGGGTTTGTGGACTTCAGTGGGAGCACGAAATCGCACTATAATTCATACCGACACATGAAACGCCACCACAAAACGCCGAGCCACCAGATGCACGCGTTCGCTTTTTACTGTTTTTATGGGCGTTAGGTTAAGAGTTCAGATGGGCTATCACTTGGCTATTTTGGATATTTACAGTGGACCGTCTGACCGTGTATTGACGCAGTGCCTTTCCTTTAGTGCTGTTTGACAAGTCACTGTACGTTGGACAGCAAACGTCGACACTTAGGCTAGCAGAATTTAGTACATCTACATATGCACTTCATAAATTACTGTTAGGTATTTGGTAAAAGACGCTGTTTTCTGTATTATACTATTACGTGTTTTTTCAATTCCGTTAATGCATCGTTGGAAACACCTTCTTAGATTCTGTCTGCTAATACTGCGTGTACTGTTCCGGTACCATTTAAGCAAGACAGCGCCCATTCGTTATGCCTTCTTTGTACACATTTGAAGCTAAATGTTGACAGAAGCCTGCTTATACGGACCGAGAAAAATTCCAATGTAAGTTATGCTGTCTCTTTCGCAGACGAGATTTACCCTGCATTACGAATGGAATGAAAGCTTACAGTACCTTTACCGACTATCCAACTTTCCTCATTGACACTACTGCGTACTCACTCTTGTGGATCATCAGGTCCTTACATCAAGTGAAATATTAACAGCACATAGCAGAGAGATATATAACAGAATTTCTGACGCAGATTGCCACCTGTGCATCCTAGAGCAACAACTGGGTGATTAGTGCCACATAGGCAAAAGGCCATCTCTGAAGGTAGAGGACATCTTCTAGGCAAGAAGCAAGTATGGTCTGAGAGAGGGTTGCTGTGGGGCTGGAATGTTGTATGTTTCTCGTCTGTGAGCTAAAAGGAGGCCTCCAATGATTTGTCGAGTTTAGGGGCAGAGTGATGTTATGCCTGAGTCACACAAGATTGCAGTGCTGGAGTTACCATGCAGTTAATACGTCACAGATGTGTTTTAATAATTGCTAGAATGATTTACTTGTAAGAAGGCTGACGCTCAGTGAGAGATAGAGAACACTTTGCATCGTCTCCAGTTTTGTTAGTCTGATCTCTCACCTGGCAATTGACACTCAGGAACGTCGGAACACTGTTTCTGATAGTGACGTTTCCTTGAAAAATTACTGTCACTCGTTCTACATCTACATGTATAATCTGCCAACCACCTTACAGTGTATAGCGAAGAGTACTTTTGGAACTATCGTCTTTTCCTCTGTTACCTTTTCCGTTCGCAAATCATGAGTGGGAAGAATTTCGGTAAGCCTCCGTATGACCTCTAATTTCCCTGATTGTCTTGTCGTTGTCATTTTATGAACAAATAATATCTCTCCAGAACCTTATCGGAGGGCACACAGTCAGAATTTCAACAGTCAACCTCTCCATGATGCTCAACGCCTCATTTGTAGCGCCTACCATCGGAGCTTGTTCAGCGTAATCGCAACGTTCTCGCGCCGATTAAATGATCCTATAACGAAACGTGCCACCCTTCTTTGGACCCTCTTTATCTCCTTAATTAATCAAACTGCCATGCAACATTTAAGAAGCAGTTAAACAAGTATTTTGTTACCAATTTCTCCTGTGGATAAAATAAATTTCATTGACAGTCTTCCAATGAATCTTAGCTTGACACCTCCTATCTTACAATTTTTTATGAGCTCATTTCACTTTAGATCGTTCCGGATGGTTGCTCCTAGATATTTTACTACAGAGTGCTGTTTCCAGCGTGATTCGCAAAAGTGTAATCGAATAGTAGCGCATTTTTTCGCCTGTTTATGCGCAGTAAGTTACGTTTATTTACGTTCAGGGTCAACTGCTAGTCCGTAAACCGAATATAGATCTTACATAGGTTTTCCCGCAATTAGTTGCGGTTTTCTGTCATGATGACCTTCCTACTGCGAGATGGGAATTCGTCACACCTGTGGTCGGAGCTGAAAGGAGACTGTTCATTGACGTTAAAATACAAATCTTCAGAGTGAAGCTTGACGTAGCCCAAATAACGATAATACTCGTACACATCGACTTGCAGTTGCAGCTCTATCGATCTCACCACGGTATTGCAGGTGGACGCTGAAGTGGCTGCAGAATCAGTCATTGGCGGAACCAATGACCCTCGCCATCAGCTATGTGCAGAGCAGGCCGAAATTTTTCTAAGTACCCAATACATCGTCTCAGGTGTCATGACAGGTCAGTGGAGTCTACGTTGGTTCTAAGTACTGTAGTCTGGCGGCAGAGGCTCACACAGATAGTGATTTCTGATAGAATGTTAATTAAAAGAAAATCTTTTCTTACCACGTTTTGCACCTCTTACCAAATTCAGATTGGTTGGACTCCAGATCTTCCGAGCGCCGACTAATAAAAATGCTACTTAGAAAACATCAGCCCCTTCCTGTAGATAGTTAACTAATAACTGTCCCGTTTATCTCTCTGACCTGTAGTTTATTTATCTTAACCAATGCTGACGGTTCTTGCATGGGACAAGAATTTTTTATTTACAGACTCAGTACATTTGTTTGTCTCACGTTTTCTAAGTCCCAAAACTGCGGGGCCCCAATACGTGTTTTAAATGGTTGTCTCTGGGGTCCGGTATTTTCTGGAGAAACAGCCAACTGTCTAAATTTGGGAGCAATAGCGCTTTCTCCTAAAAAGCATACCTTCTCACTCCACTGCTAGTTGTAACATGTTTTCATCAGCAGTCTATGCCAGTTTCGGCACGGTCTTGCAAAAGCATGGCCGATAGCAAGTGAGTTATTGACCCTTGCCTCTCCCTCGGCAGGCCCTCTGGGAACTGGCTCTATGGGGGGGGGGGGGGGGGGTCAACTCTACTGTCCCTAGCAATCTTTATGCTTTTTCCGCTCCCCCTATAATAATGCGGCATCACTATAAGCAACAGTATCGTTCGCGAATAGCCCATGGAGCCTCCAATGTTGTCCACCAGATCATTAATATAAATTTTGCAATTAGTAACAGCCCTATAACACTCCCTTGGGGGTACTACCCAAATAAATTTTACATTTAGCAGTTTTGTACCGTTAAGAATGATGTATTGAGTTCTGTCCGGCCGCGCAGGATTAGCCGAGCGGTCCGAGGTGCTGCAGTCATGGACTGTGCGGCTGGTCCCGGTGGAGGTTCGAGTCGTCCCTCGGGCATGGGTGTGTGTGTTTGTCCTTAGGATAATTTAGGTTAAGTAGAGTGTAAGCTTGGGGACTGATGACCTTAGCAGTTAAGTCCCATAAGTAACAAAAAAAAAAAATAAAGTTCTGTCTGGAAGGGAGACTGAATTGAGTCACAAATAAGATTCGATACTTGTTAAGCTCGTATTTGTCCACAGACGACAGAGCCGAACTGTACCGAATGTCTTCCGGAAGTCAACGGATCCGATACCAACCTGGGTGTCGTTGGTTGTGAACGGCGCTCTGAATCCCACGGACGAGCTGGCATCTCACCCTGTCCTGAGGCCAATCCACTGTTGAGCAGTGTAGCTGTTGTGTTTTATGATAACCCCAGTGAATACTCGAATGGTGAAAAGGCCATCACCATCCACGCACTAACAGGAAAATCAGTGTTAGATATGCTGCAAGCACCCTGAAGTGCTCACGAAAGCCATATCTGGCCGAATGCCCCTATTGCCCAAAACGTGACGTGAAACCCTGCCTCTTGCTACCGCATTTCTCCAGTTGTCTTCCTGTCTTGTGGCGTGCTAGTGCCTAATGTTCAAAAATGTGTGTGAAATCCTATGGAACTTAACTGCTAAGGTCATCAGTCCCTAAGCCTACACACTACTTAACCTAAATTATCCTAAGGACGAACACACAGACCCATGCCCGAGGGAGGACTCGAACCTCCGCCGGGACCAGCCGCACGGTCCATGACTGCAGCGCCCCAGACCGCTCGGCTAATAGTGCCTAATGAGTTTGTACGAAAGTTCGGTGGAGGGTTCCTGACGAGGGAGTGATGTGTGTGGTGGGTTATGGCTCTACAGGGGTAAATAGGGTGTTCGGTGAACTGCAGTGTGATTGCTACAGGAAAAAGTTCCTTGTCAGTAACAGACAATTTCACGTTGTTCCCGAAGGTTTGGATGATAGCTTGTGAACTAGATACTTTTTGAAGTCCACTCGATATCCGAATTGGTTCGACAGCGTTGCAGGGTTAACTTCTGCAGGAATGAAATATATCTGTCGGATGAAGTGAAAGGTTTGTAATTACTGTTGACGAGTGACTGCTTTCAAGTGTGCTGTGGTCTTGCGCAGTTGTGCGCCTGTGCACCCATTTACGATAGATAATATATGCACGGATAGTGTGAAGTCACTTTCAGATCGACGGAATACGGACATTGCACAAGAGCTTTCCCAACCGTCCCGTAGGATTAATGACCAACATACGAACGCTAGGCATGGCTATTCGGTAGTATTCTATACTAATACAGGTATATGCTGAAATTATTCTTTATTTCTCAACATCTGTTACAATAATACACAAAAGTAAAAGTATGCATCGAAATCTGCTGAGCGCTAGATGGGCAGACGGTTCATTATAGACAAAGGCAGTCAAGATTTTGATGCTGAGTTACAAGTGGACCACTGTATCAACATCGAATCGATAGAGGTTAACAAACAAGTAAATTTGATTGTCAAACTTTAAATCTGTGTTTAAATTATTGTGCGTGGGTCTTCGCCTACGAATTTAAATAGCAATTATTGTCATATTATCATTGCAACATCTCTTAAAGTAAACAGTAACCCACAACTGAGCGAGGTGGCCCAGTGGTGAGACACTGGACTCGTATTCGAGAGAACGGCAGTTCCTAATGCACATTCGGCACCCAGACTTATTTTTCACGTAATTTCACAAATCGCAAAGACTTCGACAGTGAAACACTACAAATGAGCGGAGATAACAGAGGCTCAGATGAAGAAAGAAAAACTAAACTGGACAAGGCATACGACGTAGTGCGGAATCATTACAACAAGAAGTCCATCTCACAAAAAGCCAAATTACGTCACTACTACACGGTGGTGCTCCCAGTAGCACTGTAAGCAGCAGAGACCACACTAATCCTAGGGCATATACGTATCAGACAACTAAAAAAAGTAGAGCGGAAAATACTTAGGAAAATATTTGGCCCAACTAACAGCAATGGAATATGGATCAAGAAACCTATAGAGGAACCATACAAACATACGGAGACAATCACAGAAAAGATTAGAAAACGCAGACTGCTATTCTATGGACATCTATACAGAATGCCATCGCACAGACTGACTGAACAGATCTTTGACTGGGTCACTATTAGAAACAAAAAATTGGTGGCAGAGGTAAAGAAGTCCTGAACCAACTCAGCATTACACCAGACTCAATAATCGACAGAATACATAATTAAGAAAAGTAATCTACATGAGATACACTGAGACAAACGAACAGGCGTAGAATGGACCGAAGAACGCAAACAAGACCACAGCCGGAAGTTGAAAGAAATATGGGCAACCAAAAAGGCAGCCAAGATGAGGCCGAAGACACGAGGCCGACCAGAAGCATCGACAGAGGATCGGAAACAGAAACACAGCGAGCGAATGAGGGACGTTTGGGCAGCAAGGAAGGCAGCAAAAGGAATTGGCAATGTAGTTTAGTCTAACAGCGCTCTTTAAAGGCAAAGCACCAATAATAGTAATTATTATTATTATTATTATTATTATTATTATTATTATATATGCGCATACATATCAAAAAAAAAGTTTAGCATCACCCTGGTTCCTGGAACTCCAGAAGATAACGTTGACTGGAATTGGATTACGGACGCAGTCCATTTGACTGTTCAAAGATGACGCTAAACCCGTACAAAGATACACACAAGCATGCATGAGCAGCGCCTATTAGACGGAGGGGGTCCGACAGCAGATCAGTTCCAGTCATTCCACCAGGAAGGAGGTAAACGGCTTATGTTATCTGTAGATCAACCATGCCAAGACTGTCAATACCGCGGTTCGACCGCGTCCGCATTGTTACTTTTGGCCAGGAACGCTCTCTCAACAAGGGAAGTGCCCAGGCGTCTTTGAATGAACCAAAGCGATGTTGTTCGAACAGGGAGGAGATACAGAGAGACAGGAACGGTCGATGACATGTCTCACTCAGGCACGGATTGTGGCTCAGAGGAACCCTGACAGTAATGCCACCATTTTGAATAATGCTTTTCGTGCAGCCACAGGACATCGTGTTGCGACTAAAAATGTGTGAAATGGGCTGCATGATGCGCAACTTCATTCTCGACGTCCATGGCGTGCTCCATCTTCGCAACCACGACACCATGCAGTGCGATACAGATGGGCCCAACAACATGACGAAGGGACCTCTCAGGATTGGCATCACGTTCTCTTCACCGAATGAGTGTCCCATATGCCTTCAACCAGACAATCGTCGGAGTCGTGTTTGGAGGGAACCCGGTCAGGCTGAACGCCTTAGACACACTGTCCAGCGAGTGCAGAAAGGTGGAGGTTCCCTGCTGTTTTGGGGTGGCATTATGTGGGGGCCGACATACGCCGCTGGTGTTCATGGAAATCGCTGTAACGGCTGTACGATACGTGAATGCCATCCTCCGACCGATAGTGCAACCATATTGGCAGCATATTGGCGAGGCATTTGTCTTCATGGACGACAATTCGCGCCCCCATCTTGTATATCAATGACTTCCTTCAGGATAACGCCATGGCTCGACTAGAGTGGCCAGCATGTTTTCCAGACATGAACCCTATCGAACGTGCTTGGGATAGAGTGAAAAGGGTTGTTTATGGACGACGCGAACCACCAACCACTCTGAAGGATCTACGCCGAATCGCCGTTGAGGAGTGGGACGATCTGGACCAACAGTGCCTTGATGAACTTTCAGATAGTATGCCAAGACGAATACAAGCATGCATCAATGCAAGAGGACGTGCTACTGGGTACTAGAGTGTAAAGCAATTTGGACCACCACCTCTGAAGGTCTCTCTCTATGGTGGTACAACATACAATGCGTGGTTTTCATGTGCAGTAAATAGGGCAGAAATGATGTTTATGTTGATATCAATTCCAGTTTTCTGTACAGGTTCCGGAACTCACGGAACCGCGGTGATGAAAAACGTTTTTGGTGTGTGTATATATTTACGTGTGCACCAACCATTCAAATATTTCTGAGACTGATTTTATTCTTGGCGTATAAGCAACGTCAACACAGCGACTATAACGACAACTTGAGCTACCAAATGTGAACAATATGTTCATTCGATCAATCGGTCGTGAGAAACACTTAAGTAGTGGCCGTGCCGCCGTAATGTGTCAGTGTTGTGGCACAAATCGCAGTGGAACAACGAATTGAACAGCTCTAAATCAAATGTTCAAGACTTCTCCGGAATGTTTTGAAGATGAGAAAAGTGTGTGCGAAATTTGTCCAATACACCTTGACTCCCGAACAAAGAGCAGGGATGCTGGGACGCCTGCCGCGACTTGATTGAAATGGAAAACGCGGACAATTATTTTGTGTGAAAAAAATCATCACGGGTTAAGAGACTTGGTGTTATCATTATGAACATATCACAAAACGACAAAGTACAGAATGCGTCTGCGATGGTTCGCCAAGACCGAAGAAGGTGTGAATGTGATGCGCGAGCTGAACAACATCCAAAAATAAATTCCTTTCTGACAGTTTCACATGGCTGTATGAACGCTCTGTCCGTTGTATTCAAGTTGGGGACACTGTGTAGAACACCTGAAGCATTAAAACCACGATATTTTTTATTCCCCATTAATCCGGTCTCGAAACTTACGAACAAGACACTGTACTTTCGAGCACAAATGTGCCAAAATTGTTTCTAACCCAAAAGTACAGTGAATGAAAATTGTATACACATAAATACACATTTATGTTTATAATATTTTCTAGATATTTGAGGGCAATAATGATGCCTTTTAACAAATAGGGGCGAAACGTGTATGGAATGGTATTTTTTTATTTGCACATAGAAAGACATAACGTGAAAATTGCCAATATAGCGTTATAATGTCACGCAACTGACGACCATATGACAACTAAAATTGAAGATATATCGACCTGATGATTATATTTGATTGAAATTAGTATTAAGTGAAAGAAAGTATTGGTGTAACAGCTTTCCGTGGTTCGATAACGTCATTCCTGAATCATCTGAGAACTGTCGAAAACTGCCTGAAGTAAAGTATTTTGTACATTTCTTCATCCGACTGGAAGATTACATGTAACAGTGTTTCATACCATCTAAGTTTTTATAATGAAAGGGTATTATTCTCTGTCTTTGATCCGAACTGCTACAATGTCAGTTCGTGACCCCACGGCAGATAACGCTACATCATTTCGATAACGTCCCAGAGTTACCAAAACAAGCTGACTATTACTTCTAACAGAGTGTGCAGATCAAAGAGAATATTATTTTATACCAGGAAAATGCACTTTGTTTGTAAGTAACTGATGTTTTTGTATAGACGTGCAGCAACATGAACTTTTTGGTGACTTATTACTTGCTCACCTATGTCTGCTATTGCACTATGATAAGTTTCAAGAGGGAATAAAACTTATTACAATGCGTAGATGTTTCTACGTTGGAGGACGTCGGAGAAAAATCGTTGTGCTGACAAGAAAGTAGACTGGAAATTTCAGATATTGTAACGTTCATCCCTGCCGTGAAACAGAAAAAAAAGAAGCAACATAGGTCTTTCTTAGCACCAAATAAAGAGAATGCGTGAAAAAAGTTGTACGTCTACATCGATTCTCCGCAAGCCACAATACGGTGCGTGGTGAAGAATACCCGGTACCAGTACCTGTCATTTCCTTTCCTGTTTCAGAGCTACAGCAAAACGAGTGTATGTATGCCTCCGTATGAACCCTAATTTCTCGTATTTTATCTTCTCGGTCCCCATGCGCAATATATGTTGGCAGCAGTAGAATCATTCGGCAGTGATCTTCAAATGCCCGTTCTCTGTTTTCTCAATAGTGATCTTCGAAAAGAAGTTACGATTATTTTGTTTTGGTTTAGGGTGCAAAAAACAAGTGGGGTCATACGCGCCCAAGTCAAAACTATAGAACACGAACACAGGAGCTAAACTAATATACGTCAGTCCCAATTGACAGAATAGAAGACAGCTACAAACAGGCACGTGGAAAAAAGGCTAAAAAAGAGTTCATACACAAACAGAGGTCCAAAACTAAAAATTAAATGGCCTTCGCCATATTGCTTCGGTGGATAAAAAGTAAAACGCGGTCGACAGCCCGCGTGTCATCCGCTAAAACGGCTGATAAATCAGACGGCAAACCCAAGCTGGAACGCAAATGGTTAAAAAATAAAAAATAAAAAAAGGGCCGAAAGGATGTCACCCAAGGCACTGGGAGAGGCTTAATAAGCCGAAGCTTATTCCCGAGAAGGGAGGATTATTAGCGATGCCAAAGGGACAACACATCCTGACAGACGGCAACGCAGAGATCATCGGAGGGAATAGAGGTACTCGCAGGCTGAGGTGCTAGGACTGCAGCCTTGGCAGCAGCAGCAGCAGCCTCGTTTCCTGGCAGACCGACCCATGACCCACAGAAACAAGACACTGGCTCCACGAAGAGGGAGCAAGTGACAGTTTTTCTGGACCCGCTGCACTAAGGGATGGGCAGTGTACAGCGAACATAGACTTTGAAGCGCACTGAGTGAGTCTGAGCAGAGGACACTATTGAAAAGGCTGTGTCACCGGATATGCTCCGTGGCCTGAGACAAGGCGAAGAGCTCGGCTGTAAATACTGAGGAGTGTGCCGGAAGCCGATATTGAAAGACACGGGTGCCAATGACGAAGGCACAACCGACCCCATGGTCAGTACGAGAGCCATCAGTATACACAAAGGTAAAAGCTGAAGGCGATAGGCCGAGGCTGGAGCAGTGTCCTGAGGAAGTGATTGAAAGCCAAGGTTCACACTGGCCGATTCACGAAGCGAAGGTGGTGAAGGGTTCACACCCACCAGAAAAGTTGCTGTTAGTGTGAAGTTAAGCCGCCGTAGCAAGTGACGAACGCGGACTCAAAGAGGTAACAGAAGAGGGACGAGCCCCATACTGACGATCAAAGGCATAATCAGAGAAGGAGGCATAGGAGGGGTGGCCACGCATCGCAGACAAGTGGCATGCATACCTGCTGAGGAAAAAGTCACGGCGGCAGGAAAGTGGGAGTTCAGCAGCTTCAGCAAAACTACTCTCAACTGGGCTGGTGTAAAAAGCGCCCGTGGTCGAACGGATGCCATAGTTCGTAGTATATCACGTGAGAAAAGGGCAAGCTGAGCTTCGTAGGAATGATGCTTTCTAACACCGTGCTGATTAGCAGACATTAGCTTCTCGGTCTCAAGGAAATTTATTATATTCGAACTGAGAATATGTTCAGTGAAGCTAGGGATATTGGTTCGTAATTTTGAGGGTCCGTTCTTTTACACTTCTTATATACAGGAGACACCTGCACTTCTTCCTGTCACTTGGTACTTTGCTTTTCCTGATACGCAACACAATTGCTTACATATCAACTCAAAAGTGATATGCTGAAAATTATTGTACTCGTTTGAATAAAATGAATTCAGAAATTTTGAAAATGTGCTGTAAGATATCCACGTTTGTTCGCTGGATACTGTGTAGAGTGACGTATTTCGCTAGCTTGGAAAACCTGGGGAAAGCCTTTTGCAAGGCAATAAGTGAAACAAATTATACATTTTGTTTAATACGAGACAACACAGTAATGGACAATCTTCCATTTATTGAGAGAAAAAAATAGCTTCTTCCGAACAGGTCTCCCTCAGAAGACCCAACAGTACCGACCGACCGCCGTGTCACCCTCAGGCGATAGGCGTCACTGAATGCGGATATGGAGTGTCATGCTGTCAGCACACCGCTTTCCCGGGCGTTGTCAGCTTTCGTGACCGGAGTATTCGTTAACAGCCAAAATTGTTTTATTGTGCTCAAATGTATACTCATAGAAACTTTTAATAGGCAGTGACATGTATTTTAGGAAGGCATTTGACACCGTACCGCACTGCCATTTAGTGAAAACACAAACGAACTCCCCGAGTTTCGGAGCACGAGATACAAGACATCCTTACAGATACAACTCCATACGTCACTCTTAACTGAACAACATCGGCCGATTTGCAGAATAGCCTACAGAGAATTTGAGGAATTGTGCAGGCTCTGGCAGATGACCGTGGATGTAAATAACGTAAAATACTGCGCATGCCTAGTAAAAGAAGTCCACTACTGTACAACAAGACTTCTGATGACTGATTGCTGCAAACGGAATATACCGTCAAAATATCCAGTATTAACTACCCAGAACAACCTTAGGCGGAATGACCGTATAGAACGAATAGTAGGAAGAGCAGATACCAGACAGAGAATCATAGGAAGAATTTTAAGGAAATGTAAGAAAGAATTGACTTGTAAGGCGCTTGTTCGACCAATTCTTAACTGTTGCACATCAGTCTGAGACCGCTACAAGTAGGACTGAGAGAAGAGGGAGAGACGACGCAAAGGACAGGCGCGTCTCTTCCCGGTGTCATGTGTCGGCGCGAGAACGTTACAGAGATGGCTAGACTTCAGTAGCACACGCTACAAGAGAGACGTTGTGCATCAACTGAAATTTCGAGAGACTACATTTCAAAGAGTCGGACAATATATTACTTCCTCCCACATACATCTTGAGAAAATTCTAGAAATTAGAACTATTAGCGAGGCTTATCGACAGTTGCTCTTCGTGGAAGGGCAGTTAGTGATATCAGAAGTATCCTCTGCCACACACTGTCAGGTGCCTTGCGGAGCATTCATGTAGATGTAAGCGTTCTGTCGTAAGTCGCGTGTTGTAGAGCTGTTCACTGTGCTTCGATTTTCTCGTGATGTTTCTCTAGCAGTCTAGAGCAACATTCATACCAACATTTTATTTCCAACTACGATGAACGTTGACGCTAAATTCAGAGATATAGATGTTCCACAAATGTGAGCAGAATTTGAAGCAGCTGGCGGAAATACCTCCAGCACTTGTGCACCATTATGCAATAACGACATCTTGTTTTCAAGTTTTTACAGACTATAAGACGCATGTCAATTTTTGCAATTTAAAAACTTACAATTTTCATTATTAGATTTCAAAGACAGGCTAAAGAAAAATTCTTAGTTCATAAAACCGACCTGAACTTTAAAATCCCTGGAAATCGCCATCTGAACTTCCTTCTACTTCTCTTTCTCCTTCTTCTTCGTCATCGTTCTCCTCCTCATATACGAGATGATCTTCACTGCCATCAAGAGCATTACTTATGCTGCACTTCTTGAAAGATTTAACAATATCTCTTCTCATTCTAGACCACGACTGTTTTACCCACTGACGCATCTTAGGCTAGACAGTGTTCTGGATTTATGATGGCGGGGAGGGAGACAGCGTTAGCAAGCTTGCGAATCCCTGCAACTCATGTTCGTGGCATCGGTGCAGTCCTGCTGCCACTTGAATCCAATGTAGCCAGATGGAGGTAGGTTTGTGCGGCATCGAATATATGGCCACTTTTAACACTAGAGTGAATTTTGAATCAAATACTGGACATTGTAATATTAATTTCGAGTATAAGACACATCTGAATCTTGGGGGCAGTTTTTCGAAGAAAAAGTTGCCATTTACTGCTGTTAGTTTTCTGAGCAAGTGTATGTTTCTTGTATTTCAGCGGGTATCTCACGAGAGATAAAGTTTTAATTGAGACCTCGTCAAAAATCGAGATGCCACAATGAAACATGGTGTCAGTCCTTTCCTGCTTGTTCACCCTTCAATGCGACACTTCTTTTCCAACGATGAATGACTTATCGGAGACGCTGGCTGTAGAATTATGGTTTTTGGCTGTTGAAGACACGCTCCCCCACGATAATCACGTGGTTATCATTGTGGTAATGGCTGCCACGCAATGGTTCCTCCTTCAGAGGAAATAAAAAAAAGGCTGGTGCCGTGTCGTGAGAATAGGCGTATAGGGGCGGGTGAGGAAAAATCTGATAACCGATGAAATAGCTTCTCTGACTTCCTATCCGGAATGGGCTGGGGCATTGTCGTGTAATCGACAGCTTGCAGCGATGCCTCCCGAAAACTCGTCAGGATACTTCCTGGCATATTAAAACTACGTGCCGGATCGATACTCGAACATTTGCCTTTCGCGAGCAAAATAACCTTATAACTGTCCTGAAAGGAACCTCGCTGCCGTCCGACCACGCGGCAGAAAAATAACAAGAACGTGGGGGCCCCTCCGGTACTCTTCAATAATTCACAAACATAATTTAAAAAATAAACAAAACAAAAAATAAGAAAAGTATCTGCATAGCCGTAACAGTATTGTATACTATGTGGTCAAAAGTATCCGCACACGCCCAAAAGCATACGTTTTTCATATTTGGTGCATTGTGGTGCCACCTACTGCCAGGTACTCCGTATCAGCAACCTAAGTAGTCATTAGACATCGTGACAGAGCAGGATGGGGCGCTCCGCGGAACTCGCGGACTTCGAAAGTGGTCAGGTGACTGGGTGTTATTTGTGTCATATGTCTGTACGCGAGATTTCCATACTCATAAACATGTCTAGGTGCATGTGATAGTGAAGTGCAAACGAGAAGGGACACGTTCATCACAAAAGCATACAGACTGACCTCGTCTGTTGACTGACAGAGACCGCCGACAGATGGAAAGGGTCGTAATGTCTAATAGGCAGACATCTATGCAGACCATCACACGGGAATTCCAAACTGCATCAGGTTCCACTGCAAGTACTATGACAGACGGAAGGTGAGAAAATTTGGATTTCATGGTCGAGCGGTTGCTCATAAACCACAAATTACGCCAATAAATGCCAAACGACGCCTCTCTTGGTGTCAGAAGCGTAAGCATTGTACGAGTGACCAGTGGAAAAACGTTGTGTGGAGTGACGAATCACGGTACACAATGTGGCGATCCGCTGGCGGGGTGTAGGTATAGTGAATGCCCAGTGAACGTCATCTGCCAGCGACTGTAGTGCCAACAGTATAATTCGGAGGCGGTGTTGTTGTTATGGTGTGGTCATGTTTTTCATGGAGTGGGCTTACGCCCCTTGTTTTGCGTGGCACTATCACAGTAAAGGTCTACAATGATGTTTTAAGCTCCTTCTTGTTTCCCACTGTTGAAGAGCAATTCGGGGATGGCAACTGCGTCTTTCAGAACGATCGAGCACCTGTTCATAATGCGTGGCCTGTGGCAGAGTGGTTACACGACAATAACATCCCTGAACATCCCTGTAATGGACTGGTATGGACAGAGTCCTGACCTGAATCCTGTAGAACACCTTTGGGATGTTTTGGAACGCTGACTTCATGCCAGGCCTCACTGACCGACATCGATACCTCTCCTCAGTGCAGCACTCCGTGAAGAATGGGCTGTCATTTCCCAAGAAACCTTCCAGCACCTGGTTGAACGTATGCCTGCGAGAGTGGAAGCTGCCATCAAGGCCAAGGGTGAGACAACACCATATTGAAGTCGAGCATTACCGATGGAGGGTGCCACGAACTTTTAAGTCATTTCCAGCCAGGTGTCCAGATACTTTTGATGACATAGTGTACGTCCGTCTTGCAAGTAGTGCCAATAATCCAGTGCGTTCGTGTCCGTATCACGGTATGTGTTATGGATCGTCATACCCGTGACCCAAGCCAACGCGTTCGTCTTATGACGCGGAAAATACGTTCTCTCCATAAAAACAAAATGTGTGAAGAGATTTGTGTATGTATAGCGCGCCGCTGGAGTCCTATGATCTTCCTTGCTCCAGACGTCCAGTGCCGCGCCGCAGACCAACCGGTGGTCATCCGTGTCAAGCATGCCGCATCGTTCATAAATGGGCGACTCCACCGTATGAATAACGTGTTTCTTGTCATCTGTCGGGTACTTCCGGTTCACGACAATGTACCATGTCGACCTCGCTGATGTAGGAAGATGAGACTGGTGAACTGTGCGCCACACCACTCTCCAGTTAACGACAGGATGTTTCTGTTCCTCCTTATTCCGGGCAATCCTTCGAAGAAGCAGATTGTGCACGTCCTTCTATGTCGGCGATCGAGACGTCGCCAAACGGGCCCGAACGTAATTGCGTTCAACGATGAATGTCCTCATTTGCGTTAACGAGGGCGATATACACTGATTAGCCAATGCATTATGACCACTGTCTACCGCAACGTCTGATGCCGCCTGGTGGTTTCGCGACCACGCGAGCGGTAAATACGGACGGGGGATCACGATAGTGAAGATATGGGCTGCTAATGGAGAAATCCATTGAGATAAGCGACTCTGACAAAGGGCAGATTATTATTACGCAGAGAGTGTGACCGATTATCTCGAAAAAGGCAGAGCTGGTCGAATGTTCACGTGCTAATGTCGTGAGCATCTACGGAAAGAGGTAGGACGACAGTGAAACTACTACTAGGCGCTATATGATTGGATGTCCACGGCTCTTCACAGAACATGGGGTTCGGAGGCTTGTCTGCTCTGTAAAGTAGGATAGATGGTGATCTGTGGCATCTCTTCCGGAAGAGCAGAATGCTGGTGCACGCACAAGTGTTTCGGTGCACACCATTCATCGTACAGTGCGGAACGCGGAGTACCGCAGCAGACCTCACCTACATCTTCACATGTTGACCCAACGACACCGTCAATTACGATTTCAGTGGGCACGGGACTATGGGGATTCGACCGTCGATCGATGGAAACATGTCGGCCCAGTGAATCATATTTTTGTTGCACTAGGTCGATACTCCATTCCACGAATGCCGCCATCGAGGTGAACGGCCCGGACGGAAGCAGTATTAGCTATGCGG
This sequence comes from Schistocerca gregaria, assembly GCF_023897955.1. Classification (NCBI taxonomy): domain Eukaryota; kingdom Metazoa; phylum Arthropoda; class Insecta; order Orthoptera; family Acrididae; genus Schistocerca; species Schistocerca gregaria. Next base: position 45,800,448 of record NC_064931.1, read on the forward strand.
GACATTCTCCTGCGCTTGCATCGGACCTGTGGCAGTAATCGAAGACACGCTTACAGCTGCGAACCTCCTGCATCCCTTCATGTTTGATGTTTCTCCCGACGGCAATGTCATCTTTCAGCACTATAGTTGTCGGCGCCTCGGAACCAGAACCGTACTACAGTGCTTTGAGGAACATTATAGTGAACTCACTTTGATGTCTCGGCCACCAAATTCGTCTGATGTAAATCCTATGGAACCCATTTAGGTCGCTATCGGGCGCCGTCACACAGTACGCAAATGAGTGACCGTTATTTACGCGAATTACATGACTTGTGCGTAGACAGCTAATGCCACATCCTTCCACAAGCCTATCAACAAACTGTCGGATCCCTTGATACGCAGAATCTGTGATGTATTTTGTTCCAAAGACGGACAAAGAAGATATTAAGCAAGAGGCCATAATGTTTTGGGTCACCAGTTTATGTCCGACACTGACCGGAGGAAGACGTGATGTCAGTAGTCTTTCTTCGATGAGTACCTCCATAAATGAATGGTGCTTCTTGCAACAGTGTTTGTGCATGGCATAAATATGCATGGCCTGTGCCTTCTCGTGGACGTTGACTGAGCCAACACTCCATTCTCGCGCTGGGAGGGTAAGTGTGTCGTATTGTACTTTAAAAGCTGTCCCAGGTGTACGTAGTACCCAAGAGCCGCCTGAATCCTCTAAGCCATAATACGCGTCATAGGGAGGTCATGGGAACGAGATAAGGGTTGACGAGTGTCGCTTGCTGCAGCACAGCCATAAACGATAGTGCGTTTAATCGTACACATGTCCGAACTCTGCTCACTAATCGTCGATCGCTGTACGCAGCCGTTCCCGCCGTCTCCTCGTGAAAGATGACACCCGAATATCGCAGCGTTTGCACCATAGGCAAAGGTCCCGAATTCGAGTCTCGGTCCTGCACACAGTTTTAATGTGATAGAAAGTTGCATATCAGCGCACACTCCACTGCAAAGTGAAAATGATTAATTCTGGACTCTTATAGTTTGTTTCCGTGACGCTTTGCAAGTTACGAGCGTAGCCCTTTACTATTACACCAGAAAACTAACGTAATCTGGTAGCGCCACACCAAAATACTGAGCATCCCCTTCTTGCGCGGTGCTGAGTCCACATGTTTCCATGGCTTGCTTTGTTTCTTTATGTCGGCGTCACAGTGACACTCGCCGCTCGTCAGTAATGATAAAACAGCTATGGAAGTCATCTGAATCGTCCTGAACATTTCCGCTACTGTCTCGTCGGGATGAGGGAATGAGTATGATCAGTCGCGGAATTTGTGGCTCTTTCAAAATGTCGTGCTAGGTGTAGATAAATAATTTTCACTTTTTCCACTATTACTTCGATTGTGATACGACGTACTTCTCTTGCTATTCCCAGTCCTTTTCAATAAGAGGATTTGCCACTGTGTTCCTCGCCATTCAGATTTACTGGATCACGCTGGAGGCACCTGCTCCACGTAACCAAGTGTGTCATATGACCGTGGCTTGTTACCGTACACGGCCACCAACTCAGCATGGATTGCTACAGGACTTTTCCCCTTCAGCTGCAGAAAACAAATTTCCAATGGTCGGTGCCATTTTGTTCTGGGTCGTTTAGAGGTGTGTTACGGTAGCGCGGTGTGTGGGTTTCATGGTTAACTTCTAACAGCAAACAAACACACAAACAAAAATAATTAGTTGACTGTTTTTATTTTTCGAGGTCATAATTACAAGCGGTGATAAAAAAAAATTCCATTCGAAGGCCGTACAGTCCAGAATTGGTATGCCAGTCAGGCAAAATCGCCGTGAGCATTGAGGCAATCATCTCACCGACGCACCAGGTTGAATGTACTAGTTTGGTAGAACATGGTGTGCTGCTGCGTAAAGAAATCCGTAACTGCCTCTTGCACATCCTCGTCCGACAGGAGTCTTAGACCCTTCGAGGTTTTTAAGGGACCGAATTCGTGATGATCGCATGGGGATCAGCACTATACGGCGTGTGCTCGAGGGTCTCCCATTTTAATTGGCATTACTTCTGCTTTGCGGCATTTGCGATATGGTGACGTGCTTTATCATGAAGTAGCACCGTACGGTTGTACCACACGAACTATTATGAATTGTCTCTGTTTTCGACTAGAATAGTGTTTGGTATGAAACCCTATATTCTTTTCATTCCTAAATGACAGAATGTTGTTAAAGGTATCTTCACTGTCTGCTGATTCAAACTCTGGTCATTATTTATGAAATATCTTGGAAGTTAGCATTGTGATCCTCCAGAAAACGGGGACTTTGGAGAAGATTCTAAAACGTTAAATTTCCTTGACTTGCTGTAACTGCGTTTTCAGAAATTCTGCTCCATGTTTCGACAGATTAAGGCAAATCCACTCACCTTGCTGGTTGGTGCATTTGATGACGCACATGAGCTCGTGCTGGTGATAACTACCAACACCTTCATATTTTATATTTCAAGGCGGCCGAATTTGGTCGAAGTCAGTCATTGTAACAAAACATACATGACCTAAACTTTACTTTTTTCCTTAAATTATAAAATAAGATCACTGTTTCTTCTCGGTAAAACAATGCCACATTTCTGTAGAACAAAGGAGGATAGGGAGATCACAACAGGCGCAGCATTAGTTCATTGGGGGAGTAGTGACGAAGGCATCAGCTATGAATTTGCTTGAAATAATTTTCTGAAGCACGGAAAGGAAAGAGTGGCCGAATGAAAATATGAACTTCGCCTCCGGAAGTCGAGTTTTAAGCGTTGCGTCATCTCACTCAGTACTGATAAAGAATTTTCAGACGTAGTTGGGAGCACAAACTTCTGTTTACCGATGTCTCTAGACGTCTGCCAGTTCAGTTTCTTAAGCATTCTCGTGACACATTCCCATGGGCCAAACAAACCTGGGACCTCTCGTCCTGCCATTCTCTGTATACGTTCAATATCCCCTGTTAGTACTGTTTGATAAGAGCGCCACGGGGCACGAGAGGAGGCACTTGCTTCCACCCTTCCTCCCCCCCCCCCCGCCCCCCCCCCCCTCCAAACAGGATTCTAGAGGACAACGTTTATATTCATGTAATGAGTAGATACTTATCAGGTCTCTGGGATGTAATAAGTTTTTTGTGTCACCTATAAAGATTAGTTCTAATAGCATGACACGTCTTTAAACTGACCAGCTCATTCATATAAAAGATGGTAATTTTAGAGTCTTTCCGACGGGGAATAAATTTAGTTTTATATAAAATTATTTATGCAAGAAGAATTGAAGATTACAAAGTGAAATGGAACTCAGTTAAATCAGATCAAGATATACTAAAGCTGTCTAGTTAAATTTAATAAACAGTAACTTCTAACCTCTGGATCATTTTAATCTGTTACTCAGAGGTCTAAAATGTTGTTCAACTGCTCAATCTGGTGGAGGAGACAGACGCAGCTGTACTACGTAATTGAATATCTGGAACTCTGGGTATATTTTCCATCATGACAAAGCATCTTCAGACATGTGAATACGTTTTGATATATTGTACTTATTGAATGATCTTTACCTTAAAACGAATTTATCAACAAGATATTCATTAACTTTCGAGTTATTTAATTAAACTATATGATAACGAAGACTGGAAAAGCCTCCTACATTTTTTCGTTACAATTTCAGACTTAATGTTAGAGTCTCTAGCTTTTATTGTATTATACCTTTCAGACCTGAATTTTTTTCTGAAGGAAGGAAAATTTTTCTTTAGGCGGTAATGCTCTTAGGTGATTTTGTTATGATTTTAGATGCAAGACCTGTACAAAAATTTGCAACTTTTCAAAACATGCTTTGTCCACTTGCCTTTATTTTGTGGACTAAAATAACTAATTACGAAACATTCTCTATTGTAATAAATACTAAAATAATCATTCAATAATTACCGTGCAAAATAGCAATGACAATACTCAACTATACAATGGCATACAGCGAACCATCCACATCCGTATATTCTGGTGTTCACGAGCTGCTGCGCAGTGCTACATTGACTTGCTGATATTTTCATAGTCACACCCAACACTTGGCAGCACTTGAGCATGATGAAAAGGTTGATCATTCACAAATGTGTACCTCAGGTTTCCATTGGGAAGAAATACTTCTCCTGCAGCTAAGACACAGTGGAAGTTAATGTACACAATTGTGGACAGAGGGTCTTGAAAGGGTTAACTGTTAACGACTTTAATAACGTATTTTACGGACTATAAGACGCACTTTTTTCTTCGAAAAATTACCTCCAGAATTCAGGTGCGTCTTATACTCGATATTAATATAAAAATCTCCAGTGTTTGATGCAAAACTCGTGCCAGTCTTAAAAATGGCCGTACATTCGATGCCTCGGGAAACCTATCTCTACATGGTAGCATTGGATTCAACTGGTAGCAGCAGTGCACCGATGCGACGAACATGAGTTGTTGGGATTCACAGGCTTGCTAACACTGTCTCCCTTCCGTCTCGCCATCACAAAACCAGAACACTGTCTAGCCTTCGATGCGTCATTGCAGTCCTGAATGGAAAGTGATTTGTGTTATCGGTAACAGCACACTACTTTTGTTAGTAGCTACTTTCGTAATGGAAAAGAATAAAAGTTATTTTTTATAATGCAGGCTATAAATGGAAAGAAATAGCATACGCAGAAGAACATGGAAACCGAGCAGCTGAGCAGAGAGTTTCAGCCCTCCACCAACAGAAAAAAAAGGAAACTACTGTGGATTGGTGGGCTAGCAAAGAAGAACTGAAAAAAAAGAAAGACTAAATGTGCAAATACAGGACTGAATGCAAAATGGCCAAAATTAGTAGATGAGGTATTGAAATGGATTCTAGGACATTGTCAAAACGACAATGGAATTAATCCAAAAAATGATTCCAGTACACCCTGGTTAGCTAGCGCTACATTGGAACTTAGCAGACTTTAAGGGTGAATGTGGTTGGTGCTACAGGTTAATGAAGCGTCATGGATTTTTTTTCCCTTTATTGATTTTCACTTCCCCCCGAAGGGGGCGGGCTGGCAGCAGCTTAGTAGGATGCTCTACAGCCTTCAGACTTTTTTAAAAACGGAAGAAGAAAGAAACAAGAAAAACAGGCGATGAAACGGTGACAAAGTGTAAAATGGCGGAAAAATTCGGAAAGTTAAAAACAGAAAGCAAAAGGGGTTGGCAATGTTAAGAAAATACACAGGAATCAGACAAGTAACATAGTAGACACACAACAAAAAAACATGGCGACAGTCTGGTTTCTGTTCACAAGAGATAAAAAATCACACCCAGTGACAGTAGGATGGCCATTCGCAACATTTCCCAAAAGACACAACACAGAACACTCACTGTAAAAACACTGCACGAAAATGGCGGCACAAAGATGACACCCCCGAGCCAGAGGCAGATGGGGGGGGGGGGGGGGGAGGACCTGGAGGAGGGGAAAAAAAGAATGAAGGAGAGGAAAAAACGAAGGGGGGGCAAGGAGGGAGAGCACACATAAGGGAGAAGAGGGGCAGGGTAGACGCGAGAGGGAATGAGAAGAGCCAGAGGAGGGAAATGCAAAAGGACTCGGGGGAGAGAAGGGGGCAGAGAGAGGGGAGGTGGGGAAAAAAGAGGATGGAAGGGGGGAGAGGGAGCCCAGGAAAAGGACAGAGGAAAGGAGGGGGAGTGAGGATCAGAGTTGATAGGAGGGATAAATGGAGGGAGAGAGGGCATCATCCGGGAGGGGGAGTTGACGGAATCCACCTTGGAAAGGAGATGAAGGGTGTAGAGATAGAGGGTAGGAGGGACACAACAGTGAATATGTGGCAGGGGGTGGGGGTGAGAGAGGAGAGGAGCAGCCAGGGGGTGAGGGGGATCAAGGTGGCGGGAGGTGTAGAGGATGCGGATATGTTCGAGGAACAGGAGCAGATGGGGCAAAGGAATGAGGTCACAGAGGATCCGCGTGGGGGACAGGAGGCGTATACGGAAGGCGAGGCAGAGTGCATGATACTCAAGGATCTGGAGGGACTTATAGAACTTTGGGGTGGGGGGGGGGGCAGATGTCCAGGCGGGACTGGCATAACAGAGGATGGGACGGATTAAGGATTTGTAGGTGTGGAGGATGGTAGAGGGGTGCAATCCCCATGTCTGGCCAGAGAGGAGTTTGAGGACTTGGAGGCGGTTGTGGGCTTTGGATTGGATGGAGCGGAGATGAGGGATCCAGGTTAGGTGACGGTCAATGGTGAGGCCAAGGTAGGTGAGGGTGGGGGTGAGGCGGACAGGAAGGGCGCAGACAGTAAGGGAGAAGTCCAGGAGCTGGAAAGAGTGAATGGTACGACCTACGATGATTGCCTGGATCTTGGAAGGATTGATTTTCAGGAGCCACTGGTTACACCATGCAACAAAAAGGTCAAGGTGATTCTAGAGAAGGCGTTGGGACCGTTGGAGGGTAGGAGCGAGGTCGAGGAATGCAGTGTCCTCAGCATATTGCAAGAGGTGTACTGGAGGGGGGGGGGGGGGGTTGGGGCATATCTGCCGTGTACAGGAGGTAGAGGAGAGGGGAGAGGACAGAGCCCTGGGGCACACCTGCAGAGGGGTAGAAGGTGTGGGAATTGGCATTATGGATGGTAACATAGGAGGGGCGGCGGGAGAGGAAGGAGGCCATCAGACGGATGTAGTTGATAGGAAGGGCGTAGGTCTGGAGTTTAAACAGGAGACCAGGATGCCAGACACTGTCGTATGCCATTTCGAGGTCGAGGGAGACAAAAATGGCGGAGGGAGAGGAGATGAGTGAGGCGGAGGAGTTGGTCATCAGCAGAGAAGGAAGGTCGAAAGCCACATTGGGTGTTGGGGAGGAGGTGGTTTGGGCAGAGGTGGTGATGGATGCTCTGGGAAAGGATGGATTCCAAGAGCTTGCTGAACACCGATGTGAGACAGATAAGACGATAGGAAGAGGCATCAGATGGAGGCTTGTTGGGTTTGGAGGACATCAGGATACGGAAGGTTTTCCACAGGTCGGGATAGAAGCCACTGGCAAAGATGACATTGTAGAGGGTGGCAAGGACTGAAAGGAAGGAGGGTGGGCAGTGTTTGAGGTGATGCTAGGTAATGCAGTCGTGACTGGGAGCAGTGTTGCGTTTAGTGCGGAGTGTGAGGCTGATGTCCTGTGTAGTGATGGGAGTGTTGAGTTCAGATGGTGGTGTGTGGCCCAAGTACTGGAAGCTAGGAGCAAGGGGAGGAACAGAGGTATTCGTACGCGTTATGGATTGAGCATACGAACAAAACCAAAATATCTGAGGAAATGTCGCAAGAGTATGGAGAGAAAATATTATCTTGCCTTCTCTTTATTATTCAACATTGAAAGAAAACCAGTGTGGAACTAAATTAGCATTATATTAATACCTTCAACTGCTAACGGGCGTTGATATACAAGGTGGTCCACTGATCGTGACCGGGCCAAATATCTCACGAAATAAGCGTCAAACGAAAAAACTACAAAGAACGAAACTTGTCTAGCTTGAAAGGGGAAACCAGATGGCGGTATGGTTGGCCCGCTAGATGGCACTGCCGTAGGTCAAACGGATATCAACTGCGTTTTTAAAAATAGGAACCCCGATTTTTTTGTTACATATTCGTGTAGTAAGAAAAGAAATATGAATGTTTTAGTTGGACCACTTTTTTCGCTTTGTGATAGATGGCGCTGTAATAGTCACAAACACATGGCTCACTATTTTAGACGAACAGTTGGTAACAGGTAGGTTTTTTAAATTAAAATACAGAACGTAGGTACGTTTGAACATTTTATTTCGGTTGTTCCAATGTGATGCATTTAACTTTGTGAACTTATCATTTCTGAGAACGCATGCTGTTACAGCGTTATTACCTGTAAATACCACATTAATGCAATAAATGCTCAAAATGATGTTCGTCAACCTCAATGCATTTGGCAATACGTGTAGCGACATTCCTTTCAACAGCGAGTAGTTTGCCTTCCGTAATGTTCGCGCATGCATTGACAATGCGCTGACGCATGTTGTCAGGCGTTGTCGGTGGATCACGATAGCAAATATCCTTCAACTTTCCCCACAGAAAGAAATCCGGGAAATCAGCTCCGGTGAATGTGCGGGCCATGGTATGGTGCTTTGACGACCAATCCACCTGTCATGAAATATGCTATTCAATACTGCTTCAACCGCACGCGAGCTATGTGCCGAACATCTATCATGATGGAAGTACATCGCCATTCTGTCATGCAGTGAAACATCTTGTGGTAACCATAACATCAGTAGAACATTACGTAGGAAATCAGCATTGCACCATTTGGATTGCCATCCATAAAATGGGAGCCAATTATCCTTCCTCCCATAATGCCGCACCATAAATTAACCCGCCAAGGTCGCCGGTTTACGTTACAGCTGTTGGTGAATGATGCTTCGTTGCTAAATAGATCGCGTGCAAAAAATCTGTCATCGTCCCGCAATTTCTCTTGTGCCCAGTGGCAGAACTGTACACTACGTTCAAAGTCGTCGCCATGCAATTCGTGGTGCATAGAAATATGGTACGGGTGCGATCGATGTTGATGTAGCATTCTCAACAGCGACGTTTTTGAGATTCCCGATTCTCGCGCAATTTGTCTGCTAGTGATGTGCGGATTAGCCGAGACAGCAGCTAAAACACCTACTTGGGCATCATCATTTGTTGCAGGTCGTGGATGACATTTCACATGTGGCTGAACACTTCCTGTTTCCTTAAATAACGTACGTATCCGGCGAACGGTCCGGACACTTGGATGATGTCGTCCACGATACTGAGCAGTGTACAAAGCACACACTTGTTGGGCATTTTGATCATAATAGCCATACATCAACACGATATCGACCTTTTCCGCAATTGGTAAAAGGTCAATTTTAACAAGGGCAATGTATCACGAAGCAAACACCATACGCACTGGCGGAAAGTTACGTGATACCACGTACTTATACGTTTGTGAGTATTACAGCGCCATCTCTCACAAAGCGAAAAAAGTTGTCCAGCTGAAACATTGGTATCTCTTTACGTACTACACGAATATGTAATAAAAATGGGGGTTCCTATTTTAAAAAACGCAGGTGATATCCGTTTGACCTACGGCAGCGCCATCTAACAAGCCAACCCTAGCGCCATCTGGTTTCCCGCTTCAAGTTAGACGAGTTTAGTTGTATGTAGTTTTTTCGTTTGACGCTTATTTCGTGAGATATTTGGCCCGGTTACCATCAAGGGACCACCCTCTATATCAACGGGGACAGGTGAAAATGTGTGCCCCGACCGCGACTCGAACCCGGGATCTCCTCCTCACATAGCAGACGCTCTATCACTTTTTTTTCTTTTCTTTGTTTTTTTTTTTTTTTTTTCCTTCAATATAATTCGTTGCGTTTGGTCGGGGCGGACGTCACAAGACATCCGTTCAAATTGATCGTTGGTTCCTTGACTCAGTTTTTTTTTATTACAGAGAGGACGCAGCCCTCTGACCGAAAACGCTGAGCTGAGCTATCGTGCCGGCATAGTTAAAGTAAACTTTTCACTCGAGCCACGGAGTGCACAGAGGATAGCGCGACTGCAGGGACTATCTCGCGCACGCCTCCCGCGAGACCCACGTACTCACCTTATATGTCCACACGCTACATTCGTGGTGTCCCACACCAACACACTCATTACTCGTGGAAGACATTCTTACCAAGTCCCGTAAGAGTTCGGGGAATATGTGTGCATTCGCGCAGAAGAAGAAGGTCATGGCCCGTGTTGCCAGAACTATATACTTATATGAATATGGTGTCTGTTCTTTCGGACGTTACTAAACAGACTAGAATGACACACCGACCACTTGCTTGGGGAATACCAAGCAGACTTCTGTTAAGAGTGGTCTTGTGTGGAACAAATTTGGAACCTGAAAATGATTTTACAACACAAACAGAACCTGATCATTACTTTGTCGACTTTAAAAAGGCGTACGACTCTGTCGACCGGAAAATTCTTTTCAAATTCTAGCTGAATGCAAAGTAGACAACAAAACACGGACTATCATATAGCAAACCTTGACCAACACGGCCTCGAAAGTTAAGTTATGTGGGAAACTTTCAGAGCCCTTTGAAATTCGCGGAGGTGTGAGACAAGGCGATGGACTCTCACCTCTCCTTTTCAGTCTTGTGTTAGATAAGGTAATAAAAGAATGGGAAATATCACAACAAGGAATAATCTTAGGAAATCTACAGATTGAATGCCTAGCTTTTGCAGACTATTTGGCGATTGTCACGAAAGGTATGAACGAAACAAAAGAAGGTATTGAAAAACTACACGAAATCACTTCCAAAACTGGACTACAGATCTCTTGCGACACAGTTTATGAGCACAAAGAAACTCTCATATCTGAAAACAAAGTACGGCACGATTTACAAAACGGCAAACTTCAAACACCTCGGTGAACCACTACAAATGAGCGGACATAACAGAGGCTCAAATGAAGAAAGAAATGCTAAACTGGGCAAGGCATACAAAGTAGTGCGGAATCATTACAACAAGAAGTCTATCTCACAAAAAGCCAGATTACGTCACTACTACACGGTGGTGCTCCCCGTAGCACTGTGTGCAGCAGAGACCACACTAATCCTAGGGCATATACGTATCAGACAACTAGAAAAAGTAGAACAGAAAATACTTAGGAAAATATTTGGCCCAACTAACAGCAAAGGAATATGGATCAAGAAACCTATAGAGGAACCACACAAACATGCGGAGACAATCACAGAAAAGATTAGAAAACGCAGACCGCAATTCTATAGACGCCTATACAGAATGTAATCGCACAGACTGACTGAACAGATCTTTGACTGGGTAACCACTAGAAACAACAAATGGGTGGCAGAGGTAAAAAACGACCTGAACCAACTCAACATCACACCAGACACAATAATCGACAGAATACAATTCAGAAACATCATAAAAAAGTAATCTACATGAGATACACTGTGACAAACGAACAGGCGTAGAATGGACAGAAGAACGCAAACAAGACCACAGCCGGAAGATGAAAGAAATATGGGCAACCAAAAAGGCAGCCAAGATGAGGCCGAAGACACGAGGCCGACCAGAAGCATCGACAGAGGATCGGAAACAGAAAGACAGCGAGCGAATGACAAACGTTTGGGCAGCAAGGAAGGCAGCAAAAGGAATTGGCAATGTAGTTTAGTCTAACTGCGCTCTTTAAAGGCAAAGCACCATTAATAGTAATAACAATAATGATAATAATAATAATAATAATTATTATTATTATTATTATTATAGATGCACATACATATCAAAAAAAGTTTAGCATCACCCTGGTTCCTGGAACTGCAGAAGATAACGTTGGCTGGATATTGTATTACGGACACAATCCATTTGACTGTTCAAAGATGACGCTAAACCCGCACAAAGATATAAACAAGCATGCATGAGCAGCGCCTATTAGACGGAGGGGGTCCGACAGCCAATCAGTTCCAGTCATTCCACCAGGAAGGAGGTACACGGCTCATGTTGTCTGTAGATCAACCATGCCAAGACGGTCAATACCGCGGTTCGACCTCGTCCGCATTGTTACTTTGGGCCAGGAACGCCTCTCAACAAGGGAAGTGCCCAGGCGTCTCTGAGTGAACCAAAGCGATGTAGTTCGAACAGGGAGGAGATACAGAAAGACAGGAACGGTCGATGACATGCCTCACTCAGGCCGCCAAAGGGCTACAACTGCAGTGGATGACCGCTACCTACGTATTGTGGCTCGGAGGAACCCTGACAGTAATGCCACCATGTTGAATAATGCTTTTCGTGCAGCCACAGGACGTCGTGTTACGACTCAAAATGTGTGCAATGGGCTGCATGATGCGCAACTTCATTCTCAACGTCCATGGCGTGCTTCATCTTCGCAACCACGACACCATGCAGTGCGGTACAGATGGGCCCAACAACATGCCGAAGGGACCGCTCAGGATTGGTATTACGTTCTCTTCACCGAATGAGTGTCCCATATGCCTTCAACCAGACAATCGTCGGAGACGTGTTTGGAGGGAACCCGGTCAGGCTGAATGCCTTAGACACACTGTCCAGCGAGTGCAGAAAGGTGGAGGTTCCCTGCTGTTTTGGGGTGGCATTATGTGGGGGCCGACATAAGCCGCTGGTGTTCATGGAAATCGCCGTAACGGCTGTACGATACGTGAATGCGATCCTCCGACCGATAGTGCAACCATATTGGCAGCATATTGGCGAGGCATTTGTCTTCATGGACGACAATTCGCGCCCCCATCTTGTATATCAATGACTTCCTTCAGGAAGGGATAGAGTGAAAAGGGCTGTTTATGGACGACGTGACGTACCAACCACTCTGAAGGATCTACGCCGAATCGCCGTTGAGCAGTGGGACAATCTGGACCAACAGTGCCTTGATGAACTTCGAGACCGTATGCCACGACGTATGCATCAATGCATGACGACGTGGTACGGTGTATTAGAGATACTAGTGTGTACAGCAGTCTGGAGCACCGCTTTTGAAGGCCTCGCTATACAACACGCAATGTGTAGTTTCCATGAGCAATAAAAAGAACGGAAATGATGTTTAGATTGATCACTATTCCAATTTTCTGTACAGGTTCCGGAACTTAATTTAATTCAAATGGTTGAAATGGCTCTGAGCACTATGGGACTCAACATCTGAGGTCATCAGTCCCCTAGAACTTAGAACTACTTAAACCTAACTAACCTAAGGACATCACACACATCCATGCCCGAGGCAGGATTCGAACCTGCGACCATAGCAGTCGCGCGGTTCCGGACTGAAGCGCCTAGAACCGCTCGACAACCATGGCCGGCCAATCTTAATTGACAGTTGCCTTATGCTCCAAGACAACCAAAACAACCGCACCCTGACTACCCCAGAAGATTGTGCCAATCATTTTGCTTCAGGTGACTGTGTTTTGAACTTCTTCTTTCACATATAATAAACAGTGTTATAGAGGATAATTACATTATTCACTGAAGAGCCAAAGAAACTTTTATACCTGCCTAATATCGTGAAGGGCCCCTGCGAGCACGCAGAAGTGCCGCAGCACGACGTGGCATGGACTTGACTAATGTCTGAAGTAATGCTGGAGGGAACTGGCACTAAGACTCCAGAAGGACTGTCCATAAATCAGTGAGAGTGCGAGGGGGTGGAACACAGCACGTTGCAAGGGATCCTAGATATGTTCAATAACGATCATGTCTGGGGAGTTTGGTGGCCAGCGGAAGTGTTTAAACTCAGAAGACTGTTCCTGGAGCCACTCTGTAGCAATTCTGGACGTGTGGGGTGTCGCGTTGTCCTGCTGGAATTGCCCAAGTCCATCGGAATCCACATTGGACATGAATGGATGCAGGTGATCAGACAGGATGCTGCCGGCCGCGGTGGCCTAGCGGTTCTAGGCGCTTCAGTCCGGAAACGTGTGACTGCTCCGCTCGCAGATTCGAATCGTGCCTCGGGCAGGGATGTGTGTGATGTCCTTAGGTTAGTTAGGTTTAAGTAGTTCTAAGTTCTAGGGGACTGCTGACCGCAGCTGTTAAGTCCCATAGTGCTCAGAGCTATTTGAACCAGCCAGACAGGATTCTTACGTAAGTGTTGCCTGTCGGAGTGGTATCTAGACGTTTCAGGAGTTCCATATCACTCCAAATGCACATGTTCCACACCATTACAGTGTCTCTGCCAGCTCGAACAGTCCCCTGCTGACATGCAGGGTCCATGGATTCATGAGGTTGTCTTCATACCCGTACGCGTCCATCCGCTAGATGCAATTTGAAACGAGACTTGTCCGACCAGTCAACATGTTTCCAGTAATGAACAGTCCAATGTCGGTGTTGACGGGCCCAGGCGATGCTTAAAGCTTTGTGTCGTGCATTTATCAACGGTACACGAGTGGGCCTTCGGCTCCGAAAACCCATATCGATGATGATTCGTCGAATGGTTCGCACACTTGTTGATGGCCCAGAACTGGAATCTGCAGCAGTTTGCGAAAGCGTTGCACTTGTCACGTTGAACGATTATCTTCAGTTGTTGCTGGTCGTGTTTTTGCAGAATATTTTTCCGGCCGCAGCGATGTCGGAGATTTTATGTTTTACTGGATTCCTGATATTCACGATACACTCGTGAAATGATGGTACGGGAAAACCCCACTTCATCGCTGCCTCGGAGTTGCTGTGTCCCATCGCTCGTACGCCGACTGTAACGCCACGTTCAAACTCACTTAAATCTTGATAACCGGCCATTGTAGCAGCAGTAACCGATCTAACAACTGCGCCAGACGAATTTTGTCACATATGGGCGTTGCCGACTGCAGTGCCGTATTCTGCCTGTTTACATATCTTTGTATTTGAGTACGCATGCCTATACCAGTTTCTTTGGCGCTTCAGTGTCTATGTCTATATCGTTCTCTGAATGTTGACGTTTTCTTATTACTGCTGTCACGGTCTGACGCTGCAGCAGCCGGTGCGATTTCTAGAACAAAGGCGAAGCTAGCTGATAGGCTGATTTTGGGGAGTGGACCAAACAGCGAGATCATCGGTCCCATCGGATTAAGAAAGGATGGGGAAGGAAGTCGGCCGTGCCCTGTCAAAAGAACCGTCTTAGCATTTGGCTGAAGCGATTCAGGGAGATCACAGGAAACCTGAATCAGGACGGTCGTCATCCTGCCGAATGCGAGTTCAGTGTGCTGACCCCCTGGCCCCTCGCTCGGCCGCATATACAACACTAGTGCGACCTATTCTTAAGTGCTGCTCAACTGATTGGGATCCCGACCATGCGTGATTGAAGGAAGAAAACGAAGCAGTTAAGAGGTTTGTTAAGGGTAGCTTGGATCAACACACGAGTGTTCTGGAAATGCTCCGAGGGAAGGCGACATTATTTTACTGAGGCGTTTGAGACAGGCCACACAACGATCCTACATCCACCAACGTAGTTTCCTTGTAAGAACCGCAGAGATAAGATAAGAGAACACCGGGTTTCACAGAGGCATATAGACACGTTGTTTCCCCTCTCTCTGTTTTCGAGTGGTACAGGAGAGGGAACGTCTAGCAGGGCTACAAGCTACTCTCTGCCATTATCCGTATGGCAGCTTGCAGAGTATGTATTTAGATGTATATAGGGATGTAGATATACAGGATTTTTTTCACCGTGTATATACTACAGGGATTGATCGACGAGAGCATACAGAATAAAAAAGGTCTAATGAATTTATCTCAGGAAATGCACGGTTTTCACGCTAGAGACCATTTATTCAGTCATACACTGTTACAGAGACTGAGGTCTAATATGCGCTTAACCATGTACCCACAGTTACAGTATGTGTTGAAAATGGTTTCCAAGTGGCTCAACGAATGCGTGTACGCGCCGTAGCATGATCTGTCTCACACATTTACATCGGGTAGACTGCATCCGAATAGTGTCAAAGGCAGCATCGATACGCTACTCCAGTATCTCCACATCTGGAATGGGCCCTGCATACACGATACTTTTGAGATGGCCCCACAACCAGAAATAGCACGGGTTGAGATCCAGTGAACGAGCAGGCCGTTCAAATGTACCCCTCCTCCAATCCATCGACCAGGGAAGAAACGAATGAGATGCGTCCGGAGCTTAACGACGAAGTGGGCTGTAGTACTATCATATAGCAGCTGTATATCCCTTCGAATCATCAGTGGCACTTCTACCAGCAGGGGAGACAGAGTGAACCGCAAGAAACGCGTGCACTTCCGGTTCGTTAGGCGACGTGGAGGAAAGGCTGGTCGCTAAATACGGTCGCCGATCACCCTGGCCGACACATTCCGGCTACACTGACGCTGATGATTCTCTGTCACCATACCATAGGGTTCTGCATATTATCCCACAGATGACTGCTATGAAATTTGAAGATACCACTCTGCGTGAAGGTGGCCTCATCTGTGAATAGGATGGGTGACACATATCCCGGAATCGTGGTTGCCTGGTGGAGAAAGCAGTGACGAAACTGTTCGCAATGTGGAAAGTCTGTCGCAAGTAAGCCCTGCACACAGCCCGACTGGTTGGTCGTACGATCTAACACATGGCTTTCCAGGCAGGAAGGAGCGTCTGGTCCCCAGCATGAATCCTCCCAGCTGATTTGTGTCGAGGTCCAGTGAACTGGCCAGTCTGTGGATGCCTCGGCGAATGCGGGCTGGTTCCCCTTATTCCGCCTCAGTTACACTATGTCGGCGATTGCTGTGCAAACAAGTTCTCCATATATGCGTACACCACCGTTACTCTACCACGCAAACATAGGGGTTACACTCGTCTGGTGTGAGACGTTCCCTGAGGGTGGGGTGGGGGGGGGGGCTCCATCTGGGACCAAACCGCACAATAGCCCTGGTTTCGGTGTGGGGCAGTGGGGGGATGAAGTGGACTGCGGTAGTCGTCGTGGGGTTGTGGACCACTGCGGCTGCAGCGGGGACGGAGCCTCTACGTCGTTTCTAGGTCCCTCGTTAACATACATACATACAGGCCCTGCACACAGTAAGTTATAAGCGTTGTAACAATTGTCATGGAGAATGTTCGACATGGTTGTCTGGTTCACCCCTTACTGGCCGGCAAACTGCCTAGTACTGACACAGCGGTCGCCTTCCACAATGTTGATCACATTTTCCTCCAAGTCTGGTGCCCGAACATTTCCGGTACGTCCTTAATGATTTCCTGGTTCCTGAAACGACCCTTGCTACCTGCCGTCCGTTGCCATGTGCCTCTCTGTAAGTAAACACCATGTCGGCAACCTCTCGATTTGAATCGTGTTCAACGCTGTATTATGACCACTATAAGGTAAGTCAGCAAGAGAAGTGAATTGGACACAAGATTACCAATTACTATGGCAGGAGAGGGCCCTAGGGCATGGTGTATGAGGAACAGCTCCAACATCTAGGAGGAAACCATGCATACTGAACTGTGGCTGCGCGGTACATCGAGTATTAGACCTCAGTCTCTGTAACAATGTATGATGAGTAAATGGTCTCTATCACGGAAACCATGCATTTTGAACGTAAGTTCAGTCGCCCTTTTTTTGCTCCGTATCGTCCTCTCGTCGACCAATCCCTAGAGTTCATACACAGTGGAAAAAATCACCCAGTAGATGATAAAACTGAAGAGAAAAGATCTTTATAGCGAAACTTGATTAACGGAGGGAATAATTTGGTTGTCCACATGTTGAGTTGTGAGGGAATAGATACTTTTTTTACTGTAGGGAAGTGTGGGAGGTAAAAATTGTAGGAGAAGAAGACCTGTATACAGTATGCAGATTCAAATTCATGTAAACTGAGATGACAAAAGTAATGGGAGCCCTAATAATATCGTGTTGGAGCTCCTTTTCCCGACGTCGTGCAGCAACACGACATAAGATGGACTCAACAAGTCGTTAGAAGTACCCTGCAGAAATATTGAGACGTGCTGCCCTTATAGCCGTCCGTAACTGAGAAAGTGTTGCCGGTGCAGGATGTTGTGCACTAACTGACTCTCGATTATGTCTCATAAACGTTCGACGGGATTCACGCCTGGTAATGTTGGTGGCCAAATCAATCGCCCGAATTGTGCAGAATGTTCTTCAAAACAGTCATAAACAATTGTGACCTAGTGACGTGGCGCTTTGTCTTCTACGAGGGTGAGTCAAATGAAAACCTTAAATATTTTTTTAAATATTATTTATTGAGCAGAAGTGGTACATAGCTGTCTCACGTTTCAACATAATCTCCCTCACACTCAATGCAAGCCCTCCAGCGCTTACGAAGTGCGTAAATTCCTTTCGAAAAAAATTCTTTTGGTAGTCCACGCAACTACTCATACACCGCGTGGCGTACCTCTTCATCAGAATGGAACTGCTTTCCCCCCATTGCGTCTTTGAGTAGTCCAAACATATGTAAATCACTTGGGGAAGTTCTGGTGAGTATGGTGGATGGGGAAGACACTCAAAATGCAGGTCTGTGATTGTTGCAACAGTTGTACGGGCAGTGTGGGGCCTTGCATTGTCATGTTGCAAAAGGACACCTGCTGACAGCAATCCACGTCCCTTTGATTTGATTGCAGGCCGCAGATGATTTTTTAGGAGATATGTGTACGATGCACTGGTGACAGTGGTCCCTCTAGGCACGGAATGCTCCAAAATGACGCCTTTTTCGTACCAAAAGAGAGTTAGCATAACCTTCCCTGCTGATGTTTCTGTTCGAAAGTTCTTTGGTTTTGGTGATGAGGAATGGCGCCATTCATTGTTCGCTCTCTTCGTTTCCGGTTGGTGGAAGTGAACCCAGGTTTCATCCCCAGTAACGATTTTTGCAAGGAAGCCATCACTTTCTCGTTCAAAGAGCCGAAGAAGCTCTTCACAAGCATCAACACGGCGTTCTCTCATTTCAGGAGTTAGCTGCCATGGCACCCTTCTTGCAGACACTTTGTGAAACTGGAGCACATCATGCACAACGTAGTGTGCTGACCCAAGACTAATCTGTAAACATGCTGCAGTGTCATTCAGTGTCACTCGGCGGTTTTCCTTCAATATGGCTTCAACTGCTGCAATGTTCTGTGGAGTCACAACTCGTTGTGCCTGACCTGGACGAGGAGCATCTTCCACTGAAGTCACACCATTTGCGAACTTCCTACTCCATTCGTAGACTTGCTGCTGTGACAAACATGCATCACCGTACTGAACCTTCATTCTTCGATGAATTCAAATAGGTTTCACACCTTCACTACGCAAAAACCAAATAACAGAACGCTGTTCTTCCCTGGTGCAAGTCGCAAGTGGGGCGGCCATCTTGATACTGATACTGCGACAGCATGTGTACATCTGCACTATGCTGCCACCTACAGGCCATTCTGAGCGCTGCTTGTAGCATGCTTACCAATTTACAGGATAACGGCGAGAAATTTCGATTTGTTATTACCAATTTAAGGTTTTCATTTGACACATCCTCGTATAAAAATTCCATCGTTGTTTGGAAAAATGAAGTCCATGAACACCTGAGCACAACTGACAGCTTCGTTTTTTTGCCTTTGTTTTTATTTCATGCCCCTGCACTGGGCGGGGCTGGTGCGACACTCACAGCAGTACTGCTCTTCAGCCAAGAAACAGATAGCCAAGATATATACACTAAATTTAAAACCTTTTAAAGGCAAAAATAAAATCCAAGATTTGAGGTATATGGTGGATGACTTTTTGGACTGGTAGTTGAAAATAGTAATAATAAAAGGTAAAATGAAGCACAATAAGTGCACATTTAAAACATTTTGCCAAAACACTGAATATAAAAGACGCACTTTCGTGTCACTAGAAATTGGAAGGACCTGCCACGGGATAGCGAATTAGTTGTTGATGGGGGGAAGGTTGCCTGGTGAAGAGAGTATAAATGTGGTGGTATAAGGATGGAGGACTGTTGCATTGCAGCGATTGGGTAGGCGTGGCTGTTGGGGTGGAGTCGAGAGGGAATTTGGAAAAGAGGGGTTGGGGAAACAAAGACGGAAGCTAAAAAAAACGAATAAGAATATGTGGGGAGGGGAGGAAGCCCTAATAAGGTGGATTGTCTGGAGTGGACCTGTAGGTGGTAGGAGGAGTAAGTGTTGGGGTGGAGTTCACGATCTGGGAGAGGGAGACGGCTGAAGTTTTTTTGGGAGGGCATGTGGAGGGTGTGTAAGTGGAGGATTGGTGGAATGTGTCGGTAAACGCGTGGCAACGTATGAGGATTGGAAAGCAGAAGGGAAACGAGAGGATTACTTTGGAGTCGAGTCTGTGGGAGGTGTTGATTGTTGGGAGATGCTGAATGTGAGTGAGGAGAGGCGGGATTGTAAAGGATGCTTGTGGGGGAAGGAAAACGACTGCAGAAAGCGAGGTGGAGTACATGAAGGTAGAGGATCTGGATGGACTTGTAAAACTTGGAAAAGGCAGATGTCCGTGCAACAGCTGCATAACAAAGGATGGGGTGGATTAGGGATTTGTACGTGTGAAGGACAGTGGAAGGGTGGAGTCCGTACATGTTCAGCCAGTTAGTAGTTTGATAGCTGCGACAGTGCACTGTCCTCACATACCTTGTGTAGGCGATACTAGTGCCATCTGTATATTTGCATTCGCTCTTTCATGACTTTTGTCACCTTACTGTAGAGTGCAGTAAGTATGCAGATTTGAAAAGACTTGCACAAGAACGAGTAGCGTGAGGAGCTGTATGAAATCGGTCTTCGGACTGATCATTGCAAAAATAAAAAAAAGAGGTTTTAAGTTTTGTGTGATAGAAAAACCTGAATCCAGTGACAAAACCAACTCAAATGCGGATACGGTGCAATAATCCCGTCTATTGCACTCGAAGCGACCTTTCGGAAGGCTATAGAATGCCTTCCTAAAGCCAAGGAGCACGGCATCAACTTGGGATCCGTTGTCTGTGGTCCTATTGATTTCATGGACGGACAGAGAAAGTTGAGTTTCACAAGATCTCCGTTTGTAGAATGCATGCCGATTCCTACGAAATAGCCATAATACGTGAGCATGAAACGTGTTCCACAATTGTACAGCAGATTGACGTCAATCATATCGGTCTGTAATTAGAATTCTAACAGATTAAAGCTGAATGTTGCGCCAGGATGCGAGGCAGAGCATTGTCCCCGAAAGACAAGGGCCTAGATTCTAATATAGGTGCGGCACAGGCTTCAGAAACGTGCAGCGTTCTCTATAAAATTGAGGATTCGTTTCGATGGAGTATTCTTTCCTCATGATACTACTGCAGGGAGGTATGCAGGCAGCCTTCGTTGGGTTCTGTAGTTAGGAAAAGATCACTTTAAGATCATTATACCAGTTCGTCAGTGAGACATTACCACGTAAGTGAGATGGTAAGACTGGCAAGAACGTTATCCACGAAAGGCGAGAGGCAGATGTCTGAGAGTTACTGTTAAAATTATTGGACTGATTGCATGAATTTATGTTGGGAATTGAGGTTATCACCTGATATTGGGATCCGCATCCAGGGAAAACTGGAGATATTCTCACGACTGTTCTAAGATTTCTTAAAATTGCTTTTTGTTGCGCTGACTAAGACGCATCTGGAAACTTTCCAGAATGTAACTCCGGTAGCTTACAGATATCGTAGACCTTTTTCCATGCACTTTTGACACTGGCCTTCACAGATTCGATAACCACAAAGAGAGAAACTGGCGTGTTTCACTTCTATTAATATACACACTCCTTCGCAGATAAAATTTGGCACTAAGAGTGGAGAAGACGGCTACACAGTGCATGCCCTAACGCTTGAGACAGGTATAAAACAAGCGAAAGAGAAAACTGAGTTCTTGCACCTCTTTCTAATGTTAAAAAATGCCTGTTACTGTCTGTAATAATGTAGAAATATGAATATTAAGCTGGTTACTGTCTGACAGTCGAATGGCTGATTGAAGATTTTGATTATTTTATGTCTCCCTGTAGTTTTCGTGGGACATACACGCTTTTAAGCATCACTAATACAAAAGGTAAACAGTATATGGCAGCAGTTGTTTATGGGATGGCTTGCTGCTGTTTCATCGTTGACTAACTCCATGTTAACGACGACAAAGATTTATCTTTCATTTCCCTTATAAACTGAATAGACTGCATTCCATACTTCTCTATCAGGTGGAATACAGATGGAAAACGACTAGCTCCCTTTTTTCACTCTAGCCACATCTCGAATTAGACAACTATGCAAACGCACAAGCTCTTATTTTCCAATTTCCTAAATATATTCCAGTAAATACTAGGATTACCCCCTCAGAAAGACAATTGCTGCTATGTTCCCTTATCTTTACCCGTAGGAATAACAGCTACGCCTCTAACGAACTCTTCTGTACTTCTACCAACGTTTCGAAAGCGCTTTATAACGATGTCACCTCAGTCTTCGTGTTCTGTGAAAACGAGACAGTGGGAAACATCCACAAAGGGTTGAAAAAGGTGTATGGAGATGCTGCTGTCGATCGCAGTACAGTTAGTCAGTGGGCAAGCAGGCTACGTGATGAAAGTGGGCACGGCAATATTGAGGATTGTCCTCGCAGCGGCAGGCCTCGTAGTGCACACATTCCAGACAATGTGCAGAGAGTTAACGAATTGGTGACTGCTGACAGACGCATCACTGCGAACGAATTGTCACGCTACGTTGGGATAGGGGAAGGAAGTGTTTGCAGAATACTGAAAGTGTTGGCACTAAAAAAGGTTTGTGTCAGGTGGGTTTCCAGGATGTTGACAGTGGCTCACAAAGAAACAAGAAAAACGGTATGCAACGAACTTTTGGAACAGTACAAGAATGGTGGAGATGAATTGCTTGGAAGGATTGTAACAGGTGATGAAACATGGTTCTATCATTTTTCACCAGAGACGAAGAGGCAATCAATGGAGTGGCATCATGCAAATCCACCCAAGGAAATAAAATTCAAAACCACACCACCTGCTGGAAAAGTTATGGCGACGGTGTTTTTCGATTCCGAAGGACTCTTTCTGGTGGACATCATGCCAAGTGGGACCACCATAAATTCTGATGCATATGTGACGACACTGAGTCGTGTTCGACCACATCGGCAACAGCAGGATGTTTTGCTGTTGCACGACAACGCACGGCCACATGTCAGTCATAAAACTATGGAAGCCATCACAAAACTCGGATGGACAACAATGAAACACTCGCCTTACAGTCTTGACCTGGCTCCATGTGACTATCATCTTTTTGGGAAACTGAAAGACTCTCTCAACTCTACTCAACTCAACCTTTGAAGATGATGTGCACGCTGCCAAACAGTGGCTCCAACAGGTTAGTCCAGAATTTTACCGTGCAGGTATACAGGCGCTGGTTCCAAGATGGCGTAAGGCAGTTGAGAGGGATGGCAACTATGTGGAGAAATGAAAATATTGTTCCTAAAGGATGTATCTACACACTGTAAAACTTTCAAACATGTAGAATAAAAGATGAATTTAAAAAGAATAGTGTGCATTTCTTTTGGAGTGACCCTCGTTTATATAAATAGTGATTTCTTTGTATTATTCTAAATCATAGTTTTTATACTAACCATCTCAATAACATATTTTTAGCGTAGGATGCGGTAAGACTGGAGGACACAGGAGAATGTTCACTACTAATCTAGAGCGCTAAAATACCTTGAGCCGCTTCTGTCTGAACACCTCAGTGTTCTTTTACTCATGGTCCTCCTGGTGGTAAGATAGTCTCGCCTTCCTTCTGCCTTTGGGCTGACTTACCAGACAGTTGCAGGGGACACACAAAACGCACTGCAAGAGGAGAAATTCTCGATGTTGTTGTTCTGGGCTTCAGTCTGAAGACCAGTTCGATTCAGTTTACCACTCTAGTCTACCCTGTACAACCCTCTTCATCTGTGCACAACTACTGCAGCCTACATCCATTTGAAACTGCTTACTGTACTCAAGCGTTAGTCTCCTACTATTTTTACCACACATATTTTCACCCATTACCAAACTAACGATTCTTTTAGGCCTCCAGACGTATCCTATCATCCGATCCGTTCTTTTAGTGAAGTTGTACCATCAATTTCTTTTCTCCTCAGTAAGATTCATTACCTCATCATTAGATGTTCGTTCTACCGCATCCAGTATTCATTATTCTTCTATAACATCACTTTTCATTAACTTTTCATTAACTTTTATTCTCTTCTTCTCTTGTATAAATCGATAATAGTATACGTTTAACTTTTGTACAAGGCTACACTCCAGCAAACATATTCAGAAAAGACTTCCTAGTCCTTAAATACATTGCTGGAAAAAAATTTGTACACCTGGAAAGAAGACGTCAGTTTGGTTCCGACGACGGCCTATGCCTCCAGGAGGACAGTAGATGTTCTGATAATGGTTTCAACGCCGTCCGCCAACAGATAGCCTAATGGCATAGCTACCAGTGGGCCTTCTGTGTCTACCCTTCAATAGAAAATACTCACACCCAGAAGGCTCAGTGTGGTGCAGACCTATGAACCGAGCAAGCAACCATGCCACAGAGAAGCACATGTGCTTGCTACAGCAAACTGAACGAGTTTGGAAGGGGTCAAATTGTGGCCTTCCGACTCGCCGGATGGTCCTGCCACACGAGTTGGACGTGGTGCGTCGATTGTGCAACGGTGCTGGTATCACTGATAACGTGAACATTCTCACACCTGTAGACAAGGGTCTGGACGTCCACACAGCACAGACGCCCCCCAGGATCGTCGTATCATAGGAGCAGCAATGGCAGATCGTACAGCTACCACAGCACAGATAAAAGGGCTTGTGAGCCCAGGCGTGTTACTCGAACTGCTGCAAACCGGTTATTAACAGTGGAACTAAGAGCACACACACTTCTAGTCTGCCTTTCTCTCAAGCCACAGCCTCGACGTACACAACTCGACTGGTGCCGTCATGGCGCGCCATGGTCTTCAGCAATGAGAACAGATACCGGGCGTCTGCACGTACGATGTGGACCTGGTGAGCGGTGTCTCGTAGAGTGCATTCGCCTAAGACATACTGGCCCCATCCCAGGGCTTACGGTTTCGAATGCGATAAGCTACAACTATCGTTCACCTTTGGTATTTCTGGAGGGGACGCTGGCCAGCACTCGGTTCGTGTAGAATGTTGATAGAGCCGTTCTTTTGCCGTTCTCGCAACAGGAAGATGGTACGTTGTTCGAACTGGATAATGCTCGCCGGCGCACTGCCCGTGAAACTCGGCATGCTCTGCTACACATGCAGAACGTCCCTGGCCAGCACGTGTGGGACGTGATGTGACGGGAAGTGACTCGTGGGACTTATCAGCCGACGACTCTTACAGAACTGCTTGAACAGATCAAGTAGTCGTGGCGTAACGTATCCCAGCACAATATTCACCATCGGATGCCAGAGTCAGCGGCTGTGGAGGCTACTCCACCAACTAATATGCATGTTTCAGCATGGGTCGATATCTGGTACCTCCGAATCGCTTGTGTTACTGATCTGTAAATGTAAGTATTTTATGTACTCCATATGCACAGTTACAACAGTAAACTGTGAGCAGACTGTAAACCTCTAACAAGGTGTACTAATTTATTTCTGAAACGTCTTTCTTGCTATATGCAGTCTGCGTTTCATATCCTCTCAATTACTGCCATCGTCAGTTAGTTTTCTACCCAAGTAGTACTCTTAGAAACCCATTTTGTATTGTCCTTTCTGTCAGCACAATGGTTCTCAACCTTCTTTTGTTCACGGCACACTATAAGACATAGCAAGTTCTCGCGGGACGCTGACTGATGAATCGGCAACAGCGAGAGGGAGCTAACACGCAAGTCAACAACAGTATGAGAGTTTCCAGCTTGTTTCCAGCAGTCAGTTTTTATTGTCCCTCAGTCCTAACACAGTCCGTGAGATATTGTGAGCCTGATTCTCAATTACACACATGTATGCACTGCCTGTTAATGAATTAACTTTTCAGTATGGATACTGATATGATCAACAGGAAAGAAATTGAAAATGACTTTTTGTCACAACCCGAATGTGTCATATGTGGAGAAAAATTAAGCAATAAATCCAAGATCCCTAGTACATTAAAAAGACATTTGAACAGCTAACATGAACACTTCTGTGGGAAAAGCAGAAAATCGAGCCAAAGCTACGGTACAGAGAGCACCTACACTGACGGGAAAACAATCACAGTACCAAGGAGTTGTGCGACACAAAAGTAAGTTGGTAGGCCTGTTTCTACAACAGAAAGATGATGGCTATTCAGATTTCACGCCACTCTCACAAGAGTGGCGCTAGTAGCATCACTATGAGAATGCAAACCAGGTTTGCTTCAGATACTCGCTGTACCGGTCGTGAGCGGTAGTTACCTTTGATATTGGTGAGCTGATGTTAGTCAAGAATGCCTTTAAGGTGACAAAGACACCAATATTAGCACCACAGTGAGTTTGAACGAGGTCGTCTAATAGGGGTACGAGAAGCTGGGTGTCAATTCTGCAGTATTGCATAATGACTTGACAGGAACATAACGACTTTACATGACTGCCGACAGCTGTAGTCACGAGAATGTATAGTCGCAAGAGATCGGACTCTGGACGCCCACTTGGCACTACCGAGAGGGGAGATCAAGGCGTTCAGCTTATGGCTCTGCAGCTTCAGGCTGTGATGGCTTGAGGCTGCAGTGGATGGGCACCACTGTTGTGGGCCGGCCGTGGGGATCCAACGGACGTCCAGCACGTCCGAGTCCTCCGATCGATCCTCACCAGTGGCCAACCCAGTTACTGCTCGCACTGAGGCTGACCCCTCACCTGTGGTCGAGTGGGAGGTCGCCCTGGGGCGGAGCAGGCGGAGAAAGACTTCCCAGGCGTCCGAACGTAAGGCCTCCCTGGTTTATCTGACAAACAGGTATCACATTCTGTCTGTGGCTGACACTATCGCTGAGCCAGATGCTGTCACCTGTCCTGTTTCAGAGGAAACCACTCAGTCTGCAAGATTCGGGCAATCGCAGTGGGTGTGATTATTGGCAGTTGGAAGCTCCAACGTTAGGTGCGTTATGGGGCCCCTCAGGGACTTGACTGACAAGAAGGGTAAGAAAACCGATTAGCACTCCGTGTGCATACCGGGTGTAGTCATTCCAGATGTGGAAAGGGTCCTCCTGGATGCCATAAAGAGCACAGGGTGTAGCTAACTGCAGGTGGTTACCCCCATCGGTGTGTCACTTTGGATCAGAAGAGATTCTCTCTGGTTTCGAGTGGCTATCAGAAGTGGTAAAGGCTGGCAGTCTTGCTTGCAAGATGAAAGCAGAGCTGAGTATTTGCAGCATAGTCGACAGGACCGATAGCGGACCTCTGGTACAGAGCAGAGTGGAGGGTCTGAATCAGAGGCTCAGACGGTTCTGCGACCGTGTAGTCTGCAGATGCCTTGACTTGCGCCAAAGGGTGGTTGGGTTTCGGGTTCCGCTGAATAGGTCAGGTGTCCACTAAACGCAGGAGGTGGCTACACGGATAGCAGGGGCTGTGTGGCGTGGACTGGGCGTTTTTTTTTAGGCTAGAGGGTCTCGGGAAAACACAAGAAGGGATTCAGTCACAAAGGGTGCGGGCTGAACACAGGAAGAACGTAGATACAAGAACCATTGGTATAACAGTTGTAAATTGACGTAGCTGTGTTGGGAAAGTACCAGAGCTCCAAGCGTCAAGCCCTGATGCTCAAATTGTTATAGGCACTGAAAGCTAAAGCCGGATATAAGCTCAGCCGAAATTTTTGCGAAGAACCTAACGGTGTTGCGAAAGGATAGGCTAAACATGGTTGGCGGTGGCGTGTTTGTTGCTGTCAGAAGTAGTTTATCAAATCTTAATATGGGCAGAGGTCATTGTTGGCAACCGGAATAAAATAATAATTGGATCCTTTTACCTACTTCCCAATTCAGATGTTACAGTTGCTGAAAGGTTCAAAGAAAACTTGAGTTTGAACACATACCCGACTCATACGATAGTAGTCGGTGGTGACTTCAATTTACCCTCGATATGTTGGCGAAAATACATGTTTAATTCTGGAGGTACGCATAAAATATCATCCGAAATTGTGCTAAACGCATTCTCTGAAAATTATCTCGAGCAATTAGTTCGTGAGCCCACGCGAATAGTAAACGGTTGTTAAAACACACTTGACCTCTTAGCAACAAATAATCCTGAGTTAATAACGAGCATCAAAACCGATTCAGGGATTAGTGAACACAGAGGTGTCGTAGCGAGACTGAATATTGTAATCCCCAAATCCTCGAAAAATAAGCGAAAATGTACCTATTCAAAAAAGCAGATAAAAATTCACTTGACGCCTTCCTAAGGGACAATCTCCACTCATTGCAAATTAATAATGTAAGTGTAGACCAGTGTGGCTTAAATTGAAACAAATAGTATCGGCAGCAATTGAGAGATTTATACCAAATAAATTAACAGACGTCGAAGCTGATCCTCCTTGGTACACAAAACTGGTTAGAACTCTGTTGCAGAAACAACGAAACAAACATGCCAAATTTAAACAGACACAAAATCCCCAAGATTGGCAATCTTTTATAGATGCTCGAAGTTTATCCCGGACTTCAGTGCGAGATGCCTATAACAGTTTCCACAACGAAACCTGGAAGAAAATCCAAAGAGGTCCTGGCCGTATGTGAAGTATGTTAGCGGCAAGAAACCATTAATGCCTTCTCTGCGCGGTAGCAATAGAGTTACTATCGAAGCCAGTGCTGCCAAAGCAGAGTTATTAAACACGGCCTTCCGAATTGGCTTCACAAAAGAAGACGAAGTAAATATTTCAGATTTCGAATCGAGAAAAGCTGCCAATATGAGTAACGCAGAAGTAAATATCCTCGGAGTAGTGAAGCAACTTAAATCACTTAATAAAAGCAAGTCTTCTGATCCATACTGTATACCAATTAGTTTCCTTTCGGAGTATGCTGACGCATTAGCTCCATACTTTACAATCACATACAACCGTTCGCTCGACGAAAGATCTGTACCCAAAGAATGGAAAGTTGCACAGGTCACACCAATATTCAAGAAAGGTAGTAGGAGTAATCCACTAAATTACAGGCCCATATCGTTAACGTCGATATGCAACAGGATTTTAGAACATATATTGTGTTCGAACATTATGAATTACCTCGAAGAAAACGGTCTATTGACACACAGTCAACATGGGTTTAGAAAACATCTTTCCTGTGGAACACAACTAGCTCTTGATTAACATGAAGTGTTGAGTGCTATTGACAAGGGATTTCAGATCGATTCCGTATTTCAGGATTTCTAGAAGGCTTTTGACACTGTACCACACAAGCGGCTCGTGGTAAAATTGAGTGCTTGTGGAATATCGTCTCAGTTATGTGACTGGATTCCATTTCCCGTCAGAGAGGTCACAGTTCTTAGTAATTGACGGTAAGGCATCGAGTAAAACAGAAGTGATTTCTGGTGTTACCCAAGGTAGTGTTATAGGCCCTTTGCTGTTCCTTATCTATATAAACGATTTGGGAGACAATCTGAGCAGCCGTCTTAGGTTGTTTGCAGATGTCTCTGTCGTTTATCGACTAATAAAGTCATCAGAAGATCAAAACAAACTGCAAAAAGATTTATAAAAGATATCTGAATGGTGCGAAAAGTGGCAGTTGACCCTAAATAACGAAAAGTGTGAGGTCATCCACATGAGTGCTAAAGGGAACTCGTTAAACTTCGGTTACACGATAAATCAGTCTAATCTAAAAGCCGTAAATTGAACTAAATACCTAGGTATTACAATTACGAACAACTTAAATTGGAAGGAACACAGAAAATGTGAGGAAGGCTAACCAAAGACTGCGTTTTATTGGCAGGACACTTAGAAAATGTAACATACATAGTAAGGAGACTGCCTATACTACGCTTGTCCGCCCTCTTTGAGAATACTGCTGGGCGGTGTGGGATCGTTACCAGATAGGACTGACGGAGTATATCAAAAAAGTTCAAAGAAAAGCAGCACGTTTTGTATTATAGCGAAATATGGGAGTGTCACAGAAATACGAGGGCTATCCACAAAGTACATTACGTTTTGGAATTAAAAATAAATAAAGTATTGGAATTTTTTTATTATATACAGATGAAATCCACACTTAAATACTACTTTTCTAATTAGTTGCCATTTAAATTAAGGCGCTTATCGTAGCGTTGGACGAGCTTGGAAATTCCTTCGTCGTAAAATTCGGCCGCCTGCGCCTTCAACCACGTGGTTACCTCTTCTTTTGAGACAGAAAAGGTGTGATTTTTGTGGATTTCCTGGAAAGAGGCACTGCAATAAACACTCAAAGGTATTGCCAAATTGTAGAAAAGTAGTATTGAAATGTGGCTTTCATCGGTATATAATAAAAAAATTCCAATACTTTATTTATTTTTAATTCCAAAACGTAATGTACTTTGTGGATAGCTCTCGTAATACAG